>NC_090333.1:11133119-12484012 GCF_035084215.1 Heptranchias perlo | reverse complement strand
TAAAAGAGCGAGAAGCAGCCATGACAGACGTTGGCACAGAAAACCGAGGTGAGCCTCGAGCGTCCTCACGTCAACTGATTTCCGCAGAGGTCGCGTCACGCCTCATTTAAAAAAAAAAATGCCTTCCAAAAATGCTGCTCGATTGGAGTTATGCCGCGGTGGATAAGTAATGAACAAGTTACCGCATCAGTGTGAAATTCCTTTATCCACTAATTTAATAAAGACGTTAACCTGTTTATAAGTCAAAGGAGTTTCATTAACACGATTGTCACTGAAGTTGCGCAAATCAATTTCCAGAGAGCCCGCCCCTTAATTCGACAACATTGCTTGGAAGAGATCACAGGATGGATGATGCCGGGGATTGGGGTGGGTGGGGGGGGGCGCGGAGGAGGGAATACCACACTGGTGCAATAGGGGGCGCTCCCTCTCCCCTAAGGCTGTGGCTGAGGAACATGTCTTGGAGCAGTGTCGAGGGAGCTCCACTCTGCATCTATCCAGTATCTATACCCGGCCTGTGAGTGCCTGATGCTGAAACTGGAGGCGTCCCATTTGCCAGCACCTACCAATGCTCCTCATCCGACAAGCACCAAAATTGACAAACTTAGACAAATAAAAAAAGGCAGATAAAATGCTGGTTCTAAATAGAGTTTAATCGTGTGCCGCTATAAATGATAAAACCTAGTC
This sequence comes from Heptranchias perlo, assembly GCF_035084215.1. Taxonomy (NCBI): domain Eukaryota; kingdom Metazoa; phylum Chordata; class Chondrichthyes; order Hexanchiformes; family Hexanchidae; genus Heptranchias; species Heptranchias perlo. The sequence continues at coordinate 12,483,328 of NC_090333.1, read as the reverse complement.
TGTTGAAATTCATTACCCTCGTTACTCCCTAAATTATGCAGCGCTCCTTTGACAAGTGGCAGTTTCACTGGTTGAAATTCACTTACCTTAATCTGTACGCAAAACAACATTCCAACCCTAACCTGTGCTGAAGCTCCTTTTGGTATGTGCATTGAAGGGAAGTCTCTTGAGGTAATATTAATGATCTGCAGGTTACTGATGACATTAAGTGACATGGGGAAGGAGAGAGTGTGGAATCATCCCTGTACCATCTGGACCCACGCTAAGAACACCCCACTTAAAATCTAGGCACAAAACGTAGTTCTGATCTCTGCATTTAAGAATAAAATTGACTGTCTGGGACACCTGAAACTGACTCGAACAATTTTTTTTTGCCAATTTATAAAAAAACATAGCAGGAGTGTAAGAAAGTACAAGGAATAGCAGGGCACTTCGAAAATCTCAGTGCAGTCAGGCAGAGTCACCACGGCTTTGTGAAAGGGAAATAGTGTTTGACAAATTTATTAGAGTACTTTGAGGGAGTTAGAAGCAACGTGGATAAAGGGGAATCCTGTGGATGTGGTGTACTTGGATTTCCAGAACAAGATGCCACATCAAAGGCTACTACAAGCTAAAACGAGAGCTCATGGTGTAGGGAGTAACATATTAGCATGGATAAAGGATTGGTTAGCTAACAGGAAACAGAGAGTAGGCATAAATGGGTCATTTTCAGGTTGGGAAGATGTAACGAGTGGAGTGCCACAGGGATCAGTGCTTGGGCCTCAACTATTTACAATCTATATCAATGATTTGGATGAAGGGACCGAATGTATGGTTGCTAAATTTGCTGATGACACAAAGGTAAGTAGGAAAGTAAGTTGTGAAGAGGACATAAGGAGTCTGCAAAGGGATATAGATAGGTTAAGTGAGTGGGCAAAAATTTGGCAGATGGAGTATAATGTGGGAAAATGTGAACTTGTCCACTTTGGCAGGAGGAATAGAAAAGTGGTATACTATTTAAATGGAGAGAGATTTCAGAACTCTGAGGTACAGAGGCATCTGGGTGTCCTAGTACATGAATCACAAAAAGTTAGTATGCAGGTACAGCAAGTGATTAGGAAGGCAAATGGAATGTTGTCATTTATTGCAAGGGGAATGGAATATAAAAGTAGAGATGTTTTGCTACAGTTGTACAGGGCATTGGTGAGACCACATCTAGAATACTGTGTGCAGTTTTAGTCTCCTTATTTAAGAAAGGACATAATTGCTTTGGAGGCGGTTCAGAGAAGGTTCACTCGACTGATTCCTGGGATGAGGGGGTTATCGTATGAGGAAAGGTTGGACAAGTTGGGCCTGTATACACTGGAGTTTAGAAGAATGAGAGGTGATCTTATTGAAACATACAAGATTCTGAGAGGACTAGAGGGGTAGATGCTGAGAGGATGTTTCCCTTGTGGGAGAGACTAGAACTAGGGGCCACAGTTTAAAAATAAGGGGTCTCCCAATTAAGACGGAGATGAGGAGAAATTTTTTCTCTGAGGGTCGTGAGTCTGTGGAACTCCCTTCCCCAGAGAGCGGTGGAGGCAGGGTCATTGAATATTTTTAAGGCTGAGTTAGATAGATTCCTGATTAAGAAGGGAGTCAAAGGTTATCGAAGGTAGACGGGAACGTAGGGTTGAGGTCACAATCAGATCAGCCATGATCTTATCAAATGGCAGAGCAGGCTCGAGGGACCGAATGGCCTACTCCTGCTCTTAATTCGTGTGTTCGTATGAATGCATCTCTAGAAACACTGAAAAAATGTTTTTATTAATTCTCGGGATGTGGGAGTCGCTGGCAAGGCCAGCATTTATGGCCCATCCCTAGTTGCCCTGAGTTTGCTAGGCCTTTTCAGAGGGCAGCTAAGAGTCAACTAAGTTGGTGTGGGACTGGAGTCACATATAGGCCAGTCCGGGTAAGGACAGCAGGTTTACTTCCTTTATAGTCCTGTTAGTGTCGTGTTTTTTTTTAATAAATGAGTTGATCATCCGGGACATTGCACACAGGGAGGGTAACTTTGAATTTGATCAATGAAAATCGGGAGCGATGTATAATGTGCGGCTGATTCAAAATCGCCCGTTTCACACTGTCGCCCAAAATCAACATTTCCCCCCCAGGGAGTCCAGACCAGGTGTAGTCTTCAGGTGAAACGGGATTAGAGGGGTCCAAGGAGAATTGGACCAGGCTGTGCAGATGTAGTTCAGTCCCTATTTTAAAGTCATACATTCTGTCCTTATTTTTATACAATACTTTGATTTTATAGAAAAACTGACGGCAGTTTGGGAAACAGAGTAGAGTTGGGTGGAGTGTAAGGGGTTTCAGTGCATCACAGGTTGGGAGACGCAAAACTGAGGAGCCACAGCCCCACCACTGGTGGGAAGGTATAATTACAGAGTGACAAGTTTATACGGCTGAATATCGTGACATTATTATTCCTGGCCAGAATGGAGATGATTGGGTAATTTCCCCGTCAAGCACCCCTGGAGACTGCACTGCTTTAAGTGACTGGGATTGATTTTATGCACCTAATTTGTCTAATGTAACTATCCTCCACTCACTGAATTTAGCTGGAGAAATAATCCTGCTTTTATAGGGAGGCTTTGCTGTAGTTTTGGTCATGAGTTCTGTTTGCTGTAGTTCATGGAGACTCTGTTTCAATAGACTCTGTTTGCTGAGTAAATAGACTGTAAGTCCCACCCCGCCACCAACTCATTGGCTGACACAGTGGTGTCAATACTGACTTTGAGTTCACATAGGCCGTTTCTATTATAAATGTGGACATAGGAATTTATAATGGGGCGGGGAGGAGGTTGACATAAAAGTGTGACAGCAGGAAGTAAAGTTTTATAGTGGGTGCAGCCATATGATTTTTAGTACATTATAGATGTCTTAAAATATCTTCAGAAACCATAAAGGATTCTTCCAATTTTCCTTTGAAGCTCTGGTCACAGTGGGGCCAATTAATATGGCCCCCGTGCAGTGCCACAGGTGCTGCTGCTGTCCTGACATTGCTTGTGCCTGTACACGAATGAGTTAACCTCACCAGAAACCTTGGCTGAGTGGGTAGCACTCTCGCTTCTGAGTCATGAAGGTCATGGATTCGAGTCCCACTTCGGAGACTTGACCACATAATCTAGGCTGACACTCCAGTGCAGTGCTGAGGGAGTGCTGAACTGTTGGAGGTGCCGTCTTTCGGATGAGACGGTGGATATAAAAGATCCCATGACACTATGTTGAAGAAGAGTAGGGGAGTTCTCCCTGGTGTCCTGGCCAATATTTCTCCCTCAACCAACATCAATAAAACAGATTGGCCTAGAAATTGATTTGTGCTGGCCTTATTTACCTGAGACCAGCAGGCTGCAGACATCTGCTGGGTGGCCCCGGGCAACTTGCCAGTGAAGAACATTTCAATTTCAGGCCATTACCTCAGCGGCAGCGGCCCTCAGGTAGGTCCTAGGAGACGGGGGGGGGGTGGTGAATCGATCGGGAGAGAGATGGCGACTCGGAGAAGGGGGGCAAGGAATCAAGAGGGAGGCGGGCGACCGGGAGGGGCCAATCAGGAGAGGGGGGAGGAGACGAGCGGAAGGGGGCTGGCAACAGTCTGTGGTGCAGTGCAGAGGAGCTGGGAGACAGAGGAGCACTGCTGCCCCTCCCAGCTCCACATTCAGGTAAGTACTTTTTAAAAAAAAACTTACCCTTTTGGTGGCGACCTCCTGCAGTGGTGCCTTTAACGACCGCCGGTTAGGCAGCATGTAGACCACATTTTGCTGAACGCAGCCAAACCGACGTTGTTTGCGTTCAGGGCAGCCCAATTTTGCAAAGGGGGCCTCAAACAGACGTTACGCTCTTTAGGCGATAGGGCCTCTATTTACATATGCAAAGGGACTAACGTCTGTTTCAGGTGCGGAACCCGAATGCCTCTTTTTCTACCTTCACCAATATGGTGGGCAGCGCACTTCAGGTACATAATGAACGTGTGTGCCCAGCCCGCCATATTGGACTTCGGGGCCTGTTTTGCACCTGAAAAATGGGCATGACGCGATCGAACTTCTAGGCCGTTATCTGATCATTTATCTTATTGATGTTTGTGGGACCTTGCTGTGTGCTAATTGGCTGCCGCATTTCCTACATTACAACAGTGACTGCACTTCAAAAATACTTCATTGGCTGTGAATCGTTATGGGATGTCCTGAGGTCATGAAAGGTGCTATAGAAACACGATTCTTTCTTTACATAATTATCCTCAGCTGGAGTATCGTGTCCAATTCTGAAACCACACTTTAGGAGAGAGTGCAGAAGAGATTTACTAGAATGGTACCAGCGATGAGGGACATTAGTTATTTGGAGAGACTGGAGAAGCTGGGGTTGTGCTCCTTAGAGCAGAGAAAGTTAAGGGGAGATGTAATAGAGGTGCTCAAAATTATGAGGGGTGTTGATATAGTAGATGGGGAGAAACTGTTTCCACTGGCAGGAGGGTCACAGATTTAAGATAACTGGCAAAAAATCCAGGGGGAAAATGAGGAGAATTTTTTTTAGGTTGCGAGATATGATCTGGAATGCACTGCCTGAGGGGGTGGTGGAAGCAGATTCAGCAGTAACTTTCAAAAGGGAATTGGATAAATACAACAAAATTTGACACTGAGTCACATCGGGAGATATTAGGACAGGTGGTCACAGAGGTAGGTTTTAAGGAGCATCTTAAAGGAATAGAGAGAGGTGGAAAGGTTTAGGGAGGGAATTCCAGAACTTAGGGCCGAGGCAGCTGAAGGCACGGCCGCCAATGCTGGAGCGATGAAAATCAGGGATGCACTAGAGGCCAGAATTGGAGGAGCGCTGTGATCTCGGAGGGTTATAGGGCTGGAGGAGGTTACAGAGATAGGGAGGGGCGAGGCCATGGAGCGATTTGAAAACAACAATCAGAATTTTAAATTCCCGGGAGCCAATGTAGGTCAGTGAGCGCAGGGATGATGGGTGAATGGGACTTAGTGCAAGTTAGGATACGGGCAGCAGAGTTTTGGATGAGCTCAAGTTTACGGAGGGCGAAAGGTGGGAGGCCAGCCAGGAGAGCATTGGAATAGTTGAGTCTAAAGGTAACAAAGGCATGGATGAGGGTTTCAGCAGCAGATGAGCTGAGGCAGGAGCGGAGACGGTTGATGTTACAGAGGTGGAAGTTGGCGATCCTGGTATTGGAGCAGATAAATGGTCGGAAGCTCATCTCGGGGTCAAATAGGATGCCACTGTTGTGAACGGCCTGGTTCAGCCTCAGACAGTGGTCAGGGAGAGGGATGGAGTCGGTGGCTAGGGAATGGAGTTTGTGACGGGGTCCGAAGACAATGGCTTCGGTCTTCCTAATATTAATTGGAAGAAATTTCTGCTCATCCAATACTGGATGTCGGACAAGCTGTTTGACAAATGAAAAGACAGTGGAGGGGTTGAGAGAGATGGTGCTGAGGTAGAGCAGGATGTCGTCAGCGTACATGTGGAACCTGATGTGTTTTCGGATGATGTCACGAGGGGCAGCATGTAGATGAGAAATCAGAGGGGGCCGAGGATAGATCCTTGGGGGCTCCAGAGGTAATGGTGCAGGAGCGGGATGTGAAGCCATTGCAGGACATTCTATGGATACGACTGGATAGATGAGAGTGGAACCAGGCAAACGCAGTCCCACTAAGCTGGACAATGGAGGAGAGGCGTTGGAGGAGGATGGTGTGGTTAACTGTGTCAAAGGCAGCAGGCAGGTCGAGAAGGATGAGGAGGGATAGTTTACCATGGTCACAGTCACATAGGATGTCATATACTTGAAAAGGAAAAATTTACAGGGCTTTTCGGAAAGAGCAGGGGGAGTGGGACTAATTGGATAGCTTGTTCAATGAGCCGGCACAGACACGATGGGCCGAATGGCCTCCTTCTGTGCTGTATGATTCTATGATGTAGGTTTCGTCAGTCGTGACATGCTGGGACCTCCAGGGCCGGAATCTCAGGCAGTGTGGGGCTGCCGGCAGTCAGTTCCCCACTCAGTGATTTTCCGACACGAGGTGGAGGGTTTGGGACATGGAGCAGGAGTATTGGGGGGGTGCCATTGGGGAGGGGGTGGGGGTGGAGGGATCATGCTACTCCAAATGTGTAGTTGGGCAGCCCTTACATTTGGATTATAGTCAGGGTGGTCTATTGATCCACTTTGAATTTGATCAATGAAAATCGGGAGCGATGTATAATGTGCGGCTGATTCAAAATCGCCCGTTTCACACTGTCGCCCAAAATCAACATTTCCCCCCCAGGGAGTCCAGACCAGGTGTAGTCTTCAGGTGAAACGGGATTAGAGGGGTCCAAGGAGAATTGGACCAGGCTGTGCAGACGTAGTTCAGTCCCTATTTTAAAGTCATACATTCTGTCCTTATTTTTATACAATACTTTGATTTTATAGAAAAACTGACGGCAGTTTGGGAAACAGAGTAGAGTTGGGTGGAGTGTAAGGGGTTTCAGTGCATCACAGGTTGGGAGACGCAAAACTGAGGAGCCACAGCCCCACCACTGGTGGGAAGGTATAATTACAGAGTGACAAGTTTATACGGCTGAATATCGTGACATTATTATTCCTGGCCAGAATGGAGATGATTGGGTAATTTCCCCGTCAAGCACCCCTGGAGACTGCACTGCTTTAAGTGACTGGGATTGATTTTATGCACCTAATTTGTCTAATGTAACTATCCTCCACTCACTGAATTTAGCTGGAGAAATAATCCTGCTTTTATAGGGAGGCTTTGCTGTAGTTTTGGTCATGAGTTCTGTTTGCTGTAGTTCGTGGCCCAGGCTTCCAGCTCCCTTTCTGATCATTCCCTGCATGGAGACATTGACAGACTCCCGGAGATCCCCTGCAAATAATGGCAGACTCCCGGAGACCCCCTGCAAATAATGGCAGACTCCCAGAGACCCCCTGCAAATAATGGCAGACTCCCAGAGACCCCCTGCAAATAATGGCAGACTCCCAGAGACCCCCTGCAAATAATGGCAGACTCCCAGAGACCCCCTGCAAATAATGGCAGACTCCCAGAGACCCCCTGCAAATAATGGCAGACTCCCAGAGACCCCCTGCAAATAATGGCAGACTCCCAGAGATCACCTGCAAATAATGGCAGATTCCCAATGACCCACTGCAAATAATGGCAGACTCCCAGTGACCCCCTGCAAATAATGGCAGACTCCCAGTGACCCACTGCAAATAATGGCAGACTCCCGGAGACCCCCTGCAAATAAGGGCAGACATCCGGCAACCCCCTGCAAATAATGGCAGACTCCCAGTGACCCCCTGCAAATAATGGCAGACTCCCGGAGACCCCCTGCAAATAATGGCAGACTCCCGGCGACCCCCTGCAAATAATGGCAGACTCCCGGCGACCCCCTGCAAATAATGGCAGACTCCCGGCGACCCCCTGCAAATAATGGCAGACTCCCGGCGACCCCCTGCAAATAATGGCAGACTCCCGGCGACCCCCTGCAAATAATGGCAGACTCCCGGCGACCCCCTGCAAATAATGGCAGACTCCCGGCGACCCCCTGTAAATAAGGGCAGACATCCGGCGACCCCCTGCAAATAATGGCAGACTCCCAAAGACCCCCCTGCAAATATTGGCACACACCTGGGGATCCCCCCTGCAAATATTGGCACACACCTGGGGATCCCCCCTGCAAATATTGGCACACGCCTGTGGATCCCCCCTGCAAATATTGGCACACACCTGGGGATCCCCCCTGCAAATATTGGCACACACCTGGGGATCCCCCCTGCAAATATTGGCACACGCCTGTGGATCCCTCTGCAAATATTGGCACACGCCTGTGGATCCCTCTGCAAATATTGGCACACGCCTGTGGATCCCTCTGCAAATATTGGCACACACCTGTGGATCCCTCTGCAAATATTGGCACACGCCTGTGGATCCCTCTGCAAATATTGGCACACACCTGTGGATCCCTCTGCAAATATTGGCACACGCCTGTGGATCCCTCTGCAAATATTGGCACACGCCTGTGGATCCCTCTGCAAATATTGGCACACGCCTGGGGATCCTCCTGCAAATATTGGCACACACCTGGGGATCCCTCTGCAAATATTGGCACTCCTGAGAGCCCACTTTGAATATTGACACACTACCAAGACACCTTGTCGGCTTCAGGCTGTTTATTTGATGAGAGGGCACTCGTCGTTGGATTATCGGTCCCAGAATCAATGACGTTTCCTCTTCCTGTTCTCAAGTCCAGTTTGAACAACCAGTAGTTTCAGTCTCTTGATTAAAGATCAAATATGTTTACATCCAGTACGAAATACAACACTGTAAAAAACATTTTGAATGTTTCTTCCTTTGCCTCTTTTCTCCTCCTTTCTATCCCCCCATCGTCTTCCCCTCCTGATGTTGACGACTCTTCCCACGGGCCAATTGCTCTCTGGTATCACCCACCCACCCCACTCCTCATCCCACCCTCACCTGCAAATATTGGCACACTCCCAGAGACCCCTTGCACACATTGGCACACTCCCAGAGACCCCCTGCAAATATTGGCACACTCCCAGAGACCCCCTGCAAATATTGGCACACTCCCAGAAGCCCCTTGTAAACCCTGACGCACTCTTGGGGTCCTCCTGCAAATATTATTACACTCGCAAAAAATTACTGTACTAATTTCATAAAGACGGTGTCAGCTGTCCAACGGAAAACACTGCTATCATTGCAGAAATAACTGAGCACAAAATTCTTGAGAGACTGTGCTCGCGACACCAGACAGGAAATGAAACTCCCGGGAGCCCCTTGTAAACATCAACAGATCCCTTGCAGACCCCAATTTGAAAACGTGTGAGTTGGACGACTAACTAAGCACTAACTGTGCGTTCAAATGCACTTGTGTAGCACCATCGGACTCTTGTGAATGTTTTCCAAATAATCTCGTCTGGTGCTCTGCGACTAATTTGTTTGCAACCACCCCTTGTTCTTGTGTGTGTGGCATGCATTCATAAGCCCGATCATAACTTTCTTTTATACTAGCTTTCTCTAATTTAGGTATGATTATTTAAATAGAAGAATTATTAAAGAGGATTATGGTAATTCTTGGAATGAACGCATGGCGTCTTGCATTAAATCAATTGTGTGGGAGGCAGGGGGGAAGGGAGGAGCGATTGGCACCAGTGGATTGATATTGTCCTTAGCAATATCAGTAACTAAAGTGTTGGAACATTCCTTTGCTCTCCATTTTCATTAAGGCGTTATTAATAGAACAAGAGCTTAACCCACAAATTGCGCCAAATGAGCAGTCACTGTTCTGGGCGCACAAATGTTAAGGAGATTTCAACGTAACAGTAGTGAATGCCTTTTAATTAGTGGAAAGTTGAAATCTTGCTGCTTCATTCCTTAAATTCTCTATCATCTGGTTAATAATTCTCAAGTCAGCTAACACTCTTTTTTTGTTAGGTTCTTTCATGTATCTCTTTTTTTCTCCCCCCACCTCCCCCCTTTCCTGTTCTGTCTCTTTTTTTAACCCACATAGATACTTCTATCTACATCTAAACCCGTTCATAAATCATACGTGCCAAAGATGGGCAAGGGTGATGTTAAGACTAAGTTCGAAGCCATGCAAAAAGCACGGGAAGAAAGGAGCCATCGGAGATCCCAAGAAGAAAAGAAGAGGAGAAATGAACAGTATAAGAAGGAGAAAGAATGGACAAAGATAAAACAGGAGGTCGCTTAGTCTATAAATCGTATTTCCTTTACCTCTGCCCACGTTCTGATTGATTGTTGACCAAAGCTTGTTCACTAGTTTTACCTTTGAGCCTGCCAGCAGGTCCGGGGAAACTTTTTTTTTTTTTAAGTTCGTTCTCGGGATGTGGGCTGGCAAGGCTGACATTTATTGCCCATCCTTAGTCGCCCTCAAGAAGGTGGTGGTGGGCCTGCTTCTTGAACCGCTGCAGTCTGTGTGGTGGAGGTACCCCCACAGTGCTGCTAGGTAGGGAGATCCAGAATTTTGACCCAGCGACAATGAAGGAACGGCCGATATATATGTCCAAGTCGGGGCGGTGTGTGACTTGGAGGGGGAATCTGGAGGTGGTGGTGTTCCCATGCACCTGCTGCCCTTGTCCTTCTCTGTAGTGAAGGTCGCTGGTTTGGGAGCCTGTTGAAGAAACCTTGGCGAGTTGATGCAGTGCATCCTGTGGATAGTACACACTGTGGCCATGGTGCGCCAATGGTGGATGTTTAAGGTAGCGAATGGGCTGCAGTCTCCCTGGGCCAATCTGTTTCACTTGGTTTTTTTTGCTCACACATTGTGAGTCTGCAAATATTACAGTAATAAATCTACTCAAAAATCACATTACTGTAACATTAAACAGTAGCCAAAACACACAGATGAATAGTTTAAATGTGTTCACTCTATGTTTCACTTCGCCTCATTCTCTCTTTCCCAATTCTCCATCTGGTCAAATCTTGGCCGCAGAGCATGGTCAAGATTGCATTTAATGGCATCACCTGAGCCCTTCCACTGCGTTACAGCTTTGTAATTTAGTCAATATATCGTCATTGCAGCTGCCGGACACAAGTGGTTTGGATTTAATGTTGAAAAGAATGACACTGAGCCTCTTTTCACTTCACTTGCTCTATTTCAGCTCAGGGAACTCCTTGCTTCAGACGACGAAGATGAGAACAAATCGAACGAACTGAAGAAGGCATACGTCCCTAAACTGACAGGTAACAAAGATTAAAATCTTTGTTAAGCGCTAGTTTGTCGCGTTAAAACTGGGGACAAAAAAAAAGAGACGTGCCTGTGCCTTCCTGTGTCCGCAGGGACAGTTAAGGGCAAGTTTGCAGAAATGGAAAAGATAAGGCAAGAGGAAGAGAGGAAAAGAATGGAGGAAGAGCGGAAGAGAAGAATTCAGCAGGACATCGTGGAGAAAAGGAAACTACAACGTGAACTCGCAAAAAAAGGCGCGGAGGTACTGAGGCGCATCCATATCTGTAAAAAAAAAGCCACCATTATATTTTGAATCCTAGGACTTCGAGCTTGGAAATCACACTGTGTAAAATTATCAAAAGCCTAAGATATTTGTATTTTGTTTTTCTCTCTCTGCTATTCTAATGAGGTGTTAACACATTTAAAACAAATGGCTCTGTTAGAACAATGGAACATAGGAAGAGGAGTAGGCCATTCAGCCTCTCGAGTCTGTTCCGCCATTTGATTAGATAGATTGTGGCTGATCTGTATCGTAACTCCATTTACCTGCCTTGGTTCCATATCCCTTAATACCCTTGCCTAACAAAAATCTATCAATCTCAGTTTTGAAATTTTCAATTGACCCCCAGCCTCAACAGCTTTTTGGGGGATAGAGTTCCAGATTTCCACTACCCTTTGTATGAAGAAGTGCTTCCTGACATCACCCCTGAACAACCTAGCTCTAATTTTAAGGATATGCCCCCATGTTCTGGACTCCCTCACCAGAGGAAATAGTTTCTCTCTATCTACCTTATCAAATCCTTTAATCATCTTAAACACCTCAATTAAATCGTCCCTTAATCTTCTATACTCAAGAGAATACAAGCCTAGTCTATGCAACCTGTCCTCATAATTTAACCCTTTTAGCCCCGGTATCATTCTGGTGAATCTGCACATTACCTTCTGCCGAACATCGGAACAGAGGAATTTGTTACAACAACAACTTGCATTTATACAGCTACTTTTTAATGTATCTAAACATCCCAAGGCGCTACAGAGAGGTGTAAGGAGCATAGACTCCATGGCAGGAAGGGGACTGATTGGGAGGGGTAACTGAAAGCTTGGTTGAAGAGGTGGGTTTTGAGAGGGCTCTTAAAGGAGGAGAGAGAGAGAGAGAGAGAGAGAGAGAGTGAAGTTTATAGAGAAAATTTCAAAGAGTAGAAACTTAGATGGCTGAAGACTGTGCCACCAATGGTTGGGCCAAAGGAGAGAAAGGATGCATCGAAGGCCAGGCTGGAGGAGGTTGCAGAGGCCAAGGGTGGATTTAAAGACAAGGACAAGGACGTAAAATTTAGTGACTGGGGAAGATAGAAAGAAAGACTTGCATTTATATAGCACTTTTCAATGACCTCAAGATGACCCAAAGCGTTTAAATGCCAATGAAGTACTTTTGGAGTGTTGTAATGTCGGAAACGCAGCCGTCAATTTGCGCACAACAAGGTCCCACAAACAGCAATGAGATAATAACCAGATGATCTGTTTTAGTGATAAATATTGGCCAGGACACCAGCCCTGCTCTTACTTCAAATAGTGCCATGGGATCTTTTATACCCACCTCAGTTTAACATCTCATCCAAAAGGATGGTACCATCCATCAGTGCAGCACTCCCTCAGTACTGCACTGGAGTGTCAGCCTAGATTTGTGTGGTTAAGCCTCTTAAAGTGGGACTTGAACCCACAACCTTCATGACTTAGAGATAAGAGGGCTACCAACTGAGCCACAGCTGACACAGCCAGTGAAGGTCAGCAGCGACAGGGATGATGGGAGAGCGGGACATAATGTGGGCAAGATACGGGCAGCTGAGTTTTGGACAAGTTTATGGAGAGTGGAGAATTAGAGGCTGACAAGAATATTGAAGTAGCCAAAACTGGGAGATGATGATGATGATGATGACTTATATAAGGGTTTCAGCAGCAAAAAGGCTGAGGTAGGGGTGGAGAAGGGCAGGGTTGCAGAAGTAAGCAGCCTGCAACGGAAAGGATGTAGGGTGTGAAACTCTGCACAGGGTCGAACAGGATGCCGAGACAGTGGTCAGGGAGGGAAATGGAAATTTTGCCAAGGGTAAATTAAGTGCATTCAGTGTTTTGACGATAATATTACCCAGTGTGATTTTCAAGCTTCTATGTCTTTGTTTATCGTTGGTGATATTATAAATCTCCTAAAGCTCTCAGATTTAAAAAAAATCAGAGCCACATAATGTTGTAGCACAGAAACAGACAAGTGTGGACCAATGCATTTCTCCACTTGAGCCACTTAGTCTGATCCCACTCACCTGCTCCTTCTCCATTTCCATTTTAATATTCCTTACTTTTCTCCCCATCATCTAATTCCCTTTTAAAAGCTGGCGGAGGGCTGCGTACGACGGCGGAGGGCTGCGTACGACGGCGGAGGGCTGCGTACGACGGCGGAGGGCTGCGTACAACGGCCATGTATATCAGAAATCACAAGTGGACAGCTCTCAATTTTCCATCCAAACAGCAACAGAAACAGAAGCTACAGGACAAGGAGGAGAAAAGAAAAAGGAAAGAAAAGAAAGAATTGCATTTCTATAGTGCCTTTTCATAACCTCAGGATGTCGCAAAGCTCCTTACAGCCAATGAAATACTTATGAAGCGTAGTCATTGTTGTAATGTACAGATTACATAGAGTCTACAGCACAGAAACAGGCCGTTCGGCCCAACTGTTCTGTGCCGGCATTTATGCTCCACACGAGCCTCTTCCCGCCCTACTTCATCTCACCCTATCAGCACACCCTTCTATTCCTTTCTCCCTCATGTGCATATTCTGCTATCTGTCCCCTGACTCCACATGCTCTGACCTTAGCCATGAGTCTACAATGCAGTAACTTACCGAAGGCCTTTTGAAAATCCAAATATATTACATCTAATACATTACCCTTCTCTACTCTTTTTGTTACTTCTTCAAAGAATTCAATAAGGTTGGTCAAGCATGGCTTTCCCTTCTGGAATCCGTGCTGATTATTCTTTATTGTATTTTCATTCTCTAGATGTCTTTCTATTACATCTTTGAGTCAAGGTTCCATTATCTTTCCTACCACTGACGTTAATCTAATTAGTCTTTAGTTCCCTGGACTGGTTCTATCTCCCTTTTTAAATAAAGGAATAACATTAGCTGTCCGCCAGTCCTCTGGCACTATTCCACCTCGTGAACATCTTGCTTTTTTTCTGCTTCGTTGCTGACTTGACTGTAGGCAGATTTTCCAATGAAAATGGTCCCAGGTGGGACATATTTAATCGCTACAAAATTTAGCAACCAAATCTCATGACTAATGTATCCCATCTGGAATATTATTTTTAAACTGGGGGAAATTTGTTCATAGACAGGTTAATAAGCCAGAAAAAAGGCGAAATGTCCCAATTGTAGCAGAACAGTGCAAGGTTAGAAAGAAAGACTTCCAATTCATAGAATCATAGACCATTTCAGCGTAGAAACAGGTCACTTGGTCCATGATGTCGAGCTGGTGTTTTCATCCAACATCACCCACCAAGTCCAATCTCACTTGCTTCCCATACTCATTAATATTTATTTTTTTCAAGCAACCAACTAACTCCCTTTTAAGAGAATTTACAGACTCTGCTTCAGCAATCGGTTATGGCAGAGAATTCCACCTTCTCACCCTCATCAGTGTAAAGAATTTTTTGTAATTTCCCCTTTAATTTTTTTGTAACCTCCCCTTTAATTCTTTTTGCGATTACCTTAAATTTGTGCCCTTTCATTACTGTCTCACGAACCAACGGAAACAATCTCTTTGGCTATTTACCTTAAAGACCTCTATCAGGTCATCCTTTAGTCTTCTCAGCTCTAGTGACAAAACCCCATACATCTCAAATCTCTCTTCACAACTATCACCCCTCTTTCCCTGGTGAATCTACACTGTACATTTTCTATTACTCTTCCATCCTTCCTATAATGAGCCGTCCAAAACAGCACACAACACGCCAACTCGCACGAGCTCTTGTACAAATTCAGATTATGTCGTCCCTTATTGCTTCTCTCAGAAAAGTCTCAATACAGTGATCTGGAATTGACTGCTTTTATGTAGGCAAAGTTGCCAGCCGCAATCCCACAAAACAGTGAGATGAAAGGCCAGCTAACTTCTAAAAAAACATTTTTGATGGTTGACATCGAGGGAGGAATTTTGACCGGGACAATTCCTTGGCTCTTCCTGTAGTGAGATGGTTTAGCGTCTCACCCAAAGGACAACACCTCCAACAATATACGACATCTTTGGCATGCCAGTGGACATCAGCCCATACTATGAGCTGAGACCTCGAAAGCACAACCTTCTGACTGCATCAACTTAGCCAAGCTGACATTTGCCAGTTGCATTTCTCCATGACTCATCTGGAAAGGAACAGTCTTTAATTTGGTGGGGGGGGGCAAAGGAAAGAAAAAGCTTTATTAAAAGAAAGAGTTTCTGTTTTGAAACAGGAAGGTGAAGCTATTTCCACAACCTTAGAAGTTTCTGATAGTTTTACCAAGACACCAGGCAAAATCAAAGTGAATTTTGAAGATCTGGAGAAGGCACGGGAAGAGGAAGAACACCAAAAAATTGAACAGGAGAAGAAGAGAAGATATGAAGCAAACAGGCATTCCTTTCGTGAGGTGAAGCACCGTTCAGCAGCCCTCTCTGTCAGTCCACTTGAGCCTTAAGATCACCATCTCCAAACCACCTTCAGTCGAAGCGATGCTGTTTTGAAGCCACCCAACTTCTTGCATCTTAAACATGGCTAATCTAATAGCCAGTCACGTTCGAACATCTACACACAATCTCACCTGGGGTGCTGCAATGGGCTTTAGTGTTCCTGGGCTAGGGAAGGGAAAATGTGCCAATTTCCTGCCCCAGACTGCCATGCGGGGACAGAAATGTGCATGGTGAGAAGAGAATCAACCTTGAGTGTAATATTTCTCCACTCCCCCAATGCACACTGTCCAACAGACCACCAACATTCACTGGCAAAGAAAGAAGTTGCATTTATAATAGCACCTTTAACACCCTCAGGATATCCTTAAATACTTCCCAGTCAATGGATCACTTCTTGGAGTGCAGCACCTGTTATGTGGGCAGCCAGTTTGCACACAGCAAGGTTCCACAATGAGACGAATGAGCAGTTGGTCTGTTTTTAGCAGTGTTGGTTGAGGAGCGATCGCTGGCCAATCTTCTTTTGAAAAGGCGCCATGGGAATCTTTCACTTCCTGGAACGGGGCTTGAAACCCACAGCCTCTGACTCTGGGGTGAGAGCTCGACCCCCGAGTCAAGGCCGAGACTGCTCATGTCTAGGTCAACAGGTGAAGAATGGTTACCTGTGTGAGGTACTGGTGCCTATGAAACCGTTCCTGAGATGAAGTCAGTGCCTTTGGCGTGGTTGTGGACGAGACCTACTTGACCTGCATTTGAGACTTTCTACAATAAACTTTTAAAGAGAACAATAAAATAGTTCTTAGCAAACTTGAAGCTCATCTGCTGCCCAAGGCTTTCCTTTGCCCTGCATCCGACCCCCGTTCACTACATGGAACTTGCACCTTTAACAGAAAACTTGGCAAAGTGGGTCACAGAGGCCAAAAAAATAACCAGAGGCCAAGCTGGTAATTGAAGGCAAGATCAAAGAGATAGGTTTTGAAGGAGGGGAGAGAGGGTCATAGGGGTAGAGTTCACAAGAGAGTGGGGCCAAGACAGCTGAAGACCGTGTGGCTGAAAGTTGGCTGGAGGGGAAGTGGGGTGGGGAGGGGTGCAAAGGAGGCCAGAGTCAGGATAGTGGAGGCTGATGCTGTTGCAACTTGGGGCTGAAGGAGTTTCAGCGGGAGGAAGCAGCAAGGTCATGGAGAGACTTGTTGTGAGGGTGTACTGCCGGGCCGATTTCAACATCCTCCTCTGCAAGTCAACAAGTAAACCACCTGCATTATTCCCACTTTGCTCAAACTAAAAACAGAACATGCTGGAAATACGCAGCTCCTCCGGCATCCTTAAAGAGAAAAGACGGGGTTAACAGTTCCGGACCAGGGTTGCCAACCCTCCAGGATTGTCTTGGCGTCTCCAGGAATTAAACATCAATCTACAGGACACTGCTGCGAGCAAAAGCTCAGGAGGAAAATCAGAGGGACATTATGAAAAAATATTGTTTCTTTTTTCATTTTCTTTGAACACTTTTGCTTATTAGTTAGAACAATATTGGAGGTGGCAACAAAAGGCTGTTTGATTGGATGAATCTTGAGTGTCAATCGGTTAGCGAAGAGTCTGTTCGCTTTCCAATTGCTGCTGGAGGCGGGCACCGTGAGGATGGGTATGTCGGGCGATCAATGGTGGGTGTGTGGGGGGCGGGGTGCCGTGAGGATGGGTATGTCGGGCGATCAATGGTGGGTGTATGGGGGGCGGGGTGCCGTGAGGATGGGTATGTCGGGCGATCAATGGTGGGTGTATGGGGGGCGGGGTGCCGTGAGGATGGGTATGTCGGGCGATCAATGGTGGGTGTATGGGGGGCGGGGTGCCGTGAGGATGGGTATGTCGGGCGATCAATGGTGGGTGTATGGGGGCGGGCACCGTGAGGATGGGTATGTCGGGCGATCAATGGTGGGTGTATGGGGGGCGGGCACCGTGAGGATGGGTATGTCGGGCGATCAATGGTGCGTGTGTGGGGGGGCGGGGTGCCGTGAGGATGGGTATGTCGGGCGATCAATGGTGGGTGTATGGAGGCGGGCACCGTGAGGATGGGTATGTCGGGCGATCAATGGTGGGTGTATGGAGGCGGGCACCGTGAGGATGGGTATGTCGGGCGATCAATGGTGGGTGTATGGGGGGCGTGGTGCCGTGTGGATGGATGTGTTGGGCGGCCAATGGCGGGAGTGTTGGGGTGGGGGGGGGAACCAGTTAGAAGCAGCAACCGCTCATGTGATAAAACCTCCTGACAAACGTCCAACTCTAATCCGGACGCATACCCTTTGCCCTGCGCTTTGCTAATATTTTATGCTCGTCCGCTTTAAAAGATAACATTACGTGTGGTGTTGTATCAAAGGATAAAGATGAAGAGCCGGAGGGCATGGCTTCCAGCAAGAGTGAAATCCGCCCGGGGAAATTAAAACTCAGCTTCGAAGAAATAGAAAGACGGAGGCAGGATGAGGAAAAGAGAAAAGCAGAGGAGGAAGCAAGACGGCGCATCGAGGAGGAAAAGGCAGCCTTCGCTGAGGCAAGAAAGGTTGGAAGTTAACAGTATTGCTTGCACCCATTATCCATGTACAACATCAAATTAGATTCTTACTTTTAGATTGAGCATCTAACCTGCCCGACACCATCAGTTTGGGGCCAGGGCTATTTTAACTCCCGGGCCTCATTTACATTCCGCTGGTCATGAGCCTGCCCAATATGGACGCAAAGAGGCGGTTGGCCGGTGGGGCCCAGATAAGTTGTGAGGTGGGGGGTGGTGGAAGGGAATAGGGGCCGTTTCGCGGGTGGGAAGGCAGTGGGGAGCCTGGCGCAGCAGAGGCCCAGACTTCACTTGTGAGCAGCAATCCTGCCCCTCCTGGCCCCGCCAAGGAAAGTTTTCAACTTGTCTCGGCGACCTCCCCCGCCTGGGTTTTACTGAGCATGGTGATGGCGGCGGGTGCCTAGATAAAAGGCCATTGGGGGTCCTAATGACATCATTAGCTTATATTAATGAGGCTCCTGGCCGAGTCAGGCAGACGCCTCGGCCGCCTATAAAAGGCCCAGTTAAGATGGCGGTGGGCGGGAACTATGTGGGAATGGGACGGGTAAGTCTTTGCACAGCTATTTTGACAGCGTGCTCACCCCGTTCCCGCCGGGCAGGATGGGTTAAAATCCCCCCCTCTATGTCTGTTGGCTGTAACGGTCCTAACCCGAAATGAGTCTGGACAGTCTCAATTCAGTACCTGGTGGGCATGGGCCCAAAGCAGGGTCACGGATTCAAGTTCCAGCTGAGCACATGATCTAGAATCATACAGCACAAAAGGCGGCCATTCGGCCCATCTTGCCTGCTCTTTGAAAGAGCTATCCAATTAGTCCCACTCCCCCACTCTTTCCCCCTAGCCCTGCAAATTTTTCCTTTTCACTTATATACCCAATTCCCTTTTGAAAGCTACTATTGTATCTGCTTCCACCTTCCAATCCAGGCTGACACTTCAGTGTAGAACTGCCAGATGTGCCATTAAAGCGAGGCCACTTTTGCCTGTTCAGATGGGAGTTCCCACTCTCGATCCACAGTCGGGACCGGGTGTTCGTGTGGCAGCGGGAACATCGAGTGACTGGAGGCGTGCCGGTCTCTCCGCGGGCCCCCCAAAAATTTCGGAGACCAGCCTTCCTTGCTCGAAGGTCGGATAGGATGATTGCTGGGTCCTGGGGTGGGGCGGCCTGGGTGCAACCCCTGCCTCTCCCCCTCCCCATGGGCGGAGCAACACCAGAGTAACTGTGGGCATGGGGCAGGCAGCTGACAGAGGTGTGCCTAAAACGGTGCTCGCACCCATGCTAATAAGGTGCCCTCCTGACCCTGCAAACCCCATGGTCACCACTGGAGGGCACTGTTGGGTGCGATCCTCACTTAACCACCGGAACTACAACCTGAGCAAATACAGACTATGATAAACACAAAATATAACTTCAATATAAGGCAGAGTGCATAAATTTAAATTTAAATTAGCAAACAGGGGTAGTGAAATCCAACATAAAACAGATCATAGAATCATAGAACACAGAAAGAGGCCATTCGGCCCATTGTGCTTGTGCCGGCTTTGAAAGAGCTATCTATTAGTCCCGATCCCCAGCTCTTTCCCCATAGTCCTGCAAATTTTTAAGGTGTATTTATAAAGCCAAGGATCCTGTATGTTTCTTTAAACAGCCATATCAACTTGTCCTGCCACCTTCAAAGATTTAAGTGGGGGAGGGTTTAAACTAATTTGGCAGGGGTTGGGCACCAGGAGGTAACATTAGAGAGGAGAAATAAGGTGCACAGAGGAATGGGGGAGGGACAAACAGCACTGGAGTAAAGAAGAGTTCAGAAATAGGAGGGATCAGACAGAGGGCAAATGCGAAGCAAACTAAGATGAGTTTGGAGTGCATGTGTTAAATGCATGTAACGTGGTGAATAAGGTTGGTGAACTGCAGGCTCAAGTTGCCAAATAGGACTATGATATAACAGAGACCTGGCTCAAAGAAGAGGAGGATTGGGAACAATATTCCTGGCTGGAAGGTATTCAGGAAAGACAGGGAAGGAAAGAAAGGCGGTGAGGGGTGGCAGTCTTGATCAAAAAAACTATTATAGCACTGAAAAGGGATGATGTAGTTGAGGGGTCAACAATAGAGGTGCTATTATGCTATTGGGTGTATACTGTAGGCCACCAAATATTGGGAAGGAGATAGAGGAGCAAATTTGCAGGCAAATTACAGAAACATGCAAGAACTATAGAGTAGTGATAATGGGGGACTTCAATTATCCCAATATAGACTGGGACAGTAACAGTGTAAAGGGGAAAGAAGGGGAGAAATTCCTGAAATGTGTACAAGAGAACTTTGTGGAACAGGGTGTTTCCAACCCAACAAGGAGACAGCGCTGGATCTAGTCCTGGGGAATGAAATGGGGCAGGTGGAGCATGTTTCAGTGGGACAGTATTTGGGGAACAGTGATCATAATATCATTAGGTTCAGAATAGAAACAGAAAAGGACAAGGAACAATCAAATGTGAAAATACTTAACTGGAGGAGGGCAAATTTCAGTGAGTTAAAAAGGGATCTTGCCCAGGTGGATTGGAATCAAAAATTGGCAGGCAAAATAGTAATTGAACAATGGGAGGCCTTCAAGGAGGAATTGGTTCGGGTACAGAGTGGACACATCCCTACGAATACAGAAAGTACAGAGGAGATCTAAAAAAAGAATAAGAGGAGCAAAGAGAGAGCATGAGAATAGATTAGCGGCTAACATAAAAGGGAACCCAAAAGTCTTTTTTAAACATATAAATAGTAAAAGGGTAGTCAAAGAAAGGGTGTGTCCGATTAGGGACAAAAAAAAAATCTTCTTGTGGAGGCAGAGGTACTAAATGAATACTTTGCGTTTGTCTTCACTAGAGAGGACGATGCTGCCATTGTAGCAGTGAAGGAGGAGGTAGTCGTGATATTGGACAGGATAAAAATAGACAAAGAGGAGGTACTTCAAAGATTGGCAGTACTCAAAGTAGAAAAGTCACCTGCTCCAGATGGGATGCATCCTAGGTTACTGAGGGAATTTAAGGGTGAAAATTGCAGAGGCTCTGGCCACAATCTTCTAATCCTCCTTAGATATGGGGATGGTGCTAGAGGACTGGAGAATTGCAAATGTCACAACCCTTGTTCAAAAAGGGAGAGGGATAAACCCGGCAATTACAGGCCAGTCAGCCTAACGTCGGTGGTAGGAAATATTTAGAGACAATAATCTGGGACAAAATTAATTGGCACTTGGAAAAGTATGGGCTAATAAATGAAAGTCAGCACGGATTTGTTAAAGGAAAATCATGTTTGACTAACTCGATTGAGTTCTTTGATGAAGTAACGGAAAGGGTTGATGAAGGTAGTGCTGTTGACGTTGTGTATATCAATTTTCAAAAGGCATTTGATAAAATACCACATAATAGACTTGTGAGAAAAATTAAAGCCCATGGGATTAAAGGGACAGTGACAGCATGGATACGAAATTGGCTAGGGGACAGAAAGCAGAGAGTAGTGGTGAACGGTTGTTTTTCAGACTGGAGGGAAGTGTACAGTGGTGTCCCCCAGGGGTCAGTATTAGGACCACTGCTCTTTATGATGACCTGGACTTGGGTATAGAGGGTATAATTTCAAAGTTTGCAGATGACACGAAACTCGGAAATGTAGTAAACAATGTGGAGGATAGTAACAGACTTCAGGGGGACATAGACAGACTGGTGAAATGGGCAGACACATGACAGGTGAAATTTAACACAGAGAAGTGTGAAGTGATATATTTTGGTAGGAAGAATGAGGAGAGGCAATACAAACTAAATGGTACAGAATTTAAGGGGGTGCAGGAACAGAGAGACCTGGGGGTGCACATACACAAAAATCTTTGAAGGTGGCAGGACAGGTTCAGTAGGCTGTTAAAAACTTGGAACTCTCCCTAAATCCTTCTCCCCGCTTTCAAAAAGCTTAAGTCACGTGATCGCTTCAGTGTCCATTTCACTGAAGCACTAGAGAGATTTACTGCATTAAAATACTTCATTAATGTAAGTTATTTGCCTCAATAGTTGAGACGGGGAAAATAAAAGGTGAAGAGCAGAACTAAAAGAGCAAAAGCAAGGAAATTATGCTAAACCTTTATAAAACACTGGTTAGGCCTCAGCTGGTGTATTGTGTTCAATTCTGGGCACCACAATTTCGGAAGGATGTCAAGGCCTTAGAGATGGAGCAGAAAAGATTTACTGGAATGGTACCAGGGATGAGGGACTTCAGTTATGTGGAAAGATTGGAGAAGCTGGGGTTGTTCTCCTTCGAACAGAGACGGTTTAGGGGAGATTTGATAGAGGTATTCAAGGTCATGAACGGTTTTGATGGAGTAAATAGGAGAAACACTTTCGAGCGACAGGAGGGTCGGTAACCAGAGGACACAGATTTAAGGTGTTTGGCAAAAGGGTCAGAGGCGACATGAGGAAACATTTTTTTTTACGCAGCGAGTTGTTATGATCTGGAATGCACTGCCTGAAAGGGTGGTGGAAGCAGATTCAATAGTAACTTTCAAAAGGGAATTGGATAAATACTTGAAGGGAAAAAATTTACAGGGCTATTGGGAAAGAGCAGGAGAATGGGACTAATTGGATAGCTCTTTCAAAGAGCCAGCACAGGCACAATGGGCCGAATGGCCTCCTCCTGTGCTGTGGTACTATTATACTGTGATATTTATTAGAACCTCTTAACTTAAAGAATGATTAATATTTGACATAGTGGAGGACTAAGAACATTCAAAATGCAGTTGGATACTGAAATGGGATATAGTTTGAGTACTACAAGAATGAGCTTCACTCACTGAATGGTCCTTTATTTTTTACGATTTTGCCTTTTCTAATGTCCTAATCCAATGGCTCCGTTGTACTCAGACTCTAGCCGAAGATGAAGAAGATCAACCCGACCTTACTGCATCTCTGAAGGACCCAGCCCGGCCCGGGAAACTAAAACTAAGTTTCGAAGAGCTGGAGAGGCAGCGCCGTGAGGAGGAACAGCGCAAGGTGGAGGAAGAGGCTCGCAAACGCTTGGAAGAAGAGCGGAAGCAATTTGCCGAAGCTCGGAAAAGCATGGTAGGTACCTCACGATGTAGAGACCCCTGAAAATTCAGCAACTCTCCTTCCATTTCCACCGCTGCGGAGAAAATCTACATCCGTCAAGGAACGATTTTCCTCGGTGGGGTTGTGAGGTGGGGGTTCACCCCGATCGGCTGTGGTGGAAGATCCCTGTTTGTGAAAACGGGATTTCCGATGAAGTTACGCCGACCGATCGGGGTTGGGGGGGGGGGGGGTGGCGGTGACCCATCCGCCAAGGAAATTCCCGGCGACGAATAGGAGGTCGCGGGTGTGACTGGATGGAAAACTGACGGGCTCACTCACGGGCGTGCGGTCTCCCCTGGTCAATTTCTCTTCCATGAGCTGGGATCAGGTGATCCAATACACCCGAGGGCAATAACAGGCAAATCTGCCTTTGCTCGGATGCAACAGAAAGATGATTGGCTGGCATTGTCTACCTACATGGTCGATCACTTCTAAATTTGGCATAAAAAGAGAGATTAACCTGACAATATCGGCCTTGGGGATACTTATTTTAGAGACTCTTTCCAATTAGGTGTGAAAGGAGGGGTCTCTAGAATAGTATTCCTTTCAGATGTCAGTCTCATCATTCTCTTATTTCTTCAGATTTTTTTTTTAATCCTTCAGCGTTGTTAATGACGTCTGGTTTCGATACTGACTGTGTCAAACATTGATTGGGAGCTGAACCGCATTGGTGGACAAAATCACTAAACCAGGGTCCTTCAGTGATCCAACCATTGCAGTTATTATTTCAAATCAAGCATTGGAGATGGTCTAACAAAGAGCAATAGGACAGATCCCAAATCAAAAGGGGACCTCTTAAGAGCAAAGATGAGACACGCTTAAGCTGCAGAGGAAGAAGGCAGTTAATGGGGCCTCATGGAGGTTATTAGGATATTGAATGGCATAGACAAAATAAAACCAGAATATTATATTAATCTAGGACCAGATAGAATACATTTGGCAAGGGTATTAAGGGTTAAGGAACCAAGGTGGGTAGATGGAATTAAGATACAGATTAGCCATGATCTAATTGAATGGCGGAACAGGCTTGAGGGGTTGAATGGCCTACTCCTGTTCCTATGTTCCTCTGCAGAGCCAACATCCTTAACCAAACCTGAGCCTTTATAACTACTGTTTCAGCGTTGCAGGAATGGTATTGTGAAACCAGGTATCTTCATGCTTTATGGTCAGTGAAGACAACTTAACATTTTATCTTTTTTTTCCCCGCAATATAACTCCTTTGATATTAGTGGTTCCATTATTGAAGTGATATTTACAGCTGTTAAAGTTATCCAATGTCCTAATTATTTTTTAAGAGTCCAGACCAGGATAGCATTCTGAAGGAGCATGCAAGTTCAGACAAGGAGGATTATGGACCTGACGAAGTAAGGCATAATTCATTAAAAAGTACAACTACTGCGTAACCAAGAATGTTAATAGCAATCCCAGCACTTCCTTTTAGCATTTCTCACCTCTACATAAGGCAAATCCTACTTTCTTTCTGATCTGTATGGTTTAAACTTCACCTGGCTTTAAATTTGCTGTATGCTCATTGTGCATTGGGCCGATTGAAAATCGTAAGGAGGAGACCCTAAAGGCAAACTATTGCAAGCATCAATGTGCACGGATTGGCTTTACGAACATTCGAAAATGACGGGGCAGGAAAGGACCTGCTGTTCCATTAAGCCTCTCCCACATGATGATGGCTGGAGCATCATGACCAGACACTTCCTAACTCCCGCCCGCCACCTCACCGCAGCCATGTAATTTCCAAGAGGAGACCAAAAACCCAGGGCCAATAAGGGAAAAAAATACTCTGGAAAATTCCTCTCCCCGCCCCCCCCCCCCCCCCGCCTCAAGCGATCGAAACCTGTCCAGGAGATCACATGGAGCATTTTTGTAAAAGGCAGTACTAAAAAATAGAATCGCACAGTCGATTGGGCTTTGTGGAGCTCTGCTGTGCTACAGAAACGGAAAAACCAACCAGGGCTCCTGGTCCCGATTGTTCTCTGGTGACCCGTGCTGGAAAGTCCATGTTGGGGGAGAACAAGATAGGACTCAGTCATGATGCTCCTCCTACAGTCGAATGACCTGCGGACACTGACTACTTGGGCTATATACAGAAGGACAGCTAGCGCCCATGGGACTGTACATCAATAAGAGTGACTCCTTTCGAGGGGTGGGGTGGGGGGGGGTAATATTTTTCTTTGTGCATTGAGGAACCTAAAACTGCAAAACAGAGCTTCAAAATCATATTTATGTAAATATATTTAATTATATTTGACCATCTGCACTCACTAGATGCCGAACTAGAGTCTGCCTTTGGGTGAGCAGGGAAGAGTTGTGTGTCCCAGCGAGTAAATGTTACAAGCTTTATTGGAGGGATAAACTTTTGACAAAGACTGCCTTCTCCCCCCCGCCCCCCCCACCTTTCCCCAATAATAGGTATTTGATGACGAGCCGACCGACTCCAAGAAAACGTCCTCTGATTCTGACGACATGCACTCTCCACGCAAATTGGAAATCAACTTTGAAGAGCTTTTGAAACAAAAGATGGAGGAAGAGAGAAGACGCACAGAAGAGGAGCGAAGGCAGAAACTAGAACTGGAGAAACAAGAATTTGAACAACAACGTCAGGAAATGGGAGAGGTGGGTTACGGCAAAGTTTGCGCTATGGTAAATTTTTCACACCCCGGGAGTGGCAGGTCGGAGCACATCTTAGGTTTGGCCGTGGCACGGTGGATACATTTCAAAATTACTTCATTGGCTGTCAGGCAAGGGCGTTCTCCCGGTGTCCTGGCCAATATTTCTCCCTCAACTGAAAGGGTAGTGGTTATTTTACAGGACTAGTAATCCAAGCGGCCTAGACTACTGATCCAGAAGAACATGAGTTCGAATCCCACCAGGGTAGTCTGAGAATTTAAATTCAGTTTTTAAAAAGGATATCTGGAAATAAAAAAAAGTCTGCATCAGTAACAGTGGCCATGAAACAATCAGATTTTCACCAACATCCTTACCGGGTCTGGCTTATATGTGACTCCAGTCCTACACCAACGTGATTGACTCTTAACTCTCCTCTGAAGTGGCTTAGCAAGCCACTCAGTTGTATGAAACCTTAGGCAACTGGAGATAAGCAATAAATGCAGGCCTTGCCAGCAATGCCCATGTCCCAAGAATGAATAATAAAAAAAAGCCAATATTACTAAAACAGATGATCTGGTCATCTGCTGTTTGTGGGACCTTGCTGTGTGCAAATTGGCCACTTGCGTTTCCAGCATTACATCAGTGGGTGCACTTCAAAAAAAGTACTTCATTGACTGTGAAGCACTTTGGGATGTTTTGAGGATGTGAAAGGTGATATATAAATGCAAGTTCTTTCTTTCTGAAAAGACTAAAAATAGAATACCAGAATGGGGAGAGGGGAGGGAGGAGTGGGGGGGTTGAGGGCAGAAGGAGGAGGTATGGAATAGGGTTAAGTATGGAACAGTAGAGGTCAAAGGTCATGACTTAGACTCACTGAAGCCTCCAGTCATGCATCTCCACCCCAAATCCTGGATCTGTGCTTTTGCTTTTTCAGGATGAAATCAATGAGAGCACTGAAGTAGTGAGTACAGAGTACGAAGAGCTGATAAAGCTAAAAAGAACGGGTTCCATTCAGGCCAAGAATTTAAAGTCGAAGTTTGAAAAAATTGGAAAGTTATCCGAGGAGGAAATACAGAAAAAGGTAGAAGACGAAAGGGCCAAGAGGAGAGCAGAGGACCTGGAGATAAAGGAAAGAGAAGCCGAGCGATTCCGAGAGGTAATCTTTCCTTTAGTAGAGAACTGACTGACTCGTTCACAAGGGTCTCGATCCTTACATTTGGGGAATATTTCTATTGCTCTTGCTGCCGGCTGGGCTCAGTTGGTGTCACCCTTGAGATTGTGGACTCAAGCTTAACTCCAGGAACTGAACTCACGATTTAGGGTGGGACGCCGATGTAGTACTGAGGGAGTGCTACATCGCCGGAGGTGCCATCCTACAAGCGAGATGTCAAAATGAGATCTCGTCCGTCTGTTCCTGTTAAAGATCCCACGGCACTACTTGACGGAGAGTATGGAGGTTCTCTCAGTGTCCCGGCCAACATTCCTCCCTTAGCTGCTATCACCATAAACAGGTTAACTGGGAACTGGTGTTGGTGGGTGGGGATTACTGTTGTACTTGCTTACAGAAAAATGCAGTTACTCTTATTATTAAAAAAAAAGTAATTACTTGCTTTGATAGGATAAGGAGGTGTTTAAATGCAAGTGTCCCTTTTTAAAAAATTGTCAGTGAAGTATTTTATTGTTTCTCTGATCCAGGTGTCAGCCTTGGCTCAGTGGTAACACTCTCACCTGAGTCAGAAGGTTGTACGTTCAGACACTTGAGCACATAACCCAGCTGACACTCCCAGTGCGGTACTGAGGGAGTGCTGCACTGTCGGAGGTGCCGTCTTTCGGATGAGACGTTAAACCGATGCCCCGTCTGCCCTCTCAGGTGGACGTAAAAGATCCCATGGCACTATTCAAAGGAGAGCAGGGGAGTTCTCCCCGGTGTCCTGGCCAATATTTATTCCTTAATTAACATCATTAAAACAGATGATCTGGTCATTATCACATTGCTGTTTGTGGGACCTTGCTGTGCACAAATTGGCTGCTGCATTTCTTACATTACAACAGTGACCATTTCAAAAGTACTTCATTGGCTGTAAAGCGCTTTGAGACGTCCTGAGGTCGTGAATGGCGCCATATAAATGTAAATATTTTCTTTCTTTCATGTCCCTTACACCGTTCAGTAGCACAGATCATCTGAAGAGGGAGAGAGAATTCTGGCAATTCGTGTTCATTTTGAAAACAGACTGATTGGGACCGCTGTCAATTTAAAAAAAGAGAAATGCTCAATTGGCTGTGATTTCAATTCAAATTCAGTCGCTATCGTAACGGTTGAATTGACTTATTTCAGTAAGGCCTTCGATAAAGTCCCCCACAGGAGACTGGTCAAGAAGGTACGAGCCCATGGAATCCAGGGTGCCTTGGCACTTTGGATACAAAACTGGCTTAGTGGCAGAAGGCAGAGGGTGATGGTCGAAGGTTGTTTTTGTGACTGGAAGCCTGTGGCCAGTGGGGTACCACAGGGATCGGTGCTGGGTCCCTTGCTGTTTGTGGTCTACATTAATGACTTGGATATGAATGTAAAAGGTATGATCAGTAAGTTCGCTGATGATACAAAAATTGGTAGGGTGGTAAATAGCGAGGAGGATAGCCTCAGTCTGCAGGACGATATAGATGGGTTGGTCAGATGGGCGGAACAGTGGCAAATGGAATTTAACCCGGAAAAGTGCGAGGTGATGCACTTTGGAGGGACTAACAAGGCAAGGGAATACACAATGAATGGGAGGACCATAGGCAAGACAGAGGGTCAGAGGGATCTTGGTGTGCAAGTTCACAGATCCCTGAAGGCGGCGGAACAGGTAGATAAGGTGGTAAAGAAGGCATATGGGATACTTGCCTTTATTAGCCGAGGCATAGAATATAAGAGCAAGGAGGTTATGATGGAGCTGTATAAAACACTGGTTAGGCCACAGCTGGAGTACTTTGTGCAGTTCTGGTCGCCACACTACAGGAAGGATGTGATCGCTTTGGAGAGGGTGCAGAGGAGATTCACCAGGATGTTACCAGGGCTGGAGCGCTTCAGCTATGAAGAGAGACTGGGAAGATTGGGTTTGTTTTCCTTGGAGCAGAGGAGGCTGAGGGGGGACATGATTGAGATGTACAAAATTATGAGGGGCACAGATAGGATGGATACTAACGAGCTTTTTCCCTTCGTTGAGGGTTCTATAACAAGGGGACATAGATTCAAGGTAAAAGGCGGGAGGTTTAGAGGGGATTTGAGAAAGAACTTTTTCACCCAGAGGGTGGTTGGAGTCTGGAACTCACTGCCTGAAAGGGTTGTGGAGGCAGGAACCCTCACAACATTCAAGAAGCATTTGGATGAGCACTTGAAATGCCATAGCATACAAGGCTACGGACCAAATGCTGGAATATGGGATTAGAGTAGACAGGGCTGATGGCCGGCGCGGACACGATGGGCCGAAGGGCCTCTATCCGTGCTGTATAACTCTATGACTCTCGGAACTTTTTTAATTCAAGTTATTTCAGGGGACAACAAATACCGAATCCAACATCCAGGTCTGGGCAAACAGGAAAAGTAAATGATCTGAATTCCAGCTGACAAATGAACTGAATTACACTGAGTGTGTGTGTCACCTGATGTGGTACAGACAGCAGTTTACTCAGTGCTGTAATTCTCGATTCTCTGCCACAGGGTGGTGTCATTTCTCAGTAACAGGAAGAGAGAAGTTTTTAGGCCAAGTTTCATAGAATCGTTACAGCACAGAAGGAGGCAATTCAGCCCATCGAGCCCATGCCAGCTCTTTGTAAGAGCAATCCAGTTAGTCCCATTCCCCTGCTCTTTCCCCACAGCCCTGCAAATTTTTTCCCTTCAAGTATTTATCCAATTCCTTTTTGAAAGCCACTATTGAATCTGCTTCCATCACCCCCTCAGGCAGCGCATTCCAGATCATAACCACTCGCTGTGTAAAAGTTTTTCCTCATGTCGCCTTTGGTTCTTTTGCCAATCACCTTAAATCTGTGTCCTTTGGTTCTCGACCCTTCCGCCAATGGGAACAATTTCTCTTTATTTACTTTATCTAAACCCTTCATGATTTTGAACACTTCTATCAAATCTCTCAACCTTCTCTGCTGTAAGGAGAACAACCCCAGCTTCTTCAGTCTATTCACATAACTGAAGTCTCTCATCCTGGAACCATTGTAGTAAATCTTTTCTGCACCCACTCTAAGGTCTTCATACCCTTCCTAAAGTGCCCAGAATTGAACACAATACTCCAGTTGTGGCCGAACTAGTGTTTTATAAAGGTTCAACATAGCTTCCTTGCTTTTGTACTCTGTCCATCACCATCCCTGGGTATGTCCTGTCCCACCGGCAGGACAGACCCACCAGAGGTGGCGGTACAGTGATATACAGTCAGGAGGGAGTGGCCATGGGAGTCCTCAACATTGACTCTGGACCCCATGAAATCTCATGGCATCAGGTCAAACATGGGCAAGGAAACCTCCTGCTGATTACCACCTACTGTCCTCCCTCAGCTGATGAATCAGTCCTCCTTCATGTTGAGCACCACTTGGAGGAAGCACTGAGGGTAGCAAGGGTACAAAATGTACTCTGGGTGGGGGACTTCAATGTCCATCACCAAGAGTGGCTCGGCAGCACCACTACTGACCGAGCTGGCCGAGTCCTGAAGGACATAGCTGCTAGACTGGGCCTGCAGCAGGTGGTGAGCGAACCAACACGAGGGAAAAACTTACTTGACCTCGTCCTCACCAATCTACCTGTCGCAAATGCATCTGTCCATGACAGTATTGGTAGGAGTGACCACCGCACAGTCCTCGTGGAGATGAAGTCCCGTCTTCGCACTGAGGACACCATCCAACGTGTTGGTTGGCACTACCACCATGCTAAATGGGATAGATTCAGAATGGATCTAGCAGCTCAAAACTGGGCAGTCATGAGGCGCTGTGGGCCATCAGCAGCAGCAGAATTGTATTCCAGCACAATCTGTAACCTCATGGCCCGGCATATTCCTCACTCTACCATTACCAACAAGCCAGGGGATCAACCCTGGTTCAATGAGGAGTGTAGAAGAGCATGCCAGGAGCAGCACCAGGCGTACCTAAAAATGAGGTGCCAACCTGGTGAAGCTACAACTCAGGACTACATGCATGCTAAACAGTGGAAGCAACATGCTATAGACAGAGCTAAGCGATTCCACAACCAACGGATCAGATCAAAGCTCTGCAGTCCTGCCACATCCAGTCGTGAATGGTGGTGGACAATTAAACAACTAACGGGAGGAGGAGGCTCTGCAAACATCCCCATCCTCAATGATGGCGGAGTCCAGCACATGAGTGCAAAAGACAAGGCTGAAGCGTTTGCAACCATCTTCAGCCAGAAGTGCCGAGTGGATGATCCATCTCAGCCTCCTCCCGATATCCCCACCATCACAGAAGCCAGTCTTCAGCCAATTCGATTCACTCCACGTGATATCAAGAAACGGCTGAGTGCACTGGATACAGCAAAGGCTATGGGCCCCAACAACATCCCAGCTGTAGTGCTGAAGACTTGTGCTCCAGAACTAGCTGCGCCTCTAGCCAAGCTGTTCCAGTACAACTACAACACTGGCATCTACCCGACAATGTGGAAAATTGCCCAGGTATGTCCTGTCCACAAAAAGCAGGACAAATCCAATCCGGCCAACTAACGCCCCATCAGTCTACTCTCAATCATCAGCAAAGTGATGGAAGGTGTCGTCGACAGTGCTATCAAGCGACACTTACTCACCAATAACCTGCTCACCGATGCTCAGTTTGGGTTCCGCCAGGACCACTCGGCTCCAGACCTCATTACAGCGTTGGTCCAAACATGGACAAAAGAGCTGAATTCCAGAGGTGAGGTGAGAGTGACTGCCCTTGACATCAAGGCAGCATTTGACCGAGTGTGGCACCAAGGAGCCCTAGTAAAATTGAAGTCAATGGGAATCAGGGGAAAAACTCTCCAGTGGCTGGAGTCATACCTAGCACAAAGGAAGATGGTAGTGGTTGTTGGAGGCCAATCATCTCAGCCCCAGGACATTGCTGCAGGAGTTCCTCAGGGCAGTGTCCTAGGCCCAACCATCTTCAGCTGCTTCATCAATGACCTTCCCTCCATCATAAGGTCAGAAATGGGGATGTTCGCTGATGACTGCACAGTGTTCAGTTCCATTCGCAACCCCTCAAATAATGAAGCAGTCCGAGCCCGCATGCAGCAAGACCTGGACAACATCCAGGCTTGGGCTCACAAGTGGCAAGTAACATTCGCGCCAGATAAGTGCCAGGCAATGACCATCTCCAACAAGAGAGAGTCTAACCACCTCCCCTTGACATTCAACGGCATTACCATCGCCGAATCCCCCACCATCAACATTCTGGGGGTCACCATTGACCAGAAACTTAACTGGACCAGCCATATAAATACTGTGGCTACGAGAGCAGGTCAGAGGCTGGGTATTCTGCGGCGAGTGACTCACCTCCTGACTCCCCAAAGCCTTTCCACCATCTACAAGGCACAAGTCAGGAGTGTGATGGAATACTCCCCACTTGCCTGGATGAGTGCAGCTCCAACAACACTCAAGAAGCTCGACACCATCCAAGATAAAGCAGCCCGCTTGATTGGCACCCCATCCACCACCCTGAACATTCACTCCCTTCACCACCGGCGCACCGTGGCTGCAGTGTGCACCATCCACAGGATGCACTGCAGCAACTCGCCAAGGCTTCTCCGACAGCACCTCCCAAACCCGCGACCTCTACCACCTAGAAGGACAAGAGCAGCAGGCACATGGGAACAACACCACCTGCACGTTCCCCTCCAAGTCACACACCATCCCGACTTGGAAATATATCGCCGTTCCTTCATTGTCGCTGGGTCAAAATCCTGGAACTCCCTTCCTAACAGCACTGTGGGAGAACCGTCACCACACGGACTGCAGCGGCTCAAGAAGGCGGCTCACCACCACCTTCTCAAGGGCAATTAGGGATGGGCAATAAATGCTGGCCTCGCCAGCGACGCCCACATCCCGTGAACGAATTTTTTTAAAAAAATTTTTTTTATAAAGCCCAAGATCCCGCATGCTTTTTTAACCGCTTTCCCAACCTGTCCTGCCACTTTCAATGATTTGTGCACATATATCCCCAGATCTCTCTGTTCCCGCATCCCCTGTCGAATTGTGTCCTTTAATTTATATTGCCTCTCCTCATTGTTCCTGTCAAAATGTATTGCTTCTCGCTTTTCTACGTTAAGTTTTATCTGCCATGTGTCCGCCCATTCCACCAGCATGACTATGTCCTCTTGAAGTCTATTATTATCCTCCTCACTGTTTACTACACGTCAAAGTTAGTGTCATCTGCAAATTTGGACATTGTGCCCGGTACACCCAAGTCATTAATATATATCAAGAAAAGCAGTGGTCCTAGTACCGACCCCTGGGGAACACCACTGAACACCTTCCTCCAGTCCAAAAAACAACCGTTCATCACTACTCTCTGTTTCCTGTCACTTAGCCAATTTCGTATCTATGCTGCCACTGTCCCTTTTATTCCATGGGCTTCAATTTTGCTGACAAGCCTATTATGTGGCACTTTATCAAACGCCTTTTGAAAGTCCATATACACCACATCAACCCTTTCTGTAACCTCATCAAAAAACTCTATCAAGTTAGTTAAACACGATTTGCCTTTAACAAATCCGTGCTGGCTTTCCTTTATTAATTCACACTTGTCTAAGTGACTATTAATTTTGTCCTGGATTATTGTTTCTCAAAGCTTCCCCACCACAGAGGTTTAACTGACTGGCCTGTAGTTGCCGGGTTTATCCCTACACCCTTTTTGAACAAGGGGTGTAACATTTGCAATTCTCCAGTCCTCTGTCACCACCTCCATATCTAAGGAGGATTGGAAGATTATGGTCAGTGCCTCCCCAATTTCCCCCCTTACTTCCCTAAGCAACCTAGGGCGCATCCCATCCGGACCTGGTGACTTATCTACTTTAAGTACAGCCAGCCTTTCTAGTACCTCCTCTTTATCAAATTTTAGCCCACCCAGTTTCTCAACTACCTCCTCATTTACTATGACGTTGGCAGCATTTTCTTCCTTGGTAAAGACAGATGCAAAGTACTCATTCAGCATCTCAGCCATGCCCTCTGCCTGATTGCGTAGATCTCTTTTTTGGTCCCTAATCGGGCCCCACCCCTCCTCTTACTCCCCATTTACTATTTATATGCCTATAGAAGACTTTTGGATTCGCTTTTATGTGAGCCGTCAGTCTATTCTCATACTCTCTCTTTACCCCTCTTATTTCCTTTTTCACTTCTCTGTACTTTCTATATTCAGCCTGGTTCTCACTTGTGTTATCAACTTCACATCCGTCATGCGCCCCTTTTTTCTGCTTCATCTTACTAAGTTTGTGTCGTGATTTTGAAAAATGGGATATGGAAAAGGAAAAACTGGAAGGAAAATTAGTTGGTACAACACTCGCTTGTCAAAGGTTATCCTTCATGTATAGAGGACCAGTTGCTTCTAAGAGACTTTTCAGGTAGAACTGACAGACATGGTGATGTTCAGCTATGACAAGCCCCTTCATGACATCAACTTGGCTTGTGTTCCCTTGAGTTTAGAGGGTTGAGGGGTGATCTAATATAGGTATTTAAAATGATAAAGGAGTTCGATAGGG
The DNA here is from genome assembly GCF_035084215.1 of Heptranchias perlo. Classification (NCBI taxonomy): domain Eukaryota; kingdom Metazoa; phylum Chordata; class Chondrichthyes; order Hexanchiformes; family Hexanchidae; genus Heptranchias; species Heptranchias perlo. The sequence goes on along the minus strand of NC_090333.1, from coordinate 12,448,889 downwards.
TAGACACAGAGAAACTATAACTTTTGGTGGGGGAATCCAGAACAAGGAATCACAATTTTAAAATTAGATAATTAGTAATTCAGCCATTCAGAAGTGAAATTAGAAAGCACTTTTTCACGCAAAGGGTAGTGGAAATCTAAATTCTCTCCCCCAGAAGGCTGTGGATACTGGGACAATTGAAATTTCCAAGACTTAGATTGACAGATTTTAATTAGTTAAGGGTATCAAAAGATTATAGATCAAAGGCAGGTAAATGGAGGTACAGATCAGCCGTGATCTAATTGAATGGTGGATCGGGCTTTGGTGACACCTTCTTTATTAGAAACTTTGAATTGTAATTGTGCCATTTGTACCTGGAAGGTTCGTTAGAAGCAGGAAAGGTTCTGAGGTTACTCGTACTGTCATTTAATCTTGAGACCTGATGTGGCAAAGACACCCTGGTTACAACACCATAGATTTCTCATCAAGTGGATGGTCCGATACGACCTCTTGCCCTTGTTTTATTTTGCAATCACACTGAGAAGGGATGGAATTTGTACAGGCACTTACCGTGCTGGGACAGTAATAGAGCCTCCCTCCCATCTTCGTAAGGCAAGTGGGGCCCTGGGCTTAAAATTTAAGCAGTAATTCTAATGCTGCATTCATGATACCTATGGCATTGAAATCTTGAATGAGGGAATAACAGAGCACAGCTAAATCTACACTCTTTAATATTTTCCAGAGGTGTCCTTATAATCAAGTTGCTTAGTCTGAGCCATGTTTACTTGCACTGGATGTTTTATGGACTGTTAGCTTCGAGGGAAAGCTTCGACTAATGTCAATGCTTTCTTACGAGAGTTGAATTATTTTGTGTTAATTTTGAACTCAAGCTGAGGGATGTTAGTGGTTATAGTACTAGACTAGGAAACCTGAAATGAGTTTAAAATCTCAACACTGCCAATTGTGCAACTGAATTCAATAAATCTGGTCATTTGTGGGCTAAGCATATGAAAGCTGGTGGATTGTTGTAAAAACCCAATTGGTTCACTAAGCTCACTTAGAGCAGAGACGATTAAGGGGAGATTTTGTAGAGGTGTTCATAGATAGGGAGAAATTATATCCACTGGCAGGAAGGTCGGTAACTAGAGGAAACAGATTTAAGATAATTGGCAAAAGAAGCGGAGAGAGATAAGGAGGAAATTCTTTTACGCAGCGTGTTATGATGATCTGGAATGCACTGCCTGAAAGGGTGGTGGAAGCAGATTCAATAGTAATTTTCAAAAGGGAATTGGATACATACTTGAAAAGGAAAAATGGGGTTATGGTTTAGGGTGCTATAGGGTTAGAGCAGGGGAGTGGAACAAATTGGATAGCTCTTTCAAAGAGCCGGCATGGGCATGATGGTCCGAATGGCCTCCTTCTGTACTGTATGATTCTATGATTATGATTCTGCAGGGAGGGGAACCTGCCACCCATACCCAACATGGCCAGCGGATGTAGTATTTTTGGATTTTCAAAAGGCCACATAAAAGGTTGTTACACAAGATAAGGGCTCATGGAGTCGGAGGTAATATATTAGCATGGATAGAGGATTGGTTAACAGACAGAAAACAGAGAGTAGGGATAATCGGGTCACTTTCAGGTTGGCAGGCTGTAACTAGTGGAGCGCCACAAGGATCGGTGCTGGGGCCTCAGCTATTTACAATCTATATTAAATGACTTAGATGAAGGGACCAAGTGTAATATATCCAAGTTTGCTGATGAAACAAAGCTGGGTAGGAAATTAAGCTGTGAGGAGGACACAAAGAGTCTGCAAAGGGAAGGCAAGAAGGTGGCAGATAGAGTATAATATGGGGAAATGTGAGGTTATACACTTTGGTAGGAAGAATAAAAAAACAGAATATTTTTTAAATGGAGAGAAGCTATTAAATGTTGGTGTTCAGTGTGATTTGAGTGTCCTCATACAAGAAACACAGAAAGTTAGCATGCAGATACAGCAAGCAATCAGGAAGGTAAATGGCATGTTGGCCTTTATTGCAAGGGGGTTGGAATATAAGAGTAAGGAAGTCTTGCTGCAATTGTGCAGGGCTTTAGTGAGACCTCACCTGGAGTACTGTGTACAGTTTTGGTCTCCTTATCTAAGGAAGGATATACTTGACTTAGAGGCGGTGCAACAAAGGTTCACTAGATTGATTCCTGGGATTAGAGGGTTGTGGAGAGATTGAGTAGAATGGGCCTATACTCTCTGGAGTTTAGAAGAATGAGAGATGATCTCATTGAAACATATAAGATTCTGAGGGGGCTTGACCGGGTAGATGCTGAGAAGGCTGGAGAGTCTAGAACTAGGGGGCTAGTCTCAGGATAAGGGATCAGCCATTTAGGACTGAGGTGAGGAGGAATTTCTTCACTCAGAGGGTTGTGAATCTTTGGAATTCTCGACCCCAGAGGGCTGTGGATGCTCAGTCATTGAGTATATTCAAGGCTGAGATCGATAGATTTTTGGACTCTAGGGGAATCAGGGGATATGGGGATTGGGTGGGAAAGTGGAGTTGAGGTCGAAGATCAGCCATGAGCTTATTGAATGGCGGAGCAGGTTCGAGGGGCCATATAGCCTACTCCTGCTCCTATTTCTTACATTCTTATTCTTATGGCCTACATGTGACTCTAGTTCGCACTATGTGGCTGACTCTTAATGCTCTTTGAAATGGCCGAGAAAGCCACTCAGTTGTACAAACAATTGCTTCAGGAAGAATGCCCACTATCACCTTCTCAGCATCACTAATAAATGCAGTCTTGCCAGTGTTAGCCATTCGGTACATTTTTTTTTCTAAAAAAAAGGCAGGGGATTGTGGCCAGAAGGTAGGGGTGGGTGATTTTTTTTTAAAGATATGGCTGCTCCTTTGGTGCCGATTCTAAATGAGCATTGTGTATTGGACTGATTTCATCTCATTGATATAAAATTCCCTATTTTGGTGTTAGTGTGGCTGTGTGGTACCACCTTCGCCTCTCAGTCAGAAGGTTGTGGCTTCAAGTCCCACTCCAGAGACTTGAGCACATACTCCAGGCTGACACTTCAGTGCAGTACTGTGGGAGTTCTGCATTGTCGGAGGTGCCACCTTTCGGATGAAAAGTTAAACCGAGGCCCCGTCTGCCCTCGCAAGTGGAGGTAAAACCTCCCACGACACTATTTCAAAGAGCAGAGTAGTTCTCATTTGCGTTCTGGCCAATAATTAGCCCTCAACCAGCATCACTAAAACAGATTATCAGGTCATTATCTCATTGCTCTTTGTGGGACCATGCTGTATGCAAATTAGCTGCCACGTTTCCTACATTATAACAGTGACTACATTTCAAAAGTACTTCATTGGTGTAAAGTACTTTGGGACGTCCTGAGGTCAGGAAAGGTGCTATATGAATGCAAGTCCTTCTTCCTGATTTTAGAACCTGTCTCACTTCCTCTCTATCACTGATTTATCCTTTTTAAAAAAAAACTTTTTCAACCTGCACTGTGTGCAGTGGCCCTATGGCCCTGCACCTTAATGTCTCAATTTTTAAAAATGCATCCAGCGAGCTTTGAATAGGACGCGATTGTTCTGGAACTTTCAGGGTTCGTGATGGTTCCAAAATTAAATCAAATCAGGCGGTGATTCAATTACATTTTATGCTTGCAGGAAGAAATAGCAGAGGACGCAAAGGAGCCCAAAAGAGACGATGCCCCATTTACTCACAAGGTTAATATGCGAGCTCGCTTTGAGCAAATGGCTAAAGCAAGAGAGGACGAGGAAAGGAGAAGAATTGAAGAACAGAAACTTCAACGGATGCAATTTGAGCAGAAAGAAATTGATGCAGCATTGCAGAAGGTATTTTATATAAACTAATTTCTACAAACAAAAATTAGTATGGGCTAAAGAATGAAAGTCAGCATGGATTTGTTAAAGGAAAATCATGTTTGACTAACTCGATTGAGTTATTTGATGAAGTAATGGAGAGGGTTGATGAGGGTAGTGTGGTTGATGTTGTTATATGGACTTTCAAAAGGCATTTGATAAAGTACCATATAATAAACTTGTTAGCAAAATTAAAGCCCATGGGATTAAAGGGACAGTGACAGTGTGGATACAAAATTGACTAAGGGACAGAAAGCAAAGAGTAGTGGTGAATGGTTGTTTTTCAGACTGGAGGGAATTATACAGTGGCATTCCTCAGGGGTCAGTATTAGGACCACTGCTCTTTTTGATATATATTAATGTCCTGGACTTGGGTACAGAGGGTATAATTTCAAAGTTTGCAGATGACACGAAACTTGGAAATGTAGTAAACAACGTGGAGGATAGTAACAGACTTCAGGGGGACATAGACTGGTGAAATGGGCAAACACATGACAGATGAAATTTAACGCAGAGAAGTGTGAAGTGATGCATTTTGTAAGGAAGAATGAGGAGAGGCTATATAAACTAAACGGTACTATTTTAAAGGGGGTGCAGGAACAGAGAGACCTGGGGGTGCACATACACAAATCTTTGAAGGTGGCAGGACAAGTTGAGAAGGCTGTTAATAAAGCATATGGGATCCTGGGCTTTATTAATAGAGACATAAAGTACAAAAGCAAGGCAGTTATGCTAAACCTTTATAAAACACTGGTTAGGCCTCAGCTGGAGTATTGTGTTTATTTCTGGGCACCACACTTTAGGAAGGAAATGAAGGCCTTAGAGAGGGTGCAGAAGAGATTTACTAGAATGGTACCAGGGATGAGGGACTTCAGTTATGTGGAGAGACTGGAGAAGCTGGAGAGGGCTAAGGGGAGTTTTGATGGGTGTTTAAGATCATGAGTAAATAAGGAAAACTATTTCTAGTGGCAGAAGGGTTGGTAACCACAGGACACAGATTTAAGATGATCGGCAAAAGATCCAGAGGAAACATTTTTTTTTAACGCAGCGAGTTGTTATGATCTGGAATGCACTGCCTGAAAGGGTGGTGGAAGCAGATTCAACAGTAACTTTCAAAAGGGAATTGGATAAATACTAGAAGGGAAAAAAATTACAGGGCTGTGGGGAAAGAGCAAGGGAATGGGACTAATTGGATAGCTCTTTCAAAGAGCCAGCACAGGCATGATGGGCTGAATGGTCTCCTCCTGTGCTGTACCTACTACGATACTTGAGTAATTGGTCAAACACCACACCCTCCAGAATGAAAACTGTAGCGATCTGGCTGCAGACTTAAACAGCACGGTCCAAATTGTCCAGAGATGTTGCAAGATTCCATTGTCATCATCATTGACAAATCTGTGTGAAGGCCTGAGGCCTCTCCTGCAAGTTACCAGTGGGGTTGAAAAGAATAGAAGGCGAGATAAATCAGGAAGTAGTGATTAGGTGACAGCAAGGGAGGGAGGGCGAGTTATTCACTGACCTCACTGCATGTGTATGAACACTGATTGATTGACAAAAGGATTAAGCTAAGTTGTAATTTACCTCTTCCCCATAGATAAATAGCCATCTGTCACTCTGTCTCGACTCACATCTTAAGAATGGTCCCATGGGCAAGTTGCTGTAGGGCTTCCAGCACCTACGGGAACTTGATCCTAGCATGTATCATTGATCTTGGCTCCATTCCAACTTGTTCCAATATAGCCAGCACATCCCCGGCATTGGTTTCTCCTTCCACTCTGCATGATCACTTCTAACAACCCAAAATTCTGTCCTTGGTTACATTTCCCCTTGGCATTATCTGAAGGCTTGAGGTGTATATGAACGCTAAGGATACCAGCTCTACCGCTCAGTCACACTCAACCCTCTGCTGCCAGATTGCTGACCCCACCTCAGGTGATGGAACTTTCAACATAATAGTATAGGAAAAATTAAAGCCCCTTTGTTGAGCTCCCACCGGAAACTCCAGCGATTCAAGAAGACAGCCCATTGCCACCTTCACAAGGCAACCAGGGATGGGCAATAAATGCCGGCCTTGCCAGCATCACCACATCCAGAGAATGAATTTTAAAAAACACACATGAGCAAGAAGGAGAAGAGAAGCAGGAGAAAAAGAGGGTGAGAAATAAGGGAATCAAAAAAAAGGGAGAAAGGCAGACAGGAGAGTGAGGGACACAAAAGGAAGGTGAGATGGAGAGCAAGAAAGAAAAAATAGGAGGGAAAGAGCAAGAGAGAAAAGTGAAAGAGGCAAGAGAGTGAAAGGGAAAATATTAACTAAACTAGGATCCAAAAAAGGAGACAGAAGGGAGGTGGTGAGAGAGAGACAGACATACAGATGGAAATGAGGGAGACACACAGACAGGAGAGCATGAATAATAGATGCGCAGAAGGGAATGAGACAGGAAGGCAGAAAGACAGAAGGGAAGGAAGAGACACACAAAGGAAGAAGGTGGAAGGAGGGGGTGAGTTGGGAGAGAGAGAAAGAAAGAAAGGCTTACTAGTATTAGCATCCTGTTAGAAGATAGGATCATAGGAACAGGAGTAGGCCATTTAGCCCCGAGCCTGTTCCTCATTCAATGAGATCATGGCTGATCTGTGATCTAACTCCATGTACCCGGTAAATATTATCCCTTAATATCTTTGGTTAACAAAAATCTATCAATCTCAGATTTAAAATTAACAATTTTAAATCTGAGATTGATAGATTTTGGTAGTTTGTGGAAGAGTTCCAAACTTCTACCACCCTTTGCGTGTAGAAGTGTTTCCTAACTTCACTCCAGAAAGTCCTGGATCTAATTTTTACGCCACGTCCCCTAGTTCTGGACTCCCCAACCAGTGGAAATAGTTTCTCTCTATCTACTCTCAGTTCCCCTTAATATCTTGAAAACTTTGATCAAATCCCCCCTTAATAGTCTAATTTCCAGCGAATACAACCCTAGTTTGTGTAATCTCTTCTTGTAATTTAACCCTTGGAGTCCAGGTATCATTCTAGTAAATCTATGCTGCACTCCCTCCAAGGCCAATATATCCTTCCTAAGGTGCAATGCCCAGAACTGAACACAGTACTCCAGGTGTGGTCAAACCAGGGCTCTGTATAGCTGTAGCATAACTTCTACCCTCTTGTATTCTAGTTCTCTAGATATAAAGGCCAGCATTCCAGAGTCTCAGTAAAGGAAGATGTAGTTGAGATATTGGATGGGCTAAAAATTGATAGAGGATGTACTAGAAAGGCTGGCTGTACTTAAAGTAGATAAGTCACCTGGTCTGGATAGGATGCATCGTGGGTTGCTGAGGGAAGTAAGGGTGGAAATTGCGGAGGTACTGCCCATAATCTTCCAAACATCCTTAGATGGGGGGGTGGTGCCAAAGGACTGGAGAATTGCAAATGTTACACCCTTATTCAAAAAAGAGTGCAAGGATAAACCCGGCAACTACAGGCCAGTCAGTTTAACCTCTGTGGTGGGGAAGCTTTTAGAAACAATAATCCGGGACAGAATTAGCAGTCACTTGGACAAGTGTGGATTGATTAGGGAAAGCCAGCATGGATTTGTTAGACAAATCATGTTTAACTAACTAGATAGAGTTTTTTGATGAGGTAACAGAGAGGGTCGATGTGGTGTATATGGACTTTCAAAAGGCGCTTGATAAAGTGCCACATAATAGGCTTGTCATCAAGATTGAAGCCCGTGAATATAAAAGGGGCAGCGGCAGCATGGATACAAAATTGGCTAAGTAACAGGAAACGGAGAGTAGTGGTGAACGGCTGTTTTTCGGACTGGAGGGAGGTGTACAGTGGTGTTCCCCAGGGGGCGGTACTAGGTCCACTGCTTTTCTTGATATATATTAATGACTTGGACTTGGGTGTACAGGGCACAATTTCAAAATTTGCAGATGACACAAAACTTGGAAGTATAGTGAACAGTGAGGAGGATAGTGATAGACTTCAAGAGGACATAGGCTGGTGGCAAGGGCAGACACGTGGCAGATGAAATTTAATGCAGAAAAATGCGAAGTGATACATTTTGGTAGAAATAATGAGGAGAGGCAATATAAACTAAAGGGCACAATTCTAAAACGGGTATAGGAACAGAGAAATCTGGGGGTATATATGTACACAAATCGTTGAAGGTGGCAGGGCAGGTTGAGAAAGTGGTTAAAAAAGCATATGGGATCCTGGGCTTTATAAATAAAGGCATGGAGTACAAAAGCAAGGGAGTCATGATGAACCTTTATAAAACACTGGTTCGGCCACGACTGAAGTATTGTGTCCAGTTCTGGGCACCGCACTTTAGGAAAGATGTGAAGGCCTTTTAGAGAGTGCAGAAGAGATTTACTAGAATGATTCCAGGAATGAGGGACTTCAGTTATGTGGATAGACTGGAGAAGCTGGGGTTGTTCTCCTTGGAACAGAGAAGGTTGGGAGGAGATTTGATAGAGGTATTCAAAACCATGAAGGGTCTAGACAAAGTAGATAGAGAGAAACTGTTCCCATTGGCCGAAGGGTCAAGAACCAGAGGACATAGATTTAAGGTGATTGGTAAAAGAACCAAAGGTGACATGAGGAAAAACTTCTTCACATAGCAAGTGGTTAGGATCTGGAATGCACTGCCAGAGAGGATGGTGGAGGCAGATTCAATCATGGCTTTCAAAAGGGAACTGGGTAAGTACTTGAAGGGAAAAAATTTGCAGGGCTACGGGGAAAGGGCGGGGGAGTGGGACTAGCTGGATTGCTCTTGCATAGAGCCGGCACGGACTCGATGGGCCGAATGACCTCCTTCCGTGTTGTAACCTATGATTCTATGATTGGCCTTTTTGATTATTTTCTGTACCTGCCAAGGACATTTTAATGATCAACGTACATTGTCCCCTAATTCTCTTTGGACTTCCACTGTTTTGAGCTTTTCATCATTCGGAAAGTATTCTGATCTTTCCTTTTTAGGTCCAAAGTGGATGACCTCACACTGGCCTACATTGAAATTCATTTGCCACAGTTTTGCCCTTTAATATCTCTGTAATTTTATGCTTCCATCTACACAGCTTACAATGCTGCCTATCTTTGTGTCATCTGCAAACTTGGATATGTGGCTCTCTATCCCGTCATGTGATGTGAATTTCTTTTTCATGGAGACAGTTTAAAATATAATTTGAAGAATTATTGAATCAATCAGCATGTCTACTTACTCTCCCTCTTCTGTTTCTCTCTCACGCCATTTCCCTTTCCTGCTTCTCCCTCCCTCCTCTATTTGTTGTCAAGATCGACATTGTGTGAATGAGTCATGAGCAAACGGGGATCAAACAGGAACATAGGAAGTATACAAACACAAAAATATTTTGCTCCAGCAAAGTTAGATAATGCCCACTGCCGTCGCCATAGTCTTTTGCTGGGGTCTGGAATCCCGTGGAGAGATCTGCTAAGTTATTTATGTGGTTCTCAACGCCCTGCTTCAGGACTCGGGCTTGCATGTTGTTTCAATCTGCCACACTTAAAAAGGTTGTCACAATGACAGAAACAACAGGCTCACCACCAAGTCTTTCACTGTAGACAGCTCGGAGAAAGGTGTGATTGACTGAGGTAGACAAATTGCCCCCATATATTCTGGCAGGTAGCTATATATAAAGCTTTACTGCGGCCTGGAAGTAAATGTGGATCTTATTGCATCCAGTTTGCATACCTTTGTGTGTGTGTTTAGGGCAACTTGGGTTGTGCACCTGTTTAACTTCACACACGACCGCCTTCGAATAGGGTATAAAGCAGGGCAATTTATAGGCAGCAACATGTTGCCATATCAATATTGTTTACGCTACAAAAGTAGAATATTGGAAGCATGCAAGGTATAACACATACACCTGATCCTTCCCACTTTCCCCTTCCGTACCTCTTCCTTCCCTCTGCCTCTTGCACTTTAAACATTTACATAAGAGCATAAGAACTAGGAGCAGTAGTAGGCCATACGGACCCTTCAAACCTGCTCCGCCATACAATTATATCATGGCACATCTACCTCAACTCGACACTCCTGCCCTATCCCTTGAGTCCTAGTCCAAAAATGCATCGATTTCAGTCTTGAATATACTCATCGACTGAGCATCTACAGCCTTCTGAAGTAGAGAATTCCAAAGGTTTGCAACAATGAGTGTAGAAATTTTTCCTCATCTTGGTCCTAAAGAGCTGACTCTTTACTTGAGTCTACGACCCCTATTTCTAGACTCTGCAACCAGAGGAAACAGCCTCTCAGCATTTACCCTGTCAAGCCTTCTCAGAATTTAATATGTTTCAATGAGATCGCCTCTCATTCTTACCACCGTCTTACGGCAACGGACTTGCTAATTTTGTCCAAATTATTTAAGAAAAGTTATGTTTCTGGGGTGTGGGTGACCCTGGCAAGGCCACATTTATTGCCCATCTCGAGTCGTCTTACCCATACTCACTCTCACTCTAGTCATTCCCCTTGATATGGCTGCCACCTTCGCTCCCTAAAGTCGAAGGGGCACAGACTCGAGCGTATCTGGCGCACAACTGGTTTAGCCATTCATGGGCAGATCTGGCCGGACCATATCAAGTACTATCTGGCCCTGCATTCCTCTGCCAAAACCACTCACTGGTCCCTTATCATCCTGGAATGCAAAGATAACTCCTGGCTTCTTTTCTCCATTACCATCTCGTGAAACCCCACTCCCCGCCCTCACCTCCAAGTACAAGGAACTCATCGACTTGTCAGTAAGATTGTTCAGTTGCCTCTGCCGCATCCTCCCCCTTCTCCATCAAGCCAAATTTCCCCCAAGGCCACCCCTCCCCCAAACCCAGACTCTGGCCATCTCTAGGTATGCAGAGTATGGTGGCGGGGTGGGGTGGGGTGGGGGGGGGTTCCTGGAGGGGGGAGTTGAGCTTGATGGGGAAGGGGGAGGATGCGGCAGAGGCAACTGAACAGATGGTCTCTTTCTCTAGTTTATCGCCTATCCCTCCTCCTTGCCCATGAAACCCACCTCCTGCTCCTTTGATCCTATTCCCACTGAACTGCTGTCCACTCAACTTCCCTTCCTGGACCCTATGCTAGCAGATATTATAAATGGTTCTCGACTCTCCAGCCAGGGGAAACAACCTCTCAGCATCTACCCTGTCAAGCCCCCTCAGAATCTTACATGTTTCAATAAGATCACCTCTCATTCTTCTAAACTCCAGTATGGGCCCATTCTACTCAATCTCTCCTCATAGGACAATCCTCTCATCCCAGGAATTAATCTAGTGAACCTTCGTTCCACCGCCTTTAAGGCAAGTATTTCCTTCCTTAGATATGGAGACTAAAACTGTACGCAGTACTCCAGGCAAGATCTCACCAAAGTCCTGTACAATTGTAGTAAGACTTCCTTACTCTTGTATTCCAACACCCTTGCAATAAAGGCCAACATGCCATTTGCCTTCCTAATTGCTTGCTGTACCTGCATGCTAGCTTTCTGTGTTTCTTGTACCAGGACACCCAAGTCTCTCAGGACACCAACATTTAATAGTTTCTCACCATTTAAAAAACATTCTGTTTTTCTGTTCTTCCTACCAAAGTGAATAACCTCACATTTCCCCACATTAAACTCTATCTGCCATCTTCTAGCCCAATCACTTAACCTGTTTATATCCCTTTGCAGACTCTGTGTCCTCCTCACAGCTTACTTTCCCACCTAGCTTTGTATCGTCAGCAAACTTGGATACACTACACTTGGTTCCTTCATCCAAGTCATTAATATAGATTGTAAATAGCTGAGGCCCAAGCACCGATCCTTACAGTACCCCACTAGTTACAGCCTGCCAACCTGAAAATGACCTGTTTATCCCTACTCTCTGTTTTCTGTCCATTAACCAATCCTCTATCCATGCTATGTTACCCGCAGCCCAATGAGCCCTTATCTTGTGTAACAACCTTTTATGTGGCACCTTAACAAATGCCTTTTGAAAATCCAAATATGCTACATCCACTGGTTCCCCTTTATCTACCCTGCTGATTACATCCTCAAAAAACTAAAATTTGTCAAACATGATTTCCCTTTCATAACCCAGACCATCCTCCTCCATTGTCCAGCTGAATGGCACTGCCCTCATTTGGTTCTACTCTTACCTATTCAATCGTAGCCAGAGCATCTCCAGCAGTGGCTTATCTTCCTGCCTTTGTACTGTTGCCTCAGCAGTCCCCCAGGATCTGAAGACAATGGGGTCAGGTTCCACTTCTATGCTGATGACTCAGATCTACCTCTTCAACACATCTCTCTCTCTCTCTCCCCACTGCCTCAGTGTTGTCAGACTGCTTATCTGACACCCAGTCCTGGATGAGCAGCAATTTGCTCCCGTTAAACATTAGGAAGAATGAAGCCAGTGTCAAGCTCCTACCCCAAATTAAATACCCTTGCCATCAATTTCCACCCACTCCACGGCCATTATCTCAGGTTGAACCATTGTTTACAACCTCGGCATCCTATTTCACCTTGAGCCCAGCTGTCGGCTCCATAATCCTCTCCATCACATAGACTATCGACTTCCAGCTCCAACATCACCTGCCTCAGCTCATCTGCTGCTGAAATCCTCATCCATGCCTTGGTCACCTCTAGACTCGACTATTCCAATGCTCTCCTGGCCATCCTACCATCCTCCATAAACTTCAGTTCATCTAACACTCTGCTGCCCGCGTCCTATCCTGCACTAAGTCCCACTCACCCCCATCGCTGCCCTACATGGGCTTCCTGTCACCCAATGCCTCAAGTTGAAAATGCCCATCCTTCTACTTAAATCACTTCATCACATCCCTATCTCTGAAACCTTCTTCAGCCCTACAACCCTCTGAGAACTCTGTTCCTCCAGCTCTGGCCTCTTGTGCATCCCCCCCTTCCTTTCACCTCACCATTAGCCCTTATGCCTTCAATCGTGTAAGATCCTAAGCTCTGGAATTCCCTTCCTAAAACTCTGATTTTCCACCTCAATCCATTACTTTAAGACCCTCCTTTAAACCCACCTTTTTGACCAAGCTTTTAGTCAACCCTCAATATCTCCTTTGGCGCAGCAACAATTGTTGTCTGATTACACTTGTGAAGTGCTCGAGATGTTTTCTCAATGTTAACCGCACTATATAAATGGCAGTAATCAAGGGCAATAAATGCTGGCCTTGCCAGCGACGCCCACATCCTATGAACAAATTTTTAAAAAAGTTGTTGTCCTGAGATGGCGGTGGTCCTTCAACTTTATAGTGAGTTTGCACAGAATGCATCAAGAGTTAGCTAGGTAGGGTGGAGTAGCGTCACATATAGATCAGACCAGACAGGGCTCCTTTCCTAAAGGGCAAGTGAACCAGTTGGGTTTTTGCAAAAATCGAGCAGTTTTCATGGTCATTCTTGTCCACAGATTACCAGATTTAATGAATTCTTGAAGGGATCTGAACTCTGGGTTTGCTAGTTCAGTATCATAACTAGGACACCATCCACAAAAACTAAATTCACTGTATGTAACAGGATGTTTAAGGCATTTAAAGAAAAATGTTTAACTCCTAATGTGTTTACAGAAAGGGGATGAAGAGGAGGAGGAGGAAGGGAGCATTATTAATGGATCAACCTGCGAGGACGACACGGATGAACTCATACGGTCTGGAGCTCCATGGTTCAAGAAACCTCTCAAAAACACATCCGTTGTAGACGGTGAGCCCGTAAGGTTCACTGTAAAAATCATGGGAGAACCTACACCAGGAGTCACGTGGTGGTTTGAGGGAGAAATGTTGCAGGACTGCGAGGACTATCAATACATTGAAAGAGGAGAAACTAACTGCCTTTACCTACCCGAAACCTTCCCTGAAGACGAAGGAGAATACATGTGCAAAGCGGTCAACGCCAGAGGAACAGCCGCTAGCACTTGCATTCTCACCATTGAAAGTAAGAGTTAAATTTTGTACAACCGCACTTTTTTCTAAAATAGTAAACCCGTGAACTCATCCACACACACACAAATAACCTAAACTTGTACTTTCAGCTATTATTTTTCGATGGCAACTAATTCCTTTCTTTAATTCTCTCTTCTCTTTTAGCTGATGACTACTAAGTCTGCTGGAATTTCCTTTCTGTCCTCAACCTTTACTACATCCATCTTTCCCTTCTGATGGGGCCAAAAAAATAAATAAATCCCATTGCCCTTGGAAAAATTGCTGTAGTGTTGATCGTCATTCCTCTTATGGTTACGCATAGCCTAGGAAAAATGCATGAGGTTTACATACTGGTTTTAGTTGGTCAGTTTTAATCACTTAAAATGATCTTGTGATGTTCTTATTTAACAGATGCTATTATATCTGCACATTATTTTAACAGTGGAGCCCACATGAATCAATTTTGAGTATATGAACTTTTAAAAATTGTAATCCAGTGTTATTCTTTTATCAAAATCACTACTTGGGTCAACCACTGGCAAGATGTTGGTTTTAAAAGAACTCTGTTGGAATTGTCCATCGTGAAAGCCCATTTAACTTTGCATACAGGAGTTTTTAGGTCTTTTTTTATTAAATGTAACATGAAAACCACTTGTTGATAATATTCGATCGTTAACTTTGGGTTATCTACATACAGAAAATGGGTCTTATTTAATCACTGTAAAAATTACCTTGAAGCCTTACATACAAATTGACCATAGAGATGCTCCTTCATGCAACTTGAAAAGGGACATAGCAAGAGGCAAGATTACATATTGCATGCCAGACAATTTGTGACCTTCAGAAATGCTCTTCATGCAGAATGTACTTTTTTTTGTAAACAGTTTAACTTCTGCTCAACTGTACTGAACTTTCTGATACCATTTAAAATTTACTTTGAAACAAAATGATGTGCTTCTTTTCCTTGCTCGGTTTCAGTGACGAGGCAGTTTAGTTTTTGCCTTGGTGGCACTGCTATATTTTGACAGTATCTATAAAATCAACACTAACCCAAAAATTTGTGACCAGCTTTAAAGCAGTATAACACAGTAAAGTAGAAGTTAAATCGGCCACGTTCACACTTGGCAGAGAAAGACAGACAGCAACAAAGAGATGATCTTTTGGTCCCTGCACTAACAGCTATAGCTTAGTAATAAAAAGTTGCAGAAAATGTTTTTTGGTGAATTGCTACTTTTGGAGATCTTCGGTTCTGTCTCCCTGCACCAAGCATCATACCTCAGTTACATTAGCCTCCTCAACTATAACACATTCAGTTGGGACTGCCTGTCCTACCTTGACAACACAGCTTTCTTCGACAGCACCTTTGAAACCCGCAACCTGCACCACCTGGAAGGACAAGGGGAGCTGGCGCATGGGAACACCATCGCCTCCAAGTCACATCTTGGACCATATAATCGCCTTTCCTTCATCGTAGCTGGGTCAAAATCCTGGAACTCCCTGCCAGACAGCATTGTGGGAGCATCTTCTTCACACGAACTGCAGCGGTTCTAGAAGGCAGCTCACTACCACCTTCTTAAGGGTAACTAAGGATGTACAATAAACGCTGGCCCTGCTAGCGGTGCCCATGTCCCAATTTTAAAAAGAAACCAAAAATAAATAAACCCATATTATTGTTGGTGCATAGGTGCTTTCAAAGTTGCAGACATCTTCAACCCAAACCTGCTGTGCCGCTGCTGCTGGAGCTAACCTCAACGTAATGAAAGTGCCCAAACCTAGACTTAAGAGGCCATTTACAGCTTTAAACTATACAAATTCACTTATAGTTGGCGCTCCAGTTAATATCACCTGCTGCAAAAGTGCTGCCCCATAGCTCACCAAACAAAATAACAATTATGCAGCTAAAATAAACCCAAGTTACATTTAAAGAAAAAGAGATTTTACATTTCCAAAGAATGTTATGGGTTGTGAATTTTAAACAATTGACAAGTATATTGAAACAATGAGTTTCTATCTTCTCTCCCCTGGTGTGAATGATCCTGACTGGGGACATGCACAAAAATATAAATATGTCTCAAGAAGAACTGGTGTTGATTGCAAAATGCTGTGAATTTGATAAATCTTGTCATATGTGGGCTAGCACCAGCAAATGACTATGAAAGCTGCACTATTGTTGTAAAAACCTAATTGGTTCACTAATGTCCCTTAGGGAAGGGAACTTGTCCCCCCCCCCACTTAACTGATCTGACCTTCATGCCACTCCAATCCCATACTACAAGGGCAACTAATGATGGGCAATAAATACTGCCCATAAATACAAGCCAATTTTTCACTGCACAGTTTATTACATTTGTGCTAAATTTATTTTAACTTCAAGCAGGATAAAAAAGGATTTTGAGATAGTTGGGCAAATTACAAAATGTCAGAGCTTTCTATTGTATTATACTAGAAACCAGTGACAAACTTTAATACATGTCCATACATCTGCCAATTAGTAAATGATTAACCAGTTTTGCATGTTATAGACTGAAAATATGATTACAAAACTCCCCAAAGACATTTTAATACTCTGCACCAGACCAAATACTAAGCAAAAGGACAGTTGTAATTGTGGTTATCACATTTATCACTGCGCCATATGTTGTATAGTAAACCATCAGGCTGCAGATGGTCAGGAACACGCTCAATAATAATGCGAGACGGTTATAAGACCATAAGAGATAGGAGCAGGAGTAGGCCATTTGGCCCTTCAATTTCTTCACTCAGAGGGTGGTGAACCTGTGGAATTCTCCACCACAGAAGGCAGTGGAGGCCAAGTCATTAGATGTATTCAAGAAGGAGATAGATATATTTCTTAACACTAAAGAGATCAAGGGATATGGGGAAAAAGCAGGAACAGGGTACTGAGTTAGACGTTCATTTTGAATGGTGGAGCAGGCCCGAAAGACCAAATAGCCTACTCTTGCGCCTATTTTCTATGTTTCGAGCCTGCTCCGCCATTTAATGAGATCATTGCTGATCTGATTTTTACCTCAACTCCACTTTCCCATCTTTTCCCCATATCCTTTGACTCCCTTGCTGATCAAGAATTTGTCTAACTCAGCCTTGAATGTATTCAATGACTCAGCCTCCACAGCTTTTTGGGGTAAATTCCAAAGATTCATGACCCTCCGGGAGAAAAAATTCCTCCTAATTTCCGTCTTAAACGGGTGACCCCTAATTCTGAGACTATGCCCCCTAGTTTTAGATTCCCCCATAAGGGGTAATATCCTCTCAGCATCTACCCTATCGAGTCCCCTCAGCAAGTTGTATGTTTCAATAAGGTCTCCTCTCATTCTTCTAAACTCCAATGAGTATCGACCCAACCTGTTCAATTTTTCCTCAAAAGACAACCCTTCCATGCCCGGAATCAACCGAGTGAACCTTCTCTGAACTGCCTCCAAAGCAAGTATATCCTTCTGTTGACCGGAGGTCACCGGTTACGGTTACTGGCTTAGTACAAAGAGGAGAAGAGTCAATTCTCTCAACTCTCAATTCGCTTTATTCACGCCGTTAGATCATGTACATATAGCTTATACGTCTGGTTAGATATAGACATGCAGTTTACACCAGGTTATACAGTTTTACACCCAAACTAGGATCTAAATGCACACCCACTAGGTTTCTCTGACACTCCCTGAGTGGTCACAGAATATAAAGGATAATACCTGAAAAGGAGTGCTGACGCTGGCCAGGCGTTCCGTTCTCTCTCAACGTCGTCTCTACGTCCCTGACGTAGGTTCTTCCACTTCCGCGATGGTTGGTCTCCGGAGACTTCGCTCTGGTTCCACGCCCCAGATCCTTCATTCTTATTCTGAATCTTACCTCTTCAAGCTGTGCTGTCTCTCTCCCTTTGGTTTAGGCTTGCTCGCCTTAGCCTGTGTCTTCTCCTCATTGGCTCTGTCCCAAGGACTTAGGTAGCATTACCTCATTACTCCTTTTCTAAATAAGGACTTGTGTCTTATCACATCTCCTTTGTCTTTCACAAAACTTAGCTAATTCAAACTGGTTCCAGCCAGCTCAGGCCAGCGACTGAACTCAAGTTACTTCAGTTCAAAAGTTGCTCTTGCCTGTGTGTGTCAACAGCTGATGTCTCAGGTTACTTTCTGCAGCCCCTGGCCAACACTTCTTTAAATAAGGGCACCAAAACTGTACACATTACTCCAGGTGTGGTCTCACCAGCACCCTGTACAGTTGTAGCATGACTTGCCTGCTTTTATACTCCATCCTAGAAATAAAGGCCAATATTCCATTTACCTTCCAGATTACCTGCTGCACCTGTATGTTAACTTTTTGTGTTTCATGTACGACGCCCAGATCCCTCTGTACCGCAGCATTTTGTAGTATTTCTCCATTCAAATAATATTTTGCTTTTTTATTTTTCCTCCCAAAGTGGATGACTTCACATTTTCCCACATTATATTTCATCTGCCAAATTTTTGCCCATTCGCTTAACCTGTCAATATCACTTTGCAAACACTTTCTCGCAACTTGCTTTTCCACCTATCTTTGTAACGTCAGCAAATTTGGCCACAATACACTCTGTTCCTTCATCCAAATCATTGATATATATTGTAAATAGTTGAGGCCCCAGCACTGATCCCTGCAGCACCCCACTAATTAGATTGCCATTTTGAAAATGACCCTTTTATCCCGACTTTTTGTTTTCTGTTAGTTAGCCAATCCTCTATCCATGCCAGTATATTACCCCCAACAATACGAGCTCTTATCTTGTGCAGTAATCATTTATGTGGCATCTTATTGAATGCCTTTTGGAAATCCAAATATACGGCATCCATTGGATCCCCTTTTTCCACTCTGCCCGTTACTTCCTCAAAGAACTCTAATAAATTTGTCAGACACGATTTCCCCTTCATAAAACCATGTTGACTCTCCTTGATTGTATTAAGAGTCTCCAAATGTCCTGCTACTACTTCCTTAATAATGGATTCTAGCATGTTCCCAATGACAGATGTTAGGCTAATTGGTCGATAGTTACCTGCTTTCTGTCTCACTCCCTTCTTGAATAGGGGTGTTAGGTTTGCGGTTTTCCAATCCGCTGGGACCTTTCTAGAATCTAGTAAATTCTGGAAGATTACAATCAATGCATCCACCATCTCTGTAGCCACTTCCTTTAAGACCCTCGGATGCAAGCCATCAGGCCCAGGGGACTGGTCAGCCTTTAGACCCATTAGTTAACCTCGTAATTTGATTGTTTTTAGTTCCTCCTTCCCCTTTGCCCTTTGACTATCTACTATTATTGGTAGGTTATCAGTGTCTTCTACTGTGAAGACAAATACAAAATATTTGTTCAATTCCTCTGCCATTTCCTTGTTTTCCATTATTATTTCCCCAGTCTCATTCTCTAAGGGACCAATGTTTACTTTAGCTACCCTCTTTTTATATACTTGTAGAAGCTTTTACTGTCAGTTTTTATATTCCTTGCTAGTTTACTGCCGTTTATTTTCACCCTCAATTATTCTTTTAGTCATCCTTTGCTGGTTTTAAAGTTCTCCCAATCTTCAGGCTTACCAGTAATCTTTGCCACATTGTATGCTTTTTCTTTTAACCTGATACCAACCTTGACCTCCTTAGTTAGCCATGGTTGGTTCACCCTTTTTGTCGAGTCTTTCTTCCTCACAAGGATATATTTTTGTTGCAAGTCATAAAGTATCTTTTTAAATGTTTGCCACCGCTTATTCACCATCATACCATCTAATCTGTTTACCCAGTCCACTTTAGCCAATTCCGTCCTCATTCCATTATAATTGCCCTTATTTAAGTTTAATACCAGGTTATAGTCCAACAGCTTTATTTGAAATCACAAGCTTTCGGAGATTTGCTTAGGTGACGAAGGAGGAAAGCTCTGAAAGCTTGTGATTTCAAATAAAGCTGTTGGACTATAACCTGGTGTTGTACGACTCCGTACATTTGTCCACCCCAGTCCATCACCGGCATCTCCACATTAAGTTTAATACATAGTTTCAGACTCAAGATCCTTGCTCTCAAACTGGATGTGAAATTCTATCAAGTTATGATCACTGCTTGCTAAGGGATCCTTTGAGATCATTAATTGAACCTGTTTCATTACCCATTACCAGATCCAAAATGGCCTGTTCCCTGGTTGATTCCCCAACTTATTGGTCTAAGAAACAGTCCCTAATACACTCTATGAACTCCTCCTCAGGACTACTTTTGCCAATTTGATTTGTCCCATCTATGTGAAAGTTAAAATCGCCCATGATTATTGCATTACCTTTTTTTACAAGCCCCCCTTATTTCCTGATTTATATTTTGCCCTACAGTGTAACTACTGTTAGGGGGCCTATTTACTACTCCCACCAGTGATCTTTCCCTTGTTATTTCTTACCTCCACCCGAATTGATTCGACATCTTGATCTTCTGAGCCAAGATCATTTCTCACTATTATACCAATTTCATCCTTTATTAACAGAGCTACCCCCTCACCTTTACCTTTTTTCCTATCCTTCCGAAATGTTAAACAACCCTGATTATTTAGCTCCCAACATTGGTCACCTTGCAACCATGTCTCTGTAATGGCCACGAGATTATACCCATTTGTTTCTACTTGTGCCATCAATATATCTATCTGATCACGAATGCTGCACGCATTCAGATAAAGAACCTTAAATTTTGTCTTTTTACCATTCTTTCCTCAGTAAATGTTTATATAAAGCCTTTCACAACCTCAGGATATCACAAAGTGCTTTACAGTCAAGAAGTACCTTTTTAAGTGTACTCACTATTGTAACGTAGGGAAACACAGCAACCAATTTGCACAGCACAAGGTCCCACAAACAGCAATGAGATACACAACCAGATGTTTTTTTTAAAAAAGTGTTGTTGGCTGAGGGCTTAAGTATTGGCCAGAACACCAGAACGCTGTGCTTCTTTGAATAATGCCATGGGAGCTTTTATGTCCACCAGAGAGGGCAGAAGGGAACTCAATTTAACGTCCCACTCCAAAGACGATACCGCCCACACTAAAGTGTCAGTCAGGATTATGTGCTCAAGTTTCTGAAGTGGGGCTTGAACCCATGACCTTCTAACTGAAGCGAGAGTGCTACCACTGAGCCAAGGCTAACGCCCAATAACTAAGTGGTTAAATGCACCATGTGCGGTACTACTAAGTCGTATACAGCAGGTGATCTTGGGATGGACTCCTGCTCTGCAGCCAGTTAGCTCATCTCAGGAGAGGCAGCAGCTGGGTACTACAAATTGCCTCAGCAACCCTGGGCTAAGGAGGGTGAAGAAAAATTTAGCCAGAATTCCGATTCCTGACTGCCATCCAGTGATCCCTGATGGAAGTTGTGGGCACTTCGTAAGGATGGACAGACTTGATTCTGATGCCCTCTGATCTGGCAACACTGTCTAGGCTCGCACAACAAGTGGTCACATGGGTAAGGTTCCTGAGGGGTTACCAGTGCCCTGGGGGGGGGGGGCGGGGAGGAGAACGTGAAAACTGGAAAATAAACTAAAAGGAATAGTGCAGTTTGGCTTGCAATCATCATTAACGGGGTGGAATGTAATGTGGAGATAAGGCATTTTCTTCTCTCAATCAATTGTCTATAAACAATCTCGCCAAACCCATAATACCCACATTTGATGGACAGTAATAAAGAATGCAACAATTATTTGCGCACTTCAAACTTTATTTATAATTTCAAAATATTTAGTTTAATTCACACTAAAATCAATCAGAATACATGTCAGAAAAACAAAAAAAACATTGGTACCCAACACATCTGCATCATTCTCACAGCTTTTGTCAGATTGAGAAGTTACCTTATATTTCAGCTCCAAATCTGTATGATATCCCTTTCTCCAACCACAGCAAGCCCATTATCTGCTTAGTAGTCTTCTCCAGCAATGCACATTTTCTGAAGAAATTTTTTTCTTCGAGATAATAGCTAATCCGTCTCAAAAGCCATGTGTAAAAAAAAACATGCAAAAGAAATATGCAGGAAACCTATCTAGCAGTGTGCTGATATTAAATGTACAGAACAGGGACAACAGCAAAAATTTGCAGTCAAATCTTGAAGTGCATCTTTCCTCTAATAAATTCTAGCACAGTTACTATCTGCTTTAACACACTATATTGGGTTAACTGACAGATATTTCCCAGCAGAATCTAACTACACAATTCGAGTACAGTTTTTTTTTTAAAAAAAGCAAACATTCGCTTCTGCAGATTTTTCAGAATCAATAGCTTCTAAGTAAAGAGACTGTTAAATCATTTTAGAAACAAGCAAAAGAAATGCAATGTTTAAGGTAGGAAAATCCTCGAGTTTTAAACTTCAATGTGTGCGTATGTATATATATTAAATCTACATACGCACTCACTAAAAGGGAAATAATTATTCCTAACTTAATCCGAGGATTCATATATTTACATTGGACCATTAAGCAAACAAGTAAGAGATCAGACTAATAAAACTACTATGCTTCTGTACCTCAACACTATTCAATCTATTTAAAATGTGATATCAAAGTTATAATGCATGTATATGAGATGTTAACTGTCAACAATTCATGACAAAAATATTTAAACGTGGACTTTCTTTAGAAAAGTCAACAAAAAAGCAAAGAAAAACCAAAACAGTGACTTCACAGGGAAACCTAATAACAATGCACACGTTAAGTCTTGCAATACTAAACTGATGACGTAAAATTTGTAGAGCTCTAGAATTACTAGCTTCATTTGACTGAACTATGGCATTTTAAAATGTAGTTTCAGCCTGCAGAAAGAAGTGTACATATTTTAACATTTGTATGCAACTGAAACATGGGAAACAGAAACAAATGCACAAGCTAAAGATTCGGAGAGCATGCCCCCATCCAAAATATTACAGTTGCGGGAAATAGCTAATTCCCTACAAATGAATGAAACGTTTCCCCTCAAAAAGAGTTACCTTATACAGGGAGCCCTTGTATGGTTTATGTTCATCAGCTCAACAGGATGAACGCAAAGGAATCCTCCATAGGGGTAGAAACTATCTCAGGACCTGTTCCTATGACCTATGAATCGGGTGCTGGCAGCTAGCTCTTCAGCACTGTGTATAAGAACGAAGGCACCATCTTTTGAATACTTTGAAAAAAAAATTGCCAAGAGATAAGCAGGTCGGCTTTTTTTAAAAACAGAAACCCTAAGATTTTCTGATTAAAAGACAAAGGTAATTAACTTCTAGCAATGCAAGATTCACTCCTCTTAAAAAAAGTCACATGAATTGCACTGAAGATGGATTCACAGCTCATTTGATCACATGATCTCGAACTGAGATATTTTATGCATTTTAATACAGTAAACAGAGCACAAAACCACATTAATTCAGCATTAAAAACTCACACCAAAATTAACACCACATCTCATCTCCTTTAAGATGCAATTATCTGCCTGATGTTAGAGCAGTGCAAATTATTGCAGATATTTTAACCCTCTCCCCAGGCTATTTCCCCAAAACAGCCTCCCTGGCTCCCAGGGCAGAAACAGAAAGAACCAACAGTCTAGCTGTTGAGTAGTGCACGGGCAAGATCTGTAAGCCTACTTCATTATAGTTATACTAAAGGATTGATGCTTATTCGGTAGCATAAGGAATCTACGCCATTTTTGAAACTTGTGCACCGCTGCATTGGGTGAAGTGACCAATGGCCTTTATCAACCAGAATGGAAGAGGGTTAAAATAAGACAATGTGGACCAATCCATGCCAACACAACGTATAGCTTTATCCTATAAGTACATACGGACAAAAAAATAAAAGTCCCATTCCTTTAAATTGGATAGCAGGTCATTTTTATCCCAATCTCTCTCTCTCTCATATTTTTTATATATATATATTTTTTTAAATTGTAGAACTCTAACTATGTATCTGACAAGGAGGCCTTCACGACAACTGATTCATGTCGTAAAGTTGTAAATTTAAACTTGACTAATGACTCTTGCTGTTCGAAAATCAGATGCCTAATATAAACTGAAGTCTAAAACATTTGTTGGGACAGATATTGTGCAGTTTAACACAAATTAAAATTCAATCAAAAGTGAATGCCCTTGTAGTTTCTGCTGAAAACTAATGGCATAAGATATTAGAACTGCCACACCCCCCAACAAAGAGGATGGATATATGCAAAAACCCCCTACTTTCATTCACAGAAATAGATAATGCTAAAACTGCACCGCAGATCTGATAACATCTGAAAAGAGAGGTTAATGCTTCAAGAGTAGGGTTATCAGGAGTCCATAGGGTCTACGCTCAAATCTTTAACCTGTCTCTTTTTTCAGATGCTGGCTGACCTGTGTTTCTAGTGTTCTTTCTTATTTCAGATTTACAGCCTTTCAATGTTTTTCTTGTACATTTTGATTCAAGTGTCTGGAAACACAATTATGGAACATTTCGCTAATCAGACTAACATATAATTCCATTCTTGTACTGTAAAGGAATGCCGAGTTTCATCAAAATAATGCATACATAACGAGGGCCAATAACTGATTAAAATCTTTTTAAACCCTGAAAGAATACGCCTTCATTCGTGCTTACCTTTAGTGTACTGCAGCAGAACTTAAGGTTCAAGGTCTGGATGGCACTGTGAAGTATAAAAATTGCACTTCATTTGCAATGAGCTGCGACTTCACATGGTACAAGAAAACTATACCAACAGCCTCCATTTTGAAACACTTCTTTTATAAAGTCAGCATTACTATTACTTTGGTAGATAGTAGCAATATAAGCTGAAAAAGACCAGGTTTCTGGATATTATTGTTTTTAATAAAGGGGAGGGCGCTTTTATAATCAAACAAAATTGATTCATGATACAGGCAATTATATTCTATGTCTCTTCACAAAAAATGTTCTTGCGTTCTAAAACACCCAAAACAAATGCTGCATGCTTCAGTTACTGACTGCGAAAAGTTTAATAAACCTTCAAAAGATCCACACTATTCAAAAGTCATCCTTTCTGAAAAGTCATCTTTTCTGAATGCTTCATTACTATATATAAAAAAAACGAAATAAATTGATGCAGGCTATCCTGTTACATGGGCTACAGGAGTTACAAACCACATTCAGCAAATTTTTATCCAAAAATGTTTTTTAAAATGCATTACGGACTGGAGAAGTGCACTGCAAACAAAACAAAATGTAGGGATAGAAATACTTGTTCTCTTAACTTCCAACAACCTTTTCTGACCATATTAATATCTGACAGTGCACCTTCTCAGCCCAGTGACATTAAAATAACCATGCTACTTTTCATAGAGTAGTGAAGTTACACAATCCCTTCCACATCCTGCCAAACTTTGAATTTTTATCTATCTAAACATTCATTAAGTAATTTTTTATACTTATATGCGCTAGCAGAGCATTCTCACTGACAGGTTTTCGAAACATGCGGCTTGACAAATTTAAGAAAAATTATCAGGGGTCAATTAGTTATGACAGAACTAAAGGCGAGTCAATTTCACAGTCTGGGGTCCCAGCAGTATAGCATAGGCTCCCAATTAGGCCACAGATTGGACCCCAATCTCAGAAAAACTCTTTGCCCTCTAGGAGGGAGAAATTGGGGGAAGAGGGTCAAATTACCCACCCTTCAGTAAAAATGTGATAACCTATTACAACCCACAGTCCTGTAAGCACAAAAGCACTGTTGACAGCTGCTATTGAAGGGGGAGAGGCAGGATTAGCAGAGTCCACAACTCAAACTGCCCCAGACAGACTAAGTGCAGTAACATTAAGGGCATGGGTGGGAGGAAGAGAGTTTACAGGACCTGAATAGAACATTTTGTTCATGTTGGTAATCCTAACAGAATTGTATATTGCAAAAAAAATTATCCACAAAAGGCAAAATCTGTCCATACTTAAATCACAAGTTAAATAAATATGAAAGCTCAATTTCAGAATACTGTTCTAGCAGTCACGTAATAGCAAGCTGAGTTCAAAAGGGAACTTTGGTCCTGCCGACATCAAATCTTTTAAGTGACTTAACTCAGTCACAGCCACCTGTGTAAATGCAAAAAATGATAGCTTTGGCATAGAAACACAAATTCTACATGCACTAAAAATCAATTTGGATCAGTGGCAGTCTAAGGCAGATATCCAGAGCTGCCAACATATATGCAACAATTCTGATATAGAATTAGACTTTGGGAGGTGATGGTCATCCTCACCTTGGGATCCGGGACTGCTGCTGACCAATGTTAAGGAGTCTGGATCATCCAAACTTTTGAACAGGCACGTGTAATCCCGGTGAAGATTTTGTCATGACTAATTCAATTTGGCCTGGATTTTGTCTGCAAGGTCACACTGTCAGAAGTGCTTAGGTCTATAATCTGACAAAGAATAAAAGCCTAAATTTAAAAACGAACAGAAAAAAAAATCCTATACGGTACCAATTGTGACCACCACCCCTATAGAACAGTAATCATGACAAACACCCTGATCATAAATAACTCGCATTTTATCACATTTATTTCATATGGAGCTTGAATCTTGGTATTCCATCAGGGAAATGAGAAGGGTGGAGTGGTAATTGCTTAGGAATCAAATCCTCAAAGTATTTAGCTGCACATAGCTTTTTACAGCTACATCCTGGCTTTAAATTATAAACTTGCTTCAAGATAAAATCCAACAGCTAATTACACCAAGCAATAGGCAAGTGAATTAGTTTCAAACATTGCATCTTGATCAACCTGAGACACAGAAATACAAACAAGGGTGACTTTCCTTTGGGGAATGTGAAACAATGGCATCATTTTAATTTTCCCCCCACTCGATTCTGATTGCAATGGAGAACACAACAGTTGGAAGTCTCTCAATTAGTTGTGATCACTGCTACCAGAACAGGCTTCTTTTCCATAAGCCCTCCACCCATCACTCAGAGCCAAACAGGGCAATGATGCAGAATTCGGCCTCATGGACACTAAATACAGTGCAACCTACTTAAGATCAAGGAAGAGATTCTCAGCATTAAATTAACACAAATTCTGGAATATCAAATCACCGTCTCACATATGATTAAGCCAATATGGTCTATATGGATTCAAATCCAGTTTATCAACAAAATCAAGAAGTGGCTGATTACTTAGCTACCGTTTTATTTAGCTGAGGCAGTGCACTATTGAATAAGTTACCTGACATCAAGCAGCAGTAAGTTATGAGATTTATAATTTTCACTAAAGCTTAATGCACAGGAAAGCAAGTGATCAAACTTCCCAAATCAGTGTTTCCAGTAACAATGTGAACTTGAGGTCTGCTACGATTGGGGGGGGGGGGGGTGAAAGATGCAACCTTATGGTGAAGCAACTTCACAATAGGCTATGCCCCACATTATACACAAGATTATAGAGTCCAATGCCTAGATGACAAAGTCATAGTCAAAGCAAAGTGAAACAAGCCTGTAAGAACAATGGCTAAGTTCTAAATTTTCAGGCCAATATCTTATTAGAATTGAATTAAATGCAATCGCCAGCCACCTTAGCCCTAATCAAACTCTTCACCCTCTCGCTGTGCTATTTTGCTCCCCACCTATAGAGAATTCCTCAAAGCCTTTTCTTCTTGACCATGTTTTGGCTCATTTCCCAACTCTTCCATTGCTACTAGTATGTGTCTTTCTGTGAAGCATCTTGGGATGTTTTCTAATGTTAAAGGTACTATAAAAATGCTAGTTGTTATAGTCCAGGTACTGGGCATTATTTAAACCCCTGCCCATTACACGTTTTATTCATGAAACCAAAGCGTATTAAGATATGGCAAATGGTGCCACAATGGTAATTCATCCCTAAAGGCTAAAAAGGATAAATAGAAAAGTGACATTTAATAATTAGCAAAACCTCAAGGTTAGATTTGATTGCAAAATTAAATTACTCATCAGGAGCCATGACAGTTTGGAGTGCTAGCGCTTTACAAGATAAAGGGGACATTCAACATGCGATTTCAGTCTTTGAAGAAGAGATATTTACAATACAAAAGTTAATTTAAAGAGAGGTGAAGTTACAATTGGCAAATCCACCACTCTAGGTCTTAAGTCACTAAATTGCCAGTTGGTCTGAGACGAGTTAGCTGATTTCAAGTGGGGATGGCAGTAGGTAGCGCTGCAACTGATATCACCACGGGTTTTGTAAAAAGAGGGAAAGACAAAGAAAACTGCCAAGACTGTTGTTACTGATTGTTGTCCAGTGTCTGGAAAGCATGCCTATATGGATGTTGCATAAGGATTTAGCTCAGCTGCCATGCTTTCCAGTTGAACAGCATGCTGGTGCTTAGTCAATGCTGACACGAAGAATAGCCACTATTCACTAATAGCCAGAGGGAAACTGGCACCCAAGGAATCCTACAAGTCAGTGCTTTTGGGAAGAGGAGGGAAGAAAAATATGTGGGACCAAAAAAAAACTTGAAGGATAATGAAATGCTTTGCAAGCAATCCCATTTTTGCATCCATACTCACACAGTTTCATTAATATTAAGCACACTATTTTCTTAATTTGAAGTAACTCAGAGAGGATGCCCTGGAAGTTGTGATTTATGTTTGCAACCCACGTAACTACTGTTAAAATGCAAAAAGTAAACTTGCAGAGTAGTCAAACGGCTGCACAACTCAAATCATATCAGGTATCAATGTGTGGCATTACAGAGCTGTCATTCTTGGCCTGGGAATCATGTCAGTGTACCTACAATGTAAAGGTTATTCACTTAACTAAGTGTCTCATGTATTTACAGCAAGTTTACCTAGACTGTGAAGCATATTTGTATTAAAAAGTAAAATGAAATTTGCATTAAAAAGCTAGTTTGAGATGGGGTGAAAACTCATGCATAGAACTAGCTCACACTGCGTGACTGTTTGAAACGGCAGCAAGCATGAATCCTGAGATAGCATTGATTTTGGACTACCTAAACCTATTACAAAAAGTGCGCATGTGGGGCAAGGGTAAGAAAGCCCTTTAACCGACAATATAGCAACTATTTGGCCTATCTGCACCCCCCTCCCAAAAAATGAATTCCACTGCATTGGATGCCCAATATAGTGGAATAGCCTGTTTTTCATTTTCACCTTGGCCAAATGTGCTTCAAACACTACTCCCTACAAAATCCCAAATCTTACCATTTTCACAAGTACACTGACTGAATCATTACTCAGGCCAGTATTTAACTCATTACTGTCATTACAGACAGTTGACTTTGCTTTACTATGCATCAGCTTAATTTAGGAAAAGGACTCTTTTGGGAAGAGTTTTGGGGTGTCACTTGGAACCTACACAACAGGCCATCCTGAATACCCATGGATGCCCAGTTGTTCTGCGATGTTAACGATAGCAATTGTTTAGTCATTATCGCTAAATTGAAATTCCTGGATTGCACCATGATGTAGTTTATAGACATTAAAGCATGATAAAAATGTGCAGTTTATTTGCAGGTTTTCTTGAGAACAAAGTCCTTAAAACAAAAACTAATAGCTCAGATACATTTATATGAATATCATTCTGATATGCACACACTGACAGAGGAACAAGCAACGCAATGATTAGGAACCTTAAAATGCTGTCAATCTATATTTTTCACATAAATAGTAACTCAAATAATTGGCTGAAACATAGATCTAGGTTTTAGTTTGAATTTAGCCCCAACTGTTGTGAAACAATCACCCGGTACAGAGATTAACACAGCCACAATGTTCAGAGAGCATTTCGGCCCAGAACATAATTTGGTGGGGGGGGGGGGGGGGGGGGAGAAATCAATTTCTGAAGGAATAAATTAAATTTAATCCAAATTAATGACTTTATTTAAAGTACTTTGCATTTTCCCTTAGTGGGAAACAGTATCTATCAACAATCCAGTCTCTAAATGATTGAGATCCTTAAAGATAGCGATCAGAAAGTGGACTGTAAAGACTGGATCCTCCATCTCACCGCAGACCAAGATACCCACCAACGATAGTGGGTTACCACCCTTCGGGTGAGTGTTTGATGGATTTACGAGTTTAAAATTACGGTTTAGGAAACCCAGCTAGTATATCCCAATACTTATAAACCCTCCCATAATGTGTATTCAACTTTGCTCTCTTGGTCTTCCCATTTTTAGTCCAGATTTTTGAATCTTTACTTCATGACAAGGTCTGTTGCAGAATTAGTAGGTACGCCAGCCTGCAGTGAGACAGTAATACAACTTGAGGTTCAGATGACCCCTTGTAAGACACAATCTCTAATCTCACCCAGAACATCATGAGGCATTTGGATTTAGAGTTTATGCATAGACATCTAGAAACGTCTTTTCTGCAAGATATACATGAGTTTTGAGTCAAACTGTACTGAGTAATGACAGAAACTATTAAAAAAAATCAACCACGACACATTAAACAGAACAATTTCAATAAAATTCTCCCTTAACGAGTCAACTGCAATTCTTACTCCAATTACACTATTTTAACATGCACCACTTTAAAAAAACTACCAAATCACTTCCCATTCATTGTTAGTATACATTTAGCTCATAACTTCCAAGTTACAACTCAACTGATCCCAATTGCAAATACAGTATTTTCTATTAAAATCAGATAATGCTATAAAATATAGCAAATGAGTTGACATTGCCCACTAGTGAAACTGCCCTCACAATACATTAATTTGGACATTTAATCATTTTCTTACCAGTTTTGATGGTTCAGTGGGTACATGACTATAGAATCGTATGGAGCCAAAGCGACATCCAATTTTTAATCAGTCTTATTAGTAGGGTGTCTAAACAGGGTTCTACAGTTACTTTCAGTGACCCCCCCACTTTGGGGGAGGGGGGTTAAGAGAAAAGAAGGGAGAGAAAGTCCCTGCTCCTGATTGCTACCTAGTGACTGCTGCTGGCAGTACATGTGTGGGAACATAATTGGGCTTGGCTGTGATGACCCCCATCCCAAATGTGGACCAGCATACTGACAATTGCCCAAGATCAATAATGAAGAATGATTTCTTAGGCACAATATCAGATAGCCACCAGCACCGAGGGAACTTCAGCATAGCATGAATTTCAATCTTCAGGAAAGACAAAATGGAGAAAAATGAAGGTTGGCCGGGGCGAGGGTTGGAAAGAGAAGAAAAACTGATTTCTCAGTCTCCTTTATAGCCTTGTGAGAGTCAAAGCTGATCAAACCAGTTTGATGTGACAAATCTATTTTAAAACTAGTGCTGCATTTAATTATAGGTTAGGTCGAGCTCAGTTTTCTATGAATGCATGTCTACCCTGCAGGCTCCATTTTATCAGGATCAAGGTTTGTCTTGAAGATATATAGGTTACATCATTCAGTGGTCATATGCTTTTTGGTCATGTGCGGTTACTCACCATGAGTTTTTGTCAACGTTAAACTCTTCACACTGTACACATGATATCGGCTTACGAATCCTTGTTGTTAAATATTAAAAGCTCCATGGGGTGTTCATTGAAATCCACAGCAAGACAGCGTAATCTGCCCATTGTAAAAGTTTATTGTTGGGCACACTTCTAAAATTAAGTTGAGCTGAGAGATGTCAGTTTGACTATGTGACAAAAGGACCTGAAATGGACAAGGACATCAATGAAAAAGGGGAAATGATTGTTGTAACTGTTTTCCATTGTTGCAATCGTGAATAGTCTCTATGTAGAGATAGTGTAACAGAGTGAAGTGTAGATTTGAATGAGGCATGAGGGAAAATGGCTGTTGTAAATGTTTTCCTGTTTCAATACTCATTTATACCTGCCTAGGCAGAGAGATAGCGGTATAGATGATTGCAAATGAGGCGTGGAGAAGAATCTGTATTTTTAAAAAATCTCCCCAATTAAGAACATTGAATCACCACACAAAATCTGGATTAGAAAATAACGTGTGCAGTTGTAGACATATGGACCATCCAATTCAATACTTATATCATTTACGCTAAAAAAAAAGTTCACAATTCGCTTCCTGCAATTTTTTTTACAAATAGGATTCAAAAACTTTCAGTGTAGTTTCTTAACATTAGACTTCAGTAAAGAATTTCATACATGAACAAAACTAACATTGAGAATTAACCTGCAGATGTCTTGTGGTTCTCGGTCACAGAACTCATTCGGTTCTCCACACCTAAAAACAAGCAGTCCGCAACACCTGGACTACTGAGCGCTCTTTTGTAGCTTTCAAGAGACAGAAGGCTGCAAAATTCGATTCTGTGAACGTGTGCCAGCTGTGAAACTAAGTTACAGTAACGGACACTATCTAAATTCACATCATGCGGACAGAGCAACAATAAATTTATGACTTCACGTTCTTTCCCCCAGTGATTTAAGCAAACGAACCAATAATTCATCCCTTCAAATATTGAACAGGATCTTTTTTCTTCCAATGAATCAATCAAAAAGCATTCAAAACAGCATGTAGAAGTGCATTACAAGACCAATTTCTCTTAAGAAACTTGAAATGCCTGCTCAGAACAAGGTTACCCATAGCAAAAAACTGCATTACTTCATTCTCATGCCCGACAAAATAAACGCAACCCAAAAGAAAACATTTATTCCGAGAAAGTTTACAACTTCAGTTAGCAATTTCTAATACAATTTACAGCAAAAAGACAACTTTGCTATTGAAAACATAATGCGCTCATTTAGAAACCTGAAATAACTCATTCTAACACCGTTCTAAGCATCAACATAAAGATAAGATATTCTTGTCCATTTATTAAGTTGAACATCAAGGCAGTTGAAATAAACACACTCCTGGCCTACCTACCTTCATCAACCTAACAAAATTCCATGCGGTTCAAGTAATCTAAAAAAAAAATCACCTAAAATAGATTTCCACTCTGCAGCATCTCAAATATAATCATTTAACACAATTTAGAAAATACTTACCCATAATAAAAGTTTTTAATCAGCAAAACTAGCAGGTATAGTATCCTATCGGTTTAATTCCTAGAAGCATTACATGCTAAGTACGTGATCAGGACATGTTAATTTCTGCATCATCAATTAAATTTCAATGTATACTTAGAGAAAATAGAGGACATGGGCAAAAACAATTTCAAGTGTTACTGCACAGTAAGTCATCTCTATTTCAGTCGCAAGATTTATTCTAATGTACTTACAGTGCAAAGCTCCTTAAAGGAACAGAATCAAGGACGGTGCACAGCAAACGCCAGGTTACCCTTACAGAGCTAGTTCTACATTGGCTGGAACGCACCTGCACTTCAATAAATACAGTGGCAAACAGAGACTGCAATTGCATTCATCTTTTGCATAATTAAACTGAGCAACTACGGAATATTCAAGTGCAAACAAGGC
Organism: Heptranchias perlo; assembly: GCF_035084215.1. NCBI lineage: Eukaryota > Metazoa > Chordata > Chondrichthyes > Hexanchiformes > Hexanchidae > Heptranchias > Heptranchias perlo. The sequence goes on along the minus strand of NC_090333.1, from coordinate 12,415,780 downwards.
AAAAAAAGTGTAATTTGCACAGAAACAATCACTTTCAAATAGATGGAAAAATATGCAGAAGCAATTCAGATAATCTTTTGAGGCTTTAAAATGGCAAATTCCAACTAAATAAAGTGAAAAATAATGCATCTAAAGCAGGTCATAATGCATCAGAAAAACAATCCCATTGTCAGTTTAAGGAACTACTTAACCATTAGTGAATACTTTGACTGATACCTTACCATCAGCTTTCCTAAACTCCTTCTGTCAGAAAAAAAAGTTATGGGGCACTATTTTACATGGCAAGAATTGCACACCATATAAACAAATTGATAAGTACTTCCCGAAGTTTGTCATAAAGAGACAATTAGAATGAAATTGCGAACAAAAGCTAAGGATGCCAGCCACAAGATTAAATAGCAATTCATCTTCATACAGAAAGATTATGCAAAAGATATACTGCTTGCAACTTTGCATTATGCATAATTACTGATGAGCTAAATTGCAACCATGATGGCTCCAAGAACCTGGACTATAATAACTATGTAGATCTGAATTGAAATTATCCACATTTGAAGTCTCAGGTTGACCCAACAGAAAAATCCAAAAGGCAGAGAATGTGTTGTAATACCAGGTTACAATTCAATAGGCGCAACACATAGTACTTATGTATTTACCCATAGATCCAACTTACCCACAAACAAAGGTTTTCATATCATTTATTGTCAAGCACAAAACAAGCATTTTAAAAGTGAACAGGTATACAATGAAATTAATACATTTTACAACAGAAGCACATGTCACTTTAATGACTGAATAGAAATTGAAAATACATATGCTGGAATGTTCAAACTATTGTGATTCACTAAAAGCAAACCAAATTGCAATTCTACACAAAATAATGGTTATCAAGTTCTCTCTACCTCTTAGGTATGACAATAACAAACACTATTTTTCTTAAACCGAAAACAAAATTAAGATCTTCATCAAGGCGTCTGCATCCATAAATTTTACAAAGGCTTTTCCCCACAATGACGCAAATATCTCCACTTCACATTACTGGCCCTGCACAGAAGAAATACATAAGAAATACACAAGTGGTTACCAGCATGAAACATTGCAAGGACACTGAGTGTGGACAGGATCCTCTATCTGTGAAAGGAAAGGTTAAACACATTGCTGGACAGCTGCTCTCACTTTTCGCATAGCCTGGTTTTGGGGGGGGTGGGGGGAAACTTTCAGTAAGAACAGCCATTCAAATAACATGCCATTCAACACTCTTCAAATGAGTTTCTCAAAAGTTAACTATGTATTAAAATTAGAGAAAGTGGCCCATTGTAGGTGTGTCAATATACAGTATGTTCTGCACATCATACTATCTTAATTTCACCACTCTGAGCAACTTATCTATGAGCCTCAAAGAAGTTACCAATAGGAATATATCAAGATTTCTGTATGCCGAATCAAAAACAAGACTCAATCGTGGTCCTAAAGTACCCTTCTTCCTTTTACTGGTATTTACCTGTGGGGGTTGCTGTGCTGGCAGGTGCTGGGGAATTCCCTGGGAGTTTGTCTGACTGTAGTAAGCCGCTTGCTGCCTGTAATACTCAGCCCACGCAGCACTGTAGTCCGGCTGGCCACCTGGCTGAGCTGCCGTACCAGAAGCTTGAGCTGCCTGACCTGAAACAATAACAAGCAGCACTGAATCACTGACAAAATTCAGATGATGTAAACTTAATTGAATCACACTTTACAGAGAATTACATACTTTGCTTCTTGTAGTATTCCTCCCAAGCCTTGGTGTAATCCTGCTGGGCTCCTTGTGGTTGTCCCTGTTGACCTATGCAAAAACATGGGTAACATTTTTACGAAAAAAAATCTTATAATTAAGTGAAAAATGTGCAGAAAATATTGAGATAATTTGAGTCTTTAAAATAACACATTCCAACTAAACATGCAGAATTCATTCATTCATTGGGTCCAGCTGAGTCTGAAACTCTTGACTTCATTACCCAATAATTTCTTTAAAAAAAGAGGGCTACTTAAAATTCCATTAATTCTTCAGAATATCCATATCTGAAGATTGACTGTAACAATGAGTGCTACAATTTACATCAAAACTGCTCAAAAATAGCTTTGAATTTGCAGTTTCTATTACCTACATATTAGACTGGAATGTATAATCAATGTGTTTGAACATAAAGGCTCACAATTTTTATGACATCTTCCTACTATTCCTATTGCAACTGGATTTTCTTTTGAACTGCTATGAGAAGCAGAGATCACAGATTTGATCCTGGTAATCTCCGGTAACACCCCAGTTGCTGAATAAAGTGTGGCATGGACAAGGCCATCGTGTTGTTCATGGGCTTACACAATTTTAAATTGTACTGAGTCTGGAAAGAAACGTGGTTTCTCCGCAATCTGTCAATAAGCCTTACTATATCACAGTGAAATATGGATTTGATACACTACTAAAACTTTTAACAATGAGCAGGGTTGAGCTTTGGCGAGGATTCCTGCACTTCCAGCTTTTTCTCTCGTCTTTTGTGCATCTCCTTCCATCAGTCTTTTAAGTTTCAACAAGGCAACCTAATGTACTTACCTAATTTCTTATAATATTCTTCCCAGGCCTTGGTATAATCAGTCTGAGGGTTCTGGGCTGCACTCGGTTGGTTTGGATCACCTGTTGGCAAAAACACAACACCATGATTATCACATTAACACTGTGGCTGTCAATTCCCACGGAGGGAAGAGAAGGAGAAGGCAGTTTGTAACATTAGGAAAACCCAAAAGCTGCTAGACTAATCGAGAAGAGCTTTTCTAACCCTCTTTGTGTAAAGTGATTTAGGCACATAATGCCACTGATTAAGAAACGAGAATAATATAACAGCTAATACTGTTTTCCAAAAGAAGTCAGAGCTTATGAAATTTTTTTTTTTTTGGGTAAGATGCAAGCTTAGTTCTCAAAGTTCTTAAAAACTGCAGCAATTAACTTTCTCTGTCAGTGTAGCCAGAAGATCTAATAAAAATACCCGATGATTTACCCTGTCCAGAATTTTGGGTATTGCCCTGACCAGTGCTTGAAGCTGCAGGTGGCTGCTGTGCTTGTTGCTGATAATACTGAGCGTAATATGCTGCCCATGCAGCTGTATTTGCATCTCCAGCTTTATCTACAATAGATTAAAAATATTTTATTACTGCTGGCATTCAAACACTGTAGATAAAAATGTTCAAGTTATTTAATACATTACAGTATTATAGCAAGGTCAGTGGATCACTTTTCTTTCCCTCTTCCTCTCCTGAAGGTGTTCACTCCTGCTGGGGTAAGATTCCACAAGCGCAAGATACCCTCCAGTATCCCACCCAAGTGGCCATTCTGCATGTGTCAGCCTAAACAGTGCAAATGTTGTCAGACTATTCAACTGTGGAGGGCATCCCAGTCAAAGCCGACCCTGACCTCAACTGATGCCGACACATACCCACTTCTGCGGCAGGTGTCACTAAACAGCAGTAAGGAGTGGGAACCCTAGATGATTTCTGCCTCCCCCCACCCCCTCCTCCCTGCGAGCACCAAGGCCAAATGTAGCACTCTATATCTCCATCCCGGCTGAGATCAGCTAACTCAGCATAGACCAGGAATCAAACCTGGGCCCTGCGGGTCTGTATGGCCCAATTACATGCTGCCTTTACCAACTGAGCCACTGGGGAGCTATGTGGATTGCTTTTAAAAGTTGTGATGCAGAAAGTTAAGAAAGGAGTTGTGTCTTACTTGTATCTGGTTGGCCCTGTTGTTGCCAGGGCTGATAGGCATTCCCCCATCCTTGTGGAGCATACTGTGCTGGTGGACCACTGCAGAAGTTAAGAGATTAAATAATGGTAACATACTACATACCTTACTCTGTAGTCAAGTTTGAAACAATTGTGCTATTTAAATCAGATTACTTACTGTTGAGGAGGGCCAGGCGGCCCTGGATTATAGGGCCCTGGATTATAAGGTCCCATAGGAGTTCCAGGACCTGGAGGACCAGGGGGCCCATGAGGACCAGGAGGGCCGTGTGGACCATGGGGACCGTGGGGACCAGGTGGCCCAGGAGGACCAGTAGGAGCCTAAATACACAAACATATATCGTGTGAAATATAAACAGGCATACAAATAGGGAAGTTCCTGAAAAAAGAACAGATTGTTATCCCACAAGAAAAAGACAACGCATGATTATTCTCAATCTGACTTCAACTACATTAAAAGTCTTTTTGTTTTAAAAAGGCTTCTAAAAATTATTCTCCCCTCGATGCAATTTTCAGACCAAGTGACAATGCTCAAGACCATCATTTCAATGCATAAGTAGATAAGGCTTTACATTCTAAATTATCCTAGTGGCATTGCATCATAAAAAGGAAAACAAGCTTATTTACATAACAGTGTTCATTTAAAAAGCTACAAATTTAATCTTTTCAAATTGCAACACTACCCCTTGCTTTGGCTTGTGGCACCAATGGAGAGATTAAAGACTACAATCTGCATTTGCTTTTTGATGAGTTAATGGTTTTACAGTAGCTACCTTAGAATTAGCAATGCGTTTAGCTAGCTGATTTAATCACCATGTTGTCATACTGGGAGTTATGAATTACTGTTATACCATCCAGTGTTAGAAAACCGTGCTTGTGCTGAAAGAGTGAGAAAAGAAAGACTATTGGGCCCATTAATGCTCACCCCATCTGTTGGACGGCACAACCTCAAACACCACCCACCCCAATCACTAACAGTGCTACTTCCTGGGGAAACAAACATAGGGCAAACTACAGGACATCCCTCCCTGTCTACCTATGACAATCAAACAAGCTCCAGGAGATGATAGCCATCCATGATACATCACTAGCCAAATTTAATTAATCTTTCCCATCCCCCACCAAAAGATCTCACTAACATTCCTTGTTTGGTACATTCCATACACAGCAGCCATCAAGATCCTTATTTGCAACTTCTCACCCTACTTTGGTAATGTCACCACCCCCTCCATCTCTCTGTGGATTACTATTTGTTTCCCAGCTCTTCCACTGCACCCCTGGGGACAGGGCATTCAACTATTACATCCCACCCTCTCCAACAGTATTGTCCAATACGTTAGCCACTAGCCAACTGGATAATTGGAAATCCAGATGTGGCTGATTTTATTTACTAATAGTAAAATGCAATCAGTAAGACACCGGTGGGCAAGTGATCTTATTACTCAAACGCACGGTTTCTGCATGTGTACTTTAACCTTTTCGTGCTTTTGTTGGTAAAATGGCCAGACGAAAAGCAGAGTCTGCAAGTATTTTTCAATCACTGTGCGCGCGTTACTTCCTTGGTTACTGCTTATTTGGTTATCTGCAAAAAAAAAACTGTGCTGTGACAGGTGAAAGCGGCAGACTTCAGCACCACGTATAACACCAGCAACATTGTATGGAGAGGAGAGCTGCCATCATGGTCAGCTCAACCAATCGGAATAACTGCTCCAGGCCAAAAGAAAACATGCCGAATCAATAACAGGGCACGTTGCATCGAAGGTCAAGCAGCATCTCACCATGGGCGAGAGAGAGAGCAGGGGCCGGGTCTCAATGGGCAAGTCAACAGTCTCAGCCTTCGCTGATTGTCAAAGTACAGCTCGCAACTACTGGACAAAAGTCTAGAAGCTGCACGAAGATTTGCTGTGTCTGATAAATTCATGCCAGAATTCCAAACTTTGAAAGAGAAAAACTGCAAAGTTTGGCACTGAATGGTAGTAGATGCTTGTTAAATAAATATGCACATAACATACATTTACCTGTATTGTGTGTATGCCGTTTTCTACTAAAATTAGTGCATGTGGCCAACGGCATTCCCATAGCTATGCTTGTGGCTAGTCAGCGATTTCAATTGGACAACACTACTCTACAACACACCACGCCCGCCCCTCCCCCCATCAAAACTACTTCTCCATGCCACTTTGCTTTCAAAAGCCCCCTAAAAACATTACCTCAGTAAGCTTCATCTTAAAAGTTTGATTTGTCTCACAAAAATACCTTATTTAATCACTGCATTAAGAGCTTACCCCAATCTTCTCTTCAATAAGTTGCCTAGCATAATCAATCTGCTGAGCTGATCCACGAATAATGAACATTTTAAAGTTGGGATCAGCATTCGGAGGCGGGTTTCTCTGAAGTTCTATCCGTGCTCCTGACTGTTGACTAATTGCCTTTACAGTCTCACCACCTAAAGCAGAGCGCCAAACAGAATTTGAAAAAGAAAACTTGCATTAGGCTTTCAAACAAGCATGTCATTCACAGTTGTACAATTTGGTTAAACCACAGATAGTAAACTAAATTAAATATTGTACTTTTACATTTTTTTAGTCAAAGCCGAGGAAACACCGGTGCTTGGGAAATTGAATGCTTCGCCATTTTAGGCAACCCTGTCAGCTACAAGCACTCCCAAGGTCAGATATAACAGAGGTTAAACACACAGGAAAGTCCCTTACACTTTCCCCCCATTTATCTGTCTTCACCCTAACTTCAAAGGGCCATCTTTTCTCTCCTCCCAGCTCAATGGACTAGTGTAAAATGTCCCATTACACACACCAGCCATAGGCTATTCAGTGTCAAATTAAAGACAGTTTTATGACTGTGGGCCTATTATTTACTGGGAACAGGTTTCTGACTATCCAAACTGACTTCACGTAGAACCCTCACAGCTAAAAGGAAAGACTCCCTAACCCTGGTGAAAGGCCAGTATGCTAACCTGCTGTTCCACCAAGAATCCATCCTTTTTTTTGAAGTAGCAAGATACCTAACTTCCAGACATCTCTACAAATGCAGTCAATTACTACCCCTTATTCAACATACCTTGAACTGTGCTTGGACAATGTATTGAAGGTCTCTCATGAATACCTCCTCCCCAGCTCCCACCCCCCCCCACCCCAAGTCAAGGGCAATGAACGCCTGAAGGACAATCAACTGTCTGTGTCAGATTCCAACAATATCTATATCTAAATGTTCACATTTTAGTTGCAAACCACCAGAGAATATTCTGTGTAGGTATTCACCAATTTAACTCCCAAAATAGCCAGCATTCTTAGCCAGACCAGAATTTTTTGTCACTAGACTATTTCTAGTCAACTTATAACATGGCCCATTTCCCTCCTCTCTCCAAGTCAGGACCATCTAAATCAATGCGTGAGAGTGGTTAGAATGTGGAACTTGCTCCCATATGGAGTGGTTGAGGTAAATAGCATAGATGCATTTAAGGGGGCACTAGATAAGTACATAAAGGAGAAAGGAATAGAACAATATGTTGACAGGGTGAGATGAAGTTAGGTGGGAGGAGGCTCATATGGAACATAAACACCAGCACAGGCCTGTTGGGCTGAATGGCCTGATTGAGTTGTAGATACTATGTAATACTATGCAATGTAATTAGAAAAAGCTAGCTTCATTCAAGCAATTCTGTAAAACAGGAGATGATCAAAGCTATCTTTAAAACGGTGTAATTTTTTTTTGTGTAATACAAAACTGGAACTGAATTGAGAGCAACTCTTCACTATAACACATTACCTTTGCCGATGATTATGCCAGTCTTGCTACTGGGTACTGTGAAAGTGAACTCTTGAAGTCCACCAGGAGGGCCCATATTCCAGTTCCCTTGGCCTCTCCCTCTTCCTCTGCCAGGTCCAGGACCACCAGGACCAGGAGGCATGCCAGCCTAAAAGTGGGGGTGAAAAAACTTCTGAACTACCATTTACAGAATGCCCCCAAATGATGAGCATCATGAAAGACATTTCTTAGCTGCTTTCAACATTCAACACAATATAGGTAAACAGCAATGTAAGCTCCAGTCAAACACTCTTGACATTCAATCAGCATGCTTAAAAAGAAAGCATTTGTAACCTAACCTCCACACTACGCAAGAGGTCTGTAAGTATTTCTGCAGCGTGCTGACATCTGTCTGGAGGGCCCAGGATTTGAGCTATTCTTTCTGGACTCGTCCCATCATCTTGAGATAAAAAAAAGTGACGATTTTTTTTAGGGGGGAAATTCAACAAGACGTGGCATAAAATCTAATTTACTCAATTGCAGAACTGTTAGGTTGTATTAAGTTCACCTGGTTTGAACTGAATCCTCACACCAGCATCGTTCTGTATCTTCTTAATCATTTCTCCACTTCTCCCTATTACAATACCAACAGCAAATCGAGGTACGGGGACCTAACAGAAAACATAATTAGTATGCACTACAACAAAGAGACCCTATGGACAAGGCAAATAATGATTATAAATAACATTGCCCAAGTTTGCCTGTAAAAACAATGCATCAAACTTGTCAATACAGTAAAAATTAAATACAAGCCAACCAAATTAACGTGATCAATGAAGCTCAGTAACTCTGTTGCATGGAATGCAGGCTCGGGAAAAGGTGTCCAACCTTCAACCCATTTTGCTTGGTCAGTACGTCTTGTACTTACATCCAATGCTTCGTTACTTCCTCCCAAACGGGATCCATACTCATTACGTTGCTCTCTAAAACCACCTTGGTCTCTGTCACGAATTAGATCCATCACCATGTCCTTGGCTTGCTAAAGCACACAATAGAAGAAGATTTAAACTCGTGTTCATATTTTCCAGTCGTTGGTAATACTAACACTTAAAAAAAAAAAGTTAGGGAAAAATGTTGCATCCTACCTGTACTTTGTATGGATCTCCTGTTATGCGGAGGGGTTTGTCTGTTCCTGTTGGCTGAGGTCCATCTTGAATCATCACCATCTTGACTCCAGCGCGTTCCTATTTTGCAACAAAACAACTCCATGTTCCCACCTTTGCAAGTTTCTTTAAGTACCAGGTCTCAGCATTACGAAACAAAGCAACATCAGTAAACATAACTCTTACCTGCAATTGCTTGATTGTTTCTCCACCTTTTCCAATAACAAGCCCAGCCTTGCTTGCAGGAATCATGATCTCCTGCACTGCAGTACCTGGTCCATCCCCATGATGTGTACCTGGACCAATTCGGCCCCTTTCAACTATTTGATCAAGTAGCCTCTTGGCAGCCCTGGAACATCAAATGCATTAAAAAGGCGGTGCTTTAAGTGTCCCCAGGAATGAGGATGGTGGAGGGGGTGGGGGAGAAAGAGAGGAGGAAAGAAAAATCTTCATACGTCTAAATTACATCCCAATCCAGAATGAAACTCGAATATAAGATCGGTGAGGTAGCTGAAGAATTTTAGTTAACTGGACTGCTACTGCATAAACCATGCATACACACAATTGAACACCATGCAGTTATAATTGCTCCAGAGGTTATCATGGCATTATGGTAAGCACTATATGGAAATCACTGAATATCTAAGTACACTTACAGAATGGAATCAGGACTTCCTGTCAACATGCAGGATCTTTCTGGTAAACCACCACTGTCTGAAAATGAAATTTACATAAGGTCAGAGCATGTGGAGTCAAGGGACTAGTAGCAGAACAGAACAGATAGCAAACTGGCTAGAAAACAGAAAGTAGGGGTTAACAGTAGTTACTTAGACCGACCGGCGTAAGGTGGGAGGTAGTGTTTCACAGAAATCGGTGCTGGGATCACTGTTCATCATTTACATAAATTATTTTGACTCAGGAATCGGAAGTACATCATCAAAATTTGGGGATGACACCAAATTGGGGAGAAGAGTTAATACTGAGGAAGACGGCAACAAAATACAAGACATTAACAAACTTGCAGAATGGGCTTGTAAATGGCAAATTAATTTCAATATGGACAAGTATGAGTTGGTGCATTTTGGTAGGAGGAATAAGGAGGCCATCTACAGCTTGGAAAGTAAGAGTGCAAATGAGATAGTGGCAGAAAGGGATCATGGGGTACAGATTCACAAATCATTAAAAATAGCAACGCAGCTCAACAAAGCCATAAAAAGTGCAAACAAAGCACTGGGGTTCATTTCCAAAGGAACAGAATTCAAAAGCAGAGAAGTTCTGTCAAATTTGTATAGAACCTTGGAGAGTACTGTGCACAGTTCTGGTCTCCATATTACAAAAAGGATTTAGAAGCACTAGAGAAAATGCAAAAAAGATTCATAAGGATGATACCAGAACAGAGAGGGTGCAACTATCAAAAAAGATTGAACCGGCTGGGGCTCTTTTCTCCAGAGAAGAGAAGGCGGAGAGGTTACCTCATAGAGGTCTTTAAAATTATGAAGGGTTTGATAGGGTAGATGTAGAGATGATGATTCCACTTGTAGCAGAGTCCAAAATTAGGGGCCATAAATATAAGATAGTCATTAATAAATCCAATAAGGAATTCAGGAGAAACTTCTTTGCTCAGAGTGGTGAGAATGTGGAACTCCACTACCACATGGAGTGGGTGAGGCAGATAGCATAGATGCATTTAAGGGGAAGCTCGATAAGCACACGAGGGAGAAAGCGATAGAAGGATGTGTTGACAGGGCGAGATGAAGTACGGTGGGATGAGGCTTGTGTGTAGCATAATCATCAGCATAGACCTGTTGGGCCCAATGGCCCATTTCTGTGCTGTAACATTTAATTTATACTAGCCCATGGTATCAAATATAGTTAACAAGTATGGTAATTGTGTTTCAATCAAGGAGAAAGCTAAATCAAATCCTTAGTTCACAGTAACATGAACAAAAATTAGCAAGTTTGGAGTAACTAACATCTTTGTAGTCCAAATCCTGAATTAGTTCTTAACCATCTCTGCTCACCTAATTCCAATGGATGTATATAGTGTTTCTCTAAAAAGTGCTCTATTACAATTTGCCCAGACCCCCAAGTTATACCTTAGTAACAGGTAACTACAACCAAACAACTTCTCAACTATATTTAAAATCTAAATACACATAATAAAACTAGGCTTCTGATTGAGTGTTAATTCAATTCAAATGACACAAACATCACAAAAAATAAATTGAAAGATGAAGAAAATCTTACCAGGCGCTATCTGTACTTTGCACCCAGACTCTTGCTGTATACGTGAGATCTGCTCCCCACCTCTACCAATTACTAAAAAAAAGAACATTACTTTTAATATTATGTCCTGAATTAAGAGTCAATAGTTCATCAAAACACAATTTTAAATCAAAGACAATCAAAAATTTGCTTGTGAACACAGTCCTTCTCCATATACACTAGGTTGCAAAAGTATCAATCCTTCCCAAGCTTGTAATTAATTCTGTGCAAAACAAATCAGCAATTCTTACCCCTTTCTATCCAACCCCAGAGCTATCCATAGAACTTTTGGTTATAAACAGTGTTTGCAAACACTATTTCTAGATGACAGATTGGATTGGGGGTGGGGGGTGAGGAGGCAGAAAGAAGGTAGGGAAAAAACTGAGTGGAGGCCAAAGAGAGGAAGGAGTGGACAAAGACAGAGATGAGAAGGAAAGACTGGGGGGGGGAGGGGTGAAGGAACAGGACAAATGAGTGCGCAAAAGAAAAAAGACACGGCCCCCTACTTCAAATTTCAAGAAGGAATGAAACAGGGGTGAGGTAGGAGACTGATTTTCTCACTGACTGCATACATTTCAGAACGAGACACATAGTAGAGGGTAGTATGAACTACTGAAACTTCTACTATTTTCTAACAATGGACCAGTGCTAACATGTCTGCATTGACTCACAACCAGACAGAATAATCTTACTGACAAAACAGACCAATCTGGCCCTAATGCTTTTATACTATAGTTCAACACTCCTGTTAACATATTGCAAATTTCTACCAAGCAATTTTTATAAACGAATTCTGTTGAAGGAAGTAACATACTTTAGATTAAAATCTAGTCAATCTGGGAGAGTCGAGGCCTCACCCAGAATAGAGGTTTGATTGTCTGCACTGAGTAAACTGATATCACTCACTCAGTTCTAGTGAATCCTCCTGAAACTGGGTGTGCGTGCATGTCAGGAAAGGATGGTCCAAGAGTTGGTTGTGATTTGGCGCAGCTACCAACCCTTGTTGCTCCTGCTTTCAGAGTGGCGATTTGGACAAGGTGGTGGAAGAGGGCAACTGGCACCCATAAAATTGCACACCAGCGGCAAGCGAAGTCTTCAAGGGGAAGTGCAAGAAAATGGAAAAGTGGGGAGGTGTGGAGAAATATCTCCCAGGCATACAGGTTATTTGAAATGGCAAACTGCCTGCATATGTAAACAAAACTACTTGTTTCAAACAGTGCAGCATTTAAGAATCTAAAATTTGTATCAACTTGCATTTATTCAATGTAGAAAAAACACCCCAAAAGCAATTCCCAGAGGTATGATCAAAAAATGGATACTAAGCCCAAGTAGGAGATATCAGGTGGGGTCGCTAAAAGCTTCAGAGGCGGTTTTTAAGGAGGGTCTTAAGGGGAGGTGACTGATGTGAAGAGGAAGGTAGAGAGTGGTTTAGCAAGGGAATTCCAGAGCATGAGGTCTAAGCAGCTCAAAGCACAGCCAACAATGGTAGGGAGAAGCAGAGGAAGAGCTTGAGTTGGGGTGGGCATTGGCATGGTCAATGACTAGAATTTTAAATTCAGGACGTTTGGGGGAAAGGCAGGGGCCACTATAGGTCAGCGAGGACAGAAGTGTGAAGGACTTGGTGCAGGATAGGATATGGGCAGCAGAGTCTTGGACGAGCTGCAGTTTAGAGGGGGAAAGATGGCCGGCCAGCCGGAAAAGAATTATTTTGCGTCTACAGCACAGAAAGAGGCCCAACTGGTCTTTGCTGGCATTTATGCTCTACAAAAGCCTCCTCCCTCCCTACTTCATCTACCCCTATCAGCATACCCATCTATTCCTTTCTCCTTCGTGTGCTTGTCTAACTTCCCCTTAAATGCATCTATACTATTTGCCTCAACTACTCCTCTGGTAGCTCTTTCCACATTCTTACCACTCATCGGGTAAAGTAGTTTCTCCTGAATTCCCTATTGGATTTATTAGTGACTATTTTATATTTATGACCTCTAGTTTTGGACTCCCCACAAGTGGAAACATTTTCTCTACGGCGACCCTATCAAACCCTTTCATTATCTTAACAACCTCTATCAGGTCATCCCTCAGCCTTCATTTTTCTATAGAAAAGAGCCCCAACATGTTTAGCCTTTCCTGTTAAGGTATCATATCCCTGTAGATCTTTTTTGCACCTTCTCCAATGTTGCTATAGTCTTTCCACAATATGGAGACCAAAACTGTGCACAGCATTCCAAGTGTGGTCTAACCAAGATTCCATACAAGTTTAACATAGCTTTTCTGCTTTTCAATTCTATCCCTCCAGAAATGAACCCCAGTGCTTGGTTTGCCTTTTTTTATGGCCTCATTGACCTGCGTCGGTGCTTTTAGTGATTTGTGTATCTGTACCCCGAGGTCTCTTTGCTCCTCTATCCCATTTAAATTATCCAAGCAATATGTGGCCTCTTTATTCTTCCTACCAAAATGTACCATCTCACACTGAAATTTGTTTCCCAATTACATGCCCATTCTGCAAGATTAATAACATCTTCTTGCATTTTAACATTCCTTTTTATTAACTACATCCCCCAATTTTGTGTCATCCGCAAATTTTGAAATTGTCCATCCGACTATCGAGTTCAAATCGTTAATGTAAATTGTGAACAGTCCCAGCACTGATCGCTGTGGAACACCACTTCCCACCTTCTGCCAGTCTGAGTAGTAACCTTTAACCCCGACGTTTTGTTTAGTAGCCAGTTTGCGATCCATTCTACTTGTCCCGACTCCACATGCTCTGACCATAGTCATGAGTCAACAATGAGGTACCTTATCAAAGGCCTTTTAAAAATCCAGATGTTACATCCACTACATTACCCTTGTCTACTCTGTTACTTCTTCAAAGAATTCAATAATGTTGGTCAAGCATGACTTTCCCTTCTGAAATCCGTGCTATTATATTTTTGTTTTCTAGATGTTCTTCCATCACATCTTTGAGTAAAGATTCTATTATCTTTCCCACCATCGACGTTAAGCTAATTGGTTTATAGTTCCCTGGACTTGTTCGATCGCCCTTTTTAAATATAGGAATTACATTAGCTGTCCGTCAGTCCTCTGCCACTATTCTCTTTTCAAATGAATTTTTATATACATGTAATGGTGCCTCCGCTATCTCTTTCCTAACTTCTTTTAAAATGCACAGATGCAATCCATCTGGATCAGGGGTTTTATCCTCTCTAAGTTTGATCAGTTCATCAACTATCTCCCCCCTTTCCATCTTAAATGTCATTATACCCGTTTTGATCATCTTTTCTAATGTCATGCCCACCTCGTTAAGATGCCCTGGTAAATACTGAGGCAAAGTAATGATTCAATATTTCTGCCATTTTGCTGTCATCACCTGTGAGTTTATCTTGTGCATCCCTTAGTGGACCTATCCCTATTCTGATTTTTATTTTGTTATTTATCTTTTTATATTCCTGGGTTAATTTAATTCAGTAGTTCCTCTTTGCTTTCCTAATTGATTTTTTGACATCTTTCCTTGTCATCCTCTCCTTTATTGTCTATATACTTAAGAGTGTGCCTCTTTTTAAAGTTTCAATTTTACCTGTATTTTTTTATTCATCCATGGTGTTTCATTATTGGCTAGTTTGTTTGTTTGTTTTTAAAAAGAGGAACATATTTTTCCTGAACTGTATTGATCACTGTTTTAAATATTTCCCATTGCTGTTCTAGGTCTGTCAAAATTCTTTCCCCCAGTTTACATTCCCTAGTTCCACACTCATCCCCATAAAATTTGTTTTCCAATCTATTACTGTGGTCTTCGTCTTACTCACGTCTTTCTCAATCATTATTTGAAACCATATTATGTTATGATCGCTATTGTCTAGATGTTCCCCTATGCTTACTTCTCTTATCTGCTCTGGTTTATTTCTGGATTCCTCTCTTCTTGGGCTTCTCACATACTGGGTAAGAAAGGAGTCATGTACACACTAAAAAAACTCAATTCCCCTATCTCCTCTTGCTGGTTTATTTGGGAGTAGTTGAAATCTCCCATGATTATTATTCGATGTTTTTACTCATTTCATACACTTGCCTACATATTTCTTCCTCCACTTCCCTTCCACTATTAGGTGGTCTGAAGAATATGCCCATTAACATGATCAATCCCATTTTATCCTTTGTCTCAATCCATTTGGATTCTGTTTCTATCTTAATGTTTTTTTTATTCGTTCATGGGATGTGGGCATCGCTGGCGAGGCCGGCATTTATTACCCATCCCTAATTGCCCTGGAGAAGGTGGTGGTGAGCCGCCTTCTTGAACCGCTGCAGTCCGTGTGGTGAAGGTTCTCCCTCAGTGCTGTTAGGTAGGGAGTTCCAGGATCTTGACCCAGCGACGATGAAGGAACGGCGATATATTTCCAAGTCGGGATGGTGTGTGACTTGAAGGGGAACGTGCGGGTGGTGTTGTTCCCATATGCCTGCTGCTCTTGTCCTTCTAAGTGGTAGAGGTCGCGGGTTTGGAAGGTACTTATGTCCCTTTTTTCTACTGCCATTATGTCGTCTCTAATTAGTATAGCTACTCCACCCCACCTTCTTCCTTCTCTATCCCTTCCAAATACTTAACTGCCAGTACTCTTCTTCATATTACCATGTTTCAGTTATCCCGACTACATCTGGCTCCTCGCTACGAATTACTGCCTCAAGTTCTGTTTTGCATGCTGTGTACATTGCTGTAAAAGCAATTTAATTTGCTTTTAATAATTGTTCCCCTCACTGTATTTTTAACAGTCAGTTTGTACTCAAGTTCTATAACTGTTTGTTCTCTGACCATTTGTTACCCTTGTACCATACCTTGATCTGACCTTTATTCTCACCTCCTATTTCTTTTATCTTCAGACTTATTTTTCACCAGATTCCTCCCCCTTTTTACTATTTTAAAGATCCCTCCCCCCGTTTTACTAGTTTAAAGTCCCATCAACAGCCCTATTTATCCTTTCCACTAGTGGACCCATTCTGGTTCAGGTGGAGCACATCCCAGAGGTACAGCTCCTTCATGTCCCAGTATTAGTGCCAGTGTCCCATGAAATGGAACCCCTCCTTCCAACACCAGTCTTTCAGTCATGCATTTACCTTTCTGATCTGTTTATCCCTATGCCAATTAGCACGTGGCTCGGGTAGTAGCCCCGAGATTACCACCAATGAATTCCTGTTTTTTTTACTTTAGTTCCTAACTTCTGGTATTCCCTTAGCAGAACATCCTCCCTTTTCTTTCCTATGTCACTGATCCCAACATGGACCACGACAAATTCCTCTCCAGCTGCTCCGAGATATCCTTTGCATCATGTAGGCAACACACCCTTCTGGACACTTGATCGTGACTGCAGAGGGCACTATCTATCCCCTTAATTATCAAAACCCCTATGACTACAGCCTTTATATTCAGCTCTCCCCCACCCACCCCGGACTGCCTCCTGCTCCATGGTGCCACGGTTAGCATTCTGGCTGTCCACCCCGCATCCTTATCCTCACAGGGAGCAAGTACATTTACCTGTTGGAGAGGACCTGTGTCTGTGGGACTTCCTTCTCTATCTCCCCTTGGTTCCCTTTACCCTGCTGACTAACAGTCACATTCTCCCCTCCCTGTACCTGTGCTTTCCTCTGAGGTGTGACTGTACTCTGGTGAAAACTATCCAAAAATTCCTCCCCCCCCCCCCCCCCCCTTACGTGACTGGAATAGTTGGGTATGGAGATGACAAAAGCACATACGAGACCTTCAGCTGCAGATGGGCGGAGGCAGGCGATCTTACGGAGGTGGAATTTGACAGTCGTTGTGATGGAGAGGATTTGGGGTCAGAAGCTCAGCTCACAATGCAGAGTTTGCCAACAGTCTGCTTCAAACTGAGACTGGCAGGGGGGGTGGATTGCGTCAGTATCAAGGGTATGGAGTTTGTGGCAAGGGCCGACAAAGATAGCTTCAGTCTTTCCCAAAGGAAACTGCGGGTCATTCAAGACTGGATGTTGGACAAGCAGGCTGATAGCAGAGGAGGGGTTGAGAGGAGTGTCATCAGCATACATGTGGATACAAATCCAAAATAAAAAATATATTTTTTAATACATTTACTTACTAAATCCAACCATACCATCAGGCACTTTGTACTCCTCTGTTGCAATTGACCTAAATTTTAAAAAGTTCAGAAATTAGCCAACACCAATGTTCCCTACAAAATTTAGTTGCTCTCCATTCTGTTCCACAGCAGTCATTCTACATATAGTTCTCATCCAGTATCATTTTATTAAAAGATTAGTTGCTTCCCTAATTACTCAATTTGTTTATGGCATTGAGTAAGTGAGCCACAGAGATCAGGAATATCTCAGCTTTACTCCATCCAGTTTATACAGTGTTAGCTTAGTGACTGGTACCCAGTGTTACCTTAGTGTTACCCAGTGGCTGGTACAGGAAAGTGAGCATATGTAGATGTCATTCAGGGGAGAATTTGACTCAGCCGTGATGTAGCTTGCCAACACTCTTGGCTCACATGTGAAGGAGTGTCATTTGGGCAAGGTACCAGCAGCTGCCCCGTTTTAGCCAAAAAAGAGAAAAAATTTATTGTTGTTCTGCAACATTTTACTTAGGAACTTATTTTTAAAACCCTTTTCTGGAGTCAATTAATCTTAACTATGACAATACAATTACACAACTGGACTATTCACCAAAATAGCTCCTTATGACAGAAATATTGCCCAATAACATCGCTTAAACCATTGTTAGTTTTAGACCAACCTATTAGCTAATTTTGTTAATTTGTTAAAAAGATCATGCATTGGTGTTTCCTATTGCAGGACAGGACAGCCACAGAAATAAAAGTTCTGTCACTTCTAGGCAACCCAATGGAACAAATGCACTGCTTTGTTAGTGTGTATACTTACACACACATTTTTAAATATTTAAAATAGGCACTGAACTATGTCCATGTGCCCTGGTTCAATTATGTCCTTCTCTCTAACTCCACTTGACCTGACGACTACACTTGGTCTTGATTCTCCATGTGTAATGCCACAGGCAATCGACGAGTTACATATTGCCAATGTTAGACAAGCCTCAAACCTGTATTTATATAAAAGTTTAGAAACAGGGTTGGCTGGGACCCATTACAATTCCACATCCTTACCCTATGTAGCTATGGTGTTACATTACACAGTACTTTTAAAAAAAACTATATTAAGTCAAGTAACACTAGCTACATGAAATTACATGATTCATACAGTGCTAAGCAGTACCTTATGATTCACTGTGTAAAAAGTTAATAAATTTATTCCATACCTCTGTTGATGCATTGCAGCTAATTGTGCTCCAAATGCTTGAAGGAAAAAAAAACACATATCAACTGAAGATCTGTCCATGACTGCAAAAACAGAGCTTTGATTAAACGTAAGAAAATGCAGAGCAAGAAAAGGTCAGACAACAACTTGCATTTATATAGCACCATTTAACATAGTAAAATGTCCCAATGTGCTTCACAGGAGCATTATCGAACAAAATTTGACAATGAACCACGAGATATTAGGACAGGTGACCAAAAGCTTGATCAAAGAGGTAGACTTCAAGAAGCGTCTTAAAGGAAAAGAGTGAGAGGCGGAGAGGTTTAAGGAGAAAATTCCAGCGTTTAGGGTCTAGGCAGCTGAAGGCACGGCCGCCAATGGTGGAGCGATGAAAATCAGGGATACGCAAGAGGTCAGAATTGGAGGAGCAAAGAGGCCTGAAAGGGTTGTAGTGGGTTAAAAAGATAGGTTGGGGCGAGGCCATAAAGGAATTTGAAAACAAGGATGAGAATTTTAAAATCAAGGTATCGCCAGACTGGGAGCCAATGTAGATCAGTGACCATAGGGGCAATGGGTGAACAGGACTTAGTCCGAGTTAGGATACGTGTTATAATGACAATCAGTCCAGCTCCATGCAGAGTTCATGTATGGTTATTCTATCATGCACTTCTCTCCCACAACTGTTTATTCCTTACTTTAGGGAACATTGATTTTAATCCCCTACATCCCCAAAAACCCTCTCACAGATGGAAACAGTTACTCGATTGTACACTCATATGCTGTCAGGATTTCAGTATAGCATGGGTGAATGTTTTTTTTTAACAAAGTTCACTTGAACGGTGAGAGAACACCCAACAGTTGCAGGTCAGTCCTTTGCAGTGATGGGGTCAATTAAAAATTAATTAAGATTATCGCACCAGCAGTATATCACTACGTTAAAGTGCAACTGAGGGAGTGCTGCACTGTCGGAGGTGTCGTCTTTCAGATGAGACATTAAACTGAGGTCCCGTCTGCCCTCACAGGTGGAGCTAAAAGATTCCATGGCACTATTTTGAAGAACAGTTCTCCCCAGTGTCCTGGTCAATATTTATCCCTAAAACATAAAACAGATCTAGTCATTATCACATTGCTGTTTGTGGGACTTTGCTGTGCGCAAATTGGCTGTCACGTTTCCTACAAGTGACGATACTTCAAAGGTACTTCAATGGCAATGAAGCATTTTGGGACGGCATGAGGTCATGAAAGGCACAATATAAATGCAAGTCTGTCTTTCTTTTCTCTCATCCAAGATAGAAATTTGTGAAGAATAAAACGATGCATGAAGAGGTTGCAAATTTAGATGAACTTTACTCAAACTGGAAAGCTAAGTAAGACTCGCAAAATGATTTGTGGGATCACTCTCTAGAGCACATTGCTTTAATTCTGGAAATGGGACATCAGAGCGGATGACCAATTCTACTTTCGAAACCAATTGCCATTTACAAAGAAAAAAACAGGTTACTCCTGTGAATTGTGAAATTATTGTTCACCTTTTCACCGTGAGGATCAGACAGTTTCATGATCACGTTTTTAAAAAAAAACTGAATTCAGATTATCAGACTGCCATGGTGGGATTTGAATTTGCTGAACATCAGTTTCAAAAAATGATATATCATGAGGTAGTGAACTACAATTACAATACTTTAATTCATTTTTAATTAAGATTACTGTAAATTTTTTAATGCTAATTTTATAATGATCCTCCACTTGATAATCCTGAGCTGGTTTCCAGTATTTCCCATTTTTATTACAGGTCACTGGAACATTTAAGGGCCGCACAACTATTACCTGGATATGGTTTGCGGAATAGTATTTCAACTGGCTGCAAGAGTCTGCTCAATCAACTCAATCCTTTTGGGGAGAATGAAAGTTTCAGTGCATATGTAAATAAATCAGCTTTAAACTCATTATAAATTAGTATGCGATTTTCCCAAAATAGAATCAATGAAGGTGGCTACTAAATCCATTGGCCTGAGCTGGTACCAGTTCTTCAACTGGAGCTATTTAACGTAAATCCCATTTCTCTGAATTTAAGTGGTTTGAATTAACTTTGCATACAGGTATTGGAATCAAGTTGACCTGACCTGCATGTCATAAAATGTGTTCATAAAACAGGAGAGAGAGCAATCATGCAAATTATTTCTTTCCTCAATACAATGAGTGGGAAAGAATCTCATTCTAGTGCAATTGGAATGCAAAAAAATTTCTTCCACTGGAGAATTATGACTTACGGTCATTCTGGGCAACTTTCTTGGTGTCTGGTTGATCTGCAAAACAAAGCATTTTTCTCAACTGATGCACACAGCTGCTCCACTGCACCAGTGGAGTGAAATTGATTCAATGAGATTTTTAGTGAAGAAAACGAAATATTAACTACTTTTCCCATCACAGGACTGTAATGCCAACGACATTAGCAGCCCTCAGCAAGAAATAAATCTGGATCAATACTGCACCAATAGTAATTTAAAAATTAAATACCACATTTGTCCAAAGCGTGTCTGCTGGTGACTTTTAAAAAAAAATGTATTACCTGCCAGTAACGGAGTGCCATCAAGTAAAACTCTTCCCATTTTCATACAATATTTTAGGACTATACTAGATCCATGTCTAAATATTACACACAGATAACTAATAGTTACCTGCTTTTGAAAGGAGAGGATGTCTCTCCACGTACTTGCTCACATTCAGACTTGCCCACACATTAAAAAAAAATTACAACTATCGGTTCAAGCATCGTCAAGACTTTTCCTTAGGACAAAACTTCATTTTTGCTTAGCAAAAAAGCCAAGAAGATTTTGCACTGATCCTTAAACTGACCCCAAAAAATCTCTAGAACTGAGAATGAACAAGGCTATTGTGACTTAAAAAAAATCTTAGTGAGGATTCTCACAGCAGAATGATTGGTGCAAACTAATTAGCTGCAGCAAAACTCTGAACAAGGAAAAGCTCCGTCATTGTTCCCAGATTTCGCAAAGTTTTAAATCAGAAAATTTGAGCAAAGTGGCAGAACAAGTGGCATCAACGTGGAAGATGCATTTTCCATATACCTAGGAAAAAAGTCGTAAACATTGACTTGTGTGGATCCAGGTATTTGTGCGAGTGTAAGTGATGATATTCTGGTTAACCCATCAAAAACAAATACTACACAGTAATATCAATTACTCTTCAACTTCCTGGATCAAGCATAGCTCACGCTATAATGTATGTCCTCATTCTGTCATACAATGAGTTTGAACTTTGGTAATTTAACCAGCTTATAATAAATTGAGCTAATGTTTTATGTTAAAGGTGCTATAAAAGTGTACGCTATTGTTTGATGTTATCTTTCCATCATCCTTGTATATGAAGAAATACACTGACTCTAATTTAAAAGCTGACCAGGCAGTAAATAAACAAAAATCTCAACTATAACTTTCCCCAAAACCTAATTCATGATACAATACCAGATTAAATGCATTGATAAGAGTTTAAGGACATTAAAATAACTTCTAAGGACTCACCTCCATCTTCCAGGGGCCTTTTCTGTCCACCGTATCCATAGTCAGATGTATTTATTGCCGTTCCTGTATCCCCACCAATTTTTGCTGCGATCTGCAGTAAAAACACAATCAGCAAGTGATGTTTTGAGGTGCCAATTATTCAGCATTTCCCTTCCTCCCCAACTCACACCAGGGTACAGTTCCACGGGTGCCAGGAGCCCTTTAGACGTGGTAATTCTTAGTGTGAGCGCCTAGACAGGGGCAGGCAGGTAATCCAAAATATAGGAA
This sequence comes from Heptranchias perlo, assembly GCF_035084215.1. Lineage (NCBI taxonomy): Eukaryota > Metazoa > Chordata > Chondrichthyes > Hexanchiformes > Hexanchidae > Heptranchias > Heptranchias perlo. Next base: position 12,393,726 of record NC_090333.1, on the reverse strand, counting down.
CTTTCCACTCCATTATTGCGATACTGACTCCACCTGCACTGGTAGCAGAAAACAAGGGCAGGGAAAGGGGAAAAAAAGAAACAAAACAGGTGGGAAGGAATTAACCCCCAAGTCCTACTGCTTTTCCATTTTAAAAAGCATTGATGAATTTTTATGCTCAAAGTGAAGGAGGTTAGTATATACTAGTGACCATTGCAGCTTTTCCAAGTGATATTCTGAATTACTGTTAGGAATACCCACACCCACTGGGTACTGTATTGGGACTAACCAATCTCATTTCACACAGACTCACTTAAGGCCCCAAAATTTTAAATCTATGTTTTTGATCTGGACCAAAGAAATCTTATGAACCACAACCTGACCCTCTAATGAAGATCTGATGCCACTATAGATTGCAGGCCAACATTAATTCTACAGGATGACATTCAACCCGAGGACTTGATACATTCAAACAGGTGGCATTCCGAGCTTTCCATCGTAATAATTTTGAAGATATTTATAAATTCTTCTATACAATCACCCACTATAGACTTTCTGTTCAATAATTATGGGTGTATCAGTAAGATGACCAAGAATAGAGCGTGCTCTATGATCAGTAGGCACAATGATATAGAATCATTGAATGATACAGCATAGGAGATCATTCGGCCCATCGTGCCTGTGTTGGCTATCCAATTAGTCCCACTCCCATGCTCTTTGCCCATAGACCTGCAAAGTTCTCCTTTTCAAGTATTTATTCAATTCCCCTTTGAAAGTAACTACTGAATCTGCTTCCACCACCTTTTTAGCCAGTAATGTACTGGATCATAAGAACTCGCTGTGTAAAAAAACTCTCATTTCCCCCCCTTGAATTTTTTTGCCAATTATCTTAAATCTGTGTCCCCGGTTACCGATTTTTTTTAATTTACTGATTTCATTTGTATAATTTGACTTAGAATCATATGTAGAAAGCCAGCGGAACTATGACTATTGTCAATAAACCAATGCAGCAGGAACATGACCTCATCTCTTACTGTATGTGAGATCGAGATCTGCATCAGCTTCTGAAAACTTACCTGGTGGTTTTTCACGCCGCCTCAGTGCCATACAGTCAAATTGTGCAGAAACTGATATGTGGGTAACAATTCTCAGTTTCTGCACAGCACCACCCAATGACAGCAAACTACAAAACACATTCAATATTGTCATTTACACCACCCAGTGGCTAGAATTGAGCATGACAACACTAACCTAGACATTGAAGAGGATTTAATGGATTTTCTGTCACCCTCCCCAAGTGACTGTGTTAAAATGAGCTAGGCTCCAAACAACTCGTTAAAACGTATTTGAGTGAATATTTTGAATTCAACCATCATAGTTTTGATGAATAAAAACATTTTCAACAGAAGGTTCAAACTCAAAATATTAATTTGTCTTCTCTTTTTTCAACTGCTGCCACCTGTTGTGTACATCGGAAATTAGAGGGCCATAAAAGACCACTGAAGACCATCTGATTGGTGACAGGATAGTTCCATCACTTTTTGTTTTTACTTTAGATTTCTGGATTTCTTACCTTGACTGCTTTTAGAAATGATGTGGAGATGCCGGTGATGGACTGGGGTTGACAATTGTAAACAATTTTACAACACCAAGTTATAGTCCAGCAATTTTATTTTAAATTCACAAGCTTTCGGAGATTTTCTCCTTCCTCAGGCAAATGTTTCAAGATCTCCTTGAAGCCTACGCATTTATACATATTGAACAATAAAACATGGTGTTTACAGACTGCCCCTGCAACTGCCCGTTGCCAAGGCAATCACCGTGTTCAGACAGAGAGGTGTTACCTGCAGAACCTCCGAATACACATTCAACAAAAAAACAAACAGGGAAAAAAAAACAGAGAAAAAAAAACACAGAGAGAGGCAGAAACATCCGGAAGGCAGAGAGAGCCAGCAAATGACCCATTATATTAAAAACAGATAACATTTGTTCGCTGGTGGGGTAACGTGTAGCGTGACATGAACCCAAGATCCCGGTTGAGGCCGTCCTCATGGGTGCGGAACTTGGCTATCAATTTCTGCTCGACAATTTTGCGTTGTCGTGTGTCTCGAAGGCCGCCTTGGAGTACGCTTACCCGAAGGTCGGTGGATGAATGTCCATGACTGTTGAAGTGTTCCCCGACTGGAAGGGAACCCTCCTGTTTGGCGATTGTTGCGCGGTGTCCGTTCATCCGTTGTCGCAGCGTCTGCATGGTCTCGCCAATGTACCATGCTCTGGGGCATCCTTTCCTGCAACGTATGAGGTAGACAACGTTGGCTGAGTCACAGGAGTATGAACCATGCACCTGGTGGGTGGTGTCATCTCGTGTGATGGTGGTATCTGTGTCGATGATCTGGCATGTCTTGCAGAGGTTACCGTGGCAGGGTTGTGTGGCGTCGTGGACGCTGTTCTCTTGAAAGCTAGGTAGTTTGCTGCGAACGATGGTCTGTTTGAGGTTGGGTGGCTGTTTAAAGGCGAGTAGTGGAGGTGTGGGGATGGCCATAGCGAGGTGTTTGTCCTCATTGATGACATGTTGAAGGCTGCGGAGAACATGGCGTAGTTTCTCCGCTCCGGGGAAGTACTGGACGACAAAGGGTACTCTGTTGGTTGCGTCCCGTGTTAGTCTCCTGAGGAGGTCTATGCGATTTTTTGCTGTGGCCCGTCGGAACTGTCGATCGATGAGTCGAGCGTCATATCCCGTTCTTACTAGGGCGTCTTTCAGCGTCTGTAGGTGTCCATCGCGTTCCTCCTCGTCTGAGCAGACCCTGTGTATTCGCAGGGCCTGTCCATAGGGGATGGCCTCTTTGACGTGGTTAGGGTGGAAGCTGGAAAAGTGGAGCATCGTGAGGTTGTCCGTGGGCTTGCGGTAGAGTGAGGTGCTGAGGTGCCCGTCTTTGATGGAGATTCGTGTGTCCAAGAAAGAAACTGATTCTGAGGAGTAGTCCATGGTGAGCTTGATGGTGGGATGGAACTTGTTGATGTTATCGTGTAGTCTCTTTAGTGATTCCTTGCCGTGGGTCCATAGAAAGAAAATGTCGTCGATGTATCTGGTGTATAGTGTTGGTTGGAGGTCTTGTGCAGTGAAGAAGTCCTGCTCGAACTTGTGCATGAAAATGTTGGCGTATTGGGGTGCGAATTTGGTCCCCATGGCTGTTCCGTGTGTTTGGGTAAAGAACTGGTTATCGAAGGTGAAGACATTGTGATCCAGGATGAAGCGGATGAGTTGTAGGATGGCTTCCGGAGATTGGCTGTTGTTGGTGTTGAGTATTGATGCTGTCGCAGCGATGCCGTCATCGTGGGGGATACTGGTGTATAGTGCCGAGACGTCCATCGTGGTGAGAAGTGTTCCTGGTTCAACTGGTCCGTGGGTACTGAGTTTTTGTAGGAAGTCTGTAGTGTCACGACAGAAGCTGGGGGTTCCCTGTACGATGGGTTTCAGGATGCCCTCGATGTATCCAGAGAGGTTCTCACACAGGGTTCCGTTGCCTGATACGATGGGACGTCCGGGTGTGTTGGCTTTGTGTATCTTTGGGAGGCAGTAGAAGTCTCCCACGCGGGGATTACGTGGGATGAGAATGCGTAGGATGCTTTGAAGGTCTGGATCGAAGGTCTTGATCAGTTTGTTGAGCTGGTGGGTGTGTTCTTTGGTCGGATCTGCGGGTAACCCGCAGATCCGACCAAATGGCTTTTAGAAATGGCTGCTGAAACACATTACATGGAAAGGTGGTGGAAAAAGGGCCAATAAGTTACATTAAAATTATTTCGGTCACCAGGAAAAGGGCACAGAAAAATGCTTCTGGACTGAAGTTTTCATTTCTTCCCATCCCCGGTACTTCACTTGCATAAACAGAGAACGAGAAATTCTAAACTCAAAAGCATACTTAGGGCGATGAATGTCTGCAAACCTTGTTGTGGAAAATCTCTGCTTATTATCATTGCTATTTTTTGCTGCATACAGTTGTTGACTCCAAAACAATTGGTCCCGAGTGTGATGGTAGCACATAGTAGCCAATCATGGAACGATTAAAAGTGAGCTATAGCCACTTTGGAAAAGGGACTACAAATTAAGTACGGCTGGTCACTTCAATCATAGGTCTGTGCTTGTGCATTAATGATTATGAATACCGAGGATGCTTCAATACTCTTATTAACCATGCAAGACGACTCTCCCTGGTCTCTAAAGAGTAGCATCTATCGCAAAAATTTCCAAAATGGCAACTAAGTTCATGAATCTCTCAGCTGTAAATATACCTTGATTTAGAAGTATGCCGCATCAAAAAGCAGATATTCAGTGCACTGCTGCTGTAAATCGCAGAATGTGGCAAATTTGTGCCGTTACTGTGCTTGCACTAATTTTATTTCACCAGCTAAATGAGTGATTTAAAAAAAATAATTCTGATCATACAGCCATAGACTGAATGCCAATACTACAATCATAGAAAGGTTAAAGCATGGAAGGAGGCCATTCAGCCCATCGAGTCCGTGCCAGCTCTATGCAAGAGCAATCCAGCTGGTCCCACTATCCTGCCCCTATCCCTGTCGCCCTGCAAATTTTTTCCATTCAAGTGCTTATCCAGTTCCCTTTTGAAGGCCATGACTGAATCTGCCTCCACCATCCCTTCTGGCAGTGCATTCTAGATCCTAACCACTCGCTGTGTAAAAAAGTTTTTCCTCATGTCATCTTTGGTTCTTTTGCCATTCGCCTTAAATCTATGCCGCCTGGTTCTTGACCCTTCCGCCAATGGGAACAGTTTCTCCCTATCTACACTGTCCAGACCCTTCATGATTTTGAATACCTCTATCAAATTTCCTCTCAACCTTCTCTGTTCCAAGGAGAACAACCCAAACTTCTCCAGTCTATCCATGTAACTGAAGTCCCTCATCCATGGAATCATTCTAGTAAATCTCTTCTGCACCCTCTCTGAGGCCTTCACATCTTACCTGAAGTGCGGTGCCCAGAACCGAACACAATACTCCAGCTGTGGCTGAACCATTGTCTTATAAAGGTTCATCTTGACTTCCTTACTTTTGTACTCTATGCCTCTATTTATAAATGATGTGGAGATGCCGGTGATGGACTGGGGTTGACAATTGTAAACAATTTTACAACACCAAGTTATAGTCCAACAAATTTATTTTAAATTCCAATCTTACTATAAGGCTGAAACATGGGATGAATTTTCATTGGGCGTTTCACATCGATAAAATAGGTCCTCGGACTCTTAAAAAATCAGGTTCTCTCTCTTTTTTGGGGGGGGGGGGGGTTTGTATATTCAGTGGCCTTTTAGGTGACACCTTTCTGTCTGCTCACTGTGATTGCCTTGGCAACGGGCAGTAATCACCAGGCATTGTTCTGTGATTTTCAAATGCGAAGGATTCGAAAATTTCATTTCCACACCGTTCACCTGACGAAGGAGGAAGCCTCCGAAAGCTTGTGGAATTTAAAATAAATTTGTTGGACTATAACTTGGTGTTGTAAAATTGTTTACAATCTATTTATAAAGCCCAGGATCCTGCATGCTTTTTTAAACCGCTTTCTCAACCTGCCCTGTCACCTTCAACAATTTGTGTACATATACTCCCAGATCTCTCTGTTCCTTTACCCCTTTTAGAATTGTGCCCTTTAGTTTATATTGCCAAGACCTGCACCGTGATAATCCATGTATTTCAATTCACAGCCTACTTCCATCTCGGGTTTTTTTTCATTAGAATGCAGATTATGGGGTGAAATGATAGAAGTGTTTAAAATTCTGAAAGGATGAGTAGACGGAAACAGATTGTTTCCAGTAGTTGAGGGGTAAAGGAGGGGCCAAAAATACAAGATGAAGTTGTACAAGACTTAGAATATAGCGCAGGAGAAAAAAGATGTGAAGCTGTGAAATTCACTTCCAGGATTAGTGATTGAGGCCAAAACTGTTAACATTCATGATTGGTCAAAAATGTTTAGTGCAAAAATGCTGTCATGGATTGGTTAGCACAAAGGAAGATGGTAGTGGTTGTTGGAGGCCAATCATCTCAGCCCCAGGGCATTGCTGCAGGAGTTCCTCAGGGCAGTGTCCTCGGCCCAACCATCTTCAGCTGCTTCATCAATGACCTTCCCTCCATCATAAGGTCAGAAATGGGGATGTTCGCTGATGACTGCACAGTGTTCATTTCCATTCGCAACCCCTCAGATAATGAAGCAGTCCGAGCCCGCATGCAGCAAGACCTGGACAACATCCAGGCTTGGGCTGATAAGTGGCAAGTAACATTCGCGTCAGATAAGTGCCAGGCAATGACCATCTCCAACAAGAGAAAGTCTAACCACCTCCCCATGACATTCAACGGCATTACCATCGCCGAATCCCCCATCATCAACATCCTGGGGGTCACCACTGACCAGAAACTGAACTGGACCAGCCATATAAATACTGTGGCTACGAGAGCAGGTCAGAGGCTGGGTGTTCTGCGGCGAGTGACTCACCTCCTGACTCCCCAAAGCCTTTCCACCATCTACAAGGCACAAGTCAGGAGTGTGATGGAATACTCTCCACTTGCCTGGATGAGTGCAGCTCCAACAACACTCAAGAAGCTCGACACCATCCAAGATAAAGCAGCCCGCTTGATTGGCACCCCATCCATCACCCTAAACATTCACTCCCTTCACCACCGGCGCACTGTGGCTGCAGTGTGCACCATCCACTGCAGCAACTCGCCAAGGCTTCTTCGACAGCACCTCCCAAACCCGCGACCTCTACCACCTAGAAGGACAAGGGCAGCAGGCACATGGGAACAACACCACCTGCATGTTCCCCTCCAAGTCACACACCATCCTGACTTGGAAATATATCGCCGTTCCTTCATCGTCGCTGGGTCAAAATCCTGGAACTCCCTTCCTAACAGCACTGTGGGAGAACCGTCACCACACGGACTGCAGCGGTTCAAGGCGGCGGCTCACCACCACCTTCTCAAGGGCAATTAGGGATGGGCAATAAATGCTGGCCTCGCCAGCGACGCCCACATCCCGTGAACGAATAAAAAAAACGGTCGGTTTCCGTGATGTAACTTGTATGTATTTCTATACATCTATGTGTTGCTGAAGAGATTCAGAAGAGGAGGGATGTAAGAGGATTGAACGAGTGGCCATTGGCTAGGTTAGTGCTGAGGAATCTAACCCTCAATAAAAAGTTTGAGTACCCCCAATTTGGTTTCGGTTTCTACCCTGCACCTCAGTTGTGGGGAGCAGTTACATAGAGTAAGCGGAGGAGCATTAGTCACCAAGTGGCCCAGATTGCAAAGAGACACTTTTACCGGTTTACTGATGCAATGCTGCTTTCATATGGGTACGAAATGTTTTAGTCCTTGCATTATGATGGTGTATCCTGGTGATTCTACAGTGCTCCAACATTACATAGGAACAAGAGTAGTCCATTCGGCCCCTTGAGTCTGTTTTGCCATTCTTAGATCATGTCTGATCTGTGCCACTATTCCATTTACCCACCTCTGATCCATAACCCTTTGTATGAAGTGCTCGCTTTGATTTTACTCCTGAATGGCCGAGCTCTAATATTAAGATTGCATCCCTTTGTTCTGAATGCCCTCTCTCCCCCCCCCCTCAAGGGGAAATAGTTTCTCTGCACCTACCCCTTTAATCATTTTAAACACTGTAAATATGACAATGGAGATATGCGTGCTCAAGTTTTCGTGCAATCAACGTGCCACTGAAATTCGATCGCCAGTCATTTAGTAGCGTCAACCGGATTTAAAGATCCACATATGGAAGATAAACCCCCAGGACAGTCATCAGACCTGAAATTGGGGGGAGGGGAGTAAATCTTTGAGTGATATCAAAAGATGGTGTTGGGGGGAATTTTATGTTCTTGTTTTAAAAAAATCAATCATCTCTCGATCTAAAAAAACATTTATAAGGGGTCTTTCACGACGTCCCAAAGCGCTTTACAGCTAACGACGTACTTTTTCTTTTTTTTTAAAAAGTGTAATAATGTGGGAAACGCACAGCAAGATCCCACAAACCATAAGGTTTCGTTCTATTCAAACAGAGGCTGGCGGGACAGTGTGACAAGGTTGGGGGGGGGGGGGAGGGTGGAAGAGAAAGAAAGACAACATGTGCTTCCCTCCTGGAAAATCGGTGAAAATTGGAAAGACGACTTGAAAACGGCCTGAAATGAGGGAGGGGGGGGGGGGGTGCAACTTCAAGACGACAAAAGAAGTTGCCTGGTGAAGGGGGAAAAGAAAGAGGATGATCCGTACAAACCTGGGACCCTAAACATGCTTCTCTTCCCCCCCCCCCTCACCACCACCACCAAAAATAGACCGAAGCTGATTTCCCCGATGAGCGCGAATGAAAGTGTTTCCCACCCCCCTCCCCTCCCCGCCTAGATCAAGTCGGTCTGTGCGGAGAATGAATGGCTCCCGGCCTAGGCCTCCCCCTATTGTTAAAGACGTGCTCCAGCTCTGCCCCTCCCCCCCCCCCGCCCGCCCGCCCGCCCCTGCAAGGCCGGGGACTCACGCTCCACCAGCCTGTTTAATCGGCGACGCTTCCCCCCCCCCCCCTTTCTCCTCATCATTACCGGCCCGAGAGATCGGACCCAAGGACCGCCGCAATTTTCACTTCAAAGCCCCGCCAACTCCCCTCACAGAAGCCGGGCCTGGTCGAGTCGAGTCGAGTCTCCTCCTCCTCCTCCTCCTCCCGCGGGCTCCTCACACTAGGCCGCCGAGCCCGCGGCTCCCATTTTAAAAGCCCCCCCCCCCCACCATTTTCACCCACCTGCCTCGCCCTCTGAAGAGCATCGGCGAAAGCGTCGTTCTTAAAGCTGCCACCGCCGCCTGCTAACGCGTTGGGAGGCGCCACCGCTGAGTACTCGGCCATGTCCGGTGCTGCGAAGGTGCCGTCTGCCGCCGAACTCGGAGGCTGCTGCAAAATGGCCGACCCGCTTTGACCCACGGGAGGAGAGAAAGAGAGAGAGAGGGGGGGGGGGGGGGGGGGAGAACGGGACCGGTAGCTAACTCTCGCGAGAAATCGGTGGGGGTGGGGGGGGGGGAGCTGACCCCGCCCACGATGGGCGGGGCCAAGACTAAACTCTCGCGATGTTGCGGGTTCATGAGGGGAGGGGTAGATCTTGTTAAAAAAAATCTGCAGCTGGGATTGATCCACTGAGGGAGGAGGGCCCAGGGGGCTGGGGGCTGGGATTGATCCACTGAGGGAGGAGGGCCCAGGGGGCTGGGGGCTGGGATTGATCCACTGAGGGAGGAGGGCCCAGGGGGCTGGGGGCTGGGATTGATCCACTGAGGGAGGAGGCCCAGGGGGCTGGGGGCTGGGATTGATCCACTGAGGGAGGAGGGCCCAGGGGGCTGGGGGCTGGGATTGATCCACTGAGGGAGGAGGGCCCAGGAGCCTGGGGGCTGGGATTGATCCACTGAGGGAGGAGGGCCCAGGAGCCTGGGGGCTGGGATTGATCCACTGAGGGAGGAGGGCCCAGGAGCCTGGGGGCTGGGATTGATCCACTGAGGGAGGAGGGCCCAGGAGCCTGGGGGCTGGGATTGATCCACTGAGGGAGGAGGGCCCAGGAGCCTGGGGGCTGGGATTGATCCACTGAGGGAGGAGGGCCCAGGAGCCTGGGGGCTGGGATTGATCCACTGAGGGAGGAGGCCCAGGAGCCAGGGGGCTGGGATCGATCCACTGAGGGAGGAGGGCCCAGGAGCCAGGGGGCTGGGATTGATCCACTGAGGGAGGAGGGCCCAGGAGCCTGGGGGCTGGGATTGATCCACTGAGGGAGGAGGGCCCAGGAGCCTGGGGGCTGGGATTGATCCACTGAGGGAGGGCCCAGGAGCCAGGGGGCTGGGATTGATCCACTGAGGGAGGAGGGCCCAGGAGCCTGGGGGCTGGGATTGATCCACTGAGGGAGGAGGGCCCAGGAGCCTGGGGGCTGGGATTGATCCACTGAGGGAGGAGGGCCAGGAGCCAGGGGGCTGGGATTGATCCACTGAGGGAGGAGGGCCCAGGGGGCTGGGATTGATCCACTGAGGGAGGAGGGCCCAGGAGCCTGGGGGCTGGGATTGATCCACTGAGGGAGGAGGGCCCAGGGGGCTGGGGGCTGGGATTGATCCACTGAGGGAGGAGGGCCCAGGGGGCTGAGATTGATCCACTGAGGGAGGAGGGCCCAGGGGGCTGGGATTGATCCACTGAGGGAGGAGGGCCCAGGGGGCTGGGATTGATCCACTGAGGGAGGAGGGCCCAGGAGCCAGGGGGCTGGGATTGATCCACTGAGGGAGGAGGGCCCAGGAGCCAGGGGGCTGGGATTGATCCACTGAGGGAGGAGGGCCCAGAGGGCTGGGATTGATCCACTGAGGGAGGAGGGCCCAGGAGCCAGGGGGCTGGGATTGATCCACTGAGGGAGGGCCCAGGAGCCTGGGGGCTGGGATTGATCCACTGAGGGAGGAGGGCCCAGGAGCCAGGGGGCTGGGATTGATCCACTGAGGGAGGAGGGCCCAGGAGCCAGGGGGCTGGGATTGATCCACTGAGGGAGGAGGGCCCAGGAGCCAGGGGGCTGGGATTGATCCACTGAGGGAGGAGGGCCCAGGGGGCTGGGATTGATCCACTGAGGGAGGAGGGCCCAGGAGCCAGGGGGCTGGGATTGATCCACTGAGGGAGGGCCCAGGAGCCTGGGGGCTGGGATTGATCCACTGAGGGAGGAGGGCCCAGGAGCCAGGGGGCTGGGATTGATCCACTGAGGGAGGAGGGCCCAGGAGCCAGGGGGCTGGGATTGATCCACTGAGGGAGGAGGCCCAGGAGCCTGGGGGCTGGGATTGATCCACTGAGGGAGGAGGGCCCAGGAGCCAGGGGGCTGGGATTGATCCACTGAGGGAGGAGGGCCCAGGGGGCTGGGATTGATCCACTGAGGGAGGAGGGCCCAGGAGCCTGGGGGCTGGGATTGATCCACTGAGGGAGGAGGGCCCAGGGGGCTGGGATTGATCCACTGAGGGAGGAGGGCCCAGGGGGCTGGGATTGATCCACTGAGGGAGGAGGGCCCAGGGGGCTGGGATTGATCCACTGAGGGAGGGCCCAGGAGCCAGGGGGCTGGGATTGATCCACTGAGGGAGGAGGGCCCAGGAGCCAGGGGGCTGGGATTGATCCACTGAGGGAGGAGGGCCCAGGAGCCAGGGGGCTGGGATTGATCCACTGAGGGAGGAGGGCCCAGGAGCCAGGGGGCTGGGATTGATCCACTGAGGGAGGAGGGCCAGGAGCCTGGGGGCTGGGATTGATCCACTGAGGGAGGAGGGCCAGGGCCCAGGGGGCTGGGATTGATCCACTGAGGGAGGAGGGCCAGGGGGCTGGGATTGATCCACTGAGGGAGGAGGGCCAGGGGGCTGGGATTGATCCACTGAGGGAGGAGGGCCCAGGAGCCAGGGGGCTGGGATTGAACCACTGAGGGAGGAGGGCCCAGGAGCCAGGGGGCTGGGATTGAACCACTGAGGGAGGAGGGCCCAGGAGCCAGGGGGCTGGGATTGATCCACTGAGGGAGGAGGGCCCAGGAGCCAGGGGGCTGGGATTGATCCACTGAGGGAGGAGGGCCCAGGAGCCAGGGGGCTGGGATTGATCCACTGAGGGAGGAGGGCCCAGGAGCCAGGGGGCTGGGATTGAACCACTGAGGGAGGAGGGCCCAGGGCCCAGGGGGCTGGGATTGATCCACTGAGGGAGGAGGGCCCAGGAGCCAGGGGGCTGGGATTGATCCACTGAGGGAGGAGGCCCAGGAGCCTGGGGGCTGGGATTGAACCACTGAGGGAGGAGGGCACAGGGGCCAGGGGGCTGGGATTGATCCACTGAGGGAGGAGGGCCAGGGGGCTGGGATTGATCCACTGAGGGAGGAGGCCCAGGAGCCAGGGGGCTGGGATTGATCCACTGAGGGAGGAGGCCCAGGGGGCTGGGATTGATCCACCGAGGGAGGAGGGCCAGGGGGCTGGGGGCTGGGATTGATCCACTGAGGGAGGAGGGCCCAGGGGGCTGGGATTGATCCACTGAGGGAGGAGGGCCAGGGGGCTGGGATTGATCCACTGAGGGAGGAGGGCCAGGGGGCTGGGATTGATCCACTGAGGGAGGAGGGCCAGGGGGCTGGGATTGATCCACTGAGGGAGGAGGGCCAGGGGGCTGGGATTGATCCACTGAGGGAGGAGGGCCAGGGGGCTGGGATTGATCCACTGAGGGAGGAGGGCCAGGGGGCTGGGATTGATCCACTGAGGGAGGAGGGCCAGGAGCCTGGGGGCTGGGATTGATCCACTGAGGGAGGAGGGCCAGGAATCAGGGGGCTGGGATTGATCCACTGAGGGAGGAGGGCCCAGGAGCCTGGGGGCTGGGGGTTGATCCACTGAGGGAGGAGGGCCCAGGAGCCAGGGGGCTGGGATTGATCCACTGAGGGAGGAGGGCCAGGGGGCTGGGATTGATCCACTGAGGGAGGAGGGCCAGGAGCCAGGGGGCTGGGATTGATCCACTGAGGGAGGAGGCCCAGGAGAAGGGGGTTGGGATTGATCCACTGAGGGAGGAGGGCCAGGAGCTGGGGGCTGGGATTAATCCACTGAGGGAGGAGGCCCAGGAGAAGGGGGTTGGGATTGATCCACTGAGGGAGGAGGGCCCAGGAGCAGGGGGCTGGGATTAATACACTGAGGGAGGAGGCCCAGGAGCAGGGGGCTGGGATTGATCCACTGAGAGGCAATTGCAAATGCATAACAAAATCCCACAAATAACCAATGAGATAAATGACCAGTTAATCTGTTTTGGTGGTTTTTGGTTGAGGGAGGAATATTGGACACAATACCAGGAGATCTCTGATTATCTTTGATTAGTACCATGGGATCTTTTATACCGACCTGAGCAGATAGACGAGCTGTAACAAGCTAATGGAGCTCTCGGTTTTATCGAGGTATCGAATATAAAATCCATATAAGCAAGTGAGCAGCTCGTAGAGTGCCATGGTCATGTTGTTATTGTGAAGATGCTTTGGATCTTTGCATATGGGCACTCAGTGAAAAGCAAACACATCACATCGGTGATGTTAAGTTGGCTCAGTTGGTAGGTTCACCTTAGAGTCTGGAGGTTCTGGGGCCAAGCACACCGCTCCAGGATTTCAGCGTGTCACCGAGGAAGGAGCACTGCATTGTCAGTGCTATTATTCTTCGGGTGACATGTTAAACCGACACACCATCTGCCCGTTCCATGATTCATGTCGATGTTAAAAATCTCACAACACTATTTGTAGAAGAGCAGAGAGTTCCGCAGTCCTGACCAACATTCCTCCCTCAATAAACACCACTAAAAACAGATTAACTGCCCATTCATCTCATTCCTAAATTTCTGGGATCTTGCTGTGTGCAAAACAAATGTTTAACAACAGTCACTGCATTTCAAAATAATTCTTTGTATTTGATGTATGAAGGAGTTGAGGTTCTATATAAATGGAAGTCTTTGATTAAATGATCCACTTGACATTGAATGTTTTTTAAAAAATCTCTTTTAAATTGGAGGAAGAACAAAGTAAACCTTTTGGTCCAAAGCACCATTTAATAGTCCCTTGTTAAGTGTTAGTATTCTTGACAGATGTGTGGTGAAGATTTGATACATGTCTTTGTTACAGTTTTATTGGTCCCAGCAGTTTGGTAAAGCTTTGCTGCGAGGCAACAAAAATAATACCAGACGTGCCAGGGTGGCCCTGGAGAAGGAGCACGCAGTGTCCGCCAGTACACTTGAGGCCTTCCACGGCCAGTGGGCACTCCGGAGGGACTGGAGCAAATAGTAGATAATAGTAACAACATTAGAATTTAATTCGATAAGTTTCCTGCGTCCTTTTTTACGATTTAGGTTTCATTTGTTGTGCTCTTTTAAAAAAAAGAACAGAAAGGCTGACTTTTAATGCCGTAATTTCTAGACCAGATCCACAGTGATATCAGACTAATGACTCCCAGCGCCTGTCACTGATAATCGGCTGCATCTATTGACACCACGGTGGTGCAATTACACCAATTTCTAATTCTCACCAAGAGGAAGTGAGGATAATTCTCATCCAACACTTTGTCTGGAATGTGTAATTTGATCCAGTCATTGCCAGGCAGGCTACAGAGTTCAGACAAGGCACAGTGCTAACACTACTGATTTCAGAGAACGCATTGCACTAACACTACCTAGTTCAGAGAATGCACAGCGCTAATACTACCGAGTTCAGAGAACACACAGCACTAACACTATCGAGTTCAGATAGGAAGGGGTGAGGCCGTGGAGGGATTTGAACATGAGAATGCCAATTTTAAAATCAAGGACCGGGAGCCAATGTAGGTCAGCGAGTACAGGGTAATGGGTGAACAGGACTTGCTGCGAGTTAGGATTAATGCAGCAGAATTTTGGATGAGTTCAAGTTTATGGAGGGTGGAAGATGGGAGGCCGGCCAGGAGAACATTGGAATAGTGGAGTCTGGAGGTAACAAAAGCATGGGTGAGGCTTTCAGCGGCAGATGGGCTGAGGCAGGCACTGGGATGGGCATTGTTGTGGAGGTGGAAGTAGGCGGTCTTGGTGATGGTGCAGATATGGGGCCGGAAGCTCAGCTCAGGGTCAAATAGGACACCGAAGTTGTGAACAGTTGTTTCAGCCTGAGACTGTGACCAGGGAAGGGGGTGGAATCAGTAGCGAGGGAATGGAGTTTGTGGCGGGGACTGAAAACAATGTCTTTGGTCTTCCCAATGTTTAATTGGAGAAATTTGTAGTTCATCAAAGACTGGATGTTGGACAAGCAACCTGACAACATAGAGGCAGTGGAGGGTTCGAGAGAGGAGGTACAGCTGGGTGTTGTCAGTATACACGTGGAACCTGACATGTCAGATTCCACATGTCGCCAAGGGGCAGTATGTAGATGAGAAATAGGATGGGGCCAAGGATAGATCCTTGGGGGACTCCAGAGGTAATGGTGTGGGGGCTAGAAGAGAAACCATGGCTATGGCTGGATAGGTAATAGTGGAACAAAGCAAGGGCATTCCCACTCAGCTGGACAAAGGAGGAGAGGCGTTGGAGAAAGATGGTGTTAAAAACTACTGAAATAAAGTTGAGGAGGGATAGTGCACCATGGCCACAGTCACAGAGGATGTCACTATTGACATTGATTAGGGCTGAAGTCTGATTGGAGGGGTTTAAATATGGAGTTGTGGGAAATGTGGCCAACAGGTATGGGGCCAACAGACAGCAGCATTGCCTTCCACTCCACAGCTGCAGATAACGCACAGTGTCTTTTGGAACACGGGCGAAAGCTGTTGGGAATTGCAGGCAACACAAACTGCACAGTGCCTCCTCTTCACTCCTACAGCTGCTCTGCCAGTTGGGTTCTGCGTATCTTATGAATACTGCTCATCCTCCTTCCATTGCTCCTTCTCTTCTTCATTCAAAAAAAAAAGAGATCACAAGATAACTATGGATGAGCAAGGCCATTTAGCTCACCTTGAATCAAGTGTTGATCCCTCTGTGTGAAGAATGATTTCTTGATAACATTCCTACATTTGAATCTCTGTTGGTTTTCTCCTATACTAGTGATCTTCCTTGTGGCTTTGCTCTGCACTGGCCACAGCACATCAGTAGCTCCCTTGTGCCTCGGTGAGCAGCACTGCACAAGGGAGTCGAGGTGTGGTCTCAGCAGTAGACTGTTCACAACTTCCTTTGACATAAAAGCTTGGACTTTCCTGATGAAAACCACCCACTTCTGGATGGTGGTCTGGCAAGTGGAGTGGGGCAGGGCACCTCAGCCAAAACTCCGCACCAGAACTGGCCACCTCACTTTCTGCCATAATTTCCCTCCTACGACCCCTCTGTGGCCCTGATCATTCTGCTGGCAGCGCACCCACTGGAATCAAATGAACAGGCAGGAGTGGGGGGGGGGGGGGGGGGGGGGAGAATGGCAAGAGCTCAGGGGTGTGATTCTGGAACACGGATTTGACCGGGAGTCACGTCTACTATGTTGAAACTGCAGTTTCTGAGCAGTCAAGGCTACTTTGTAAGACTGCCATCTATGGAAGCAGTAATAGTTGCCAATACAGAAGTGACAACAGCTCTTACACCCCCTCCTAATGTCTGGCTGGCGGCAACATTGATCTCCTGGGCTGCCAGTCACCAGGGTTTTCCTCACTTCATGTCCTGCCTCCCTCATTGCATTGCAGATGTGGGTTCTGGACTCCTCCAATTTTCCTATCATCAGCACCACGTGAGAAGAGACTGTCTCCACTGCCTGCAGGTAAGACCAATGCTCCTGAATCATTGATCTTTAACAGCCCGAACCCCTGAGATCTTGGTCTTGGAATCCTCAGCTGACAGCTCTTGCTTATGTCACCTCTTGGGAGAGACAGATGTCTCTCAAATTTGCCTCCCAGCTCCTCCTGCTTTGGGATCCACCCAGTAATATCTGCTCTTTGTCAGTAATACCGACTCTCTAAATGGGTGTATCTGAGCTGTTGCTTGAGTGAAAAAAGATGCCATGATAGGATGGGTGAATCAGGCGCAGGAAGGGTCCTTCTGAAGGCACCAAACTGCTCAGAAGCTTCTTTCTCTGAACTTTCAGAACCTTTGAGGGACGCAAAGAACAACCAACTGACTTGTGCATCATAAGGTTGTGACATTCTTCAGCATCGCGGTGTTTCCCTGCATCTCGTCCAGAACTGACTGCTGCCATTAAAAAGGCTGCACTGTGATTCTCACAGAATTTTGGCCCTTGCCCACCCAAAGGTTAGTGGTAAGCGTTGAAGTGTCATGCACCAAGATACTAAGAGAACTCACTGAGGAGGCACAAAACTAATTCTGTGGCCAGGCAGAGGAGCAGCACAGTAGCTACTTCCCTGGTTTTAGGTTGACCAAACAGACAAGCAGATGAATTAAGTAGCTATGAGAATGGGAGGGAGGAGGGGGAGTGAGAGGGAGGAGGGGGAGTGAGAGGGAGGAGGGGAGCAGTGGGGGGCTGGTGGGGGGGAAGAGAATGTGATCCATCTCCCCGTCTGGTCTACGTTCTTCCTCTCTTCCCCCACCCCCACTTAGACCTGGATCGCATTCACCCTCCCCCCTGCTCCCAATGGGGTTCTGCTTCCCTGCCCCCTGGCTCCTGCTTCCCTCCCCCGTGCTCTGCTCCCTCCAGGCTCCTGCTCCCCCCACCCCGATCCCCTCTGCCGATGATCCTCACCTCACCTCCTGCTTCCCTCACACCTCCTCCCCCCCTCCCGCACATCCTGCTTTCCCCCTCACACATCGCGCTCCCCCTCCCCCCACCACTTGCTCCGCCCCGTCCTCTGCTCTTCTCCCCCTGTGAACGTCATTCAGATACCTGCCCCGGTGAGGGTCACTCACATACCTGCCCCGGTGAGGGTCACTCACATACCTGCCTCGCGGGGTGAGGGTCACTCACAGACCTGCCCCGGTGAGGGTCACTCACAGACCTGCCTCGCGGGGTGAGGGTCACTCACATACCTGCCCCGGTGAGGGTCACTCACATACCTGCCCCGGTGAGAGTGACTCACATACCTGCCTCGCGGGGTGAGGGTCACTCACATACCTGCCCCGGTGAGGGTCAATCACATGCCTGCCCCGCGGGGTGAGGGTCACTCACATGCCTGCCCCGCGGGGTGAGGGTCACTCACATGCCTGCCCCGCGGGGTGAGGGTCACTCACATGCCTGCCCCGCGGGGTGAGGGTCACTCACATGCCTGCCCCGCGGGGTGAGGGTCACTCACATGCCTGCCCCGCGGGGTGAGGGTCACTCACATGCCTGCCCCGCGGGGTGAGGGTCACTCACATGCCTGCCCCGCGGGGTGAGGGTCACTCACATGCCTGCCCCGCGGGGTGAGGGTCACTCACATGCCTGCCCCGCGGGGTGAGGGTCACTCACATGCCTGCCCCGCGGGGTGAGGGTCACTCACATGCCTGCCCCGCGGGGTGAGGGTCACTCACATGCCTGCCCCGCGGGGTGAGGGTCACTCACATGCCTGCCCCGCGGGGTGAGGGTCACTCACATGCCTGCCCCGCGGGGTGAGGGTCACTCACATGCCTGCCCCGCGGGGTGAGGGTCACTCACATGCCTGCCCCGCGGGGTGAGGGTCACTCACATGCCTGCCCCGCGGGGTGAGGGTCACTCACATGCCTGCCCCGCGGGGTGAGGGTCACTCACATGCCTGCCCCGCGGGGTGAGGGTCACTCACATGCCTGCCCCGCGGGGTGAGGGTCACTCACATGCCTGCCCCGCGGGGTGAGGGTCACTCACATGCCTGCCCCGCGGGGTGAGGGTCACTCACATGCCTGCCCCGCGGGGTGAGGGTCACTCACATGCCTGCCCCGCGGGGTGAGGGTCACTCACATGCCTGCCCCGCGGGGTGAGGGTCACTCACATGCCTGCCCCGCGGGGTGAGGGTCACTCACATGCCTGCCCCGCGGGGTGAGGGTCACTCACATGCCTGCCCCGCGGGGTGAGGGTCACTCACATGCCTGCCCCGCGGGGTGAGGGTCACTCACATGCCTGCCCCGCGGGGTGAGGGTCACTCACATGCCTGCCCCGCGGGGTGAGGGTCACTCACATGCCTGCCCCGCGGGGTGAGGGTCACTCACATGCCTGCCCCGCGGGGTGAGGGTCACTCACATGCCTGCCCCGCGGGGTGAGGGTCACTCACATGCCTGCCCCGCGGGGTGAGGGTCACTCACATGCCTGCCCCGCGGGGTGAGGGTCACTCACATGCCTGCCCCGCGGGGTGAGGGTCACTCACATGCCTGCCCCGCGGGGTGAGGGTCACTCACATGCCTGCCCCGCGGGGTGAGGGTCACTCACATGCCTGCCCCGCGGGGTGAGGGTCACTCACATGCCTGCCCCGCGGGGTGAGGGTCACTCACATGCCTGCCCCGCGGGGTGAGGGTCACTCACATGCCTGCCCCGCGGGGTGAGGGTCACTCACATGCCTGCCCCGCGGGGTGAGGGTCACTCACATGCCTGCCCCGCGGGGTGAGGGTCACTCACATACCTGCCCCGGTGAGGGTCACTCACATGCCTGCCCCGGTGAGGGTCACTCACATACCTGACCCGGTGTGAGTGACTCACATACCTGACCCGGTGAGGGTCACTCACATACCTGCCCCGGTGAGGGTCACTCACATACCTGACCCGGTGAGAGTGACTCACATACCTGCCCCGGTGAGGGTCACTCACATACCTGCCCCGCGGGGTGAGGGTCACTCACATACCTGCCCCGCGGGGTGAGGGTCACTCACATACCTGTCCCGCGGGGTGAGGGTCACTCACATGCCTGCCCCGCGGGGTGAGGGTCACTCACATGCCTGCCCCGCGGGGTGAGGGTCACTCACATACCTGCCCCGCGGGGTGAGGGTCACTCACATGCCTGCCCCGCGGGGTGAGGGTCACTCACATACCTGCCCCGCGGGGTGAGGGTCACTCACATGCCTGCCCCGCGGGGTGAGGGTCACTCACATACCTGCCCCGCGGGGTGAGGGTCACTCACATACCTGCCCCGGTGAGGGTCACTCACATGCCTGCCCCGGTGAGGGTCACTCACATACCTGACCCGGTGAGGGTGACTCACATACCTGACCCGGTGAGGGTCACTCACATACCTGCCCCGGTGAGGGTCACTCACATACCTGACCCGGTGAGAGTGACTCACATACCTGACCCGGTGAGGGTGACTCACATACCTGACCCGGTGAGAGTGACTCACATACCTGCCCTGGTGAGGGTCACTCACATACCTGCCCCGCGGGGTGAGGGTCACTCACATGCCTGCCCCGCGGGGTGAGGGTCACTCACATGCCTGCCCCGCGGGGTGAGGGTCACTCACATGCCTGCCCCGCGGGGTGAGGGTCACTCACATGCCTGCCCCGCGGGGTGAGGGTCACTCACATGCCTGCCCCGCGGGGTGAGGGTCACTCACATGCCTGCCCCGCGGGGTGAGGGTCACTCACATGCCTGCCCCGCGGGGTGAGGGTCACTCACATGCCTGCCCCGCGGGGTGAGGGTCACTCACATGCCTGCCCCGCGGGGTGAGGGTCACTCACATGCCTGCCCCGCGGGGTGAGGGTCACTCACATGCCTGCCCCGCGGGGTGAGGGTCACTCACATGCCTGCCCCGCGGGGTGAGGGTCACTCACATGCCTGCCCCGCGGGGTGAGGGTCACTCACATGCCTGCCCCGCGGGGTGAGGGTCACTCACATGCCTGCCCCGCGGGGTGAGGGTCACTCACATGCCTGCCCCGCGGGGTGAGGGTCACTCACATGCCTGCCCCGCGGGGTGAGGGTCACTCACATGCCTGCCCCGCGGGGTGAGGGTCACTCACATACCTGCCCCGGTGAGGGTCACTCACATGCCTGCCCCGGTGAGGGTCACTCACATACCTGACCCGGTGTGAGTGACTCACATACCTGACCCGGTGAGGGTCACTCACACACCTGCCCCGGTGAGGGTCACTCACATACCTGACCCGGTGAGAGTGACTCACATACCTGCCCCGGTGAGGGTCACTCACATACCTGCCCCGCGGGGTGAGGGTCACTCACATACCTGCCCCGCGGGGTGAGGGTCACTCACATACCTGTCCCGCGGGGTGAGGGTCACTCACATGCCTGCCCCGCGGGGTGAGGGTCACTCACATGCCTGCCCCGCGGGGTGAGGGTCACTCACATACCTGCCCCGCGGGGTGAGGGTCACTCACATGCCTGCCCCGCGGGGTGAGGGTCACTCACATACCTGCCCCGCGGGGTGAGGGTCACTCACATGCCTGCCCCGCGGGGTGAGGGTCACTCACATACCTGCCCCGCGGGGTGAGGGTCACTCACATACCTGCCCCGGTGAGGGTCACTCACATGCCTGCCCCGGTGAGGGTCACTCACATACCTGACCCGGTGTGAGTGACTCACATACCTGACCCGGTGAGGGTCACTCACATACCTGCCCCGGTGAGGGTGACTCACATACCTGACCCGGTGAGAGTGACTCACATACCTGACCCGGTGAGGGTCACTCACATACCTGCCCCGGTGAGGGTCACTCACATACCTGCCCCGGTGAGGGTCACTCACATACCTGACCCGGTGAGAGTGACTCACATACCTGACCCGGTGAGGGTCACTCACATACCTGACCCGGTGAGAGTGACTCACATGCCTGCCCCGGTGAGGGTCACTCACATGCCTGCCCCGCGGGGTGAGGGTCACTCACATACCTGCCCCGCGGGGTGAGGGTCACTCACATGCCTGCCCCGCGGGGTGAGGGTCACTCACATGCCTGCCCCGCGGGGTGAGGGTCACTCACATGCCTGCCCCGCGGGGTGAGGGTCACTCACATGCCTGCCCCGCGGGGTGAGGGTCACTCACATGCCTGTCCCGCGGGGTGAGGGTCACTCACATGCCTGCCCCGCGGGGTGAGGGTCACTCACATGCCTGCCCCGCGGGGTGAGGGTCACTCACATGCCTGCCCCGGTGAGGGTCACTCACATGCCTGCCCCGGTGAGGGTCACTCACATACCTGACCCGGTGAGAGTGACTCACATACCTGACCCGGTGAGGGTCACTCACATACCTGACCCGGTGAGGGTCACTCACATACCTGCCCCGCGGGGTGAGGGTCACTCACATGCCTGCCCCGCGGGGTGAGGGTCACTCACATGCCTGCCCCGCGGGGTGAGGGTCACTCACATGCCTGCCCCGCGGGGTGAGGGTCACTCACATGCCTGCCCCGCGGGGTGAGGGTCACTCACATGCCTGCCCCGCGGGGTGAGGGTCACTCACATGCCTGCCCCGCGGGGTGAGGGTCACTCACATGCCTGCCCCGCGGGGTGAGGGTCACTCACATGCCTGCCCCGCGGGGTGAGGGTCACTCACATGCCTGCCCCGCGGGGTGAGGGTCACTCACATGCCTGCCCCGCGGGGTGAGGGTCACTCACATGCCTGCCCCGCGGGGTGAGGGTCACTCACATGCCTGCCCCGCGGGGTGAGGGTCACTCACATGCCTGCCCCGCGGGGTGAGGGTCACTCACATGACTGCCCCGCGGGGTGAGGGTCACTCACATGCCTGCCCCGCGGGGTGAGGGTCACTCACATGCCTGCCCCGCGGGGTGAGGGTCACTCACATACCTGCCCCGGTGAGGGTCACTCACATACCTGACCCGGTGTGAGTGACTCACATACCTGACCCGGTGAGGGTCACTCACACACCTGCCCCGGTGAGGGTCACTCACATACCTGACCCGGTGAGAGTGACTCACATACCTGCCCCGGTGAGGGTCACTCACATACCTGCCCCGCGGGGTGAGGGTCACTCACATACCTGCCCCGCGGGGTGAGGGTCACTCACATACCTGTCCCGCGGGGTGAGGGTCACTCACATGCCTGCCCCGCGGGGTGAGGGTCACTCACATGCCTGCCCCGCGGGGTGAGGGTCACTCACATACCTGCCCCGCGGGGTGAGGGTCACTCACATGCCTGCCCCGCGGGGTGAGGGTCACTCACATACCTGCCCCGCGGGGTGAGGGTCACTCACATGCCTGCCCCGCGGGGTGAGGGTCACTCACATACCTGCCCCGCGGGGTGAGGGTCACTCACATACCTGCCCCGGTGAGGGTCACTCACATGCCTGCCCCGGTGAGGGTCACTCACATACCTGACCCGGTGTGAGTGACTCACATACCTGACCCGGTGAGGGTCACTCACATACCTGCCCCGGTGAGGGTGACTCACATACCTGACCCGGTGAGAGTGACTCACATACCTGACCCGGTGAGGGTCACTCACATACCTGCCCCGGTGAGGGTCACTCACATACCTGCCCCGGTGAGGGTCACTCACATACCTGACCCGGTGAGAGTGACTCACATACCTGACCCGGTGAGGGTCACTCACATACCTGACCCGGTGAGAGTGACTCACATGCCTGCCCCGGTGAGGGTCACTCACATGCCTGCCCCGCGGGGTGAGGGTCACTCACATACCTGCCCCGCGGGGTGAGGGTCACTCACATGCCTGCCCCGCGGGGTGAGGGTCACTCACATGCCTGCCCCGCGGGGTGAGGGTCACTCACATGCCTGCCCCGCGGGGTGAGGGTCACTCACATGCCTGCCCCGCGGGGTGAGGGTCACTCACATGCCTGCCCCGCGGGGTGAGGGTCACTCACATGCCTGCCCCGCGGGGTGAGGGTCACTCACATGCCTGCCCCGCGGGGTGAGGGTCACTCACATGCCTGCCCCGCGGGGTGAGGGTCACTCACATGCCTGCCCCGGTGAGGGTCACTCACATGCCTGCCCCGGTGAGGGTCACTCACATACCTGACCCGGTGAGAGTGACTCACATACCTGACCCGGTGAGGGTCACTCACATACCTGACCCGGTGAGGGTCACTCACATACCTGCCCCGCGGGGTGAGGGTCACTCACATGCCTGCCCCGCGGGGTGAGGGTCACTCACATGCCTGCCCCGCGGGGTGAGGGTCACTCACATGCCTGCCCCGCGGGGTGAGGGTCACTCACATGCCTGCCCCGCGGGGTGAGGGTCACTCACATGCCTGCCCCGCGGGGTGAGGGTCACTCACATGCCTGCCCCGCGGGGTGAGGGTCACTCACATGCCTGCCCCGCGGGGTGAGGGTCACTCACATGCCTGCCCCGCGGGGTGAGGGTCACTCACATGCCTGCCCCGCGGGGTGAGGGTCACTCACATGCCTGCCCCGCGGGGTGAGGGTCACTCACATGCCTGCCCCGCGGGGTGAGGGTCACTCACATGACTGCCCCGCGGGGTGAGGGTCACTCACATGCCTGCCCCGCGGGGTGAGGGTCACTCACATGCCTGCCCCGCGGGGTGAGGGTCACTCACATGCCTGCCCCGCGGGGTGAGGGTCACTCACATGCCTGCCCCGCGGGGTGAGGGTCACTCACATGCCTGCCCCGCGGGGTGAGGGTCACTCACATGCCTGCCCCGCGGGGTGAGGGTCACTCACATGCCTGCCCCGCGGGGTGAGGGTCACTCACATGCCTGCCCCGCGGGGTGAGGGTCACTCACATGCCTGCCCCGCGGGGTGAGGGTCACTCACATGCCTGCCCCGCGGGGTGAGGGTCACTCACATGCCTGCCCCGCGGGGTGAGGGTCACTCACATGCCTGCCCCGCGGGGTGAGGGTCACTCACATGCCTGCCCCGCGGGGTGAGGGTCACTCACATGCCTGCCCCGCGGGGTGAGGGTCACTCACATGCCTGCCCCGCGGGGTGAGGGTCACTCACATGCCTGCCCCGCGGGGTGAGGGTCACTCACATACCTGCCCCGGTGAGGGTCACTCACATGCCTGCCCCGGTGAGGGTCACTCACATACCTGACCCGGTGTGAGTGACTCACATACCTGACCCGGTGAGGGTCACTCACATACCTGCCCCGGTGAGGGTCACTCACATACCTGACCCGGTGAGAGTGACTCACATACCTGCCCCGGTGAGGGTCACTCACATACCTGCCCCGCGGGGTGAGGGTCACTCACATACCTGCCCCGCGGGGTGAGGGTCACTCACATACCTGTCCCGCGGTGTGAGGGTCACTCACATGCCTGCCCCGCGGGGTGAGGGTCACTCACATGCCTGCCCCGCGGGGTGAGGGTCACTCACATACCTGCCCCGCGGGGTGAGGGTCACTCACATACCTGCCCCGCGGGGTGAGGGTCACTCACATGCCTGCCCCGCGGGGTGAGGGTCACTCACATACCTGCCCCGCGGGGTGAGGGTCACTCACATGCCTGCCCCGCGGGGTGAGGGTCACTCACATGCCTGCCCCGCGGGGTGAGGGTCACTCACATACCTGCCCCGGTGAGGGTCACTCACATGCCTGCCCCGGTGAGGGTCACTCACATACCTGACCCGGTGTGAGTGACTCACATACCTGACCCGGTGAGGGTCACTCACATACCTGCCCCGGTGAGGGTGACTCACATACCTGACCCGGTGAGAGTGACTCACATACCTGACCCGGTGAGGGTGACTCACATACCTGACCCGGTGAGAGTGACTCACATACCTGCCCTGGTGAGGGTCACTCACATACCTGCCCCGCGGGGTGAGGGTCACTCACATGCCTGCCCCGCGGGGTGAGGGTCACTCACATGCCTGCCCCGCGGGGTGAGGGTCACTCACATGCCTGCCCCGCGGGGTGAGGGTCACTCACATGCCTGCCCCGCGGGGTGAGGGTCACTCACATGCCTGCCCCGCGGGGTGAGGGTCACTCACATGCCTGCCCCGCGGGGTGAGGGTCACTCACATGCCTGCCCCGCGGTGTGAGGGTCACTCACATGCCTGCCCCGCGGGGTGAGGGTCACTCACATGCCTGCCCCGCGGGGTGAGGGTCACTCACATGCCTGCCCCGCGGGGTGAGGGTCACTCACATGCCTGCCCCGCGGGGTGAGGGTCACTCACATGCCTGCCCCGCGGGGTGAGGGTCACTCACATGCCTGCCCCGCGGGGTGAGGGTCACTCACATGCCTGCCCCGCGGGGTGAGGGTCACTCACATGCCTGCCCCGCGGGGTGAGGGTCACTCACATGCCTGCCCCGCGGGGTGAGGGTCACTCACATGCCTGCCCCGCGGGGTGAGGGTCACTCACATGCCTGCCCCGCGGGGTGAGGGTCACTCACATGCCTGCCCCGCGGGGTGAGGGTCACTCACATACCTGCCCCGGTGAGGGTCACTCACATGCCTGCCCCGGTGAGGGTCACTCACATACCTGACCCGGTGTGAGTGACTCACATACCTGACCCGGTGAGGGTCACTCACATACCTGCCCCGGTGAGGGTCACTCACATACCTGACCCGGTGAGAGTGACTCACATACCTGACCCGGTGAGGGTCACTCACATACCTGACCCGGTGAGTGTGACTCACATACCTGCCCCGGTGAGGGTCACTCACATGCCTGCCCCGCGGGGTGAGGGTCACTCACATACCTGCCCCGCGGGGTGAGGGTCACTCACATGCCTGCCCCGCGGGGTGAGGGTCACTCACATGCCTGCCCCGCGGGGTGAGGGTCACTCACATGCCTGCCCCGCGGGGTGAGGGTCACTCACATGCCTGCCCCGCGGGGTGAGGGTCACTCTCATGCCTGCCCCGCGGGGTGAGGGTCACTCACATGCCTGCCCCGCGGGGTGAGGGTCACTCACATGCCTGCCCCGCGGGGTGAGGGTCACTCACATGCCTGCCCCGCGGGGTGAGGGTCACTCACATGCCTGCCCCGCGGGGTGAGGGTCACTCACATGCCTGCCCCGCGGGGTGAGGGTCACTCACATGCCTGCCCCGCGGGGTGAGGGTCACTCACATGCCTGCCCCGCGGGGTGAGGGTCACTCACATGCCTGCCCCGCGGGGTGAGGGTCACTCACATGCCTGCCCCGCGGGGTGAGGGTCACTCACATGCCTGCCCCGCGGGGTGAGGGTCACTCACATGCCTGCCCCGCGGGGTGAGGGTCACTCACATGCCTGCCCCGCGGGGTGAGGGTCACTCACATACCTGCCCCGGTGAGGGTCACTCACATGCCTGCCCCGGTGAGGGTCACTCACATGCCTGCCCCGGTGAGGGTCACTCACATACCTGACCCGGTGTGAGTGACTCACATACCTGACCCGGTGAGGGTCACTCACATACCTGCCCCGGTGAGGGTCACTCACATGCCTGACCCGGTGAGAGTGACTCACATACCTGACCCGGTGAGGGTCACTCACATACCTGACCCGGTGAGGGTCACTCACATGCCTGCCCCGCGGGGTGAGGGTCACTCACATGCCTGCCCCGCGGGGTGAGGGTCACTCACATGCCTGCCCCGCGGGGTGAGGGTCACTCACATGCCTGCCCCGCGGGGTGAGGGTCACTCACATGCCTGCCCCGCGGGGTGAGGGTCACTCACATGCCTGCCCCGCGGGGTGAGGGTCACTCACATGCCTGCCCCGCGGGGTGAGGGTCACTCACATGCCTGCCCCGCGGGGTGAGGGTCACTCACATGCCTGCCCCGCGGGGTGAGGGTCACTCACATGCCTGCCCCGCGGGGTGAGGGTCACTCACATGCCTGCCCCGCGGGGTGAGGGTCACTCACATGCCTGCCCCGCGGGGTGAGGGTCACTCACATGCCTGCCCCGCGGGGTGAGGGTCACTCACATGCCTGCCCCGCGGGGTGAGGGTCACTCACATGCCTGCCCCGCGGGGTGAGGGTCACTCACATGCCTGCCCCGCGGGGTGAGGGTCACTCACATGCCTGCCCCGCGGGGTGAGGGTCACTCACATGCCTGCCCCGCGGGGTGAGGGTCACTCACATGCCTGCCCCGCGGGGTGAGGGTCACTCACATGCCTGCCCCGCGGGGTGAGGGTCACTCACATGCCTGCCCCGCGGGGTGAGGGTCACTCACATGCCTGCCCCGCGGGGTGAGGGTCACTCACATGCCTGCCCCGCGGGGTGAGGGTCACTCACATACCTGCCCCGGTGAGGGTCACTCACATGCCTGCCCCGGTGAGGGTCACTCACATGCCTGACCCGGTGTGAGTGACTCACATACCTGACCCGGTGAGGGTCACTCACATACCTGCCCCGGTGAGGGTCACTCACATACCTGACCCGGTGAGAGTGACTCACATACCTGCCCCGGTGAGGGTCACTCACATACCTGCCCCGCGGGGTGAGGGTCACTCACATACCTGCCCCGCGGGGTGAGGGTCACTCAAATACCTGTCCCGCGGGGTGAGGGTCACTCACATGCCTGCCCCGCGGGGTGAGGGTCACTCACATGCCTGCCCCGCGGGGTGAGGGTCACTCACATGCCTGCCCCGCGGGGTGAGGGTCACTCACATGCCTGCCCCGCGGGGTGAGGGTCACTCACATGCCTGCCCCGCGGGGTGAGGGTCACTCACATACCTGCCCCGCGGGGTGAGGGTCACTCACATGCCTGCCCCGCGGGGTGAGGGTCACTCACATACCTGCCCCGTGGGGTGAGGGTCACTCACATACCTGCCCCGGTGAGGGTCACTCACATGCCTGCCCCGGTGAGGGTCACTCACATACCTGACCCGGTGTGAGTGACTCACATACCTGACCCGGTGAGGGTCACTCACATACCTGCCCCGGTGAGGGTGACTCACATACCTGACCCGGTGAGAGTGACTCACATACCTGACCCGGTGAGGGTGACTCACATACCTGACCCGGTGAGAGTGACTCACATACCTGCCCTGGTGAGGGTCACTCACATACCTGCCCCGCGGGGTGAGGGTCACTCACATGCCTGCCCCGCGGGGTGAGGGTCACTCACATGCCTGCCCCGCGGGGTGAGGGTCACTCACATGCCTGCCCCGCGGGGTGAGGGTCACTCACATGCCTGCCCCGCGGGGTGAGGGTCACTCACATGCCTGCCCCGCGGGGTGAGGGTCACTCACATGCCTGCCCCGCGGGGTGAGGGTCACTCACATGCCTGCCCCGCGGGGTGAGGGTCACTCACATGCCTGCCCCGCGGGGTGAGGGTCACTCACATGCCTGCCCCGCGGGGTGAGGGTCACTCACATGCCTGCCCCGCGGGGTGACGGTCACTCACATGCCTGCCCCGCGGGGTGACGGTCACTCACATGCCTGCCCCGCGGGGTGACGGTCACTCACATGCCTGCCCCGCGGGGTGAGGGTCACTCACATGCCTGCCCCGCGGGGTGAGGGTCACTCACATGCCTGCCCCGCGGGGTGAGGGTCACTCACATGCCTGCCCCGCGGGGTGAGGGTCACTCACATGCCTGCCCCGCGGGGTGAGGGTCACTCACATGCCTGCCCCGCGGGGTGAGGGTCACTCACATACCTGCCCCGGTGAGGGTCACTCACATGCCTGCCCCGGTGAGGGTCACTCACATACCTGACCCGGTGTGAGTGACTCACATACCTGACCCGGTGAGGGTCACTCACATACCTGCCCCGGTGAGGGTCACTCACATACCTGACCCGGTGAGAGTGACTCACATACCTGCCCCGGTGAGGGTCACTCACATACCTGCCCCGCGGGGTGAGGGTCACTCACATACCTGACCCGGTGAGAGTGACTCACATACCTGCCCCGGTGAGGGTCACTCACATGCCTGCCCCGCGGGGTGAGGGTCACTCACATGCCTGCCCCGCGGGGTGAGGGTCACTCACATGCCTGCCCCGCGGGGTGAGGGTCACTCACATGCCTGCCCCGCGGGGTGAGGGTCACTCACATGCCTGCCCCGCGGGGTGAGGGTCACTCACATGCCTGCCCCGCGGGGTGAGGGTCACTCACATGCCTGCCCCGCGGGGTGAGGGTCACTCACATGCCTGCCCCGCGGGGTGAGGGTCACTCACATGCCTGCCCCGCGGGGTGAGGGTCACTCACATGCCTGCCCCGCGGGGTGAGGGTCACTCACATGCCTGCCCCGCGGGGTGAGGGTCACTCACATGCCTGCCCCGCGGGGTGAGGGTCACTCACATGCCTGCCCCGCGGGGTGAGGGTCACTCACATGCCTGCCCCGCGGGGTGAGGGTCACTCACATGCCTGCCCCGCGGGGTGAGGGTCACTCACATGCCTGCCCCGCGGGGTGAGGGTCACTCACATGCCTGCCCCGCGGGGTGAGGGTCACTCACATGCCTGCCCCGCGGGGTGAGGGTCACTCACATGCCTGCCCCGCGGGGTGAGGGTCACTCACATGCCTGCCCCGGTGAGGGTCACTCACATGCCTGCCCCGGTGAGGGTCACTCACATACCTGACCCGGTGTGAGTGACTCACATACCTGACCCGGTGAGGGTCACTCACATACCTGCCCCGGTGAGGGTCACTCACATACCTGACCCGGTGAGAGTGACTCACATACCTGACCCGGTGAGGGTCACTCACATACCTGCCCCGGTGAGGGTCACTCACATACCTGACCCGGTGAGAGTGACTCACATGCCTGCCCCGCGGGGTGAGGGTCACTCACATACCTGCCCCGGTGAGGGTCACTCACATGCCTGCCCCGGTGAGGGTCACTCACATACCTGACCCGGTGTGAGTGACTCACATACCTGACCCGGTGAGGGTCACTCACATCCCTGCCCCGGTGAGGGTCACTCACATACCTGACCCGGTGAGAGTGACTCACATACCTGCCCCGCTAAGGGTCACTCACATACCTGCCCCGCGGGGTGAGGGTCACTCACATGCCTGCCCCGGTGAGAGTGACTCACATACCTGCCTCGCGGGGTGAGGGTCACTCACATGCCTGCCCCGCGGGGTGAGGGTCACTCACATGCCTGCCCCGCGGGGTGAGGGTCACTCACAGACCTGCCTCGCGGGGTGAGGGTCACTCACATACCTGCCCCGGTGAGGGTCACTCACATACCTGCCCCGGTGAGAGTGACTCACATACCTGCCTCGCGGGGTGAGGGTCACTCACATGCCTGCCCCGGTGAGAGTGACTCACATGCCTGCCCCGCGGGGTGAGGGTCACTCACATGCCTGCCCCGCGGGGTGAGGGTCACTCACATGCCTGCCCCGCGGGGTGAGGGTCACTCACATGCCTGCCCCGCGGGGTGAGGGTCACTCACATGCCTGCCCCGCGGGGTGAGGGTCACTCACATGCCTGCCCCGCGGGGTGAGGGTCACTCACATGCCTGCCCCGCGGGGTGAGGGTCACTCACATGCCTGCCCCGCGGGGTGAGGGTCACTCACATGCCTGCCCCGCGGGGTGAGGGTCACTCACATGCCTGCCCCGCGGGGTGAGGGTCACTCACATGCCTGCCCCGCGGGGTGAGGGTCACTCACATGCCTGCCCCGCGGGGTGAGGGTCACTCACATGCCTGCCCCGCGGGGTGAGGGTCACTCACATGCCTGCCCCGCGGGGTGAGGGTCACTCACATGCCTGCCCCGCGGGGTGAGGGTCACTCACATGCCTGCCCCGCGGGGTGAGGGTCACTCACATGCCTGCCCCGCGGGGTGAGGGTCACTCACATGCCTGCCCCGGTGAGGGTCACTCACATGCCTGCCCCGGTGAGGGTCACTCACATACCTGACCCGGTGTGAGTGACTCACATACCTGACCCGGTGAGGGTCACTCACATACCTGCCCCAGTGAGGGTCACTCACATACCTGACCCGGTGAGGGTCACTCACATACCTGACCCGGTGAGGGTCACTCACATACCTGCCCCGCGGGGTGAGGGTCACTCACATACCTGCCCCGCGGGGTGAGGGTCACTCAAATACCTGTCCCGCGGGGTGAGGGTCACTCACATGCCTGCCCCGCGGGGTGAGGGTCACTCACATGCCTGCCCCGCGGGGTGAGGGTCACTCACATGCCTGCCCCGCGGGGTGAGGGTCACTCACATGCCTGCCCCGCGGGGTGAGGGTCACTCACATGCCTGCCCCGCGGGGTGAGGGTCACTCACATACCTGCCCCGCGGGGTGAGGGTCACTCACATGCCTGCCCCGCGGGGTGAGGGTCACTCACATACCTGCCCCGTGGGGTGAGGGTCACTCACATACCTGCCCCGGTGAGGGTCACTCACATGCCTGCCCCGGTGAGGGTCACTCACATACCTGACCCGGTGTGAGTGACTCACATACCTGACCCGGTGAGGGTCACTCACATACCTGCCCCGGTGAGGGTGACTCACATACCTGACCCGGTGAGAGTGACTCACATACCTGACCCGGTGAGGGTGACTCACATACCTGACCCGGTGAGAGTGACTCACATACCTGCCCTGGTGAGGGTCACTCACATACCTGCCCCGCGGGGTGAGGGTCACTCACATGCCTGCCCCGCGGGGTGAGGGTCACTCACATGCCTGCCCCGCGGGGTGAGGGTCACTCACATGCCTGCCCCGCGGGGTGAGGGTCACTCACATGCCTGCCCCGCGGGGTGAGGGTCACTCACATGCCTGCCCCGCGGGGTGAGGGTCACTCACATGCCTGCCCCGCGGGGTGAGGGTCACTCACATGCCTGCCCCGCGGGGTGAGGGTCACTCACATGCCTGCCCCGCGGGGTGAGGGTCACTCACATGCCTGCCCCGCGGGGTGAGGGTCACTCACATGCCTGCCCCGCGGGGTGACGGTCACTCACATGCCTGCCCCGCGGGGTGACGGTCACTCACATGCCTGCCCCGCGGGGTGACGGTCACTCACATGCCTGCCCCGCGGGGTGAGGGTCACTCACATGCCTGCCCCGCGGGGTGAGGGTCACTCACATGCCTGCCCCGCGGGGTGAGGGTCACTCACATGCCTGCCCCGCGGGGTGAGGGTCACTCACATGCCTGCCCCGCGGGGTGAGGGTCACTCACATGCCTGCCCCGCGGGGTGAGGGTCACTCACATACCTGCCCCGGTGAGGGTCACTCACATGCCTGCCCCGGTGAGGGTCACTCACATACCTGACCCGGTGTGAGTGACTCACATACCTGACCCGGTGAGGGTCACTCACATACCTGCCCCGGTGAGGGTCACTCACATACCTGACCCGGTGAGAGTGACTCACATACCTGCCCCGGTGAGGGTCACTCACATACCTGCCCCGCGGGGTGAGGGTCACTCACATACCTGACCCGGTGAGAGTGACTCACATACCTGCCCCGGTGAGGGTCACTCACATGCCTGCCCCGCGGGGTGAGGGTCACTCACATGCCTGCCCCGCGGGGTGAGGGTCACTCACATGCCTGCCCCGCGGGGTGAGGGTCACTCACATGCCTGCCCCGCGGGGTGAGGGTCACTCACATGCCTGCCCCGCGGGGTGAGGGTCACTCACATGCCTGCCCCGCGGGGTGAGGGTCACTCACATGCCTGCCCCGCGGGGTGAGGGTCACTCACATGCCTGCCCCGCGGGGTGAGGGTCACTCACATGCCTGCCCCGCGGGGTGAGGGTCACTCACATGCCTGCCCCGCGGGGTGAGGGTCACTCACATGCCTGCCCCGCGGGGTGAGGGTCACTCACATGCCTGCCCCGCGGGGTGAGGGTCACTCACATGCCTGCCCCGCGGGGTGAGGGTCACTCACATGCCTGCCCCGCGGGGTGAGGGTCACTCACATGCCTGCCCCGCGGGGTGAGGGTCACTCACATGCCTGCCCCGCGGGGTGAGGGTCACTCACATGCCTGCCCCGCGGGGTGAGGGTCACTCACATGCCTGCCCCGCGGGGTGAGGGTCACTCACATGCCTGCCCCGCGGGGTGAGGGTCACTCACATGCCTGCCCCGGTGAGGGTCACTCACATGCCTGCCCCGGTGAGGGTCACTCACATACCTGACCCGGTGTGAGTGACTCACATACCTGACCCGGTGAGGGTCACTCACATACCTGCCCCGGTGAGGGTCACTCACATACCTGACCCGGTGAGAGTGACTCACATACCTGACCCGGTGAGGGTCACTCACATACCTGCCCCGGTGAGGGTCACTCACATACCTGACCCGGTGAGAGTGACTCACATGCCTGCCCCGCGGGGTGAGGGTCACTCACATACCTGCCCCGGTGAGGGTCACTCACATGCCTGCCCCGGTGAGGGTCACTCACATACCTGACCCGGTGTGAGTGACTCACATACCTGACCCGGTGAGGGTCACTCACATCCCTGCCCCGGTGAGGGTCACTCACATACCTGACCCGGTGAGAGTGACTCACATACCTGCCCCGCTAAGGGTCACTCACATACCTGCCCCGCGGGGTGAGGGTCACTCACATGCCTGCCCCGGTGAGAGTGACTCACATACCTGCCTCGCGGGGTGAGGGTCACTCACATGCCTGCCCCGCGGGGTGAGGGTCACTCACATGCCTGCCCCGCGGGGTGAGGGTCACTCACAGACCTGCCTCGCGGGGTGAGGGTCACTCACATACCTGCCCCGGTGAGGGTCACTCACATACCTGCCCCGGTGAGAGTGACTCACATACCTGCCTCGCGGGGTGAGGGTCACTCACATGCCTGCCCCGGTGAGAGTGACTCACATGCCTGCCCCGCGGGGTGAGGGTCACTCACATGCCTGCCCCGCGGGGTGAGGGTCACTCACATGCCTGCCCCGCGGGGTGAGGGTCACTCACATGCCTGCCCCGCGGGGTGAGGGTCACTCACATGCCTGCCCCGCGGGGTGAGGGTCACTCACATGCCTGCCCCGCGGGGTGAGGGTCACTCACATGCCTGCCCCGCGGGGTGAGGGTCACTCACATGCCTGCCCCGCGGGGTGAGGGTCACTCACATGCCTGCCCCGCGGGGTGAGGGTCACTCACATGCCTGCCCCGCGGGGTGAGGGTCACTCACATGCCTGCCCCGCGGGGTGAGGGTCACTCACATGCCTGCCCCGCGGGGTGAGGGTCACTCACATGCCTGCCCCGCGGGGTGAGGGTCACTCACATGCCTGCCCCGCGGGGTGAGGGTCACTCACATGCCTGCCCCGCGGGGTGAGGGTCACTCACATGCCTGCCCCGCGGGGTGAGGGTCACTCACATGCCTGCCCCGCGGGGTGAGGGTCACTCACATGCCTGCCCCGGTGAGGGTCACTCACATGCCTGCCCCGGTGAGGGTCACTCACATACCTGACCCGGTGTGAGTGACTCACATACCTGACCCGGTGAGGGTCACTCACATACCTGCCCCAGTGAGGGTCACTCACATACCTGACCCGGTGAGGGTCACTCACATACCTGACCCGGTGAGAGTGACTCACATACCTGCCCCGGTGAGGGTCACTCACATGCCTGCCCCGCGGGGTGAGGGTCACTCACATGCCTGCCCCGCGGGGTGAGGGTCACTCACATGCCTGCCCCGCGGGGTGAGGGTCACTCACATGCCTGCCCCGCGGGGTGAGGGTCACTCACATGCCTGCCCCGCGGGGTGAGGGTCACTCACATGCCTGCCCCGCGGGGTGAGGGTCACTCACATGCCTGCCCCGCGGGGTGAGGGTCACTCACATGCCTGCCCCGCGGGGTGAGGGTCACTCACATGCCTGCCCCGCGGGGTGAGGGTCACTCACATGCCTGCCCCGCGGGGTGAGGGTCACTCACATGCCTGCCCCGCGGGGTGAGGGTCACTCACATGCCTGCCCCGCGGGGTGAGGGTCACTCACATGCCTGCCCCGCGGGGTGAGGGTCACTCACATGCCTGCCCCGCGGGGTGAGGGTCACTCACATGCCTGCCCCGCGGGGTGAGGGTCACTCACATGCCTGCCCCGCGGGGTGAGGGGTCACTCACATGCCTGCCCCGCTCTGGATTCTGGCATGTCCTCTGATAATAGTGGCCTTCATTCTTTGCATTTCCAGTTTCAGCACGTACTGAGCATTAAAGCACTCGAACCGGTTACAAGGGAAACGCATCTTGGAAAGAAAGTTTAAAAAGTTTGCGTCAATAGTTCATGGGTGGATGGGAAATGACGTTGGGAGAGGGTGGGGGTGGTGGTGGATGTTCTGGAAGGAGCTGGGCTTTTCCCAGGAGCCAAACGTAATGTGTGTTTTTATATAAAGTCAACTGCAGTCGGCGAGCTTCGCAGGAGGAGAGCGCACTGCAAACAAAGCGAGCGCCCAGTTGTCATCAGGGACCTTGCAAATTAATACAACTGGGCGGATCTCAAAGCCTTTTCTCCCCAGTGACCCTGGTTGAATTGATTGATTGATTATTTTTTTTTGGTACCCTCTCCTTTCCACGATGGGTAAGGATTATTACAACATCCTGGGCTTGCAGAAAGGAGCTTCCGAGGAAGAGATCAAGAAAGCTTATCGGAAACAAGCTCTGAGATGGCACCCGGACAAAAACAAAGCGGCCAACGCCGAGGACAAGTTTAAAGAGGTGGCCGAAGCCTACGAGGTCCTGAGCGACCCCAAGAAGAGGGAGATCTACGACCAATTCGGGGAAGAAGGTGAGTGGAGATTATGTCAGGGCAATTAAAACAAAAAACCCATCCCCTTTTTTTAAAAAAAAAGTAGGAAACTCTACCCAGTGGTCTGCAGTCGAGTCTATGCAGCAGGCTGACCCCGGGAAGGGGTTGAAATTGAAATTGACATGTAATTGGAGCAGTTGTTCTGGATCCTGAGTCTCCTGGGGTCTGTAATGAGACCGCAACCTGTCAATCCATTGGTCCAGAGCCTACGGTGACTGAACGAAGTCAAATTTCCTTTTTAGTACATGGACTTCCAAAGATTTTTGCCAATGGTTTTGTGATGCCATTCTCCAAAGCTCTTTTTTTCCCCCCCCCCTCCCCCCTGAAAACCCAAACTAGGATTTTTTTTTTTGCTATTCCCTCAGCATTTGGGAAATGTTAGAAAGTGATATTTGAAGAGTGACAGTGATCATAAACCTTTGGCTGTGTGTGGGGGTTTTTTTTTTGAAAGAAAGAATGCACCGCACTTTAAATAGATTGCTTGTTTAAACTAAATGGAGATTGGCCAGCTCAGGTATTTCTTGCACGACATAGGAACAGGAGTGGCCCATCCAACCCCTCGAGCCTGTTCCGCCATTCAATCAGATCATGGCTGATCTGTACCTCAAGTCTATTTACCCGCCTTTGCACTATAATCCCTTGATACCCTTATCGAACAAAAATCTTATCAATTGTAGTTTTGAAAGTTCCAATTGACTCAGCATCCACTTCCTTTTTGGGGGAGAAAATTTTGTATTATAATTGTGTCGTCTGGCAGAACAAGGTCTTTGCAGACTGTCCAGGCACAGCCGCAGACAGATAGTAAGCATTGATTTATTTTCCTTGTACAGGGCTGAAAGGAGGAGCCGGTGGTCCCGATGAGCAGGGAGGAACATTCCGCTACACTTTCCATGGAGACCCTCATGCCACGTTTGCAGCGTTCTTTGATGGTGCCAACCCCTTTGAGATGTTCTTCGGCAGGAGGATGGCAAACGGCCAACAGGAAGAGGGCATGGACGTGGACTCTGACCCCTTCGCCCCCTTTGGGGGCTTCAGCATGAACGGCTTCCCCGGGGAAAGGCACGGAGGAGGGATGATGGGGCAGATGCGGCGTGGGCAAGACCCTCCTATCATCCACGAGCTCCGAGTGTCCCTGGAGGAGATCTACAACGGCTCCACCAAGAGGATGAAGATCTCCAGGAAGCGGCTGAACCCCGATGGCAGGACCGTCAGGACAGAGGACAGGATTCTGAGTATCGAAATTAAAAAGGGCTGGAAGGAAGGAACCAAAATCACATTCCCTAAGGAGGGGGACGAAACGCCCAACACTATTCCAGCTGATGTGGTTTTTGTACTGAAGGACAAGCCACATCCCCACTTCAAGAGGGATGGATCAAATATTATCTACCATGCCAGGGTCAGCCTACGGGAGGTACGTTTACTGATAGATCTGTTCGATTTGCAAAGTGACAGTTTGTTTGTTTCCTTTTGCCTTTCCTGTGTTGAATAAGCTACAGTTAAAATGAAGGATCACCTCCTCCAGCCTTACAACCCACCCTGAGATCTCTGCGCTCCTCCATTTTTGGCCTCTTGCGCACCTCCGATTTTCATCGCTCCACCGTTGACGGCCATGCCTTCAGCTGCCTCCGCCCTAGGCTGTGGAATTCCCTCCCTCAACCTCTCCGCCTCTCTACCTCTCTCTCCTCCTTTTAAGCCGCTCCTTAAAACCTACCTCTTTGACCAAACTTTTGATCCAAGCTGTCCTAATATCTCCTTATGTGGTTCGGTGTCAAATTATGTGTGATTACGCTCCTGTGAAGTGCCTTCGGGTGCTTTACTATGTTAAAGGCGCTATATAAATGCAAGTTGTTGTTGTTGTTAAGGCCAATTCCAAGGCCTTTTTGTGCATCCCAGTAAATGGTGAGATTTGGCAAAGCCCTATGCCATTGTGCTCATCTGCAAGTGACCTTCCTCCCCCCAACAAGATGGAGAACATCACCAGCACAGAACAGGCAGTCAGTCCAAACTAAAATCCCAAAGTAAATATACAGTAACTTAAATTATAATTGTCAAATAAATCTCCAGTTTAATTAATCAAAGGCCTGTGTGAAGAAACCACCCAGTGGAGTTCAGTGTTGCAAATACAGTCAGTTTTAGGGAGCTATAAATAATGCCAGCTAATTTTTAGAGCTGATTTTATTTTTGGAAACTTTTTTTTATTTTTACATAGCAATAGCTATAATCCTATTCACAGCAGACCTGACTTTATCTGGACTCCTCTGACAGCTCGAGTACCCAGTGTGTAAATGAGTCATACAGACCAGAATATCCTGAGTTTGATTCCCAGGCTGTGGTGAGTTAGCTGGGGCATGATGATTTCTGGGGTTAAGAAGAGGGTATAGAAGTAATTTTCCAACTTTCCACTCTGAAGAACTTTTGCCTGCCCGGGGTGTATATTGGAAATTTGGACGTTGGTGCATGTGATTTTCCAATCGGAAAGTTACCGTTTATTCTAAGAGATCTGGGGAAGAGGTCTGTTTCATGATTTAAGTAGCTTGATGGGCTGAATGACCTCTTCTCATTCCAAGCTTTTTCATGCTCTTAACATACAAGGAGGAATTCTGGCCAAAATACAGATCAAGGAAGCAAAATATAAGAAGTCAGCATCAGACTATTCACCCGGATAGCAATAATACCAGTGATGTATAAGTTTTAAATGGCCAAACGCCTGAGGGAACACAAAAGAAAGAAAGACTTGCATTTATATAGCACCTTTCACAACTTCAGGACGTCCCAAAGTGCTTTACAGACAATTAAGTACTTTTGAAGTGTAGTCACTGTTGTAATGTAGGAAATGTGGCAGCCAATTTGCTCACAGCAAGGTCCCAGAGACAGCAATGTGATAAAGAACAGATAATCTGTTTTAGTGATGTTGGTTGAGGGATAAATATTGGCCAGAACTCCCCTACTCTTCTTCAAAATAATGCCATGGGATCTTTTACGTCCACCCGAGAGGGCAGACGGGGCCTCGATTTAATGTCACATCCGAAAGATGGCACCTCTGACAGTGCAGCATTCCCTCAGTGCTGCACTGGAGTGTCAGCCTGGATTATGTGCTCAAGTGTCTGGAGTGGGACTTGAACCCACAACCTTCTAATTCGGATGCTATCTGAGTCGGGGCTGACACCGATCAATAGTAACATTTGCATGACCATCCGGAAATGCAAGGTATTGTGGTGAGCCTTGACGAAGGCTAAGCTGAGGCGAACCAGGGAGGAGACACTTCCTCTGCATGCCAAGTGCAGCGAAACTGTAAATAAAGAATGGGTTTACAATTTTACGACAACTGATGCAGAGGGAAATGTTTCCTTCAGCAGAAGGCAGAGGAAATTTGGACCCAGGACAGAAGGTCATGGAGGTTACAGTAGGAGAAGTCTGGGGAGCCTGATAACCCAATCGTAGAGCATGCAAGGCAGGCAAGAGGGGATCAAAGTCCGAGGAAAATGGGCACATTCGGGATCCTTGGCTTTATAAATAGATGCATTGAGTACAAAAGCAAGGAAGTTATGCTGAAACTTTTATAAATTACTGGTTAGGCTTCAGCTGGAGTATTGTATCCAATTCTGGGCACCACATTTTAGGAAGTATGCCAAGGCCTTGGAAAGGATGCAGAAGCGATTTACTAGAATGGTGCCAGGGATGAAAGACTTCAGTTATATGGAGATTCTAGAGCATCATAGAAAGTTACGGCACAGAAGGAGGCCATTTGGCCCATCGTGTTCGTGCCGGCCGAAAAAGAGCTATCCAGCTTAATCCCACTTTCCAGCACTTGGTCCGTAGCCCTGTAGGTTACGGCATTTCAAGTGCACATCCAAGTACTTTTTAAATGAGTTGAGGGTTTCTGCCTCTACCACCCT
The DNA here is from genome assembly GCF_035084215.1 of Heptranchias perlo. Lineage (NCBI taxonomy): Eukaryota > Metazoa > Chordata > Chondrichthyes > Hexanchiformes > Hexanchidae > Heptranchias > Heptranchias perlo. Next base: position 12,353,919 of record NC_090333.1, on the reverse strand, counting down.
TTCAGGCAGTGAGTTCCAGACCCCCACCACCCACTGGATGAAAAAAATTCTCCTCCGCTCCCCTCTAATCCTTCTACCAATTACTTTAAATCTATGCCCCCTGGTCACTGACCCCTCTGCTAAGGGAAATAGGTCCTCCCCATCCACTCTATCTAGTCCTGTCATAATTTTTATATACCTCAATTAATTCTTCCCTCAGCTTCCTTTTGTTCCAAAGAAAACAACCCCAGCCTATCCAATCTTTTCTCATAGCTAAAATTCTCCAGCCCTGGCAACATCCTCATAAATCTCCTCTGTGCCCTTTCTGGTGCAATCATATATCTTTCCTGTAATGTGGTGACCAGAACTGTACGCAGTACTCGAGCTGTGGTCCAACCAGTGTTTTATACAGTTCTAGCATGACCTCCCTGCTCTTATAGTCTATGCCTCGGCTAATAAAGGAAAGTATCCCGTATGCCTTTTTAACCACCTAATCTACCTGTCCTGCTACCTTCAGGGATCTGTGGACATGCACTCCAAGGTCCCTTTGTTCCTCTACACCTCTCAGTTTCCTCCCATTTATTGTGTTCTCCTTTGCCTTGTTTGCCCTCCCCAAATGTATTACCTCACACTTCTCTGGATTGAATTCCATTTGCCACTTTTCTGCCCACCTGACCATATCTTCCTGCTGTCTACAGCTTTCCTCCTCACTATCAACCACGTGGCCAATTTTTGTATCATCTGCAATCTTCTTCATCAAGCCCCCCCACATTCAAGTCCAAATCATTAATATATACCACAAAAAGCAAGGGACCTAGTACTGAGCCTTGTGGAACCCCACTGGAAACAGCCTTCGAGTCGCAAAAACACCCGTCAACCATTACCCTTTGCTTCCTGCCACTGAGCTAATTTTGGATCCAACTAGCCCTTGGATCCCATGGGCTTTTACTTTTTTGACCAGTCTGCCATGTGAGACCTTGTTAAAAGCCTTGCTAAAATCCATGCACGCTACATCAAATGCACTATCTTCATCGACCCTCCTTGTTAGCTGCTCAAAAAATTCAATCAAGTTAGTCAGACACGACCTTCCCATAACAAATCCATGCTGACTATCCTTGATTAACCCGTGCCTTTCTAAATGACGATTTATGCTGTCCCTCAGAATCGAATCCAACAATTTGTCCACCACCAAGGTTAGACTGACTGGCCTGTAATTATTTGCGGTCTATCTCTTTCTCCCTTTTTAAACAACGGTACAATGTTAGTAGTCCTCCAATCCTCTGCACCACATCTGTAGCCAGGGAGGATTGGAAAATGATGGTGCTCCCTTGCTTCTCTTAGCAGCCTGGGATACATTTCACTTGGGCTTGGCGATTTATCTACTTTCGAAGATGCTAAACCCCTTAATACTTCCTCTCTCACTGTTTATCCCATCCAATATTTCACACTCCTCCTCCTTAACTACAATCTCTGCATCGTCCCCCAGAAGCTGAGATTGTTCTCCTTGGAGCAGAGAAGGTTAAGGGGCGATTTAATAGAGGTGTTCAGAATTATGAGGGGATTTGATAAAGTAAATAGGGTGAAACTGTTTCCAGTAGCAGAAGATTCAGTAACCAGAGGACAGATTTAAAGTAATTGGCAAAAGAAACAGAGGGGAGATGAGGAGATTTTTTTTTTTACTCAGCGAGTTACGATCTGGAAAGCATTACCTGAAAGGGTGGTGGAAGCAGATTCAATGGTAACTTTCTGAAGGGAATTGGATAAGCAATTGAAGGGGAAAAATTTGCAGGGCTTTGGAGAAAGAGAGGGGGAGTGGGACTAATTGGATAGCTCTTTCAAAGAGCCGGCACAAGCATGATGGGCCGAATGGCCTCCTTCTTTGCTGTATCATTCTATGATCTGTTTGTTTGGAGCTATTTCCTACAGTGCAGACAGCGGTTTGATTCCAATGCATTTTCTTTTGGTGTGATACGAACAGAGTTGCCCAGCCCCACTCGCCCCACTTTCTAATCGGGCAAAGCCAAGCTCTTCGTTTTGTGCAGTGGAAACATGTGTGCAAAGGCTCTGCTCACAGGCCTCTGACTGCCCGTGAAATGTTTCAGTTAGAAAGGAGCTGACTATCCTGTTAGCTCTTAAAGTTTAATTGCTAAATTTTAATTAAACTGAAGTTTAATTACTAAAGCTAATCCGTGCATCCTGCCTGAATGGTTTCAAAATTCTGCTTTGCTGTTCTATTTCTAGCAGTGTGAATCGAAAGCAATGTGAGACCACCATGTCCAGGGGCTCTTACGCCAAGGGCAGTTTGTTAAGTTACATTGTGGTTCTCTGCTCACCATCCCCGCTCCCCCCCGCCCCCCCACAAAAGGCCTAATGAGCAAATCTAAGCGATAGAAAGCAAAGGCCCCAGGATCAACTCCCAGTATCACTGAACCGGTTGAGCTCAGATCAGGTGCCATATTGGCCTCTGTACCCACGGGCTCAGGAAGGAAAATTACCTGCTCCTGATAATTATCCGGTGACCTAACCCTCTTTTCCCCCCTCCCCCCCCCCCCCCCCCCACCCCACATAACTTGTGTGTTCAGATGTGGACCTTGGGCGAGACAAGATCGGGCTTAGCAGTGATGCCCTCTGTGGTCGAATAGCTGGTAGATATTCTTTTGCCTAAGCTCACACATGAATGATGGTCAGCAGTACGAGGTACCAGAGGGCTGTAAACACTCATGGAACTACACTCGGGAACATTCAGTTGTACGTTCACGAAAGGAGTGCAGAAAATTGCTCCTGGGGTGGGGGAGAGAACTGGAGTTTTATACTGCTCATCTTGCCTAATGTGAAAACCATTTCACAATTATGCAAGATGGCAGGAGTAAACTAAAGAGGCTGTGCTCCCGAAAGTGAGGGCTGCTCAGCTGGGGAAATGGAATATTAAGACTCCCCCAGATAAAGGTCTGTTCAATAACGTGACCTCAGCCACAAACACAGAAAGAACATCCCCTGACTCTAACTAGTGTGATATTTTACTGTTTCCCACTCTAAGCATTCTGTGGCCTCTCTAAGTGGGATTGCTGAATTAGGGATCATGCGATGCATGGATCCGCTGGGAACTGAATTGGGACTGCCAAACTCATTTCACACGACCCTTTCATCCAACAGCAGACAGAGGAGACTTTCATCACTGGAGACTTTTGCTAAGAAATAAACATGTTGAGCTGTTTGAAATCTCCCTTGCATCCAGTCGAGCTTCTGATTGTAAAACATCTACTGTTCCTGCCCAAGGGGACAGAGCTCTATAGAAAAACTCTGTGCCATGAAGGCAGTGGTAATATAAAGTACCAAATCCAACGTGGGGGGCCTGTGATAAAGTAACTGCGGTAACACTGCACTGTATTTATTGATAATCAATGAAATCGGTGTATTTGAGGTGGCAACAAACTGTCCTAATGACTCTGGAATTCCCTCCCCAAACCTCTCTACCTCTCCTCCTTTAAGACGCTCCTTAAAATCTATCCCTGTGACCCAGCTTCCTCTCCTAATATCTCTTTATGTGGCTCATGTCAAATTTTGTTTGATAACGCTCCTGTGAAGCACCTTGGGCTGTTTTACCATGTTAAAGGTGCTATGTAAATGCAACTTGTTGATGTTAACTGGAGGGTGCATTTCCACTGTTTAAATGGCTTGGCTCCTATCTGGCTGGAATGCTAACCGGCCTGCCCGGGAAAGAGCTTTATGTGTGTGTGCGCCTGGGTACATGTGTGCATACTATGCTTTCCCAAGAATTAGAAATTCAAATGTTTCGAAAGGAGAGAGTCCCTGTTCTCAACATTTAAATTAACGTCGGGTAGTTTTAGAAATTGTCCACCCCTCCTAATAGCCTCCTTTGGGGCCCAGTGCCCATTTTTGTCTGATTTAAGCTCCTGTGAAGCACCTTGGGATGTTTTTCTACGTTAAAGGTGCTATATTAATGCAAGTTGTTGTCATCGTTACACAATGTTGTCAAATTGCTATGTTTTAGTGCCTGGGAACTGATTGCAATCAAACATGTTGGTATGCTGCAGTATTGAACTATCTCCAGATTTACACTATGAAACTAACTGGGTTTGTCAGAATAATTGAAGTGTCTGCTTCAGTTATACAATCTCTTTATTCCCTTTTATTGCTACTTCTCTCAGTGGTAACACTCTCCACTCAGAAGGTTGTGAATTCAAGCCCCACTCCAGAGATTTCAGCACATAATCTAGGCTGACACTTCAGTGCAGTTCTGAGGGAGAGCTGCACTGTTGGAGGTGCTGCCTTTTGGATGAGATGTGAAACTGCCGCCCCATCAGTCTGTTGAAGTGTTCATTACAATATATGAAGAAGAGCTGAGAGTTTTCCGAGTGTGTGAGTGATAAATGTTGGCCTAATCGACACCAATAAACCAGATTTTCTGGTCATTCATCTCGTTGCTGTTTCTGGGATCTTGCTGTGTGCAAATTTTCTGTCACATTTGCCTACATAATAGCAGTGACTATACTTCAAAAGTACTTGATTTGGCTGTGAAGCAATTTTGGACATCCTGAGGATCTGAAAGGTGCATAACTGCAAATTTTGTTTATTCTCCATACTGTATTGGTTTGGGGGGGGGGGGAGGCATATAGGCCAGGGTTTGGAGAAGGAGAGGAATAAGGCAGGATTGGGGGCAGAGGGGAAATAGGCTGGGGTTTGGAGAAAGGGGGAGTGTTGGGGGGGGGGGGCGCATCGGCCAGAATTTGGAGAAAGGGGGGGGATACGGCAGGGTTGGGGGCAGGGGAGGAATAGGTTCCTGCTTCCAATCATTATCCAGGGGCTCCTGCTGGAAAATACACGTGGACCTAAGGCAGGTTGGACTCGACTGTCATGCCCTCCATAGCCAAATAGCCTGCTGACATTCTTGTGTCTGGGCTTAATGTGAAGAGCGGCACTTGGATGAAGTCTGGTGTGAATCTGCACCTTCCAGGGGAGAGGAGAAGGGGACAAAATAAGCAAAATGAATGAATTGACCCAACAAGCAGATGATGAGAATGGTGTCAATATTCTTTGTAACTGATTATTTTTCCCCTTTTTCATTGCAGGCTTTATGTGGTTGTGCGATTCATGTGCCAACCATGGAAGGCAGATCCGTCCCGTTAACAACTCAGGAAGTGATTAAACCAGGGGCGAGGAAGAGAATAGGTGGCAGAGGATTGCCATTCCCAAAAAACCCGGACCACCGAGGTGACCTAATCGTGGAATTTGAAGTCTCCTTCCCGGACTTTTTATCCACATCGTCCAAAGAAGTGCTGAAGCGACATTTACCCATGTCGTAAAAGTGAGGACTGGGTTATTTCACCAGAAGTGTCACACTACTGTACATAGCGAAGTGACTGCCTTGAAGTGTTGTGCTTGGGACGTGCTTGTTCTGGGATGAAGTATTGATGCATGTTTTGGGAGGTCTCTCAAACAGCAATAATCTTTTTTGTGGTTCTACAAGCAGTGGCCGGAGCTTTTTACTGTATTCTGTTCGGTGCAGCCGTGGAATTTTTGTACATTTTTTTTTAATTTTAGCGAATTCTTTTTGTAAATATAAACACTGCCCGACAAAAGCCAGTACGTATTAAAGATTGTCAAAGGGAAATTAATGCTAAAAGGCCGAGCCGAATGTTACACTCGAGGACTAGTTCTAATGTAGGAATTTATTGGGTTCAGATCGCACTTTGTGATATCAGCAACAGATGTGTTTGTATTGCATTCGCTTTATCCACCATCCAAAATGTATTTTAAACAGATTAACACTTTCCTTTTTAAAAAAAAAAATGTCACACCAACTTTTTAACGGATTCAGCACAGTGCAATTTGAGCCTCGATGTGCACGGTCAATCGATTTGTTCGTTGTTTTAAATTGTAGTCAGTGCTGTCGTTAGGATTGTTCAGCGAAGTATGAAAATTTTACACACCCACCATTATGCTATGTCCACTTGTGAAAAACACCCGGCATTATAATTGCAGATTTTTTTTTTCTCCTTCCAAATTTGGGTGGCATCTGGTGAGAGCACTTTGAGCTACACAACACTAGGGTGAAGTACTACCAGGTTCAGCTCTGTCACAAGAGAAGGGAGCTATTTGAGGTGATTTAAGAAATGTATTGGCACAACATCAGGGTATTGGCTTATGTGCAACTTTATTTGTAGCTTCTCGATAATAGTAACGGAATTAGATCCAACAACACTGACAGTAATTACTAAAATCCAAAGTTAAAGCAGAAGAGATTCAGAACTTTTTTTTGCACATTGTATTATATAATGTACTGGCTGAAAAGTAATGTTTTCCTTTTATTTTATTAAAATTATAAATATATTACAAAAGTGGATACATGATATTGGGTGTCTTGTGTTATGTAATGTCCACGACTTTACGATGCACTCAGTTCTTCCTACTATTGTTATTGGAACGGTCAATGGTGTTAGAGAATGTTTTTTATTTATGATTTGATGTTCTATCTGCTCCTTAAATCAATAAGGTTCTTGCACGTTGAGCTCAGCGTTCATTGTTTATCAAACATACAATACATGCAATAATACAGCAACAATTTGTATTTATATAGAGCCTTTAACGTCGTAAAATGTTCTAAGGTGTTTCACAGGAGCATAATCAGACAAAAATTGACATTATTAATACATTGGTTTTGTTACATATAATTGTTATTGCAGCAAGTGAAACCTTTGACTCTCGACAAAGATAGACTTATAATTAGTCTCCTGATTCTACAGAAACCCCAATTAAAATATATACATCCAGAGGTTTTCCTTTCGCAGGCCTAACTGATTTCCCTGAAACTTAGGAACCTGTATGCAATGGTACGTCTTCAATTTAAGTTCCCTCAGCACGGAGGTGATTACTTCATCCTGAAACTGACAATTGCTATAGGGTCGGCCTTGGTCCAACAGTTCAGTGGTCACTACTTTAAAATTGACATACTTCATTGCTTAACAAGCTAAAGCTGAAGGTTAATATTGCTACAATATAAAGAGAAATCAATAGTAGTCTAACATTAGTAGATTTCAGGACTGTCTGATTAATCCTTTCCTTACAATAATATTAGTGATGTTTAGTTGTTCAAAGTTGACCGGGATATTGTTGGAGGCAAGGGGACCACAACTGGTCTCTACTCTCCTAAAGCGAGGCAATGGGGAAATCAGTCAGGATTCCTGTTGCTCATCACTATCTAGTGACCCCTGCTGGAAAGTGCAGGTGTGTGGGTGACAAGATCGGGCTCAGCCGTGATTTCTTTCCCACAACCCCCTCCCCTTCCCCCAAACAATTGAAAAGCCCGCTGCTCATTAACAACTTACGTTTAGAGAGGCAGAACGGACGGCGAGGTGATCGGTCGAAAAGATGCGTGAGCTGAGATGCACTCTGTCTTAGATCACACATGAAGAATTGGGGCAAGATTACCAGAGAGCGCCTGCAGAACAGTACCCAGTTGGAGTTGGCATCTTCAGGAAAGATGGGGGAGAAAATTGGTTAAGAGTCAGAGAAGCCCCTGCCTTGAGATGAACTTTTCAGTCGGTAGCTGAAAGTACAGTGCACAAGATGTGAGCTGCATATTCCAGCTATAGCTTGGTCAAAGGGGTAGGTTTTAAGGAGCTTCTTAGGAGGAGATCGAGGCAGGGAGATTTAGACACCAAATTCCATACCGTAGGCCTAGATGACTAATTGCACGTCTGCCAAAATGGTGGGGTAAAGGAAGTGGGGGATGCACAAGAGCAATAAAGGATGAAATTGGTATAATAGTGAGAAATGATCTTTGCTCAGAAGATCAAGATGTCGAATCAATTTGGGTGGAGGTAAGAAATAGCAAGGGAAAGAAATCACTAGTGGGAGTAGTATATAGGCCCCCTAACAGTAGCTACACTGTAGGGCAAAATATAAATCAGGAAATAAGGGGGGCTTGTAAAAAATGCAATAATCATGGGGGATTTTAATTTTCACATAGATTGGACAAATAAAATTGGCAAAAATAGCCCTGAGGAGGAGTTCATAGAGTGTATTAGGGACTGTTTCTTAGACCAATATGTTGGGGAACCAACCAGGGAACAGGTCATTTTGGATCTGGTAATGGGTAACGAAACAGGATTAATTGATGATCTCAAAGTAAAGGATCCCTTGGATTATAACACGATAGAATTTCACATCCAGTTTGAGAGCGAGGATCTTGGGTCTGAAACTACTGTATTAAACATAAATAAGGGCAATTATAAAGGAATGAGGGTGGAATTGGCTAAAGTGGACTGGGTAAACAGATTAGATGGTATGATGGTGGATAAGCAACGGCAAACATTTAAAAAGATATTTTATGACTCACAACAAAAATATATCCCTGTGAGGAGGAAAGACTCCACGAAAAGGGTGAACCAACCATGGCTAACTAAGGAAGTCAAGGATGGTATCAGGTTAAAAGAAAAAGCATACAACATGGCAAAGATTACTGGTAAGCCCGAAGATTGGGAAAACTTTAAAAACCAGCAGAGATGACTAAAAGAATAATAAAGAGGGAGAAAATAAATGTTGAGAATAAACTAGCAAGAAATATAAAAACTGACAGTAAAAGCTTCTACAAGTATATAAAAAGGAAGAGGAAAGTAAACATTGGTCCCTTAGAGGATAGACTGGGAAAATAATAATGGAAAACAGGGAAATGGCAGAGGAATTGAACAGATATTTTGTATCTGTCTTCACAGTAGAAGACACTAATAATATACCAATAATAGTAGAAAATCAAGGGGCAAAGGGGAGCGAGGAACTAAAAACAATTACTATCACTAGAGAAAAAGTACTAGATAAACTAATGGGTCTAAAGGCTGACAAGTCCCCTGCACTGGATGTCTTGCATCCAAGGGTCTTAAAGGAAGTGGCTACAGAGATAATGGATGCATTGGTTGTAATCTTCCAGAATTCACTAGATTCTGGAAAGGTCCCAGCGGATTGGAAAACCGCAAACGTAACACCCCTATTCAAGAAGGGAGTGAGACAGAAAGCCGGTAACTATAGACCAGTTAGCCTAACATCTGTCATTGGGAAAATGCCAGAATCCATTATTAAGGAAGCAGTAGCAGGACATTTGGAGACTCATAATACAATCAAGGAGAATCAACATGGTTTTATGAAGGGGAAATCATGTCTGACAAATTTATTAGAGTTCTTTGAGGAAGTAATGGGCAGGGTGGATAAAGGGGAACCGATGGGTGCAGTATATTTGGATTTCCAAAAGGCATTCGATAAGGTGCCACATCAAAGATTAGTGCACAAGATAAGAGCTCATGGTGTTGGGGGGTAATATATTGGCATGGATAGAGGATTGGCTAACTAACAGAAAACAAAGAGTCGGGATAAAAGGGTCATTTTCAAAATGGCAATCTGTAACGAGTGGGGTGCCACAGGGATCAGTGCTGGGGCCTCAACTATTTACAATATAAATCAATGACTTGGATGAAGAAACAGAGTGTCTTGTGGCCAAATTTGCTGATGATACAAAGATAGGTGGAAAAGCAAGTTGCGATGAGGACACAAAGCATCTGCAAAGGGATATTGACAGGTTAAGCGAATGAGCAAAAATTTGGCAGATGGAATATAATGTGGGAAAATGTGAAGTCATCCATTTTGGAAGGAAAAATAAAAAAGCAAAATATTATTTGAATGGAGAAATACTACAAAATGCTGTGGTACAGAGGGATCTGGGTGTCCTCGTACATGAAACACAAAAAGTCAACATACGGGTGCAGCAGGTAATCCGGAAGGCAAACGGAATATTGGCCTTTTTTTCCTAGGGAGATGGACTATAAAAGCAGGGAAGTCATGCTATAACTGTACAGGGTGCTGGTGAGACCACACCTGGAGTACTGCGTACAGTTCTGGTGCCCATATTTAAGGAAGGACATACTTGCATTGGAGGCAGTTCAGAGAAGGTTCACTAGGTTGATTCCAGGTATGGAAGGGTTGTCTTATGAGGAAAGATTGAACAGGTTGGGTCTGCACTCATTGGAGTTTAGAAGAATGAGAGGAGATCTTATTGAAACATACAAGATTCTGAAGAGACTCGATAGGGTAGATGCTGAGAGGATGTTACCCCTCATGGGGGAATCTAAAACTACGGGGCATAGTCTCAGAATAAGGGGTCGCCCGTTTAAGACTGAAATGAGGAGAAATTTCTTCTCCCAGAGGGTCGTGAATCTTTGGAATCCTTTACCCCAAAATGCTGTGGAGGCTGAGTCACTGGATACATTCAAGGCTGAGTTAGACAAATTTTTGATCAGCAAGGGAGTCAAAGGATATGGGAAAAGGGCGGGAAAGTGGAGTTGAGGTAAAAATCAGCCATGATCTCATTGAATGGCGGAGCAGGCTCGAGGGGCCGAATGGTCTACTCCTGCTCCTATCTCGTATGGTCTTATAGTCTATATAGCCCAGATTTGGAGTTCTTGTAGGGCTGGAGGAGGTTACAGAGATAGGAGGGGCGAGGCCATGGAGGGATTTGAGCACGAGGATGACAATTTTAAAATCAAGGCGTTGGTGGACCGGGAGCCAATGTAGGTCAGTGAGCACAGGGGTGATTGGTGAATGGGATTTGGTGCAAGTTAGGATACCGACAACAGAGTTTTGGATGAGTTTAAGTTAATGGAGGGTTCAGTAGTGTAATCCACTAAGTATGCTGTTTGCAAATAATAATGAGGAAATTATATTTTTATTGCAATATGTTCTGAGGTCAGAATATGAAAATTAGATTGTTTCATTTAGAAAAAAAACTAAGAAAGAACTTGCATTTATATATTGTAATGATTCTAACATCACAACAGTGACTACACTTTAAAAGTACTTCATTGGCTGTAAAGTGCTTTGAGACATCCTGAGGTCATGAAAGGTGCGATGTAAATGCAAGTTGTTTCTTTCTTATAGCGTCTTTCACAACCTCAGGATGACCCAAAGCAGTTTGCAGTCGACAAAGTACTTCTTGAAGTGTAGATATTGTTGTAGGGAAGCACGGCAGCCAATTTGCAAGCAGCAAGGTCCCACAAACAGCAATGGGATAATGACCAGATTATCTGCTTAGTGATGTTGGTTGAGGGATAAGTATTGACCAGAACACCAGGGAAAACTCCCCTGGTCTTTTTTGAATAGTGCCACGTGACCTTAGAGTATTTATTGCTTGGTTTACAGGCAGTTATGTGGTTGTGACACAAATTGTCCCATAAACCACAAAAATGAAACAAGTGTTTTAATCAAGTTCTTAATGCTGTGAATTTTTGTTGTCAAAGTATTGCAATAACGCACTGTACAACTGTAACGGAGCCTGAGGTATGTGAATTATGTATTGAAGTCAGGTTACTTTAGCTCCCTGCCCTGGTTACCAGGTCATGCAACTAACTGAACATATAATTATGTTTGTACTTTAAATGGACAGTTTCAGCTGATCAGCTCTGAAGAACTAAATGTAAACTGGAGTTATACTGGAGGCAGATAACGCAATAAATACTTCAGCATCTTCAAGGTCCTAATGCGGATCTGTGCTGTAAAGTTGGAGATTGGCATCAGACATGGTTGAAATGTCCAATAAAAGTCTTCAAACCGTTTTTAATCGAGGGGTTGCAATCTGCCTGTGTCAGGCAGCTAATATGATATCGCTGGCACATGAACTTTACAGTGAGTAATTCCAATTATAAATGGTTGGGGAGGTGGTTGCATTCTGTACAGGTCACTCTGCTCTGAAATGATTCAAATCTCTCCCGGTTGACAGCGAAATGAAAGAGCAGAAGGTTCCTGAATTAAAATGCAGGCCACAACATGCTGTGGTTAGCATTAGGGTAATGACTATCCGTTTAGCACTATACCTTTTCAGTTCTGTTGATTATTTGGCAGTTTTCACGAAGATTATGATGACTCTTTTGGTATTTTCTGTTCCACATACTGTATTAGATTCTTATCTATCGATACAACAATGTGAGAGTGTCCATCAGACTTCAAAGGATATTAAAATAAAGAAAAAGCCATGTTTTATTTTGACCAGGTACCAGAAATTTACGAGTACCTGACAACATGCAAATTTCCCTTGCCAAACAACAATCAAACTCCATTACTTACACCACTTCCCCACAGAGAGTACCTGAGCACTGGCCTTAAAGGGATAGGCCAGGTTAGCAGCTAAACATTACAACCAAGCTTCAGACTACCTGTGAACACCAGAGAAGATCAGCTGTTTTGAGTGTGTGTGTGTGTGTGTGTGTGTGTGAGATAGTGTGTGTGTGATATATATGTGTGTGGCATATGTGTGTTGTGTGTATGTGTGATATGTATGTGATATGTGCGTGTATGTGTGATATCCATATGTGATATCAGTGTGTGTGGTATGTGAGTGTATGTGTGGTATGTGTGTGATGTATGTGTGCGCTATTGCCCAGTTATTTGCTGACAAAAATCAAAGCTGTTACATTATGGAGTCTGTCATGATGATATTCTTTAGGTCAAGCCTTTTTTATATATTTAAACGAGGAAAACAGCATGAAGAGCTGGGGCTGAATAGAGTAAAAGAGATGAGATCAATCAAGAAATAATGGTTAGATTACACCAAGCTTGCATTGTGTAAAGTCCTTTAGATTCTGGGAGGGAACAAAGTCCGAGAAAGTGAGGAACTCTCCAGTTTTGATTTCAAAAGCACTGACAGAACCTGATGTTTGAGACTGTAGGTGGGGCCTGATGGTCAGGTTTCAGTAACGGTCCAGGCTCAGCAGGAGCGGCGAGGGACTGGATTACTTAAAAGGGATTAGGGAGAAATTAAAGCAAGAAAGAATGTGTATTTATATAGTGCCTCAGGACATCCCAATGCGCTTTACAGCCAATGAAGTACTTCTGAAGTGGAGTCACTGTTGTAATGTAGCAAACACAGCAGCTAATTTGCACACAGCAAGGTCCTACATACAGCAATGACATAAATGACCAGATCACCTGCTTTTGGTGGTGTTGGTTGAGGAATAAATATTGGCCAGGACACCGGGCAGAACTCCCTTGCTCATCTTCAAAACAGTGCTGTGGGATCTTTTACGTCCACCCTAGAGGGCAGACAGGGCCTCCATTTAACATCTTATCTGAAAGACGGCACCTCTGATAGTGCAGCACTCCCTCAGTACTGCACTGATGTGTCAGCCAGATTTTGTGCTCAAGTCTCTGGAAGGGGGCTTGAACCCACAACCTTCTTTAACCAGGGAGTGCTACCAACTGTGCCAAGGATGACACCAAAAATTAATTGGGAAACCTGTTATAGTTAAAATACTCATCAGTCATAGCTGGAGGAATCTTTTTAACAAATCCCCCATCACTGCCAAAACCTGACCTCCATCTACCGTGACGAGATCAGACCATCCTCTAAATTCACTGTGCCCTTCACTGTTGTTGGACCATCCCTCGCTGAATATTTGTTCCATTACCTGCCTCTTGCCACTCACCCTCCCCCACTCCCACTCTCAAGCTGAATACGCCTGCCTTTCCCCACCATTGCTGATCCACCCCCCCAAAAAAACTATGATGTAATTGAGGGGTCAAAGACTGAATAAATTTGGTTAGAATTAAGGAACAATAGAGGAGCTATTACGCTAATGGGTGTATACTGCAGGCCACCAAATAGTGGGAAGGAAATAGAAAAATGCAAGAACTATATAGTAGTGAAAATGGGGGCCTTCAATTATCCCAATATAGACTGGGATAGTAACAGTGTAAAGGGCAAAGAGAGGGAGGAATTCCTGAAATGTGTTCAACAGAACTTTCTGGAACAGGATTTTTCCAGTCCGATCAGAAAGGAAACAGTGCTGGATCTAGTTCTGGGGAAAGAAGTGGGGAACATGTTTCAGTTGTGGAGCATTTGGGGAACAGTGATCATAATATTAGGTTTAGAAAAGTTATGGAAAAGGACAAGGAACAATCAAATGTGAAAATGCTTAACTGGAGAAGGGCAAATTTCAGTGAGTTAAAAAGGCATCTTGCTCAGGTGGATTGGAATCAAAAATTGATAGGCAAAACAGTAATTGAACAATGGGAGGCCTTCAAGAAGGAGTTGGTTTGGATACAGAGTAGACACATCCCTACGAGGGGGAAAGGAAGGACATCCAAAGCTAGAGCTCCCTGGAAGGCTAAAGATGTAGAAATTAAAATGAAACAGAAAAAAGAAGCTTATGATGAATGTAAGGTTCATAATACAGTAGAGAACCAGTTTGAATACAGAAAGTACAGAGGAGATCTAAAAAAGGGAATAAGAGGGGCAAAGAGAGAGTATGAGAATAGATTAGTGGCTAACATAAAAGGGAACCCAAAAGTCTTCTATAAACATATGAATAGTAAAAGGGTCGTCAAAGGAAGCGTGGGACCGATTAGGGACAAAAAAAGGAAATCTTCTTGTGGAGGCAGAGGGTATTTCTGAGGTACTAAATGAATACTTCGCATCTGTCTTCACTAGAGAAGAGGATGCTGCCATTGTAGTAATAAAGGAGGAGGTAGTAGTGATATTGGATAGGATAAAAATAGATAAAGAGAAGGTATTAGAAGATTGGCAGTACTCAAAGTAGAAAAGTCACCTGGTCCAGATGGGATGCATCCTATGTTACCGAGGGAACTAAGGGTGGAAATTGTGGAGGCTCTGGCCACGATCTTCTAATCCTCCTTAGATATGGGGATGGTGCCGGAGGACTGGAGGATTGCAAATGTTACACCCTTGTTCAAAAAAGGGGACAGGGATAAACCTGGCAATTACAGGCCAGTCAACATAACGTCAGTGGTGGGGAAACTTTTAGAGACAATAATCCGGCACAATATTAATTGGCACTTGGTATGGGCAAATAAATGAAAGTCAGCATGGATTTGTTGAAGGAAAATCATGTTTAACTAACTTGATTGAGTTTTATGATGAAGTAACGGAGAGGGTTGATGAGGGTCGTATGGTTGATGTTGTGTATATGGACTTTCAAAAGGCATTTGATAAAGTACCACATAAGAGACTTGTGAGCAAAATTAAAGCCCATGGGATTAAAGGGACAGTGACAGCATGGATACAAAATTGGCTAGGGAACAGAAAGCAGGGAAGTATACTGTGGTGTTCCCCAGGGGTCAGTATTAGGACCACTGCTCTTTTTGATATATATTAATGACCTGGACTTGGGTACGGAGGGTATAATTTCAAAGTTTGCAGATGACATGAAACTCGGAAATGTAGCAAACAATGTGGAGGATAGTACCAAACTTCAGGAGGACATAGACAGACTGGTGAAATGGGCAGACACATGACAGATGAAATTTAAAGCAGAGAAGTGTGAAGTGATGCATTTTGGAAGGAAAAATGAGGAGAAGCAATATAAACTAAATGGTACAATTTTAAAGGGGGTGCAGGAACAGAGAGACCTGGGGGTGCATGTACACAAATCTTTGAAGGTGGCAGGACAAGTTGAGAAGGCTGTTAAAAAAAAAGCATATTGGATCCTGGGCTTTATTAATAGAGGCATAGAGTATAAAAGCAAGGCAGTTGTGCTAAACCTTTATAAAACACTGGTTAGGCCTCTGCTGGAGTAATGTGTTCAATTCTGGCATCACACTTTAGGAGGAATGTCAAGACCTTAGAGAGGGCACAGAACAGATTTATTAGAATGGTACCAGGGATGAGGGACTTCAGTTATGTGGAGAGACTGGAGAAGCTGGGATTGTTCTCCTAAGAACTGAGAAAGTTAAGGGGAGATCTGATAGAGGTGTTCAAAATCATGAACGGTTTTGACAGAGTGAGTAAGGAGAAACCGTTTCCAATGGAAGACAGGTTGGTAACCAAAGGACACAGATTTAAGGTGATCGGCAAAAGAGCCAGAGGCGACATGAGGAAACATTTTTTTATGCAACGAGTTGCGATTTGGAATGCACTGCCTTAAAGGGTGGTGGAAACAGATTCAGTAGCAACTTTCAAAAGGGAATTGGATGGATACTTGAAGGGACAAAAATTACAGGGCTATGGGGAAAGAGCAGGAGAGTGGGACTAATTAGATAGCTCTGTCAAAGAGCCTGCACAGGCATGATGGGCCGAATGGCCTCCTCCTATGCTGTATCTTCTATGATACTGTGATTTTAGCTGCAGCTACTGCCTTCCCCCACACCCCAATGTTTTCAACTCACCATTGTCACACCAGTGGTGCCACACCCCAAATCCACTCCCACTGCTGCCAGACTCAGCATCCCTCACCTGGTTCTCTAGAACCCCTCCCCACACCCTTGAACGTTTCCCTTCCCCCCTCCCCGCCAGTGCTGCCATGCTCTAAAACCCTACTTTCACTACTACAGCCTAGAATCCCCTTCTCAGTGCTCTTAAATGTCGCAACCGTCCCTCCCACAGCTCCCACATCCTGAAACTCCTCCCTCCCAGTTCTGCCATACCTTTCCACCCCACCCCCACTCCCCAATCCTCCCATGTCTCATGACCCCTCCTACCAATCCCGGGCACCACCATCCCAACGCAACCAAACCATACGCCTCACCAGCTACATGCAGTTCCGTACTCCTACTTACACATATTGTGGAATATCATCTCTACCACCCTCCTGTATGCTGAAAAAGGTGAGAGATAAAATTAACCACACAATTAAACAAACTTTTAGCAGTATCTCCACACAAATAGCTAATAATCAAAGCATTCAAGCCTAAAAATGTCATTAGCAGTCCTACAACACTCGATCATAACATTTAATTTACTCAATCATTGTATAATCAGTTGCTCTGAACATATATTTAAGAAAGACTTGCATTTATACAGCGCCTGTCATGACCTTAGGACATCCCAAAGCACTTTGCAGCCAATGAAATACTTTTGAATTGTAGTCACTGTTGTAATGTAGGAAAAGCAGCAGCCAATTTGCTCATAGCAAGGTCCCGTAAACAGCAATGAGATAATGACCAGATAATTGTTTCGTGATGTTGGTTGAGGGATAAATATTGGCCAGGACACCGGGGAAATATTGGCCAGGACCCCAGTTCCTCTTCAAAATAGTGCAATGGGATCTTTATGTCCACGTGAGAGGGCAGGCGGGACCTCGGTTTAACATCTCATTCCAAAAGACGGCGCCTCCAATAATGCAGCACTCCCTCAGTACTGCACTGGGAGTGTCAGCCTAGATTTTGTGCTCAAGTCGCCGGTGTGGGACTTGAACCCATGACCTTCTGACCCACAGTTGATGCTTGGTGGAAGAGGCAGGTAAGGTCTTTTCGGGTTTGAATTGGCTCCAACTTAACACACCTGGCAATGGTAGTTTGAAACCGAGTCAATCTCTGTGGCAGACTCAACAATTCCAACATTTGAGCCAGGCAGGTCTGTAGTAGTCCAGGGTGCTGTTGATGATTGATCTGTCAGCCTGGTTAATTGATAGGACCAGGAGGGTAGAGCTCTCACTGAGGTCTGAAAGTCTTATTGCTCGGCTCCAGATAACACTGCCACTAAATTCCTAACAGGTAGTGTTGTCCTGGCTGGACAAGCAATGAGAAGTTTGCCAATTCTCTGTGCTGGTAGGATATGTGGATTCAGCCAGCTAAACTCCAGCAATGCTTAAGGATTTGTAAGCTTTGCAAACCTGCACCCAAGTTCTCTTGGACTTGGGTAAGTGGGAAAGAATGACACTTCATGTCAGGCAAACAGAAATCCTACTTATGCAAATTCTTGGAGATTGGTTTGAAGACCTTTAAGAATGGTGATGGGTTTCCAAATCTGTCAGGCATCAAGCTGACCATAAAAAACTAATAAAGCTCACAATCAGCAGCTGTATTTTTTTAAAACTGAATGTCATGGTTCCAGGAATATCTAAATAGGATTACTAGTATAACCCAGACTTGACTGTGATGTCTATCTACGGATGTGTCACAGATTATTATTATCACAGTAGCAAATCAATCTTATTATAAATAGTCCTCCAGCAAGTTTGATGTAATTCAGCCTGGTAATGTGATCTTGTTTTTTCCTACCAGCCTTTGGACTATTTCTGCTTCGTATTTTGCAAAGAAATATGGATCATTTGATGGGGAACATGCAATGCCGAAGTTACTTTGTTTTTCAATAACAACTTGCGTTTACATAATGCTATTAACATAGAAGGATAACATCCCAAAGGAGTTTCACAAAGGCATAAAGAAAAGAAAATGGACACCAAGTCAAAGAAGGAGAGATTAGGAGGGGTGACCAAACAGCTTGGTTAAAGAAATGCATTTTAATGAGGGTTTTAAAGGAGGAGAGTGAGGTGGAGAGGTTTATCATAAAAGATTCCATGACACTATTTGAAAACAATCAGGAAATTCTTGTATCTCAGCCAATTTTCCTCTTTAACCTACACCACATAAAGAAAAAACAGAAATAAAATCAGAAAATGCTGGAAATACTCAGCAGCTCAGGCGACATCTGTGGAAGGAGAAAGAGTTAACGTTTGAGGTCGATGATCTTTCATCAGAACTGGAAGAAGTTTGAGATTTAAGTTTCTCAGCAAGTACAGAGCCAGGGAAAGGGGGGCAGGATTGGAGGGAGGGGAGGAAAGAACGAAGAGTAAGGTCTGTGATAGGGTAGAGGGCAGGAGTGATTAAATAACAAAAGGGATGATGTTGCAAGGCAAGGAGGGTTGTAATGGGACAAGTAAAGGAACAAAAGATGGGTCTAGAGGAGCTGTAAATGGCAACAGAAGAACCATTACCAGCACCTGCTGTCTGAGAAAATGGGAGCAATGGTCATGATCTGATGTTATTGGAATCAATGTTGAGTCCAAAAGGTTGAAAAGTGCGCAATCGAAAGATGAGGTGCTGTTCCTTGAGTTTCAATGAAACAGTGTAGGAGGCCGAGGACAGAGGGGTCAGAGTGGGAGTGGGACGGAGAATTCAAATGGCAAGCAACCGGCAGATCAGAGTCATGCTTGCGGACTGAACAGAGGTGTTCAGCAAAGCGATCACCCAATCTGCATTTGGTCTCCCCAGTGTAGAGAAGACCGCGTCGTGAGCAGCGAATACAGTATACTAAATTGAAAGAAGTACAAGTAAATCACTGTTTCACCTGAAAGGAGTGTTTGGGGCCCTGGACGGTGGGAAGGGAGGAGGTGAAAGGGCAGGTTGCACGGGAAGGTGCTGTGGTAAGGGGAACAAGTGTTGGGGTGATAGAAGAGTGGACCAGGGTGTCGCGGAATGCTGAAAGGGGAGGGGAGGGGGAAGATGCGTTTGGTGATGGCATCGTGCTGAAGGTGGCGGAAATGGTGGAGGATGATCCGTTGAATGCGGAGGCTGGTGGGGCGGAAGGTGTGGACAAGGGGGACCAGCACTGGTGTGAAAGGCGGCATCGTCAGAACAGATGCGACGAGATGTTTTGTTGCCATGATAACAAAAATAAGATTGGCTGGTCACTCATCTCATGGCTGTTAGTGGGATGTTGGTGTCAGGCAATGGCTTTTTCAAAAATTCATTCTCAGGATTTGGGCGTCGCTAGCAAAGCCAGCCCTGATTGCCCATCCCTAGTTGCCCTTGAGAAGATGGTGGTGAGCCTTCTTCTTGAACCGCTGCAGTCCGTGTGGTGATGGTGCTCCCATAATGCTGTTAGGTAGGGAGTTTCAGGATTTTGACCCAGGGACGATGAAGGAATGGCCGATATGTGCCCAAGTCGGGAAGGTGAGTGACTTGGAGGGAAACTTGGAGGTGATGGTGTTCCCATGCATCTGCTGCCCTTGTCCTTGTAGGTGTTGCAGGTTATGGGTTTGGGAGGTGCTGTCAAAGATACCTTGGCTATTGTGTTAGCGTACATAAGAACAGTCAACTGCGCTCTAAAGAAGAACTAATTGTATGAAGTGCTTCGAAATGTTTCATTGCCATGATGAAGTGCTATGTAAAATGCATTTTTTAAATATAAAATATACATACTGGGGGAGAAGTTCCACAAGGTTCTGTCAATCTCCCCCCCCCCTCCATAACTTTGGCAGAAGATTGATGGAAACCCTAAGGAAACGGCATAAACAGCTGTATGTGCTTATTCTCAAGGGTTTCCACCAAAGTTACTACAATAAAAGCAACAACAACTTGCATTTATATAGCACCTTTAATGTAGTAAAATATCCTTCACAGAGGCATAATCATAAATAAATGGACGCCGAGCCAAAGGAGATATTAGGAGAGGGTGAACAAGAGCTTGGTCAAAGAGATGGGTTTTGAGGAAGGTCTAAAAGCAGGAGAAGGAGGTGGGGAGGAGGAAGGGCTTAGACAGGGAATTATTAGGAATGGGGCCTAAGCGGCTGAAGGCATGGCCATCAATGGTGGGCTGAAGGATGGGAGGATGCACTAAAGGTCAAAGTTGGAGGAATGAAGAGCTCATGGAGGGTGGTGCTGAAAAGCTGAGGAGGTTATAGAGATAGAGAGGCCAGAAAGGGATTTAAACACAAGGATTAGAATTTTATATTGGAGGCTTTTGGGGGGACGAGGAGATGTAGAACAGCAAGGACAGGGTTGATAGGTGAGCAGGACTTGGTGCCGGATAGGATATGGGCAGCAGAGTTTTGGATAACCTTACAGAGCATGGAGGATGGGAGGCTGGCCATGAGAGCATTGGAATAGTCAATTCTGAAAAAAGGCATGGATGAGGGATTAAGCAGCAGATAGGCTTAGCTGGGATAGAGGTGGGTAATGTTACAGAGGTAGAAATAGGCGGTTCTTGTGATGGAGAGGATTTGGTGTCAGAATCTCATCTTGTGGTCAAATAGGATGCCGAGGTTGCAGACAATCTGGTTCAGCCTGGGACAGTGGCCAGGAGAGTGATGGTAAGGGTACGGAGTTTGCGTTGGTGGCCAAAGATTACAGCTTCGGTCTTCGTAGTGTTTAACTGGCAAAAATTGCAGTTCATCCAAGACTGGATGTTAGACAAGAAGCCTGACAACATAGAGGTAGTAGAGGGGTGGAGTGAGGTGGTGGAAAGGTAGAGCTGGGAAGCTGCCCGCATGTCTGCAGATTATATCATAAAAGGACAGCATGTGGATTAAGAGGAAGAGGCCAAGGGTAGATCCTTGTAGGACTTTTGAGTACTGAGGAAGTGCTGCACTGTCGGCGGTGCCGCCTTTCAGATGAGACGTTAAACCGAGGCCCCGTCTGCTCTCTTAGGTGGGCGTAAAAGATCCCGTGATACTATTCGAAGAAGAACAGGGGAATTCTCCTCGGTCTCCTGGCCAATATTTATCTCTCAACCAACATCACTAAAATAGATTACCTGGCCATTATGACATTGCTATATGTGGGACCTTGCTGTGCAAATTGGCTGCCACATTTCCTACATTACAACAGTGACTACACTTCAAAAAGTACTTAATTGGCTGTAAAGTGCTTTGGGACATCCTGAGGTCGTGAAAGGCGCTATATAAATGTAAGTCTTTCTTTTCTTTCTATTAATTAACTACATATAGATAACAACACCTGCTTTCAGGCTCTTGTTTATTTTTTCTATAACTGCATCCAAATATCTGTTCTCCCACTGCTTTCTCCGCTATTTAATTTTTTATATTTGTCCTCGGGATGTGGATGATGCAGGCAAGGCCGCATTAACTGCCCATTCTTAGTTGTGTTTGGAAAGTCCCTTCTAAGCATTATTTAAATTGTAGAGGCTACTAAAAAGTTTGCCATTATAAAATATTAAGAAATAAGAGCTGATTCAGCCTACTTGTTTGCTTTACACTCTTCCTATGTTCAAAGGTCAGGTTCCCACCTCTTTTATTTTCCATCACAGCCCATGTTTATTTAAATTCACGTCGCTTCAGAAAAGTTCATTTGACGTTCTGTATCGAACCACTGAGTTACTTTTTGTAGTGGGACCCACTTTATGTTTACTTTTCTTACATCTGCGGCCTCACTGGTTATAACATTTATACAATGAATATAAAACTCCATTTAAAATGCATAGAATTACAGTACATAGAATGATGTGGAGATGCCGGTGATGGACTGGAGTGGAGCAAAGAAAATTGGGAATGCGTAAGAGGTCAGAATCGGAGGAGTGCAGAGATCTCGGAGGGCTGCAGGAGGTTACAGAAGGTTACAGAGATAGGGAGGGGCGAGGCCATGGAGGAATTTGAAAACAAAGATGAGAATGTTAGTTGCGTTGCTGTACCGGGAGCCAATGTAGATCAGCGAGCACAGGGGTGATGGGTGAGCAGGACTTGGTGCGAGTTAGGATATGGGCTGTAGAGTTTTGAATTAGCTCAAGTTTATGGAAGGTGCAAGGTGGGAGGCTGGACAGGAGAGCATTGGAATAGTCGAGTCTAGAGGTAACAAAGGCATAGATGAGGTTTTCAGCAGCAGATGAGCTGAGGCAGGGGCGGAGACGGGCGATGTTACGGAGGTGGATGTAGGTGGTCTTGGTGATCATAGAATCTTACAGCACAGAAGGGGGCCATTCGGCCCATCGTGCCTGTACCGGCTCTTTGAAAGAGCTATCAAATTTAATCCCACACCCCAGCATTTTCCCCATAACCCTGCAAATTAGTCCTCTTCAAGTACATGTCGAATTGCCTTTTAAAGTTCCTGTGGAATCTGCTTCCACCACCCTTTCAGATATTGCGTTCCAGATCATAACAATCCTCTGGGTGAAAAAAATTCTCCTAATTTTCCCTCTAGTTCTTTTGCCAATTATTTTAAATCTATGATCTTTGTTTACTGACCCATGTGCCAGAGAAAACAATTTCTCCCTACTTGCTCTATCAAAACCCCTCATAATTTTGAATACCTCAATTAAATCTCCCCTGAACCCTCTCTGCTCTAAGGAGAACTATCCCAGCTTCTCCAATCTCTCCACAAAACTGAAATCCCTCATCTCTGGTATCACCCTGGTAAACCTCCTCTGTACCCTCTCCAAAGCTTTGACATTCTTCCTAAAGTGTGGTGCCCAGAATTGTACACAATACTCCAGCTGAGGCATAACCAGTGATTTGTAAAGGTTTAACATAACTTCCTTGTTTTTGTATTCAGTGCCCTTATTTATAAAGCCAGGTATCCCGTATGCTTTCTTAACCGCCTTATCAACTTGCCGTGGCACCTTCAAAGTTTTGTGAATATGCACCACCAGGTCTCTCTATTCCTGCACCCCCTTTAAAATAGTACCATTTAGATTATGCTGCCTCTCCGTGTTGTTCCTCCCAAAGTGCATCACTTCACACGTTTCCGCATTAAATTGCGTCTGCTCATTTCACCAGTCTGTTTATGTCCACCTGAAGTCTTCTACTATCCTCCTCACCACTTACTACGTTGCCAAGTTTTGTATCATCCGCAAACTTCAAAATCCCTATACCCAAGTCCAGGTCATTTATGTATCACAAGAAAAGCAATGGTCCTAATACTGATCCGTGGGGGACCCCACTGCATACTTCTCTCCAGTCAGAAAAACATCCGTTCACCACTACTCTCTGCCTCCTATCCCTTAGTCAATTACGTACCCAAGTCATCACCGTCCTTTTAATAACATGTGCTTCTATTTTCTGAACAAGTCTGTTATGCGGTACTTTATCAAATGCCTTTTGAAAATCCACGTATACATCTACTGTACTACCTTCATCAACCCTTGACAATGATGTCTAGTAATTTTCCCACCACTGACATTAGACTGACTGGCCTGTAGTTACGAGATTTATCCCACTCCTTTTTAGAATAGGGGTGTAACATTTGCAATCCTCCTGTCTTCTGGCACCACTTCCATATCCAAGGAGGATTGAAATATTGTGCTCAGCAACCTTGGAAGCATCTCATCTGGACCGGGGGACTTGTTGGGGGGAATTTTAACCCCCAGGAACGGGTGAGTTGGGGGCTGGTGGGTAGTTAAAACGATTGATTTTTGGAGCGCGACGGCAACCCGCTCCAATGCGCCCACTTCCGAGTTTAACTGAGGCACGTTTGGATGTGTGCGAGTAACCTACTTAGGCTGACGGGTATTTATATCGTCAATTAACGTCCTTGTGAGATGTTAAATAGCTCTTTTTAAATTGAATTTGACTCAACTTTAATTTTAACACCTCCAGCGCGGGTTTGCCGGGGCTCATGAAACTCGCCAGTGAAAAGGAGGCGAGAAGGGCCCGATCCATGACTTAAGTGCCTTTATTGCACTGCTTGTGGGTCAGGATGAGCAGGACCCTCGCGATCGGCTGCCCCCTCCCCCCCAATGTCCGACCCCCCTCCCCCCCCCCCCCACTACCTCCGATCACCAACTCTTCTCCCTGCCTCTGATCTCCAACTCTTCTCCTGACCTCCGAACTCAAACTCTTTTCCTGACCCGATCACCTCCCGGCCCAACAGCTAACCTGCCTGTCAATCTGGTTGGTTGCTGGGCTTGAAACTTGGAAGTAAAATTTTTATCCTTCAATTAGGTTGTGATCACAGATTCCGACCCGCAAACTTTACTTCTGGTTTCGTGTCTGATTACCTTACCCCCCACTCTCTTCCCAGCTCCATGTAAAAATCATGCCCATTAAATTTGAGTGATGCCAACCTATTGAGCACCTCCTTTCTATCTATTTTTGTCCTATCCAATATCTCTTCTCCTTCCTTCTCTACTATGATATTAACTTCATCCTTCTCTTTTGTGAAGACAGAGGCAAAGTATTCATTCAGTACCTCAGTCACGCCCTCTGCCTCCACAAGAAGATTTCCCTTTTTGTCCCTAATCGGCCCCACCATTCCTTTAACTATCCTTTTACTTTTTATATGTTTATAAAAGATTTTTGGGTTCTATTTTATGTTACCCGCAAATATTTTCCCATGCTCTCTCTTCTTATATCCTTTTTCAATTTTCCCCTGCCCTCTCTGTATTCTGCCTAGTTTTCTACTGTATTCTGTATCTGACATTTGTCATAAACCTCCTTTTTCTGTTTTATTTTAACCTCTATTTGCTTTGTCATCCAGGGAGCTCTAGCTTTGGATGCTCCATCTTTCCTCCTTATGGGAATATGCTTGGTTTATACCCAAACTATCTCCGCCTTGAAGGCCTGCCATTCCTGGCCAATCTTTGTTTCTAGCCCACCTGTGCTAGATCCCTTCTCAAATCACTGAAATTGACTCTCTTCCAGTTGGTTACTGTTACCTTTAATTTTTCTTGGTCCCTTTCCATAACTAATTTAAACTTAACTATGTTATGATCACTATTACCCAGATGTTCTCCCACTGAAACACACTCCACTTGCCCTACTTCATTCCCCAGAACTAGATCCAGCACTGCTTCCTTCCTCATTGGGCTGGAAACATACAGATTAAGAAAGTTCTCCTGTACACATTTTAGGAATTCTTCACCCTCCTTGCTCTTTACACTTTTTTCCCCAATCTATATTAGGGTAATTGAAGCCCCCGACTATTACTGCTCTATTATTTTTACATTTCTCTTAAATTTGCCTACAGATTTGCTCCTCTATTTCGTTCTCACTTTTTGGGGGTTTATAGTAAACACCCAGCAATGTAACAGCTCCTTTTCTGTTCCTTAATTCTAATCAAATAGATTCAGTCTTTGAACCCTGTAGCATATCGTCCCTCTGTAGAATTGTAATATTATCCTTTATCAATACTGCCACCCCTGCCTCCTTTCTTGTTTCCTTCCCTGTCCCTCCTGAATACATTGTAGCCAGGAATATTTAGTTCCCATTCCTGCTCATGTTTAAACCAGGTCTCCGTTATAGCCACTATATCAAAACGAATTGTGGCAACTTGTGCCTGCAGCTCATCAACCTTATTTGTAACACTCCTCGCATTAACACACATGCATTCCAACATCATGCCAGCCTGCTTTGCTTTTTCCTCCATCTAATTCCTATTCTTTCTACACTATTCTTTATTCTGTTGCTGTTTGCCCCTCCTAGTTTTCGATGCACCTTGTCTCTCCTCTCTGCTGCTACGTTATGGTTCCCCTCCCCTTGCCAAATTAGTTTAAAATTAGCCCCACAACACTCGTGATGGAGAGGATATGGGATTGGAAGCTCAGCTCAGGGTCAAATAGGGCACCAAGGTTGCGAACGGTCTGGTTCAGCCTCAGAAAGCAGCCAAGGAGAGGGATGGAGTTGATGGCTCGGGAATGGACTTTATGGCGGGGACCGAAGACAATGGCTTCAGTCTTCCCAATATGTAATTGGAGGACATTTCTGCTCATCCAATACTGGATGTCAGACAAGCAGTGTGTCAAATCAGAGGCCGTGGAGTAGTCGAAAGAGCTGGTGGTGAGGCGGAGATGGGTGTCGTTAGCGTACATGGGAAACCTGACGTGTTTTTGGATGATGTCGCTGAGGGACAACGTGTAGATGAGAAATAGGAGGGGCCAAGGATAGATCCAATGGGGACTCCAGAGTTAACAGTGCGGGATTGGGAAGAGAAGTCATTGCAGGTGATTCTCTGGCTATGACTGGAGAGGTAGGAATGGAACAAGGCGAGGGAAGTCTCACCCAGCTGGGCGACAGAGGAGAGGCATTGGAGGAGGATGATATGGTCACCAGTGTCAAAGGCTGCAGACAGGTCGAGAAGAATGAGGAGGGATAGTTTACCATGGTTACAGTCACATAGGATGTCATTTGTTACTTTGATAAGGGCCATTTTAGTGCTGTGGCGGGGCGGAAACCTGATTGGAGGGGTTCAAACATGGTGTTGCGGGAGAGATGGGCACAGATTTGGGACCACAAGTGGAAACATCTTCTCTATGTCTACCCTATCAAACCCTATCATTATCTTAAAGACCTCAATCAGGTCACCCCTCAGCTGGAGAAAAGAGCCCCAGCCTGTTCAATCTTTCTTGATAGGTATAACCTCTCAGTTCTGGTATCGTCCTTGTAAATAATTTTTGCAACTTCTCCAGTGCCTCTATATCCTTTTTATAATATGGAGACCAGAACTGTGCAGTACTCCAAGTGTGGTCTAACCAAGGTTCTATACAAGTTTAACATAACTTCTATGCTTTTCAATTCTATCCCTCTAGAAATTAATCCAGTGCTTTGTTTGCTTTTTATAATGGCCTTATTAACCTGCGTCACTACTTTTAGTGATTTGTGTATCTGTACCCCAAGATCCCTTTGCTTCTCTATCCCTTTTGGACTCTTATTATACAAGCAGTATGTGGCCTCCTTATTCTTCCTACCAAAATGCACCACCTTACATTTATTTATATTGAAATTCATTTCCAATTACACGCCCATTCTGCATGTCTTCCTTGGTATTGACTACACCCCCCAATATGGTGTCCTCTGCAAATTTTGAAATTGTACTTCTGATTCCCGAGTCCAAATCGTTTATGTGAATGGTGAACAACAGTGGTCCCAGCACCGATCCTTGTGGAACACCACTTCCCACTTTTTGCCAATCTGAGTAACTACCTTTAACCCCTGTTTTCTGTTTTTTAGCCACCTTGCTATCCATTCTGCTACTTATCCCCCGGCTCCACATGCTCTGACCTGCCATGAGTCTATTATGCGGTACCTTGTCAAGGACCTTTTGAAAATCTAAATATATTACATCTGCTCCATTACCCTTGTCTACTTTCTCTGTTACTTCTTCAAAGAATTCAATAGGTTGTTCAAGTATAACCTTCCCTTTTGAAATCTGTGCTGACTACTCTATTATATTTTCAGTTTCTATTCCATCTTTGAGAAAAGATTCCATTATCTCTCCTACCACTAACGTTAAGCTAACTAGTTTATATTTCTCTGGATTTGTTCTATCACACTTTTTAAATATAGGAATCACATTAGTCCTCTGGCACCATTCCCTTTTCTAGTGAATTTTTATTTGTAATAGTGCCTCTGCTATCTCTTCCCTAACTTATTTTAATATGCATGGATACAATCCATCCAGACCAGGGGTTTTATCCTCTTTAAGTTTGATTAGTTTATCAAATAACTTCTCCATTTCTATCTTAAATGTCTTTATGTTTTTTAAAATCTTTTCTTCTTATATCATAACCATTTTGTTAGTCTCCCTGGTAAAATAATTATTCAATATTTCTGCCATTTTGCTGTCATTATCTGTGAGTTTATCTTGTGTACCCTTTAGTGGCCTTATCCCTATCCTGATATTTCTTTTGTTATTTATATGTCTGTAGAATACTTTACTATTGATAATTTAATTTCATAGATCCACTTTGCTTTCCTAATTTTTTTTACTTCCTTCCTAACCTCTTCGTATTCCCTTTTGTCATCCCCTCCTTTATTGTCTATGTACTTAGAGTGTGCCTTTCTCTTTAGTTTCAATTTTACCCTTATCTGTTTATTCATCCATGATGATTCATTATTGGCTAGTTTGTTCTTGTTTTTTAGAGGAATATATTTCTCCTGAACTCTATTGATCACCTTTTTAAATATTTCCACTGCTTGTTCTATCTTTGTCTGTCAAAAGTCTGTCAAATTTCCAGTTTACCTTCCCCAGTTCCATTCTTATCCCCATAAAATTATTTTCCCCCCCAATCTATTACTTTGGTCTTTGTCTTACTTATGTCTTTCTTAATCATTATTTTTAAACTTTATTATGTTGTGATCGCTATTGCCAAGATATTCCCTTATGCTTATTTGTCTTATCTGCCCTGGTTCATTTCCCATTACTAACTCAGTAGCGATTCCTCTCTTGTTGGGCTTCTCATGTACTGTGTAAGAAAGGAGTCCTGAACACCCTTTTCTGCTTTCCCTACCTCTTCTTTCCAGTTTATTTGAGGGTAGTTGAAATCTCCCATGATTATTATTCTATGTCTTTTACTCATTTCATAGATTTGCTTAGATATTCCTTCCTCCACTTCACTTCCACCATTAGGTGGTCTATAGAATACCCCTATAGGCTTTATTTGGAAACTAAGCGAACCAATTAGTTTTATGGTATCCACTGAAATAGCATGGGGAAATGAAAACTAACTTTGCATTTAATCCCCACAACAGTAACACAAAATAAATTTATATTTATTTTGAAATTGCAGTGAACTGAAAAAACTTTCTACCTGAACTTTGCGTCCCGCCAGTTCTACTCTACAATATTCAGATTAGAAATTCAGAAAAAGTAGTTTTTACAGATGTTATTTATATTTTTTAAAAGTCACAAGGTTTCCGAGCAACTTTACAAAGTGATAAGACACATTATGCTCCATTCAAAATTTACCAGCCGGAAAAGGAGCTCTGTGCAGGTGTGTAACTGTGCAGGAACAGCGCCCCCTCAAGGTGGTGAGAGTGCAGATTTGCCACCATGGGCATCCTATAGTATAACTCTGATACTTCAGCTGTGGCTCAGTTGGTAGCACTCTTGCCTCTGTGTCAGAAGGTTGTGGGTTCAGGTCCCATTCCAGAGACCTGACCACATAATGCAGGCTGACACTCCAGTGCAGGACTGAGGGAGTGCTGCAATGTTGGAGGTACCGTTGGTCAGATAAGATGTTAAAACAAGGCCCCGTCTGCCCTCTCAGAGCAGTAATTGGCTGTAAAGAGTTTTGGGACATCCTGAGGTCATTAAAGGCGCTATATGAATGTAAGTCTTTCTTTCTTCTTTACTCCTGTTTATTTATTTCCAAACAATGTTTCAATCCAGTAGCTTCCAGTGACTATTATTTTCCTATTATCCTGGTAAGACGTCGATATTATACTGAATTTTTAAAACTGTGGTTATACCACATTACTAGAGTGAGACTGGTAGTTACAGAGAATAGTTTGTGAGAAAGAAAGACTTGCATTTATATAGACCTCAGGACGTCCCAAAGTGCTTAATATAAAGTACTTTTGAAGTGTAGTTACTGTTGTAATGTAGGAAACGTGGCAGCCAACTTGTGCACAGCAAGGTCCCACAAACAGCAATGTGATAATGACCAGACCATCTTTTTATTAGTGATGTTGGTTGAGGGATAAATATTGGCCAGGACACTGGAGAGAACTCACCTGCTCTTCTTCTAAGATTGCCATGGGACCTCTTATGTGCACCTGAGGGGGCAGATGGGGCCTCAGTTTAACATCTCATCCCAAAGACGGCACCTCCGACAGTGCAATGCTCCCTCGGTACCGCACTGGAGTGTCAGCCTAGATTATGGGCTCAAGTCTATGGAGTAGGACTTGAACCCACAACCTTCTGATTCAGTGCGAGAATGCTACCATTGAGCCATGGCTGACATGTAAGTAATCATTCTATGATTATATGATTCTATGGTGAAATGGGCAGACACATGGCAGGTGAAATTATTGCAGAGAAGTGTGAAGTGATACATTTTGGTAGGAAGAACGAGGAGAGGCAATATAAACTAAATGGTACAAATTTAAAGGGAGCGCAGGAACAGGGAAACCTGGGGGTGTACGTACACAAATATTTGAAGGTAGCAGGACAAGTTGAGAAGGCCGTTAAAAACGCATTAGGGATCCTTGGCTTTATAAATAGAGGCATAGAGTACAAAAGCAAGGAAGTTATGCAAACGTTTATAAAACAATGGTTAAGCTTCAGCTGGAGTATTGTGTTCAATTCTGGGCACCACACTTTAGGAAGGGTATCAAAACCTTAGAGAGGGTGCAGAAGAGATTCACCGGAATGATACCAGGGATGAGGGACTTGTTATGTGGTGAGACTGGAGAAGATGGGGTTGTTCTCCTTAGAGCAGAGAAGGTTAAGAAGAGATTTGATAGAAGTGTTCAAAATCATGAATGGTTTTGATGAAGTAAATAAGGAAAAACTGTTTCCAGAAGACTCAGATTTAAGATGATTGGCAAAAGAACCAGAGGTGACATGAGGAAACATTTTTTTGCAGCGAGTAGTTATGATCTAGGATCTACCAGATATGGATAGCTACGAAACGTTAACTCTCCGCAGATGCTGCCTGACTTGCTGAGCTTCTCCAGCATTTTCTGTTTTTATTTCAGATTTCCAGTATCTGCAGTATTTTGCTTTTGATTTAGTTATGATCTGGAATGCACTGCCTGAAAGAGTGGTGGAAACAGATTCAATAGTAACTTTCAAAAGGGAATTAGATAAATACTTGAAGGGAAATAATTTACTGGGAAAGAGCAGGGGAATGGGTCTAATTGGATAGCTCTTTCAAAGAGCTGGCACAGGCACAATGGGCTGAATGTCCTCCTTCTGTGCTGTTCGACACTATGATTGTGTAATGAGATAGGGTTAATTAGTAATCTTATAGTTAAGGATCCTCTGGGGCAGAGTGATCATAATATGATAGAATTTCAAGTCCAAAACTAGGGCCATAAATTTAAACAAAGCCAATTGGGTAGGTATGAGGGGCGAGTTGGCTAAGGTACATTGGGAAATTAGATTAAAAGATAGAAATAATTCATAGTCAAGTGCACTGTGGGAGAATCTTCACCACACGGACTGCAGCAGTTCAAGAAGGCGGCTCATCACCACCTTCTCAAAGGCAATTAGAGATGGGCAATAAATGCTGGCCTTGCCAGTGACACCCATATCCCATGAACAAATAAAAAAAAAATTCTCAACAAATACACATTCTCTTCAGGAATAAAAACTCAATGAGAAAAATGATCCAACTGTGGCTAACTAGAGTAGCTAAGGATAGTATTAGATTAAAAGAGGCTTACAATGTTGTCGAAAGAGTAATAAGCCTGAGGATTGGGAGGGTTTTAGAAATCAGCAAAGGATGACCAAAAAATTGATAAAGAGGGAGAAAACTGAATATTAGAGTAAACTAGCAAGAAATATAAAAACAGATTGTAAGAGCTTCTACAAATATGTAAAAAGGAAGGGATTATGAAAGTAAACGTGAGGAATATATAATGGGGAATAAGGGAATGGCAAAGATGTCAGCAAATATTTTGTACCTGTCTTCACAGTAGAAAACATGAAAAACATACCAGAAATAATGGGGAATTAAGGGTCTAATGAGAGTGAGGAACTTAAAGCAATTGAGATTAGTAAAGAAAAAGTACTGGAGAAATTAATGGGACTAAAAGCTGACAAATCCCCTGGACCTGATGGCCTACATCCTAGGATTTTAAAGGAGGTGGCTGCAGAGATAGTGGATACGTTGGTTTTAATCTTCCAGAATTCCCTAGATTCTAGAACGGACCCCATGGATTGGAAGGTAGCAAATGTAACACCGCTATTCAAGAAAGGAGGGAGCGAGAAAACAGGGAACTATAGGCCAGATAGCCTGACATCAGTAGTAGGGAAAGTGCTAGAATCTATTATTAAGGATGTAGTAATAGGGCACTAAGGGAAATCATGTTTGACTATTGTCTATTAGAATTCGTTGAGGGTGTAACTACCAGGGTAGATAAGGGGGAACCAGTGGATGCAGGATATTTGGATTTTCAAAAGGCATTCGATAAGGTGCCACACAAGAGGTTGTTACACAAGATTAGGGCTCATGGGATTGGGGGTAATGTGAGAAGATGGCAGCAATGTGGTTGATTCTTAATTGCCCTCTGAAATGGCCTAGCAAGCCACTCAGTTGTAAAATCTCGCTACGAAAAGTCATAATAAGAATAAAACCGGACGGACCACCCGGCATCGGACCACTAGGCACCGGACACGACAACGGCAAAACACCAAGCCCAGTCGACCCTGCAAGGTCCTCCTTACTAACATCTGGGGACTTGTGCCAAAATTGGGAGAGCTGTCCCACAGACTAGTTAAGCAACAGCCTGACATAGCCGGCGCACTGTGGCTGCAGTGTGCACCATCCACAGGATGCACTGCAGCAACTCGCCAAGGCTTCTTTGACAGCACCTCCCAAACCCGCGACCTCTACCACCTAGAAGGACAAGAGCTGCAGGCGCATGGGAACATATTTCCAAGTCACACACCATCCCGACTTGGAAATATATCGCCGTTCCTTCATTGTCGCTGGGTCAAAATCCTGGAACTCCCTTCCTAACAGCACTGTGGGAGAACCGTCACCACACGGATTGCAGCGGTTCAAGAAGGCGGCTCACCACCACCTTCTCGAGGGCAATTAGGGATGGGCAATAAATGCCGGCCTTGCCAGCGACGCCCACAGATACAATGGGCCGAATGGCTTCCTTCTGTGCTGCACGATTCTACTGTACAGTGCTGTGTTGGTTCTATCTTCAAACTTGCAAAATCTAACTGCAATTGTAATAAGATGGTGTTATCGGTCTCACTCAACACGCTGTGAAGTGTTGTCTTTACATAAATTCTGACTCTGTAGTTATGGAAATGTGTGAAAAGGTGAAGTAAATTAGTCCAAGCTGGCGATTTGCACAAATATATGAACTTCTTCATGGCAAAAATCCAATGTTTTCACCATTGAAACATAGTTATCCCCAACAACTTGTCTAAACAGTCATCTGCCCCTCCTCACCTGCTTCTGTTATTTACTTTCATTTTGAAACTACATTTTCAACAACTTTCACTGGTAGAATGTTTAAACTGTCTGGCTAACATCTCCCTCAAGAACAATTCTGAGGTTGTTTTCTCTCGAAATAAAATGTCTTAGAATCATAGAATGGTTACGGCACAGAAGGAGGCTATTTGGCCCATCGAGCCCGAGCTAGCTCTTTGTAAGAGCAATCCAGTTAGTCCCATTCCCCCACTCTTTCCCCGTAGCCTTGCAGATTTTTTCCCCTTCAAATATTTATCCAATTCCTTTTTGAAAGCCACGATTGAATCTGCTTCCACCACCCTTTCAGGCAGCGCATTCCAGATCATAACTACTCGCTGCGTAAAAATTTCTTTCCTCATGTCGCCTTTGGTTCTTTTGCCAATCATCTTAAATCTGTGTCCTCTGGTTCTCAACCCTTCCACCAATGGGAACAGTTTCTCTTTATTTACTTTATCGAAAAACTTCATGATTTTTGAACACTTCTATCAAATCTCCTCTCAACCGTCTCTGCTCTAAGGACAGCAACTCCAGCTTCTCCAGTCTATCCACGTAACTGAAGTCCCTCATCCCTGGAACCATTCTAGTAAATCTCTTCTGTACCGTCTCTAAGGCCTTCACATCTTTCCTAAAGTGCGGTGCTCAGAATTGAACACAATACTCCAGTTGTGGCCGAACCAGTGTTTTATAAAGGTTCAAAATAACTTCTTTGCTTTTGTACTCTATGCTTCCATTTAGAAAGCTCAGGATCCCGTATGCTTTTTTAACCACTTTCTCAACCTGTCCTGCCACCTTCAAAGATTTGTGCACATATACCCCCAGGTCTCTCTGTTCCTGCAACTCCTTTAGAATTGTACCATTTAGTTTATATTGCCTTTCCTAGTTCTTCCTGTCAAAATGTATCACTTCACACTTCTCTGCATTAAATTTCATCTGCCATGTGTCCACCCATTCCATTAGCCTATGTCCTCTTGAAGTCTATCACTATCCTCCTCACTGCTTACTACATTTCCAAGTTTTATATCATCTGCAAATTTTGAAATTGTGCCCTGTACACCCAAGTACAAGTCATTAATATATATATTTTAAAAAATTCTTTTTAAAAATTCGTTCATGGGATGTGGGCGTCGCTGGCAAGGCCAGCATTTATTGCCCATCCCTAATTGCCCTTGAGAAGGTGGTGGTGAGCCGCCTTCTTGAACCGCTGCAGTCCGTGTGGTGAAGGTTCTCCCACAGTGCTGTCAGGAAGGGAGTTCCAGGATTTTGACCCAGTGACGATGAAGGAACGGCGATATATTTCCAAGTCGGGATGGTGCGTGACTTGGAGGGGAACGTGCATGTGGTGATGATCCCATGTACCTGCTGCTCTTGTCCTTCTAGGTGGTAGAGGTTGCGGGTTTGGGAGGTGCTGTCGAAGAAGCCTTGGTGAGTTGCTGCATTGCATCCTGTGGATGGTACACGCTGCAGCCACTGTGCGACGGTGGTGAAGGGAGTGAATGTTTAGGGTGGTGGATGGGGTGCCAATCAAGCGGGCTGCTTTGTCCTGGACGGTGTCGAGCTTCTTGAGTGTTGTTGGATATATAAATAATGGAGAAAAAACAAAAACACCCATGGCCAGGCAACGGTATGCACGTAAATTTCTCAGTAACAAGAATCAGTTTCACTCATCCATCCATCCATCCATCCATTCATTCATTCATTCATTCATCCATTCATTCATCCATTCATTCATGCTGTTCGCACTCCAAACCCCAGCCCCAGGTGCTCCTGTCTCTCACCTGAGTCAGCGCGCCTTTGACGTCAAGCCATTACGGAGCCCCGCCCACATTCCGACCCCGAGCTCGCAGGGCTGCGCATGCGTCGTGGTCCCCTGAGCCGGAGGGGCGGCGCCAGCGTCAAGAGCCCCGCCCCGGCCAGCGCTGAACGAGCATGCGCAGTAGGAGCTGACCCACCTCCCCCGCCTCACCGCGGCCGGGAGACCGCGCCTGCGCGTCGTTAGTCGGCGCTTCACCTGCCGAGAGTGTGGAGCCGTCAGCAACGGGGTGAGGGAGAGCCGTGAGGAGGAGCCGCCGCCGCCGCCGCCGCCGCCCCAACGAACCGAGAATGCCGCTGGGCCTGAAGGGCAGGAGGAAGAACAAGTCGCGGGACAGCTCCACCCTGGTGGAGAATGAAGGGGGCCCGGGCTGGAGGGGAGGCGGTCCCGGGGCCACCCCCTCCGCGGGCGGTCCCGGGCTGCCTGCCCCGCCGCCTCACGCCCGGCCCAAGCTGGTCTTCCACACGCAGCTGGCGCACGGCAGCCCCACCGGCAGGATCGAGGGCTTCTCCAACGTCAGGGAGCTGTACTCCAAGATCGGGGAGGTGTTCAATATCCCCGCCTCCGAGGTAAGAGCCGAGCCGACCCGGGGAGGGGAGGGGAGTGGGAGAGTGGTCAGCCGGGGTCGGAAGCGGTGGGACGAGCCTGGGCCAACTTGCTGAGTCCGTCACCTAACAGCGAGGTTTATGGAGGGGGGAGGTTTAAATGGGTTTCGGTGGACTTCAATCCCTTGACAGACACTAGGTTATGAAGGGTTCCCTAGCCCACCCCCCTTGCTTGATCCAGCCCCCCCCCTTGCTTGATCCAGCCCCCCCCCCTTGCTTGATCCAGCCCCCCCCCCCTTGCTTGATCCAGCCCCCCCCCCTTGCTTGATCCAGCCCCCCCCCCTTGCTTGATCCAGCCCCCCCCCCTTGCTTGATCCAGCCCCCCCCCTTGCTTGATCCAGCCCCCCCCTTGCTTGATCCAGCCCCCCCCCTTGCTTGATCCAGCCCCCCCCCCCTTGCTTGATCCAGCCCCCCCCCCTTGCTTGATCCAGCCCCCCCCCCCTTGCTTGATCCAGCCCCCCCCCCTTGCTTGATCCAGCCCCCCCCCCTTGCTTGATCCAGCCCCCCCCCCTTGCTTGATCCAGCCCCCCCCCCCTTGCTTGATCCAGCCCCCCCCCCTTGCTTGATCCAGCCCCCCCCCCTTGCTTGATCCAGCCCCCCCCCCCTTGCTTGATCCAGCCCCCCCCCCTTGCTTGATCCAGCCCCCCCCCCTTGCTTGATCCAGCCCCCCCCCCTTGCTTGATCCAGCCCCCCCCCCTTGCTTGATCCAGCCCCCCCCCTTGCTTGATCCAGCCCCCCCCCTTGCTTGATCCAGCCCCCCCCTTGCTTGATCCAGCCCCCCCCCTTGCTTGATCCAGCCCCCCCCCTTGCTTGATCCAGCCCCCCCCCTTGCTTGATCCAGCCCCCCCCCTTGCTTGATCCAGCCCCCCCCCTTGCTTGATCCAGCCCCCCCCCTTGCTTGATCCAGCCCCCCCCCTTGCTTGATCCAGCCCCCCCCCTTGCTTGATCCAGCCCCCCCCCCCTTGCTTGATCCAGCCCCCCCCCCCTTGCTTGATCCAGCCCCCCCCTTGCTTGATCCAGCCCCCCCCCTTGCTTGATCCAGCCCCCCCCCCTTGCTTGATCCAGCCCCCCCCCCTTGCTTGATCCAGCCCCCCCCCCCATGCATGATCCAGCCCCCCCCCTTGAATGATCCAGCCCCCCCCCCCTTGAATGATCCAGCCCCCCCCCTTGAATGATCCAGCCCCCCCCCTTGAATGATCCAGCCCCCCCCCTTGAATGATCCAGCCCCCCCCCCTTGCTGGATCCAGCCCCCCCCCCTTGCTTGATCCAGCCCCCCCCTTGCTTGATCCAGCCCCCCCCCTTGCTTGATCCAGCCCCCCCCCTTGCTTGATCCAGCCCCCCCCCTTGCTTGATCCAGCCCCCCCCCCTTGCTTGATCCAGCCCCCCCCCCTTGCTTGATCCAGCCCCCCCCCTTGCTTGATCCAGCCCCCCCTTGCTTGATCCAGCCCCCCCAACCCCTTGCTTGATCCAGCCCCCCCCCCTGATTGATCCAGCGACCCCCCCCTGATTGATCCAGCGACCCCCCCCTGATTGATCCAGCGACCCCCCCTGATTGATCCAGCGACCCCCCCCTGATTGATCCAGCGACCCCCCCCTGATTGATCCAGCGACCCCCCCCTGATTGATCCAGCGACCCCCCCCTGATTGATCCAGCGACCCCCCCCTGATTGATCCAGCGACCCCCCCCTGATTGATCCAGCGACCCCCCCCTGATTGATCCAGCGACCCCCCCCTGATTGATCCAGCGACCCCCCCCTGATTGATCCAGCGACCCCCCCCTGATTGATCCAGCGACCCCCCCCTGATTGATCCAGCGACCCCCCCCTGATTGATCCAGCGACCCCCCCCTGATTGATCCAGCGACCCCCCCCTGATTGATCCAGCGACCCCCCCCTGATTGATCCAGCGACCCCCCCCCTGATTGATCCAGCGACCCCCCCCTGATTGATCCAGCGACCCCCCCCTGATTGATCCAGCGACCCCCCCCTGATTGATCCAGCGACCCCCCCCTGATTGATCCAGCGACCCCCCCTGATTGATCCAGCGACCCCCCCCTGATTGATCCAGCGACCCCCCCCTGATTGATCCAGCGACCCCCCCCTGATTGATCCAGCGACCCCCCCCTGATTGATCCAGCGACCCCCCCCTGATTGATCCAGCGACCCCCCCCCTGATTGATCCAGCGACCCCCCCTGATTGATCCAGCGACCCCCCCTGATTGATCCAGCGACCCCCCCCTGATTGATCCAGCGACCCCCCCCTGATTGATCCAGCGACCCCCCCCTGATTGATCCAGCGACCCCCCCTGATTGATCCAGCGACCCCCCCTGATTGATCCAGCGACCCCCCCCTGATTGATCCAGCGACCCCCCCCTGATTGATCCAGCGACCCCCCCTGATTGATCCAGCGACCCCCCCCCTGATTGATCCAGCGACCCCCCCCTGATTGATCCAGCGACCCCCCCCTGATTGATCCAGCGACCCCCCCCTGATTGATCCAGCGACCCCCCCTGATTGATCCAGCGACCCCCCCCTGATTGATCCAGCGACCCCCCCCTGATTGATCCAGCGACCCCCCCCTGATTGATTGATCCAGCGACCCCCCCCTGATTGATCCAGCGACCCCCCTCTTATCCTCCCCCCGATTGGTCCAGCGACCCCCCTCTTATCCTCCCCCTGATTGATCCAGCGACCCCCTCCTGATTGATCTAGCGACCCCCTCTTATCCTCCCCCTGATTGATCCAGCGACCCCTCTCTTATCCTCCCCCCGATTGATCCAGCGACCCCCCTCTTATCCTCCCCCTGATTGATCCAGCGACCCCCTCCTGATTGATCTAGCGACCCCCTCTTATCCTCCCCCTGATTGATCCAGCGACCCCCCTCTTATCCTCCCCCTGATTGATCCAGCGACCCCCCTCTTATCCTCCTCCTGATTGATCCAGCGACCCCCCTCTTATCGTCCCCCTGATTCATCCAGCCCCCCCTTATCCTCCCCCTAATTGATCCAGCCCCCCCTCTTATCCAGCCCCCCTCTTATCCAGCCCCCCTCTTATCCTCCCCCTGATTGATCCAGCCTACCCCTCCTTCCCTCTCCCTCCTCCCCCCTCCCTTTTGGCTCCCCCTCACATTTTATTATCTTAAAATGAGGTAAAGATGTAGAAAAATGCACCATCCTTTCTATGGGACATTGGACCTCGGATCAACTGATGAACTTCCTCTGCTACTGACCGTTCACTTCGTGCCGAGTTAGGAAAGTTTTAAACCCGAACTTTTCGGAATCGGAAACCTGTTGCACGAAACAGTAAATTGCCCGCAATGCCCGCAGTGTCGGCGTGTTGCAGGCCGTGCGGATTGAATGAGACCATAAACTTGTTGAGTTTAGTAGCGGGTGGATGACGCTGGACTGAGCGATTTGTTGCCAGTTTTCTTTCCTGTTCCCAGAGTACAAAGGACATCGGGACATTGAGCCAATGAATTGTCGCAGTTTCTCTAAACATTTGCTGCTCCTGTTTGGATGTTTCAATTGATTTGTTGCAAAATACGCACCGTTTTGTGATTTTGTGGAGGTTTGATGCTAATGGTGTGTGTCAGTCAATAACTTCAACCCCTTAGGCTAATCTCGGTGACTAATCTTTTGTATTTTTGTAACCTGGTGCACTTTATTTGTTACAGACACCGATTCATTGTTACAGTGGAACGATTTAAAAAAAAAATCCCTTGTTACCTAAGGGTTGAAGTTGTTGACTAACATACACCATTCACATTGTATCCTGCCGCTATTTTTTTTGAAGGAGATCATTAACATTTTTTCTTTAGTGCAGTTAATGCAAAGCAAGTCGGGACGCATTTGCTGTTTCCCCCCATTGTCATTGAATTTTTTAAATCCGATTTTCCTGTTCCTGAAATGAATATTTAGCTTTTAGATTAACCACCAAATACATTTGGGAAGAATATTTTAAAAAAGAAAGAGCTTGGATTTATATCCTTTTATTCTTTTATTGGGAAAAGAACCAAAGGTGACATGAGGAAATACTTTTTTTTATACAGGGAGTGGTTAGGATCTGGAATGCACTGCCCGAGGGGGTGGTGGAGGCAGATTCAATCATGGCCTTCAAAAGTGAACTGGATAAGTACTTGAAAGGAAAAAATTTGCAGGGCTACGGGGAAAGGGTGGGGGAGTGGGACTAGCTGGATTGCTCTTGTATAGAGCTGGCGCGGACGTGATGGGCCAAATGACCAGCTTCTGTGCTATAACCTTTCTATGATTCTATGATATGGCGCCTTTCACAATCTCAGGATGTCCCAAAGCGCTTTGCAGCCAATGAAGTACTTTTTGAAGGGTAGTCACTGTTGTAATGTGGAAAACATGGCAGCTAATTTGCGCACAGCAAGGTCCCACAAACAGCAATGAGATAATGACCGGATTATCTGTTTTAGTGATTTTGGCTGAGGGATAAATATTGGTCAGAACACTGGGGAGAACTCCCCTGCTCTTCTTCGAAATAGTGCCATGGGATCTTTTATGTCCACCTGAGAGCGCAGACGGGGCCTCGGTTTAATGTCTTATCCAAAAGGCAGCACCTCTGATGGTCTCTGGGTTGGGCCTTGAACCCACAACATTCTGAAGGAGAGGTGAGAGTGCTACCACTGAGTCACAGCTGACACTATACTGCACGTTTCGTGGCATTGCACAGCAGTGTCTATTTTGCACCATTGCTAAACTTGCAGTCCAAGCTCGAGAGTCATGGCCCGACCTGACTCAGGTGACAAGCAATGAAATATCCCCAGGAAATGGAATCCAACAGTGCTTCAGTTTGATATCAAATGAGGTGTAAATTCAGCGTGGTGTCAAGCCTGGTTTAGAAAGTTGGATCTCCCTTAAACAGGGCACATTTTAAACCTAGATGATGTTAATGTTGAGAGAGCAGAGATTCATCCTCTCGGTGCTCTGTTAAGAGGGACACTGTGCATGAACGTGACCATGGGTGTAGGTAACTCTCTCCAGTTAGACAGAAACTGAAGATGGTCTGAGGCCAGTAGCTGCAGTTCAGGAACATAGGAACAGGAGCAGGCCATTCAGGCCCTCAAGGCTGTTTTGCCATTCAGTTAGATCTAGACTGATTTGTACCTCAACTCCTTTGATCCATATCCCTTGAAAACCTTACCTGATAAAAAAAAATCTGTTAGTCTCAATCTTGAAAGCTCCAATTGACCTAACATCCACAGCCTTTTGGGGAAGAGAATTCCAAAATTCCACTACCCTTTGTGTGAAAGAGTACTTCCTATTTTCACTCCTGAATGGCCTAGCTCTACATTTAAGATTATGCCCTCTTGTTCTGAAATTCCGCCACCAGAGGAAATAGTTTCTTGCTATATACCCTATTGAATCCTTTTATCGTTTTAAACACCTCAA
This sequence comes from Heptranchias perlo, assembly GCF_035084215.1. Lineage (NCBI taxonomy): Eukaryota > Metazoa > Chordata > Chondrichthyes > Hexanchiformes > Hexanchidae > Heptranchias > Heptranchias perlo. Next base: position 12,312,771 of record NC_090333.1, on the reverse strand, counting down.
TTAAATCACCCCATAACCTTCTAAACTCAAGGGAATACAAGCCAAGTTTATGCAAACCGTGCAGTATGAATGTTGGCTCAAAGGGAAATTTTCTGGTACCATTTTGTTATACTAATATGCTAAATAAACTATCTGACCAATCAGATGCAAATATTTTCACGCAGTTAAATATGGAGAGGTTAGTACCTCCACTGCACCAAATTAGAAAATGATTCAAAACAAAAGGGCAATGAGTGAATAAGATCCTACTTTTTGCACGGTGTGAAATAAAGTACTACATTTGTGTGTGTGTGGTTTTTAATTAGTAATCGTAACAGGTCTTTCATCTTGTGCCACTGCTGCCAGACATCCATTAATAATCTCATTGTTGAACAGCAATTCTACACAGAGTTCAACTAGAGGTCATGCAAAAAACAGGGTTTTTAAAGTCTTGACCAAACTCATGGTGAAACACACTGTTTTAATTTAGGTGATGGGAACAGCAGGTCACCAGCTGTAGTCCTCAACAACCTTAGGTTTACGGTAGTTTAACTGCTTAAGGCATTGCGTAGCTGGGCCTCACAAACGAGAAACTTTCAGTCCGTAGCCTCTGCTGAGTTCGCTAATCTCAGTCAGAGCAACAGTAGGAGGAGGGCTACAATTGGCCACAGGGCCCCTGCACTGGGGAAGGCAGGGGGAGATAACAGCTCTTGTTCTCTGTCCTAATCAAAGCACCAACTGGACATACACGTGCGTTGGACTAGAACAGGATCGGGATCAGCAACGATGCCATTCATGGTCAAACAGCTGAATGCCGCTCACTGTCCAGTTTCACACATGACGAGTGGCCAGTTGTACAAGGTGTACTCCAGCAATGATTCAATGCTTTGAAAGGAGGCATGCAGAGAAAATTGTCCAAAGCTTTTGTTTTGTTTAAAAGGGTGAACAGACTGACTCGGTATAAAGATTTTAAAAATCAACTTTTATTGACTTAAGTATCTAACTCCTTCCGAGATGCAGCCCAATTTCTGGCAAAAGATAACTTCAAGCAATCATTTGCCATGATCTTAAATTGTCAAAAAAGAAATTCTGTCGGGGAGGATTGATTGCATGAAATGCAACAATGAGCTAAGGAGATGGAACAGAAAAGCAAGTAAAACATGTTTTTGTCAAATATTACGGAATGATTTTCTATGAATCAGAATTAGTAAAATTAATCAGTATGCTCACAGTCCTTATATCTGTTTATCTACATTACCATAACGACTACCCTTCAAAAATACTCAATTGGCTGTAAAGTGCTTTGGGACGTCCTGAGGTTGTGAAAGGTGCTATACAAATGCAAGTTCATTCTTTATCTGAACATCCATACCAAGCAGCATACAAATAAATATTAATCACTTTCTGTATTTCTTCTCCCCTTCTCGCACCTGTCATATTTGATTGGATTTTACAGTTAATCTCTTGAGATTTGTTTTTTAAGGGAACCAAGGAGCTGAATGTTTAATATCTTATTAACTTATAACAACAAATGTTAATTTAACGAGCACTGAAAGACAAGATCACCAAGGAGAAAAAATTCTTTAAAACTGTCCATCTACAGTTCCTCTAAAAAGTTTTCAAACAATACAAGCAAAACTTACATAGGATCATTGTAACATTAATCACCAAGAAGTAACAGCTGACCATTCATTGCTCCTCCAAGCTTCATTTTCCCTAGAAACAGGACACAGAGGATTCCCATCGTCTTGCACTTGATAGCTTGGCTTTGGTGTGCAAGACATTCCATGTGCCAGTTCACAATTACACTAATCAGTACTATCGAATCACAATCTTTTAGAGTGAAATTCATCTATTTTAATTTAACACTGCTATCTATTACTTAAAAACCAAACACTGTTTTCAAAGGGCCTGCAATGTGTCTCATTCATAAATTACTAACATTTTCTCAGGGATGACAACTTTGCTAACGTTAGAACTGCAAGTGAAGGAACTGGTCACTCGACCCAACAGGGAGAGAGCTAAACAAGGCGCAATCATCACAGAATAATCCAATATAAATTCTAGAGTGTAAATAATTGAACCTAAACTTTGAGTTAAACAAAAAGTGAAAAAAAAAGTGACAAGACTTAATAACTGGATGTGCCAGATCAGGTTACGGATCCAAAGAGGATGTGCGATACACCCACAGACTGCTTTTCAAATGCACTGTGTGGCAGAGAAATGCAGGATGTACGTATATCAGTATCCTCAAAGGGTTTGTGACCAAACAACTTAGAAGGCCATTTTTATGCATAGTGAACATTTCCATGGCTTTTTAAAGAAAGTACTGGAGTCAGAAAGAACAAACTTGCATTTATATAGCACCTTTCTAAAGCACTTCACAGCCAGTTAAGTACTTCTGAAGGGTCGTCACTGTTGTAATGTAGGGAAATGCAGCAACTAATTTGCACACACAATCCTACGAACAGCAATGATATAATGATCTGCTTTAGTGATGTCCACTGAGGGGAAGTGCGTGCAGATATAAGATTTTTAAAAATATATTAAAGCGTAGTCGCATATATCTGTGGTCGCACTCTTGCCTGTTTTAGAAGGCTGTGGGTTCAAGCCCCACACCAGACACTTGAGCACAAAATCTAGGCTGACACGCCAATGCAGTATTGAGGGAGCGCTGCACTGTTGGAGGCGCTGTCTTTCGGATGAGATGTTAAGCTGAGGCCCTGTCTGCCCTCTCAGTGCCATAGGATCTTTTCCGTCCACCAATTTCGAAGAAGAGCAGGGGAGTTCTCCCCAGTGTCCTGACCAATATTTATCCCTCAAACAATGCCTAATAACAGATTATCTGGTCATTATCACATTGCTGTTGAGAGATCTTGCTGTGTGTAAATTGGCTGCTGCGTTACAACAGTGACTTCACTTCAAAAGTATTTAATTGGCTGTGAAGCGCTTTGGGATGTCCTGAGGTCATGAATGGCGCTATATAAATGCAAGTTCTTTCTTTTATAAACACACCATTTAAGGTTTTGCTGCACACCCATGTGATGCTGATAATTTAACGCCTTGGGTTGCTCGCGGCACCGGTGACACATCTGCGACCATCTGTACTTGGTGCTTAACAGCTCAAAATGTTCTCCAGGCGTAACCTGAGCCTGGGAAGACAAGGTCTTTCATTGTGCAGCTGGCTGCTCCTCACAGTACCAACCCTGTTCCAGGCATTTTAATTTTAGCAATATGTTTTAAACTCCCCTCCCCCTTCCTCTCACCACTCCCCTGTATTACCTGTCGTAACATGTATTACACTATCTTTGTGGAGTCCTGCTTATTTTGGAAAAGTTACAAAAGTTAATTTTCTCTAGCTACAGATCAGATTGTTGTTGGGGGTGGTGGTGAAGTGTTGAAGATAATGAAATGCTAAGTGACTACTACTGGAATAAGGCAGAGCTCACGTATAAACTAATGAAAAATTAATTGAAATCAGATACATTGGAAGGCACTTAATCATGGAAAGGGCCTCTGTCCTTAACTCTCGTCCACAGTTGACAAAATCCTCTTCAGTATCTTGAGGCTCAATCTCTCCAACACTGTCTTAGCTGGCCTTTCCACCTCTGTTAATTACAGCTGATCTAGGACACTACTGACTCCTCTTCATCTGCATAAAGATCCATGTCCTCGTCAGCCTTGTCCTTTCTGAGCTCTATTGACTCCCCATGCCCTCAGCAAAATGACTGGAGGATTTTTGTCCTGGCATTGAAATTCATCCATGGCCTTCCCCCATCTTGCCTCAGTGGCCCCCTTAAACCGACCATCCCTGCATGCTCCTCCGACACTTGTTGACTCCTTGTTCCCACTACCCTACTGCACCGTCGCTGCCTGCTTTTTGGACACATCTGTCCCTGCTCTCTGGGATTTTGCTTCTCTTCTCCTCCACAATGCCTCATCTTGCCACACCCCTGCCAGCTTTCAAAGACCTGCCAAATTCTCTCTGTCTCCTCCTGAGCGCAGTCCACCGTTTTCCACTGCCCCCCTCTTGCGCTTTTGAGACTTTTTTTCTGTCTGTGAGGAGAGCTATTGAAATAAATAATCACGGTAGCAAGGACACAGACTTTAGGAGTATTCAGAGAACAGTTGCCTGCTGGGCCCTGAGAGATGTGGTAATAGAAGAATAAAGATCAATCGGATAGATGGCCTTTTCCTGTTGACTTGTCTTGCGTTGGTCATGGTTAGATAAGGTGAATGGTTTTGTTCATGAGCCAGTTGTTGATGGAGGAACTGGTTGGACCAGTATTGTTTGTTGTTGCATTAATTGAGCTGAGAGCGGGTCCTGTAAGGCCAGGCTCATTATATGGAAATTCTGAAGGTGAATCATACACTCCAGATGTCACTGACCCTGCTTCTGTCGGAAGCAGTTAACTCGTATTTGGCAGTTTCTGATGTGCTAATTCAGTCCTGCTTATATTGCAGAATGGTTTGAGTAACAATTGCACACGTGCACAGTTAGTGCCAATACCCCGTCTGGCCGGGGATGTTTGCAAAATAGGCTGGCAATTGTCACCTCTGTGGGTGGGTTCAGAGGTCAGTGATGTCAGATACCACCAGTGCAAACTATTTATTGGAAACACTGGGTTACGCCCTGGAGGATTTCAGTGTCTCTGGTGGCAAGGGCATTAGGTGGTTTAGACTACAAGATTGCCTCTGGCTCTTCTGCTGTTAGAGGCTATCCAGTTAGGTAGTCTCGCCACTGTCCTTGCCTCCAACCAGTGCACTCTATACTTTACTCTCTGGACCCTACACTGGTGAATGGCATCAGCCCTTGATATTGGGCCTGCCCATTCAAACTCCTTATCTAGTCAAGGTCTTCTCTGTCTGCTTTTGGATCTGTTATCGTGAACTTTTCCAGAGGATGTCATTTGTGACTTTGATTAGGGCTGTTTCAGAAAATACCTTCATGACGTTGGAGTTGCTCCCTTCCTTTCAACTTTGTTGCTTTAGCTGTTGGATGTTAGACCACCTAAGTAAACTATTTTATCTACTTACCTTTATATCCATTTTTTTCACTCTCTGACAACTATTGGGGGATTGCAGTTCTCTTGATTACAACTGATTTCACCTCAACATTTATTTTCAAAACATATTCTCACTTGCCAGTTTCTCTTTTCAAATGTCTCATGCACTATTTCTTAGTGCTGTTTAATTGTCATGCCATAAGTTTTTTTTTGCATTAGTGGGTTACCTCAGGAATCATAGCTGGGGCATGTGCTACTTATCGTGTACGTATGAATGACTTGGAAAACATATGAACGTACATACGAAATTGATTGACACGAAAAGACCAGCTGGCCCATCAGGCCTGCCCCACACTCATGGTGGCCGGAGCATCATGACGAAGCACTTCGTTCTGCTGCCCCTCTCTTTCCCCCCCCCCCCCCTCCCGCCCCCCCCCCCAACCCCTGCAGTCATGTAATCTCCTGGGAGTGGCACAAAACTGGAAGGCAATCCAAAAGGAAACAGGCTGATCAAATACAGAAGGATCTGGATAGATTTGGGAGCTGAGGCTGTGGAATGGCTGATTTAATTTCATGTGGACAAATGCAAAGTCATGAGATTTGGAAGGGATAATGAACAACAGCAATATTAACTAAATGGTATTATTGTATGGACCATGAAACAGGAGAGAGATTTTGGGGGCCCTGGTAGATAAATGAGCTGATGGCTTCAGCAAATGTATGGCACCAGTAAAAACAGCACAGAGGCTGTGTAGCCAGAAGAACAGGAAGTGATTGAGTTTGTACAGAGTGCTGGTCTGGCTGCACCTGTGTACAGTTCTGGTCACTATTATGAGAAAGATAACCAGGCATTGGCGAAGGTGCAGCAAACGGCAACTAAATTGATAACTGGGATTAGACACCTGAGTTATGAGAAGCTGGGATTGTTTACACTGGAGAGGGCTCAGGGGTGATCTTATAGAAGTACTAAAGAGTCTAAAAGGCACAGACAAGATAAATGTCAATATGTTTAACATAGTCAGATTCCACAATAAAAGGGCATGACCACAAACATAGAGGGGGAGTAAAAATATCGCAACATGCTCGATGAAAAAAGACCAAGGTCCATCTAATTTGGCTTGTACCATCCTGGAAGTCGCATGATGCAACGATAGTGGAGTTGCTTGCTGACTAATTGTAGACTAACTGATAGCAATCAGTTTCTATAACAGACCCAGAGATGAATCGAGGAAAACCCCAGTGGTGGAGAGCTTTGGGAATCATAGATTCAAAGTCACTTGTTCTTCCTGAGCATGTGACACTTACCATATGACAGTTTTAACTGCTTTATGTCATGGGTGGTGAGTGTATGGAATGGACTGCCAAGGGAGGAATTGAGGGCTGATTGTGTCAATAAATTTGAGAGGTGGATAAATACGTTGAGGAAAAAATTGATACAGTGGTATGAGAGGAATGGCGGGATATGGGATTTCCTAGTCACTGGGAATGACTGATTGGAATCCAGTGGTCTTCTCCAGTCCTGTATATTTCTATGTTCCTATGTGTTTCATTGGTCATGTATCTAATTTCTATACCTTTAAGAAATGTTAGTGTGAGATGGTGGACTGCGCTAACTTGGCCCCCTTCCATCTTTCAACCCCACTCATCCACAAAATCTAATCAGTGTGCTCTGTCTGCCATTTGTTGCAGTCCCACTCTTGTTATTATAATGGAGCATTAGGTAACCCCATAGAATAAAGCAGGCATTAGTGGAGCTGTCTCACTGAACACACTTCGAACTGTTGGTGGTTTCTTGGTTTGCCAATGTTTGCACAGGCAGGCTAAACACGCCTGCATTTTAGGGCAATGGGAATGTGCTAAATGGTGGTTAGAGCTCAATGGTTACATTGTGCAGTTTAGTAGAGAGGAGAGATGGAATGAGGACACTTTGACATAGCCTGCTATTAGCTTGTACAAGCATGCATTTAAATTTGCACTGACACATCGTAACTCCCTGCATTGAATCTGTGTATCCTACGTTTAATTGGGTAAAACTGCCTCTTGGAGGTGAGATTGTGGCCTGTCTTCACAGCACATTCAATCTCTGATATGTAAAATGAATACGACACAGGCTACTACAGTCAAATTGATCATGTTGAGCACTTGTCCCGAAGTTCTTTACCAAGTGAGGCACTTATTAAAGAATGGAATTCTAGAGGATGAGATTTAATATCTGAACACTGAGCACTTGCTGGAATTTTAATAGTTTTAACTGATTTCCTTCTCCTTGCTGTGGTGTGGTTTCTTTGAAAGCTTCTGGTCCCTCACCAAAGTAGCCATTCTTCATTTTTGTGTCTCGACAGTACGCTTTGACTGTGGGGGGGGGGGGGGGGATGATGCAGACAAGCCCAATCCTGTCCTTGCTTGTCATCCATATGGATACATTTTCCATACAGGTGGGGGCAGGTGGTATTACCTTGTTCAGTGTTTGGTACGGCCAAAAATAGGTTTTTTTTGTTTGTGAGTGGGAGATGTGTACATAGGAATTGCTGGACAAAAATGCAAGGTCCATCTAGTTCACCTACCACCCTGGGAGTCGCATGATACAACGATAATGGAGTTGTTGACTAATCATAGCAATCAATCTCCATCAATTTGTCTACAACAGACCCAGACACGAAGCAAGGAGAGCTGGTGGAGAGCTTTGGGAACCGTAGGTCCCTCCCAGGCATGCTACACTTACAGATCACATAAGAATACAAGAAATCGGAGCAGGAGTAGGCCATACGGTCCCTCGCGTCTCAAATTACTCATATACTGTATTCCACAGTATTATTTTCTGAATGAAATCTATTTAATTTGCATTTGAATGAATCAATACATCTTACTAAACCTGTGGCCCAGGCATCCTGTCACCAGCCACTGATGGGATTTTCAATTGAACTAAAGGAAGGGGGTGTATGCTACTTAAAATAACGCAATCTCCGCAATGGCTCAGGGTGGGGAGAAGTTGTGAAGGAATTTGAAGAGGTCATGGATTTTAAATTCAATGCAGTGAGCCAGCGAGGAATGGAGTGATTACTGAGGGACATAATGCAAGATAGGACAAGGGCAGCAGCGTTTTGAAGGACTTAGTGTTTATGGAGGGTGTGAGGCCTGCATGGTGGACATTGCAAATTAATGCCTAGAGATGGCAAAAGCTTGCCTGACACTAAATTCATCACCTCGACATTCATTCTATCACTGCGAACACCTGTGCCAGATCGATAACCATGAGCACTTCACCCCAGTGTTAGCGCAAATGGTGACTCAAGGAGCAGCCCAAGTTTAAAAGGACAGAAATCTAATTATGTTGCTGGATGTTGTTTCACAATTGAAGTGGAGATGGTAGAAAAATTTCACCCACTCACCATTACATCTCTAAACCCTGCTGTGTACAGTATTTTTTTTCCCTTCTGTACACTGTGTTAAGAGTATTGCAACAAAGAATTTTCTGTGATACTCTTTGATTATAATTTGCTCCCAATGACATTATTTGCTCCCATGGCATTATTCGGCAAAAAAAAAACCAGTATGAATTCTGAAACTAGGCTGAAAACAGCAGGAGCCTCAAACCCATTTATTCTGTGGCTTTGCAGTTTTTCTTCCTGCATCCAACTTATAGGCATGAATTTTTACTTTGAAAGTACCTGTTCTGACCCCCCTTTTTATTGACGTGCTTACAGGGTAGAGCAAATTGCTCCAGTGAGTGGGCGTGGAGGAGGGTGGGGCTAGCACAGGGACTTTGGGCTGAATGGCTTCCTTCTGGTACTGTTGATTCTCTCAAACTGCTTGACTTCACTTCCTCATCTAATTCCCTCAATTACTTGATCATAACTTCCTGTTACCTATTCAATATTGTGTTCAAAACGGGAATACAATACCGTTCCCAGAGACTTTTTAGTGCTGCTCTGATCTTGTTTAACTTGTTTTTTTTAATAAACTAGTACAGATTTCTAAGCGGCTTAATGGAAGGAAATACCATAAGGACCAACATATTTGGATAGATTTTCAATCATGAATGCTTAGTTCCAGCCTGTATAAATAAAATAGCAAGCTGCTTCAGGAGTTTGATACAGCGTGAAAACTTACTGTTTGTACCTGGGGGAGTGTGAAATTGTTAACAATAGGCCTTGAAATTGAATCAGCGCAGCTTTGATAGTTGCCCGATGGTTAGTCACACTGGAGGGACATTAGCTTCCATCTCCCACCAGCGGTTATTACTGCTCTGTTGTTTTTTCTGGTCAGAATGACGAGCTCAATTATTGAGCATGCTACTTTGTACAGATTGCTTGCTTCATCATTACCTCATCATTTAAAAAAAAAACACATTCTCTGGATGTGGGTGTCGCTGGCAAGACTGGCATTTATTGCTCACAGAATCATACAGCACAGAAGGAGGCCTTTTGGCCCATCGTACCTGTGCCGGCTCTTTGAAAGAGCTATTCAATTAGTCCCACTCCCCTGCTCTTTCCCCATATCCCTGACTGAGTGGCTTGCTGGGCCATTTCAGAGAGCAGTTAAGAGTCAACCACATTGGTATGGAACTGGAGATAGGCCAGACCAGGTAAGGACGGCAGGTTTCCTTCCCTAAAGGACATTAGTGAACCAGTTGGGCCTCTTAACACACACAAGTTTTTGGCTCTGCATTTTGCCCTGGTGAAGTTAAGCATCGCTCGTTTATTTTGTAATGTGTTCTGAGGGGTTAGGACAGTTGAATGACTTTCATCTGAGAGAACAAACACAGCAGCAGAGTAAGGGTTAACATAAAGGGAAATCCTGGAAAGACTCTTGCCATTGGAGTATAGAAGGGAGGTCCACTGATTCAGGTGGTTGAATCATTTGTGCGTATACAAGAGAATGCACAGATCCCCAGAGAAAGGTTTAACTTAAAGGAGGGAAATCCTGAAAGGGTTGTACCATCATTTGAGTAAAGAGGGGAGGTTTGTATAAAAAATTCAGTGTATAGACCTGGTATAAGGCAGGAGCTCTTCTAACAATATCATAGTGAAGAAGGAAAGCTGCAAATTATTTGTACTAAGTTTAGGTTTGGGAAGTAAAATTCTACTATTATTCTACAGCTGGATATTTTTTCACCGTTCAAGTGGACCTGGTGTCGAAATTTCACACATCCATCCTTGCGCTTGACTGAAATCCCAGTGACTCCCAGAGGTAGTGGTTGAAGTGGAGTCATGTACCAAGTGCCCTGGTCCACTTTGCTGTTAAATGTTGGTTAGATGTGAAACTGGTGTGCTCCTGTTGATTGAAGTCAGCAAGTTCAGTATAACATGGAAAGAGAACAATTTCTGCAGCATTACTGGTAATAATACCATGCGGAGGGCTGATTTTGAGTAATATGCTGACGTATAACCTACAGAATAGCTTCTTCCTTCACCCAAAAGTTTGTTGTTAAATCTTTTGAGGGAGGCAAATGACTTGAGCATTCTTAATCTTTCCGAGCCTTCCTATATACTTTAAGAAGTGGGCATATTTACACAGTCTCCTCGTGTTGGTAGTGCTTTGTACTGTAAGTGTGGGTTTGCGAATGTGCTCCTAGGTTAAGGCTGCTTGTTCCGATTTAAGTAAACACAGCGACCCTTTGCATCCGTTGCACAGCGGAGCCCAGAAGTGCTACAGAGCCCACCACCGCAAGCAGACTGTAGAATTGAGATTGGCACAATGAACTTGCTTTTACATTGAATTACATAGAGTCTATAGCACGGAAACAGGAAATTTGGCCCAACTGGTCTTTGCCAGCATTTATGCTCCACACCAGCCTCTTCCCATCTACTTCATCTCACCCTATCAGCATAACCTTCCATTCCTTTCTCCTTCGAGTACATATCTAGCTTCCCCTTATATGCATCTGTGCTATTTACCTTAACCACTCCACGTGGTAGCGAGTTCCACGTTCTCACCACTCTCTGGGTAAAAAAGATTCTCCTCAATTCCCTAATTGATTTATTGATTTTTTAAAAAATATATATATATATATTTCACTATCTGAGTTAGATAGATTCCTGATTAACAAGGGAGTCAAAGGTTATAGTAGGGAGACGGGAAAGTAGGGTTGAGGTCGCAATCAGATCAGCCATGATCTTATCAAATGGCAGAGCAGGCTCGAGGGGCCGAATGGCCTACTCCTGCTCTTAATTTGTATGTTCATATCCCCTTGTTTTGGCCTCCCCCACAATTGGAAACATCTTCTCTACTTCTACCTTATCAAACCCCTTCATAATTTTGAAGACCTCTATCAGGTTTTCAATTTAATTTAATTTCCTAAAATGTCCAGTAGTTATAAAAGAGAACAGACATGAGGGCGTCAGTGCAGATCTCTTTTGGTTCAGTTTTATTTTGGTGGTATCTATAAATTTCCTGTGGGGTCAGTCAACCATGCCATAGTGAACAGTTGTCTTTGCATATTTAGAAATTCTAGAATGCTCCGGGTCACTTGTGATGGGAGGTTGCCTTGGTTACAGCTGACACTAATGGCTGGAATGAAAGCGTCGCTGTTTAATTTCTAAGCTGTCAGCAGCTTATGGGAAGGAGAGCTCTGGTCGAGTTATCTTGAATTTGCAACAAATTCCACATCTCGTATGTGAGTTAGCTGATCGCGTTCTATTTTAGGCAAAATACACACTTTGTTTTTGTGCTCGTCAAGGTGAGGGATGATTGCGCGAGAGAACGGAACACTTTCAATCTCCATTTTCGAGCACTCTTGTGTTTGCATCAAGCACTCGTGCGCACAGCCTGACATGAACACAGTATGGCTTAACGAAAACACCCCTCTACTCTGTCCCACCCGAGCGTAACATTTATAATTTTCCCAAACCAGACCCCTGTAAGTGAGATTGACAAATGAATGCCAGTTTCGTGCCAAATTAGGAGCAGCTGAGGGCTCAGGTTGGGATTTTGTATCATTTGTGAACCTGACGAACATAACTAACTCATGACTTCGACACACCTTGGCATTGTGGTCAGGTTGACTCATGGTATAACAATGGCAAACTTAAATACACTCATGCTTCTGTTATCGTCACTGGGAATCTAGAACAAAGCTTTTATATTTTGTTTTGATCCTTTAGGTACACGTACCTTTGTGTTCGTAGAGTTTTAAACTCCGAAGTGAGATACCCATACATGCAAAAAGGTGGCCCCATACACACAATGTGAGGCCTCCCCAATGCTCTCTCTTTCCCCTCTTATCCTTGCACCTCTTCTTTCTTCCCCAAGAAGCCTATTGTAGGCAGCAACTCTTCAGATTTCTGGGGCTGGTCCAAATTTTCTTCTTGCTCCATTATATAGCACTCCTTGTGTAAAAGAGCAGTGTGGAGTGCTTTACAATGGGCAGAGGATGGATGGATTGGGGAGATACTGAAAGCAGTGGAAAAGAGATTTTGTTTAAAAAGATGCTTGTGAGGCAAGGGAGAGAGGTAATGAGGGAAAGTGGTTTGAGAGACTGTTCCAAAGAGCAGTGGATTAGTGACTGGAAGGTGCCCCTCGATGGGAGAACAGCGGATGAGCGGTAATGCACAATAAGATGAGCAGAGAGTACAAGTTGGAATGTATGGCCTGAGAAGATCGCTCAGCGAGGGCGGGGTTAGACCATGGAGGGATTTAAAAACAAGGACGAAGATCTTTGGTTAAGTACCTGTGTTTTTCTCCCCTCTGTATTTTATGATTTGCCAGTCACCATCAACAATGATCAAAGTACCAGCCACATCCTTGTTAAAATTAACATGACCAAACAAATTTCAGAAACTTGAGAGAACATTCATCCACTAAAGATGCCGATGAAGACTGCCACCGTTTTGGTAATCACATTTTCTATATGGCAGAGGCAGGGGATCATAGGTCCTGAGTCACAATTCTCAGTCTGACACTGGTCCCAATTTCCATCTGGACCAACTCCACCCCTACACCACCCAACCAGATCTGGAATTGGCCTGGGCACCAAACCATGAGTAATGCCGCAGGCAATAGATATCCATGGAGATAGAAATGAATACATGAGGTGTGCTTTTGCTTTCGTAACTGCCTCAGGTATTGCTATAGAAGTTCTAATCTATCCACAGAGCTGAAGCTAGCCCTTGAGACCATTGCATTTAGCCCCGAGGAGGAGTTCATAGCGTGTATTAGGGACTGTTTCTTAGACCAATACGTCAGGGAACCAACCAGGGAACAGGTCATTTTGTATCTGGTAATGGGTAACGAAACAGGATTAATTGATGATCTCAAAGTAAAGGATCCCTTGGGAAGCAGTAATCATAACATGATAGAATTTCACATCCAGTTTGAGAGCGAGGATCTTGGGTCTGAAACTACCGTATTAAACTTAAATAAGGGCAATTATAAAGGAATGAGGGCGGAATTGGCTAAAGTGGACTGGGTAAACAAATTAGATAGTATGATGGTGGATAAGCAATGGCAAACATTTAAAAAGATATTTTATGACTCAAGAAAAATATATCCCTGTGAGGAGGAAAGACTCCACAAAATGGGTGAACCAACCATGGCTAACTAAGGATGTCAAGGATGGTATCAGGTTAAAAGAAAATGCATACAACATGGCAAAGATTACTGGTAAGCCTGAAGATTGGGAAAACTTCAAAAACCAGCAAAGGATGACTAAAAGAATAATAAAGAGGGAGAAAATAAATTGAGAGTAAACTAGCAAGAAATATAAAAACTGACAGTAAAAGCTTCTACAAGTATGTAAAAAGGAAGAGGGTAGCTAAAGTAAACATTGGTCCCTTAGAGGATGAGGCAGGGGAAATAATAATGGAAAACAGGGAAATGGCAGAGGAATTGAACAGATGTTTTGTACCTATCTTCACAGTAGAAGACACTAATAATATACCAATAATAGTAGAAAATCAAGGGGCAAAGGCGAGGGAGGAACTAAAAACAATCATTATCACTAGAGAAAAAATACTAGGTAAACTAATGGGTCGAAAGGCTGACAAGTCCCCTGCACTGGATGTCTTGCATCCGAGGGCCTTAAAGGAAGTGGCTACAGAGATAGTGGATGCATTGGTTGTAATCTTCCAGAATTCACTAGATTCTAGAAAGGTCCCAGTGGATTGGAAAACCGCAAACGTAACACCCCTATTCAAGAAGGGAGTGAGACAGAAAGCAGGTAACTATAGACCAGTTAGCTTAACATCTGTCATTGGGAAAATGCTAGAATCCATTATTAAGGAAGTAGTAGCAGGGCTTTGGAGACTCGTAATACAATCAAGGAGAGTCAACATGGTTTTATGAAGGGGAAATCGTGTCTGACAAATTTATTAGAGTTCTTTGAGGAAGTAATGGGCAGGGTGGGTAAAGGGGAACCAATGGATGCAGTATATTTGGATTTCCAAAAGACATTCAATAAGGTGCCACATAAAAGATTACTGCACAAGATAAGAGCGCATGGTGCTGGGGTAATATACTGGCATGGAGAGAGGATTGGCTAACTAACAGAAAACAAAGAGTCGGGATAAAAGGGTAATTTTCAAAATGGCAATCTAACTAGTGGGGTGCTGCAGGGATCAGTGCTGGGGCCTCAACTATTTACAATATATATCAATGACTTGGATGAAGGAACAGAGTGTCTTGTGGCCAAATTTGCTGCTGATACAAAGAAAGGTGGAAAAGCAAGTTGCGATGAGGACACAAAGTGTCTGCAAAGGGATATTGATAGGTTAAGCGAATTGGCAAAAATTTGGCGGATGGAATATCATGTGGGAAAATGTGAAGTCATCCACTTTGGGAGGAAAAATAAGAAAGCAAAATATTATTTGAATGGAGAAATACTACAAAATGCTGCGGTACAGAGGGATCTGGGTGTCCTCGTACATGAAACAAAAAAGTCAACATACAGGTGCAGCAGGTAATCCGGAAGGCAAACGGAATATTGGCCTTTATTTCTAGGGGGGTGGAGTATAAAGCAGGGAAGTCATGCTACAACTGTACAGTGCTGGTGAGACCACACCTGGAGTACTGCGTACAGTTCTGGTGCCCTTATTTAAGGAAGGACATACTTGCATTAGAGGCAGTTCAGAGAAGGTTCACTAGGTTGATTCCAGGTATGGAAGGGTTGTCTTATGAGGAAAGATTGAACAGGTTGGGTCTATACTCATTGGAGTTTAGAAGAATGAGAGGAGATCTTATTGAAACATGCAAGATTCTGAGGGGACTTGATAGGTTAGATTCTGAGAGGATGTTACCCTCATGGGGGAATCTAACACTAGGGGGCATAGTCTCAGAATAAGGGGTCGCCCATTTAAGATGGAAATGAGGAGGAATTTCTTCTCCCAGAGGGTCGTGAATCTTTGGAATTCTTTACCCCAAAAAGCTGTGGAGGCTGAGTCATTGAATTCAAGGCTGAGTTAGACAAATTTTTGATCAGCAAGGGAGTCAAAGGCTATGGGGAATGTGGAGTTGAGGTAAAAATCAGATCAGCCATGATCTCATTAAATGGCGGAGCAGGACCGAGGGGGCGAATGGCCTACTCCTGCTCCTATCTCTTATGGTCTTATAATTAATGGACCGGGGTTTGCATTGCAATACTTGCTGCTTGTACTCGGCTTCCATGTGCAGAAAGTTATTTTAAATTGCCCTCCCATTATCCTCCCTCCTTTCTTAAGGTGGTGCATCATGTTACGACCTCATTCGCCATCTTGTCAATACCTGGAAGTGACGTCGTAGCATAGATGGGCAGCCAACACGGCCACCGAAACAACTAGGCTCCTCGTGTTGCATGTTCCCCTCCTGTCCGCGTCATGGGGTCAGGTGACAATCTCTGAGTGCATCACGGCCTGAGCTGTTGAGGCCTTTTCTCCACCGCGCTGCATTGTGGGAAGGCGAGGCTGCCATCGTCGCCTCCGTTCAACCGGCTCCTGGAATCTGCAAACTCGTCACACTCCCCCGGAGAACGGCAGGGAAAGTGGCCATGAAGGGAATTCAAACCTCGGAGAGCAACTGGGGCCGGCCTCGGAATTGCTCTTCGGTCCCTCCCCCTTCAACCACATTCCCCCCCCCCCCCCAATCAAACTCCTTTCCCATGTACCCGCTTCCCTCCCCCTGTTCCCGCTGTCCCCTGAACCCTTCCCCCTCCTTCACTCTGTTGTGTGCATGTATGTTATAAAATTAAGCTACGGTCCAGGGCTTACGACTGTAATTCCTTGACTTGATCTATGAGCCTGGCATCCAATTTAGCAATTTTAAGTCTGCACAATTTGGGTCATTGTGTAAGACTATAATATGAAAATGTGTTGATATTTGTTAAATTTGCGGTTCTGCATTTTTTAACATTTCCCCATGTGGAATCCTGGATTGTTTGGAATGCAGGGCTGGTTCTTGACTTGTTGACGAAAGCTGAGATTTGAAGCAGAATGACTGTTTGTTTTTAATTCAGCCTTGCTCATTCCTGCCCACCTGAGGTGCTTCCATGTAGCGAGCTGCATGTGGTGAAGTAACCAGTCTCCCATCGACCTGAATTTTTGGGGTCTTTGTGATTGGAACCAAATATTTTAGCCACTAACTACCCTCCCCCTTCCCCCACCTCAAATTAAATTCCTGATCAGCTGTTTTTTTTGCCAATTATTTCCTCTGTATCCTCTTTCCTTTCCCCCCTCTTCCCCCCCCCCCCCCCCCAAAATTTCTGAAACTGTTGATTATTGAATTTGGGCCCACAGACCTCAGCGGCCCACTGATACATTACCGTATAGGCCATTCTTAACTTGTGGTTGCCGATGGTATCAATGGGCATTCTGACCACAGAGGGCATCAAACTCGTGCTCTGCTCCCCCACAGCGCCCAAAGTCTGCAAGTACACATTTTTCCGAAGGGGTCCCTGGATAGTGATCAGACGAAACACAGGCAGACATTCTCCCCTCCCCAGCAGTGTCCAGACACGGGCTTACTTCAAACAGCTAACTCAGTACAGACCAAGCATCAAACCTGCTCTCTTCAGCTGTTTCAGTTAAGAGCACACTTGTAGATTAGATTGGTTGGAAAGCCTTCTCTAGAGCAAAGTGCCACAGTACAGCTGTGTTTGTACGCCTGTCCCAGGTAAGAGCACAGTTGAAGTAAGGGTCGCGTCCTTTTTCTTTTTAATTTTCCTGAGGCAATTATGACCCAAGATGTTACCTCTTTAACGTTGTGTTTTTTAGTTGGAGAAGTACAGCACAGGAGCAGCCAAGTGCACTGTAAACTCTTCTGCAGTCTCATAAAATGTAGCTCAAGCCCTGTGTTTACAGAACCAAATGATATGTTGATGAATCATGCTTTTAGATTCGATTTATCCTTGTAGATTAGGTTGGTTGGAAAGCCTTCTATAGAGCAAAGTGCCACAGTACAGCTGTGTTTGTACACCTTATCTGCAGTGTACCTCAGTGGCCTAAGATGACTGTTCACTTTTATGCTGGGTACTGGTACACCCAGAAAGCAGGTGTAGGGCTGTTATTCTATTCAAGGGGAATGTAGAAGGTGAAGCTGGTTTATATTGTAGCCCACAGAGATCTAGAGGGAGGCTTATGTCCCCTTAACATACATATAATGTTATCCTGCTCTGGTACTTGAGCGCATAATTTAGATTGATACTTGAGTGCAATACTGGGAGAGTGCTGCTTTGTCGGAGGTGCCGTTTTTCAAATGAGATGTTAGATGGAAGCCCTGTCGGCCTGCTCAGTTGGACGGAAAAGATCTCAAGGCACTCTTTCGAAGAACAGCATGGGGTATTCTTCTGATGTCCTGGCCAACATTTATCCAACAACCATCATCACTAAAACACATTCACTGGTCATTATCACTTTGCTGGTTTTGTTGTGTGGAAATTGGCTGCCGCATTTGCCTTAATGACAACAGTAACCGCAGTTTGTTGTCTGTCAAGTGTTTGGGATGTCCTGAGGATGTGAAAGGCACGTATAAATGCAAGTTCTTTTTCTTCTTGTAGATAGATATCAAAAGATGTCAGCTGTTGCTCAGTGGGTAGCACTCTTGCCTCTAAGTCAGAAGATTGAGAGTTTAAATCCAGAGACTTGAGCACAAAATCTAGGCTGATGTTGGAGTGCTGCATTGTTGGAAGTGCCGTCTTTCAGATGAAATGTTAAACCGAGGCCCCGTCTGCCCCTTCAGGTGGGCGTAAAAGATCCCGTGGCACTATTTTGAAGAACAGAGGAGTTCTGCCTGGTGTCCTGGCCAATATTTGTGCATCAACTAACATTACTAAAACAGATTGTGGGACCTTGCTGTGCCCAAATTGGCTGCTGCATTTCCAACATTACAACAGTGACTATACTTCAAAAAAGTACTTGAGGAGCAGCACCTCATCTTTTGCTTAGGTGCTTTACAACCCTCCAGACTCAATGTTGATTTCAATAACTTCAGAGCATAACCTCTGCTCCCATTTTTTTCAGACGAGTGCTGGTAATGGTTCTGCTGTTGCCATTTACAGCTACCCTAGACCCATCTTTTTTTTCTTAACCTGTCCCATTATAAGCCTCCTTGCCTTGCAACATCATCCCTTTTGTCATTTAATCACTCTTGTCCTCTATCCTATCATAGACCTTCCCATTTGTTCTTTCCTCCCTCTCCCCCCACCCCTTTCCCTGGCTTTGTACTTGCTTAAAAACTTTAACTCTTTAACATCTTCCAGTTCTGGCGAAAGGTCTTCGGCCTGAAACGTTAACTCTGTTTCTTTCTTCACAGATGCTGCCTCACTTGCTGAGCTTTTCCAGCATTTTCTGTTTTTATTTCAAAAAAGTACTTCAGTGCCTGTAAAGCACTTTGGGATGTCCTGAGGTCGTGAAAGGCTGTATAAAAATGC
This sequence comes from Heptranchias perlo, assembly GCF_035084215.1. Lineage (NCBI taxonomy): Eukaryota > Metazoa > Chordata > Chondrichthyes > Hexanchiformes > Hexanchidae > Heptranchias > Heptranchias perlo. Next base: position 12,293,952 of record NC_090333.1, on the reverse strand, counting down.
AAGTCTTTTTTTGTTTCCAGAGGTGTTGTATAACATTCTTCAAAAATGTTCTGTCCACATTATACTATTGTGTATTTTCTGATCAAAAATGTGCAGCTCCTAGATGACTTAACGAAGGAGTGGTCAAGCCGTTTGCCTTTTTGGGCTGCTTGGGTGCATTCTGTAGGACAGGGGTGTTTAAACTGTGACCCTTGGGCCATATGTGGCCTGGAGCCCTGGCAACAGCACCAGCACCAGGCACCATGCTTTGCAGACCCATGAAATTCTAACGGGACAAAGAAGGGAGTAAGAAATGTAAGCACAGATGGAACTGGGCTTTGTGGCCTGGATTGGTAAAGGTTTTCAGGGCAAATATCCATGGATTGCAATTTGGATCCCTTGCTATGTGGGAATGGCACTGAATCATACAAACCAGAAGGTTATGGGTATCATTGCGGACCTCCCTTACATTGGCCAATTTCATCTGGCAGCAGGTGGGGTGTGGCCGATGATCTTGAGGCTAGGGAGGGGACAAATCGTCCAGGGTTCCTGCTCCTTATCATCATCGTCATCCAGTGACTCCTGCTGGAAAATGCGAGGACGATGGGTCAGATTGTCTGTGAACCCCCATGGTCAAATAGCCTGCTGACCTTTACTTTCCAGGTTCATGCATGAAGAATGGCCTATTGGGCGAGGTTCTGGAGGGCAGATGGCATCTGTGGAACTGTACTCCAGCAAGGTTTCAGTGCCCAAATGAGAAGGGAGAGAAAATTAAACATACACACAGATTAAATCCCTCCCTAAACCTCTCCACCCCTCTCCTCCTTTAAATCGCTCCTTAAAACCTACCTCTTCGACTAAGCTTTTGGTCACCTGTCCTAATATCTCCTTACGTGGGTCGGTATCAAATTTTGTCCGATTACACTCCTGTACAGCGCCTTGGAACGTTTTACTACGTCAAAGGCGCAATATAAATGAAAGTTATTGTATACAGTTTAATAAAAAAAACCGTTGTCCATTGTTCAAATGCAAACGAGTTGAATTGCTAGCCTTGTGTGACGATGTTACAGGACTATGTGGAAAATTTATGCAAAATTCAATAAACTGTTTAAAAAATATTTTCAACATAAGTAAAGTGGCAGTAATGTATTAGACGAATGAGATTTGAATGTGGTAATTCAGATGTTCAGAAACATGGCAATTTAACAGCATTACAAGCAAGCGCATGGATGCAAAAGCAGTTGTAGCAAAATGAACTGCTACTGAAAACTGCCCCCAGTGCTGCCACCTTCCACTGTGAGGATCTGGATCTGCCAGCATTAACGCACATTAAACTCACCAGCTTTGCTGAGGCTTTTTAAAAAAAAAACTGCGTCTTCCTGGTTGTTGGCTGTAGCGCACCTAATGCAGTTGCAAGTTTTCCAAGGGTGGTGGACCTGAAACATTAAACCTAACCTTTTTTTTAATTCCTTGCTCCACAAGTGCTGTATGACCCGCTGAGTGTTTCCACCGTTTTCTATTTTTATTTTAGAATTCCGGCATCTATAGCACGTTCAGTGAGTTGGTCACACCGCAGATAAAAATTACTGAGGGAGATAGTGAATGGGTGACCAACAGACAGAGGAAGAGTAGGAAGGCAGTGCAGGGGTCCCCTGCGGTCATCTCCCTCCAAACAGGTATACCGTTTTGGATACTGTTGGCGGAGATGGCTCACCAGGGGAAGGTGGCAGTGGCCAGGTTCATGGCACCGTGGCTGGCTCTGCTGCACAGGAGGGCAGGAAAAAGAGTGGCAGAGCTATAGTGATAGGGGACTCGATTGTAAGGGGAATAGACAGGCGTTTCTGCGGACGCAACCGAGACTCCAGGATGGTATGTTGCCTCCCTGGTGCAAGGGTCAAGGATGTCTCGGAGCGGCTGCAGGACATTCTGGAGGGGGAGGGTGAACAGCCAGTTGTCGTGGTGCATATAGGCACCAATGATATAGGTAAAAACAGGATGAGGTCCTACAAGCTGAATTTAGGGAGTTAGGAGTTAAACTAAAGAGTAGGACCTCAAAGGTAGTAATCTCAGGATTGCTACCAGTGCCACGGGTTAGTCAGAGTAGGAATGACAGGATAGCTAAGATGAATACGTGGCTTGAGAGATGGTGCAAGAGGGAGGGATTCAAATTCCTGGGCCATTGGAACCGGTTCTGGGGGAGGTGGGACCAGTACAAATTGGACGGTCTGCATCTGGGCAGGACTGGAACCAATGTCCTAGGGGGAGTGTTTGCCAGTGCTGTTGGGGAGGGTTTAAACTAATGTGGCAGGGGGATGGGAACCGATGCAGGAAGTCAGTGGGAAATAAAGTGGTGACAGAAACAAAAGGCAGTAAGGGAGAGTGCACAGAACATGACCGGACAGATGGTCTGAGAAAGCAGGGCAAAGACCAAGGGAAGTCTAGATTAAACTGCATTTATTTCAATGCAAGAAGTCTGATGGGCAAGGCAGATGAACTCAGGGCATGGATGGGTACATGGGACTGGGATGTTATAGCTATTACTGAAACATGGATAAGGGAGGGGCAGGACTGGCAGCTCAATGTTCCAGGGTACAGATGCTATAGGAAAGATAGAGCAGGAGGTAAGAGAGGAGGGGGAGTTGCGTTCTTGATTAGGGAGAACATCACGGCAGTAGTGAGAGGGGATATATCCGAGGGTTCGCCCACTGAGTCTATATGGGTAGAACTGAAAAATAAGAAGGGAGAGATCACTTTGATCGGATTGTACTACAGACCCCCAAACAGTCAACGGGAAATTGAGGATGAAATATGTAAGGAGATTACAGACAGCTGCAAGAAAAATAGGGTGGTAATAGTAGGGGACTTTAACTTTCCCAACATTGACTGGGACAGCCATAGCATTAGGGGCTTGGATGGAGAGAAATTTGTTGAGTGTATTCAGGAGGAATTTCTCATTCAGTATGTGGATGGCCGACTAGAGAGGGGGCAAAACTTGACCTCCTCTTGGGAAATAAGGAAGGGCAGGTGACAGAAGTGTTAGTGAGGGATCACTTTGGGACCAGTGATCATAATTCCATTAGTTTCAAGATAGCTATGGAGAAGGATAGGTCTGGCCCAAAAGTTAAAATTCTAAATTGGGGAAAGGCCAATTTTGATGGTATTAGACAGGAACTTTCAGAAGTTGATTGGGAGAGTCTGTTGGCAGGCAAAGGGACGTCTGGTAAGTGGGAGGCTTTCAAAAGTGTGTTAACCAGGGTTCAGGGTAAGCACATTCCTTATAAAGTGAAGGGCAAGGCTGGTAGAAGTAGGGAACCTTGGATGACTCGGGAGATTGAGGCACTAGTCAAAAAGAAGAAGGAGGCATATGACATGCATAGGCAGCTGGGATCAAGTGGATCCCTTGAAGAGTATAGAGATTGCCGGAGTAGAGTTAAGAGAGAAATCAGGAGGGCAAAAAGGGGATATGAGATTGCTTTGGCAGATCAGGCAAAGGTGAATCCAAAGAGCTTCTACAAATACATAAAGGGCAAAAGGGTAACTAGGGAGAGAGTAGGGCCTCTTAAGGATCAACAAGGTCATCTATGTGCGGAACCACAAGAGATGGGTGAGATCCTGAATGAATATTTCACATCGGTATTTACGGTTGAGAAAGGCATGGATGTTAGGGAACTTGGGGAAATAAATAGTGATGTCTTGAGGAGTGTACATATTACAGAGAGGGAGGTGCTGGAAGTCTTAACGCGCATCAAGGTAGATAAATCTCCGGGACCTGATGAAATGTATCCCAGGACGTTATGGGAGGTTAGGGAGGAAATTGCGGGTCCCCTAGCAGAGATATTTGAATCATCCACCGCTACAGGTGAGGTGCCTGAAGATTGGAGGGTAGCAAATGTTGTGCCTTTGTTTAAGAAGGGCGGCAGGGAAAAGCCTGGGAACTACAGACCAGTGAGCCTGACATCTGTAGTGGGTAAGTTGTTAGAGGGTATTCTGAGGGACAGGATCTACAGGCATTTGGAGAGGCAGGGACTAATTAGGAACAGTCAGCATGGTTTTGTGAGAGGAAAATCATGTCTCACGAATTTGATTGAGTTTTTTGAAGGGGTAACCAAGAAGATAGATGAGGGCTGTGCAGTAGACGTGGTCTACATGGACTTCAGCAAAGCATTTGACAAGGTACCGCAAGGTAGGTTGTTACATAAGGTTAAATCTCATGGGATCCAAGGTGAGGTAGCCAATTGGATACAAAATTGGCTTGACGACAGAAGACAGAGGGTGGTTGTAGAGGGTTGTTTTTCAAACTGGATGCCTGTGTCCAGCGGTGTGCCTCAGGGATCGGTGCTGGGTCCGCTGTTATTTGTTATTTATATTAATGATTTGGATGAGAATTTAGAAGGCATGGTTAGTAAGTTTGCAGATGACACCAAGATTGGTGGCATTGTGGACAGTGAAGAAGGTTATCTAGGATTGCAACGGGATCTTGATAAATTGGGCCAATGGGCCGATGAATGGCAGATGGAGTTTAATTTAGATAAATGTGAGGTGCTGCATTTTGGTAGATCGAATCGGGCCAGGACCTACTCCGTTAATGGTAGGGCGTTGGGGAGAGTTATAGAACAAAGAGATCTGGGAGTACAGATTCATAGCTCCTTGAAAGTGGAGTCACAGGTGGATAGGGTGGTGAAGAAGGCATTCAGCATGCTTGGTTTCATTGGTCAGAACATTGAATGCAGGAGTTGGGATGTCTTGTTGAAGTTGTACAGGGCATTGGTGAGGCCACACTTGGAGTACTGTGTACAGTTCTGGTCACCCTATTATAGAAAGGATATTATTAAACTAGAAAGAGTGCAGAAAAGATTTACGAGGATGCTACCGGGACTTGATGGTTTGACTTACAGGGAGAGGTTAGACAGACTGGGACTTTTTTCCCTCGAGAGTAGGAGGTTAAGGGGAGATCTTATAGAAGTCTATAAAATAATGAGGGGCATAGATAAGGTCGATAGTCAAAATCTTTTCCCAAAGGTAGGGGAGTCTATAACGAGGGGGCACAGATTTAAGGTGAGAGGGGAGAGATACAAAAGGGTCCAGAGGGGCAATTTTTTCACTCAAAGGGTGGTGAGTGTCTGGAACGAGCTGCCAGAGGCAGTAGTAGAGGCGGGTACAATTTTGTCTTTTAAAAAGCATTTGGACAGTTACATGGGTAAGATGGGTATCGAGGGATATGGGCCAAGTGCAGGCAATTGGGACTAGCTTAGTGGTATAAACTGGGCGACATGGACATGTTGGGCCGAAGGGCCTGTTTCCATGTTGTAACTTCTATGATTCTATAATTTGCTTCTTAGAATATGGCCCGTCTCTCAAGAGGGCTGGAATACAAAGGGGTGGAAGTTATGCTTCAGTTGTATGAAGCCCTGGTTAGACTGCATCTGGAGAACTGCGATCAGTTCTGGGCACTGCACCCCAGGAAGGATATATTGGCCTTGGAGGGGGTGCAGTGGAGATTTACCAGAATAATACTGGGGCTAAAAGGGTTAAATTATGAGGACAGGTTGCATGGACAAGGCTTGTATTCCCTCGAGTGTAGCAGATTAAGGGATGATCGAATTGAGGTGTTTAAGATGATTAAAGGATTTGAGAGGGTAGATAGAGAGAAACTATGTCTTCCGGTGGGGGTGTCCAGAACAAGGGGGCATAACCTTAAAATTAGAGCTAGGCCATTCAGGGGTGATGTCAGGAAGTACTTTACACAAAGGGGAGTGGAAATCTGGAACTCTATCCCCCAAAAAGCTGTTGAGGCTGGGGGTCAATTGAAAATTTCAAAACTAAGATTGATAGATTTCTTTATTAGGCAAGGATATTAAGGTTTACGGAACCAAGGTGGGTAAATGGAGTTCAGATACAGATTAGTCATGATCTAATTGAACGGAGGAACAGGCCGTAGGGGCTGAATGGCCAACCCCTGTTCCGACGTTCCAAAGTTTGCCAATTTCGGGAGACCTGCGTGTCAGGAGCTGGCATCACCAGCACATTAATTGCAATGTAAAAACAAGTAAATAGCTGCTACTTGGAGGTGTCCGAGTTTTGATACCTTCCCAAGAGTATAAAGACAGTGCCATGGTGCCTTCAGTACAGTACCCATGGGATTAGTTTTCTGCAGGCAATACAAAAATGTTTTAACTTTGTATTATAACGTCAGTAATGATCGTCATCTTGACATCCATAGTCAGCAAACAAAAACCTTAACAAACCATTTACACTTGATCCTTTGTCTATTCTCTGCTTGAGAAGCATTAGATAACACTTGCAGGTATCAAGATTTTCCATCGCTGACTCATAATATCTTGGTGTTTGGGTAATGAATATGAAATTAATGCTTTTGTTGGGGGAGTGGTAATTCACATCTGTAATTTTGCAGATGAAGTATAATGAAGCTTCATTATATTCCCCACCCCCCCATAATTTCTTCTCTTTCCCCTCCTCGTCATCTCCCTCCCCCCCCCCCCCCCGTCATCTCCTCCCTTCTCCCCCCCCCCCCCCCCCGTCATCTCCTCCCTTCCCCCCCCCGTCATCTCCTCCCTTCCCCCCCCCGTCATCTCCTCCCTCCCCCCCCTGTCATCTCCTCCCTTCCCCCCCCCCGTCATCTCCTCCCTTCTCCCCCCCCCCCCCCCGTCATCTCCTCCCTTCCCACCCCGTCATCTCCTCCCTCCCCCCCCGTCATCTCCTCCCTTCCCCCCCCCCCGTCATCTCCTCCCTTCCCCCCCCCCCGTCATCTCCTCCCTCCCCCCCCCCCCCCGTCATCTCCTCCCTCCCCCCCCCCCCGTCATCTCCTCCCTCCCCCCCCCCCCCGTCATCTCCTCCCTTCCCCCCCCCCCCGTCATCTCCTCCCTTCCCCCCCCCCGTCATCTCCTCCCTTCCCCCCCCCCCCGTCATCTCCTCCCTTCCCCCCCCCCGTCATCTCCTCCCTTCCCCCCCCCCGTCATCTCCTCCCTTCCCCCCCCCCGTCATCTCCTCCCTTCCCCCCCCCCCGTCATCTCCTCCCTTCCCCCCCCCCCGTCATCTCCTCCCTTCCCCCCCCCGTTCATCTCCTCCCTTCCCCCCCCTCGTCATCTCCTCCCTCCCCCCCTCGTCATCTCCTCCCTCCCCCCCCTCGTCATCTCCTCCCTCCCCCCCTCGTCATCTCCTCCCTCCCCCCCTCGTCATCTCCTCCCTCCCCCCCTCGTCATCTCCTCCCTCCCCCCCTCGTCATCTCCTCCCTCCCCCCCTCGTCATCTCCTCCCTCCCCCCTCGTCATCTCCTCCCTCCCCCCCTCGTCATCTCCTCCCTCCCCCCCTCGTCATCTCCTCCCTCCCCCCCTCGTCATCTCCTCCCTCCCCCCCTCGTCATCTCCTCCCTCCCCCACCTCGTCATCTCCTCCCTCCCCCCCCTCGTCATCTCCTCCCTCCCCCCCCTCGTCATCTCCTCCCTCCCCCCCCTCGTCATCTCCTCCCTCCCCCCCTCGTCATCTCCTCCCTCCCCCCCCTCGTCATCTCCTCCCTCCCCCCCTCGTCATCTCCTCCCTCCCCCCCCTCGTCATCTCCTCCCTCCCCCCCCCTCGTCATCTCCTCCCTCCCCCCCCCCTCGTCATCTCCTCCCTCCCCCCCCCTCGTCATCTCCTCCCTCCCCCCCCCTCGTCATCTCCTCCCTCCCCCCCCTCGTCATCTCCTCCCTCCCCCCCCCTCGTCATCTCCTCCCTCCCCCCCCCTCGTCATCTCCTCCCTCCCCCCCCCTCGTCATCTCTTCCCTCCCCCCCCCTCGTCATCTCCTCCCTCCCCCCCCTCGTCATCTCCTCCCTCCCCCCCCCTCGTCATCTCCTCCCTCCCCCCCCCTCGTCATCTCCTCCCTCCCTCCCCCCTCGTCATCTCCTCCCTCCCTCCCCCCTCGTCATCTCCTCCCTCCCTCCCCCCTCGTCATCTCCTCCCTCCCTCCCCCCTCGTCATCTCCTCCCTCCCTCCCCCCTCGTCATCTCCTCCCTCCCTCCCCCCTCGTCATCTCCTCCCTCCCTCCCCCCTCGTCATCTCCTCCCTCCCCCCCCCTCGTCATCTCCTCCCTCCCCCCCCCTCGTCATCTCCTCCCTCCCCCCCCCTCGTCATCTCCTCCCTCCCCCCCCGTCGTCATCTCCTCCCTCCCCCCCCCGTCGTCATCTCCTCCCTCCCCCCCCCGTCGTCATCTCCTCCCTCCCCCCCCCGTCGTCATCTCCTCCCTCCCCCCCCCGTCGTCATCTCCTCCCTCCCCCCCCCGTCGTCATCTCCTCCCTCCCCCCCCCGTCGTCATCTCCTTCCTCCCTCCCCCCCTCGTCATCTCCTCCCTCCCCCCCCTCGTCATCTCCTCCCTCCCCCCCCTCGTCATCTCCTCCCTCCCCCCCCTCGTCATCTCCTCCCTCCCCCCCCTCGTCATCTCCTCCCTCCCCCCCTCGTCATCTCCTCCCTCCCCCCCTCGTCATCTCCTCCCTCCCCCCCCTCGTCATCTCCTCCCTCCCCCCCCTCGTCATCTCCTCCCTCCCCCCCCTCGTCATCTCCTCCCTCCCCCCCCTCGTCATCTCCTCTCCCCCCCCTCGTCATCTCCTCCCTCCCCCCCCTCGTCATCTCCTCCCTCCCCCCCCCTCGTCATCTCCTCCCTCCCCCCCCTCGTCATCTCCTCCCTCCCCCCCCTCGTCATCTCCTCCCTCCCCCCCCTCGTCATCTCCTCCCTCCCCCCCCTCGTCATCTCCTCCCTCCCCCCCCCTCGTCATCTCCTCCCTCCCCCCCCCCGTCATCTCCTCCCTCCCCCCCCCTCGTCATCTCCTCCCTCCCCCCCCTCGTCATCTCCTCCCTCCCCCCCCTCGTCATCTCCTCCCTCCCCCCCCTCGTCATCTCCTCCCTCCCCCCCCTCGTCATCTCCTCCCTCCCCCCCTCGTCATCTCCTCCCTCCCCCCCTCGTCATCTCCTCCCTCCCCCCCCTCGTCATCTCCTCCCTCCCCCCCCTCGTCATCTCCTCCCTCCCCCCCCTCGTCATCTCCTCCCTCCCCCCCCTCGTCATCTCCTCCCTCCCCCCCCTCGTCATCTCCTCCCTCCCCCCCCTCGTCATCTCCTCCCTCCCCCCCCTCGTCATCTCCTCCCTCCCCCCCCTCGTCATCTCCTCCCTCCCCCCCCTCGTCATCTCCTCCCTCCCCCCCCTCGTCATCTCCTCCCTCCCCCCCCTCGTCATCTCCTCCCTCCCCCCCCTCGTCATCTCCTCCCTCCCCCCCCCTCGTCATCTCCTCCCTCCCCCCCCCTCGTCATCTCCTCCCTCCCCCCTCTCGTCATCTCCTCCCTCCCCCCCCCTCGTCATCTCCTCCCTCCCCCCCCTCGTCATCTCCTCCCTCCCCCCCCTCGTCATCTCCTCCCTCCCCCCCCTCGTCATCTCCTCCCTCCCCCCCCCTCGTCATCTCCTCCCTCCCCCCCCTCGTCATTTCCTCCCTTCCCCCCCCTCGTCATTTCCTCCCTTCCCCCCACCACCTCGCCGTCTCCTCTTTTTCACCCCCCCCACCTCGCCGTCTCCTCTCTTTCACCCCCCCCACCTCGCCGTCTCCTCTCTTTCACCCCCCCCACCTCGCCGTCTCCTCTCTTTCACCCCCCCCACCTCGCCGTCTCCTCTCTTTCACCCCCCCCCACCTCGCCGTCTCCTCTCTTTCACCCCCCCCCACCTCGCCGTCTCCTCTCTTTCACCCCCCCCACCTCGCCGTCTCCTCTCTTTCACCCCCCCCCATCTCTTTCACCCCCCCCCCACCCAGCCGTCTCCTCTCTTTCACCCCCCCCCCCCACCCAGCCGTCTCCTCTCTTTCACCCCCCCCCCCCCCCACCCCGCCGTCTCCTCTCTTTCACCCCCCCCTCCACCTCGCCGTCTCCTCTCTTTCACCCCCTCCACCTCGCCGTCTCCTCTCTTTCACCCCCCCCACCCCGCCGTCTCCTCTCTTTCACCCCCTCCACCTCGCCGTCTCCTCTCTTTCACCCCCTCCACCTCGCCGTCTCCTCTCTTTCACCCCCCCCACCTCGCCGTCTCCTCTCTTTCACCCCCCCACCTCGCCGTCTCCTCTCTTTCACCCCCCCCACCTCGCCGTCTCCTCTCTTTCACCCCCCCCACCTCGCCGTCTCCTCTCTTTCACCCCCCCCCCCCACCCAGCCGTCTCCTCCCTTTCACCCCCCCCCCCACCCTGCCGTCTCCTCTCTTTCACCCCCCCCTCCACCCAGCCGTCTCCTCTCTTTCACCCCCCCCCCACCTCGCCGTCTCCTCTCTTTCACCCCCCCCCACCTCGCCGTCTCCTCTCTTTCACCCCCCCCCACCTCGCCGTCTCCTCTCTTTCACCCCCCCCCACCTCGCCGTCTCCTCTCTTTCACCCCCCCCCACCTCGCCGTCTCCTCTCTTTCACCCCCCCCACCTCGCCGTCTCCTCTCTTTCACCCCCCCCCCACCCAGCCGTCTCCTCTCTTTCACCCCCCCCCCCCACCCAGCCGTCTCCTCTCTTTCACCCCCCCCCCCCACCCAGCCGTCTCCTCTCTTTCACCCCCCCCCCCCCACCCCGCCGTCTCCTCTCTTTCACCCCCCCCTCCACCTCGCCGTCTCCTCTCTTTCACCCCCTCCACCTCGCCGTCTCCTCTCTTTCACCCCCCCCACCCCGCCGTCTCCTCTCTTTCACCCCCTCCACCTCGCCGTCTCCTCTCTTTCACCCCCTCCACCTCGCCGTCTCCTCTCTTTCACCCCCCCCACCTCGCCGTCTCCTCTCTTTCACCCCCCCACCTCGCCGTCTCCTCTCTTTCACCCCCCCCCACCTCGCCGTCTCCTCTCTTTCACCCCCCCCACCTCGCCGTCTCCTCTCTTTCACCCCCCCCCCACCCAGCCGTCTCCTCTCTTTCACCCCCCCCCCCCACCCAGCCGTCTCCTCTCTTTCACCCCCCCCCCCCACCCAGCCGTCTCCTCTCTTTCACCCCCCCCCCCCCACCCCGCCGTCTCCTCTCTTTCACCCCCCCCTCCACCTCGCCGTCTCCTCTCTTTCACCCCCTCCACCTCGCCGTCTCCTCTCTTTCACCCCCCCCACCCCGCCGTCTCCTCTCTTTCACCCCCTCCACCTCGCCGTCTCCTCTCTTTCACCCCCTCCACCTCGCCGTCTCCTCTCTTTCACCCCCCCCACCTCGCCGTCTCCTCTCTTTCACCCCCCCACCTCGCCGTCTCCTCTCTTTCACCCCCCCCACCTCGCCGTCTCCTCTCTTTCACCCCCCCCACCTCGCCGTCTCCTCTCTTTCACCCCCCCCCCCACCCAGCCGTCTCCTCCCTTTCACCCCCCCCCCACCCTGCCGTCTCCTCTCTTTCACCCCCCCCTCCACCCAGCCGTCTCCTCTCTTTCACCCCCCCCCCACCTCGCCGTCTCCTCTCTTTCACCCCCCCCCACCTCGCCGTCTCCTCTCTTTCACCCCCCCCCCCCACCCAGCCGTCTCCTCTCTTTCACCCCACCCCGCCGTCTCCTCTCTTTCACCCCCCCCTCCACCTCGCCGTCTCCTCTCTTTCACCCCCTCCACCTCGCCGTCTCCTCTCTTTCACCCCCTCCACCTCGCCGTCTCCTCTTTCACCCCCTCCACCTCGCCGTCTCCTCTCTTTCACCCCCTCCACCTCGCCGTCTCCTCTCTTTCACCCCCTCCACCTCGCCGTCTCCTCTCCTTCACCCCCTCCACCTCGCCGTCTCCTCTCTTCCACCCCCCCCCCCCCCCTCCCCCCCCCCCTCCCCCTCCCCCGGCCATCTCCTCTCTTTCACCCCCCCCCCCCCCCCGGCCATCTCCTCTCTTTCACACCCCCCCCCCCCCGCCATCTCCTCTCTTTCACCCCCCCCGCCATCTCCTCTCTTTCACCCCCCCCCCCCCCGGCCAACTCCTCTCTTGGAATTTCATTGCACTGTTTTGATCATCTGACTTTTCTGATGCTGGCGTCACTTTTAAGGAGTCTCATGGGCCAGTGCTGATCATGTGACTGTTTTGTCTACCTCATTTTTAAGCTATGCTATTGGTTGTTGGTAAGTATCTGCCTGGTTTGGTTGATCTGCATTTGATAGTAAAGGAGAAGTAATCATGGTGGAGATCCTGCTTTTTTAAAAAAGAAATTCCATTGACTAAAAAGCAACCCATTCCCAAAAAAAACCCATCTGTTTTGTCAGCCACTTTTTCCACTTCCTCTTCCCACTGAAGCCTCAGCTGCCATTACCACATTTTCCAGCCCCCGCCATTCTTTCACCCCTGCCGTATCTAGAACTGCCATCTTGAGTCACTCACTCTACATATGGCACAGAGCTTCCTATACAGAGTCAACTTCTCCCGAACTTGAGTTGCATTCTTCTCTTGGGCTACTTGCCCACCTTGACTCTCCCACTCCCAATGACTTCCTGATCTGCATGGCCATGACCACAGTGCTCACTCCTAACTCGGCCTTTGTTCTGTGCTGGCTGGCCTGTGTACTGCCACCCACCCTCTTCCTAGTTGACCGGTCTGACCCCTAAAATCGTTCTTAGAACTGAGCCCACCGAGGGCTTGGATCCCTCCAGACACCAGAGCACCTGTTCCATTGCTAAGCCCTGCTTTGAACCCAAGGTGCCCACTTCTTTGAATGCCATATGCTGTGCATATTTAATTTTAGAAAAGGTACTTCATTAAAGGAACATAGGTGCAAGAGCGTAGAACCTTACAGCACAGAAGGAGGCCATTTGGCTCACCATGCCTGTGCCGGCTCTTTGAAAAAGCTGATCAATTTGGTTCCACACCCTAGCTTTTTCCCCATAACCCTGCAAATTATTCCTCTTCAAGTACATTGCTTTTTGAAAGTTCCTGAGGAATCTGCTTCCATCACCCTTTCAGGTAGTGCGTTCCAGATCTTAGCAACCTTCTGTGTGAAAAAAGTTTCTCCTTATTTCCCCTCATTTCCCCTCTCATTCTTTTGCCAAATATTTTAAATTTATGACCTCTGGTTACCAACCCACTTGCCAGAGGAAACAGTTTCTCCCTATTTGCTCTATCAAATCCCTTCATAATTTTGAATACCTCGATTAAATCTCCCCTTAACTTTCTCTTCTCTAAGGAGAACTATCCCAGCTTCTCCACTCTCTCCACATAACTGAAGGCCCTCATCCCTGGAATCATAAGAACATAAGAGCCTGGAGTACTGCGTGCAGTTCTGGTGCCCTTATTTAAGGAAGGCCATACTTGGATTGGAGGCAGTTCAGAGAAGGATCACTAGGTTGATTCCGGGTATGGAAGGGTTGTCTTATGAGGAAAGATTGAACAGGTTGGGTCTATACTCATTGGAGTTTAGAAGAATGAGAGGAGATCTTATTGAAACATACAAGATTCTGAGGGGACTCGATAGGGTAGATGCTGAGAGGATGTTACCCCTCATGGGGGAATCTAAAACTCGGGGGCATAATCTCAGAATTAGGGGTCGCCCATTTAAGACGGAAATGAGGAGGAACTTCTTCTCCCAGAGGGTCGTGAATCTTTGGAATTCTTTACCCCAAAAAGCTGTGGAGGCTGAGTCATTGAATAGATTCAAGGCTGAGTTAGACACATTTTTGATCAGCAAAGGAGTCAAAGGATATGGGGAAAGGGTGGGAAAGTGGAGTTGAGGTAAAAATCAGATCAGCCATGATCTCATTAAATGGCGGAGCAGGCTCGAGGGGCCGAATGGCCTACTCCTCCTCCTATCTCTTATGGTCTCTTTATAGGAGTAGGCCATACGGCCCCTTGAGCCTGGTAAACCTCTTCTGTATCCTCTCCATGGCTTTGAAATCCTTCTTAAAGTGCGGTGCCTGGAATTGTACACAGTACTCCAGCTGAGGCTGAACCACTGATTTGTAAAGATTTAGCATGACTTCCTTGTTTTTGTATTCAATACCCCTATTTACAAAGCCAAGTATCCCATATGCTTTCTTAACTGCCTTATCAACTTGCCCTGCCACCTTCGAAGATTTGTGAATATGCACCCGCAGGTCCCTCTGTTCTTGCACCCTCTCAAAATAGTAACATTTAGATTATACTGCCTCTCCATGTTGTTCCTCCCCAAGTGCATCACTTCACACGTATCAGCAATAAATTACATCTGCCATCTGTCTGCCCATTTCACCAGTCTGTTTATGTCCATCTGAAGTCATCTACTATCCTCCTCACAAAAGTTGACAACATTTACTATGTTGTCAACTTTTGTATCATCCGCAAACTTCATAATTGTACTCCCTATACCCAAGTCCAGGTCATTTATATATCACAAGAAAATCAATGGTTCCAATACTGATCGGTGGGGGACCCCACTGCATACTTCTCTCCAGTCAGAAAAACATCAGTTCACCACTTCTGTCTGCCTCCTATCTGTTAGTCAATTGCATACCCAAGTTACCACCATCCCTTTAATCCCTTCTATTTTGTGAATAAGTCTATTATGTTGGACTTTATCAAATGCATATATACAACGTCTACTCTACTACATTTCATCAACCCTCTCATACTTCATCAAAGAACTCAATCAGGTTAGTCAGACATGATTTCCCTTTAACATCCATACTGGCTGTCTCTTATTAACCCATGTTTCTCCAAGTGAGAATAAATTTTGTCCTTGACAATGGTCTCGAGTAGTGTCCTCACCACTGATGTTAGACTGAGACTGACTGGCCTGTCGTTAGCAGGTTTATCCCTCTCCCCTTTTTTGAATATGGGTGTAACATTTACAATCCTCCAGTCCTCTGGCACCACTCCCATATCTAAGGAGGATGAAAGATTGTGATCAGAGCTTCTGCTATCTCCACCCTAGTTTCCCTCAGCAACTGAGGATGCATCCCATCTGAACAGGGTGACTTGTTAACTTTGAGTGATGCCAATCTATTTAGCACCTCCATTCTATCTATTTTTATCCTATCGAATATCTCTACTCCCTCCTCCTCTACTGCGACATTAACTTAATCCTCTTTTGTGAAAACAAGAGGCAAAGTATTCATTCAGTACCTCAGTCATGCCCTCTGCCTCCACAAGAAGATTTCTTTTTTTGTCCCTAATTGGCCCCACCATTCCTTTTAACTATCCTTTTACTTTTTATATGTTTATAAAAGATTTTTGAGCTCCCTTTTATGTTACCCACTCATCTTTTCTCATACTCTCTCTGACCTTTTTTCCTTTTTCAATTTCCCCCTGCCCTCTCTTTATTCTGCCTGGTTTCCTGCTGTATTCTGTATCTGACATAAACCTCGTTTTTCTGTTTTATTTTAACCTCTATTTGCTTTGTCATCCAGGGAGCTCTAACTTTGGATGCCCCATCTTTTCTCCTTATTGGAATATGCTTGGTTTGTACTGAAACTATCTCTGTCTTGAAGCCCTGCTATTGCCCATTTACTGTTTTCTTGTCCAATCTTTGTTTCTAGTCCACCTGAGCTAGATCCCTTCTCAAATCACTGAAATTGGCTCTCTTCCCGTTGGATATTTTCACCTTTGATTTTTCTTTGTCCCTTTTTGTAACTACTTTAAATCTAACTATATTATGATCACTATTACCCAGATGTTCTGTCACTGAAACACACTCCACTTGCCTACTTCATCCCCATGAACTAGAAGCAGCACTGCTTTCTTCCTTGTTTGGCCAGAAACATACTGATTAAGAAAGCTCTCTTGTACACATTTTAGGAATTCTTCACCCTCCTTGCCCTTTACATTGTTTTCTTTCCCAGTCTATATTAGAGTAATTTAAGTTCCCCCACTATTATCACTCTGCTACTTTTACATTTCTCTGAAACTTGCCACATTTACTCCTATATCTCATTCTCACTATTTGGGGGTCTATAATAAACACCCAGCAATTAAACAGCTCCTTTTCTGTTCCTAATCTAATCAAATAAATTCAGTCTTTGAATCATCTAGCATATCGTCCTTCTGTGGAACTGTAATATTATCCTTGATCAATACTGTTCCCCCGCTCCCATCTTTTTCCTTCCCTATCTCTCCGGATAGACAGATTGGGTGATGTACAGAATGATAAGAGACCAAGACAAACATATCTCACA
Organism: Heptranchias perlo; assembly: GCF_035084215.1. Taxonomy (NCBI): domain Eukaryota; kingdom Metazoa; phylum Chordata; class Chondrichthyes; order Hexanchiformes; family Hexanchidae; genus Heptranchias; species Heptranchias perlo. The sequence goes on along the minus strand of NC_090333.1, from coordinate 12,277,905 downwards.
AGGAGTATGACAAACCACAATCAGGACACAAAGAATTAGTGAGTGGGAAAGCAACTGCGACACAGTTACAGGAAAAAAGTTGCCCTATATCTTTGTTGGTGAGCAGCATCACCGGTGATGAACTGGAAGTTTTTCCCCCCAAAAAATGCATTTAAGTTATGTGTATATCTTAATTGGGGACAGTTGAAAACCTACTTGTTTTGGTTAATCCTTTAATTACTAGTTTAAAGATACATTCTAATGAAATATAGCTGTTTTTATATTGGGTTGAGTTCACCACTTGCACAATCCATGCATATCCCAGACAGCTGCCTATATCGGGCAAATGACAAACCATTTACCATTAACATTGAAGTCAATTACAAAGGCGCTGCTTATAACACATTAAAGTGGGCTGGCTATTTCTGGCATTTCAATAAACTTTTTGCACCTGGTTCAAGTGTGATTAAGTGCTGTTAACTATTTACCCGAGGAGCTGAGTGCCCCTGAGTGCTGTCTACCCTCTTTTATCTGTTTTTAATGCCCCAGGAACAACTGACTGAAGCTGCCTGGAGTCACGACTTTCCGACTGCTGCAGTTGTTAACAATGCGAACAGCTGATTGAAGCTGCCCAAGTCTCCCATCAGCTGATCTGTTGGTTTCCATTGAAATAAATCATTATCCGATTGTGGATCAATTTAGCATCATGCAGTTCAGTCCCCACCACCTTTTGACTAGATTAGCGATTCTAGATCCTTACCGCTTCAAGATTTTAGGCACTAGGGAGTCTGATGGATTTAGGGTTCACCGCGTTTAGTGGGCAAATTGCGTTCTCATGAATGCGCCTGCCATATGTGGTGGGGACTCTGCTGCTGGTCCCTCAGGGCCAGTCTCACTCTAATTGAATGGCAGAACAGACTCGAGGGGCTGAATGGCCTACTCCTGTTCCTTTGGGGTTGTCACCAGCTGCAGAAGCCCTGCATGTCAGGAGCCGGTGCTGTGTACACCTACTGAAGCTCAGTATAAAATCAGCTTCTGTTTGGTTCAAGAGGGCTCAAATCCGATAGGATCACCTCAACAAGATGGGATCCAATTTGTGCCGAAAGCAATAGGTGATCACAATCTGCCTTTCACTGCAGACAGTGGCATGTCCTGTTTATCCACTGCCTGGAAGATGGCCACTTACTGATTGGCAGCCAATCTGTGAGTGAATTATCCATCGCCATTACTGAGCAGTCAGGATCCCTCGCAAATAGAGCAGTTGGAAGTTGCCATCAATGTAAATAAAGCCCTTCTGTTCTGTTGGTTGTGTTTTTGGAGATTAATTTTCTTAAAGTTTAGACGAAGATTAGTAATTGAGTTGAGTGTGCCCAGGATGCCTCCTTGTGTAGGGATTATTGTTCTGGTCCAGTTAAGTGGCACTGTAGCTGAAACTGCAACCTTGGAGCATGAATTATCCATTTGCACTGCAACCCTACGCCCTGGTTTCCTTTCGGGGGCGACTGGAAAAGGTTCCATGTTCTCTGCTCCTCGCTTCCAGGAGAAATAAGTTTCCTGCTGCTGCCAGAAGCACAGTGTTCGCATCTGCACGTTCTGATATGCGTACTAGAAAGGAAGAAGACAAGAACTTGCATTTCAATTGTCCCGAAGTGCTTCACTGCCAATAGATTACTGTTGAAGTGCCATCGCTGTTATATAGTCAAACATGGCTGCCAATTTGCACACAGCAAGGTCCCATACACAGCAAATGAATGCATAACCACTTAATCTATTGGTTTTGGTGATGTTGTTTGAGAGAGGAATGTTGGCTCGCACACCTCTTTGAATTGTGCCATGGGATATCTTGCGTTCATCTCTGTTTAATGTCCCATCTGAAAGATTGCAACTCGGATCTGTAGCACTCTCTTGGTATTGCATTGAAGTATCAGCTTGGATTATGTGCCCAAGTCTGTAGTGGGGCTTTAACCTTTTGACTGAGGAGAGAGTATTACCATCTGAGCCAAGGTGATGTCTATCAGTGTAAAAGTAAAAGAACTTCTGACCACATATCTGCTCCATCACCAAGACTGCCTATTTCCACCTCCATGACATCGCCCGTCTCCACCCCTGCCTCAGCTCATCTGCTGTTGAAACCCTAATCCATGCCTTTGTTACCTCTAGAATTGACTGTTCTAGTGCTCTCCTGGCTGGCCTCCCATCTTCCACCCTCCATAAACTTAAGCTCATCCAAAACTCTGCAGCCCATATCCTAACTCGCACCCCTGTGCTCACTGACCTTCATTGGCTCCCGTTCCAGGAATGCCTCGATTTTAAAATTCTCATACTTGTTTTCAAATCCCTCCATAGCCTCGCCCCTCCCTATCTCTGTAATCTCCTCCAGCCCTACAACCCTTCTAGAACTCTGCGCTCCTCCAATTCTTGCGCATATCCCCTTTTAATCACTCCGCCATTGGCGGCCGTGCCTTCAGCTGCCTAGGCCCTAAGCACTGTGATTCCCTCCCTTAAACTCTTCACTACTTTAAGTCGCTCCTCAAAACCTACCTCTTTGACCAAGCTTTTGGCCACCTGTCCCAATACCTCCATATGTGGCTCAGTGTCAAATTTTGACTAATTATGCTCCTATGAAGCCCCTTGGGACGTTTTACTACTTTAAAGGTGCTGTATAAATGCAAGTTGTTGTGTTCTTCCTTTTTTCTTTCTGCATTTTGTTATGATTCCATATATAATCACTTGGAAATATATATAATAACTTGGAAACATATCGCCGTTCCTTCATCGTCGCTGGGTCAAAATCCTGGAACTTCCTTCCTAACAGCACTGTGGGAGAACCTTCACCACACGGACTGCAGCGGTTCAAGAAGGCGGCTCACCACCACCTTCTCAAGGGCAATCAGGGATGAGCAATAAATGCTAGCCTCGCCAGCGTTGCCCACATCCCATCAACGAATATATATAAAAAAAAATTGATTTTGCTTGCTTTTCAAAATAACAACACAGATTTGGGTGCTTTTTGTTGCAGTGCGACTAAAGATCATGCACCAAAATGGTCGCTATCTTGAAGCTGTGCTGTCAACAGAGCACCCATGAGGACGGCCTCAACCGGGATCTTGGGTTCATGTCACGCTACACGTAACCCCACCAGCGAAAAAAAAGTTATCTGTTTTTAACACAACGGGTCATTCTCTGTCTTTCTCTTCCTTTCGGATGTTTCTCTTTCTCTCTCTGTCTGTCTTTTGTTCTGGCCGACTGTGTATTCGGTGGTCCTGTCGATAACATCACTCTGTCTGAATACTTTGATTGCCATGACAATGGGCAGTTGGAAAGATTATCTGTAATCACCAGGTATTGTTCTCTGACTATAAATGCGGTAACCTTCCATGGAATCCCACACTCGCTCACCTGACGAAGGAGAAAGCCTCCGAAAGCTTGTGATTTTCAAATAAAACAGTTGGACTATAACCTGGTGTTGTAAGATTCCTTACATTTGTCAACAGAGCAAACATTATACATTGGAGCATCCATTATTTGCAATAATGGAGGGGATGCCCTGGAAGATAATGGAAATTATCATGTAATTGAGAGTCCCCAAAGTTCGGGTGTTGCATGTATGACACAGCAGTGCTCTAGATACGTGAATGAACACGAGTACAATATAATTAGCACAAGAAAAGTGATGTTGTTTTGTTGTCTTAACAAAATTTTGGTGGTGATTAGAGTGCAGGTCACACATTAGTGGACCGAATCCTGATGACAACAGCTGTACAATCCCACGAGAACTCTGCGTTCCTCCAACTCTGACCTCTTGTGTTCCCCAATTTCCTTCACCCCTCTATTGGCCGCCGTGACTTCAGCTGCTTAGGCTCTAAGGTCTGGAATTCCCTCCCTAAACCTCTTCACCACTCTACCTCCCTCTCCTCGTTCAAGACGCACCTTAAAACCTACTTCTTTGACCAAATTTTTGGTCACCAGTCCTAATATCTCTTTAGGTGGCGCGGTGTCGAATTCTGTTTGATAATGCTCCTGTGAAGCGCCTTGGGATGTTTTATTACATTAAAGGCGCTATATAAATGCTTGTTGTTGTTGACTCTACTGGATTTCACAGTAAAAGCTATAGTCCGAAGGCGAACTGACTAGTTACGTTGCCACCTGTCGAGTGATGTCATTGGGATTTCAGTAAAGCTTAATTTAGTGCATGCCATCTCTCCCAACTCACTCTTTGCTGTGTGCTGGCAGGCCTGTCTCCCTCCTCCATCTGCTTGAGACTCCAGATCTCCCTGTATGACTGAGCCCCACTGTGGGCTCTTGGGTGCCACAAGCCCTTGCAGCCAGCAGGAAGAGGAGACTTTCATGCCATCTGCCAGGGCTGTTTTCGATGCCTGGCCCTAGACGTGAAAGGCCACTGTCTTAACCCGCTGTGCCACCTATTACCCAATGTTGGAGTTTTAACCAGCTAATTCCACATAATTCCCAGTGTACAGCACCTGGAAGCTTCACGCTGTTTGTCCAGGTGGCCCACTAGGCTGTTATCCTGCAGGATCATCTGGAGCCGAGTTGGAAGAATCTCCATTCCCAGTGACAGGTCTACTTTTTGAGGGCCCATTAATATGCCAGGCTGTTGTATTGTAGAGACCTGCTTGGTTCAGGGTTTGCCACAGAGGTTTGACTCAGTTCTGGTCTTTCATCTCCAGCTGCATGATGCTAAGGTGAAGTTTCGTGCCTTCAGCTGCCTAGGTCCTAAGCTTTGATATTCCCTCCCTAAACCTCTCTGCTTATCTACCTCTCTCTCCTTTAAGACGCTCCTTAAAATCTACCTCTTTGACCAAGCTTTTGGTCACCTATCCTAATGTGTCCTTCTTTGGCTCATTGTTAATTTTTGTCTGATTACACTCCCCTGAAGTGCCTTGGAACGTTTTACTATGTGAAAGGTGCTATATAAATGCAAGTTGTTCGTAGTTACAGATCCATCAATGATGGTCGTGATTGGAGAATTTGAGCTGTTTTAAGAATATTGTGCAAGAACAGTATTGGATTAAGCATAATTTTTGCTGTGGCATGTTCGAACCCAAGATACTAAATATGCCCATTGACACCATCTATAGTGAACTCTCTTAAATCTATTGTGCTGAAATGGGGCATAATATTCCAAGTGTCTTCATTTTGATATTATATTGAAGTTCTTTTTAGAGAGGTCATTCAGCTTCTCTTAGCTAATCTATCCAAAATTTTAAAAAGTACATTCTCCCATCTAACTGTCTCTTGAATGAACCTGAAGTGTTTGCCTCCACTACCCTACCAGATCATTCCAAGTGTCGATCACTCCTGCAGGAAGATATCTTCCTAACATCTGTCCTTCCACCCTTGTTCTCATGTTCCTGATATTATAACTTCAATATAATATCAAAATGAAGACACTTGGAATAGAGTATTACAGTTGAATAAATGCTCTACAACACAACCAGTATAATCGATTATAGAAATATCACTGCATCTTCTCTGTACTCCATTCCCATCATATTTATCACTGTGCGCTTCTTCGCTTTTCTTTGCGTATCAGTCACTGCTGCCAACTTAAAAATAAAGTTTCTAAAGCAAACTACTGCGGATGCTGGAAATCTGAAATAAGGAAGGAATGATATACTGCTCTGGAGTTACCTGTGATGGCTAATATCTTGTAGACTTCTGTATGGTGTCCTCTGTCGCTTCTTTTTTCTAGTCTTCCGTTGTAACTGACCTTTTGCGAGGGATGAGCATTGTGCACAACCTCCTCTCCCTGATCTGGGCACAAAGACCATTTGCTGTGTCCTTGTTTTCACCCTGACCCGAGAGTTAACCCAGTACAGATTAGGGACAGCACATGGGACCCTCCCAGTCTGGCTCCATACCACAACACGCAGTTTCTTATCCAGTGAATTAATTGGAGCTCCCGGTTTCTTACTGCTGCCGGTGAGGAATTTGTTCAAAGTTGCTTTGGCAGGACTCCGATCTGAATTTAGTAGAGTAAATTTGTTATATCAGTCACCAAAGTTTTTCAATTTGGGATGCATTAACGTCATATTGTGCATCATGTCACAAAGCTTTGCATTAGATCAGCTGTTGTGTAAATGTGAATGGCCTTTCACCTATGGGACCTGGGATCATCGACTGAAGGAATGAAAGCCATCGCTCTCCGCTGGCCGTGTGGATCCTATGTGAAAGGAGTTTGGGCCGTCTCGGTCTAGTTGTTAGAGGGAATGGGCCTACAGCACGCAATTGTCTGTAGTTTGTCATTAATTGACAGAATGGTTCATGCCACAGGAGAAATGGAAAAAAGTTACTCTGGTGCAGCAGCAGTTGCTTTTCTGAGGTTGGGGCTGATGTACATTGTTCAGGACAAAGCAGACATCCTGCATTTGACTGCAAAGTACCTGACTTGGGAGTGCTTAGTTCTGACAATGGCTGTCTGAAATGCAATGTGTTCCACTCTCCAGCGCTAATGACCCTCCCTCCCTTTGATAAGTGTGAAAGGTCTTAAATTGGTTGTTAATTGTATAGCTTTTGTACTGAGGCTCATGCTCAGAACATCTAGAAGCTTCTCAATTTGTTCCATTAATACTGTTTGCATTAATATAACACCTTTCACACCAATGTCTCAGATTGCTGCACAGAATAAATTACTTGTGAGGTGCAGCGACAGTTATATAATAGGCAATCCTTCCTCAGTCAGTACATTCTAAAAACAGATTGCTCATTTTATTTTTGTTTCCTTGAAAAACGAGGCCTATAGTGCAGATGTCGCTAAAGTTGAAAAGAGGACGAGAGGATGAGGTAAAGAGAAAGTAGTGATTCTGTTGTCCCTGGGTATCAGTGGGTATCACGACGGGTAGTGTTGTCTTTGTCAGACCTCATGACAGCTCCTTCTTATGAGGCCAGAGAGATGTACAGGAGTGGGAGAGGGTCAGCTGTGGCTCAGTGGTAGCACTCTTGCCTCTGAGACAGAAGGTTGTGGGTTCAAGTCCCACTCCAGAGACTTGAGGCTGACACTTCATTGCAGTACTGAGGGAGTGCTACATTGTTGGAGGGTGCCGTCTTTGGATGCGACATTAAACTGAGGTCCCATCTGCCCTCTTAAGGTGGACGTTAAAAGATCCCATGGCATTATTCAAAGAAGAGTAAGGAAGTTCTCCCTGGTGTCCTGGCCAATATTTATCCCTCGACCAATATCACAAGAAACAAATTGTTTGGGCATTATCTCATTGATGTTTATGGTACCTTGCTGTGCGCAAATTGGCTGCCGCATTTTCTACCTTACAACAGTGACTACTCTTCAAAAGTACTTAATTGGTTGTAAAACACTGTGGGTCGTAAAAGGCGCTATATAAATGCAAGTTCTCTCAATTGCCGTTTCTCATTTACTGTGAATGTAGCCCTGAGTAGGTTTGGAGTCTTTCTGGGCAATGAAAGAAATTCTATTACAGATTTGAGCTTGGAGCTATAATCCCTCTGATTTACGGTCAATATCGCAAACTGTGGATTTGGTGCGGTTTAATATTTCTAAGTAGCGCTTAAAAATTGCTAGCAGTGATCAGTCAGGCATTAATTAAGATGTGGAGATGCCGGTGATGGACTGGGGTTGACAATTGTAAACAATTTTACAACACCAAGTTATAGTCCAGCAATTTTATTTTAAATTCACAAGCTTTCGGAGATTTTCTCCTTCCTCAGGCAAATGTTTTTGCATTAATTAAGCTCAGTGCATGTCTCTGGGTTTTCAATTACTGCGGTGGTCAAATGGGTCCTCTGGGCTGCACATCAACTATCTTATCCTAATCAATGAGCTCCCTTTTGAATGGAATGAATTGTCCCCAGCAGTGTGAAAACTTGTATCCCGTAGCAATAAACAAACTTGTGTTTCTAGAGTTTGGTTTGTAAGAATTATAATTGATGGGATTGATGCCTGATATAAATGTTTTTTCTTGGTACTGGTGGAGGCGGGTTCATGCATGTGAACGTGACCAAGTGATGGGATCTAAATCGCTCTCGCGTGACTGCACTGTTCGGGTGTATCTTTATAGACGTTTAAAATGTGTGTATTATTTAGTCTGTCATATTGCACTTGAAGTAAGTTCACTGTTGGTTTGGTGAGCTTCATCTAGTTAAACTATCAGGCCAAAGTGACTGGAATGAATTCGTTCTTGTAGAGATTGTCACTGGAATTAATTCGTTCTTGTAGAGATTGTCACCAAGATTTATTTGAAGCCCACATCAGAGGGATTTGGGAATAAATGTAACCTTTGGTTGCAGATTCTTTAGTTACTTACTGGATTTCTGAAGGCTGTTCAGACTGAAACAAATTTGAGCGATTGACTTGTGTGTTTCCTGTGATACCTTTGTGGGGGAAAAAATATTTATTTCCAAAAGACAGTAAGAAAAGTACGAGAGAACTGGTTCTAAGTAAACATTTTATTTGTAGATGCATTTTAAATTTCTAGATGAATGGTATATATGCCTAATGCTGCTGTGTACGAATGATTTAATTGTAAATAAACGTCATTGCTTTTGCTTGTATGAATCTCTGCTGCCTGTATCCTAACGCGGACCAAGTCTCATTCACCCATCATCCCTGTGCTCGCTGACCAACATTGGCTCTCAGTCCGCCAATGCGTTGATTTTAAAATTCTCAACCTCATGTTCAAATCCCTCCATGGCCTCGCCCCATCCTATCTCCGTAACCCCCCACAACCCTCCGAGATCTCTGCATTCCTCCATTTCTGGCCGCGTGTCTTTTCCCCCTTCCTTCGCCCACCATTGGCGGTCGTGCCTTCAACCGTCTGGGCCCGAAGTTCTGGAATTCCTTTCCTAAACCCCTCTGCCTCTCTCTCCTCCTTTTAAGACCCTCCTTAAAACCTACCTTTTTGACCAAGTGTTTGGTCACCTGTCCTAATGTCTCCTCCTTTGGCTCGTTGTCAATTTTATCTGATTATACTTCTGTGAAGTGCCTTCGTACATTTTACTATGTTAAAGATGCGATATAAATGCAAGCTGGTTGTTGAATCTGATTAATGAGATACTTTAATCATCCAATGAACTGAAAATGTAGTGGGAATTCTACGTGAAGTCAGTGCTCAACTTGTAACCAGGCTACTTTTCCTTTTGTCAGAGAGAAAGTGAAGGACAAGACAACTGTGTTTTAAAACCCTGAACTGCACCAGTCAGTACGTCAGAGATTGTAGTGATGTTTCTCGATAAACTGAAGGAGGGAATTGGGTCATTGTTCTTATGCAGGAGTGCATTGGGAGCGGAGCCCAGAAGGTGTTCACTCCTTTGCGTGTAGATAAAGGAGATGCACTTCATACGATTGGCACACTCCTTTCCAATGTGGGAACACTTGACTGTTCCTATGCAATTTTTTTTAAGGGTTGTCACCAAGATTATTTAGTTCATTGGTACCAAAACAAGACAAATTACACTTAACCCAATACACTGCACTGTTGTGCTAATGTATTCATCACCTCAACTGGCTCCTACCATTGTCATCATCGGCAACGAAGCTGTAACCAACACTGCTTTATCCTATATACCTCAAAGTGCCCTGTCCAGATACAACTCAAATTTGGGAGGACAAAATCTATGACTGTACCAATATACTTAATATAACTTGTGATAGAAGAACGAGCAGCACAGTGAAGTCTGCAGGCATTTCTTGTTGTCAAGCATAACTTTATAAATAGTTAAGATAATCTATAGTCTGTTCCTGGCTTTTGCTTAGGTAAGTACTTCTCTAAGTGTTTTTTATTTCGGGTTCTAAAAAAGGCTGCTGAGAAACCTGGAGTCTGAGTTGTGTATATCCTCTCGTTAAACATTGAAAGAGAAAGGTTATAGGTTTCTAACCGTATTTCAGAAGTATTTATCTCAGCTTTTATTAAATCTTAATTAGCAGCAATAGTGCTCGTGTAAATTAAGAAATCTGAAATTACAAATTGTTAGTTTTGAGATTTAAAACGTTGAAATCTATGCTTAGGCATGGTAATTTCTTGTTTTCATGTATAGACTGCGTCTTCCTACTCCATTGTCTCTCAGCGCCTTGGGACCTTTACTACGTTGAAGGCCCAGCTCTGTGGGACTGCCTTTGTATCTTTCTGCCCCTATGTCCCCCAGTGGATCTCCAGCAATGGTCTTCAGCTGCCTTAGCCCTACTCTCTGGAACTCCCTACTAAAACCTCTACTCCTGACTAATCTTGTCCACCATTAACAGCTGCCTCAAACCCCATCTTTCTAACCAAGCTTTCAGTCAAAGATTGTGTGGCTGCGGGGGAGTGGGTGAGGAGGGATGGGCTTGATGGTGGATGGGGCAGGCTCGATGGACCAGATGGCCTTTTCTTGCCCATTTTTGTAGGCTTATAATGGCCTGACTTGATGACATGGTATAAATCCACTCGAGAGACTAGATTGGCCACCACTCTGCTTTGAATTGAGACAAAAGAATATCAAAAACGCTGTCATTCGCGATTAAAATCAGTTGTCGCTCGTGGTTGGATTCAAAAGCTGGTTTTCCCAGAAACCGATTTCCACCCACCTGCTGCCTTTCAGGACAAGACCTGGCAGTTGAGAACCTTGTTTGCAGGACTCTCCTGATGAGCCAGTGAATCACAATAAGATTTCCCGAATACGAGAAGGAGACAGAACTGCTCAATATTGAGCATTCTGTCCCCTGTGTGGACTTGACAGTAAACATTTGTGTGTCACTATCCACCCAGGAAGCCTATGCCCACCCAGGCAGTGAACAAATTGAAGTGTTGCCAGTTTGCCAACTCCCAAAATTCCATTCATTAAATATTTAAAAATAATCTTTTAGTAACCTTGCAGTCCAGAGACTCGCGCACAAAAATACAGGCTGACACTCCTGTGCACTCCTGAGGGAGTGCTACACTGTCGGGAGTGCTACACTGTCAGAAGTGCCGTCTTTCGGATGAGATATTAAACTGAGGCCCAATCTGCCCCCTCAGGCGGACGTAAAAGATCCTACGGCACTATTTCAAAGAACAGGGGAGTTCTCGCTGGTGTCCTGGTCAATAATTATTCCTCATCACTAAAACAGATTATTTGATCGTTATCACATCGTTGTTTGTGGGACCTTGCTGTGCGCAAATTGGCTGCTGCGTTTCCTACATTACAACAGTGACTACACTTCAAAAGTACTTCATTGGCTGTAAAGTGCTTTGGGACGTCCTGAAAGGCATCATATAAATGCAAGTCTTCCTTTCTTTTAATAAATATTAAAAAAAATCTTTTAGAAACCTCGCAGATCTGCGACACACATATCTCATTCTTTGCTTCAACTCTTTCATTGACTGGTTCCTATACTTTTTTCCCTACCTATTAACTTTGTATCTTTGTATCTCCTTGACAATAAATTCATTTGCCCAAAGTTGATGTCCATGGCTTTCATATATTTGTGATTTAACACAAAGACATAACAACCTTATTACTAAATGGAGTTTGTAATGCAATCCAGATGCAAGATCCTGTCATCATAATGCAGTATAACGCATTGCAGGATTCCAAAGACTGATGTCCTCAAACGATGCTTTATGGGCCTCTTGTTTAAAAAAAAATCAGTTCTGTGACTGAGCTTGAGATTAGCACAAGAATTTTTAGTATTCCCTAGGATGGAAAAAGTATTTAAAACATTTTTCATTGAATAGTTTAGCGCCATTCCTGCTAAGCAGTAAATCTTTGGGCTTGTTAGGAACGGGTTCTGGGAAGGTACTGTCTTCCTATCTCTGTTCAACTTGCTCCAGTTTGAATGGTTCATCCTATTTTGATGCCATCTCGCATCAGTTTATATTTTGAGTGTTTTTCTGTTCTTTCCTTTTTTTTGTGCTCATCAAGACAGAGGATGTTCCTGATCAGGAGACTGGAACCCTTTCCATTGTGAGCATCAGGGGTCAGTATCAAGCACACTCTGGTCAGGTACAGTACAGCTAGATACAGCAGGAAGCTCCCTCAACTCAGCCCCAACAATGTGCCTCAGCCTCACCGTCAGAAAGCAACTTTACAGTACCAGCGTGGCATTTTTCCACTTCCCACACCATCCGTCCTGTAGTCCCGGAGTCAGACTGCTAATTAGTGATGAGTTAGTGGTGGTTTTGTGCTGTGACTGGGCTGAGACTGCCCAAACTCATTTCACATTGCACCTTTACAGCCAATAGGGGGCTTTCATTCCATCAGTTTTGATGGGCAATATGAATGCATTGAACACATGTCCTAGAGTTGACAGGCTAGTGTCTAACCATTTTCACCACAAGTTTTTTTTCCCCCAAAAATGAAAGACATACTTTGTCCCACCTGCGGGTGTTTTATCAATTAAATTAGGTGGGAGGTGCCCAACAGTGGTCTGATGAACAGACTTTTTCCCCCCTCCTCTTAACCTCCCCCTCCCCTGGTTGAAGAGTTTTAAAAAGCTTGCTTTATTTTAAAACCTTGCATCTTTATCGCATTATTTGCCCAGCTGTATTGTCAAACATGCAGTGAAGTTTGATGGCCTGTTGTGTACGTTGTACAGAGTTCTGCCAGAACGAACCAATTTTTTGCTCAACTGAGCATAATATTGGGAATTGAAAGTTCAAACGAGTGCTCCTTCTGAAGACCAAAGATTTTTGAAGAAGTGACCAAGTAATGTTGAAAGACGAGCATTTATTTAGTTCCCATCACACCTCTCAGAAATGTCTCCAAGTGCTTCATGTCAATGAATTACTTTAGGCAAATACAGCAACCATTTAAGTGCATAGCAAGATCCCACAAACAGCAATGAGCTGAACGATTAGTTGATTTTTTTTTGGCGATACTGGTTGAGAGAGACATGTTGCCTAGGACACTGGGAGAACTCCTTGCTCCTCTTTGCATGATGGCGTGGGATTTTTTAACCCTGTAACCTGAACCATCGGAGTAGGCAGACGGGACCTCAGTTTAAAGACCGCACCTCTGATAATACACACCTCCTCAAGGCTGCACTGGAATGTCAGCGCTTGGGTTATGAGCTTCAAATTCTTGTTACACGGCTTGAACTGACCGTGGCTCAGTGGGAGCACTCTTAGCTCTGAATCAGAAGTCCTGCTCCAGAGACTTGAGCACAAAATCTACTCTGACACTCCAGTGCAGTACTGAAGGAGTGCTGCATTGTCGGAAGTTCTGTCTTTCGGATGAGACATTAAACCGAGGCCCCGTCTGCCCTCTCGGGTGAATGGCAGATCCCATGGCACTAATTGAAGAAGAGCACGGGAGTTCTCACCAGTGTCCTGGTCAATATTTATCCCTCTACCAACAACACTAAATCAGATTATCTGGTTATTATCTTTGCTGTTTGTGGGACCTTGCTGTGTGCAATATTGGCTGCTGCGTTTCCCTACGTTACAACAGTGACTGCACTTCAAAAGTACTTCATTGTCTGTAAAGTGCTTTGGGATGACCTGAGATTGTGAAAGGCGCTGTATAAATGCAAGTCTTTTTCTTTCTGACCCAGGGGTAAGAGTTATGACAACTGAGTCAAGCTGATGTAAGAAAATAACTAGTCTTTACTGAATAGCTAACTTGAAAATGATAGTAAACCTCTGACCAATGTATTCTCCCTCTTTGCAGTTTACAGCTGTCAAGTTCTCGGTGACCTTGTAATCGTTACAATTTAATGATTGCACAGCCCTTTTCGGATTAAAGTGCATGTTAATGAGCTGGAATTTCCTGTTAGACCCTTGTAGAAAACAATTTAAAAATAACACTTTAATAAAACTACTACTTGCATTTGTATAGCACCTTTAACTTAGTAAAAACGTCTCAAGGCGCTTCACAGGAGCGATTTTCAGACAAAAATTGACACCGAGCCACATAAGGAGATATTGGAACAGGTAACCAAAAGCTTGGTCAGAGGTAGGTTTCGAGACTGAGAGGTTTAGTGAGGGAATTCCAGAGCTTGGGGTCTAGACAGCTGAAGGCACGGCCACCAATAGTGGGACGAAGGAAATTGGGGGTGGATGAGAGTTGAAAAGGCTGCATGGGTTTGAATCTGTTTCATGACCTTTTGATAAAAACAGAAAATGCTGGAAATAATCAGCTCGGGGCCCAGCTAGTGTCTTGCTGTCGAACCTCTGCCCTCCTATGTTCACCAGCGATGTTTTTCCTCCTACACAGATTCTGTTCTGCACGTTGAACACTCACAGAATTGACATGGACAAACTCCTCGGGGGACAGATTGGCCTGGAAGATTTTATTTTTGCGCACACAAAGGGCCTTAAGAAAGAAGTGGATGTTTTTAAAGCACAGGAGGCTCTGGGATTAACCATAACCGATAACGGTGCAGGATTTGCTTTCATAAAGGTAGGTTTTAATCCTGTGCCTGAGCGATGTGGAGAAAGTAGCTCTGAGTCTGATACAAGAATATTGCAGAAGTATTGCAGCTTTTTCACTGGAGATTTCACTTGCTCCTGCAGGCTGGACCGCATTAAGCGCTATCGGGTCCTGCTCTCTTCTGCCAAATCTGCTCACTATTTCAGGATCATCCTGGAATGCAAAGATAACCCCCAGCTTTTCTTCTCCACTACAAACCATCTCTTAAACCCGTCTCCCCTGCCTCCTCCGCCTCCTCCACCCTCACCTCCAACAAGAAGGGCGAGGAGCCAATGGACTACTTTGTCATTAAGATTGAGACTGTCCATTCAGCTGCCTCTGCCGCTTCCCTCCCTTCCCCTAACCCACCAGCCCAAACTTCCCCCACGGTTCCCCCCTGAACTCGCACCTTTCTCTAGTTTCTCTCCTATCTCCCCTCACGCCCTCTCCGAGCTCATCTTGACCATGAGACCACCTCCTACTCCCTCGACCGTAGTCCCACCCAGCTGCCTTTCCTGGCCCCAATGTTAGCTGATATCATGAGTGGTTTCCTCTCCTCAGGTACTGTCCCCATCCCCTTCAAATCTGCCGACATCAGCCCCCTTCTCAAAAAACCCCTCTGGCCATGCAAACTACCGCCCCATCTCCAACCTCTGTTTCCTCTCAAGTCCTTGAACGTGTTGTTGCCTCCCAAATCTGTGCCCACCTTTCCTGCAACTCCATGCTTGAACCTCTCCAATCAGGTTTGTGCCCCTGCCACAGTACTGAAACGGCCCTTATCGAAGTCACAAATGTGACTGTGACCATGGTAAACTATTCCTCCTCATCCTTCTCGACCTGTCTGCGGCCTTTGACACGGTTAACCACGCCATCCTCCTCCAAAGCCTCTCCCCCATTGTCCAGCTGGGTGGGACTGCACTCGTCTCGTTCCATTCTTATCTATCCAGTCGTAGCCAGAGAATCATCTGCAATGGTTTCTCTTCCCGCTCCCGCAGAGTTACCTCTGGGGTCCCCCATGCATCCATCCTTGGCCTGCTCCTATTTCTTATCTACATGCTGCTCCTCGGTGACATAATCCGAAAACACGACGTCAGGTTCCACATGTACGCTGACGACATCCTGCTCTACCTCACCACCACCTCTTTCAACCCCTCCACTGTCTTTCATTTGTCAAACAGCATTCCCGACATTGAACTAAAATTTCCTCCAACTAAATATTGGGAAGACCGAAGCCAGTGTCTTTGCTCCCCGCCACAAACCTCATTCCCTCGCCACCGACTCCATCCCTCTCCCTGGCCACTTACTGAGGGCTGAACCAGACTATTTGCAACCTTGGCATCCTATTTGACCCTGAGATGACCTTCTGACCACATATCCACTTCATCACCAAGTGTGCCTACTTCCACCTCTGTAACATTGCCCATCTCTGCCCCTGCCTCAGCTCATCTGCTGCTGAAACCCTCATCCATGCCTTTGTTACCTCTAGACTTGACTATTCCAATGCTGTCCTGGCTGGCCTCCCATCTTCTATGCTCCATAAACTTGAGCTCATCCAAAACTGTGCTGCCCATATCCTAACTCGCATCAATTCCCGTTCACCTATCACCCCTATGCTCACTGACTTACATTTGGTTCCTCAATTTTTAAATTCTCATCCTTGTTTTTAAATCCCTCCATGGCTTCGCCCCAACCCTACAACCCTCCAAGATCTCTGCATTCCTCCAATTCTTGCGCATCCCCAATTTTAATCGCTCGACTATTGGTGGACGTACCTTCGGTTGCCTAGGTCCTAAGCTCTGGAATTCCCACCCTAAAGCTCTCCGCCTCTCTACCTCTCTCTCCTCCTTTAAGACGCTCCTGAAAACCTACCTCTTTGACCAGGTTTTTGGTCATCTGTCCAAATATCTCCTTATGTGGCTTGGTATCAAATTTTGTTTGATCGCTCCTGTGAAATGCCTTGGGATGTTTTGCTACGTTAAAGGGGTTATATAAATGCAAGTTGTTGTTTTCCCCGATTAAAACAAGTGGAAATTTTACTGCTGTTGCAAATGTCGTCCTTGGTGAATGTCCAAACTGTTTTGCCGTTTGTACTTTGACATTTTGTCTTTTTTTTGGAATAATTCTGAACCTCTTAAAGGAAAGTGGGCACACCATCACCATCACCTCCACCTCCAAGTTCCCCTTCAAGTTGCACACCATCCCGACTTGGGACATATATCAGCCATCTTTATTGTCGCTGGATCAAAATCCTGGAGCTCCCCACCTAATAGCATTGTGGGAGCATCTTCACCACACGGATTGCAGCGGTTCAAGAAGAAGGCTCACCACCCCCTTCTCAAGGGCAACTAGGGATGAGCAATAAATGCTGGCCTCGCCAGCGACGCCCACATCCTGAGAATCAATTAGATAGCTCCTATTGAAGAGCTAGCACAGGCATGATTGGCCAGTTGGCTTCCTCCTTCTGTAATTCCTATGACCTAAGACATTTAAACCACAAAATTGTTTGTGGGTTTGACGGCTGCTCCATCTTGGTAAAACCGTCGGTCGGTTTTGAGAGTACTTACGAAGTTTCACAGCCGCAGACCTTGGCATGATAGGAGTGAGAATTCACGAGCATGAAAGAGAGAGTAAAAGCCCAATTTATTTGCAAAGAGATGTTTGCTTTTTGCCTATTTGCTTCCCCATCTCCTCTGAAGTGGCAGTGTTATGTAAGTATGACGATCTTGGAAGGGTGTTTGTGTGCTTTGTACGTTTGCAAAGGTCAGGAATCTTTATTTAGCTTAATGCTGGTAACCCAATGACAAATCTGCACGGAAGTGACCAGCTCGTTTGAATGTCGAGCCATTTTTATTGCATGGTGCTCTGGAGACTATAATGTTCTCTGGAAGTAGCTGTCTGTAGTGCGGTTTGGATTACACACTTGACTTTTGGTGTAATGATTAAATTGCCGAAATTCAAGCTATGAGATGAAGGGTAAGTTGGGTTTGTTTCCTTTGCAAAATGAGGAGACCAATTGAAGCAAGAGAACCAGAGGGGAGACGAGGAGAATTATTTTTCAACGCAGCGAGTTGTTATGATCTGGAATGCACTGCCTGAAAGGGTGGTGGAAGCAGATTCAATAATAACTTTCAAAAGGGAATACTTGGAAAAGGAAACATTTGCAAGGCTATGGGGAAAGAGTAGGGGGAGTGGAACTAATTGGATAGCTCTTTAAAAGGGCATGATGGGCCGAATGGCCTCCTTTGTGCTGTAAGGTTCTATGATTAAAACCTAAAATTAAACGACAAGTATAGACGTAAAATATTTTTTCAAAGAAACCTAATAGATTGGAGATGGCTCCTAATTTTTTTTTAAAAAAAGGACAAGTGATCTCATTAAATGCCCACTGCGAATGACAGGACTGGAAATGCAATGTCAGTTTCCTATAACAGGCTCGCAGCGGAAGGGAAGTGCAAGAAGGGTTGGGTGTGGGTGTGTGCATTCCCAACAGGCAATTTACTGAGTAAAGAAACCAGCCAGGAGATCATTGTTAACAGAATAATCACCACAAAATTTTGGCAAAGGGAAGGAAGTCTTTATTGCTCTGTGATCGCCCCGAGTAATGACCCTTCCTTGTGTGTGTTACAGTTAGAAAAGTAATTCTAGATGGAAACAAGAATACTTTGCTTAGTTGAGCAGTAGAATGCATTTGATTATGTGACCATGGTGTATGCACGTTGTCTGCTATTTTTGCCTACATAACATCAGTGCACTTGCATAGGAACAGGAGTAGGCCGTTCAGCCCTTCGAGTCTGCTCTCCTATTCAGTTGGATAATGGCTGATCTGTACCTCAACTACATTTACCCACTTTTGCTCCATATCCCTTGATGCCCTCACCCTAATAAAAAAAAATCTATCGATCTTAGTCTTGAAAGTTTCAAGCTTTAAAAGTAATGTTCTTCCAGGCCATTATATGGCTCTATATAAATGCAAGCACTATCTCACTTCTTTCGTTGTTGGTTCCAGAATATCAGTCCTTTGAGAAGGGACTTGATCAGTTCCTGAGTGAGGAAGACATTGTGGCACGTGAGGGAGGGGGAATGGGCTATAGATGAAGTCACCTGATGGCACATCATAGGCAACCATGGCCTCCTGGAGCTTGCTTGCTTGCTTGCTTGCTTGAAGTTGTAAGGGAATTTCCAAGAGTATTTTTCCCCCCTGAAACTGGCCTCTCTCTATTTTCCTATTTCTCTACTTAACATTGAGAGGGTGGGACACTGAGCTGCACCTTTCAGCCGAGCACTGATTGGGCCGGGCCCCCAGGTCGGACTTGTCTGTTTGCTTGTTATGCTTCATTCATCACTGAGCCACCAGTTTGGCTGGGTCTGTGAGTGGATGCTTAGTTCCATTTTGTATTTCGTGGTTTTAGTTGGTACAGCGGTAGGAAGAAGGCATTCTTTTTTGCATTGCTACCAAAGTAAATGTCACATGAAAATCTCAGTGTAAGGTGATGCAAAAAGTTTTGGTATATATTATAGTATATACACTGTACATTATATAGTATAAATGATATATGTCTCTGTCTTTCCGTCTGTGTGTGTCTGACCTGAGATCTGTGTAAAGATGTCCTGCAGTGCCATCTAGTGGCAGTAAAAGGGCCATTAACATTGAGTCTTATAATTGGAGATTCCCAGGTTCATTCCATGTTGACCCCTTTTTTAAAAAATTGAATAACTTTGACTATGTGACCATTCGTCATGTATGGGCCTCGACAGTCAGTCTCAGCAGGCTATTTATCTGAGAGAGGCCATCACAGCCAAGCTAAATCCTGGCCTTCCCTGATTTCCACGCGCCTGCACTTACCAGTACGGATCAGTGGATTACAATCAGGACTCGTGTCTGATTTACTTCCTCCCTAGCCTACCAGAGACCAATTGTACATAGGAAGAGGAGTAGGCCATGCAAACTGTCGAGCCTGTTCTGCCATTCAGCCCACCATGCCTGTGCCAGCTCTTTGAAAGAGCTATCCAATTAGTCCTACTCCCCCTCTCTTCCCCGTAGCCCTACCAATTTATCCTTTTCAAGTATTTATCCAATTGCCTCTTGAATCTGCTTCTATCACCCTTTCCGGCAGTGAATTCCAGATCATAACTCACGATGTAAAATTTTTTTTTTTAACAATTGTGTAAAAAATAATCATTGTAAACAATTTTACAACACCAAGTTGTAGTCCAGCAATTTTATTTTAAATTCACAAGCTTTCGGAGGCTACCTCCTTCCTCAGGTGAACGTTCACCTGAGGAAGGAGGTAGCCTCCGAAAGCTTGTGAATTTAAAATAAAATTGCTGGACTATAACTTGGTGTTGTAAAATTGTTTACAATTGTCAACCCCAGTCCATCACCGGCATCTCCACATCAAAAATAATCATGGCTGACCTATACCTCAACTCCATATCTTTGCTCCATATCTCTTGATACCCTTACCTAACAAAAATCTATCGATCTCAGTCTTGCACATTTCAATTAATCAAGCAGCCTTTTGGGGGAAAGAGAGTTCCAGATTTCCACAGCTCTTTGTGTGAACTCACATTCCCTTCCAATGTAACTCCCCACTGGGAGCGAGGAATTGGTGAATCTATGCTGCAATGACCGTGTAATCCAAATTTTGAGGTTTTCTACTTAAAGGGATTAAATGCAGCCCTGTCAGTATTGCCCACATCCCGAGAAATTTAAAAAGAAAATACACTACACTGGGCAATGCTTTTGCCCACTGAGGCATCAAGGTGAACATTGACATAATCAATGTTCAACCAATGTGTTGGCTTACCGGCCTGATGAAGATTTTACACAAAATTATTTCAGCTTACAAAAAAAAAAGAGAAAAAAAGTATTCTTATTGACGGTAAAAACTTGCATTTCTACAGCTCCTTTAAAGTAGTAAAACGTCCCAAGGCTCTTCACGGGAGTGTTATTAGAAGAGATTTGACATCAAGCCGCATAAGGAGACATTAGGTCAGGTGACCAAAAGCTCAGTCAAAGAGGTAGGTTTTAAGCAGCATCTTAGAGGAAAGAGAGGTAGAGAGATGGAGAGGTTTAGGGAGGGAATTCCAGAGCTTAGAGCCTAGACAGCTGAAGGCACGGCTGGCAATGGTTGTGAGATTAAAATCGGGGATGCGCAAGAGGCAAGAATTGGAGGAGCGCAGAGATCTCGGAGGGTTGTGTTGACCATGAAGTAATAATGATGGAAAATGTTGCAAAGGTGTAGTGGGTCTGACAGCATCTGTAAAGCTGGTGTTCGGGTGTAGACTCTGCCTCGGAAATGAGCTCTTGCTGCCTTGTCCTAATCGTGTCCGTGCTTTCTCTTTTCCCCCTAGCGTATCAAAGAGGGCAGCATCATCGACCAAGTTAAAGTAATCTGCGTTGGCGACCACATAGAATCAATCAATGGCCGGGGCGTGGTGGGATGTCGGCACTACGAAGTGGCCAAGATGCTGAAAGAGTTGCCAAAAGGCCAAGCGTTTAGACTGAAACTGGTAGAAACAACAAAAGCGTTTGGTAAGTTTCGACTAAGGGTACGGCAGCACAGATCTTCCCCGCCCCTGGCCAGGCCAGGCCGTGTGCATCGAACTATCTCTGTGATGCACAGAAACGCTTTCTCCGACGCAACAGGCTTACTGATTTTTCAATCGTGGGGGGCATCGCAGCCGCAGTCGCTCACGTTTTCACCCAGGAGCTCGACTGGGTCCCTGAGTTTGTCCCGTCTCTTCTCCTTCCGCCCTCCCCCCCCCCCCCCCCCCCCACCCACCAACCCACCAACCCAGCCCTTGAGTGCGGTAGTGTAGTGGATATGTTACTGGACGAGTAATCCAAATGCCTAGACTAATAATCCAGAGAACGTGAGTTCAAATCCCACCACGACAGTTGGAGAATTTGAATTCAGTTTTTAAAAAAAAATCTGGATGTAAAAAGTTGCTACCAATAAAAGTGACCGTGCAAGAAGATATCAGTGGTCTGGTCAGGTGGGCAGAAAAGTGGCAAATGGAATTCAATCCGGAGGTAATGCATTTGGGGAGGGCAAACAAGGCAAGGGAATACACAATAAATGGGAAGATACTGAGAGGTGTAGAGGAAGTGAGGGACCTTGGAGTGCATGTCCACAGATGCCTGAAGGTTGCAGGATCGTAAGATAAGGTGGTTAAAAAGGTATACGGGAGACTTTCCTTTATTAGCCAAGGCATTGAATATAAGGGCAGGGGGGTTATGCAAGAACAGCATAAAACACTAGTTGGGCCTCACCTTGAGAACTGCATACAGTTCTGGTCACCACATTACAGGAAAGATGTGATTCCACTAGAGAGGGTACAGAGGACATTTATGGAGATTCACCAAGACTGGAGAATTTTAGCTATGTGGAAAGATTGGATAGGCTGGGGTTGTTTTCTTTAGAACAGAGGCGGCTGAGGGGAGATTTAATTGAGGTACATAAAATTATGAGGGGCCTCGATAGGGTGGACAGGAAGGACCTGTTTTCCTTAGCAGTGAGGTCAAAAACAATGGGACACAGATTTAAAGTAATTGGTAGAAGGATTAGAGGGGAGCTGAGGAGAATTTTTTTCACCCAGAGGGTGGTGGGGGTCTGGAACTCACTGCCTGAAAGGGTGGTAGAGACAGAAACCCTCAACTCATTTAAAAAGTACTTGGGTGTGCACTTGAAGTGCCGTAACCTACAAGGCTACAGACCAAGAACAGGAAAGTGGGATTAGACTGGATGGCTCTTTTCTGGCCGGCACAGACACGATGGGCCGAATGGCCTCCTTCTGTGCCGTAAATTTCTATGATTTTATGATGCTGTTGGGTTGTCAGTAAAAAGAAAACACAAACGGTTCACTGGTGCCCTTTAGGGAAGGAAACCTGCCGTCCTTACCCGGTCTGGCCTATATGTGACTCCAGTGCCCCACACCAACATGGTTGACTCTTAATTGTCCTCTGAAGTGGCCTAGCAAGCCTTTCAGTTGAACCAAACCGCTGCCAGCAGTTCAAGAAGCAGGCCCAACACCACCACCTCAGGGACACTAAGGACGGGCAATAAATGCCGGCCTTGTCAGCGACGCCCACATCCCGAGAATGAAAAAGATTTTTTTTTAAAAAGGGACAGTGATTATGGCCTATGTTCCACCCTGTCTGAGATCAGCTAACTGAGCACAGAGCAGGCGCTGAACCTGAATGTGTGTGGCTTCGTGCGACAGGGCCTTTAACCACTGGGATTTAGGGCAGCTGGTATTTCATTTTCTGAAGAATATGAACTTTGTTACACGGGGCTCACAGAATCGAAGTGTTCAAACTGAAGAAGAACTGGTACAGTCCCCACTGCTTATAGCGGGCACATTGATGTGAACGCGATTTGCCCGCTACGCTTGGCAGGCAGTACAAGGAGGTAGGCTTAATAAAATTAATCATTTTTTTCCAAATCATTTATAACAGAACCAAATGCATTTGCCCATTATACCGTCCCTTTGAATTAAGATCATTTATGAGAGTGAAATGGAATAATCAACTTTCAGAAGAAACCACCAAAAAGCTATAAATTAGGAAATGGTGGAATGTATAGAAGAGTCGCAGAGGTTGCAAATCGGAAAGTTTTATGTATTAAGAGAAATTGTAACATCTGAATGTGGCACATTCCCAGCTTCAGGGCATAAAAGTAATCCTGCAGCAAAATGATGGCGCTTGCAAATGAATAGGTTCTTTTACTGTATTACATCGAGTTACATAGAGTCTACAACGCAAAAAACAGGCCCTTCGGCTCAACTGGTGTTTATGCTCCACATGAACCTCCCACCCCTCTTCATCAAAACCCGATCAGCACACTCCTCTATTCCTTTCACCCTCATGTGCTTATCTAGCTTCCCCTTAAATGCATCTATGCTATTTGCCTTAACTACTCCTTGTGGTAGTATCTTCCACATTCTTACCACTCTTTGGATAAAGTAGTTTCTCCTGAATTCCCTATTAGATTTAATAGTGACTATCTTATATTTATGACCTCCAGTTTAAGTCAACGTGAGTAAACACAGCTGTTTGTGCCCGAAATATACGGAACACTTAAGACGCTATAACCGGCAACTTTAAAATAGATGTTAATGCAAATGGCGAATGGTTATCGCTTTTTAATTGATACAAGTGACTGCCTGTTTTAAACATGGACATTTTAATCAGGGGGGCTGTAATGTCATGGATTCTGGTGCTTACCTATGGGCCTGGTTATCATGTTGGGCTAGCATTCTTGATTACATTACTTTCAGTGCCTCAGACAAGGTATTTGCTCTGAGAATGTACTGTTTAAAGCAATATGCCAGCTTTATATTTGTCTTAAGAAAAATCTCTCGTTTCCTATATTTTGTATTCAGTTGATATACTTTCCACTGTCGCAATGTGGAAAATTCCTACGACAGTTTGAAAGGGATCACAGCCAAACTCATGGAAAAACAGATCCCTTGTCTCTGTGACACTAGTAACATCAGAGCTAAGCGATTCCAAAACCAATGGATCAGATCAAAGCTCTGCAGCCCTGCCACATCCAGTTGTGAATGGTGGTGGACAATTAAAAAAACTAACAGGAGGAGGAGGCTCCGTAAACATCCCCATCCTCAATGATGGTGGAGTCTAGCACCTGAGTGCAAAAGACAAGGCTGAAGAGTTTGCAACCATCTTCAGCCAGAAGTGCCGAGTGGATGATCCATCTCGGCCTCCTCCCGATATCCCCACCATCACAGAAGCCACTCTTCAGCCAGTTCGATTCACTCCACGTGATATCAAGAAAAGGCTGAGTGCACTGGATACAGCAAAGGCTATGGGCCCCGACAACATCCCGGCTGTAGTGCTGAAGTCTTGTGCTCCAGAACTAGCCGCGCCTCTAGCCAAACTGTTCCAGTACAGCTACAACACTGGCATCTACCCAACAATGTGGGAAAATTGCCCAGGTATGTCCTGTCCACAAAAAGCAGGACAAATCCAATCCGGCTAATTACCGCCCCATCAGTCTACTCTCAATCATCAGCAAAGTGATGGAAGGTGTCGTCGACAGTGCTATCAAGCGGCACTTACTCACCAATAACCTGCTCACCGATGCTCAGTTTAGGTTCCGCCAGGACCACTCGACTCCAGACCTCATTACAGCCTTGGTCCAAACATGGACAAAAGAGCTGAATTCCAGAGGTGAGGTGAGAGTAACTGCCCTTGACATCAAGGCAGCATTTGACCGAATGTGGCACCAAGGAGCCCTAGTAAAATTGAAGTCAATGGGAATCAGGGGGAAAACTCTCCAGTGGCTGGAGTCATACCTAGCACAAAGGAAGATGGTAGTGGTTATTGGAGGCCAATCATCTCAGCCCCAGGACATTGCTGCAGAAGTTCCTCAGGGCAGTGTCCAAGGCCCAACCATCTTCAGCTGCTTCATCAATGACCTTCCTTCCATCATAAGGTCAGAAATGGGGATGTTCGCTGATGATTGCACAGTGTTCAGTTCCATTTGCAACCCCTCAGATAATGAAGTAGTCCGTGCCCGCATGCAGCAAGACCTGGACAACATCCAGGCTTGGGCTGATAAGTGGCAAGTAACATTTGTGCCAGCCAATGACCATCTCCAACAAAAGAGAGTCTAACCACCTCCCCATGACGTTCAACGGCATTACCATTGCCGAATTCCCCACCATCAACATCCTGGGGGTCACCATTGATCAGAAACTTAACTGGACCAGCCATATAAATCCTGTGGCTACAAGAGCAGGTCAGAGGCTGGGTATTCTGTGGCGAGTGACTCACGTCCTGACTCCCCAAAGCCTTTCCACAATCTACAAGGGACAAGTCAGGAGTGTGATGGAATACTCTCCACTTGCTTGGATGAGTGCAGCTCCAACAACACTCAAGAAGCTCGACACCATCCAGGACAAAGCAGCCCGCTTGATTGGCACCCCATCCACCACCCTAAACATTCACTCCCTTCACTACCGGCGCACTTTGGATGCAGTGTGTACCATCCACAGGATGCACTGCAGCAACTCGCCATGGCTTCTTCGACAGCACCTCCCAAACCCACGACCTCTACCACCTAGAAGGACAAGAGCAGCAGGCACATGGGAACAACACCACCTACATGGGAACAACACCACCTGCATGTTCCCCTCCAAGTCACACACCATCCCGACTTGGAAATATATCGCCGTTCCTTCATCGTCGCTGGGTCAAACTCCCTTCCTAACAGTGGGAGAACCTTCACCACACGGACTGCAGCGGTTCAAGAAGGCGGCTCACCACCACCTTCTTATGGGCAATTAGGGATGGGCAATAAATGCTGGCCTCGCCAGTGACGCCCACATCCCATGAACAAATAATTTTTAAAAAATCAGGTGGAGGGGATTTTGTGGCATTTGTACCTTCATTCACAGATCCAACTGTTAACTGAACAGCTGGAAATGCAGCAATTACCTCATTAAATGTATTTTCAGAAAACGTCAAACATTATGCTGCTCTGGGTAGGTATTTGGCAGTGAATGGAGTGGAGGGTTATTGGATTTGTGATATTTTTCGAAACTGTTGGCACCAACCATACAGACAGCCTGTCTGGTACATTCCCAACTTTTTAATAAGTTACCATTTCCATTTCATCGTTCAGTTAGATAGACGGAGGTGAGAGCCTGACCTGTCCAAAAGTTGAAGGAATTGTCCTCAAAGGTTAAGTGGTGGGGGGGAGGGAGAAAAGAAAAGAGTGGGAACTATAATGTCAAGGATTTAGAAAAACAGTTCTGACTTTAGAATAACACTATAACACTGTAACTATAACTTGTTCGAAAGCTATAAATTATCCTTTAATGTGGTTTAATTAGGCGTCTCTGGCAGAGATTTTCACTTTTTCCAGTAAAGGTGCGTGCATTTCTGTGTTGCTTGGGGAGAAGTGTAGGCATTGCGGTCATTTAGATCGAGCAGTGGGGCTTTTTGAGGAACTGTTTGAGTTTGTTTGGCCTTTGTGCAGAGAATGGCTTTCATTGTGCAGCACCTCTGTATTGATCTGTATAGCCTGTGACCGGGACATCTAATGCAGGCATTAGGGAAAAAACACTTGCTTTGAAATTGTAATTGACATTTGATAAAACTACTCATATAATGGCATCCGACCAATCAGCAAGTGGCAGGTGGAGTGGGGGTGGGGGGGGGGGGCAGCAGGAAGTGAGGGAATTCAGGCAGGGATGACTGAAAGCCCTCATCGAAGTCGGAGTTGTGGTTGGGGGGGGGGGGAGGCATTCAAAGGCAGCGGGATTGTTAGCCCAGTTGCTTTGGGAGAATTACAGCATGTAGGGCTGCGATGGCTGAAACTTCACCCTCTGATGGACTGAAGGAGCCGAGGTACAAGCAAGCAACAAGTATCAGAGAAACTGTGTTCTGGGCGATTCACGGACTTTGGTGTAATGTCTTGTGTTGGGCACGAAAGTGCAACCTCTATCTCGATTTATGCTCATTTGAAAATGCGTAAAAACAGAAAGACTCGCGTTTATACTGCACTTTTCACAACCTCAGGATGTCCCAAAGCGCTTTACAAACAATGAACAACTTTTGAAGTGTAGTCACTGTTGTAATGCAGGAAACACGGCAGCCAATTTGCGCACTACAAGGTCCCACAAACAGCAATGAGATAAATGACCAGATAATCTGTTTTTTAGTGATGGTTGAGGGATAAATATTGGCCAGGACACCGGGGAGGACTCCCCTGCTATTCTTCGAAATAGTGCTGTAGGATCTTTTACGTCCACCTGAGAGGGCAGACGGAGCCTCGGTTTAACGTCTCATCTGAAAGACGGCACCCCTGACAGTGCAACACTCCCTCAGTACTGCACTGGGAAAATCAGCCTGGATTGTGCGGTCAAGTCACTGGAATGGGATTTGAGCCCACAATCTTCTGACTCAACAAGCTATAAACTGATTTATGTCATTATTCATCCCTCAATCCTGTTAGGTGCCAGTGTTTAGATGGAGCAAAATCTCGTTGGTTTTGGATAACTGCTGAAACATGCATGCCAAAAGTGTGGTTCATTTATTATCCAATAATTTTAAAAAAAAGAACCGGGCAGTGTCCAGAGCGGCAGGAGTTTGCGGAGTTGGAAAGAGGCGCAGGTTCGGAAACATCAATCTTTGTGTCGGCGTTTTGAGGAAACTATTTAGTGTGGTTGGGTCACGCTTAAAGAGTTAAATTGGTAAAGTTAAGCATGGACAGCGAGTGGTGCTCCTGTTTGCACAGCTCACTCGCTCAGGTATCAACTGGTACCATTTTAGTTGTTGGTCCCTATCTCACAGAAGATGCTGTTGTGTATTATATAGACGTGAAAAGCACTATATAGGTGCAAGTTTATTCTGCTAACCTCAGCTAGATCGTTTGGGGGTTGTTCCACTATGAGGAGGATATGGTAGTGGTTATGATTGAACATTAGTGAACCACTTGGGTTTATATGACAATCTGGCAGCTTTTGTGGTCATTTTCCCCCCTCTCTGGTGCCAGCTCGCGAATGACCAGACTTACTGAATTCAATTGCACAACTTGCCATGGTGGGATTTGAACATCTGGGTTGTTATTCCAGTATCATAATCACTGCGCTACAATACCTTTTGAAACTCTTGTTTAATGACTCTCCCCTTGATAACTCCCTTTTTTGCTAACGGATCACCCTCCAGTCTAATCAAATATTGGAGCACAGGCATTGAAGTTGGCAGTAAGTTGTGCGTACTGCCACCAAGTGGCCAGGGTTGGTTACTGTCACAGTGCAGCCTGTTCCGATATCGAAGTTCATTATAGTGCAACCCAGTGGGAAGCAGCAAGCTCGGTATTGTTTTCTCTTTCAAGCAACGCCACCAAAAACTGATAACTGGATCGTGATCTCATTTGCTGTTTGTGAGACCGCACTGGGTGAAAATTAGCTGCAGCCTTTGCCTGCATAAGAAGTGCCTGCACTTCAAAAGTTGTTCATTGCATGTGAAGCACTTTGGGATGTCCTGAGGACATGATAAGATCTGTATAAATGCAGGTTCTTTTCTTCTTCTCCCAGAGAGAGAGGGGAGGAGAGAATCACCTCTTGTCATTTGTTAGCTGATTGTTGGTGAGCAGGATGGTCAGTCGATCCGAATCCGCTGTCTATGAAGTTACGCTGTGGAAGCCTTCTGCCGCTCAATCCCTGACTGCAGGCTTGCAGCTCTGAAAGGAAACAGCGGCTGGGGTCAGGCCGAAGCTACTACGTTGTCACTTCTCTGTGTGTGTGCTCAGCATGCCTCTGTAAGAAGGTTGTGGGTCAAATGCCTACTTCAGGACTTGAACATCCAACCTAGATTGACGCACCAGCACAATACTGAGGGAGTGCTGCATTGCCTGCGATGCCATCCTTCGGATGAGACTTTAAACCAAAGTCTTGTCTACCTGCTCAGGTGGATGATGAGATTCCACTGCACTATCCAGAAAGGGAGTACTTCTAGTGTCCTGACCAACATTTACTCCTCAGCCACCACCACCACCACCAACAACTTGCATTTATATAGCTCCTTTAATGTAGTAAAACGTTCCAAGGTGTTTCACAGGAGCATAGTCAGACATAAATTGATGCTGAGCCAAAGGAGGAGACATTGCGTTTCTACTGGCAGGAGGGTCGGTAACCAGAGGACACAGATTTGGCAAAAAATCCAGAGGGGAGGTGAGGATTTTTTTTACGCAGCGAGTTGTTATGATCTGGAATGCACTGCCTGAAGGTTGGTGGAAGCAGATTCAATAGGAAATTGGATATATACTTGATAAGGAAAAGTTTGCAGGGCTGTGGGGAAAGAGCGGGGTGGTGGGACTAATTGGATAGCCCTTTCAAAGAGCCGGCAAAGACAATGGCCTCCAGTGCTGTATGATTCTACGATTAGGACAGGTGACCAAAAGTTTGGTCAAAGAGGTAGGTTTTAAACAGCGTTTTAAAGGAGGAGAGAGAGGTAAAGAGTTAACTGGACAATTCACTCAGTAACTGCTGCTTTTCCTTTCATAGCAACAGTCACTGCAGGGCCAAAAGCAATTTGTTATATGTGAAGTGCTTTAATACATTTGAGAGGCAAGCTAAGGTGCATAAATGCAAGCCTTTCTTTTCCATTCCTTTTAGTCATTCATCTCATTCGCTGTTTGTGGGACCTTGCTCTGTGCAAATTGGCTGCTGCGTTTGCCTACATAATAGTGACTTTACTTCAAAAGTAATGAATTGGCTATGAAGCATTTTGGACCGTCTTGAGGATGTGAAAGGCTCTATATAAATGTAACTTTTTTCTGTCTGTTTTCTCTCTCTTTTTGTTCTTTTTTTTTACGTTACCAAACCTATAGCATAATATGATAATTTAACATTGTACAGGACATGAAGGGAAGATGAATGAAGAGTTGTGACCTATTCGAAAGCTCGAATTTACTTGGAAAATACGACATGCTCTGAAATTTGTTTTTGACCATTTTGTGAAATTTGGAGAAATTTTAAATTAATTTTGATTTTGTTTTCTTCTTTGTTGTTAGAACTGATTGAGCCAAGGTCACGAGGAGGAAAACTCGGCGGCGAGGGCAAGATTGGCACAGGGAGGGGTACACTGCGATTACGTTCAAAGGGACCTGCAACTGTTGAAGAATTGGTAAGTGCTACTGCATGGAATAAGCTCCTGAATTCAGTTTTTAAATATTTAGAGGTTCAAACCAGTTTTGTTTAAATTAATTTTTAGTAATTTTTTTTCCCCATAGTGGAGAATGGAGCTCTTAGCACTTCAGGCACCCAGCGTCTGCATCAAGCACTCCCAGGTCATGGATAGCACAGGCAAAGGCAGAATAAAGATCCCCCTCTACTCTGTCCCAATAATGTGCCACAGCCTGAAGCTCAGAGGAGCATCTGATACTGCATTCGTAGCATGCTTTTTTTAAAATCCATTTCCCACCTCAGTCGTCCTGTGAGATTGTCATTTAGATAGGGTACAATTTTGTGGTTTAGCCCATTTCCAATAAGGTCAGAGTTTCTCTGGTAAAGAGAAGACCAAGAGGAAACTTGACGGAGTGCCTTAAAATTATGAAGAGGTTCGATAGGGTGCATATGAAGAAACTGTTTCCATTTGTAAATAAGTCCAGAAGAAGGTGGCGTAAAAATGTAAGATAGCCACCATCAGGTCAAATAAATAAATGAGAGAGAATTTCTTTACACAGAGAGTGGTGAGAATGTGGAACTCACTGCCACCTGCAGTGGTTGAAGCAGACAGCATTGGTGCATTTAAGAGAAGGCTTGAGCATACAGAAGAGGGAAGAGGATATGGGGGAAGGGTTGGAAGAGGTAACTGGAATGGGAGGAAGCTCGTGTGGAATACGAACACCAGCATAGACCAGTTGGGCCGAATGGCCTGTTCCTGTCCTGTAAATTCTATGTAATTGTGGGAGTCCCATCAGACGGGCTGGATTTCAATCCAGGTCCCATAGGAGAAAGGCTAGTGTCTAATCATTTAGTTCTGTAAATTTCTATTTGTGTTAAGACTCTTGTTTTAACGCAGTTATATTCTGCTAATTTCTTCTGCTTTGTGTCTGATACCTGACCCTATGGAAATAATGCACTAAATTGGCACCTTTTTAAAAAAAAAATCGATTTGAATGGAACACTGGAACTGGAGTAGGCCATTCAGCCCCTCGAGCCTGTTCTGCTATTCAGTTAGATCATGGCTGATCTATATCTCAACTCCATTTACCAGCTGTAGTTCCTTATTCCTTAATACCCTTACCTAACAAAAATCCATCAATCTCAGTTTTGAAATTTTCAATTGACCCCCAGCCTCAACAGCTTTTTGGGGGAAAGTTCCAGATTTCCACTCCCCTTTGTGTGAATAAGTGCTTCCTGACATCACCCCTGAACTGCCTAGCTCTCATTTTAAGGTTATGCCCCCTTGTTCTGGACTTACCCACCAGAGAAATAGTTTATCTCCATCTGCCCTATCAAATCCTTTAATCATCTTAAACACTTCAATTAGGGTCACCCCTTAATCTTCTATACTCGAGGGCATACAGGCCTAGTCTGCCAGGGAATGTTACCTGCTGCACTATTTTAAGACTGTACTATATTTCTTAGGGAAAAGCCTGCTTGCAGCATGCTACTGTTTGAGCTCAACAGTTCTAATGTGTGATTTGAAATTGCCTAGCTGAACTCTGTTAATAGTGATCCAACTTTCAGCCAAATGCTTCTGCAGTGTGTTTTTAAATAAGTAGTTTTATTTATTTGACCGAGCTACAGAATAACCATTTAACAAGCTGATATCCAGCCGAGCAAGCATCACATCAAGGTCACAAAGTGCAGTGCTCATAGCATCATAGTAGGTACAGCACAGGAAGAGGCCATTTGGCCCATTGTGCCGCCTCGTTGGTAGAGCTATCCACTTAATCCCATTCCCCTGCTCTTTCTCCATAGCCCTATAAATTTTATCCCTTCAAGTATTTATCCAATTCCCTTTTGAATTTCCATTTTGCCAACACATCAAGAACTTGTACCCATCCCATCTTATCACGTTGCTGTTTGTGGGAGTTTGCTGTGCCCAAATTGGCTGCCATGTTTCCTACATTATAACAGTGATTACACTTCAAAAGTACTTCACTGGCTGTAAAGTGCTTTGGGACATTCTGAGGTCATGAAAGGCGCTATATAAATGCGAGCCTTTCTTTTATCTGAATTCATCTTGTGAAATGTATGGGCAGCATATGCTGAATGATCATCAGCCTGTCCAGGGGCAGGGCAGGGCAGAGCAGAGCACTTGGCGCTTTTGGTTTCCTGTTCACTGGGTCATCTTGAAGGTGGGATTGCAGGGGTAAAACTGGAGTTTATTGGAAGGGTCGGTAACCAGAGGAGACAGATTTAAGGTGATCAGCAAAAGAACCAGAGGTGACACGAGGAAACGTTTTTTTACGCAGCGAGTTGTAACAATCTGGAATGCACTGCCTGAAAGGGTGGTGGAATTAGATTCAATAGTAACTTTCAACGTGATAATCGGTTTTAGTGATGTTGGTTGAGGGATTGGCCAGGACACTGGGGAGAGGCAGACAGCCCCCCATCACAACATCCTGCTGGCTCTAGACTGACTCTAAGATTATTGCCTGAGCTGCAGTCTGCTGAAGTGCCAATTACTGCGTTTTCCCAACATCAGGCCAAAGTTTCTTCGACCACTTTGAACCTGTGGCCCCCTTGTCCCACTGTCGTGGATCTCTTCGAAGTCGTGTTCTGCATTCACCTCTTCTGTATAGTTTAATATCTTGTATATTTCCACGACGGCCCCTTTGTCGCATTTGTGAGAAAAAAGACTGATAGAAATTCGGGTCTGCCGTAGATACATTCTTGGGTTTAGAGGCGACAGTCGCTCCTGTGAGTGATTTGAACACCTTACTTTAATGGGAGTTGACTTTCACTGCCCAATAATCTACTTGTACAATGGCATAACCCAGGAGTGTAATAATAGTACCCCCCCTTGTGACCTGAATTGGTGTTCAAAATGATGAGTGGTTTTGATAGAGTAAGTAGAGAGAAACTCTTTCCACTGGCAGGAGGGTTAGTAACCAGAGGACACAGATTTAAGGTAATTGGCAAAAGAACCAGAGGGGAGGTGAGAATTGTTTTTACGCAGTGAGTTGTTATGAACTGGAATGCACTGCCTGAAAGGGTGGTGGAAGCAAATTCAATAGTAATTTTTCAAAAGAGAATCGGATAAATACTTGAAGGGAAAAAATTTTCAGGGCTATGGAGAAAGAGCAGGTGAGCGGGACTAATTGGATAGCTCTTTCAAAGAGGCGGCACAGGCCCGATGGGCCGAATGGCCTCCTGACCTGCAAGATTCTATGATTCTATACGTGTCTTTTGTATGTGTACTGCATCAATCTCTCTGAAGGCAGACCTAGCAACGACTTGGAGAGGCCTGATGCAAATCGTTAAGCTATTTTATTTCACTGCGAATGAACGGACAGAGCAGTTATCGGATTCACTTAGTTCAATCAGCACAACGAGTCTTGGTGTAATAACAGAGAACAATGAACATGCTACCCCTTCCCACATCACTTAAATAAAATAATTTCTGACTATTCTCCCCCGCACTCCAGCCTGTGCCTCCTCACTGCCTTGCAGTCTTTTGTTTCACAATCTTGACTGCGTTTGGGACTCTGTGTTTTATCTCTTGCTGTTCACAGCTAGCAAGGGAAGGCTTGCCAGGCCCCCTGCTGTGAGCCTGAGACCAGTGACTCCCCAACATAATGGATGCTAGGCATTTACTGATTACCGAGGCAAGCTGGTGAACTGCTCGTTGTCCGCAGTCCATGGGGAAACAACTCAAAGCTTATTAGTGCCTGATGACCTATTGCTTCGGTGGGGACAAATGGTCAACAAAAAAAATGCTAAAATGTGACCAAGATTGTATCTCTAAATGTGTTTCTCACTCTCCAAGTGCAGCTGTAGACACTATGTACTACTATGTTCACAATTATACTGATGTGGAGATGCCGGTGATGGACTGGGGTTGACAATTGTAAACAATTTTACAACACCAAGTTATAGTCCAGCAATTTTATTTTAAATTCACAAGCTTTCGGAGATTTCCTCCTTCCTCAGGCAAATGTTTTGAACATTTGCCTGAGGAAGGAGGAAATCTCCGAAAGCTTGTGAATTTAAAATAAAATTGCTGGACTATAACTTGGTGTTGTAAAATTGTTTACAATCCACAATTATACTGGCAGTTCTTGGTATGTAGCCATGATTATCTAGGTTTGTTTAATCTGTCAGCCGTGGCTCAGTGGGTAGCACTCTCACCTCTGAGCCAGAATGTGGATTCATGTCCCACTCCAGAGACTTAGGCTGACACTCCAGTGCAGTACGAGGGAGTACTGTCCTGTTGGAGGTGCCATCTTTCAAATGAGAGATTAAACTGAGGCCCCATCTGCCCGCTCAGATGGATATAAAAGATCTCATGGCACTATTCGAAGAGCTGGGGAGTTCTTCCCGGTATCCTGGCCAATATTTATCCCACAACCACCCCCCCAACCCCCCTCCCTCCGATTATCTGGTCATTTATGTCATTGCTGTTTATGGGACCTTGCTGTGTGCAAAGGGTACATTCACATCGTTCACCTGACGAAGGGGGAAGCCTCCGAAAGCTTGTGAATTTAAAATAAAATTGCTGGACTATAACTTGGTGTTGTAAAATTGTTTACAATTGTCAATCCCAGTCCATCACCGGCATCTCCACATCATGCAAAGGGTATGGTAGCATAGTGGTTATGTTACTGGACTAGTAATCCAGAGGCCTGGGATTAATAATCTGGAGTCATGAGTTCAAATCCTGCCACGGCAGCTGGTGAATTTAAATTCAATTAATTAAAAAAAATCTGGAATTAAAAAAAAACTAGTATCAGTAATGGTGACCATGAAACTACCGGATTGTCGTAAAAACCCATCTGACTCACTAATGTCCTTTAGGGAAGGAAACCTGCCGTCCTTACCCAGTCTGGCCTATATGTGACTCCAGACCCACAGCAATGTGGTTGATTCTTAATCGCCCTCTGAAATGGCCTAGCAAGCCACTTAGTTGTACAATATTGCTACGAAAAGTACAGCACTGTGGGAGAACCTTCACTACACGGATTGCAGTGGTTCAAGGCGGCGGCTCACCACCACCTTCCCAAGGGTAACTAGGGATGGGCAATAAATGCTGGCCTTGCCAGCGATGCCCACATCCCATGAACGAATAAAAAAAAATTGGCTGCTATGTTTCCTACATTACAACAGTGACTACACTTCAAAAGTAATTCATTGGTTGTAAAGTGCTTTGGGATGTCCTGAAGTCGTGAAAGGTGCTATATAAATTCTAGTCTTGTTTTTGAAGTACTGATTGATATAAGGTGGAGATAGAATCATAGAACGATGTAGCATTTGGCCCACCGTGCCTGTGCTGGCTCTTTAAAAGAACTTTTGAATTAGTTCCACTCCTCTTTTTTCCCATAGCCCTGCAAATTTTTCCCCTTCAAGAATTTATTCAATTCCCCTTTGAAAGTTACTATTGAATCTGCTTCCACCGACCTTTCAGGCAGTGCGTTCCAATTCATAACAACTCACTGCGTAATTTTTTTTTCCTTCATGCCGCCTCTGGTTCTTTTGCCAATTACCTTAAATCTGTGTCCTCTGGTTACTGACACTTTGCCACTGGAAACAGTTTCTCCTTTTTAACTCGTCTCAAAACCCTTCATGATTTTGAACACCTCTGTCAAATCTCCCCTTAACCATCTCTGCTCTAAGGAGAACATTCCCAGTTTCTCTAGAATCTTCACATAACTGAAGTCCCTCATCCCTGATATCATTCTGGTAAATTTCCTCTGCACCCTCTCCAAGACCTGGACATCTTTCCTAAAGTGTGGTGCCCATAATTGACCACAATACTCCAGCTGGGGCCTAACCAGTGTTTGATAAAGATTTAGTATTATTTTTTGTGTGATAAATTGTTGATGAATGTCCTGCCAATTGATTTTTATTCTTGAATTAACTTTTTATCAACAGCCCACTGAATTCGAAGAAAAGGCAATCAGTAAAGTCGATGACCTATTAGAAAGTTATATGGGTATAAGAGACACAGAACTAGGTGAGTTTATCAGCATTTTTTGTAAATGTGGTACCTGGATTTATAGAACTCTAATTAACCACAGTGCATCGCTCTTGGAGTACTGTGCACTGTTCTGGTCTCCATATTATAAAAAAGATATAGAGGCGTTGGAGAAGGTACAAAAAAAGATTCACAAGGATGATACCAGAACTGAGAGGATATACCTATCAGGAAAGACTAAACAGGCTGGGGCTCTTTGCTTTAGAAAAGAGAAGGCTAAGGGGTGACCTGATAGAGGTCTTTAAGATAGTGAAGGGGTTTGATAGGGTAGAGAAAATGTTTCCACTTGTGGGGAGTCCAAAACTAGAGATCATAAATATAGGATAGTCACTAATAAATCCAATAGGGAATTCAGGAGAAACTTCTTTACCCAAAGTGTGGTAAGAATGTGGAACGTGCTACCACAAGGAGTAGTTGAGGCAAAGAACATAGATGCATTTTAGGGGAAGTTAGATAAGCACATGAGGGAGAAAGGAATAGAAGGGCATGCTGATAGGGTTAGATGCAGTAGAGAGGGAGGAGGCTCGTTTAGAGCATAAACGCTGGCATAGACCAATTGGGCTGAATGGCCTTTTTCTGTGCTGTGGACTCAATGTAACTTTCTTTCTCATGGCTACCAGAAAAATTTGTTTCCAAACTTTGTTGCTAGTGTTTCACTAGGATTTCAGGGTGAAATTTTATACTACGCCCACTTAAAGTGTGAAAAGCAACCAGCAGTAAAGTTAAATTTTCTGCTTCCAAACTTGGGTTAACTAAAGAGCTGTCTAAGACTAGGGGGACAAATTAGAGTATGGCACAACATTGCAGCGTATTGGCTTAAACCGTGAAAGGACAAGAGGTCACAGGCTCCAAACTAGCGAAAGGCAAATTTTGGACTGACATCAGGAAGTTCTTCAGTGACCAAAGCTTGGAACAGACTTCAGGTGCTATGTGGATGCTATGAGTGGTGGAAGTGGGGATGGGTGAGGAGAGGGCCTGTAGGCCTTTTCTGGATGAATGAGCTAAATTGAGTGGCCTGAATCTCCCATCTCCATCTTGTGAAGTTTATAATCCCCATCCTGTATTGGCACCAATATGGTCAGTGCAAGAACTGCATTACCTGATTGAGTAGTTGATTCTCTTGACACCCCTCTGTTATGTGTTGCTGTGTAGTTAAAGGGGGAAGCTCCTTTGTCACATAATTTGCCCTGAAATTCATGTGTAGTGTTGTATTCCTGCTTCATATTCGGCCCGTTGGTGACATCGGGATTGTCCCGGGCTCAGTTCACCAGTGGCACTTGATGGAGTTGCAGTTCTAGCATAAACAGCATCTTGGATGGGTGAGGGAGAGAAAGTCTTGCAAGGCTACAGGGACAGAAGTGAACCAAGTTTTCTATGTGTTTTTATCGATCTCTCTCTGTCGGGCGGCTTGAATGAGTAAGCTGTGATGAGAGAGACAGCAGTCAGAGGGTTGCAGCCCTCTAGAAGAATGATCTTTAAAATGATGAAAGGGCTTGATAGGGTAGACGTAGAGTAGATGTTTCCACTTGTGGGGGAGTTAAAAACTAGGGGTTATAAATATAAGATAGT
This sequence comes from Heptranchias perlo, assembly GCF_035084215.1. Taxonomy (NCBI): domain Eukaryota; kingdom Metazoa; phylum Chordata; class Chondrichthyes; order Hexanchiformes; family Hexanchidae; genus Heptranchias; species Heptranchias perlo. The sequence goes on along the minus strand of NC_090333.1, from coordinate 12,240,320 downwards.
CACCAATAAATCTAATAAGGAATTCAGGAAATACTTTACCCAAAGAGTGGTGAGAATGTGGAACTTGCTACCACATGGTGTGATTGAGGCAAATAGCATAAATACATTTAAGGGGATGCTTGATAAGTAAATGAAGGAGAAAGGAATGGAAGGTTATGCTGAGAGGGTGAGATAAAGTAAGGTGGGAGGAGGTTCATGTGGACCATAAACACCGGCATAGACTTGTTGGGCTGAATGGCCTGTTTCTGTGCTGTAAATTCTGTAATTCTAGAAGAATGGTATTTGTGTACCCTATGTTTCCTTGCCCAGGATGAGATAGAGTTTGATCCCCACCAGTCTGAATTTTATTTATTTTTTAAAAGTTATTTAACTCACTCAGTAACTACTGGTTGAGGCAGTGAGTAGCTCGTTCATACAAGTCAGGTTTGGTCCTTGGTCAGCCAGTGTTAACTGATCACAAATGGTTTGATACCCTTGTGGCTATAATAGAATCATACAGCACAGAAGGAGGCCATTTGTGCCTGTGCTTGTTGTGGTATTGGACTAGCAACCCAGAGGTTGAGAGTTCGAGTCTCACCATGGCAATTATGAAATTGAATTCAATAAATCAGGTAATTTGTGGGCTGAGACCAGAAAAAAAAAGTGACTAAGAAAGCTGCCGGATTGTCGTTAAAAAGCCAATTGATTAATGTCCTTCAGGGAAGGGAACCTGCTACCTCTGCCTGGTGAAATGCTGGAAATAGGAAACAGAAAATGCTGGCAAAGCACAGCAAGTCAGTCAGCATCTGCAGAGAGAAGAGATACATTAACGTTTTTGATGCAGTCCCTCCTTTTGAAGTATTTTGCTTTTTACTTTTATTTTGGCATGTGGCTTGACTAGACTGTGGGGACATCTCTCCCAACTTGGGCACCAGTCCCCAGATGTTGGTGAGGACTTGGCAGGGTCGATTGGGCGGAGATTGCCTAAAGTCTTCCCGATGTGATGTCTGTCCGTTTTTGTCTTTTTCTCAGTTATTTTTGAACTTTGTAGTGATTGTTTACACTTGAATGATTTGCTAGGCCACTTCAGAGGGCATTAAGAGCCAACCATGTAGTGCGACTGACGTGTACGTTCCCAGCAGGTTCTGCTTTTGTAACAGCCTGGCATAATCGTACTTACAGAATCATAACCAGCAGCCCAGACTCCTCCATAACCATCCCTGGATATGTTCTGTCACACTGTCAGGACAGACCCACTAGAGGTGAGGGCACAGTGAGGTGGGAGTTGCTCTGGGAGTTCTAAACCTTGAAGTTTCATGGCTTCAGGTCAAAGACTACGGAGCAAACCGCACTCCCCCCCCCCCCCCCCCCCCCCCCAACTGATGAATCAATATTTCTCCACGTTGAGTGTCACTTAGAGGGAGCTCTGAGGGCAGTCGAGGCACCGAACAGACTCGGGGTGGGGGACTTCAATGTCCACCACCAAGAGTGGCTCGGTGGTACCACCGCTGGCCGAGTCCTGAAGGACATTGCTGCCAGACTGGGCTTGCGTCAGGTGGTGAGGGAACCAATGTCCCGTGAAGCGCCGTTTATTATGTTAAAGGTGCTATATAAATGCAAGTTGTTGTTGTTGTTAAAACCTGGTTTCCTTTTTCTCTTCAGCTGCGACCATGGTTGAGGTCGGAAAGGACAAGAAAAATCCAGATGAATTTGCAGTGGCGCTCGACGAAGCTCTCGGAGACTTTGCGTTCCCTGACGAGTTTGTCTTTGACATTTGGGGTGCGATAGGTGATGCAAAGAATGGAAGACTTTAGTGCCAACATTTCTATTTCTGGGATTAATGGACGGTGTTTTGAAGCTCCTCTTCATTCATTGTTCCCTTTTTAATGTCAAATGGACAATTAACTTTGTAGCCTGAAACTGGAGTGAATGCAGTTTTAATTGAAGCGTTTGATTTGTCCTGTGACTCCTGGCCATTCGTGCTATTGCAGTCTAGTTTTATTGAGTACTTTTGGTTCCATAAACTCTAAACGTGAGGACAGTGATCAGAAACACAAGGCCTCTTTGAAGTATAAAAGTACAGCCAATGAAACACTGAGCACTTCCCCTTCTCCCCCCTCCCCACCTCCCCCAGGTTGTGTTAGGAAAGAGAAAGGGCCAGACTTAACTCCATCAGCCGCAACACGGACCCACTTTCTCACGGGTCTTGCTGAATTGTTGAGGGATTTACCTCCTCTGCTTCTTCATGGCGTCTGCTGGAGAACAATGTCAGACGCAAATATAAGAGGGAGAGTGTGGTTGAGAGCCCAGTATGTGCTCGCTACCCACCCCCCCCCCGCCCCCCCCACATTAGGAACTGCAAAAATAAAAAATAACCTCAGGCAACCATTTACCAGCGTTGCCACTAGATAAAGTGTAATAATGGGAGTATGAAAGATTTCATTCAATATCCACTTCAATTAAATAACAATTACAGTTGCAGGCTTTGCTCTTTCAAAATTGGATTGTGTCTGAAGGGAGCATTTCAAATTTATAACACTATGGTTTAGCGCTGGTTGTAGCAATTTGAGGTGATGAATTAAGAGTACTGTACACTAAAGCATATTGGCTGTGGTGCAATTCCCAGTCAGTATCCTAAATAAGGCTAGTGACAACATTGATTTACTGTACCTGTATGAATTATATTGGACCAAAGAATTTCTGAAAAGAATATTCTGTACACTCCAATTCCTCAATCTATTGCGGGGGGGGGGGGGGGGTTGTATCATTTTAAGCATAAAGCATATATACCCCTAATATATTTTGAGTCAAAATATACAGAATTATAAACCAAAGTGTTTTTCTAGCTGCAATCTGGTTTTTTATAAAGCCTTTGAATTTATTTACCACTGTGTGCCTAATGCCATTCCGCAGGATGTTTTTATAACCAAATTGTCTGCTAATTTCTTTTAATCTTTGCACTAGATGTGGTACGAGGGCTGTCACCTAATCAAAAGTTTGGTAGGATTTCTATTTTAAAGATAGATCTAGTACTTCCTATTTTGGATTCATTTAATCTGTAAATACACGTTAACTGTTGATTTGATGGGATGTAGGTTGGAGTTTACTGCGATGGTTAGGGTTCTCATTGCCTGGGATGATAACCTCATCTGTCACCGCTCCACTGCCCCCAGTGCCCACCCACTCGAAAGCTGTTCCTTAATCTCAGTGATGCAACGGACTTGGAAAACTAGCCAGGACACCCCTCAAGTCATTTTTTGTGTAACATTGTTCAGTGAGTCAAATTACATCATTGCTTTCCACCCACTGCTTGGAACATATGTTATTTTTAATGCAATATATACTGGATATAATTAATGAGATTGCATCATGCATTGGATGTCTATAATCTTCAACATCTGGTTTATTTATTTGAGCTCTTTGTTCTCTAGATTTTTGTTCACATTGCTATATTTTTCAATGGGGTATAGATGCTTAATCCACTCGATTACTATAACTTTACATTCGCTTTACTGAAGCACTTACCTCAGAAATTATTCCCAGGGGTGTCTAACCTTAGTGAGCCACACAGGTATGTGCCATGGAGCCTCGACTGACCACCTATTCGGTTTAAATCAACATTCCCATTAACTTGCATGTATCTCAAGCTGCTGATACCCGCAGGTTTCGATGTTCCGAGTCAGGATTTATTCACTAATGAGGTGGATAACCCACCCCCCATCAGCCCTTTCCAAACCTCCAGGCCCTTGAAATTCAAACAGGACCAACCAGACTAAGAAACATAAGCACAAATGGGGCTCGACCTGCAGGGGGACCAGGAGGCTGCAGGTGGTCCACAGTTTGCAGTTTGGACGCCTCTGCCCTACGGGACCAGTTCCCCTTTCAAACCCAACCAATTTTCTTCTGCACTTTCGATCATTGGGAAAATAAAAAAAAACGGGGAAAAATAACTTATTGAACGTTATTCACAAAGGGTGTCGCACAGTGGACATTCCGCCATAATTGTTTCTCAAAATACCACTGTGGGTTATAATGACTACTTCACCTAAAGCAATGCAGTTGTGTGCGAACTACTGAAAACTAGAAATGAGACTTACACTATATCAAGAGAAAATGCCTTCTGTAAAGATTGTTTTCTATTAAAGTTTTTTTGAGGAACCTTGTGTTAAAAGCGTTAATGATAAATAACGTACAACAGAAATACTTCTCTAGAACCTTTCCTATTAACCCCATTGTACAGCATTTCTCATTACTTTTTGCGTTCACTGTGATGAACGTTCGTTCTGGGGAATAGAAGATATTCCGTTTTGGGTACACCTATCAGCATCAAGCACTCCCAGGTCAGTTGTAGCACGGTGCAGATTAAAGCCCCCACTATTCCTCCCCAATAATGTGCCTTAGTCCCACCGTCGAGTGCTTCCTACTACACCAGTGTGACATGTTTTCCATTGCCATTTTAATGCCTAATTAGACCAGTTTGTGTGTGGGGCCCATTCCCACTATGAAATGCGTTCAGACCGTCCAACCTCATGCCTCACAGAAGACTCTTACGCCATGAGGCTGGGCTTGATTCAAACCCAAATACCAGCGATTAAAGACCAGTATCTAATCTGATCTGCACCACCCGATTCCTTAGCATTTTCTAAAAATTAATACAGAAAGAACTTGCATTTATATAGTGCCATTCACATCCCAAAGCACTTCACAGACAATAAAGTACTTTTGAAGTGCAGTCACTGTTATGTAGGCAAATGGGGCAGCCAATTTGCGAACGGCAAGGTCCCACAATTACCAATGAGATGAATGACCAGATAATGTGTTTAGATGGTGGTAGTTGAGGGATAAATGTTTGTTGAAACAGAGGCAGATCTATAGACCGTCTAGAGATTCTTTTGTGGTCCTCTTATTGCAGCTGATGAGCTTCCATCGTAGATCATGGTAGAAGTATGCATCGTCCATTATTGGAAGATGTACAGTTGGCTGGAGATTTATCCTGTGAAATTAATGGAAGTGGGAGGAAATTCATTTGGATGTTTTGCTGTGATTTTGTTAATCTATTTAATTTACTGAATCTGGACTAATGTGGAACAAAGAAATCTCCAATAAGTATTTGTTCAGCTGTAATTGTCCTACATGGGACAACTGGAATTTAAGTGCAAGTTCACTCTTTAGCCTGTTAGCATTTTGAGGATTTAAGATGGCAAGTCAGGCAAGTGATTAGTACAAAATGCAGAGATGACACTCTACATGAGATCCAAGGGAAAGTGGCAAGTTGGATCCAAAATTGGCTCAGTGTCAGGAAGAAAAGGGTAATGGTTGACTGGCGTTTTAGTGACTGGAAGGCTGTTTCTAATGGGGTTCCGCAGGGCTCAGCACTAGGTCCCTTGCTTTTTGTCTTATTTATTAATGATTTGGATTTGAATGGAGGGGGCATGATACAAAAATTGGCCGTGTGGTTGATAGTGAGGTAGAAAGCTGTAGACTGCAGGAAGCTATCAATGGACTGGTCAGGCGGGCAGAAAAGTGGCAAATGTTATTCAATCTGGAGAAGTGTGAGGTAATGCATTTGAGGAGGGCAAACAAGGCAAGGGAGTACACAATAAATGGGAGGATACTGAGAGGTGTAGAGGAACAGAGGGACCTTACAGTGCATGTCCATAGATTCCTGAAGGTAGCAGGACAGATAGATAAGATAGTTAAGAAGCCATGTGGGATACTTTCCTTTATTTGCTGAGGCACAGAATATAAGAGCAGGGAGGTTATGCTAGAACTGTATAAAACATTGGTGAGGCCACAGCTTGAGTACTGCATACAGTTCTGGTCACCACATTACATGACAGATGTGATTGCACTAGAGAGGGTACTCAGGAGACTTACAAGGATGTTGCCAGGGCTGGAGAATTTTAGCTATGAGAAAAGATTGGATAGGCTGGGGTTGTTTTCTTTGGAACAAAGGAGGATGAGGGGAGATTTAATTGAGGTGATAAAATTATGAGGGGCCTAGATAGAATGGATAGGGAAGACCTATTTCCCTTAGCAGTGGGGTCAATGACCAGGGGGCATAGATATAAAGTAATTGGTAGAAGGATTAGCGGGGAGCTGAGGAGAAATTTTTCACCCAGAGGGTGGTGGGGGTCTGGAAGTCACTACCTGAAAGGCTGGTAGAGGCAGAAACCCTCAACTGATTTAAAGAGTACTTGGATGTGCACTTGAAGTGCCATAACCTACGGGGCTACGGACCAATACTGGAAAGTGGGATTAAGCTGGATAGCTCTTTTTTGGCCGGCACTGGCATAATGGGCCAAATGGCCTCCTTCTGTGCCGTAACTTTCTATGATTCTATGCTATAGGAACAGGAGTAGGCTTTTTAGCACCTCGAGCCTGTTTCACCATTAGTGAGATCATGGCTGATCTGTATCCTAACTCCATTTACCCGCCTTGGCTCCATATCCCTTAATATCCTTGGCTAGCAAAAATCTATCGATCTCAGGTTTAAAATTATTAATTGAGCTAGCATCTACTGCTTTTTGTGCGGGAGAGTTCCACACTTCTACCACACTTTGCGAGAAGAAGTGTTTCCTAACTTCTCTCCTGAATGGTCTGGCTCTGATTTTAAGGTTAAGTCCCCTTTTTTATTCATTCATGGGATGTGGGCATCGCTGGCAAGGCCAGCATTTATCGCCCATCCCTAATTGCCCTTGAGAAGGTGGTGGTGAGCCGCCTTCTTGAACCGCTGCAGTCTGCGTGGTGAAGATTCTCCCCAGTGCTGTTAGATAGGGAGTTCCAGGATTTTGACCCAGCAACAATGAAGGAACAGCGATGTATTTCCAAGTCGGGATGGTGTCTGACTTGGAGGGGAATGTGCAGGTGGTGTTCCCATGTGCCTGCTGCCCTTGTGCTTCTAGGTGGTAGAGGTCATGGCATTGGGAGGTGCTGTCAAAGAAGCCTTGGCAAGTTGCTGCAGTGCATCCTGTAGATGGTACACACTGTAGCCGCGGTGCGCCGGTTGTTCTCGACTACCCCACCAGTGGAAAAAGTTTCTCTCTACCCTATCAATTCCTTTCGAAATTCTAAAAACCTCAATTAAATCACCTCCTAACCTTCTGTATTCTAGGGAATATAAATCTAGTTTATGTAATCTCCATTTGACCCTCGGAGACCTGGTAACATTCTGGTGAATCTGCACTGCATTCCTTCCAAGGTCAATATATCCTTTCTAAGGTGCGGTGCCCAGAACTGTACACAGTACTCCAGATGTGGTCTAACCAGGACTTTGTATAGGTGCAGCAGAACCTCCCTTTATAATCTAGCCCTCCAGATAGAAAAGCTAACATAAAGTTTTTTGATTATTGTTTGTATCTGACCACTACATTTTAATGATCTGCATACATGGATCCCTAAATCTCTTTGGACCTCCACTGTTCCTAGTTTTTCACTTTTAAAAAAATACTCATCTATCCTTTTTTGATCCAGAATGGATGACCTCACACTTACCTGCGTTGAAATCCATCAGCCACAGTTTTGCCCGCTCACTTAATCGATCAATGTCTCTTTGTAATTTTATGCTCCCATCTACACTACTTACTGTGCCACCTATCTTTGTGTCATCGGCAAACTTAGATTTATGGCTCTCTATTGTGTTATCTAAGTTATTAATAAATATAGTGAGTAGTTGAGGCCCCAGCACAGATCCTTGTTGGACATCCCTAGTTACTTCCAAATCAAGTACGTTATCCCTACTTTGACTTCTACTGTCCAACCAATCTCCTAACCAGGTCAATAATTTGCCTTCAATTCCATAAGCTTTAATTTTAACTAACGGTCTCTTATGTGGAAACTTATCGAATGCCTTCTGGAAGTCCATATAAACTGCATCCACACACTACTACACTCTGTCTACTACTTTAGTTACTTCCTCAAAAAATGTAATTAGGTTCGTTAGACATGACTTACCCTTTACAAATCCATGTTGGCTCTCTAATCAGCTCAACTTTTTCTAAGTGCTTAGTCACTGTGTCCTTAATTATGGATTCCAATGACTTCCCGTTAGACTAACCGGTCTATAATTTCCTGGTTTCTCTCGCCTTTCTTAAATAATAGAATCATAGAAAGGTTACAGCACGGAAGGAGGCCATTTGGCCCATCGAGTCCGCGCCGGTTCAATGCAAGACCAATCTAGCTAGTCCCACTCCCCCACCCTATCCCTCTAGCCCTGCAATTTTTTTCCCTTCAAAAACTTATCCAGTTTCCTTTTGAAGGCCATGATTGAATCTGCCTCCACCACCCCCTCAGGCAGCGCATTCCAGATCCTAACCACTTGCTGTGTAAAAATGTTTTTCTTCTTGTCACCTTTGGTTCTTTTGCCAATCACCTTAAATCTATGTCCTCTGGTTCTTGACCCTTCGGCCAATGGGAACAGTTTCTTTCTATCTACTCTGTCTGGACCCTTCATGATTTTGAATACCTCTATCAAATCTCCTCCCAACCTTCTCTGATCCAAGGAGAACAATCCCTAACTACATAATAGTTACATTTGCAATTTTCCAATCTAAAGGGACAATTCCTGAATCGAGAGCGCTTTGGAAGGTTATGGCTAAAGCACCTGCAATTTCTTCACCTACTTCCTTTAAAACCCTGGGGTGAAAAGCATCAGGTCCTGAGGATTTGTCAGTCTTTAGTGCCATTATTTTTTTCTAATACTGTTTTCTTGTTTAGGTTAACTTTAGTGAGTTAAAGTCCTTGATTCGTTATTAGTTTCCCTGGAATGTCAGGTGTATTATCCTCTTCCTCTACTGTGAAGACTGACACAAAGTAATTATGCAAGTCTGCCTTTTCATTATTTTCATTTGCAGTATTTCCCACATCTGCTTTTAAAGAGCCTATATTGCTTTTGACTACCCTTTTTCTTCTAATATACTTGTAAAAACTTTATGTTAACATTAAACTTGAGGGATATCAAGATTAAGACTGCGAAAATAAAATGGAGTTTAATCCTTAGCAGGCACCTCGACAATGCTTGAAATTCAAGTGCTTAGAATATTAGAAGTGCACACATCACAACATTGATTGTCATTTTCCCATGGAACTTTTTCTTTACACAATGTCTGAGTCAGAATTATGGGACCTAGTCCAGTTTGGAAAGAACTTTTCCATTCTTTGATGAGCATGCCAGATAGAGAGGGAGCTGTTTGCCTGGAGTGTTCATGCTGGGTCTATATTTTCTTGGAAATAATTCCCCTGCAGTTTTCTCTTCTCTCTTTCCTGAAGGCACTGATTCATGCCGAAGTTCCCTCTAGTACCTGGTCCGAATTGGCGTTCTCCAGACTGCCCACACAGTGAGTGCTGACTGGCTATTTGATGACGAGGGGGGGGGGGGAAGAGATCCTGTCCTCACAACGTGTCCTACATATACACAATTCCACCAGAACAGCTTTGAGGAGCAGAACCCATAATGATTCAGAACAGAGCTGAAGCATTGTCCTATTTAAAGATGTTGAATGTGCAAAAACCACCAGTGAACTTCAAGACAATGAAATTATTTTCATCAAATAAATCCAATGGCAAGAACCACAAGAACAATGCTGAAATTGTTACAAACATCAACAGAATTTCCAGATTGAATTACTGCTATAACCTAATTGTATAGCGTCTTTAAGGAGATTAAAACTTTTGAAGGAACCTCACCTCGAAGAGAACAGACTTGGCAGGGTAACAGAAGTGAGATGATCAAAATGATGACCATTTCCAATAAGAGAGCTTAATCACTTCCCTATGACGTTCAATGGCGATGGCATTACCATTACCAAGTCCCCCACCATCAACATCCTGGGGGTCACCATTGACCAGAAACTGGACTGGACCAGCCATATAAATGCTGTGGCTTCTAGAGGAGGCCAGACGCTGGGTATTCTGCAGCGAGTGGCTCCACTTGTGTTCCTACGTCAGAGGCAAGAGTTGGAGGAAAACAGGGTTGTCAGTGGATTGTAGGGCTGGAGAAGCTCACATAGAAAGAGAGGGGCAATGCCATGAAGGGATTTAAACGCAAGGTTGAGAATTTTATATTTGAGGGGTTGGGAGATCAGGAGCGAATGTAGGTCGGCGTAAACGGCAATGGGCAAGCAGGACGGTGTGGGATAGGGAGACAGTCTACCGGATCTTAGTGGTGCTGAGGTTTATGCAGGGTGGAGGATGGAGCCTGGCCAGAAGGGCACTGAAATAGTCATGGTGACTAAGGCGTCAATGAGGTTTTCAGCAACAGATGGGGAAAATGCTAGAGTCTATTATAAAAGATGTGATGACAGAACACTTGGAAGGCATTAACGGGGTTGGTCAAAGTCAGCATGGGTTTATGAAAGGGAAATCATGCTTAACAAATCTACTGGAGTTTTCTGAGGATGTAACTAGTAGAATAGATAGGGGAGAACCAGTGGATGTGGTGTATTTGGATTTTCAGAAGGCTTTTGATAAGGTCCCACACAAGAGGTTAGTGTGCAAAATTAAAGCACGTGGGATTGGGGAGAATATACTGGCATGGATTGAGAATTGGTTGACGGACAGGAAACAGAGAGTAGGAATAAACGGGTCATTTTCTGGGTGGCAGGCAGTGACTAGTGGGGTACCGCAGGGATCAGTGCTTGGGCCCCAGCTATTCACAATATATATCAATGATTTGGATGAGGGAACTAAATGTAAATTTCCAAGTTTGCAGACGACACAAAGCTGGGGTGGAATGTGAGCTGTGAGGAGGATGCAAAGAGGCTCCAATGTGATTTAGACAAGTTGGGTGAGTGGGCAAGAACATGGCAGATGCAGTATAACATGGATAAATGTGAGATTATTCACTTTGGTTGTAAAAACAGAAAGGCAGATTATTATCTGAATGGTGATAGATTGGGAAAAGGGGGAGGTGCAACGAGACCTGGGTGTCCTTGTACACCAGTCGCTGAAAGCGAGCATTCAGGTGCAGCAAGCAGTTAGGAAGGCGAATGGTACGTTGGCGCTCATTGCAAGAGGATTTGAGTACAGGGCATTGGTGAGACCACATCTGTAGTATTGTGCGCAGTTTTGGTCTCCTTATCTGAGGAAGGATGTCCTTGCCATGGAGGAAGTGCAACGCAAGTTTACCAGACTGATTCCTGGGATGGCAGGACTGATGTATGAGGAGAGATTGGGTTGACTAGGCCTATATTGACTAGAGTTTAGAAGAATGAGAGGTGATCTCATCGAAACATATAAAATTCTAACAGGACTAGACAGACTAGATGCAGGGAGGATGTTCCCGATGGCTGGGGAGTCCAGAACCAAGAGTCACAGTCTCAGGATACGGGGTAAGCCATTTAGAACCGAGACGAGGAGAAATTTCTTCACTCAGAGGGTGGTGAACCTGTGGAATTCTCTACCACAGAAGGCAGTGGAGGCCAAGTCATTAGATGTATTCAAGAAGGTGCTAGATATATTTCTTAATGCTAAAGGGATCAAGGGATATGTGGAAAAAGCGGGAACAGGGTACTGAGTTAGACGATCAGCCATGATCATTTTGAATGGCGGAGCAGGCCCGAAGGGCCGAATGGCCTACTCTTGCTCCTATTTTCCATGTTTCTATATCGATGGGCTGAGGCGGAGCGGAGGCGGGTGATGTTACGGAGATGGAAGTAGATGGACCTTGTGATAAGAGTTACAAACTCAATAAACAATCATTGTTTTTAGTTCCAAAATGCCAACAAAAGAAACCAAAGATGCCGTTAATCCGGAGAGGTATTTAATTGTGTGCACGGTTAAAATTAAACCGTTTATAGTAGAAATGGAGCAGTGATCCAAATATTTTAAATGTGAAACTTTCTTGAAATAAAACTTTGAGAATTCAATCTCCAGTTTGTTTTGGAGTATTTTGGAAAAAGCAAAGAAACTGACAGTTCCTGGCAGGCTGATCAGAAACTTCCTCCGAATTCAACTCAGACACCTACTGATGTATTCTGGAAAATTCTGCAAGCTGCACGAACTCAGAATGCAGAAATGTGGTTTGGTAAATTTAACTGTCCTGGAGAAAAGTATCCAATCTTTTGAGACAGGTCGGGACCTTAAAGAAAAAAAACTTTAATGAAGACAAAAAAGAGAATTCAGTAGTTAAATTTAATCATGTTTTGTGAAATATGTAATTTTTGATGTTTATATTTTGTTCAAAATCTTATTTTGGACATTAGATATTTCAGCTACTGAAGGAAAAATGATTGATTTTTTCAAAAAGTGTTTTGTGATTCAATTGGTTCACTTATTCCTTACTCCTACTGGCTGGTTCTCCTGACTAGTCATTGAGAAGTGGTTATTTTCATAAGTCCTTAGTTTCTTATTGGTAGTCTACTAACCACTTTCCTCCCTTTTAATTTGAGCCAATCAATCAGGTGTGACGGCAAAAGTGTGACATTACAGGAAGTAAGGATTACTCAACAGGAAGTATGTAATACACAACAGGAAGTGCACACAAATGCAAGACATTTTAATATAGAGTAGAGGTTAACGAGATTGGTTGTGGTGGGAATGTTGTTCAGGACACACTTTAAAAAAAAACATTCGTGCCAGAGAATTGTCACTATCTGGCTGAAAAGTTAAAAGGTCGCCATTTAACATAATGTGGAGATGCCGGTGATGGACTGGGGTTGACAAATGTAAACAATCTTACAACACCAGGTTATAGTCCAACAATTTTATTTTATTTGAAAATCACAAATAAAATTGTTGGACTATAACCTGGTGTTGCCATTTAACATCTCATCTGAAGGTCAGCCCCTCTGTTAATGTAGCACTCGCTGAGTACTGTACTGCAGATCTGACCTAGATTACATGCTCAACTCCTAGTACTGAGTTTCAAATTATGGCCCCGAATTTCTTCGAGCTGCTCCCGCTCCGCTGTTGTAACCTCGACTGAAGTGTGGCATAAACAGAACTCCCGCTTCACTTTCGGGGAAGTTACGGCAGCTGAGTGGGAGCAGCTCTGAGAAAATTCTGGGTCGACGATCTTCTGACCCAGAGTCACAAGAGTAACAGAGCTTGTTTTAAAATCCCTCCATGGTCCACATCCTTCCCTATCTCTGTAACCTCCTCCAGCCCTACAATCCTCCGAGATCTTTGCATTCCTCCAATTCTGGCCTCTTGTGCACCCCTGATTTTAATCACTCTGCCTTTGGCGGCTGTGTCTTCAGCTGTCTAGGTCCTAAGCTCTGGAATTCCCTCTCTGCTGCTCCACCTCTCTTCTTTTAAGATGTTCCTTAAAACCTACCTCTTTGGTCAAGCTTTTGGTCACCTGCCCTAATATCCCCTTGGTGGCTCACTGTATAAATGCAAGTTGTTGTTGTAGCTAACACACTTGTCGTCAGAGGAGATGCCGAGGCTAAGAATGGCAGTGGATGAAGGGGGACTAATGCTGGAGCCACTAAAGATGCTAATAAGTATTGGAGACACTAGTACACAAAATACATGGTGTCTGTTCCACAGATGTAACCATTTGGATTGTGGATTATTGCCAAGTTGGGTCATAATAAAACAAATAGCAGTGTCACTGGATTTCCACATCCTCTCCAACAATCTGGCAGTCTCTGGCAGACTCTGATCACTCTATTTTTCCTATTGAAACATCTGTTGCAAATGGGCCCGGCCTGGACCGAGTGCCAACTGTGCTGGCTGCTGTGGAGATCCACACCATTCGTAAGCTTTTCATTAGGTGACATCGTTAGCGATGCGTGGAAGGGGTATATACTCTGCTGTGCATTGTGGACATCTAAAGCAAAGAAAGGAAATGCTGGAAAGAATTAAAGACTTGCTTTTATAAAGCGACCTCAAGACATCCCAAAGCACTTTACAGCCAATGGATGCTTTTGAAGTGTAGTCGCTTTTGAAGTTCAATCACTATGTAGGCTAATACAGCAGCCAATTTGTACACAACAAAGTCCCACAAACAGCAATGTGATAATGACCAGATAATCTGTTTTAGTGATGTTGGCTAAGGGATAATATTGCCAAGACACCAGGGAGAACTCCCCTGCTCTTCTGCAAAATAGCACCATGGGATCTTTTACGTCCACCTGAGAGGGCAGACTGGGTCTCCATTTAACATCTCATCCGAAAGATGGCACAACGCTCCTTCAGTACTGCACTGGGGTGTCAGCCTAGATTTTGTGCTCAAGTTTCCAGAGTGGTACTTGAACCCGGATTCAGAGGTGAGGGTGAGACCCACTGAGCCACTGCTGACACCTGAATTGTTTACTAAGTCAGAAAGCCCGAGGTTTAACGATGCTTTGGTAATTTATCTCAGCCAAAGCAGTGGACGGGGTCCTACAATTATTGTCAGCACCCCCTGTGTACAGATGGGCAAATCAGCCAGGGTTCTTGCTCTTGATGGTTATTCAGTGACCTGTGATTGGAATTCGTACCTACGTGGATGTTAAGGACGGAGAAGATCGGACTTGGGTCTGGTGCCCCCCTCCCCACCCCCCACCAGGGATCAAATAGCCTGTTTAGGCTCACACAAGAAACATCATTGCTTAAACATGAATGTTTAAAAGTAGGACAAGAAAAGACTATCAGCTCCATCAATGCTCATGCGATTGTATAAGCCAGTGCAGAATCCCTTCCAACCACTGGGGAAAAAGAGAGAAAAAACTGTGGCTAATTTCAGAAAAATGTAAAACTTCCTACTGACTCCGTAAGACAACCAGGCAAGATCCAGGACATCATCTTCAGCCGTGCCTCATTGTTTAACTGGACAATGTTCCAGTGTCCTTAGAAACGTAGAAATAGATAGCAACATAGGAACAGGAGTGGGCCATTCAGCCCTTCGGGCCTGCTCCGCCAATCCGTTAGTTAATGGCTGATCTGCACCTCAACTCCATTTACCTGCCTTAACTCCATATCCCTTGTTACCCTCACCCAACAAAAATCTACCTTTCTCAGTCTTCAAAGCTCCAATTGTCTGCGGCATCCACAGACTTTTGGAGGAGTGAATTTCAGAAGATAGAAATTACAACATATGAAACAGGCCATTCAGCCCAACCAGATAATGTCACTGTTTACCCTCCACTCGAGTAAATAGTTACACTCACCCACCCTGTTCCCATATCTCTTCATCCCCTGTTCAACTGCTCTGTCCTTATCTCCTGGTTGTAAACCGTCCCACTGTGCTGACTGTCAAAAACCACCAAGGATGGTTTATACTATGTTAGCGTCACTACCTTATCCCTTATCTCTGCTGCATAAACAGTTTGTTCCATCTTGGCACCTGCAATGTCTATTGTTTACGTAGCCTTTTACTGTTATCAGGTCTTCACACGTGGTTTCTTTAGCAACTACCTCCATGAACTATCTCATGACTTTTGGTTGTTTCTCACCATTCTAATGCCTCAGCATTCTTTCAATGACCTTTTGGGTTTCTGTAAGTTATCTTTCTCGCAGAGATGCTGAACTCCGCCCCCTTTTATATCCACCCTCTTGCTAAGATGCATGGTGCTATGCGAGCCAGTATTGTCTATGCTTGTTTCAAACGATGTTCTTACACCTCCCTCCTCTTGAACCTGAGTAAAACCACTTTGGTTCAACATTCACTTTATCCCTCAACTCTCTCCTTGGCCTTGCCTAAGGTCATCTTGAGTTTACGTTTTATCAACGTTAGGTTTACATAAACACACATAAACATATACAGTTTCATTTGGTTAATACAGAAACCTACAGTGTATCATATTATCAAGAAATAATGGACTTAAAAGATTCTCCAGCTCTCCTTTTACTAATATCCGTCTTGTGAATATTTTTGCTAAGTATTATTTCTCCCTAGCCCAATTTCATTGTTAACTGATTGTGAACCTAACCCTGAATTTTGGTAAACTAAATTACTATGTCCCTTTCTACTTTGGTACCAATTGGAGGGATAAAAATTAATGTTTCTTGATTGTTTCATTAATTAGCCGGTTTCTCAATGGAGCATGTGTCAGTGCCTTGTTTAAAAGGTTTTCTCACTCTCCTGAGCCACATTAACCATTTCATGTCATGCTGTTGTCAAGTAACTGAGCATGTCTGAGACCCGTTCTTCAGTGTATCTTCATCACGCATTTCCACATCCCAGTTGACTCACATGCAACATATCATAGGTAACTTTCTGCTGGCCAGTATCTTTTTTCCTCATGGTATTTCCATGGCACACGTCATATGTCCAGTAAGATTCAATCCTGTAAGAGCAACTGCTCTGTTTGAAGAATGGTTCCAATAGCTCACCAGACCATAGGCCTTTGTAATGATGATCTTCATCCTGGCCTCTGTTTCCAATTGATGGCAACATTTGTATCTTTCATGTCCACAGTAGCCATTCTTGGGCTTTCAGGTTATCTTATCTAAAGATCAGGGGGTGTCTGGAGGTTTTTGCTTATCTCCTCCTGCTTGGTCCCGATGTCTCGGATAGTGGCCAGGCTATCAAATGCAGTTTTCTCATTGTTCAGTATAGTCAAGGACACAAATATCTCCATTGGAAAGCTATCAATTTACTGTTCTCAACTACACTTCCCTGACTTTCACTAGATTGTACATTTAGACCAGATTGATATCTTTTGGTAAATCATGCCCAGGTGATTTATTTACCCATAATCACCCAGGGTGATGACTTTAGAGAAATTCCCATTTGGTGGTGTAATTTCCCCGTCTCTATCTTATATTCTCAATCACTTCCTCTCATCCAATTTTACACATCCCATTCATCTCATTCATGAGCCCTGGAGGAACTTTACTGTCTAATACAATATTTACAGTTTGATCCAATATCTTAATACATTTTTGTTTATTTTATTTAAATTGTTCTTGGGCTGCTTTTATTTATCCCAATTCGAGAGCAGTATTTTTGGACTGACAGGATTTGTCAATGTACAATTTTATTCCTTCCACAAAATACTTTCTTCCTTGATACACAGCATTGGACAGGAATTAATTATTCTGGACTCCTTTTGTTTTAAAATATAATTTGATTATCCCCTTAATCTACAGGTTCCCTTCTCGAGTGCTTGAACAGCAACTCACGTCAATTTATCTTATAAATTCCAATTTCAGAAACAAATTATGTCCAGGTTTTGTGGTTTTACAGTCGAGTCAGAAGTGCTTGTAATTACTTTTGGATATATCTATCCCCCCTATAAGCACTCTTGTCTCGGACAATAAATGGGTTAAAGCAAAACAAATCAAAACGTTTTCAAAAGAGGAAAAGCAACTTGGTATATTTTTAGTTAGAAGAGATTTGATCAAGGCTGATGATTGCTTTCCATCCCTATATAATTTTGAATTTTCAAAATCCAAGTCTTAAGTTTTAGTCCCAAACGTCACCATGCTGTGACATTTGATATCTGCCGATGTCTGCAGATATGGTCTTAAATTCTTAACACCACTGGATCGCTTCCTGCACCAACATTTCTCCAGCAAAGGTTGCTCCGTAACTTTGTGAAACCACTTTTGTGTCAAAGAACTACTCTTGGTAGTCATGCACCATCAATACCCATGTGGCCCCGAAAACCATGGCCCCCTGCTTAAAAAGAAACATGGAAAATCCATTGTGGCTCCTCTTGATTTCATTCCGTTACCATGGGGAAATTTCCAATTAAATTATGCCAATTATTTTAAATAAATTCGAAGGTTGCTGCTTGTTGAATTAAAAGCAGATGTCAGTGCCCTTCGAAGGGGTTAACTTCTTTGTAGAACCAAAACAACGGAGCAAGATATCATCAGACTGACGCAGCGTACGTCAGCGTAATTTAAAAAAAAACTTTTGTGCAGGGCGATAGCATTTTAAAAAATTCGTTCATGGGATGTGGGCGTTGCTGGCGAGGCCAGCATTTATTGCCCATCCCTAATTGTCCTTGAGAAGGCGGTGGTGAGCCGCCGCCTTGAACCGCTGCAGTCCGTGTGGTGAAGGTTCTCCCACAGTGCTGTTAGGAAGGGAGTTCCAGGATTTTGACCCAGCGATGATGAAGGAACGGCGATATATTTCCAAGTCGGGATGGTGTGTGACTTGGAGGGGAACGTGCAGGTGGTGATGTTCCCATGTGCCTGCTGCTCTTGTCCTTCTAGGTGGTAGAGGTCGCGGGTTTGGGAGGTGCTGTCGAAGAAGCCTTGGCGAGTTGCTGCAGTGCATCCTGTGGATGGTACACACTGCAGCCACAGTGCGCCGGTGATGGAGGAAGTGAATGTTTAGGGTGATGGATGGGGTGCCAATTAAGCGGGCTGCTTTGTCCTGGATGGTGTCGAGCTTCTTGAGTGTTTTTGGAGCTGCACTCATCCAAGCAAATGGAGAGTATTCCATCACACTCCTGACTTGTGCCTTGTAGATGGTGGAAAGGCTTTGGGGAGTCAGGAGGTGAGTCACTCGCCGCAGAATACCCAGCCTTGTAGCCACAGTATTTATGTGGCTGATCCAGTTAAGTTTCTGGTCAATGGTGACCCCCAGGATGTTGATGGTGGGGGATTCGGTGATGGTAATGCCGTTGAATGTCAAGGGGAGGTGGTTAGATTCTTTCTTGTTGGAGATGATCATTGCCTGGCACTTGTCTGGCGTGAATGTTACTTGCCACTTATCAGCCCAAGCCTGGATGTTGTCCAGGTCTTGCTGCATCAGGCATGGACTGCTTCATTATCTAAAGCGTGGCGAATGGAACTGAACACTGTGCAATCATCAGCGAACATCCCCATTTCTGACCTTATGATGGAGGGAAGGTCATTGATGAAGCAGCTGAAGATGATTGGGCCTAGGACCCTGCCCTGAGAAACTCCTGCAGCAATGTCCTGGGGCTGAGATGATTGGCCTCCAATAACCACAACCATCTTCCTTTGTGCTAGGTATGACTCCAGCCATTGGAGAGTTTTCCCCCTGATTCCCATTGACTCTCGGTCAAATGCTGCCTTGATGTCAAGGGCAGTTACTCTCACCTCACCTCTGGAATTCAGCTCTTTTGTCCTTGTTTGGACCAAGGCTGTAATGAGGTCTGGTGCGGAGTGGTCCTGGCGGAACCCAAACTAAGCATCGGTGAGCAGGTTATTGGTGAGTAAGTGCCGCTTGATAGCAGTTCGTTAATATCAGTTCAATTTCAGTTTGTTAATATCAGTTTTCTTTTAACAAAAGTACTTGTGCCTGGGCTTTTTATCTACAAATATTGCAGATCAAATTCCAATTGTTAAAGCATTTAGCGTTTATGATAATTCTTACTAAAGCAGTTGTTGGATCAAGCTCTCTCCCCTCTGATGTCCTCTGGACGTATGCGTCTGTCGGACAATCTCTTTTCTGACTTCTGTGGGGATGATCATTCAGTGTTTTATTTATTGGGGTCCATGGTGATGTCCTCCCCATTTTTATGACATCTCCGAGGCCACGGGCTTGCGCCCTGTACGGCAGCCTGCAGTTGCTGGATCCAGGGATCCTTGTTTTGCACATCTATCAAATTTAACTGTTCGCAAGGCACTTGGACAGAAGCCATTGAAGGTCGCTCGCTAATGGGCGGGGCCCACCATTCGCCACTCTGCTGGAAAGCTTTAGCCAATAAATCAGCTTTTCCATTTTCTGCCGCCCATGGCGTGTTTTTAGAACGTGCCTTTACTTTTACAATAGCTACCAAATATGTTTGATTTCAGGCCAGTTCCAAAGTTTTTTGTAAGAGGTCAGCGGTGAGTAATGGCTTCCCATCTGCTGAGGTGAACCCTCGTTTCTCTCAGATAGATAAATAATCAGTCAGTGGCAAACAAGTGAAATGGCTTTCGCCTCTACTTTATAGGTCGTAATCTTCCTGAACTCCGGAGTTAAAGTCACTCCTCGATAGTCTACCTGATCACAGGTGACTTGTGCCTGTTTTGGGTTTAATTTTAATCCACTCACTGTGATCACTTCTAACAGTTCTTTTAACAGATCGTAATGTTGTTCCATTGTCTCGATATGTAACAAAATATCATCCACATACTGTACTGGGGCAGAATTATCAGAAAATATGTTCAAGATGTCCTCCAACATCTGATGAGAAATGGAGGGGGAGTTGAGAAATCCCTGCGGTAAACAGGCCCAGGAATACAGTTACTCCCGTACGGAGAAAGCAAATTTATACTGGCACTGACTGGTCAAGGGCATGGACCAGAATCCATTTGAAACATCCAAGACCGTAAATATCTTGGACTGGATGTTTTCATCAGTGTCTCTGGGGGGGAAGCTACCATTGGGGATACCACCGGACAGTATTTGTTAACCTCTCGGTAATCAATGGTTAACCTCCATGAGCCATCGGGTTTACCGACGGCCAAGTTGGGGAGTTACAAGTGCTTGTTGTCTTTCTCAGGACTCCCTGTTCGACCAGTGACTCTACTCCCCTCGCTATCGGTATCTCCACTTCCTTTGGGTAATGGTATTGTCGGGCTGGTCGGGGTGGGTCAGGCCCCTCAATCTGTACTACTCTCTCTATTCTGCCAGACTCATTCTTGTGTTGTGCCCGACAGGGAGCGGTCTTTAGCAGTTGATCAAATTCTCTCTGTTCGTGGCGGAAGCACACAGCTAGGTGTTATTGACCTTGTATCCCCATCGACCAAATTCATCCTGTCCGGTTCTGATCTATCAGCAGTCCTCCTTGCAGAGAGTCTGCACTCATTTGCCACAAACACATATTTACCATGTCCACTATCACATTGTTCTTTCCCATCCAATCTACTCCGAAAATACCATCCTCTGTCTCCTGTCGTTTTTAAGTCCACACTAGCATGTGGTGAGTGTTTACATCTCCTACTGTGACTTCCGTCTCTACCATCTCCCCCGTATCTCCTCCCCGTCCTCCAAAGCCCCCTAGCTCTATTTTGTCTTGAATTTCAAATTGTCGGTCAAGTGTGCCCCAGACCACAGTATGTGACGTGTCAGTATCTACTGGCAATATCTTTAGGTGGCCTCCAACCCATGCTTTGGTATAGGGTCTTCCGTAACGGTCCCTGAGCAATGCACACAGAGCTCCCTTGACCGGAGTGGCCTCATACCATCATTTCATCCATCCCTGACTTTTATGGGGTGGCGCTGAGCTGTTTATGCTTCCACACTGCGGGGCGGGGGGTGGGGGACTGGGGTTGGGGGTGGGAAATGCTGGGGAAGGGGAGGTTCAGAGTGATCTAAGCGCTTCTTAAAGAATTCTATCTCCTGTCTCAGAGGGTCTATCTTGGATTCTAATCGTTCCTCCAGCTCCTGTATTTTCTTTTGACAGTGGGGATGATCTCCCACTTCGCTGGTCGTCCTGTTTCTGACTTAGGATTCCTCGTAGGGCACTAATTAACTCATCTACCTTCTTTTTCCACATTTTATCCTGACCTTCCTGTCGTTACATGCTCCTAATTTTCTGGCTTTATTTGCACCTTCGGTTTGAAGGTAATCTACAGATGCAGCCAAAGCCACGTTATAAATAGTTGTATGGGCTAATTGCTTTTCCACATCTAATTTTTGTTGAGGTCTCCCTTGGTTTGTAATTGTTTCTTAAGTTGTATAATTTGCTGTCCTTGCTCAAACATGACTCTAGCTTTCCACTTTTACTTTCTCTCAAGCTTTTCTTTGGTTAGTGTCCTAACCAACTCTCCCAGCTGTACCAATATTGTCAGGCTGGTCAGGATGGGTCAAGTCCCTCAATCTGTACTACTCAGTCTATTCTGCCTCACTCATTCTTGTGTTTGCCCACCCAGGGACGCCAGATGTTAAGGATTAACAACCCTTTTGTTACAAGACAGTCCCGCTACTGTCTTGTAACAAAAGGGTTGTTAATCCTTCAACAATAACTTCTGCTTGCTTCTGGCCCGAGTGGTTATAAAATAGCAAACTTTAATAGATTGACTCACAACAATAATATAACTGTCCTCGGATTACATTAAAAGACAAGCAATCAATACAACCTGATTAGAGATGTAATACAACTGTCTTACTTTTCCACGTATGTGTGGATTGTCGAACATGAGCCATCTGGTGCACTGGCCATGGTTTATTCTCTCATGGACTTGAGGCTTGGGCTAATTCAAACAACTTATTCCTCCTCCCCGTCTTCTCTTATGGGCTTGATGGGTGGTTACCTTTAGCTCACGCGGTCAAAACCACTTATTCCTCCTCCCCGGCTCATCGGAACTCCTCAGTCCATCTCTTAACACTAGCTACTTTAAATCTTTAAAACTCAGGTCCACCCAGGGATGCCATATGTTAGTGGATTTTCCTGATGCTGTCACTACAAAAGGGTTGTTAATCCTTCAACAATAACTGCTGCGTGATGCAAGCCTGAGTGGTTATAAAATAGCAAACTTTAATATATTGACTCACAACAGTACAACTGTCTTCAGATTACATTAAATGACAAGCAATCAATGCAAACTGATTCCTCCATGAATTCATGATCAAATCTGACTTTCACGGACTGCCTGTGGCAATGGACTTCCGACCATCCCCTCTTGAGAGCTCTAACTTTTGGGAGGGAGCATGCCTTATCTTTATATTATTTGGCCTCATTGTTCTGCACATAAACATCTTTGTCCTTATCTCCTGGTTGTAAACCATCCCTCTGTGCTGACTCTGTCAAAAATCACCAAGGATGGCCATACTATGTTAGCGTGGCTACCTTATCCCTTACCTCTGCTGCATAAACAGTTTGTTCCACCTCGGCCTTGCTTGGAAACTGTGATTTCTTATTGTTTACGTAGCTTTTCCCTGTTATCAGTTCTTAGTATGTGGTTTCTTTAGCAACTACCTTTATGAACTGCCTCATGACTTTTGGCTGTTTTTCACCATTCTACTGCCTCAGCATTCTTTCAATGACCTCTAGGGTGCCTGTAAGTTATCTTTCTCACACAGATGCCGAACTCCACCCTCCTTTTACGTCTGCCCTCTTGCTAAGATGCATGGCACTATGCGAGCCGATATTGTCTATGATTGCTTCAAACCATGTTCTTACATCCCCTTTATCTTCACCCACCTTTTTAATCTAATCTTGAATGTTGATACAGTCCCTGCCCCAACCACTAACCCTGGAATGGAATAGAACTGTGTTGGACTGGAAGAAACCATCTCTGTGCATCAGGTGAGCTCTGTCAGCAACTGAAAAGAGAAGACAGAATAACGTTTTGGGTAGAGACATATGAACATACGACATTGACGGGCAAGAAAAGACCAGCTTGTCCATCAAGCCTGCCCCACAACAAATGATGGCTGGAGCATCATGACTGAACATTCACCTTCACAATACCACCCGCCCTCCTCCCTCCCCCCAATCCCCCTCCCCCCACCCCATCCCCTGCAGCCATGTAATCTCCTGGGAGAGGCAAACAAAACAGAGAAAAAACCCTCGGCCAATAAGGGAAAAAATAAAGATGGAAAATTCTTCTCCGATCCCCTCAGGCAATCAAAACCAGTCCAGGAGATCACATGGACCAAGTGTTATCTATAGAGACACTTACCTTCTCTATGATGTGATCTCTGCCTGAGACCAGCTCCCCAATGTCAGAACCTGTAGGTTCTCCAGTCAAAACATCAACCGGCAGCAGCTCACAGTATTTTTGTGGAGCCGGGAGGAGCTTTTGGAACAACTGGGGTGTGATACAGAACAACAGCACACTGATGCACCAGACACATCCCAAACATCAACTCAATACACATTTTCACCCTAAAACTTGCTACTGACTTCCGCCAGGACCCATTAGACTCACACCCCAACCTCTGCAGCTGGAAATACCTTTGCAGGAAATTAGTTAAGAAAGAAAGAAAGACTTGCATTTATACAGTGCCTTTCACAACCTCAGGATGCCCCAAAGCGTTTTATGGCCAATTAAGTACTTTTGAAGTGTAGTCAATTTTTTAACGTATGAAATTACTTATATATTCAACTTCTACCATTTGTTTGCCTGCAGATACAATGTATAATTTTGAGCTGAGTGAATTTCAAACACTGTCCAATTCAAAATAATCAGTAATAATCCTGTCATAATTCATCTTTTATTTAGGAAATTGCTGCTCTGTGATTTATTGGGAGTTGCAAATCTACCTATCGAGGTAACAAGAAAATAAGAACGTAAGAAACAGGAGCAGGAGCAGGCCGTATGGCCCCTTGAGCCTGCTCTGCCATTCAATCAGATCATGGCTGATCTTCGATCTCAACTCCACTTTCCCGCCTGATCCCCATATCCCTTGATTCCATTAGTGTCCAAAAATCTATTGATCTCAGTTTTGAACATACTCAATGACTGAGCATCCACAGCCCTCTGGGGTAGAAAATTCCAAAGATTCACAACCCTCTGAGTGAAGAAATTTCTCCTCATCTCAGTCTTAAATGGCCGACCCTTTATCCTGAGACTATGCCCCCTAGTTCTAGAGTCCTCAGCCAGAGGAAACAACCTCTCAGCATCTACCCTGTCAAGTCCTCTAAGAATTTTATACGTTTCAGTGAGATCACCTCTCATTCTTCTAAACTCTAGAGAATATAGGCCCATTCTACTCAATCTTTCCTCATTGGACAGCCCTCTTATCCCAGGAATCAATCTAGTGAACCTTCGTTGCACTGCCTTCAGGGCAAGTATATCCTTCCTTAAATAAGGAGATCAAAACTGTACTCCAGGTGTGGTCTCACCAAAGCCCTATACAATTGTAGCAAGACTTCCTTACTCATGTACTCCAACCCCCTTGCAATAAAGGCCAATATGCCATTTTCTTTCTTAATTGCTTGCTGTACCTGCATGTTAACCTTTTGTGATTCGTGTACAAGGACACCCAAATCCCTCTGAATACTAACATCTACTAGTCTCTTACCTTTTAAAAAATATTCTGCTTCTCTATTCTTCTTACCAAAGTGGATAATTTCACATCTCCCCACATTTACTCCACCTGCCACCTTCTTGCCCAATCACTTAACTTGTCTATATCCTTTTGCAGCCTCTTTGCGTCCTCCTCACAGCTTACTTTCCCACCTAGCTTTGTATTGTCAGCAAACTTGGATACATTACACTCGGTTCCCTCATCTAAGTTATTGATATAGATTGTAAACAGTTGAGGCCCAAGCACTGATCCTTGTGGCACCCCAGTAGTTACAATCTTCCAACCTGAAAATGATCTGTTTATTCCTACAGTCACCGTGGCCTGAGATCACTGAGATTCTGGATCACTGCGCACTCTCAAATGCTCTCAGATGCTTGGCCACTTTTATTGCTCTTGTTCAATAATTGGTGTAAATGACCCTATCACATTTTAGAAACAGTTTGCCACTGCATATCATTTGGAGAATGTCTGCATTGATATCCATCAGATTCTAAGAGATGTTTACGACTAATTCCCTGCCGATCTTTTTTTCCCTGTCGATGTTCTCTTGGGCTAAATGGTTTCGGGCGGCTTTCCAGTGCCTCGTCCGAGCTGCCGCTCATCACACGTGACCCTGGACAGCGAATGTTGTCGTGCTATTCTATCTACAGCCACCATGTCTGTGAGGAGCAGGTAATAGACACTGAGATTCTTTGTATGAGGGATGGGGGGGGGGGGTGGGGGGGTGCGTGGAGGGGAAGGTGGCTGCCATGTTTATGAGGGGCATGCCTCATTTCCCCCCCCCCCACCTTTTTCCCTGGTTCTGCACTTGCTTAAAAACTGTTAAAATCTCCAACTTCTTCCAGTTCTGATGGAAGGTCATCGACCTGAAACCTTAACTCTGTTTCTCACTCCACAGATGCTGCCTGACCTGCTGAGTGTTTCCAGCATTTTCTGTTTTTATCTCATATACTGAGCTGGTTCGTACGAGGGGGTAGATACGTGGCTGCCACGTTTGTGAGGGCCAGGTGTGTACGGATTCAGAAGTGACATCAAACTTGGTGCAAGGGCTCCTTATCTTAAACACAAGCGAGTTCCAATACATTTCAATATCTAAGCAGTAATTTACAAAGAAGTAAAATGATATTATCCTGTTCCTCCTCTGGCATGTAGTCCATCTGGCCCCTTCCGGTGCGGCATCTCGACCTCTACAACTAGATGTTAGTTTATTCTGAGTTTATATACACCCCTTTTCGTCACCCAGCCCCTGAGCCATCGGAACTGTAGTGGTTCGCTCGTTTATCAGGTAATGGCCATCCTGTTTGTTTAACTGCTGATCAATTTAACCTGTTGTTTTCTGCCTAGCATTTCAAAGGAACATGAGATGTTCACTTGTGCCATGTGGGAACTCCAGGACACTTCCAGTGCCCCGGACAACCACAGGTGCAGGAAGTGTCGTCAGCTGGAGGAGCTCGAGCTCAGGATTTCGGAGCTTGAGCAACAGCTGGTGTCACTGCAGTGCATCCGCGAGTTTGAGAGCCAAGTGGATGTACTGAGGGACTGGGTGACCGCCAGATAGACAAGGAAGACCAGGCAGGTAGTGCAGGAGTCCCCTGAGTGCATCTCGCTCTCTAACCAATATTCAGTTCTGAATACTGGTGGGGGAGAGGATTCCTCTAGGGAGTGCAGTCAGAGCCAAGACCATAGTACCATGGGTGGCTCAGCTGTACGGGGTGGGGGGAGGAGAAAGGTCAACAGAGCAATAGTCATAGGGGATTCCATAGTTGGGGGGCAGATGGATGTTTCTGCGGCCGCAGACGTGAGTCCAGGATGGTATGTTGCCTCCTTCATGCCAGGGTCAAGGATGTTACCGAGCGGCTGCAGAACATTCTGAAGGGGGAGGGTAAACAGCCAGAGGTCATGGTCCATATCAGTACCAATGACATAGGTAGAAAGAGGGATGAGGTCCTGCAAGAAGATTTTACGGTGTTAGGAAAGAGAGTAAGAAGCAGGACCTCAAAGGTAGTAATCTCTGGATTACTTCCAATGCCACGCGCTAGCGAGTATAGAAATAGGAGGATAGAGCAGACGAATGTGTGGCTGGACAGATGGTGCAGGAGGGAGGGCTTTAGATTCCTGGGGCATTGGGACCAGTTCTGGGGGAGGTGAGATCTGTACAAGCCGGACGGGTTGCCCCTCAACAGAGCCATGACCAATATCCTTGCGGGGAGGTTTGCTAGTGCTGTGGGGGAGGGTTTAAACTAGCTTGGCAGGGGGATGGGAACCTGAGCCTAGATTCAGATGGGACAGAATCAGAACTGGAGATAGAAAACCGAAAATTAGTAAGTGATTTAGGAAGGCAGAGGAAAAAAAGGTTAGAAAAGAAACAGTGAGGGTGTTTGGCAGTGCTTAATGGTATATGCCTCAATGCAAGGAGTATAGTGAATAAGGCAGATGAGCTGAGGGCACAGATAGACAGACACCTGGCAGTTTGATATTTTAGCTATTACAGAAACATGGCTTAAAGAGGGGCAGGAATGGCAGTTCAACGTTCCTGTTTACAGAGTTTTCAGACGAGATAGAGAAGGGGATAAAAAAGGAGAGCGATTAGGGTTAGGGTTACAGCTGTGTGGAGGGATGCTATGTTAGAAGGATCATCAAGTGAGGCCATATGTGTTGAGCTAAAGAACAAAAAAGGGGCAGTCACACTACTGGGAGTGTACTATAGACCCCCAAACAGTCAGAGGGAGATAGAAGAGCAAACATGTAGGCAAATTTCTGAAAAGTGCAAAAACAGTAGGGCAGTAATAGGAGGGGATTTCAACTACCCGAATATTAACTGGGACACAAATAGTGTGAAGGGTATAGAGGGCACGAAATTCATAAGATGCATTCAGGAGAACTTTTTTAGCCAGTACGTAGCAAGCCCAACAAGAGAGGGGGCAGTTCTGGATTTAGTTTTAGGAAATGAGACTGGGTAGGTGGAAGGAGTAAGAGTGGGAGAGCATTTTGGTGGTAGTGATCATAATTCAGTTAGATTTAGCACAGTTGTGGAAAAGGACAGAGATAGAACAGGGGCTAAAGTTCTCAATTGGGGAAAGGCCAATTTTATTAAGCTAAGAAGTGATTTAGCAAAAGTGAACTGGCAACAGCTACTTGAAGGTAAATCAGTGTCAGAGTAGTGGGAGGCATTCAAGGGGAAGATTCAAGGGGTTCAGAGTAAACATGTTCCCACATAGAAAAAGGGTGGGACTGCCAAATCTAGAGCCCCCTGGATGACAAGGAGCATACAGGATAAGATAAGGCAAAAAAGGGAAGCTTATGTCAGACATCGAGAACACAATACTGCAGAAAGCCTAGAGGAGTATAGAAAGTGCAGGGTTGAAATTAAAAAGGAAATTAAGAAAGCAAAGAGAGGGCATGAAAAAATATTGGCAGATCAAATCAAGGAAAACCTAAAGATGTTTTATAAATACATTAAGAGCAAAATGATAACTAAGGAAAGAGTAGGGCCTATTAGAGACCAAAAAGGTAATCTATGTGTGGAGGTGGAAGATGTTGGTATGGTTCTTAATGAATACTTTGCATCTGTCTTCACAAAAGAGAGGGATGATGCAGACGTTATAGTTAAGGAGAAGGACTGTGAAATATTGCTTGGGATAAACTTAGTGAGAGAGGAAGTATTAAGGGGATTAGTACCTTTGAAAGTAGATAAATCACCAGGGCCGGATGAAATGTATCCTGGGCTGTTAAAAGAAGCAAGGGAAGAAATAACGGAGGTTCTGACCATCATTTTCCAACCCTCACTGGATATAGGCATGGTGTCAGAGGATTGGAGGACTGCTAACATAGTACCATTGTTTAAAAAGGGAGTGAGGGATAGACCGAGTAATTACAGGCCACTCAGTCTAACCTCGGTGGTGGGCAAATTATTGGAATCAATTCTGAGGGACAGGATAAACTGTCACTTAGAAAGGCACAGGTTAATCAAGGACAGTCAGCATGGATTTGTTAAGGGTCTGACTAACTTGATTGAATTTTTTGAGGAGGTAGCAAGGAGGGTCGATGAGGGTAGTGCATTTGATGTAGTCTACATGGATTTTAGCAAGGCTTTTGACAAGGTCCCACATGGCAGACCGGTCAAAAAAGTACAAGCCCATGGGATCCAAGGGAGAGTGGCAATTTGGATCCAAAATTGGCTCAGTGGCAGGAAGCAAAGGGTAATGGTCGACAGGTGTTTTTGTGACTGGAAGGCTGTTTCCAGTGGGGTTCCGCAGGGCTCAGTACTAGGTCGCTTGCTTTTTGTGATTACATATTAATGATTTAGACTTAAATGTAGGGGGCATGATTAAGAAGTTTGCAGATGATACAAAAATTGGCTGTGTGGTTGATAGTGAGGAGGAAAGCTGTAAACTGCAGGAAGATATCAATGGACTGGTCAGGTGGGTAGAAAAGTGGCAAATGGAATTCAATCCAGAGAAATGTGAGGCAATGCATTTGGGGAGGGCAAACAAGGGAGTACACAATAAATGGGAGGATACTGAGAGGTGTAGAGGAAGTGAGGGACCTTGGAGTGCATGTCCACAGATCCCTGAAGGTAGCAGGACAGGTAGATAAGGGGGTTAAGAAGGCATATGGAATACTTTCCTTTATTAGCCGAGGCATAGAATATAAGAGCAGGGAGGTTATGCTGGAACTGTATAAAACACTGGTTAGGCCACAGCTTGAGTACTGTGTACAGTTCTGGTCACCGCATTACAGGAAAGATGTGATTGCACTAGAGAGGGTACAGAGAAGATTTACGAAGATGTTGCCAGAACTGGAGAATTTTAGCTATGAGGAAAGATTGGACAGGATGGGGTTGTTTTCCTTGGAACAGAGGAGGCTGAGGGGTGATTTAATTGAGGTGTACAAAATTATGAGGGGCCTAGGTAGAGTGAATAGGGAGGTCAATAACCAGGGGACATAGATTTAAAGTGATTGATAGAAGGATTAGAGGGGAGCTGAGGAAAAGTTTTTTCACCCAGAGGGTGGTGGGGGTCTGGAACTCACTTTCTGAAAGGGTGGTAGAGGCAGAAACCCTCAACTCATTTAAAAAGTACCTGGATGTGCACCTGAAGTGCCGTGACCTACAAGGCTACGGAGCAAGTGCTGGAAAGTGGGATTAGGCTGGGTGGCTCATATTCGGCCGGCGCGGACACGATGGGCCGAATGGCCTCCTTCTGTGCAGTAAATTTTCTACGATTCTGTGATTCTTAAACACAGCCTGGATGCTTGATGCGATCTCGAGGCCGACCTATCCATCAGTTTCTGTCCCTCCTTTGTTCTGGCTAATCTCCAATATTAACATATCCTTATCTGACAATGACCTCAGGATGTGATTAACTTTGACTTTTGCACCAATAGTTTAGCAGTTTTTAGGTTTAAACTTTATCACTTTGAATGATTTGCAATGCAGGATGGTTAAAATGGCCAAACAAGAGATGTCCATTTTACTCTTATCCCCAATATTCTTACAGACTCCCCACCTTGAGGGTGAACAATTTCTGATCCTTCATTACTTAATCAATGATGCTAATTCATTTCCCGTGACAATCGCCACATCACACGCTTAAGCCGACATATCAAGATGATTATAACAATTAATACAATTGCTTGCACTATTACAAAGCACATAGAGATTATTTAATACCACTGTCCGGTGTGCTGTCAGGCATTGTACACCCTCTCTTACCGTGCATGCTTGCCAAGCTAACTAATCGTGTGAGTCATTCTGATGTTATCCTGATACATGTGGACTAAATGCACAGCCAATGTGGTACTTCGGTCCAGGACTGATTGTAGGCTAAATGACCGGGGCGGGGGGGGGGGGGGGGGGCGAGTACAGGATGTCCAAACTTGGCAATGGTCTCTGATTGTAGGCTAAATGACAAGGGGGAGGGGGGTACAGGATGGTCCAAACTGGGCAATGAGCTGTTTGGCTTCTTCCAATAATGGAGTTTCCACTCGGATCCGGGTTATGTTAAGCCATCTCCATGGGACAGATGGATAGCGACCAAGGGTCCCACTTTACAGGCAAAATTTTCGCTGCGCTCCAAAAGGCAATGGGAATCACTCAGAAATTGTACATTTCATACCACCCACTGAAAGGGGGAATCGGACCCTGAAAACTATGTTAAAGAAATTTTGTGCGGATCCCATAACCACCTTGCATCAGGGACTAATACACCCGCTGCGCGATGGCAAGGTGCAGGAGGTACTCCCATGCGTATAAGTACTTTCAGAGGTAGTGAAACAGTACCTCCCTTTTCCCCTATGTGCCAGCCTAGTTTCCTCACACCGAGATATCAAAGACGTAACACACGCGAGGGACTGAGGTGACAGGGTGTAACCGCAGGCATTATCCTTACCCACATGACCAAGTGTTGCTTCTCTGTTCATATTCACTCAGGTCTATCGCTCCCCATTTATTCTTACTTTAAGCTAAATAGTGGGGTGGGTCTTGACAACAACGGTTGCCCTGGGGTGCGCATGAGTCTCCCCGTCATTTCCAGATAAGGAGAAATCCCTGTGGTAGCATGTGGAGTAGACCGTATGGCCATCAAACACATTGGTAGCATATTGGCCCACTGAATGGGGTGATCTGCACAAAATTTCCTTAACATAGTTTTCAGGGTCCGATTCCCCCTTTCTTCCACCCCGGACGACAGTGGGTGGTGTGAAATGTGCAATTTCTGGGCGATTCCCATTGCCTTTTGTAGCGCAGTAAAATTTTGCCTGTAAAATGAGACCCTTGGTCACTATCCACCTGTACCAGTACTTGTGAGACCCTTGGTCACTATCCACCTGTACCAGTACTTGTGAGACCCTTGGTCACAATCCATCTGTACCGGTACTTGTGAGACCCTTGGTCACTATCCATCTGTACCGGTACATGTGAGACCCATGGTCACTATCCACCTGTACCAGTACTTGTGAGACCCTTGGTCACTATCCACCTGTACCAGTACTTGTGAGACCCTTGGTCACTATCCACTTGTACTGGTACTCCCCACCTGCAGATTACCTTACTCAGTAAAATGCAAGCAGTGGTAATGGCGGTGTTAGCCCTGCAGGGGAAGGCCTCCCTCCATTTGTTAACTTTGTCAATAATGATGTGGAGATGCCGGTGATGGACTGGGGTTGACAATTGTAAACAATTTTACAACACCAAGTTATAGTCCAACAAATTTATTTTAAATTCCACAAGCTTTCGGAGGCTTCCTCCTTCCTCAGGTGGTGTGGAAGTGTTTACATTTGTCAATAATGACCAAGGAATGGAGGTGTTAGCCCTGCAGGGGAAGGCCTCCCTCCATTTGTTAACTTTGTCAATAATGACCAAGGAATGGAGGTGTCCTGACGGGGTCTTGTGCAAGGGCCGGGGTCGGGTTATACTGAAGACAGACCGAGCAACGTTGAACGTGGCAGGTGATATAGTCTCTACAATCAGGCCACCAAGCCATCATAATCCAATTGTGATAAGTGGTGTCTGCTGCTTAGTGCCCTCCCGTGGGGTGGGCATGTGTCATCGGAAAGAAATCCTCGGCCAGTGCTGGTGGGTCGGGGTTGGTAAATTCATCAGGGGTTCCTAGAACCGCATTATCTTTAAGTGCTTTCACTGTGGAGACATTTATCAGTGCCCGACTTGCCATTGTCTATTCGCATTAGGAATAAACTAAGGAATTCGCTTTCTGTACAATCTGTCCCATGTGGGTTTGCGAAAAAGGTTTCTTTTCACTTAAAAACCTTATACAGCATGTCAATACAATTTGGCAGACAGAAGCAAGGGGTTAATTATTTAGGTGTGAAATCCCCGGGGGTGGTCACTCAACACTACAGCAGAATTCTCCAAAGCTGCTTTTTACCCTAGCTCTTTGTGCTTTTACTAGTGATATAATGTAAATTTCAGTTGAAATAAATTCACACCACGCATCTTCAATTTAAAATATATACAGCCAATTTTCAAACACTTTATGTAAAAGCACAAAAGTTTCTTAAAATCTCTCATATTCAGGGAGGCCCAATCTTAAATTGAAATGAGCGTACTCTTAATCATTCACACTCTCATGCACTTTAAAAATATTGATTTCCTTAATGGGTCATGAACTCAAAGTGCCAAATATTACACACTAATCCCGGATTGCAAACTAGAGACTATTCACATAGTTTAAATAACTAACTGTCTGCAGTGGCCATCCACAGAAAACCAGCACTCATAATCTGATCATTTGATCAGACACTCGGTCTGTAAATTCAGGTCAGATGGAATCAGTTCAGTGCAAACCCAAAAACAGAAGGACTCAATGGGGATAATTTTAAGGACAAACCCAAGAACAGAAGGACTCAATGGGGATCATGGGTGGGTTGGGGACGGGTGGGAGGTTATTAAAATAATAGCTCTTTTGAGCGGGACCGTGCCCACTTCTAGGTTTGACCCAGGCACATTAGGATGCATGCGCACAACAGAAACCCAGAAGTCCAGCCTCACTTAAAGCAAATGGGCCAATACTTAAAGGGGCAGTGTACCTCATTGAAACACTTGAGGTACTTAATTCTTTCTGTATTTCAAAAGCAAAATGAATTTAACCTCACCTGTTCGGGTTTCCCGTCAATTCTGATTCCCGTCGGGTGAAAGCAGGCGGGAAGGGCCGGATCCATGAGGTGAGTGCCTTTATTGCACTGCTTGTGGGCCCGGAGGAGCAGGAGTGCTTCATCCAGGCCCAACAAGCTCACCGGGCGCAACATGACCCCGCGATCGGCCGACCCCCCCCCCCCCCCCCCCCGCCACCCCAATGCTGGCTCCCCCCGACGCTTGATCCCACCCAATGATGGACCCCTCTTGATCCCGACGCTGGCTGGACCCCCCCCCCATCGATCCCAATGCTGGACCCCCCCCAATGTCATCTAAGTCCCCCACCTCCGATTTGTTCCAGAACCCATGATCTCTCTCTCCCTCCCGCCCCCCCCCTCTCTGATTCGTGGCTCTTTTCCCTTCCGACAGCCTATCAATCTGGTTGCCTGGAGTGTGGGAAACCTGGAAGCACAAATAGTCCCCTTCAGTTTAGTTGTGATCACAGATTGCGACGCACTCACTAGGTTCCCCACGCGAATATTTGGGGACGGGCCAATAATTCAAAAACGACACACGCACAGAGAAAACAACCAACAAATGTAAGACAGCATGTGCTTCTAGAAAACACAATGGTTAAAATGCTTAAAGTATTCCCAATATCAAAGACAGGACTATGAAGGGTTAAACTGCTTTTAACACTGAAAAGAAACGAAGACAGCCCCTGCAAACTTGAAAGAACTCGCTTGCCTCCTTAAGGTGCTGTCAAAGTCACAGTAAATGAGGAGGTAGTTGAGATACTGGATGGACTAAAAATTGATAAAGAGGAGGTACAAGAAAGGCTGGCTGTACTTAAAGTAGATAAGTCACCCGGTCCGGATGGGATGCATCCTAGGTTGCTGAGGGAAGTAAGGGTGGAAATTGCAGAGGTACTGGCCATAATCTTCCAAATATCCTTAGATATAGGGGTGGTTTCAGAGGACTGGAGAATTGCAAATGTTACACCCTTGTTCAAAAAAGGGTGTAAGGATAAACCCGGCAACTACAGGCCAGTCAGTTTAACCTCGGTGGTGGGGAAGCTTTTAGAAACGATAATCCGGGTCAAAATTAATAGTCACTTAGACAAGTGTGGATTAATAAAGGAAAGCCAGCACAAATTGTTAAAGGCGAATCGTGTTTAACTAACTTGATTGAGTTTTTTGATGAGGTAACAGAGTGGGTCGATGAGGGCAATGCGGTTGATGCGGTGTATATGGACTTTCAAAAAGCATTTGTTAAGTGCCCGTAATAGGCTTGTCAGTAAAATTGAAGTCCATGGAATAAAAGGGGCAGTGGCAACATGGATACGAAATTGGCTAAGTGACAGGAAACAGGGATTAGCGCTGAATGGTTGTTATTCGGACCAGAGGAAGGTATACAGTGGTGTTCCCCAGGGGTCGGTACTAGGACCACTGCTTTTTTTAATGACCTGGACTTTGGTGTACAGGGCACAATTTCAAAATCTGCAGATGACACAAAACTTGGAAGTGTAGTAAACAGTGAGGAGGATAGTGATAGACTTCAAGAGGATCTAGACACTCTGATGGAATGGGCAGACACATGGCAGATGAAATTTAACGCAGAGAAGTGCAAAGTGATACATTTGGCAGGAAGAATGAGGAGAGGCAATATAAACTAAATGGTACAATTCTAAAGGAGTTGCAGGAACAGAGAGATCTGGGGATATATGTGCACAAATCTTTGACGGTGGCAGGACAGGTTGAGAAAGCGGTTAAAAAAGCATACAGGATCCTGGGCTTTATAAATAGAAACATAGTGTACAAAAGCAAGGAAATTATATTGAACCTTTCTAGAAACATTGGTTTGGCCACAGCTGGAGTATTGTGTCCAGTTCTGGGCACCGCACTTTAGGAAAGATGTGAAGGCTTTAGAGAGGGTGCAGAAAAGATTTACTGGAATGGTTCCAGGGATGAAGAACTTCACTTACATGGATAGACTGGAGAAGCTGGGATTGTTCTCCTTAGAGCAGAGAAGGTTAAGAGGAGATTTAATAGAAGTGTTCAAAATCATGAAGGTTTAGATAAAGTAAATAAAGAGAAACTGTTTCCATTGGCAGAAGGGTCGAGAACCAGAAGACACAGATTTAAGATGATTGGCAAAAGAACCAAAGGTGACATGAGGAAAAACTTTTTTACGCAGCGAGTGGTTATGATCTGGAATGCACTGCCTGAAAAGGTGGTGGAAGCAGATTCAATCGTGGCTTTCAAAAAGGAATTGGATAAATACTTGAAGGGAAAAAGTTTGCAGGGCTGTGGGGAAAGAACGGGGGAATGGGACTAACTGGATTGCTCTTACGAAGAGCCGGCACAAGCTCGGTGGGCCGAATGGCCTCCTTCTGTGCTGTAATCATTCTATAATTCTATGAATACTGCCAAGCAAAAGAAATGTCCATTTTACTCCTTTCCCCAATATTCTTATAGGCCTCATATACTGAGCTGGTTTGTATGAGGGGTCAATACATGCTGCCATATTTATAAGGGGCAGCTCTCCTGGACTGAACTAGTTTGTATGAGGGGGTAGATACATGCTGCCACGTCTGTGAGGGCTCTGCTTATGGACAGGAGCTGTTGCTTGTCATCTGTGCGGGGGAGGGAGGTATATGCGCACGATTTATGTGTTGACTCTGATCATCCTTGTCAGTAAAATTGAAGTCCATGGAATAAAAGGGGCAGTGGCAACATGGATACGAAATTGGCTAAGTGACAGGAAACATGTGTGACTCACATGTTGCTGTTTTTTATTTCCTTCCATGTGACGAAATCCACCAGACACATAAATTAAAATGACATGAACCACAGGTAACTTTATCACTGTCGATTTTACATTTCACCAGCTCCTTTTGGTACAAAGGTCCGCCTGTGTTGTAAGTGTCACTGGTTTGCTCAGTCGAGAAGTCTAGATTCTGTCAAATGCCTAACTACAGACTCACTTGGGGCTTTCTTTTTAAAGAATTAGTGCCTCAAACAGGTGGGGATGGTGTGTGACTTGGAGGGGAATTTGGAGGTGATGGTGTTCCATCCATCTTCTGCCCTTGTCCTTCTAGGTGGTGGAGATCCGGGGTTTGGGAGGTGCTGTCGAAGAAGCCTTGGCGAGTTGCTGCAGTGCATCCTGTGGATGGTGCACACTGCAGCCACAGTGCGCCGGTGGTGGAGGGAGTGGATATTTAATATCTACAGTTCATGATATATTTTCCCCAAAAAGGAAGGTAGATAAACAAAGCTTCTCTTTGATATAAAACTAATTGGAGCCATGACTACTTCTCCCTGTATACTGTATGTTATGAAATGGAAACCTCCTTCTGGTCATATGTCTTAATAGGAATAAATTTATATTCAGAACTCTGCCAAGTTCAAGGCTGTCAGGGAGGGCGATCGGGAGGGAGAGGGGCGATTTGGAGGGGGAGGGCAATCGGAAGGAGAGGGGGTTTGGGAGAGAGAGGGCGATCGGGAGGGAGAGAGGGGTTCGGAAGGGAGGGGGCGATCGAGAAGGGGAGGGCGATCGGGAGGGAGGGGGCGATCGAGAAGGAGAGGGCAATCAGGACGGGGGCTGGGTTCTGGAGGGGGGGTTCGGGAGGGGGAGGGGGATCGGGAGGGGGAGGGCGATCGAGAAGGGGAGGGCGATCAGGAGGGAGGGGGGGTTCGGGAGGGGGAGGGCGATCGGGAGGGGGAGGGCGATCGGAAGGAAGGGGGGTTCGGGAGGGGGAGGGCGATCGGGAGGGGGAGGGCAATCGGAAGGGAGGGGGGTGGCAATCGGGAGGGAGAGGGGTGATTGGGAGGAGGGCGGTTTGGGAGAGAGAGGGCGATCGGGAGGGAGGGGGGGTTCTGGAGGGGGAGGGCGTTCGGGAGGGGGGGCAATCGGAAGGGAGGGGGTTCGGGAGGGGGAGGGCAATCGGGAGGGAGAGGGGCGATCGGGAGGAGGGGGGTTTGGGAGAGAGAGGGCGATCGGGAGGGAGAGGGGCGATCGGGAGGAAGGGGGGTTTGGGAGAGAGAGGGCGATTGGGAGGGAGAGGGGCGATCGGGAGGAGGGGGGGTTTGGGAGAGAGAGGGCGATTGGGAGGGAGAGGGGCGATCGGGAGGGAGGGGAGTTCAGGAGGGAGAGGGGCAATCGGGAGGAGAGAGGGGTTCGGAAGGGAGAGGTGGGATCAAGAAGGGGAGGGCGATCGGGAGGGAGGGAGGATCAGGTGGGAGGGGGCGATCGGGAGGATCGAGAGGGGAAGCCGATCGGGAGGGAGAGGGTTGATCGAGATGGGGAGGGCCTGAGATGTCCTGTGATATCTCCACCCACGGTCAATGCGGCAGAAGCAGCTCATCGATGGAAAATTCCTTTTGGCCACCGTGCAAGAAAGACACACCCCTCCATTCCTGGAACCAGTAGTTCTGCATAGTTCTTAGATCATGACACTGTGTTAATCACAAAGATTTTATCTTTTCCACGTGTGTTCTCTTAAACCAGCTGCTGCTTTTGCTTTCCAGCCGCACAAGTGAAGGATAAGTGCTTATGACACTGCGGACTTCATTGGCTGAACCCGAGCCCCAGCATGGAGCCACACTCAGAGGGAACGTGGGCCAAAGATGCAGCTATGACTAATTCCTCCAATTCTCGCCTCACGTGCATTCCTGATTTCCTTTGTCCCTCCATTGGCGCTATATAAATGCAAATCTATGTCCCAAAGCGCTTTACAGCCAATGAACTACTTTTGAAGTGTAGTCACTGTTGTAATGTAGGAAACACTGCAGCTAATTTGCACACAGCAAGGTCCCACAAACAGCAATGTGATCATAATCAGATAATTTGGTGATGTATGTTAAGGGACAAATATTGGCCAGGACACCGGGGAGAACTCCCCTGCTCTTCTTCAAAATTAAGCCATGGGATCTTTTACATCCACCTGAGAGGGTAGACTGGGCCTTAGTTTGAGGTCTTATTGACACTCCCACAGCGCTGCACTGAAGTTTCAGCCTAGATTTTGCGCTCAAGTCTCTAGAGCAGGACTTGAACCCACGACCTTCCACCTCAGAGGCCAAAGTGCTACCGCTGAGCCATAGCTGACAACTTGCACTGCTACCTTTAATGACCTGTCTATCTACACACCAAAGTCCTTCTACTCATTCAAAGCCTTACCATTGTGGCGGTATCTTCATTCCTTATTTCTCACTTCCTTTGCACAGAATTTTGGAAAAATGACAGTCCGATCCTCAGCTATTTCTTCCCTTGCTTCCCTCAGGATCCTCAGAAGGAAAACATCAGGGCCTTGTGATTTGCCTGCCTTAGGCTTGAAGAACTTCTTTAGTCCCATCACGCTTTGAATATTAACACCCCATTAACAGTTCTGTACCCCCACCTCTGGTGGTTCTACAATTCCGATATCCACCTCCTCTGTGAAAAGTGGGTCGAATTGATATCCCCGCCACTCCCTCACTCTCCACCAGGTGGCCTCCTTCATCGCTTAGCACCCCCCAACCCCTATCTTGACTGGAATGATTGTGGGGATGGAGTCATGGATCATGAGGAGCGATTATGTAAACTGGGCATCTTCTGACTGGAAAAGAGGAGATTGAGAGGTGATGTGTTTGCTGTTTTTAGGATTCTAAAGGAATTAGATAACGTAGACCATGACAAGCTATTTCATCTTGTCCAGAACAATAAGAAGCAGAGGACACGGCCTGCACTTGCAGGGGGGTGAATTCAAAACTAATCTGCGGAAACAATATTTCAGTGAGCGAGCGGTCAATCTATGGAACAGGCTCTTGAGGGAGATGGTGGAAGCAGTTAGTATTGATTCATCCAAATGCGATCCTCTTATTGCTAATGTGTGCCTGTAAAAATCCTTTTTATTGCCCGTCATAATTTTTGGCTCATTTTCCCTCGTACATCCTTTGAGCATTTCTAATCTCTCTGTTTGTGGCCTTTCCAGATTTCATTTTTATTATCTGCCTTGCACTTGCTCAATGCTTCTTATTTTGGTTGGTTTCAAATTTGGTCTAATCCTTGGTGAGTTATTCCATGACTCTTAATCGCTCGTATGAGAAATCTGCCTTTGAGTTTCCAGCTTCTTAAGTTCATTTTGTGAGGGAGGAAGAGGTGCAAATTCCTCATGTTTATTCCCCCCCAAAACAGCTAAATTGATCCACAGTCTATTCTTCTTATTAATGAAAGCTCATGAACTTACAACTGTTCGCAATCCTTTTCAAAGGTCATTTACTGTCCAAGACCTGGACCATTCAGACAGTGCCTAGTCAGCATTAAAGGCTAAGTACAGGAACTGCAGTCTTTGCCTCACTGAAACCCATCAATCAATAGATATTAGGAAATGCCATTAACTGGAAGAGGACATAAAGGAGGCAGCAACGAAGAAATAAACAGGCTGGGCAACACAGAGTAGGCTGATTGGGGCCTACATTCAATATCATTGTGCTCGATTTATACGATAACCGCTGCCTGAAACGAGTGCAGACTTCATTCAATATTGAAGTGAGGCTCCAAGCTCATCTGAAAGAAATCTATCTAATTTGCATTCAAACGAATCAATACTAACTGCTTCCACCATCTCCCTCGAGAGCCTGTTCCATAGATTGACCACTCGCTCACTGAAATATTGTTTCCGCATATTACTTTTGAATTTATTCCCCTTCAAGCGCAGGCCGTGTCCTCTGGTTCGACAGTTCTGGACAAGATGAAGCAGCTTGTCATGGTCTACATTATCTAGTCCCTTTAGAATCCTAAAGACAGCAAACACATCACCTCTCAATCTTCTCTTCTCCAGCCAGAAATTGCCCAATTTACATAATCACTCCTCATAATCCATTACTCCATCCCCATAGTCATTCTGGTTGTCCTTGTCTGTATCCTTTCATTAGCAACAATGTCTTTTCTCTACTGTGGCGGAGCTAGGTTTGGTCGACCGGCGGGGTGGGGGGAGTGTGGTGGGGGGGGTTTGGTGGGAGGGGGAGCGGCTGGTTGAACTCGAGTTTAGGCCGACCTGGCAGGAAGGGGATTGAGCTGGGTACTTACCTAGTCTGAAGGCCAAGCTGGGAACCGCACAGACTTGTAGGCCCAACCTAGGGGCTGAAAACGGGTGACAGCGGTTCTTGGGGGTGAAATGGAGGTGGTCCTCCAAAGCTTTTGACCTCAAAATGATTAGACGGGGGTCATGACCTCCCCTCCTCTGACCTCGCACTGGATCTGCTACTAATTAAATGGAAATTATTTTCAAGTTAGTAAATCAAGAACTGCAGTTTGTGGGGTTCAAAATCCCTTTAACAAAAAACATTTGAAGGAAATGGTTAACTGTACCCCTTTTAAATAAAGACATTTGAAAACCTGCAAACACAGTAATGTAGTAAACTGTTCTCCTTTATCCTGTTTTTCCCTCACTGACGCTGATGACATTGGAGAAGTCTGAGTTTCGGGATCGAAGACATTGTACTGCGGAAAGATATCCAGATTATTAAATAAATAAGCTAGATGGATAATATTGAGCTTAAAGCGTTGTCAGGCTTTCAAAACACATCGGCTTTAGGAAACACAAGCTTTTCAACACAGCAGGGGATAATGTAAGAAAAGGCAACAAGGGCATACATCAAAGGCTTTGGAACGGGAAAGCAATGATCGGTGTGAAAAAAGCATGGGCCTCTCATTCCTATCTGGTTATCTGTTCAAAAGAACTGGGATTTGTAAAACATCAAATAGTATTGTATCCAACATATAGTCCAATGGTATAAGGAATTGATTTAAAGACATTGAAACAATCAAAATTGGAGACGTATGGTCCATTGAGAATGTCTGGGCGGAGAAATGTAAGGGGCTATCTCTGCATGAAAGGCCATAAACAGAGACAGTAAAGGGGCCTTTTACATTCCATGGTTCGAGCACATGGTCTTTTCTACATCAAAGGGCCTCCAGTCACATGATCAAAGCCTAAACTGTCAATCATTGAGGTATGATAATGATTGAGGCATAGCAACAGGGAGCGATTGGACAAAAAGAATGACTCTCCCCAATCCTACGTCATATTGGTAAGAAAAAATATAAAAAGAAGACTTTGAGAGAAGAACAGGCTCTTCACTTCTTCACCACCCGGCCGTCACAAGGAACGCACACTGCAGTCGAATATCACACAAGAAGAAGAGGACCTCGTCGATTGAAGAGCTGATCAACCTTCAGGCCCGTTGAGCAAAAGCCTTGGTTTAAAGGTTGTATTTGTATTAATGGTTTGCCTGATATGTGTATGAATTGTTAAGTTATTACATAATAATGTTGTGAATTATTAAGTGTATAATGGGATTTTATAGGGGAAAGTATGGTTTGATTTTGCTTCATGAATGCTCGTATGAATAATAACTTCATTAAATAATTACTTTTGGTTAGCGAAACTACCGTAAGTGAGGGTGACTTTCTTTGCTTGACTATTTGTCCAGTGTCCAAGAATCACACAAAATTAGGAATTCCCTACATTAATGGCACCCCAGGTGGGACACTGACAAAGAAAATGAAAATATTGTGTCCTAGCAGAAAGGGTTATTCTGGAGCTAATGTACGGGTGGAAAGTATTACAGAACGACACTGGAGCTAACGTTTAGACAGAAACATAGTTTTCTGGGCAAGGACGGGTGGAAGGTATAATTGGAAGGTTAAAGGACAATGTTTGAGAATCAGAAATAGGTAGGGACAGGTGAAGTATAACAATGGAAGCGGTAAGCAATGGAAGTTACCAAAGAAACTAACAAATCAGACTGAAATATGGCTACACACCATCAGCAAACAAAACAAAAGTGATGAGAAGGAAAAGCAAAGGTTAGAAACAGAAGAAAGATTGTAAGAAGTTGCAAGATGCTTCCAAGAAGGAACAGGAGGAGAAAGGGTAATTGTTAGAGCATTTTACATTGGCTAGGGCAAATAATGTTATCTGTGCAGAGACTTTAAAAGAAAAAAGTCAAATCTGTGA
The DNA here is from genome assembly GCF_035084215.1 of Heptranchias perlo. Lineage (NCBI taxonomy): Eukaryota > Metazoa > Chordata > Chondrichthyes > Hexanchiformes > Hexanchidae > Heptranchias > Heptranchias perlo. The sequence goes on along the minus strand of NC_090333.1, from coordinate 12,197,939 downwards.
GGTATTGGAACAAAGAGTACTGGAAGTGTTAGCGAGGGACGACCTAAAGGCAGCCATGCGAGTACAGGTGAGTGCCAACACAGAAAGCTGTAGAGGGCCAGAAACATCTCATTCCCATTGTAAACGTAGGGTGGTTGAATTAGGAAAAGCTCTGCAGGTAGGCACCATGCAAGTTCCATCATGGGAAAATGAGGGACCCAGAATAAACATCTATTCTGATAAGAAATGTTACAACTGTGGTAAACAGGGACATTTTGCCAGAGACTGTGGTGCACCCCTGCAAGGAGGCAGGATCTGGGGGAGAGGAAGAACTAGCCAAGCTCTATTCCAGTTTGGCAGATGTGAAAAACTATATCAAGGATAAATTAGTCTGATGGAATAGAGAAGGAGAAAGGGGAAGATCCTATCCCCTTTTCTACTGTTCTACAAGCGACAGAATTTGTTCTTTTGTTTTCAGTGTACTGTCTCTTCAAAAAGTTTGTGCGGCTGTATCGGCTCTTTTAAAAGCTTGTGTGAATGTTTGAGGCCAGGGTTCTCTCTCTCTCTTTTTCAAGACAAAGAAATGTTACAAAGATTTTGTTTAAATATGAAAACTAACTTTTCCTTCAGTGAAATTAAATGTTACAGTTTTTTGGAAAGGTGCCTGAAGAAAGAACAAAATGAAAGACGATGTGATTTAAGCACGTGCTATATTGATAACTTTATCTGTTCTGACTTGTGTTTAATTCTGATATTGCTTAATTAAAATTGGAGTTATCGAGGTTAACTAACCCGTTAAATTGTGAAAACCAGACTTTTATTGTGGCCATGTAAAATTCTGGTTCTCATAAAACAATGTGAGTATCTCAAATTCCAGACGTGAGATTATCACATGAAAATTGGCATTTTGAATTTCTTAAATGCTTTAATAATTTGAAGTTTAAGTTGTGTTGAGTATTGGTGAGCGTAAATTAATGTGTTAAAATATTGACATTTGAAGTGACTCTATATGTTTAATCATCTTGGTTGTGGAATGTGATAGCTGTTAGCAAACTGACCCTTTGATCTAGTGATTGATGGTGGGCATAACAAAGTGACCATGAAGGGAAAAGCAGAATGGTTACAAGATCTGCACTCTCTGTGATAACGATCTAGAGGAGTGGTTAGATTGTACTGCAGAATTATTTCACAGAATGTTTAAAGTTAATAGAAGGAAATAGTAATTTCTGCTGTTTCAACAGATTTTGAATTACTACGGATGGATATAATCGGTAAATCTTTTGCGCCGTCATGGCTCATGTTTTCAAAATTGGAAGTCAGGCGCTGAAATGTATTATCCAAAGTTTAATTATATTAAGATCTTTGTGCAAGTTTTCACTGTTAGAAAAGCACAAAGATCTTTTTAGGAAACGATCAATTTGAACTTCTTTAAAACACAAGTGCCTTAAAGGGATTACAGCTAAAAAAAAACTGCTATTGTGATTGACTCCTCCCCCTTATTTGTTATTTTCCAAGACAGAGTGCTTCCAGCATGTCCATCTGCTGACTCAAGCAGTTTTATTGCCCCTTAACGAGTTCCAAGAGAGAGAAACTTTGGGAATGACGGAAAAGCTAGTCAGTCTCTCTCGTTCCCCTGGACACATTTTTCAGTTTAAAAGGGATTATTCTTTACATAGGTCATTTGTTGTTGTGGGTGGAATGCTTTAGTTAAGTGTATAAGATTTTTAAGTTTCTTAATTTAAGTGGATATTTCCCCACGTGATAGAAGGAAATATTGGGCATTATTTTTGTGCTCCCTTTGCTGACTACTCCTCCTGGAGTGAGGTAATTAGATTCATTCAGAGAAAGGTGCATGGAGTCCTCTCTGGTCTCGGGATAAAGGGTGACAGAAGAAATTTAATGAACTGTTTGTTATTTTTAACCCCTTGGGCTCTCAAAAAGAGCCACAGTGGATTTCCTATTTCTCTTTTACACATGATTTCCGGGACCGCGAACGTATTGGTGCAGGAAACAATCCAATGATGTTAGGAATTTAAGACCTCGTCTACAGACCTCTGCAGATATCAAATGTCACAACAGGGTGACATTTGGACCAAAACTTTGCCTCTCAAGGGCTCAGTTTTAACCAATTCAGGGTTATTTGTTATTTTCTGAGACAGAGTGCTTGAGAAGGGGGAGATATAGGAATAATTAAAAGTAATTTCAAGCACTTCTGTCTTTTCTGTTAGACCACCAAGCCTGGTTATAATTTCTTTATGAAATTGAAATTGGTAAGACAATTATAATTGATATGAGTTGCTGTTCAAACACTCAAAGGGAAAATTTACTTAAAATTTAAGGGGATGACCAAATCAATTTAAAACAAAATGAATCTAGACTAAGTGGTTCCTGTCCAGTTTTATGTATCAGAGGGAGTATTTTGGAGAAATTGTCAAGTCCTGTCAGTCCAATAATGCTGCTCTCTGGAAATGGGATAATTTTGAAATGATAAAATGGACTCAAATATTTTGGGAATAATGTGGTCCAAGAAGACTTTAGAAAAAAACAAACAAAAATGTGTTAAGTATAACTTGGACCAGGTTGCAAATGTTTAATCTGTTTTTAGGGTTAATGAAAATATTGTATTGGAAAGTAAAATTCCTCTAGGGATCATGCAGGGGGAGATGAAATGGTTAATGTGGCCCAGAAGAGTGAGAACGTTTAACAAGGGCACTGACACATGCTCCATAGAGAAACCGACTGATTAATGAAATAATCAGGATAGAGTTAAACACACTGATACCAATCAGAGGGGTTGGAATTAAAATAGAGGGACATAGAAATTTGGATTTCCAAATTCAGGGTTGGGTTCCTTTGAGTTAACGATGAAATTGGGACCAAGGCTAGGGAAACACTCTGCCCAATCCTAAATCCAGGGCCTGGAAACGGTCTGGTGACTTAAAAAAATTTGTGAATGGTTACATAACGTAAGATAGTCATTATCCAGACTCAGCAAGGAGTCCTTTAAGAGTTGGTACCGGTGTTGATATCTCTATCAGAGATAGCCTTTCTATCAGGGCTATATCAACAGGTCCACAGTAAATTACATAGTGCAATGCTGCAGGAGGTAACACATAATTTTCACCAACGAGATGCAGGTCAGGATTTAAACCAAGCTCGGCCCCCACAACCTCACAAACCAGGCCATAAAATACATAAAAGGGGTGTAGCTGAGTGGATAGGTATTGGGGTTACTGCAGGCACTTCAGCATGGAATAGATTAGATCTTGAATCAATGTGGGAACATGATGGATCGATGTGGAAACAACTGAAGGGTATTTTACAAGGCATGAATAAGGAGAATGAGGACCTGAATGCCTGGTCAAAGTTATCAATAGGTTGTTGGCCAGGGGCTGCGGTAACCTGAGACGTTAGCTACTGATATACAGAGGCAGGAACGGCTTTTGAACTAAAGTAACCTGAGTTCAGTCCTGACCTGGCTGGCCAAAACCGGTTTGAATTAACCAAGTTTTGTGAAAGACAAAGGAAATGTGATAAGATACAAGTCCTTATTTAGGAAAGGAGTAATGAGGTTTAGATCTTAGTTTGGGTATAAGACTGTATAACCTGGTGTAACTGCATGCCTATATCTAACCAGACGTATAAGCTATATGTATATGATCCAACGGCGTGAATAAAGTGAATTGAGAGTTGAGAGAATTGACTCTTCTCCTCTTTGTACTAAGCCAGTAACCGTAACTGGTGACCTCCAGTCAACAAGGTGGATTGGTAACCATGAGGTCAGTATTGTATAACCACCAGTGACGTTACAATCAGGCATGGTACCACTATCTGTCTCATCACTTATTCTCCTTTCCTTCTCACCTCCACTGAAATTACTCAGGTTGGGGAATAATCTCATGCCATTGCAACCACTCAATGTAATTGAGATTCATGTTAATCTCACCACCACCTGGTTGAAATGATTTTGATATGTATGCAATGTATACTAGTGTTTATTGTAATAATTTGATTATTTGCATTGTGAAATTTAATTAGAAAACATGGAAAAGAAATATTCTTTTTGCATGTCACTGTACAAGAATCAATGATAAAAACCTAATAGAATCATAGAATCATAGAAGTTTACAACATGGAAACAGGCCCTTCGGCCCAACATGTCCATGTCGCCCAGTTTATACCACTAAGCGAGTCCCAATTGCCTGCACTTGGCCCATATCCCTCGATACCCATCTTACCCATGTAACTGTCCAAATGCTTTTTAAAAGACAAAATTGTACCCGCCTCTACTACTGCCTCTGGCAGCTCGTTCCAGACACTCATCACCCTTTGAGTGAAAAAATTGCCCCTCTGGACCCTTTTGTATCTCTCCCCTCTCACCTTAAATCTATGCCCCCTCGTTATAGACTCCCCTACCTTTGGGGAAAGATTTTGACTATCGACCTTATCTATGCCCCTCATTATTTTATAGACTTCTATAAGATCACCCCTTAACCTCCTACTCTCCAGGGAAAAAAGTCTCAGTCTATCCAACCTCTATAAGTCAAACCATCAAGTCCCGGTAGCATCCTAGTAAATCTTTTCTGCACTCTTTCTAGTTTAATAATATCCTTTCTATAATAGGGTGACCAGAACTGTACACAGTATTCCAAGTGTGGCCTTACTAATGTCTTGTACAACTTCAACAAGACATCCCAACTCCTGTATTCAATGTTCTGACCAATGAAACCAAGCATGCTGAATGCCTTCTTCACCACCCTATCCACCTGTGACTCCACTTTCAAGGAGCTATGAACCTGTACTCCTAGATCTCTTTGTTCTATAACTCTCCCCAACGCCCTACCATTAACGGAGTAGGTCCTGGCCCGATTCGATCTACCAAAATGCATCACCTCACATTTATCTAAATTAAACTCCATCTGCCATTCATCGGCCCACTGGCCCAATTTATCAAGATCCCGTTGCAATCCTAGATAACCTTCTTCACTGTCCACAATGCCACCAATCTTGGTGTCATCTGCAAACTTACTAACCATGCCTCCTAAATTCTCATCCAAATCATTAATATAAATAACAAATAACAGCGGACCCAGCACCGATCCCTGAGGCACACCACTGGTCACAGGCCTCCAGTTTGAAAAACAACCCTCTACAACCACCCTCTGTCTTCTGTTATCAATCCAATTTTGTATCCAAATAATAACCAAGGACAATGCTCAGGGTATGAAGTGGATCAGTCAAAAGATTCAACAGACCCACTTGAAGAGGGAATGTGGGGTTCAAAGCCCCTTTAACAAAAGATATTTGAAGGAAAGGGTTAACTGTACCCCTTTTAAACAAAGACATTTGAAAAGCTGCAAAACACAGTAATGTAGTAAACTGTGTTCTCGCAAAACTTGTTTTTCCCTCACTGGCGCTGGTGGCATTGGAGAAGTCTGAGTTTTGGGATCGAAGACATTGTACTGCGGGTAGATATCTAAATTATTAAATTAATAAGCTAGATGGATAATATTGAGCTTAGAGCGTTGTCAGGCTTTCAAAACACATCGGCTTTAGGAAACACAAGCTTTTCAACACAGCAGGGGATAATGTAAGAAAAGACAACAAGGGCATACATCAAAGGCTTTGGATCAGGAAATCAATGGTAGGCGTGAAAAAAAAGCATAGGCCTCTCATTCCTATCTGGTAATCTGTTCAAAGAACTGGGATTTTTAAAACATCAAATAGTATTGCATCCAACATATGGTCAAATGGTATAAGGAATGGATTTGAAGCAATCAAAATTGGAGACGTATGGTCCATTAAGAATGTCTGGGTGAAGAAATGTAAGGGGGCTATCTCTACATGGAAGGCCATAAACAGAGACAATAAAGGGGCCTTTTACAACTCATGGTTCGAGCACATGGTCTTTTCTACATCAAAGGGTCTCCAGTCACATGATCAAAGCCTAAACTTTCAATTGCTGAGGTTTTTTTTATTCGTTCATGGGATGTGGGCGTCGCTGGCGAGGCTGGCATTTATTGCCCATCCCTAATTGCCCTTGAGAAGGTGGTGGTGAGCTGCCTTCTTGAACTGCTGCAGTCCGTGTGGTGACAGTTCTCCCACAGTGCTGTTAGGAAGGGAGTTCCAGGATTTTGACCCAGCGACGATAAAGGAACGGCGATATATTTCCAAGTCGGGATGGTGTGTGACTTGGAGGGGAACACGCAGGTGGTGTTGTTCCCATGTGCCTGCTGCTCTTGGTTTCGGAGGTGCTGCCAAAGAAGCCTGGGCGAGTTGCTGCAGTGCATCCTGTGGATGGTACACACTGCAGCCACTGTGCACCGGTGGTGAAGAGAGTGAATGTTTAGGGTGGTGGATGGGATACCAATCAAGCGGGCTGCTTTATCCTGGATGGTGTTGAGCTTCTTGAGTGTTGTTGGAGCTGCACTCATCCAGGCAAGTGGAGAGTATTCCATCACACTCCTGACTTTTACCTTGTAGATGGTGGAAAGGCTTTGGGGAGTCAGGAGGTGAGTCACTCGCTGCAGAACACCCAGCCTCTGACCTGCTCTTGTAGCCACAGTATTTATATGGCTGGTCCAGTTAAGTTTCTGATCAATGGTGACCCCCAGGATGTTGATGGTGGGGGATTTGGCGATGGTAATGTCGTTGAATGTCAAGGGGAGGTGGTTAGACTCTCTCTTGTTGGAGATGGTCATTGCCTGGCACTTGACTGGCGCGAATGTTACTTGCCACTTATGAGCCCAAGCCTGGATGTTGTCCAGGTCTTGCTGCATGCGGGCTTGGACTGCTTCATTATCTGAGGGGTTGCGAATGGAACTGAACACTGTGCAATCATCAGCGAACATCCCCATTTCTGACCTTATGATGGAGGGAAGGTCATTGATGAAGCAGCTGAAGATGGTTGGGCCTAGGACACTGCCCTGAGGAACTCCTGCAGCAATGTCCTGGGGCTGAGATGATTGGCCTCCAACAATCACTACCATCTTCCTTTGTGATAGGTATGACTCCAGCCACTGGAGAGTTTTCCCCCTGATTCCCATTGACTTCAATTTTACTAGGGCTCCTTGGTGCCACACTCGGTCAAATGCTGCCTTGATGTCAAGGCCAGTCACTCTCACTTCACCTGTGGAATTCACCTCTTTTGTCCATGTTTGGACCAAGGCTGTAATGAGGTCTGGAGCCGAGTGGTCCTGGCGGAATCCAAACTGAGCATCAGTGAGCAGGTTATTGATGAGTAAATGCCGCTTGATAGCACTGTCGATGACACCTTCCATCACTTTGCTGATGATTGAGAGTAGGCTGATGGGATGGTAATTGGCCGGATTGGATTTGTCCTGCTTTTTGTGGACAGGACATACCTGGGCATTTTTCCACATTGTCGGGTAGATGCCAGTGTTGTAGCTGTACTAGAACAGCTTGGCTAGAGGCGCAGCTAGTTCTGGAGCACAAGTCTTCAGCACTACAGCCGGGATGTTGTCGGGGCCCATAGCCTTTGCTGTATCCAGTGCACTCAACCGTTTCTTGATATCACGTGGAGTGAATAGAATTGGCTGAAGAGTGGCTTCTGTGATGGTGGGGATATCGGGAGGAGGCTGAGATGGATCATCCACTCGGCACTTCTGGCTGAAGATGGTTGCAAACGCTTCAGCCTTGTCTTTTGCGCTCACGTGCTGGACTCTGCCATCGTTGAGGATGGGGATGTTTGCAGAGCCTCCTCCTCCCATTCGTTGTTTAATTGTCCACCACCATTCACGGCTGGATGTGGCAGGACTGCAGAGCTTTGGTCTGATCCTTTGGTTGTGGAATCGCTTCGCTCTGTCTTTAGCATGTTGCTTCCGCTGTTTAGCGTGCATGTAGTCCTGAGTTGTAGCTTCACCAGGTTGGCACCTCATTTTTCGGTACGCCTGGTGCTGCTCCTGGCATGCTCTTCTACACTCCTCATTGAATCAGGGTTGATCCCCTGGCTTGTTGGTAATGGTAGAGTGAGGAATATGCCGGGCCATGAGGTTACAGATTGTGCTGGAATACAATTCTGCTGCTGCTGATGGCCCACAGTGCCTCATGGATACCCAGTTTTGAGCTGCTAGATCTGTTCTGAATCTATCCCATTTAGCACGGTGGTAGTGCCACACAACACGTTGGATGGTGTCCTCAATGCGAAGACGGTATGTTAATGATTGAGGCATAGCAACAGGGAGCGATTGGACAAAAAGAATATCCCTCTCCAGTGCTACATCCTATTCGTAAAAAAACAATTTAAAAGGAAGACTTTGAGAGACAAACAGTCTCTTTTCTTCTTCACTACCTGGCAGTCACAGGGAATGCACACTGTAGTTGAACATCACGCAAGATGAAGAGGACCTCGAGTACTGAAGAATTGATCAACCTTCAGGCCCGTTGAGTTTAAAGGTTGTATATGTATTAATGATTTGCCTGATATGTAAATGAATTGTTAAGTTATTAATAATAATGTTGTGAATTATTAAGTGTATAACAGGATTTTATGAAGGAAAGTCAAATGTGTGGTTTGATTTTGCTTCTTGAATATTCCTATAAATGATAACATCATTAAATAATTACTTTTGAATAACGAAACTACCGTGAGTGAGGGTGACTTTCTTTGCTTGACTCTTTGTCCAGTGTTCAAGAATCTCTCAAAATTAGAAATTCCCTACAAGTTAAACTTGAATCATAGAATGTTTAAGTGTAGATACAGGCCATTCAGCCTGAACCACCTAGTCCTATCGCACTCTCCTGCCTCCTCCCCATACTCTTAAACATTCCTCTTTTGAAAGATTTCATGTCCCCAGTTTCAAAAACAATTTGTGGCAGAGCGTTCCACATTCTAACTGCCCCTTTAATTTATTTCCTAACCTACCTTTTTAATTCTTTTCACGATTATCTTAAGCTTGTGCTGTAAATGGTTCGACCCCCTTTCATTATCTGACCCAGTGACAGAGCATTTTCTCTTTTGATTCCATCAGGCTGGGTTGGAGTTGAATTCAGGTCCTAGAGATGAAAGGTTAGTGTTCTAGCCCACTGTTCCATCCCATCCCCTATCCTGTGTTCACTGATATAAAAATAGATTTATATTATTATTTTAAGTTTGGCTGGTCTCTGTCCTTGAAGCAATCAGCGTTTGTTTATGTGCGCTTGGCTTGCGCACTCAATGTTTACCATTTCCCTATCTCCCTTGGCAATGTGGGTTGTTAGTCACATTTAACAGTAGATTACATCCCTTGTCACTCAATAGCAGGTTTTCTATGAATGCACCAAAATGACAGACCTAGGTGTGGTGTGTTAGCAGGCTATTCAACTGTGTGAGGTGCCTGATGTTATCCTTGTTTGATATGCACTTTCCAGCAGGAGTCACAGGGTGAGCAGAAGCAAGAGTCCTAACTGATCTTCCCCCTCCCTCACCTATGGCTGATTAGGCCAATTGTAGTAACCCTACTACCAAGTTGAAATCAGCTAACTCGGCACAGACCAGGGGATTGAACCTCATCCCTTCTGGTCCGGAATGGGACTGCTGGGGGAGTTGTTAAATTTTTTAATAGTGTTATGTTTTAAACTCGACGAATAAGTAGATAGTCTACGAACATTTGAGGGCTGTTCATTTCTGTCTCTGGATTAAATGAGCTGCAAACAGCTGCCAACAAAGTTTCATGCAGCCAGATGTTTTGACAATAAACAGATGTCTGGATATGTGATGGATCAGTAAAATGTTATAAGATTGGTCTGAAATATTTAAGCGATACTTGATATTTAAAGGTTATTAAAGATTGAGAAATATTCTTTCGTTGCTTATAGCCATGGAACATAGATGTTTAACCCTTTCTATCCCAGTCTATTTACAACATGTGTTTATGACACAACTGAGTAGCTAGGGCAGTAGCTGTCCAGACCCATGTAATGAAGGATGCCAACCTGGGCAAGGCACGGGTAGAGTCTGCCGGAGGCGGTAGAACTTGATGTGAGCAAGAGTCGGCATGGTCCTAGAAGGGGGCGTGCAGACCCTCTAATACTTTCCACCAGTAGCTATTCTACATGTTAGGCAGAACAATTCTAAGAGCTGTTTTACACCCATTCGTATAATTGCTCTATGCTCCCAACTCTCTCAGGGGTTAATGTCTCATTAGTGGCTGATATATTAGTGACCAGTCAGCTATTTGCACTAATCCATAATGCAACATTAGGACAATGTGTTGTGTCCAGTATGCGAGCTGGCAGTCATGTAAAGACGTTGGGCCAGATTTTCCTGGAGTGGGGCATCTCGCGGCATGCCCCGTTAGTTAGACTTATAATTGAACGTTTAAATTTTAAAAATGTTTCCCACAGTCGGTGGAAGTGCGAGCTGATAATGGTGCAGTGAGGGAAACAGGGCATCTGGGACCTTAGTGAACGACGAGACAAATAGTATATCTCTTTAAATAATGAGATTGAAGAATTGAGAAATAAACAGCGCAAGGACTGAGAACGAGGGTGAATTAGAGAGGGTGAATTCAACGTCAAAGATGGGAAATAAAGTGAGGGAAAGAAAGATTGGATTAAGAGAGAGATGAATGAAGCAGAAAGGAAAAGTAAGAAAACAAATTTTAAAATTTGACATTTTTAAAAATCTCCTAAAATAATTCACAACCTGAAGGAATGAGACTCCACACTTATAATTGTTCACTTTCTGGGCAAGAGAGGTTGATTGGCCGTCATTAACAACTATTATGTTGGTCAAAGGGTACTCGCACCGTTAATCACTAGGCTTAAATTTCTGTGACTAATTTAATGGCCGATTAATGTGCAAATGCAGCAACTTCATGAAAGTCACAGAGGGGTTAAGGGCGAGATGCCATTTTCTCAAAGCTAGTGGCGGAGCGGAGCAAATCATCCAGCAACTTGCAACGATTCGCAATTCACGGGATATCTCTTCCTCATCACAAGTTGCCGGCTGATTTGCGCAATAATAACGGCATGTGTTGTTCAGACGCTGTTATATTTTCAGCAAAATCTGGGCCATTGTTCTTGTTACTGTTGGATTTCCACAAAGCAACTGCATTTGTTTCATCGATAAAGTTTCAGGGAAAGGACATTACACAAGGACAAATAAAGCAATCCTATCTAATCTTTAAGTTTTCATATCCATTTAATCCAAATATTTTAGAGACATTAAATTTGGATTTCCTTATCATTAATGTGCAGGACACAGCCCTTGTAATTCAGATTATAGAACTTTACAGGGATCTACGACAAGCAGATTCGAATGAAGAGCTCGTGACATTTTTGTTTGCTGTTCGTGGGAAACCCTTGCTATGAGCAAAATGGCTACTGTGTTTAACCACATAACGGTAACTGCACAATCTAACTCATTATATCTGAAGCACTTTGGGACCTTTCTGAGGGATTTGAGGAGGTGATAAGGTGCTATATAATGCATGCTCCTTCCTCCTTTCTTCCTTCCTCCCTCTCTCCATCCCTTCCTCTCCTCCTTTCTCCCTCCCTTCCTCCCCCGTCTGTTCCTGCCTTCCTTCCTCCCTATCTTTCTGTCCTTTTTTTTCCTTACTCTTTTCCTACATACAACACTTCAAAATAATTTCATTGGCTGTAAAGCACTTTGGGACGTACTGAGTTCATTCTTTCAATATGATATTATGCAAAATGATCACTGTACAGATAAATCTTAGCGGTACAAAACTGAAAAATACTGTTAAATTAATTTTGTAAGGATCAAGACTGGAATTTATATAACGTTTTATCACATCTCTCAGGTACATCTCAAAGTGTTTCACATACAACTAATTACTTTGAACCGCAGTCACTGTTGCTTTGCAGGCAAATGCGGCAGCCAATTTGCACACAGCAAGGTCCCACAAACTGCAAATGAAACGAATGGGCAGTTAATTTGGTTTTGATGTTGGTTGAGGGAAAAAATATTGGCCAGGACACCAGGGAATACTCCCCTGCTCTTCTTCAAAATAGTGCCATGGGATCTTTTACATCCACCTGAGAAGGCAGACGGGGCCTCGGTTTAATCTCCCTCAACGCGGTAAAACTGCTGTGAATTTTGCTGCAAAAATGACAATGTTTTTAATGAAATTTTCAATTGGAATTCTCAATTTTGCTTTGTCAGTTGCGTGTTGAACATGGGTTAAACTGGTTTCTGGATCTTTAGTATGTGCTATACTTTTTGTTTTTGTTACCTTTACTGCTAAATGTCAGAGCTAAAGGCTGTAAATACTGTAAGAAATATTTCTCTTGACATTTGGTTAGAAATAATTTACTGTATAACATTCTCCAGTTAAAGTTTCCATCCAACAAATGATAATTCCACTGGGGCCCTTCATCTTGCATTAATTTAGGTCACTGGATGGTTGACAAGATCTTGCTTTAGTTTCCAATTGCTTCCCCTTTTTTTCCTCTGAAGTTTGTGGGTCAGATTTCCCTCTTCCTGTACCTGGGCCCATTGGATCGCCTGGGCGCAGTGCATGGAGGAAAATTGGGGAGGGGTTAGAGTACAGGTAAGGGAGCCTGCCCTATTTCACTTTGTGCATCCAAAGCATATCAATGCATCCAGGCACAGTTGTAAACAATTTTACAACACCAAGTTATAGTCCAACAATTTTATCTGAAAATCACAAGCTTTTGGAGGCTTCCTCCTTCCTCAGGTGAATGTGGAAATGAAATCCTCGAACCTTTCGCATTTATAAATCACAGAACAATACCTGGTGATTACAGATAGTCTTTCCAACTACCCGTTGCCAAGGCAATCACAGTGTGCAGATAGAGAGGTGTTACCTACAGGGCCACCGAATATACAAACAACCAAAAAAAACACAGAGAGAGAGAGGCAGAAACATAGAAACATCCGGAAGGAAGAGAAAGACAGCAAACGGCCCGTTATATTAAAAACAGATAACTTTTGTTCGCTGGTGGGGTTATGTGTAGTGTGACATGAACCCAAGACATGAATCCAGGCACAGGGACAGGGATATCTACCCCAGTGACTTCTGCTGGGGGGAAAGTCCACAGCTTCAGTAGCGTAGACTAGTGACCACTCTTCACGGGTGATGGGCACCAGGATGTAGCATTGGAAAGGAGAAACAAGGTTAAATGGGGTATGGTGAGAGGAAACTTTAAGACAGTTGCGGGCTTATTGCTTTTTTTTTATTCGTTCATGGGATGTGGGCGTCGCTGACGAGGCCAGCATTTATTGCCCATCCCTAATTGCCCTCGAGAAGGTGGTGGTGAGCCGCCTTCTTGAACCGCTGCAGTCCGTGTGGTGACGGTTCTCCCACAGTGCTGTTAGGAAGGGAGTTCCAGGATTTTGACCCAGCGACGATGAAGGAACGGCGATATATTTCCAAGTCGGGATGGTGTGTGACTTGGAGGGGAATGTGCAGGTGGTGTTGTTCCCATGCGCCTGCTGCTCTTGTCCTTCTAGGTGGTAGAGGTCGCGGGTTTGAGAGGTGCTGTCGAAGAAGCCTTGGCGAGTTGCTGCAGTGCATCCTGTGGATGGTGCACACTGCAGCCACAGTGCGCCGGTGGTGAAGGGAGTGAATGTTTAGGGTGGTGGATGGGGTGCCAATCAAGCGGGCTGCTTTATCTTGGATGGTGTCGAGCTTCTTGAGTGTTGTTGGAGCTGCACTCATCCAGGCAAGTGGAGAGTATTTCATCACACTCCTGACTTGTGCCTTGTAGATGGTGTAAAGGCTTTGAGGAGTCAGGAGGTGAGTCACTCGCCGCAGAATACCCAGCCTCTGACCTGCTCTCGTAGCCACAGTATTTATATGGCTGGTCCATGGTGACCCCCAGGATGTTGATGGTGGGGGATTCGGCGATGGTAATGCCGTTGAATGTCAAGGGGAGGTGGTTAGACTCTCTCTTGTTGGAGATGGTCATTGCCTGGCACTTATCTGGCGCGAATGTTACTTGCCACTTATGAGCCCAAGCCTGGATGTTGTCCAGGTCTTGCTGCATGCGGGCTCGGACTGCTTCATTATCTGAGGGGTTGCGAATGGAACTGAACACTGTGCAGTCATCAGCGAACATCCCCATTTCTGACCTTATGATGGAGGGAAGTTCATTGATGAAGCAGCTGAAGATGGTTGGGCCTAGGACACTGCCCTGAGGAACTCCTGCAGCAATGCCCTGGGGCTGAGATGATTGGCCTCCAACAACCAATACCATCTTCCTTTGTGCTAGGTATGACTCCAACCACTGGAGAGTTTTCCCCCTGATTCCCATGGACTTCAATTTTACTAGGGCTCCTTGGTGCCACACTCGGTCAAATGCTGCCTTGATGTACAAGGGCAGTCACTCTCACCTCACCTCTGGAATTCAGCTCTTTTGTCCATGTTTGGACCAAGGCTGTAATGAGGTCTGGAGCCGAGTGGTGCTGGCGGAACCCAAACTGAGCATCGGTGAGCAGGTTATTGGTGAGTAAGTGCCGCTTGATAGCACTGTCGACAACACCTTCCATCACTTTGCTGATGATTGAGAGTAGACTGATGGGGCGGTAATTGGCCGGATTGGATTTGTCCTGCTTTTTGTGGACAGGACATACCTGGGCAATTTTCCACATTGCTGGTGAGACTTTTTCAGCCTTTCAACAACTAAGGTCCAAAAATTGTCCAATTTTATTCAGCTTCAAAGATACAGAATTAAGATATAATGTTTAAGGACTCTGGATAAATAGACAAGAGTTCAGCCAGATGTTACCATTTCCATCCAGATCACTATATATCCCTCACTGTCAACATATCAAAAGCACTGAAGTGACTAATGGTTTTTTAACGTTGTATCAAAGTACAATAGATGTTTACAGTACAGCTGTCTCTTTGCTAAAACAATGCAAAACTAATCCCACTGCTCTGCTTTCCCACACTCCCATGGCTGCGTATAGTGACATCACGATTCCCGGCCAGAATGGAGATGATTGGGTAATTCCCCGTTAATCACGCCTGGAGCCCGCACCGCTGTACGTAACTGGGATTGATGCTACACACTTAATTTGTATTATGTAACTACCCTCCACTCTCTGTATTTTGCTGGAGAAATCACCATGCTTTTATCAGAAGTTGTTGCAGTTTCGTTCATGAGTTCTGTTTGCTGCAGTTCGTAGACTCATTTTAAGTTGACTCTGTAAATAGACTGTTTGCTTTGCTGTTTGCTGAGTCAGTAGACTTTGTTTGCTGTAAAATGGACTGTTTGCTGAGAGTCCTGCTGTAAGTCCCGACCTGGCTCCAATTCATTGGCTGCCACAGCGGTGTCAAGACACTCCGCACTTCCCATTTACTGTTAACATAGCTCTAGTGACACAAAGGCAATACTGTAAAAGTACTTTACTTTGAGCTTTTGGTTCATTAAGGGCTGTGCTAAGTGTGGAAAATTTATGGTTCACATTTATAAGAACATAAGAAATAGGAGCAGGAGTAGGCCATACGGCCCCTCGAGCCTGCTCCGCCATTCAATAAGATCATGGCTGATCTTCGATCTCAACTCCACTTTCCCGCCTGATCCCCATATCCCTTGATTCCCCTCGAGTCCAAAAATCTATCTCAGCCTTGAATGTACTCAACGACTCAGCATCCACAGCCCTCTGGGATAGAGAATTCCAAAGATTCACAACCCTGAGTGGAGAAATTCCTCCTCATCTCAGTCTTAAATGGTTGACCCTTTATTCTGAGACTATGCCTGCCAGTTCTAGACTCTCTAGCCAGTGGAAACAACCTCTCAGTATCTACCCTGTCAAGCCCCCTCAATCTTGTTTCAATGAGGTCACCTCTCATTCTTCTAAACTTGAGTATAGGCCCATTCTACTCAATCTTTCCTCATAGGACAACCCTCTCATCCCAGGAATCAATCCAGCGAACCTTTGTTGCATCGCCTCTAAGGCAAGTATATCCTTCCTTAGGTAAGGAGACCAAAACTGCGCATAGTACTCCAGGTGTGGTCTCACCAAAGCCCTGTACAATTGCAGCAAGACTTCCTTACTCTTGTACTCCAACCCCCTTGCAATAAAGGCCAACTTGCCATTTGCCTTCCTAATTGTTTGCTGTACCTGCATGGTAACTTTTTGTGTTTCGTGTACAAGGACACCCGAATCTCTCAGAACTACGACATTTAATAGTTTCTCACCATTTAAAAAGTATTCTGTTTTCTATTCTTCCTACCAAAGTGAATAATCTCTCATTTCCCCATATTATACTCCACCTGCCACCTCTTGCCCACTCACTTAACCTGTCTGCCCTTTGCAGACTCTTTGTGTCCTCCTCACAGCTTACTTTCCCACCTAGCTTTGTACCGTCAGCAAACTTGGATACACTACATTTGGTTCCTTCACCTAAGTCATTGATATATATTGTAAATTGCCACAGGTCTGGTAGCATAGTGGTTATGTTAGTGGTATAGTAATCCAGTAGGCCTGGACTAATAATCTAGAGATATGTGAATTCTGAATCCTGCTATGAGCACCTAGGGAATTTAAATTCAGTTAATTAAATAAAAAGTCTGGAATAAAAAGCTAGTATCAGTAATAGTGACCATGAAACTACTGGATTGTCATTAAAAATCCATTTAGTTTACTAATGTCCTTTTAGGGAAAGAAACCTGCTGTCCTTACCCAGTCTGGCCTATATGTGACCTCAGACCCACAGCAATGTGGTTGATTCTTAACTGCCCTCTGAAATAGCCTAGCAAGCCACTCAGTTGTACAATCCTGTTATAAAAAGGCATAAGTTAAACTGCAGTGGTTCAAGAAGGTGGCTCTTCACCCCATTCTCAAGGCCAATTAGGGATGGGCAATAAATACCTTCCAATCCACCGGGACTGTTCTAGAATCTAGGGAATTTTGGAAGAACATAATCATAAACAAATAAGGTCAAAATAGGAAAAAATGTTAAAGGCAAAATTGAAGGCACTTTGTCTGAATGCACACAGCATTCGCAACAAGGTAGGTGAATTGATGGCACAAATAGATGTAAATGGGTACGATCTAATTGCCATTACGGAGACGTGGCTGGGAACTGAATATTCAAGGATATTCGACATTTAGGAAGGACAGGCAAAAAGGGAAAGGAGTTGGGATAGTGCTGTTAATAAAGGATGAGAACAGTACAATAGTGAGAAAGGATCTTGGTTCAGAAGATCAAGATGTAGAATCAGTTTGGGTGGAGCTAAGAAACAGCAAGGGGCAGAAAACATTGGTGGGAGTTGTTTATAGACCACCAAACAGTAATGGAAATGTAGGGCACGGTATAAAGCAGGAAATTAGAAGTGCATGTAACAAGGGTAATACAGTAATCATGCAGGACTTTAATCTACATATAGATTGAGCAAACCAAATTATCACTAATATTGTGGAGGACGAATTCCTGGAATGTATACAAGATGGTTTTCTAGAACAGTATGTTGAGGAACCAACTAGGTAACAGGCTATTTTAGATCTAGTATTGTGCCATGAGAAAGGGTTAATTAATAATCTTGTTGTAAAGGAGCCCTTATGGAAGAGTGACCATAATATGATAGAATTCTTCATTAAGTTTGAAAGTGATGTAGTTCAATCTGAAACTAGGGTCTTAAATGTAAACAAAGGAAACTACGAAGGTATGAGGCGCAAGTTGGCTATGGTTGATTGGGGAACTACATTAAAAGGTATGATGGTAGACAGGCAATGTCTAGCATTTAAAGAATTAATACATAATTTGCAACAAATATATAATTCCTTTAAGGCACAAAAATCCAACAGGAAAAGTGGTTCAACTATGGCTAACAAGAAAGATTAAAGATAGTATTAAATCAAAGAAAGAGACATATAAAGTTGCCAGAAAAAGCAGTAAGCCTGAGAATTGGGAGCATTTTAGAATTCAGCCAATGAGGATCAAGAAATTGACAAAGAAAGGGAAAATAGAATATGAGGGTAAACTTGCAAGAAACATAAAAACGGACTGTAAAAGCTTCTATAGGTATGTAAAAAGGAAAAGACTGGCATAGACAAATGTAGGTCCCTTACAGACAGGGACGGGAGAAATTATAAAGGGGAATAAGGAAATGGCAGAGAAATTAAACAAATACTTTGGGCCCAATATTACCAGGGCGGCGGGTTCGCGCGGGGGGGTGATTGGGCGCGTGGGTAATGCGCCCGGTGAAATCAGTCTGCTCCGCGCGCAATCGCAGGCTGATTGGATCCACTTACCTCTTGTTCCGGGTTCCCCACTGCTGAGCTGCGCGGCGGGCGGACTGCGCATGTGCAGTAAGGTCTGTCAGCTGGAGGAGCTCTATTTAAAGGGGCAGTCCTCCACTGACTGATGCTGCAAGAAATAGGAAAAATTACAGCATGGAGCAGCCCAGGGGGAAGGCTGCTCCCAGGTTTAATGATGCCTCACTCCAGGTATCATTGGATGGGGTGAGGAGGAGGAGGAGGAGGAGGACAGAGACCTTCTCCCCCTGGCGGGCAGGAGGAAGCGCCTTGCCTCTGCCACCAAGAAGGCCTGGCTCGAGGTGGCAGAGGAGGTCACCTGCACCACCAACATATCGCCCACCTGCATACAGTGCAGGAGGCGCTGCAATGACCTAAGTAGGTCAGCCAAAGTGAGTACACTTACTCATTCCCCTACACTCCGTCTGCCACATCACCGCCCCCACCCCACATCTCCTTCTGCACTGCCAACACTACTCTGTCACATCACCCCTCACATCCACTCAAACCTCATCCTCATCTTACCCGCACTTACTCACCTCGCCAGTACTCATCCCGCCACTACCACTCAACCCAATCCTCATACAATCTCATGGCTCTATCTCATACTCACCCTCTCATGCATCTCTTTCACGGTCAGCCTCACTCAACCTGCCACTACCTGTGCTGCAGCCACAGGGCATGCATCACATATGTGCAGTAGGAAGCGTAAGGCAAACGTGTCGTGAGCATGAAGGGGATGCACAAGGGTGCTTGAGGGTTTGTCATGGTTTTTACTTCTATTTAATTTCTGATCAACTCACATTACATATTATATTGGCACCACTACTGTCACGTCTTTGCGAATCCTGTCTGGTTTGTGCAATAATGCCCTTTCCTGAGGATCACAATGAAGACCCTCACCTGATGCCACCCATTGTGTCACTGCAGAGTGGGTGTAGGTGTATTTGCAGGGCTCTTTTGTGCAGATGACTGAGAGACGTCAGCGATGTCCCCGGTGGCACCCTGGAAGGATGCGGAGGAGAAGTTGTTGAGGGCAGTGGTGACTGTGACAGCGACAGGTAAGAAGATGGTGCTCGGGCCAGCCGGGAGCAGCTCGGCATGAAGGAGGCAGCAGATGTCCACGACTACATGTCGAGTGACTCTGAGCCTCCGTGTGCACTGCTGCTCAGAGAGGTCCAGGAAGCTGAGCCTCGGTCTGTGGACCCTGTGGCGAGGGTAGTGCCCTCTGCGACGCATCTCTCTTTGCCGTTGCCCTCCCTCCTGCTGTGCAGGTGGATGTGTCACAACACTGTGTTGTGGAGCTCCACGTGTCAGAGGTGGACGGCGTGGCCGGCGAGGCTGGTGATGAGGGGGTCCGCGAGGTAGGTACATGTGTCTGGACACCGGGGTAAGTGTGCAAGTTGGTGAATTTTATTGTTAGGAGGAGGGTGGTGGAGGCCAAACTTTGTCCCAAGTGACAGAGTGGCCTCCTGCAATGAGTGAGGGTCTCCCCTGCCCCACCTGTCAAATGGACCTTTGCAGCTGCCACAGGCTGATGGCTGCAACTCGTCCATTTCAACTGGAAGTGTTTCCCCCAGTACTGGAAACAGTCCCAGTTGTTTGTAAGATCCCAACCCTCCTAAAATATCATGTTAATCAGGTCTGTAAACGACCTGAAATACCAAAATAAATACTGTCAAGTGGCACCCCGCCAGCTTTAATTGCTGGTGGGAGTCCCACATGTGAGGGCTGGGCACACGTCACTGGGGAACCCGGAAATGGGGCGGGTTGGAGCCGGGCTCCCGACCTGCCCCGGGAATCCCCAATTTTCGTAGCCCTCTGCCAGGAACGCACCCGATCGCGGGTGCTAAAATAGAGCCCTTTCTTCTGTCTTCACGAAAGAAGACACAAAAAACCTCCCAGAAATGTTAGAGAACCAAGGGTCTGGCGAGAATGAGGAATTGAAGGAAATTAGTATTAGTAAAAAAAATAGTACTAGAGAAATTAATGGGACTGAGTCGATAAATCCCAAGGACCTGATGATCTACATCCCAGGGATTTGAAAGAGATGGCTGTAGAGATAGTGGATGCATTGGTTGTCATCTTCCAAAATTCTACAGATTCTGGAATGGTTCCTGCAGATTAGAGGGTAGCAAATGTAACCCCACTATTTAAGAAAGGAGGGAAAGAGAAAACAGGGAACTACAGACCTGTTAGCCTGACGTCAGTAGTAGGGAAAATGCTAGAATCTATTATAAAGGATGTGATAACAGGATACTTAGAAAATAATAATAGGATTTGGCAGAATCAACATGGATTTATGAAAGGGAAATCATGTTTGACAAACCTATTGGGTTTCTTTGAGCTTGTAACTGGTAGACTAGATAAGGGGCAACCAGTGGATGTGGTGTATTTGGATTTTCAGAAGGCTTTCGATAAGGTCCCACACAGGAGGTTGGTGAACAAAGTTAGAGTACATGGAATTGCGGGTAATATACTGGCATGGTTTGAGAATTGGTCAACAGACAGATAACAGAGTAGGAATAAACGGGTCTTTTTCAGGTTGGCAGACTGCGACTAGTGGGGTAACCGCAGGGATTGGTGCCTGGGCCCCAGCTATTCACAATCTATATCAATGATTTGGATGAGGGGACCAAATGTAATTTATCCAAGTTTGCTGATGACACAAAACTGGGTGGGAATGTGAGTTGTGAGGATGATGCAAAGAGGGGATACAGACAGGCTAAGTGAGTGGGCAAGAACATGGCAGATGGAATATAATGTGGAAAAATGTGAAGTTATCCACTTTGGTAGGAAAAACAGAAATGCAGAGTATTTTTTAAATGGTAAGAGATTGGGAAATGTTGATGTTCAAAGGGACCTGGGTGTCCTTGTACATGAGTCACTGAAAGCTAACATGCAGGTGCAGCAAGCAATTAGGAAGGCAAATGGTATGTTGGCCTTTATTACAAGAGGATTTGTGTTCAGGAGTGTCTTACTGCAATTATATAGGGCCTTGGTGAGACCGCACCTGGAGTATTGTGCACAATTTTGGTCTCCTTACCTAAGAAAGGATATACTTGCCTTAGAGGGAGTGCAATGAAGATTTACCAGATTGATTCCTGGGATGGCGGGATTGTCGTATGAGGAGATTGAGTAGACTAGGCCTGTATTCTCTAGAGATTAGAAGAATGAGAGGTGATCACATTGAAACATAGAAAATTCTTACAGGGCTCGACAGGGTAGATGCAAGGAGGATGTTTCCCCTGGCTGGGGAATCTAGAACCAGGGGTCACAGTCTCAGAGTAAAGGGTAGGCCATTTAGGACTGAAATGAGGAGAAATTTCTTCACTCAGAGGGTGGTGAATCTTTGGAATTCTCTACCCCATTTGGCTGTGGAGGCTCAGTCATTGAATACATTCAAAACAGAGATCGATAGATTTCTAGATATTAAAGGCATCAAGGGATATGGGGATGGTGCAGGAAAATGGCATTGAGGTAGATGATCAGCCATGATCTTGTTGCATAGCGGAGCAGGCTCGAGGGGCCTGATGGCCTACTCCTGCACCTATTTCTTATGTTCTTATGTTCAATTCATCCACTATCTCTGCAGCCACCTCTTTTAGAACCCTAGGATGTAGGCCATCAGGTCCAGGAGATTTATCGGCTTTTAGTTCCATTAGTTTCCCCAGTACTTTTTCTCTACTGATATTAATTACTTTAATTTCCCCTTGGTTCCCCATTATTTCTGGTATGCATTTTGTGTCTTCTACTGTAAAGACATATACAAAATATTAGTTTAACGTCTCTGCCATTTCCTTATTCCCCATTATAATTACTCCTGTCTCAGCTTCTAAGGGACCAACGTTTATTTTTGCTACACTCTTCCTTTTTACACACTTGTAGAAGCTCTTGCAATTCATTTTTATTCTATTGTCTCCCTTTTTATCAATTTTTTGGTTATCCTTTGCTGGTTTCTAAAACTCTCCCAATCCTCAGGCTTACTACTCTTCTTCGCAACATTATAGGTCTCTTCTTTTAATCGAATACTATCCTTGACTTCTTTAGTTATCCACGGATGGATCACTTTTCCCGTGGAGTTTTTATTGAGAATTATGAAATATTTCTTTAAATATTCGCCATTGCTTATCTACCATCATATGATTTGTCCAGTCTATATGAAGATTAAAGTCCCTCATGAGTATTGCATTTCTTTTGTTATAAGCTCCTCTGATTTCTTGATTAATACTCTGTCCAACAGTATAACTACTGTTAGGGGGCCTATAAACTACTTCCCCCATGTTTTCTGCCCATTATTTCTTATCTCCACCCATACTGATTCTACTTCCTGATCTTCCGGCCAAGATCCTTTCTCACTAGTGTCTTTGTCATTCTTTATAACAGGGCTACCCCCCTCCTTTTCCATTTTGTCTGACTGGTGAGAGTCTGGGAACTGTGGAGGAGCGAAGTGATTTGGGTGTGTGTACCCAGATCACTAAAAGCTAGTGGACAGATGTGAAAAGCAATCAAAAAGGTTAATGGAATTTTGACCTTTATCTCCAGGGGTCTCAAATACAAAAGGGAGGAAGTGATGCTTCAGTTATATAGAGCCATGGTCAGACCCCATCTGGAGTTTTGGTACTACAGCTCAGGAAGGAAACATTGGCCTTGAAGGGGGTACAGTGCAGATTCACCAGAATGATACCAGGGCTTGAAGACAGGTTGCATAAACTTGGTTTGCATTCCCTTGAGTTTAGAAGGCTGAGGGGTGATCTGATCAAGGTGTCTAAAATGCTAAATGGATTCAGTAGAGGTTCGACAGAGAAACTATTTCTTCTGGTGGGCGAGCCCAGAACAAGGGCACATAATCTTAAAATTAGAGCTAGGCCATTCAGGATGGAAATCAGGAAATACTTTTTCACACACTTTAGTGGAAATCTGGAACTATCTTTCCCCAAAAGGCTGTGGATGCTGGGACAATTGAAATTTTCAAGACTGATCAATGAATTTTTGTTAGTTAAGGGTATCAAGGGATTATGGAGTTGAGGTAGAGATTAGCCATGATCTAACTGAATAGTGGAACAGGCTCGAGGGGCTGAGTAGCCTACCCCTGTTCCTATGTACAATTAGTCCTATGAGAAGAAATTCACAGGAATGTAATCCTTCAGCTTAATCAGTAGTACTCAAAACATGGGCAGGGGGCAATGGCAGCCCACCACCCCTTCATCTGTGGCCCCTGGCAAGCTTGCTGGCCCATGTGCCTCTGGCTCTCCAGTCACGGTCTATTCCATTTACAGCTGAGTGTCAGCTTGGCTCAGTTGGTAACACTCTTTCCTCTGCATCGGTAGTTCATGGATTCAAGCCTCACTCCAGGACTTGACCCCATTATCTAGGCTGACAATTCAGCACAGGACTGAGCGAGTGCTACATTGATGGCAGTCCTGACTTTCGGATGAGACATTAAACCTAGGCCCTGTCTGTTGAGTTGAAAGTAAACATTTGAACGAGAGCAAGGAGTTCACTGGTGTCCTAACCTGCATTCATCCCTTAACCAGCACAGTCAAAAACAGATTAATTGGCCATCTATCTTATTTGCTGTTTGTTGGTCCTTCCTTTGCACATATTTGCTGCTGGGTTTGACTACATAAATATAGTGACTGCACTTTAAAAGTGGCTGCAAAAAAACAGTGCGACATCCTGAGGATATGAAAGGTACTTTATAAATGCATATTGAATCTTACTCGACTGTCTGATATTGACTGATTTGGGGATTAGTGCTGCCCCTTATCCTTTCCTTGTTCTCCACCAGAAGAAGTTAAGGGAATCGCAGACAAAGAGCCCACTCAATCAATGGGAGGGAATGACAGGCAAAGACTCCATTCAATCAATGAAGGGAATCTCAGACACAGATTCCCACTCAATGAACGGAATCGTATTCAGAGACCCCACTCAATCAATGGAAGGGAACATAGAACATAAGAAATAGGAGCAGGAGTAGGCCATATGGCCCCTCAAGCCTGCTCTGCCATTCAGTAAGATCATGGCTGATCTTCAACCTCAACTCCACTTTCCTGCCCAATCCACATATCCCTTGATTTGCCGAGAGTCCAATCTCAGCCTTGAATATACTCAATGACTCAGCATTCACAGCTCTCTGGGGGTAGAAAATTCCAAAAATTCACAACTGAGTGAAGAAATTCCTCCTCATCTCAGTCTTAAATGGTCGACCACTTATCCTGTGACTATGCCCCCTAGTTCTCGACTCTCCAGTCCAGTGGAAACAACCTCTCAGAATCTACCCTGTCAACGTCTCTCAGAATCTTTTATATTTCAATGAGATCACCTCTCATTCTTCTAAACTCCAGAGAGTATCGGCCCATTCTACTCAATCGCTCCTCATAGGACAACTCTCATCCCAGGAATCAATCTAGTGAACCTTTGTTGCACAGCCTCTAAGGCAAGTATATCCTTTCTTAGATAAGGAGACCAAAACTGTACACAGTACTCCAGGAGAGGTCTCACCATTGCCCTGTACAATTGTAGCAAGACTTTCTTACTCTTGTATTCCAATCCCCTTGCAATAAAGGCCATCATGCCATTTGCCTTCCTAATTGCTTGCTGTACCTACATACTAACTTTTTGTGTTTCTTGTACGAGAACACCCAAATCTCTCTGAACACCAACATTTAATAGTTTCTCACCATTTAAAAACATTCTGTTTTTCTATTCTTCCTACCAAAGTGAATAACCTCACATTTCCCCACATTATACTCCATCTGCTGCCTTCTTGCCCACTTACTTAACCTATCTGTATCCCTTTGCAGACTCTTTCTGTCCTCCTCACAGCTTACTTTCCCACCTAGCTTTGTATTGTCAGCAAACTTGAGTACATTACACTCGGTCCCTTCATCTAAGTCATTAACATAGATTGTAAATAGCTGAGGCCCAAGCACCGATCCTTGCGGCACCCCATTAGTTACAACCTGCCAACTTGAAAATGACCCGTTTATCCCTACTCTCTGTTTTCTGTCTGTTAACCAATCCTCTATCAATCTCCATGCTAATATATTACCCCAAATCCCATGAGCCCTTATCTTGTGTAACAACCTTTTATGTGGCACCTTATCAAATGCCTTTTGAAAATCCAAATATACTATATCTACTGGTTCCCCTTAATCTACCCTGCTAGTTACATTCTCAAAACTCTAATAAATTTGTCAAACATGATTTCCCTTTCATAAAACCATGTTGACTCAGCCTAATCATATTATGATTTTCTAAGTCCCGTGTTACCACTTCCATAATGTTTTCTCTCTCCCTCCTTTCTTGAATAGCGGGGATAGATTTGCTGCCTTCCAATCTGCTGGGACCGTTCTAGAGTCCAGGGAATTTTGGAATATCACAACCAATGCATCCACTGTCTGCAGCCACATCTTTTAAAACCCTAGGATGTAGGCCATCAGGTCCAGGGGATTTATCGGCTTTTAGTCCCATTAGTTTCTCCAGTACTTTTTCTCCACTGATATTAATTACTTTAAGTTCTTCACTCTCATTAGCCCCTTGGTTCCCCACTATTACTGGTATGCTTTTGTTTTCTACTGTGAAGAAAGATACAAAATATTTGTTTAATGTATCTGCCATTTCCTTATTCCGCATTAGAATTTCTCCTGTCTCAGCCTCTAAGGGACCAACGTTTACTTTTGCTACTCTCTTCCTTTTTACATACTTGTAGAAGCTCTTACAATCAGTGTATATTTTTCTTGCTAGTTTACTTTCATATTCTATTGTCTCCCTTTTTATCAATTTTTTGGTTATCCTTTGCTGGTTTCTAAAACTCTCCCAATCCTCAGGCTTTACTACTCTTTGCAACATTATAGGCCTCTCCTTTTAATCAAATACTATCCTTAACTTCTTTAGTTATCCACGGATGAATCTCTTTTCCCGTGGAGTTTATATTTCTCAATAGAATGTACAGTCATTGAGAATATTAAAATATTTCCTTAAATGTTTGCCATTGCTTATCTATCTTCATACCTTTTAATCTAATTTCCCAACCTACCTTAGCCAACTCATCCTTCATACCTATGTAATTGGCTTTATTTAAGTTTAAGACTCTAGTTTCAGACTTAAGTATGTCACACTCAAACTCAATGTGAAATTCTATTATATTATGATCTCTCCTCCCCAGAGGATCCTTTACTGTGAGATTACTAATTGACACTGTTTCATTACACAATACAAGATCTAAAATCGTCTGTTCCCTGATTGGTTCCACGACGTATTGTTCTAGGAAACTGTCTCTAATGCATTCCATGAACTTGTCCTCCAGACTACCTTTGTCAATTTGGTTTGTCCATTCTATATGAAGATTAAAGACCCCCATGATTATTGCATTACCATTGTCACAAGCTCCTATTATTTCTTGATTAATACTCAGTCCAACTGTATAGCTAATGTTAGGGGCCCTATAAACTACTCCTACAGTGTTTTCTGCCCCATGTTATTTCTTATCTCCACCCATACTGATTCTACTTCCTGATCCTCTGAGCCAAGATCCTTTCTCACTACTGTCCTTATGTCATCCTTTATTATCAGGGATACCCTCTCCTTTTCCACTCTGCCTGTCTTTTCAAAACGTCAAATACCCTGGAATATTTAGTTCCCAACCTTGGTCACCTTGCAACCATGTCTCTGTAATGGCTATTAGATCAAACCCATTAATCTCTACTTGTGCTACTAATTCGTCCATCTTGTTACGAATGCTTTGCGTATTCAGATAAAGAGCCTTTAATTTTAACTTTTTACCATTTTTACCTGCTTTGACCTTATTCGCTGATGCACTATTACTGTTAAACTCTCTGACCCTTCCTGCCACAGTCTGCTTATCTTTACCCAAATCACTACACTACTCTGTTGCCTTGACTTTTCTTTTGATTTCTAAATTTCCCCTTACCTGACTCCTCCCCTCTCCTTTTTAGTTTAAAGCCCTATTTATAGCCCTAGTTATTCAATTTGCCAGGACGCTGGTCTCAGCCCAGTTTAAGTGGAGCCCGTCCGAATGGAATAGCTTCCTTTTCCCCAGTACTGATGCCAGTGCCCCATGAATCAAAACCCCTGTCCCCCACACCACTCTTTGAGCAACACATTTAACTCTCTGATCTGTTTGTCCCTATGCCAATTTGCACATGGCTTCTTTGAGGTTCTGCTCATTAATTTAGACCCTAGCTCCTCAAACTGTCTCAGCAGAACCTCATTCTTAGTTCTACCTATGTTATTGGTTCCTACGTGAACCACGACAACTGGATCCTCTCCCTCATGCTCCATGTTCTCTTCCTGCCGCGAGGAGATATCCTTAATCCTGGCACCAGGCAGGCAACACAGCCTTCGGGACTCTTGGTCGCGGCTGCAGAGAACAGCGTCTATCCCCCTGACTATACTATTCCCTACCACTACCACATTCCTTTTTACTCCCCCCACTTGAATGGCCTTTAGATGAGGTAACTGAGGGGGTAGGTGAGGGCAATGCGGTTGATGTGGTGTACATGGACTTTCAAAAGGCTTTCGATAAAGTGCCACATAATAGGTTTGTTAGGTTTGAAGTTTGAAGCCCATGGAATGAAAGGGGCAGTAGCAGCATGAATACAGAATTGGCTAAATAACAGCAAACAGAGTAGTGGTGTATGGTTGTTTCTCGGACTGGAGGGATGTATACAGTGGTGTTCCCCAGGGGTCAGTGCTAGGACCACTGCTTTTCTTGATATATATTAATGACTTGGATTTGGGTGTACAGGGCACAATTTCCAAATTTGCAGATGACACAAAACTTGGAAGTGTAGTGAACAGTGAGGAGGATAATGATGGACTTCAAGAGAATGTAGACAGGCTGGTGGCATGGGCGGACACATGGCAGATGAAATTTAATGCAGAAAAATTCAAGGTGATACATTTTGGTAGGAAGAGTGAGACAAGGCAATATAAACTAAAGGGCACAATTCTAAAAGTGGTACAGGAACAGAGAGACCTGGGGTATATGTACATAAATCGTTGAAGGTGGCAGGGCAGGTTGAGAAAGTGGTTAAAAAAGCCTATGGGATGCAGGGCTTTATAAATAGAGGCATAGAGTACAAAAGCTAGGAAGTCATGATGAACATTTACAACACACTGGTTTGGCCACAGCTGGAGTATTGTGTCCAGTTCTGGGCACCGCACTTTAGGAAAGATGTGACGGCCTTTGAAAGAGTGCAGAAGAGATTTAATAGAATGATTCCAGGGATGAGGGACTTCAGTTACATGGATAGACTGGAGAAGCTGGGGTTGTTCTCCTTGGAACAGAGAAGGTTGAGCGGAGATTTGATAGAGATATTCAAAATCATGAAAGGTCTAGACAGAGTAGATAGAGAGAAACTGTTCCCATTGGTGGAAGGGTCAAGATCCAGAGGACATAGATTTAAGGTGATTGGCAAAAGAACCAAAGGTGACATGAGGAAAATCTTTTTTACTCAGCGAGTGGTTAGGATCTGGAATGCACTGCCCAAGGATAAGCACTTGAAAGGAAAAATTTTGCAGGGCTACGGTGATAGGGCGGGGGAGTGGGACTAGCTGGATTGCTCTTGTATAGAGCCAGCACAGACTCGATGGGCTGAATAGCCTCCTTCCATAGTGTAACCTTTCTATGATTCTTGTACCATGGTGCCGTGGTCAGTTTTCCCATCCTCCCTCCAGACCTTATTCTCATCCATAGAGGTAACAAGTACTTCGTACCTGTTGGACAAGGTCAAAGGCTGAAGCTCCTCCATCACTACGTCCTAGGTCCCCATACTTGCCTGACTCGCAGTCACATCCTCCTGTCCCTGACCACTGAACGAATCTAAACTACTACCTTCTCTAAGGGGTGTGACTGCCTCCTGGATCAAAGTGTCCGGATAACTCTCCCCCTCCCGGATGCATCGCAATGTCTGCTGCTCGGACTCTAGCTCAACATCGCTGAACCAAAGTTCCTCGAGCTGCAGACACTTACTGCAGATATGGTGCTCGGGATCACACTGATCTCCACCAACTCTCACACGCTGCAGTTTCGACACACCAGCTGCCCTGCCATCTCTATCTAACCTTGTTTATTTATTTACTTTATCAGAGTTTTTATTCACTCGCCATTCTTAGTTTTATTAACTGATTAGTTTATCTACATTAAGTTATTGATTTAAGCTCTTAATTTAACCCACTGTCCTAACTTAGAGAGGACTCAGACACAGACCCCACTCAATCAATGGGAGGGACTCTCAGGCACAGACCCCACTCAATCAATGGGAGGGACTCACAGACACTATAAATGGACAGCTGCTGACATGTGTTCCCTTTATCTGCCGTTGGCCATTGTCGTTTGGAAATGTAAAAGTGCTAACTGACTTGGTTCTGACAGCAGCGGAGACACTCCCACTTTTTATTTTTGTGGGTCTTGTGAATCCTGCTGAATTTTTTGCCTTTGTTTCTGCCTGATGTCTAATTTGAGCTCACCCAAAACTTTGCTGTCCCGTTCACCCATCACCCCTGTGCTTGGTGACCTACATTGGCTCCAGGTCCAGCAATGCCTCAAATTTAAAATTCTCATCCTTGTTTTCAAATCCCTCCATGGCCTCGCCCTTCCCTACCTCTGTAACTTCCTTCAGCCCTACAAACCTCTGAGATCTCTGTGCTCACCTGTCCTAATATCTCACCGCCTCTCTACCTCTCCTCCTTTATGGCGCTCCTTAAAACTTACTTCTTTGACCAAACTTTTGCTCACCTGTACTAATATCTCTTTATGTATCTATGAAGATGAGAAAGAAAAAAAGACTTGCATTTACATAGCGCCTTTCCCGAACTCAGGATATCGCAAAGTTCTTTACAGCGAATGAAGTAGTTTTGAAGTGTAGTCACTGTTGTAATGTACAGGGTGGGTGGGGGGGGGCAACTTTCATTTTCACCCCCTGGACGGATCACTCGCCCGCTGTGGATCCTGCCTAATTTTCATCCCCATGCATTGAATGGAAATCGGGTGTGTTCTACAATGGGCAAGCAATCCACTCTGCCAGATTACTGTCGCTGCGTGTAATTGTTTTGGCGCTACACAGTGTGATGTGCGCTGGACGCCATCTTGGTATAGGAGTTAGCACAGGTGCAGATAACGAACGCTGGAATGATGTAAAGTAGGGAGTAAATAGCTTCAATCAGTGTGCAATGCTGATTTCAAGTGATGGACACCATTTTGGGACTTAACGCACAGTCTTAACCCCGACCATCTGAACGTGTCTTAGAGTGCCTGGCGGACCCCCCACCAGCGCTATTTAAAGGGACCATGCAGGATTTACAGGTTAGTGGCTGGATTATTGCTTCTGGCTGCCGAGACATTTGTAACTGTTTTTGGAGGTCTCTTAGACTTGAATACTAAGACACAGGGACATAGCCAGGACATGCAGGAGTGAAGTTAGGAAATGCTTCTACACGCAAATGGTGGGAGACGTTTGGAATGCTCTTCTGCAGACGACAGTTGATGCTAGCTCATTGAGAATGTTAAATCTAAGATTGATAGATTTCTGTGAACCAAGGGTATTAAGGGATATGGGGCTAAGGTGGGTATATGGAGTTAGGTCACAGTTCCACCATGATCTCATTGAATGGTGGAACAATCTCGAGGGGCTAAATGCCACTGCCACTTGCTGCTTCTTGATATGCGCCACCTTCTCCTGCAAGAAAGCGGGACCTGTGTCTGGATGATGTGCCTGTCATGGTTGAATAACTGCCAGTGTGTGTGGCCTGTGAGTTGTGGGTGGGCGGCTTGAAACAGTGGTAATGTGTAAGGGTGAGAGAAGCATCTGGTTGGAAGAGTTGAGTACTGATGAAAAGAGTTTGTTGGGATGGGGGGGATCGGGGGGTGTGGTGGGTGTAGTGCGTGGAGCAGTTGGTAGGAGACGCCACTTGACAGTTGACCTCACTCACCTTGACCACTCATGTCAAAGCATTGAACTTCTTCCTGCACTGTATCCATGTTCATGATGCTGTGCGCCTGGCATTGACTTTGTCCCCCGCTGCCTCCCACTGCCTTTTGGATATATGTCTGGAGTGCCTCTTGTTCCCCTCATCCCCTGCGGATATAGGATGTCCCTCCTTCTGTCCACCTCTTGCACCAAGGTCTCTAGTGCATCAGCAGAGAACCTTGGTGCACGCACTCTCGCAGGCCTGGTACCAACTCAGATCGGTAGATTGATGAGGTCTGGCGTGCAGATTGGAGGATGTGGGATTTAGTAGTGTACAACCTTTATTCAATGTTTCAGCATAACTCATCAGTGTGTAAACATAGGGATGGTACCTGCATCTGTGTTTTTCGTGTGCGATGTCTGATCTCCGTTCAGACTCTGTGCAGACAGTAGACTGTTATTTTCAACAAATAACAGGCACCAGCTACCTTTAAGAGATTTCTAAGAAAAATCCTCCCTTTAAGAGATTGAGCTCCCCCTGGTGGTGCAAAGTGCGAATTGCATCGATTCCACACAAGGCCTGGAATGGAACGCTGATTGCTTGGTCCTCGGGCTGGCCGAAACTTGCATCCTGCCTGCGCAGTGGTCATTGGGCGTGGGGTAATGGTGCATCATGCTACCTACGCCCAAAAATGGCTCTTATCCAATTTTTCCCCCTACGTCTTCCTGTGCTGCATGGCTCAGCTACTTACCACCTTAACCAGCTCAGTCTATCGAGTAGGCCCTGTCGTACCACTCGTGGAACCAGGGGCGTTATGGCTCATCTCTTGCCGAATGAACTTGATTGAATCATTGGGGGCTTGGAGGAGACGCTGTGTTTTTTAGTTCTCAGTCTCCTTGGTGAATGTAATTTAAGATAAATTGAAAACATGTTTGTATTGGATGGTCTTTTGAGGCTAAGTTGTGCATGTTTTCAATGTGATGACTGTGAGTTTGTTTTCCTTTCCTTTTTGTCAACAGGTTTTTTATATTTGATTCTGGAATTTTTTTTTAAACGCAAATAAAATGACGTGATCAGCTGCGTGGGGTTAATTGCTTTGAAAGGGCTGCAGCTCTGAAGACTTGTGCTCCAGAACTAGCTGCGCCTCGAGCCAAGCTGTTCCAGTACAGCTACAACACTGGCATCTACCCGACAATGTGGAAAATTTCCCAGGTATGTACTGTCCACAAAAAGCAGGATAAATCCAATCCGGCCAATTACCGCCCCATCAGTCTACTCTCAATCATCAGCAAAGTGATGGAAGGTGTCGTCAACAGTGCTATCAAGTGGTACTTACTCACCAATAACCTGCTCACTGATGCTCAGTTTGGGTTCCGCCAGGACCACTCGGCTCCGGACCTCATTACAGCCTTGGTCCAAACATGGACAATGAATTACTAAATTCCAGAGGTGAGGTGAGTGACTGCCCTTGACATCAAGGCAGCATTTTACTGAGTGTGGCACCAAGGAGCCCTAGTAAAATTGAAGGAATCAGGGGGAAAACTCTCCAGTGGCTGGAGCCATACCTGGCACAAAGGAAGATGGTAGTGGTTGTTGGAAGCCAATCATCTCAGCCCCAGGACATTGCTGCAGGAGTTCTTCGGGGCAGTGTCCTAGGCCCAAACATCTTCAGTTTCTTCATCAATGACCTTCCCTCCATCATAAGGTCAGAAGTGGGGATGTTCGCTGATGATTGCACAGTGTTTAGTTCCATTCGCAACCCCTCAGATAATGAAGCAGTCCGTGCCCGCATGCAGCAAGACCTGGACAACATCCAGGCTTGGGCTGATAAGTGGCAAGTAACATTTGCGCCAGATAAGTGCCAGGCAATGACCATCTCCAACAAGAGAGAGTCTAACAACCTCCCCTTGACATTCAACGGTATTACCATCGCTGAATCCCCCACCATCAATATACTGGGGGTCATCATTGATCAGAAACTCAACTGCACCAGCCACATAAATACTGTGGCTATAAGAGCAGGTCAGAGGCTGGGTATTCTGTGGCAAGTGATTCACCTCCTAACTCCCCAAAGCCTTTCCACCATCTACAAGGCACAAGTCAGGAGTGTGATGGAATACTCTCCACTTGCCTGGATGAGTGCAGCTCCAACAACACTCAAGAAGCTCGACACCATCCAGGACAAAGCAGCCTGCTTGATCGGCACAGACACCACCATCACACGAGAGGACACCACCCACCAGGTACATGGTTCATACTCCTGTGACTCGGCCAACGTTGTCTACCTCATACGTTGCAGGAAAGGATGCCCCGGAGCATGGTACATTGGCGAGACCATGCAGACACTGCGACAACGGATGAACAGACACCGCGCAACAATCGCCAGACAGGAGGGTTCCCTCCCAGTCGGGGAACACTTCAGCAGTCAAGGACATTCAGCCA
This sequence comes from Heptranchias perlo, assembly GCF_035084215.1. Classification (NCBI taxonomy): domain Eukaryota; kingdom Metazoa; phylum Chordata; class Chondrichthyes; order Hexanchiformes; family Hexanchidae; genus Heptranchias; species Heptranchias perlo. The sequence continues at coordinate 12,164,389 of NC_090333.1, read as the reverse complement.
CCGATCTTTGGGTAAGCGTTCTCCAAGGCGGCCTTCGAGACACACGACAACGCAAAATCGTCGAACAGAAATTGATAGCCAAGTTCCGCACCCATGAGGACGGCCTCAACCGGGATCTTGGGTTCATGTCACGCTGCACGTAACCCCACCAGCGAAAAAAAGTTATCTATTTTTAACACAACGGGTCATTCTCTGTCTTTCTCTTCCTTTCGGATGTTTCTCTCCCTCTCTCTCTCTGTTTTGTGTTCTGGCCGTTTATGTATTTGGTGGTCCTGTAGGTAACATCACTCTGACTGAACACATTGATTGCCTTGACAACAGGCAGTTGGAAAGATTATCTGTAATCGCCAGGTATTGTTCTCTGACTATAAATGCGGTAACCTTCCATAGAATCCCACACTCGCTCACCTGACGAAGGAGAAAGCCTCCGAAAGCTTGTGATTTTCAAATAAAACAGTTGGACTATAACCTGGTGTTGTAAGATTCCTTACATTTGTCAACCCCAGTCCATCACCGGCATCTCCACATCATGGCTTTAAATAAATGCAAGTCTTTCTTTCTTCTTTGATGCATTCTGTGAGGGAATGGAATTTATCTTTTTCAACTGGGACTCCACAACTCTTGCAGAACTTGCTTGGGGCTGTAGCCACTTTAGTATTGCAGGCACCTGGTCCAGTATTTTAATTTTGTTTACTTGTTCCTAGTGATGGTAGCAGTCTGCAGATTTTGGCAATCTGTTAATCAGGGTGCAGTCAGGAGGAACAGCTAAAAACAAGTAAAATTCTGCTCCAAACATTTTGTTGGCAGTATTTGACGGGTGTTACAGTGCCACAGAACGTACATTCGCAATGGCTAATGTGTGTTTTCAAAGTACAGTTAAAAATCCTGAAATCCCATAAAATAGCTGAGCTTCCGACCCCCATATTCTCTCAATCACCAAGACCGCCTACTTCCACTTCTGTAATATCGGCTGTCACTTCCCCGGCTTCAGCTGCCGAAACTTTCATTCATGTCTTTGTTACTTCCATAACTCCTCAACAATTTTACAAAGCAGTTTTAATTCACACTATGTTGCAGTTATAGTGTAAATGCAACCTAAATCTGGGAGTCAAGGCCTGAACTGATAGCTGGAGAGAAAAGGGAGTGAGTCCCCCTAGAGGAGTTCATCTCACTTTACTTCAGTTCAGAGTCAGTTCGAACCTTTTACACTCGACTGACGCTGCACTACACCAGCGTGGGTGCAAAATCAAAACGGATTCTTACCCCTGCTAAATTTGTAGTGTAGGTGCACCCTAATGCTTGTCTATAAAAGGTTCTAGAAGAACTCTTAGACTAAGAATGTTCTTATCGCAAACTTGGGTGCCACGCAGGCTCAATGCAGGGTGAAGGAGACAAACACAACATGTGGCAGTACACTTTGGTCATGCCAAAGCGCTTTACAGCCAATTAAGTACTTTTTGATGTGTGGTCACTGTTGTAATGTAGGAAAAGCAGCAGCCAATTTGTGCACAGCGAGGTCCCACAAACAGCCATGTGATAATGACTAGATCATCTATTTTTGTGATGTTGGTTGTGGGATAAATATTGGCCCAGGACACCAGGGAGAACTCCCCTGCTCTTCTTCGAAATAGTGCCATGGGACCTTTTACGTCCATCTGAGAGGCCAGACAGGGCCTTGGTTTAACGTCTCATTTGAAAGACCTCTGACATTGCAGCACTCCCTTAGTACAGCATGCTGTGTCAGCCTAGATTATGTGCTCAGGTTTCTGGAATGGGACTTGAACGCATGACCTTTTGACTCAGAGGCGAGAGTGCTACCAACTGAGTCACAGCTAACACCAGTTGGCCCATATTAGTTCATCCATCCTTACGCAACCTAATGTCCTCCCGATTGCACACAGGATTTTTGCTTCCACCACTCTATTGGGAAGTCCATTCCAATGGTTGATCACTCCTAATATCAGTCCTAAGATGTCCTTTTACTGGTTTGAACTTAGAATCATAGATCATAGAATCATAGAAGTTTACAACATGGAAACAGGCCCTTCGGCCCAACATGTCCATGTCGCCCAGTTTATACCACTAAGCTAGTCCCAATTGCCTGCACTTGGACCATATCCCTCTATACCCATCTTAACCATGTAACTGTCCAAATGCTTTTTAAAAGACAAAATTGTACCCGCCTCTACTACTGCCTCTGGCAGCTCGTTCCAGACACTCACCACCCTTTGAGTGAAAAAATTGCCCCTCTGGACCCTTTTGTATCTCTCCCCTCTCACCTTAAATCTGTGCCCCCTCGTTATAGACTCCCCTACCTTTGGGGAAAGATTTTGACTATCCACCTTATCTATGCCCCTCATTATTTTATAGACTTCTATAAGATCACCCGAAACCTCCTACTCTCCAGGGAAAAAAGTCTCAGCCTATCCAACCTCTCCCTATAAGTCAAACCATCAAGTCCCGGTAGCATCCTAGTAAATCTTTTCTGCACTCTTTCTAGTTTAATAATATCCTTTCTATAATAGGGTGACCAGAACTGTACACAGTATTCCAAGTGTGGCCTTACTAATGTCTTGTACAACTTCAACAAGACATCCCAACTCCTGCATTCAATGTTCTGACCAATGAAACCAAGCATGCTGAATGCCTTCTTCACCACCCTGTCCACCTGTGACTCCACTTTCAAGGAGCTATGAACCTGTACTCCTAGATCTCTTTGTTCTATAACTCTCCCCAACGCCCTACCATTAACTTGCGACCCCTTGTGCTGCTCTCACAATTTAATTTAAAATAATATGCCTGATTTAATTTTTTTCTCTTTTCCAAAGCAAATGTTGCAATTCTCCTTAAGTTCCACTTAGGCCAAGGCAACACTAATAGGCTTGTTACAAATATTGTCAGAAAGCAGCATTCGCATTGCTTCAGGAAGAATCATCGTGCCTCTCCATGGTTTCAGCATAATTTGCTCAGAAACTTTTTTTAATAGAGGGAATGGAGATGGCTGGTGATAATAGAACTGGTGGTATTAAGAATTTAAAACATCAACAAATAGTCAAGTAAAGCATTGCCAATAATTGAATTTCTGTGTTTATTCACGAGTTGGTTAGATCTTGCAACCCACAAACCCACAGAATGAGGAATGTTTTAGGAATTGACCGAGCAGCTAAAATGCAATGCTCCACTCAACATTAGTCTGAAAAATCACCAACAGGCCACAGAAAAGGTCAATTGTCTTACTGAACAAATAAAAACACTTCTCAGAAGCTTTTCCCTGTGGGATATGCAGTATGGAATCAGGACTTAAGATACAAATAACTGTTTGTTCTGTGTGGTTAACGACAGATGGTGTCTGCTGACCAAAGTGCGCAAAGCAGGTCCCTTAGTACTTGTTTCTTTGACTTTCTCTCCCTGATTTATGGACCCATGCCTGCTTGGATTGGGCTAAGGTCTCCTGCCGGTGTACTTCCCATGAAGGCTAGCCCGCAGGAAACATTTTCAAAAATTTGGAAAAGAAATTCCAGAGTGTAGCAGTCGCAAGATGTCAGACCTCACTTGCAATGTTCGGATTTCACTGAGGCACCTCCCTGACTGTAATCCTGGAACTCCCTTCCTAACAGCACTGTGGGAGAATCTTCACCACACGGACTGCAGCGGTTCAAGAAGGCAGCTCACCACCACCTTCTCGAGGGCAATTTGGGATGGGCAATAAAAATGCTGGCCTTGCCAGCGACGCCCACATCCCATGAACGAATAAAAAAAATATGTCCCTCCCTGCCTTCAAAAGCTTCCCACAGACCTTTCCCTTCTCCCCCACCCTCTCCTCCCCTGTCTGATTACAGTCAGGGAGGTGCCTCAATGAAATCCGCAATTGCGGAATATAAGCCCAGAAATTACTCTGGCCAACTTTTTGCGTTCAAGTGCCAAGAAACCACTCAAATAACATAGGTTATCGCCTTCATCAAAACAGCGACTGGGGAATGATTAAAGAGGCAATTATACAGAGCTTGATTCCTGGCATGCTGGATGAAGATGCTGTTTGGAGAAAGGCCGACATCACAACCCAATCGACTCCGTCTAGTGAGGACGAAGCCAGTTTAAGAACTCGTGGGGCCCTGGGAACCAAGAAAATTCAGCGCCCCTCTGCAACCCCTCCTCCCTCCCCACACCCGCCCAACCACCCTCCCTCCCCCTGATCCATTAAAACGCAACTATGTAGTAAAATGTGCTAAGAAATAGGCACATAGAATGTTTATAAACTGCATTAATAACGAAGCAAATCATATCACAATATGATTTTACTAATACCAGTTCTGACAGATTATTTTTAAATAGCATTCAAATTCTCAAACTGTTATTCATATTCTCTGGATTACTAGTCGAGTAATAGTCCCACCACACTCCCACACCCTCTGTCCGTTTATCTAACAGAGGTCATAAAAAAGTAAAGGATAGCGCTGTGGAGATAGTTGCTGAGCGGAGTTAATTCTTCACTCTGAGAGGTTTCTCGGGCCCTCATGCAATGAATCATTGCAGAGATTGTAGAATATTTCAGTCTACCCGTCTCTATGGCTCCAGTTACTGTCCACTTTGCTCTCATTTCTATTCAATAGAAATAAAATCCCTTCCAATAAAGTGGAATAAAAGTTAGTCTCCTATTTGAATGCTTATTCAATTTAATTTAATCCTCAAAAGTGCTTGATATTGTTTGCTGCTTAGGAGGATTTGACATCCGATGACAACCTACGTTTGTATAGTGCTCCTCATGGATAGAGAGACATCTTAAAGTATTGAGGAGATTGAGCAGCGAGTGGATACCAAACAGAGGGAGAAAGGGAGGGGAGAAGAGAGGGTGGGGGAGATGAAAGCAATGATGAAGGGAAAGGTCTGTGGGAAGCTTTTGAAGGCAGGGAGGGACATTTTTTTATTCGTTCATGGGATGTGGGCGTCGCTGGCAAGGCCAGCATTTTTATTGCCCATCCCGAATTGCCCTTGAGAAGGTGGTGGTGAGCCGCCTTCTTGAACCGCTGCAGTCCGTGTGGTGAAGGTTCTCCCACAGTGCTGCTAGGAAGGGAGTTCCAGGATTTTGACCGAGCGACGATGAAGGAACGGCGATATATTTCCAAGTCGGGATGGTGTGTGACTTGGAGGGGAACGTGCAGGTGGTGTTGTTCCCATGTGCCTGCTGCTCTTGTCCTTCTAGGTGGTAGAGGTCGTGGCTTTGGGAGGTGCTGTCGAAGAAACCTTGGCGAGTTGCTGCAGTGCATCCTGTGGATGGTACACACTGCAGCCACAGTGCGCCGGCGGTGAAGGGAGTGAATGTTTAGGGTGGTGGATGGGGTGCCAATCAAGCGGGCTGCTTTGTCCTGGATGGTGTCGAGCTTCTTGAGTGTTGTTGGAGCTGCACTCATCCAGGCAAGTGGAGAGTATTCCATCACACTCCTGACTTGTGCCTTGTAGATGGTGGAAAGGCTTTGGGGAGTCAGGAGGTGAGTCACTCACCGCAGAATACCCAGCCTCTGACCTGCTCTTGTAGCCACGGTATTTATATGGCTGGTCCAGTTAAGTTTCTGGTAAATGGTGACCCCCAGGATGTTGATGGTGGGGGATTCAGCAATGGTAATGCCGTTGAATGTCATGGGGAGGTGGTTGGACTCTCTCTTGTTGGAGATGATGTGGAGATGCCGGTGATGGACTGGGGTGGACAAATGTAAGGAATCTTACAATACCAGGTTATAGTCCAACAATTTTATTTTAAAATCACAAGCTTTCGGAGATTATCTCCTTCGTCAGGTGTGTAGTGACTACTCACCTGACGAAGGAGATAATCTCCGAAAGCTTGTGATTTTAAAATAAAATTGTTGGACTATAACCTGGTGTTGTAAGATTCCTTACATTTGTTGGAGATGGTCATTGCCTGGCACTTGTCTGGCGCGAATGTTACTTGCCACTTATCAGCCCAAGCCTGGATGTTGTCCAGGTCTTGCTGCATGCGGGCTCGGACTGCTTCGTTATTTGAGGGGTTCCGAATGGAACTGAACACTGTGCAATCATCAGCGAACATCCCCATTTCTGACTTTATGATGGAGGGAAGGTCATTGATGAAGCAGCTGAAGATGGTTGGGCCTAGGACACTGCCCTGAGGAACTCCTGCAGCAATGCCCTGGGGCTGAGATGATTGGCCTCCAACAACCACTACCATCTTCCTTTGTGCTAGGTATGACTCGAGCCACTGGAGAGTTTTCCCCCTGATTCCCATTGACGTCAATTTTACTAGGGCTCCTTAGTGCCACACTCGGTCAAATGCTGCCTTGATATCAAGGGCAGTCACTCTCACCTCACCTCTGGAATTCAGCTCTTTTGTCCATGTTTGGACCAAGGCTGTAATGAGGTCTGGAGCCGAGTGGTCCTGGCGGAACCCAAACTGAGCATCGGTGAGCAGGTTATTGGTGAGTAAGTGCCGCTTGATAGCACTGTCGACGACACCTTCCATCACTTTGCTGATGATTGAGAGTAGGCTGATGGGGCAGTAATTGGCCGGATTGGATTTGTCCTGCTTTTTGTGGACAGGACATACCTGGGCAATTTTCCACATTGTCGGGTCAATGCCAGTGTTGTAGCTGTACTGGAACAGCTACATGACAAGGTGGAGATGTTGTTGGAGCGAATTGCAGAGAGCAGGGGCAAGGTGGATGAAGGATTCATTGCTGATGGTGGAGCAGAGGGAATGGAAGAATGAGAAGTAGCTGGTGTTGGAGGACCAAAGGGTGCACGCAGGGACATTGGGCTGGAGGAGATCATAGAGTTAGGGATGGGTGAGGCCATGGAATGATTTGAAGGTGAGGACGTGAATCTTAAAGTCAATTCTCTGTGACCCAGTAAGCCAGTGGATTTCAGCGATGACAGGGTCATGAGAATGTGGGCTTTAGTTGGAATCAGTAAAAGTGACCATGAAGCTGTCAATTTGTCGTAAAAATCCAACTGGTTCGCTAATGTCCTTTAGGGAAGGAAACCTGCTATCCTTACTCGGTCTGGCTTATATGTGACTCTAGACCCAGACCAACATGGTTGACTCTTGCCTGCCTTCTGAAGGGGCCTCACAAACCATCAGTTGTATCAAATCTGCAGCGGTTCAAGAAGAAAGCCTACCACCACCTTCTCAGGGCAACTAGGGATGGGTAACAAATGCCAGCCTTGCCAGTGATGCCCACATCCTGAGAATGAATAATAAAAAAAAAAGCTGGTCTTGTGACCCCACCCCACCTAAACCGAACCCTGATGATCTGAAGTTTCGGTCCAGTGATGGTAACAGACCTGCTTCCCTCACATGTCCAAAAGTTGTGGACCCTTGACTCAATTGACCCTAAGTTGCAACCCCCAGCACACTTAGGAACTGCAGCGAAATGTGAAAAACAAGTCCGAACCCAACGTAACACTCGCAATCTGACCTGAAGTGTCAACTCTCGCTGGTCGGACCTGTGGAAAATCGATGTCATGGATAACAGTGGTGGGGGGGAGGAAATTGGGCTGCACTTTTATTCACTGTTATTGACTTCAATATTTATGTCTGTCTTTCGGATGAGACGTTAAACTGAGGCCCCATCTGTCCTCTTAGCTGGATATAAAAGTTCCTATGACATTATTGCGAAGAAGAGCAGAGGAGTTCTCCCCGGGGTCTTAGCCAATATTTACCACTCAACCAACATCACTGAAAACAGATGATCTGATCATTATGCCACTGCTGTTTGTGGGACCTTGCTGTGTGCAAATTGTCTGCCGCGTTTCCCTACATTACCACTTCCAAAAAGTACTTAATTGGCAGTGAAGCGCCTTGTGATGTCTTGTTGTCACGAAAGATGTTATATAAATGCAAGTTCATTCTTCCTTTATCGTGCAAATAAAGCTTTAAATAAAGCAAATGTGCAACCATTAAAGCTGCAAGCAAAAGTTGTAATCTTCACTGATGATTCTTGGCTTAACATTCTTATTTTATCACAAGCCTGAGTAAGCCGTGTGTTTAAAATGTATTATTTTAAATACCATGGCGTGTGATCATGTGCTTCAGATCCGATGTCATTCATTTGCCGTTGAAATGTCCTGACAGGAATTATGAATAAGGTCTAGTGCAGGATTATTTTGTCAGCTGTTTTAGCTTATTCACAGTGGGAAGGTAATTATATCTGTGACAAAGATAGGTTTAAAAATAGATGTACAGTCTTAAATCTTGAAACATGAGTTGGGATTCTTAGGAATGATAACAGCAGGATGTGCAGTGGACTTTTTGGTGACGAAATTCAGTATGCCCTTTGATCTCTGACAAACCAACATAATTACAACTAGCTATTGGCCCTGCCTAGACTATTCCTATGTCAAGACAAACATAGATGGTTGCCCCTCATGTCAAGGATAATTGGATCACCAGTAGTTTCTCAGGTGATCTGCTCGTGTCCGATGTGTGCGCTGGAGAAACCACAGGGTCACTTTTCACCCTCCCGTCTTAGTGCAGAAGACGCACGGCGCACCGGGAGGAGGAGATCCTCCTTCAGGCACCGTAAAGGCTCGCAGCAGCTTAAAGCCGCTGAGGTCTGCTGAAGGAGGGAGGGGGTAAAGAGCTAGCCAAGTTCCAGCTAGTGTCAGCCACGGTTCAGTGGGTAGCACTCTTGCTTCTGAGTCAGAAGGCTGTGAGTTCACAGTCCCATTCCAGGGACTTAAACACAAAATCCAGGTTGATATTCCGATGCAGTACTGAGGGAGTGCTTCACAGTCGGAGGTGCCGTTTTTTTGGGCGAGATGTTAAACTGAGGCCCCGTCTGCTCTCTCAGGTGAACGTAAAGATCCCAAGGCACTATGTCGAAGAAGAGCAGGGGAGTTCTCCCTGGTGTCCTGGCCAATATTTATCCCTCAATCAATGTCACTAAAACAGATTATCTGACCATCTGGTCATTATGTCATCGCTGTTTGTGGGACCTTGCTGTCCGCAAATTAGCTGCCGCGTTTCCTACATCACAACAGTGACTGCACTTCTAAGTACTTCATTGGCTGTGAAGCGCTTTGGGATGTCTTGAGGTTGTGAAAGGTGCTATATAAATGCAAGTCTTACTTTCCTTGTGGGACTGACCGTTGATATTTCTTAGGGTGGCGGGGCTGCCTCAGCTTATATACTTTTTTCATTTAGAGTAAGTCTTACCGCATCCTTCTCTACGCTTCTGTGTTTTGGGTTTAAAAACGTATGGCAGCACAAGAAGTAGAAGCTGGGCCCCTCAAAATGCTTCTCCGGGAGGAGAAGAGGGAATGAGGTCCTCTTTCCTCATTACTGTGGGCCAAAAAACATGGCAGGAGGTGGCAAAATGCATAAATGCAAGTAATGAAAGAAAGACTTGCATTTATATAGCGCCTTTCACTACCTCAGGATGTCCAAAGCACTTTAAAACCAATGAAGTACTTTTTGAAGTGTAGTCACTGTTATAATGTAGGAAACACGGCGGCCAATTTGCCCGCAGCAAGGTCCCACAAACAGCAATGTGATAATGACCAGATAATCTGGTTTTTTTTAGTGATGTTGGTTGAGGGATAAATATTGGCCAAGACATCGGGGAGAACTCCCTTGCTCTTCTTCTAAAAGTAAGCCATGGGATCTTTTAAATCCACCTGAGAGGGCAGACGGTTGAACGTCTCATCCGAAAGACGGCACCACTGACAGTGCAGCATTCCCTCAGTACTGCACTGGAGTCTCAGCCTAGATTGTGAGCTCAACTCTCTGGGATGGGACTTGAACCAACAACCTTCTGACTCAGAGGCAAGAATGCTACCCCGCCTACCCTCTCAGGGGGATGCAAAAGATCCCGTGGCACTATTTCCAAGAAGAACAGGGGAGGTCTCCTTGGTTTCCGGGCCAATATTAATCGCTCAAGCAACAACCCTAAAAAACGAATTATTTGGTCATGTATCTTATTGCTGCTTGTGGGACCCCACCTAGTATCCTTAAATACATCCAGTTCGTCCTTCTCCTCATCCTCCAAATAAGCCAGGTACCCCCAGAAAGGAACCCCATTCTGCTGAGGGGGATAGTGAATTCCAAACGCTCCCTAGATGCCTGCAAAAATCAATGCAATACAACGTACCTCTAATAAGGCAACGTCCTTTGGCAATTTTCAAAGGACAATGGTCACAAAATTGAAGAAACCAGCTTTTCACTAATCGCTGCGTCTCCTTTCAAAATGGCTGCCGGTGAACTACAACATTTAGGCCATGAACGCCCGCTTGTTACGGGGGCAGCTTGCACCTGACCTGTGAAAGCAGAGTTACAGGAAAACTGGTGGCAGTCTGAACTGATGGCATATGATTCGACCCCTACTTTCGTGCAGACTGAATACCAATGCCGATTTCAGGTGCTTTGTCAGAGGCTACTTAGGCACAATGCTGGAGTAAGTCTGTGTGCAATGGAATCGCGATGCAGATCTTGCATTATAGTTCTGTGCTCACTTTTCCCCTGCATTTTCACCCTCAAAAAATGATGTCGTTTAGAGCTGAGGACTAGAAAAATAAGCCCCAAAGGCCTTCTCATACTGGTCCCAGGGTAGGAGAGGCTGCTTGGAGTCAGTCGAATGCTGTCGCCCGTGTGCGTTTCATCCGTTTTTTTTTTCTTGCTTGATGCACAACTCACATGACATTTGCTTTCGAAGCGAGGGAACGTGCAAGAAAACGGAAAGAAGAGTGAGTGACGACCAGCAGGTCCGTCTAGCCCACACCGTCCACCTTGTAGACCTTTAGCTCACCCCGTTAGCTCCTGGGAGAGGCAAAAAAAACACAAGGGAGATAAAAGCCTGTGGTCAATTCAGGAAAAAAGAGCCTTGGAAATTCCTCAAAGTAAACAAGCAAGGCTTCAGGAGACTGCTGAAAACCACAACTCTTTATAATCACACCGAACCCGCAACTTACACTCTATGACTGGAGACACCAGGATGGAATCACAAATTGCAGTAATGGAGGTTTTCTTGCCTCTTGTGCAGCCCCGATTTTCTCCGCCCCACCTTTGGCAGCCAAGCCTTCAGCTGCCTAGGCCCTAATCTCTGGAATTCTCTCCCTAAACCTCACCGCCTCTCTACCTCTCTCTCCTCCTTTAAGACGCTCCTTAAAATCTACCTCTTTAACCACGCTTTTGGTCACCTGTCCTAATGTCTCTTTCTTTGGCTCGGTGTCAATTTTTGTCTGATTCCGCTTCTGTAAAGTCCCTTTGGACATTTTGCCTCGTTAAAGGCGCTATATAAATGCAAGTTTTGTTGTTACTAGTAATTCACTTAAGGATGCCTGGTGTGTCACCCCCTCCCTTGTTTTACTTTGTGCACCTTTCCCAGCAAACCTATTTGGAGCTTGTCTTTCCCAGGCTTCTTTGCCCAGTGTCCAAAGACTTGTCGTGGGAGAACAACAACTGGAGTTTGGGAAGAGCCAATTTAAAAAAAAAAGTGTCTTCCTGGCCAGCAGCCCTGGCTAATCCGGTAAATTCATTTTGGGCTTGTTGATGTCTGCACGAGAGCCATCAATAGCTCAATATAAAAGCAACTTAAGTTACCCGTGCAGGTGCATCGCACATTTATTCCAGTGAACCGAGCCAACATTACCAATTGTCAATCATTTTTATTGAGGTCTCTGAACAGGAATGAAATATGGCATTTATTCAAGCCACAGCAATCTGCTGCTCTATGACAAAAAATCCAGTAAGTACAGCTCCGTGATTAGTTTCAGTTCAGTACTGAGGGAGTGCTGCACAGTCACATGTGCCATCTTTCAAATGAAACCCCCGCTGCCCTCTCAGGTGGCACCAATTTGAAGGAGAGCAGGGGAGTTCTTCCCGGTGTGCTGGCCAACATTTAGGGATGCCAACTCTAGTTGGACGTATTCTGGGCGGTTTTATCACATTACCTCCCCCCTCCAACCACCAACCACCCTGCCCCTACTCTCCCACCATTGGTCGCCTGACATGTCCATCCTCACAGCCCGCTGCCTTCCCACACCACTTAGAAAGCAAACAGACTCTTTGTTACCCGATTGGATGATTCTTAGCTCTCAGTCATACAGCCTCTTTTCCCAACTCTGATATTTTTTTCATGCCCCTATGGTTTTTCTCCCAGGTTGCTAATAGCAATGCCAGATGTAACAACTGGGTTATGCAACAAAGGACATTTGGCCCATCAAAGATTGCCACTCTAGTACTCTAAATCTCCAATCGAAGGTAGTCACTCTAGTACCCCAGGTCTTCACCCAAACCTCACCTTTTGAGTACCTAACTCACTGAAGCTCATCTCTCTCATACCCTAACTATCTCAATAAAGCCCATTGCTCCAGTATCCTAACTATGCTATCAAAGCTTGCCCCTCCAGTACCCCAAATCTTCTATCAAAGCTGACCCCTCCAGTACCCTAAATCTTCTATCAAAGCTTGCCCCTCCAGTACCCTAAATCTCCCATGGAAGCTCATCCCTCCATTACCGTAAATCTCATATTGATACTCATCCTTTATTACCATAAATCTCCTATTGAAGCTCATCCTCTATTAAAATCATAGAATCATAGAATGGTTACGATACAGAAGGAGGCCATTTGGCCCATCGAGCCTGAGCTGGCTCTCTGCAAGAGTAATCCAGCTAGTCCCACTTCCCCACTCTTTCCCCATAGCCCTGCAAATTTTTCTCCTTCAGGTATCCATCTAATTCCTTTTTGAAAGCCACAATTGACCCTGCTTCCACCACCCTTTCAGGCAGCGCATTCCAGATCCTAACCACTCGCTACGTAAAAACGTTTTCCTCATGTCACCTTTGGTTTTTTTGCGAATCACCTTAAACCTGTGTCCTCTGGTTCACGACCCTTCCGCCAGTGGGAACAGTTTTTCTTTATTTACTCTGTCTAGACCCTTCATGATTTTGAACACCTCTATCAAATCTCCTCTCAACCTTCTCTGCTCTAAGGAGAACAATCCCAGTTTTTCCAGTCTATCCACGTAACTGAGGTCCCTCATCCCTGGAACCATCCTAGTAAATCTTTTCTGCACCATCTCTAAGGCCTTCACATCCTTCCTAAAGTGTGGTGCCCAGAAATGGACAAAATACTCCACAATTATGGCTGAACCAGTGTTTTATAAAGTTTCAACATAACATCATCGCTTTTGTAATCTATGCCTCTATATATAAAGCCCAGGATCCCATATGCTTTCTTAACCGCTTTCTCAACCTGTCCTGCCACCTTCAATAACCTGTGTACATATAATCCAGGTCTCTCTGTTCCTGCACTCCTTTAGAGTTGTACCCTTTAGTGTATACTGCCTCTTTTCGTTCTTCCTACTGAAATGTATCATTTCACACTTCTCAGTGTTGAATTTCATCTGACACATGTCTGCCCATTCCACCAGCCTGTCAGCCTTTCAATGTCCTCTTGAAGTCTATCACTATCCTCCTCACTGTTTACTACACTTCCAAGTTTAGTGTCATCTGCAAATTTTGGAATTGTGCCCTGTACACCCAAGTCCATATATATCAAGAAAAGCAGTGATCCTAGTACCGACTCCTGGGGAACACCACTGTACACCTTCCTCCAGTCTGAAAAACAGCCGTGCACCACTACTCTCTGTTTCCTGTCACTTAGCCAATTTCGTATCCATGTTGCCACTGCCCCTTTTATTCCATGGTCTTCAATTTCATTGACAAGCCTATTATGTGGCACTTTATCAAACGCCTTTTGGAAGTCCATATACACCACATCAATTGCATTGCCCTCATCGACCCTCTCTGTTACCTCATCAAAAAACACAACCAAGTTAATCAAACATGATTTGCCTTTAACAAATCCATGCTGGCTTTCCTTTATTAATCCACACTTGTCCAAGTGACTATTAATTTTGTCCCGGATTATTGTTTCTAAAAGCTTCCCCAACACCAAGGTTAAACTGACTGGCCTGTAGTTGCTGGGTTTAACTTCAAATCCTTTTTTGAATAAGGGTGTAACATTTGCAATTCTCCAGTCCTCTGACACCACCCCTGTGTCTAAGGAGGATTGGAAGATTGTGGCCAGTACTTCCCTAATTTCCACACTTACTTACAAACTGTAAGTCTCCCATGAATCTCATCTCTCGAGTACTCTAAATCTCCCATGAATCTCATCTCTCGAGTACTCTAAATCTCCCATTGAAGCTCATCTCTCGAGTACTCTAAATCTCCCATTGAAGCTCATCTCTCGAGTACTCTAAATCTCCCATTGAAGCTCATCTCTCTAGTACTCTAAATCTCCCATTGAAGCTCATCTCTCGAGTACTCTAAATCTCCCATTGAAGCTCATCTCTCGAGTACTCTAAATCTCCCATTGAAGCTCATCTCTCGAGTACTCTAAATCTCCCATTGAAGCTCATCTCTCTAGTACTCTAAATCTCCCATTGAAGCTCATCTCTCGAGTACTCTAAATCTCCCATTGAAGCTCATCTCTCGAGTACTCTAAATCTCCCATTGAAGCTCATCTCTCTAGTACTCTAAATCTCCCATTGAAGCTCATCTCTCTAGTACTCTAAATCTCCCATTGAAGCTCATCTCTCGAGTACTCTAAATCTCCCATTGAAGCTCATCTCTCGAGTACTCTAAATCTCCCATTGAAGCTCATCTCTCGAGTACTCTAAATCTCCCATTGAAGCTCATCTCTCTAGTACTCTAAATCTCCCATTGAAGCTCATCTCTCGAGTACTCTAAATCTCCCATTGAAGCTCATCTCTCGAGTACTCTAAATCTCCCATGAAGATCATCTCTCGAGTACTCTAAATCTCCTATTGAAGCTCATCCCTCGAGTACTCTAAATCTCCTATTGAAGTTTATCTCTCGAGTACTCTGAATCTCCTATTGAAGCTCATCCCTCGAGTACTCTAAATCTCCTATTGAAGATCACCTCTCTAGTACTCTAAATCTCCTATTGAAGCTCATCTCTCGAGTACTCTAAATGTCTCACTGAAGCTCATTCCTCTAGTACCCTGAATCCACTAATGATGGTCATCTCTCTAGTACTCTAAATCTCCTATTAAAGCTCATCTCTCTAGTACTTTAAATCTCCTATTGATGCTCATCTCCCTAGTACTCTAAATCTCCTATTGAAGCTCATCTCTCTCATGTCCTAAATCTCCTATTGAAGATCACCTCTCTAGTACTTTAAATCTTCTATTGAAGCTCATCTCTCTAGTACTCTAAATCTGCCATTGAAGTTCATATCTCTAGTATCCTAAATCTCCTATTGAAGCTCATCTCTGTAGTATTCTAAATTTCCCATTGAAGCTCATCCCTCTAGTACCCTCAATCCACTAATGATGCTCATCTCTCCAGTACCCTAACTCTCCCACTGAAGCTCATCTCTCTAGTACTCTAAATCTCCCGTAATTTACCTCAGCGCCCATGAAGATTAGCCAGGTTTCCTACTTCTGAATGTTACCCAGTGACTCCAGTTGCAAAGAGTGGGGACGTCAAATGAGAAATGATTCAGACCCAGGTGTGATTCCCTCCATGGTGGAACAGCCGGTGTTTAGACATGGATGTAAAGAATGACTGCTCGGGGAGGTCCCGGGGGGGAAAGTGCCGACGTTGCTGGAGAGGTGGAAGAGAGAAAATTGGAGGGAGGTTGGTAAGCTGGCAATGCCTTGAAATTCATAAAATTCTCATACTTGTATTCAAATTCCTCTATAGCCTCGCCCCTCTCTATGTCAGTAAACTTCTCCAGTCCTACAACCCTCCAAGATCTCTGCGTTCCTCCAATTCTGGCCTCTTGCGCATCCCCGATTTCCATTGCCTCACCATTGGTGGCCGTGCCTTCAGCTGCCTAGATCTTAAGCCCTGGAATTCCCTTTCTCTACGTGTCCGCCTCGCTACCTCTCTCCCCTCCTTTAAGACGCTACTGAAAGCCTACCTCTTTGGCTAAGCTTTTGGTCACCTGTCCTAATATCTCCTTAAGTGGCTCGGTATCAAATTTTGTCTGATCACTCTTCTGGGAAGCTCCTTGGGATGTTTTACTACGTTAAAGGCGCAATGTAAATGCAAGTTGTTCCTATTGTTGTAAGCATAAGTTTGCTGCAGTAATCACCAGAGAAAGGGCAGCAAATTGAAAACGAACAGAACTCCACCCTGCTCAGCCAAGCGATACAGGTGCACGTACACTTAGACTTAATGACGAACCCAAATCAATTAATTGGATAATAGCAGCTGCTACCAGGGTGGTGAGTGGGGACAATCAGTTTGAAATTGGCTTTTATCGTCTAAGTGAAATTATAAACTGGAGAATCATATCTACTTGGGACTGATTACGAGCCACAAATCCAATTGAGGGATCTGAGTGGCATTGGTTTACGAACATGTGGCCATTGATGGACAGGAAAAGACCTTCTGGTCCATTCAACCTGTCCCACACTATTGTGATACCTTGTATCACAATATAGACACTGCTCACCCCACCCAAAACCATGTGATCTCCTGGGAGAGGCAATAAAACAGATAAAAAAAACCCAGGTCAATTTGGGGAAAAAAAATCTGGGAAATTCCTTTCCGACCTATTTGGCAATGGAAACTAGTCCAGGAGATCACTCTGGCCTTGAACTTTATGCATTATCCACCTCTTGTAAGAGGTGATCTTCGCCCCAGCCAGAAACAGGTCCAGCTCTCCCTTGAAGGAATTCAGCCAACGGTGTTCACTGCACAAGCTGGCGGCCTGTTTCAGAGGTCCATTATTCTCTGGAAAAAGAACCTGACATCTAATCTGCTGACATCTAAGGTCTGATCTTATACAACTTAAAATTGTGACCCCTGGTCCTTCCTAACCTATTTAGTCAGAACAAACTGTCAACTTGAACACAATCTATTCCCTTCATCTTATAAACCTTGATCAGATGATCCCTAAGTTTACGATTCTCTAAAGTGTACAGTCCCAGCTCTTTTAGCCCATCTTGCAAACTGAGATGCTTTAAACTGGGAATTAGTCTAATGGCTCTCCTCTGCACCCTTTCCAAAGCCTCAACCATGTGAGGAGACCAAAACTGGTCACAGTATTTCACATGAGGCCTGACCAAGGTCTTGTACAAGGGCAAAATAATATGCTTTGTCTTATAGTCAATTGTCCTATAAATGCACCCCAACACTCTGTTCGCTGTAGCTATCACTTCATGGCATTGTTTATGAACCTTTAGAGATCTATGCACTAGAATGCAGATATCTCTTTCTTTCTACACCTGATTTAATGCTTTTCCCTGAAGGGTGTATGTATGTTGAGCATTTGCCCTGCCCACATGCATAACACTTCACTTTTCCATCATTTGCCAGTCACGAGCATAATCGCCCAACACATCAAGATCATCTGAAGCAGTTGAGCATCGTCTACAGTCCTGACACTTGCACAGGTCTTGGTATCATCTGCAAATTTGCAGTTTGTGCCCTCAACACCTACATCTAGATCATTAATAAAAATAGTAAAGAACAACGGTCCCAACAACGATCCCTGTGGGACACCACTGGTGACCGGTCTCCAAACAGATCCAAATCCATCTATAACTACTTTCTGCCTACGGCCTTCCAGCCAGTTCTCAATCCAGCACAACATATTACCACTAATACCAGAGGCTTCGATCTTATCGAGAAGCCTCTTGTGCGGTACCTTGCAAAAGCTTTTTGGAAGTCTATAGACAATGACTACTGGGCTTCCCTCATCTACCATCTTGGTGACTCTTCAAAAAATTGTAATTAAATTTGTAAGATATGACCTCTTTTTTTTGAGGCCATGTTGGGTGTCCCTAATATGTCCATCTCTAACCAAGTAGTCATATATCACATCCCTAATGATTCCCTCAAGCATCTTTCCTATTACTGATGTCAAACTAATGGGCCTATAGTTACCCGGTCCGTTTTGTTTTCTTTTTTAAAGATAGGGACTACATTAGCCTCCTTAGTCTATGGGAACCGTCCCAGAGTGCAGTGATCTATTAAAAGTACGGGCAAGAGGCTCACACAGCACGTGTCCAATCTCCCCGAGGACCCTCGAGTGGATATCATCCGGCCTGGCTGCTCGATCTATTTTCAGGTTCTTATTCCTATCTAAAACAATATGTTCATCTATGTTAATATTATTAGTTTTATTATTAACATCATTAAATCACAACAGTTGAGCATCATCTTCAAGAGTGAAAACCGATGCAAAGTACTCATTTAATATTTCTGCCATACCCAGCGAGTCCTTCATAACCTGTCCTTGAGCGTCCTTCAGTGGCTCAATACAGTCTTTGCCAGTTCTCCAACTCGTCACTTAACTGAAAAACCTATTCCCATTACTTCCACAATTGTCCACAATCCTCTTTTCGATTATCCATTCAACTGATCTAATAGCAGCCATTGTTTTCTTTAGCTGTTCTTTGTACTTAACTTTAGTTGAATATTAGATGTCTTTAGATTGTAGAAACAGTCCCTTCCTGAACTCCTCGATTAGACATCAGCCCTTTGAACTTACTCCAGGACCTTTTTATTATGCGCTGTTAATTTGCGGCCTTTTGGCGCCAGCTACAACAACCAGCTCTCACATCTGTCCTTTATTTTTGACGAAGTACTGTATATTATTCGTACTAAGGATTAACGATTGAAGCATAGTTACTGCCAATTTAATCAAGCTATAATTTGCAGTTGGTTACAGAGATGTTCTTAGGTCTGTGTGTATTTAAACAAATCAGTAATCCGACATTTAAGCAAAGTTCTACTCATAATTTCCTTTAACCCTCTGAGCCTCCTGATTTTAAAACCAAATAAATTTGCAGTTTCTTGGGGTTTATAAGCCGGCAGAATTTTTTGGGCTAATTTTCTTTGCTTCCCCCTGCTCTGTTGACCCTTTTTCTTTGTCCAATTATGCCTCTGTGAAGCACCTTGGGATGTTTCTCTATGTTAAAGGTGCGATATAAACAAAAGAAGAAAGAACTTGCATTTACAAAGTACCTTTCACGATCCCTGGACGTCTCAAAGCGTTTTACAGCTAATGAAGTACTTTTTGAAGTGTTGTCACTGTTGTAACGTAGGCAAAGCAGCAGCCAATTTGCACACAGCAAGGTCCCACAAACAGCAATGAGATAATGACCAGATAATCTTTTTTTTCCAGTGATGTTGGTTGAGGGATAAATATTGACCAGGACACCAGGGATAACTCCCCTGCTCTTCTTTGAAATAATGCCCTGGGTCCTTTTATGTTCATCAGAGAGGACAGACAGGACCTTGATTTAACATCTCACTGGAAAAATGGCACCTCCAACAGGGAAGTGCTCCCTCAGTACTACATCAGAGTGTTAGCTTAGATTTAGTAGCTAAGTCTCTGCAGTGGGGCTTAGAACCCACAACCTTCCTGACTCAAGATGTGGAGATGCCGGTGATGGACTGGGGTTGACAATTGTAAACAATTTTACAACACCAAGTTATAGTCCAGCAATTTTATTTTAAATTCACAAGCTTTCGGAGGCTTCCTCCTTCGTCAGGTGAACGATGTGAAAATGAAATCCTCGAAATGAAATCGCATTTATAATTCACAGAACAATGCTTGGTGAGTACAGACAGTTTTTTCAACTGCCCGTTGCCAAGGCAATCAGTGTGCAGACAGACAGGTGTTACCTGCCAGGTCTCACAGAATATACAAATCACCAAAAAAAAACAACAAACAAAAAAAAAACAGAGATAGAGAGGTAGAAACATAGAAAAGACAGCAACTGACCCGTTATATTAAAAACAGATAACATTTGTTCGCTGGTGGGGTAACGTGTAGCGTGACATGAACCCAAGATCCCGGTTGAGGCCGTCCTCATGGGTGCGGAACTTGGCTATCAATTTCTGCTCGACGATTTTGCGTTGTCGTGTGTCTCGAAGGCCGCCTTGGAGTACGCTTACCCGAAGGTCGGTGGATGAATGTCCATGACTGCTGAAGTGTTCCCCGACTGGGAGGGAACCCTCCTGTTTGGCGATTGTTGCGCGGTGTCCGTTCATCCGTTGTCGCAGCGTCTGCATGGTCTCGCCAATGTACCATGCTCTGGGGCATCCTTTCCTGCAACGTATGAGGTAGACAACGTTGGCCGAGTCACAGGAGTATGAACCATGCACCTGGTGGGTGGTGTCCTCTCGTGTGATGGTGGTATCTGTGTCGATGATCTGGCATGTCTTGCAGAGGTTACCGTGGCAGGGTTGTGTGGTGTCGTGGACGCTGTTCTCTTGAAAGCTAGGTAATTTGCTGCGAACGATGGTCTGTTTGAGGTTGGGTGGCTGTTTAAAGGCGAGTAGTGGAGGTGTGGGGATGGCCATAGCGAGGTGTTTGTCCTCATTGATGACATGTTGAAGGCTGCGGAGAACATGGCGTAGTTTCTCCGCTCCGGAGAAGTACTGGACGACAAAGGGTACTCTGTTGGTTGCGTCCCGTGTTAGTCTCCTGAGGAGGTCTATGCGATTTTTTGCTGTGGCCCGTCGGAACTGTCGATCGATGAGTCGAGCGTCATATCCCGTTCTTACTAGGGCGTCTTTCAGCGTCTGTAGGTGTCCATCGCGTTCCTCCTCGTCTGAGCAGACCCTGTGTATTCGCAGGGCCTGTCCATAGGGGATGGCCTCTTTGACGTGGTTAGGGTGGAAGCTGGAAAAGTGGAGCATCGTGAGGTTGTCCGTGGGCTTGCGGTAGAGTGAGGTGCTGAGGTGCCCGTCTTTGATGTCCAAGACACATGAACGAAGGTGGATAAATAAGCTAAGATACAGATTAACCACAATCTAATTGAATTGAATGGCCTGCTCCTGTTACTATGTTCCATTGTGAACAATGAGCCCTTTAAGACCAGTTACCTTGCTGGATTTTATACTGTCCAGATAAATTAGCCTATTTGAATGAGGAGGGGGGGGATTCCCATTGCAAAATTTGGCACGGCTCACTTTCTGAGCTGTCATAGGTCAGCACAACCCCATTTTTGCCAGACTCACAAAATCGGAGCTTAAGTGTAAGTAGGCTATTCGACCATGGAGGCATGCCATCTGAGACTGATGGGGTACAGGAGCAGAGGGATCTGCGGGTACAGATACACAAATCATTAAAAGTAGCGATGCAGGTTAATAAGGCCATAAATAATGCAAACAAAGCACTGGGGTTCATTTCTAGAGGGATAGAATTGAAAAGCAGAGAAGTTATGTTAAACCTGGTTAGAGCACACTTGGAGTACTGTGCACAATTCTGGTCTCCATATTATAAAAAGGATATAGAGGCACTGGAAAAGGTGCAAAGAAGATTTACTCGGATGATACTGGAACTGAGAGGTTATACCTATCATGAAAGATTAAGCAGGCTAGGACTCTTTTCTCTAGAAAAGAGAAGGCTGAGGGGTGACCTAATGGAGGCTTTTAAGATAACGAAGGGGTTTGATAGGGTGGGTGTAGATGAGATGTTTCCACTTGTGGGGGAGACCAAAACTAGAGGTCATAAATATAAGATAGTCGCTAATAAATCCAATAGGGAATTCAGGAGAAATATCTTTACCCAAACAGTGGTTAGAATGTGGAATTTGCTACCACATGGAGTAGTTCGGGTGAATAGCATTTAAGGGGAAGCTAGATGGACACATGAGGGAGAAAGGGATAGAAGGGTATCCTGATAGGGTTAGATGAAGGAAGGGTTTGAGGCTCAAGTGATGCACAAACATCGGCATAGACCATTTGGGCCGAATGGCCTGTTTCTGTGCTGTACGTTTTATGGAATTCTATGATCTTGTTGTCACCTGATGTCCATCTCCGTGCAATTCCCATCAGGACTCGCTGGATGACAATCAGAAGTGGGAACCCTGGGTGGATTTATATTCTCAGTGACCATCTGTAGAACCCTTACTTTCACTCCCGCTATGGTAAATCGGTCCATTAACTAGAAATCAATGGAAATGAAAATCGGATGGTTTCACTCATGGGAGGCCAATCCGCAATGGCAGTTTTACACCTGGGTAGCAGGTTGAATGTACAGCCGTGGGACTCCAAAACTCCACGACCGTTCTGGTAGACTCCTGGTGTTACTTCGGCAGGAGACTGCTGGAATCTAGGCCGCGACTCAGATACACTGGTCCCAGCCTTGCTCCGAAGTTTCCTCAATTGCCTGTTGAGGACAGAAGCTCAGCTCACCTTCTCATCATAAGGTGGATGTTGGGGCCGTGGTTGAGAGCACCTTACATCAGGTGTTCTCGAGTTCCGGACCTTCAATCTTCAGTGAGACCCGGTGTACGGTCAGGATCAGGGTTCCACTGTCGGTGAAGTGGGGCTCATCGTAGTTGGAGGTCCAAGCCATGATCATTGCTGGGGACCCCCCCCCCCCCCACCAAAGATTTATGTTTTGCTACAAGCATTTTATGGTGCCATCCTTACAAGGGGGACCGCAGGGTCAGCGACAGGATGTTTCCTGGGGTGGGGTGGAAAACCCGGCATCCATCCTGCTCCGGAACTCTTTGGCTGGCAGGGAAACCCCAGGGGAATTCCCATCGCAGGGCCTCACCTTGACTCCGCAAGCTTTGTCGGGGTCAGCGCTGGAGGTTGGTTCTTACATCGGGATATGTGCTGTCCCTAAGGAATTTATGGAGTCAGCATTCCCGTAGTACTATGTTGTAGCGTTAGCCTAGATTATAAGCTCCAGTCCTGGTTTTGGTTGTGGAATATGTTGATATTGGGCCAGATACTGAGAGTTCTTAGGTTGATGCTTATGTGTCAATCCTGGCTCAGTTGGTAGCACTCTCACCTGTGAGTCAGGAGAATGTGGGTTCACAGTCCCCACTCCTGAGACTTGAGAACATAATCTAGGCTGCCACACCAATGCAATACTGAGGGAGTGCTGTACTGTCAGAGGTGCTGTCTTTTGGATGAGACATTAATCCAAAGCCACGTCTGTCCTCTCAGGTGGACATAAAAGATCCCATGGCACTATTTGAAGAAGAGCAAGAGGGGCGGCCTGGCCAACATTTATCCCTCAACCAACACCTAAAACAGATGATTTGGTCATTTATTTCATTGTTGTTTGTGGGAACTTGCTGTGTGCAAATTGGCTTCCACATTTCCTACAATAGTGACTACACTTCAAACAGTACTTCACTGGCTGTAAAGTGCTTTGGGACGGCTTGAGATTGTGAGAGGTGCAATATAAATGCAAGTCATTCTTTCTTTATTTGCTGATGCCCTTCCCATACGACATCTGGAACCAACTTACAACTGCAGCCTCCTGGAGGACACGCTCACAAGAAGACAGAGATAGATGTGGTAATTTGTGAATGTTTGCATCTCCATTAAGTGTTCTCAGAAGCCGGGAGATCTTTTACCAGGAATCCCTGAAAATTATGGGCTATGTTCCACTTACATTGATCCATTCCAGAGATTTAAAGCGGGTGGGTCCAGTAGTTACCAATGGTGGGATTTGCATCAGGTTTAAAGAGAGGCATATGCTGTATCAGAGAACTGCAGAATGACCATTGAATTTGTGTGAGAGGTGGGAAAGTAAATAAGCAAAACTCTCATTTGCCTTTCCAATATTATTTTGTTCTGGTGATTCTTTTGTTTTAAAAGGGAATGCATTAGTGTCAGCTTGGCTCAGTTGGTAGAACTCTTACCTCTGAGTCAGAAGTCTGTGTGTTCAAGTTCCACTCCAGCACGTACACATGTAATTTAGGCTGACACTTCAACACAGTGCCAAGGGTGTGTTGCATTGTCAAAGGTGCTGTCCTTTGGTTGAGATACTAAACAGAGGCCATGTCTGAACAGCAGAGAGTGTTCTCCTGGTGTCCTGGCCAACATTCCTCCCTCAACCAACACTACTGAAAAAAAACCTGCTTGTTTGTCTTACTGCTGTTTGTGGGATATTGCTATGTGCCTAATGTTCTACATAACAATAGTTACATTTCTTCAAAAGCAATTAACAGTATATGAAATGATGTTTACCTGAGATGCACTATAGAAAGGCAAATCTCTTTTTCTGATGTGTAGGTATCTGCTATTTCACAGCATAAGTATCCTGTTCCAAGTAGAAAGATTTTGGCACAACAAGTGAACACGTTTCGTACAATTCCGGTAAACAAACTGAATGTAATGGGATCCATTGTGTTTGGCAGTACAGACACTTCACTGTTAAAGTCAGAGTGCCGCTATGATTTAATGCAGATTATGGAACAAATATAGGAAAAAATAACTTTGGAAATGTGAAGTACAAGAGTCAGGACCACTCAATCCTTAAGCATGATCATTTGTGTGGACATACTGGAAAAGATGATCACATTCTTTGCATTCTCCAACAAGGCAGTAATTGTTTTGCTCTTTAATGTTAACAGGATGAATTTAATAACTGTGAACTGTTTGCTTTCTTAAAGAGAAGTGGGCTCAGAAACAAAGATAAAAAGAAATGCAATACAAGGCTGGAACTCTGAAACAGAAACAGAAAATGTTGGAAATATACAGCAGTCCTGCAAGCATCTGAAGAGAGAAAAGATGGGTTAATATTCCCTATCACTGTAACCTCCTCCAGCCCTATAATCCTCAGAGATCTCTGCACTCCTCCAATTCTGGCCTCTTGTGCATCCTGATTTTCATCGCTCCACCGTTGGTGGCCGTGCCTAGAGCTCTGGAATTCCCTCCCTAAACCTCCCCGCCTTTCTACCTTTCTCTCCTCCTTTAAGACGCTCCTTAAAAATCTACCTCTTTGACCAAACTATTGGTCACCTGTCCTAATATCTCCTTATGCTCGGTGTCAAATTTTGTCTGATAATCGTTCCTGTGAAGCACCTTGGGACGTTAAAGGAGCTATATAAATACAAGCTGTTGTTGTTGCTGTAAGACCCTTCGTCAGAGCTCAGAGGAAATCTTTTACACCCAAAAAGGTTATCCTGTTTTTTTTTATGTAGTAGCCAATTTGAGCACAGCAGGGGCCCACGAGCAACAAACGAGGTGAATGTAGCCCTACAGAAGCTTGGCTTAACAGTTGGTCTGTAAGATGCCATTTCCAAAAACTCAGCACTCAGATTGATATCAGGACTTAGCGGGTTAAATTTAAGAATAGGTTGCATAAATGTGGCTTGTATTCACTTGAATATAGATAGTTGAATGGTAATCTGATTGAGGTGTTTAACATCTTAAAAGGACAAATTCTACCTGGTTCAGTTGGTAGAACTCTTGATTCTGAGTCAGAAGGTTGTGTGTTCAAGTTCCACTCCAGGACTTGCACATATAATTTAGGCTGACACTTCAACACAGTGCCAAGGGTGTGTTGCATTGTCAGAGGTGCTGTCCTTTGGATGAGATACTAAACAGAGGCCATGTCTGAACAGCAGAGAGTGTTTTCCTGGTGTCCTGGCCAACATTCCTCCCTCAACCAACACTACTGAAAAAAAACCTGCTTGTTTGTCTTACTGCTGTTTGTGGGATATTGCTATGTACCTAATGGCTACATAACAATAATCACAGTTCTTCAAAAGCAATTAACAGGATATGAAATGATGTTTACCTGAGATGCACTATAGAAAGGCAAATCTCTTTTTCTGATGTGTAGGTATCTGCTATTTCACAGCATAAGTATCCTGTTCCAAGTAGAAAGATTTTGGCACAACAAGTGAACACGTTTTGTACAATTCTGGTAAACAAACTGAATGTAATGGGATCCATTGTGTTTGGCAGTACAGACACTTCACTGTTAAAGTCAGAGTGCCGCTATGATTTAATGCAGATTATGGAACAAATATAGGAAAAAATATCTCCAAAGGTTGATATGGAGAAACTATTTCCTCTGGTGGGGGAATCAAGAACAAGGGGAAATAATCTTAAAATTAGAGCTAGGCCATTCGGCAGTGAAATGATGAAGCACTTTTTCACACAAAGGGTAGTAGAAATTTGGAACTCCCTCCCCCAAAAGACTGTGGATGCTGAGTCAATTCAAGCTTTCAAGACTGAGATAGATTTTTGTTAGCTAAGGGCATCAAGGGATATGGAGCAAAGGCGAGTAAATGGAGTTAAGGTGCAGATCAGCCATGATCTAATTGAATGGTGGAGCAGGCCCAAGGGGCTGAATTGCCTACTCCTGTTTCTATGTTCCCTCAGTATCACACTGTAGTGCCAGCCTAGATTTTGTGTTCAAGTGGGACTGAAGCCCGCTGGCTCACAAGCTGACACATAAAACATGAAGATTTCAGAGGTAACAAAGACTGAGGGAGGTAGAAATCCTGTAGTTTTGTTGTGTGGGAAGAAAAGAAATAGAGACTATGCAATGAGTTTACATTTTGGCAAAGTGAGATAAAGTAGGGAGTAGTTCTGCATATTTGGAGCTTGGAATGAACAAGAGAGGAAAGTTCAAAGGAGCATTGACTATAATAATAGATACGGGGGAGGGGGTAGCATAAAATGATTTGGAGCCAGAACAGTACCACGTCAGCCAGCAATAGCTGATTTTTCATCCTATACAGGTGAACTGGAGTTGTACTACAATGGACCCGAGTCTCGTTAGTACAGAAAAATGGAACTTTGTACCTGGGTGCTTGGATGCCCAGGTCGCTGATTCGTAATGTTAGGAGAATGTGAGGGAGTCTGTCCCCTTATAACATAGGAACATAGAAACAGGATTAGGCCATTCAACTTGAAGTCCCCAGTACATCCAATGGGCTGGCTGGGCACTTTTGAAATGCAACCCCGCACTAGACCGGAGTTATACCGGGGCCGGCAAGATCTGCAGATGGGTCTCACGCCACTTGGCTTTGGTGAAGCAGATTGGAACCTGACAACCTGAGCAACACTGCCACTTTTTTCATTGATATCCAGCCAAAACCACTTCAGAATGATGCATTAAGTGCACCTTAAAATGTAAATTGTTTGTCTATAAAGACAGATAGGCATTAGCTAACAAACGTAGCATTCCTACATAGTGACAGGCATACTATTTTTCACTGGAAAAACAATAATTTATTGAGAACATTGTACCATGGAAGTAATCCCTTTTGAATCTGGACTTCTTATTGTATAAATGGTTGCACCGCTATATTACCAAATTTAGTTGTAGTTTGGTTGTACTCTGCGAACATCTTTCATGCGCGAGAGGTTTCCTTGGCAGTTGCTTTTTTTAAGTGAGTGCAGCAGCTTACATAAGAACATAAGAAATAGGAGCAGGAGTAGGCCATACGGCCCCCCAAGCCTGCTCCGCCATTCAATCAGATCATGGCTGTTCTTCGACCTCAACTCCACTTTCCCACTCAATCCCCATATCCCTTGATTCCCCTAGAGTCCAAAAACCTATCCATCTCAGCCTTGAATATAATCAATGACTGGGCATGCAAAGCCCTCAGGGGTGGAGAATTCCAAAGATTCACAACCCTCCACGTGAAGAAATTCCTCCTCATCTGAGTCTTGAATGGCCGACCTCTTACCCTGCAACTATGGCCCCTAGTTCTAGACTCTCTAGCCAAGGGAAACAATCTCTCAGCATCTACCCTGTTAAGCCCCCTCATAATCTTATATGTTTCCATGAGATCACCTCTCATTCTTCTAAATTCCAGACAGAATAGGCCCATTCTACTCAACCTCTCCTCATAGGACAGCCCTCTCATCCCAGGAATTGATCTAGTGAACCTTCATTGTACTGCCTCCAAGGCAAGTATATCCTTTCTTAGATAATGAATCCAAAACTGTACATAGGACTCCAGGTGAGGTCTCACTAAAGCCCTGTACAACTGTAGTAAGACTTACTGACTCTTGTACTTCAACCCCCTTGCAATAAAGGCCAACATGCCATTTGCTTTCCTAATTTCTTGCTGTACCTGCATGCTAACTTTTTGTGCTTCTTGTACAAGGACACCCAAGTCTCTCTGAACGCCAACGTCTAATAGTTTCTCACCATTTAAAAAATATTCTGTTTTTCTATTCCTCCTACCAAAGTGAAACCTCACATTTTCCCACATTATACTCCATCAGCCACCTTCTTGCCCACTCACTTAATCTGTCTATATCCCTTTGCAGACTCTTTCTGTCCCCCTCACAGCTTACTTTCCCACCTAGCTTTGTATCGTCAGCAAACTTGGATACATTACACTTGGAGCCCTCATCTAAGTCATTAATATAGATTGTATATAGCTGAGGCCCAAGCACCGATCCTTGTGGCACCCCACTAGTTACAGCCTGCCAACTTGAGCCGTTTCTGGACCCTTGGACAGGGTGTGGTGGCCTGGCTTCTTGTGGGGCTTTCTGGTCCAAGCAAACTGGCTACCTGACCAACGTGCTGCAAAATTTGTGGTCGCCTGACCTAGGAATGGTTGACCTTGTTGGATTTTCTGGGGCCTGCCCTCATTTAATATGCATGGAGACCTCCCTGCCTGGATTGGACCTAATGCTGGAAGGGTTGTGAGGATTGGGGTGGGGGGGGGCGCATTAGCAGCTCTAGAAGAGCTGTAGGGATGTGACTGATTAAAGGTAAGTGGCTTCCCACGGTGACAAAGACTTTTTGGCTAGCTTTCCGAAGGCTCTGTGGGACAAAAGAAGAAGCTGGAATAGAAGAGTGGACGTTAAAGTAAATGTGGAGGCAGGAAACAGATTCCGTGGGCAGGGGATGGAGTGAAGCACCAACTGAACCTGCATGAGTTACGTGCGAGGAGGGTAGCCTTACTTGCTCCGGCAGGGTACCCTCCACAGAGGGCAGCAATGCAACGTGCCTTGCAAGAGCTGATGGTCAAGGTCAATGCTGTGCATTGTATCCACTGGGCCCGGGAATGGAAGTGGAAGGATTTTGCAGCTCTTAAGATAACTGCTAAAGTATGGCTACACAACAAAGGAAGGGAGGGTAAGGGAAGAGGAAAGCGGTTGCCACTCATCTTTGGCAGAAACGAGAAGAAGTGGGGAGAGCGGATAGAGGGTTAAAGGTTAGGTGAGTGACAGCAGAGCAGTTGGTAGCTCCTTTCCCCAGCAGACCACAACATGCCACCTACCACCTCCCACCCAAAATGGGAAACGACAGAGACGTAGAAGAGGACGATGTGAGAGAAGCAAAAAGAAGGGTTATGGGGAAAGAAGCAGAAGCAAAGAGAAATAGTGAGATGGATGCAGAAGAGGAGAGCCGGAGGCAAACAGCAATCTTGCATGTAGAGCATGTTTCCTCTCAGGGACTCACACACTTCCTGTTGTATGTTAGCCGTCACACCTTGGATGTCACACTTCAGACATCGCACTTTATTGTATTCTCCGACTTGTCATGAGCGACTTGTTGAAAGATCTGCTGTATATTTATGAATTAATTTCTCGGGCAGACACCTGATAAAAGTCACAGAAATAAATCATTTCAAACAAGGAATGTGTTTCATTGTGGAGCTTTGCGCTATAACAAAGTAAATTTCACTTGCTAGCTACCATGTTTACTTTTCCAGTAATGATGTGGGAACTAAACTCAGGAGCCTCATTTTGCCAAAAGGATTTTGGCTTTGGTAAGATTCAACTGCTTGTGTTCGTACTCTGCCTGGTTCTGAGCTATGATTGTTGTAAAAAGAATCCTCAGGAGGCTGTTGAACACAGTCCCATGTTAGGTCCCATTTTAGCTCCGGTCCCAGGCCGTGTGGCGAGTCTAGCCAAACATTTCAGTCTCAGCTTCTCAACTTGATAGGTTTGCTGATCGACTTAACTAAACCTAACCCGTGTTCAGTTACCTACTGAACATGTTGAGTCTGTGTTGTTCTTTTCTCAATCAACTGTTGGCAATTTTCTTCTATTTTCACTTTAAGGTATTGATCCTCCAGTCCTCCAGTATTTTACCCAAGTGGCCACTCTTTGTGGGGAATTGTCCTCTGCGATCCTGTCCAGAGTCGGGCGGGATTGCAGTGGAGAATGTCGGAAGATTCGGGCGGTGAGGTCTAACATCTCCTCACCGTCTGACTGGGTTGACCCTCCCCCCCCAACCCCGCAGAGACTGTCGCCTCCTGCTCCTTTCCTGCCTGCCGCAAGGGGCAGGGCCTGGGATCCTGGAGAACTTTCCTGCTCTCTGCCACATTACGTGCATGCTGCGGTCAGTCGCAAACAAATTTTACAAAACAACAACTTGCATTTGTATAGCACCTTTAAAACGCCCCAAGGCACTTCACAAACAAACGTTATGCCCCGATCTCAATATGCAATGGGGTCAACATTACTTTCTGACATGCGCCCTGGATGCCTACTGACCAGCTGGATCTAATATGGTAGACAGCGCACTTCCAGTGTGGAATGAGCAAGCGTATGCCACCTGACAGATTGGACCCTTAGGTGCCTATTTTATGGTTGTAAAACGGGCACAGCATGATCAACTTTCTAGGTACATAAGTCTGCGTACATTTCCTATCCACAAAACCTCACTTCCAGCTGTCATGATTTTGACACACTTTTGTGTCACCTTTTCCCATATACATTCCCATGTCCCCATTTATAATGGGAACTGTTGATGTAAACTTGTCATGCTGAATTTACACCCTCCCACCAGTGGTGGTGCTGTAGTGCCTTAGTTTTGCATCTCCCAGCTCCTTTGCTTGTACTGTAAAGAAACTACTACGCTCCAACCAACTCAACCTCTCTGCTTCCTCAAATTGGAATAAGTTTTGTGACTTAACTATAAATAATAATGTGAAATCAAAGCATTATATAAAAATTAGGGCAGAGTATATGGACTGAATGACCTCTACGGGCTCTGACCCAATTTTCCCCGACCCTCAAACCTGCTTCACCTGAAGACTACACATGGGTCTTGACTCCTCGTGCACAATGCCACGGGAGATCAACTAATATGTATAAAAACATTTTGAGTCTTTCACACTATGGACATCACATTCTAAGATATCAAAAGTACTAAGAAAACAGAGAAAGAAAGGCAATCATTTCATGCTGATTTCTTCTGACCTGAGGCTAGGAATTTTCAAGCATCCGCCAGTCTAGAAACTTCCCTCACCAACAGTAATTAACCTTGAAAGAACCTCAGGATGTCCTTATTTATAGCAATTAGACTTAATGGCCTTATAACAGCAAGCTGGCTTAAACAGAAGGGCCTACATTGTGCATCACAAAAGATGCACTTACAAAAGAAAGTGTAGATTCTGAATGACAGGGGTAGAATTTCTGCAGGAGCCTCCCTGGTTTCCTGTTGTAAAGTTGGCAGAAGACCAACGGAAACCCCAGCAAAATAGTGTGAATGGCGATTTACGCCATCTCTCAAGGGTTTCATTTGATCTTCTGCCAAAGTTATGTGGGAGATTGGGGAACCCTTGCGAAAATTCTACCCCACAATCAGAAATGTCAATGAGAATCCACAGGTAATTCTGGAGTGAATTTCTTGTGAGGAATATTAGCGCTGGATGGACCAAATGCCCCTCTCTTCTTCCATACTTAGGTCCTAGAATGTGACTTCTGCAGATTTGCCATGCACCTACATTCACATCCTACACAAATTTGAATTGATCTTCTCCTGCCTTGTAGTGCAACTCACGAACAGCCTGATAACTAGTTCCCATGTGAAGGATAATCGGAATTGCTGTTGGTTCTTCCATATTCTACATGTGGTATTCTGACTAGCAGGCCTCGCAACGTAACCAAGCTTATCTGACTTCATCAAGTTGCATTTAATTATAGAACTTATAGCACAGAAGGAGGCCATTTGGCCCATCGTTCCGTGCCAGTGCTAGCTCTTCAAGCTGGAACTGTTTACTCTAATTCCAATTCCATGCCCTTTCCCTGTATCCTTCCATTTCAAATCCTTATCCAATTCACGTTTAAATACTTTAATAGCTACTCGTGATAAAGCAATCCATATTAGAATCATAGATTCACACAGTACAGAGCGAGGCCATTCGGCCCATTGTGCCTGTGCCGGCTCTTGGAATGAGCTATCCAATTAGGCACACTCTCATGCTCTTTTGCCATAGCCATGCATTTTTTTCCCTTCAGGTATTTATCCAATTCCCTTTTGAAATTTACTATTGAATCTTCTTCCACCACCCTTTCAGGCAGTGCATTCCAGATCATAACAACTCGCTGTGGAAATTCTCCTCATCTCCCCTCTGGTTCCTTTGCCAAATACTTTAAATCTGTGTCCTCTGGTTACCGACCCTTCTGCCAGTGGAAACAGTTTCTCTTTATTTACTCTATCAAAGCCCGTCATCATTTTGATCACCTCTATTAAATCCCCCCTTAACCTTCTCTGCTCCAAGGAGAACAATCCCAGCATCCCTAGTCTCTCCACATAACTGAAATCTCTCATTCCTGGTACCATTCTAGTAAATCTCCTCTGCACTCTTTCTAAGGCCTTGACATCCTTCCTAAAGTGTGGTGCCCAGAATTGGACACAATACTCCAGCTGAGGCCTAACCAGTGATTTTTATAAAGGTTTAGCATAACCTCTTTGCTTTTGTACTCATGCCTCTATTTATAAAGCCAAAAATCCCATAAGCTTTTTTAACAGTCCGATCAACTTGTCCTGCCACCTTCAAAGATTTGTGTATGTGCGCCCCCAGGTTTCTCTGTTCCCGAACCCCGTTTAATATTGTACCATTTAGTTTATATTGCATCTCCTCATTCTTCCTTCCAAAATACATCACTTCACACTTCTCTGCATTAAATTTCATCTGCCATGTGTCTGCCCATTTCACTAGTCTGTCTTTGTCCTCCTGAAGTCTGCTACTATCCTCCTCACTTTTTACTTCAGTGAAAGACTTCAGTGTGCCAAAATAGACCAACACAACCAGGGCCACAAAAAAATTATTCCATGAACTTGTGGACACTGAGTTTGTTAAATTGATGTTCAAGAGGGCAATCTATGGCATCTTCTCTGCATTAACATAGCCTACAGTTCTAATGCAATGTTTCCTCAGATAGGAACAGAAAAAGAAAATCGCCACTTGCCCTGAAACTGTAACTTTTTCCCTTGGCATCTGAAATCTGCATCTCTGCTGTTTGATTCAACCAGCTCTATGTTGTAAAGAACATCTGGTTCACACCTTAGTAGCTCAGGGCAGAAATATGTTGTTACGGGAAAGCCTTCCCATGTGGTTTGTATTTCTTTTTAGAAATCTAAGTTATTTTTAAAATTGATTTTACACGGCGATACAGAGCTGCAGAACTGCTTTAATGTAATAATTAGTCTTGAAGAAGCAAGAAAGACTTTCAAGACATCCTGAAGTGTTCTGCAGCCAATGAATTAGTTGTGAAGTGCACGGAGGTCAGTGGCGGAGTTATCTCCGGGCTTCCCAGCACTCCTGAGGTCCGGTGCTGACCTACGATCGGCACTCTTCCCGTTGCCCTCCCCCTGTTCCTCTCCGGGATTTGCCTGAGGGTTGCTGCTGTTGAGGCAAGTGGCCCTAAATTCATTTGCTTCCAATGGACACGATGCCTTTCTCTCACGACTTCCTCTCTCAGGTTATCCTTGGCTTTGGGTACAAATGTCTGATTAGAGCACAATGATCAATGGAGTAGAGGTAGAAAAATGACCAATTCAAAGTAAATAGAATGGTTCAAGGACTCACCCTAAAGGGTCAACAGAAAGGAACAAAATGTTGATGCAAGATCATGCTTTGGTATTTATTTGGCTGGTGGGACCAGACTCGACTGGCAACTCAATAGGGGACTAAACAATTCAGCTGGGATATTACAAAAACAAACATTGGAGTCCAGACTGATCCAGTTTTGAGGCCAACCTGAAGGAACTGAAAACAGGACTTATAGTGTTGATAGGTGGGCTGGGGGGGTTGAGGGAGTTCTTTAGACTGATGTGAGTCCTGTCATAATCTGTTTGTCCTCAGAGGGTCCACATTCCAACTCATAACTAAGGCTAGAAAGAGGAAAGAAAACATTTACACATTGCCTTGTCGGGTCTCCCAGGAGGTCCCAGGCTAACTTTTACTTTGCAAATATTTTTACATTCAGGACGTCATGTTAAATTTTAGTTGTTTTGTTTGTTTACGGTCTTTACTTGTAACACCGTAGTGTTAAAAACTAATGTTACTCATGCAATAGATAGACATTGCATGAAACACAGGTCCTTATTAGGACTCATTTCAGATGAGCTTTCATACCATGGAATTAGAATGCAGTTCTTGGAAGAATGGGGTCATGTGGGGCAGGGAACTCAAGAAGCTTATATCATCAAACAGAAACATAAAAGGCTGGAGACGCTCAGCAGGTCAGACGGCATCTGTCACGAGTCAGTTGACGTCTCGGGTATTAATCCTCCCTCAGAACTGAAAGGTATTACAGCTGAACAGCATTTCAGAAAGAAGAGAGCAAGGGAAAGAGGGGAGAACCCTCTCCCCTCCAAAAAAACCCCACACGTACAATGGCCACACACATAAGATCAGAAAATGGTTAAAGGCAGATTCCCCCTTTCCCTTGGGCGGGTTATTGTAAAAACTCAAATGCTTCACTAATGTCCTGAGAGAAGGAAACCTGCCATCCTTACCTGGTCTGGCCTATATGTGACTCCAGTCCCACACCAACGTGGTTGACTCTTAACTCTTAACTCTGAAGTGGCCCAGCCAGCCCGTCGGTTGGATCAAAACCACCACCACCTTCTCAGAGCAACTAGGGATAGGTAATAAATGTCATCCTTTGCCAGTTACACCGACATCCCAAGAATGAATTTAAAAAAAGCAAGGCACATCTCTAATAGCTTAAAGTAAAACTCAGCGAATGAACGAACCCAGATTGCTTCTGCACCCTGAAGTGTCAGTTTGGCTCATTTGCTAGAACACTTGTCTTTAGTCTAGACGATTGTGGGTTCAAGCCCTACACAAGGTCTTGAATACATAAATCAGGTGACACTTCAATGGTTTGCAGGAGGTGTTGCCCTGTGGATGGAGCTGTTAAACTGAGGCTCCATCTGTCTGATCAGATAAAAGACAAGCACAGAGTTGTCCTGGTCAATATTCCTCCCTTTTTAAAAAATATTCCATTCTTGGGATGTGGGTGCCGCTAGCAAGGCCAACATTTATTGCCCACCCATAGTTGCCCTGAGAAGGTGGTGGTGGTGGGCTACCTTCTTGAACCGTTGGCAGCGGTTTGATACAACTGAATGGCTTGCTGGGCTACTTGAGCGGGCAGTTAAGAGCTAGACACATTGAGCTCCTCAACTAACAACAGCAAAAACTGCTTAACCAGTCATTCATTCCTTTTGCTGTTTGTGGGATCTTGCTGTGTGCAATTGGTTGCTCTGCTTGCCTATGTTTTGGTAGTGGCCACACTTCAAAATTAATTTACTGCTTCTAAAAGCCTTTGGGACGTCCTGAAGATGTGATAAGCTGCTACAGAAATGTAAGTTCTTCCTTTGTCTTTAAAAGTGCTACATGGGAACCTAAAACTGGAAGGCAGGAAAAATGAAATATTTTTCTCAGCCTTGAGCCTGTGCTGTCAATATTGCTGCCTCAGGGTTAACATTACATCACACCTGACTGTATAAATTTTAAAGAAAATTATATCCGCAACTCACTGATGCAGACAGGGCTGGGGTACCAAAGGGGCTTCTTCTACTTTGAAGTTGATATCATTCTTTTTAAGTTGAGGAGAAGCAAACCTCTTTAACTAAACGTGCACTGTGAACTCCAAAATACCAATGCAAAAAAATGCCAGGAATCCTAATTAGCTCCTGAACACACATTTGGTATTTGGCTACTCTCCACATCGGGCTGGAAAATAACCCAGAACTCAAGATTGAGTCTCGCACCAAAAACAACCCATACTCTATTTGAAAGGTCGCATCTACTAATTTATTTTTCCAATCTTCTACCCTCCCCTCCCCTCCCCCTGAGGTGTTGACTCCCAGCAAGGCACACCAGCAGCCTTCTTGTCCTTATGTGTAACCACATAATGAGTGCCGGTGGGCTATTCGACAACGAATGGCATCACGCCGGGACCTGATCTGCACACAGTAGGGTCATTGATCATGACCAAGTGAGCAATAAAGACCAGAAAGTCCCAGGTTCAATTACTGCTCCAGCCTGAGTTCGCTGATTCACTGGTGGGGGGGGCAACTGGGGACGCAACAATTTGTCTCAGTGCCCTGGGTTATGGAAAACCAGGGTTCATACATCTGATCACTATCCGATGTGTATGTGTAGACACATCAGCTGAGGACATGATTGAGTTTTAATGCCTCTACAGTGGAAGAGCCACCCGACAGTCACTGTAAAGGTTGACATATGACAGATGGCTACTTGAGCAAGATGATATGGGGCACCCGTGGAGCTGTTCCACAGCGGTAGTCAATGCCTTGATAATCCTTCTCCCCTCTCACTGGGCGCAGGTCAGGCTGTTCACACCTGAAGTGCGTTCCGTCTTAAATGACCTGATCCCACTCCCCTCCCTGGCAGGCACCTGTACCTTTTGTCATTAAGTCCCTGTCTACTCATTTCCATAATATTACAATGCTTGGGTATGTTCTCCATATCCACTCTGTCACCAGGACCGCCTACTTCCACCTCTGTAACATCGCCCGTCTCTGCCCCTGCCTCAGTTCATCTGCTGCTGAAACCCTCATCCACGCCT
Source organism: Heptranchias perlo (assembly GCF_035084215.1). Taxonomy (NCBI): domain Eukaryota; kingdom Metazoa; phylum Chordata; class Chondrichthyes; order Hexanchiformes; family Hexanchidae; genus Heptranchias; species Heptranchias perlo. The sequence goes on along the minus strand of NC_090333.1, from coordinate 12,127,863 downwards.
TTTTTACCTCCATACTGGACTATTCCAATACTCTTTTGGCCGGCCTCCCATCTTGCACCCTCCATAAACTTGAGCTCATCCAAAACTCTGCTGCCCCTATCCTTACTCGCACCAAGTCCCGTTCACTCATTACCCCTTTGCTCGCTTACTTACATTGGCTCCCGGTCCATCAGCGCCTCGATTCTGAAATTCTCATCCTTGTTTTCAAGTCCCTCCAAGGACTCGCCCCTTCCCATCTTTGTAATCTCCTCCAGCCCTACAACCCTCCGAGATCTTTGCGCTTCTCCAATTCTGGCCTCTTGTGCATCCCCGATTTTCATCGCTCCACCATTGGTGGCCGTGCCTTCAGCTGCCTAGGTCCTAAGCTCTGGAATTACCTCCCTAAACCTCTCCGCCTCTCTACCTCTCTCTCCTCTTTTAAGACTCTCCTTAAAACCTACCTCTTTGACCAAGCTTTTGGTCACCTGTCCCAATATCTCCTTATGTAGCTTGGTGTCAAATTTTGTTTGCTAATGCTCCTGTGAAGCACCTTGGGATGTTTTATTATGTTAAAGGTGCTATATAAATGCAAGTTGTTGGCAATCCCAGTATTCTCGTTATACGTGTTAGTGGAAAAAAAAGTTTAATTGAAATATCGCGGTTTTATCATTTTTTAAAGGTGCGCTAATTTTCCTGAAATCACTGTACAGTTTGTCACATGGTGCTTACAGACAGAGATGGGGATAGTCACTTCAATGCGCATATGTCAGGAACACTGCTGTAGGTTGATTGCTGAGGTTTGATTGGGTCAGGAAGTATCAAGGGTAGGTAGGCCTTGTAAGGCCTGGGTCCTGTCCTTTGAGGAACAGCTCGGAGCGGGTTGTTACTTTGACTTTCTTGGGGGGAGCTCCGGACCTTCGTGGGAGTTTCCTAGATTGGCAGAGCTTCAAGTGCTGATCTCCCAGGCTGCTGGGTGTTCCTGTATTATCTTTACCTCATTTAAAGAACAACAACATGTGGATGGACCAGATGTGAGATGTTGTTGGAGTTTGCTTATTGATCAAGAAGGAAGAGTCTGGGAGAGGGGAGAATAAGTGAGAAAACATTGAAGCGTAGAATCATTTTTGCAATGCTAACCCTGGCTAAGCAGCTCTAAAAAACGTGAAAATTGCTATGATTTCTAGCGCACTAAATTGGGCCGTGTAGCGCACGTCGTTTCGGCGTCTCCGACATCCAAGATGGCGTCTTGGATGCGCACACACGTTTCCAGCGTGACGTGAGTCAGACGCCACCTTGGTATGGGAGTTAGAGCAGGCGCAGATAACGAACGCTGGAATCGTGTAAAGTCGGGAGAAAATAGCTTCAATCAGTGTGCAACGCTGATTTAAAGTGATAAGACACCATTTTGGGACTTAACACGCAACTCAACGCACAGTCTTAAACCCAATCATCTGAACGTGTCTTAGAGTGCCTGGCGGACCCCCCACCAGCGCTATTTAAAGGAACCATGCAGGATTTACAGGTTAGTGGCTGGATTATTGCTTCTGGCTGCTGAGACACTTGTAACCGTTTTTGGAGGTCTCCTAGACTTGAATACTAGGACGCAGGGACATAGCCTAACATTTAGAGCCAGGAGTGAAGTTAGGAAATGCTTCTACACACAAAGGGCGGGAGAGGTTTGGAACGTTCTTCTGCAGACGGCAGTTGATGCTTGCTCACTTGTGAATGTTAAATCTGGGATTGATAGATTTCTGTGAACCAAGGGTATTAAGGGATATGGGGCTAAGACAGGTACATGGAGTCAGGTCACATGTCCACCACGATCTCATTGAATGGTGGAACAGGCTCGAGGGGCTAAATGCCACTGCCACTTGCTGCCTCCTGATATGCGCCACCTTCTCCTTCAAGCAAGCAGGATGTGTGTCTGGGTGATTTGCCTGTTATGGTTAAATAGCTGCCAGTGTGTGTGGCCTGTGAGTTGTGGGTGGGCGGCTTGAAACAGTGGTAATGTGTAAGGGTGAGAGGAAGCATCTGGTTGGAAGAGTTGAGTACTGATGGAAAGAGTTTGTTGGCATGTGGGTGATGGGGGGTGTACTGCGTGGTGCAGTTGGTATGAGATGCCACTTGACAGTTGACCTCACTCAGCTTGACCACTCATGTCAAAGCATTGAACTTCTTCCTGCACTGCATCAATGTTCATGATGCTGTGTGCCTGGCATTGACTTCGTCCCCCACTGCCTCCCACTGTCTTTTGGATATATATCTGGAGTGCCTCTTGGCCCCCTCCCCCCTACCGCCCCTGCGGATATAGGATGTCCCTCCTTCTGTCCACCTCTTGCACCAAGGCCTCTAGTGCATCAGCAGAGAACCTTGGTCCACGCACTCTCGCAGGCCTGGTACCAACTCAGATCAGTAGATTGGTGAGGTCTGGCGTGCAGATTGGAGGATGTGGGATTTAGTAGTGCGCAACCTTTATTCAATGTTTTAACATAACTCATCAGTGTGTAAACATAGGGATGGTACCTGCATCTGTGTTTTACGTGTGCGATGTCTGATCTCCGTTCAGACAGTAGACTGTTATTTTCATCAAACAACAGGTACCAGCTACCTTTAAGAGATTTCTAAGCAACATCCTCACTTTAAGAGATTGAGCTCCCCTGGTGGTGGAAAGTGCAAATTGCATTGATTCCACACGCAAGGCCTGGAATGGAACTCTGATTGCAGGTTAGTACTCGGGCCGGCCGAAACGCGTGTCCTGACTGCGCAGGGGTCATTGGGCGCGGGGTAATAGCACATCACGCTACCTACGCCCAAAAATGGCCCTTATTCAGTTTTCCCCCCCTAGTTTCTAAAGCAAATTACTTAGAGAGAGACAACAAATTGCATTTGTACAACACCTTTCACATGAAGAAATGGCCCACAGAGCATCAAAGATACCTAGCAGGAAATAGAAAGAAAGGACTTGCATTTATATTTCATCTTTTATATCCTTAGGATGTCTCAAAGTGCTTCACAGCCAATAAAGTACTTTTGAAATGTAGTTACTGTTATAATGTAGGGAAATGAAGAAGTGAATTGTTACACAGTAAGGTCCCATGAACAGCAATGAGATAAATGACCAGATGAGCTGGTTTTGGTGGTAGTGGTTGAAGGATCAATGTTGGGCAGGACACCAGGAGAACTCCTCTTCGAATAATGCCACAAGGCCTTTTATGGCCACCTGAGAGGGCAGATGCGGCATCGGTTTAACATCTCATCCATCAGACGGCACCTCCGACAGTGCAGCATTCCCTCAGTACTGCACTGAAGTGTCAGCCTAGATTACATGCTCAAATCTCTGGAGTGGGACCATGAACCCATGACCTTCTGACTCTGCAGCTGGAGTACCACCAACTGAACCAAGGCTGACAACTGCATGGGAAAGAAGTTAGGGGAGGTGATTGGAGGCGTGGTCGAAAAGAGAGTTCAAATCGAGTTTGCAAACAAATGATTCCAGATGGCTGCTCCACTCCGTATTAAAAGGAAATACACAGAAATCCCAAGTCAAGGAATGCCAAAAAAATAAACGGACAGATCGAGGGAAAAGCAGGCTCAGTAAAAGTTGACTATGAAGACAATGAGTTCATCTTTAAGAGGTCCGGGTGCCACCCGAGCAGGCAGCCCTGCACTCTGCTCCAGCCCTTTCTTGGTGCACCAGGATGACATTACGCCGATGGTACAAGATAGAGCAATTTCTGAGGGAGCCCCTGGAAGACCCCCCAGTGCATTTTTTAGTGAGGCTTGCACCATGGGGCAGCACAAAATTTGAGGCAGCTGCAGAATTCAGATTTTCCACTCCCTCTACGACACACCTGTGCCGGTGGCCCCAAAGGAACACAATTTCATGATGTCTGAAGGCTGTGAAACGGGTGATGTTATTAAGGTCAGTTGATGATATATATGACAAGATTTCAGAGATTTTGCAGCTCAGCTGTTTTCAACTAACCACGTGAAGTTCTCCATCATACTAGCGCTCCCAAGTCAGAGGGAACCAACAAAGAGCTTCCTGCACTTGACTATGGATACAAAGCAACAACAACATCGATGTTGAGTGGAGGAGAAGTTAGAATGCACAGAAATAAAGAACTTTCATTCATATAGCACTACCACAACCTCAGGATGTCCCAAAGAGCTTTACAGCCAATGAAGTACATAGGAACATAGGAACAGGAGTAGGACATTCAGCCCCGTGTGCCTGCTCCACCATTTGATAAAATCATGATGTGGAGATGCTGGTGATGGACTGGGGTGGACAAATGTAAGGAGTCTTACAACACCAGGTTATAGTCCAACAGTTTTATTTGAAATCACAAGCTTTCGGAGGCTTCCTCCTTCGTCAGGTGAGTGAGATCATAAGATCATGGCTGATCTGTGATCTAACTCCATATACCTGCCTTTGGCCCATATCCCTTAATACCTTTGGTTGCCAAAAAGCTATCTATCTCAGATTTAAATTTAGCAATTGAGCTAGTATCAATTGCCGTTTGTGGATGAGAGTTCCAAACTTCTACCACCCTTTGTGTGTAGAAATGTTTTCTAATCTCGCTCCTGAAAGGTCTGGCTCTAATTTTTAGACTGTGCCCCCTACTCCGAGAATCCCCAACCAGCGGAAATAGTTTCTCTCTATCCACCCTATCTGTTCCCGTTAATATCTTATAAACTTCGATCAGATCAGTCCTTAACCTTCAAAACTCTGGATAATACAACTCCAATTTGTGTAATCTCTCATCGTAACTTAACCCTTGAAGTCCGGGTATCATTCTAGTAAACCTATGCTGCACTCCCTCCAAGGCCAATATGTCCTTCCGAAGGTGCGGTGCCCAGAACTGCTCACAGTACTCCAGGTGCGGTCTAACCAGGGTTTTGTATAGCTGCAGCATAACTTCTGCCCCCTTGTACTCTAGTCCTCTAGATATAAAGGCCGCATTCCATTTGCATTATTGATTATTTTCTGCACCTGTTCAAGACACTTCAATGATCTATATACCTGTACCCCGAAGTCCCTTTCGACATCCACAGTTTATAACTTTTTACCATTTAGAAAGTTCTATCCTTTTTTGATCCAAAGTGGATGACCTCACATTTGTCTACATTGAATTCCATCTGCCACAGTTTTGCCCATTCACCTAATCTATCAATATCGCTTTGTAATTTTATGTTTTCATCTACACTGCTTACAATGCCATCAATCTTTGTGTCATCGGCAAACTTAGATATGAGACTTTCTATACCTTCATCTAAGTCGTTAATAAATATTGTGAATAATTGAGGCCCCAAGACAGATCCCTGTTGGACTCCACTAGTCACATCCTGTACTTTTGAAATGTAGTCACTGTTGTAAAGTAGGAAATGCGGCAGCCAATTCGTGCACATCAAGATGCCACAAACAGCAAGGTGGTAATGATTAGATAATCTGTTTTTTAGTGATGTTAGTTGAGGGATAAATATCAGCCAGGACACCAGGGAGAAATCCCCTGCTCTTCTTTTAAATAGTGCCAGGGGATCTTTTACATCCAACTGAGAGGGCAGACAGGAGCCTCAGTTTAATGTCTTATCTGAAAGACGGCACCTCCAACAGTGCAGCACTCTCTTGGTACTGTACTGGAGTGTCAGCCTAGATTTTGTGCTCAAGCCTCTGGAGTGGAACTTGAAACCACAACTTGCTGACTCAGAGATGAGAGTGCTACCAACTGAGCCACAGCTGACCAGAGTCAGAAGAGCTGTAAGACAGATAGATAGAGATTTGAAAAAGAGAATGAGGATTGTAAAGTTGATGCTGTTGCAAAGATGGGGTAATAGTTGAGTGGGACTCTGAATGGGGTAGGATACAAGGGGCTGAGTTCTGCGTGAGTTGGCGGCTTTTTTTTTTATTCGTTCATGGGATGTGGGCGTCGCTGGCAAGGCCAGCATATTATTGTCCATCCCGAATTGCCCTTGAGAAGGTGGTGGTGAGCCGCCTTCTTGAACAGCTGCAGTCCGTGTGGTGAAGGTTCTCCCACAGTGCTGCTAGGTAGGGAATTCCAGGATTTTGACCCAGCGACGATGAAGGAATAGCGATATATTTCCAAGTCGGGATGGTGTGTGACTTGGAGGGGAACGTGCAGGTGGTGTTGTTCCCATGTGGCTGTTGCCCTTGTCCTTCTAGGTGGTAGAGGTTGCGGATTTGGGAGGTGCTGTCGGAGAAGCCTTGGTGAGTTGCTGCAGTGCATCCTGTAGATGCTACAGACTGCAGCGCCGGTGCGCCGGTGGTGAAGGGAGTGAATGTTTAGGGTGGTAGATGGGGTGCCAATCAAGCAGGCTGCTTTGTCCTGGATGGTGTTGAGCTTCTTGAGTGTTGTTGGAGCTGCACTCATCCGGGCAAGTGGAGAGCATTCCATCACACTCCTGACTTGTGCCTTGTAGATGGTGGAAAGGCTTTGGGGAGTCAGGAGGTGAGTCACCCGCCGCAGAATACCCAGCCTCTGACCTGCTCTTGTAGCCACAATATTTATGTGGCTGGTCCAGGTTGTGTAGGATGAAGCTCAGGAAGCTGTTAGGAGGGAGTTGGAATAATAAAGCTGTGAGGTGAATGTTTTGTTTTGGCACTGGTGGCAGTGAAATAGGAGCTTGGCAGGCGATCTAACGGAGGTGGAAGCGGGCACTTTCTCTTGGCATAGAAGAGTTAAATCTAGAACACAAACACAAACTAAGGTGTGGCAAGATGACATGGGGTCATAGTGAAAGGCAAATTTCGGACTGATATCAGGAAGTGTCTTCAATGAGTGATCCATGTATGATTAGGATAGCAGAGTCAAAGAACCTGGAATCACTTAAGAAACAGCTGGATGCTATAATAGGATGACGATAGGATCTTTCTGGATGGATAAATTAAGACGGTCTGAATATCCTTCCTTGTCTGAATAGATCTTGAGATGTCCTTGATAAATAGCTGACCATAGATTCAGACCCCGTGTATCATTTTCCAAAGCTTCTCCGACAAAGTAAAAACGTTGCCATTTAGTTCTATTTCTGCCACTTTGAATGGGAATTTGCAATTGCTCGGAGAGTTGAATTTTAGCACCATGTGGCCTGATCTCAGCAGGCTGCCAAGATTCCATTTGCAAGGCAGGAAACAAATCTTTGTTATGAAGTACAGTAAAGCCTATCTGATGGCTCCCTTTGGAATTGACTGCAGGTACTCTACAGACAGCTGGTCTCCAACTCACATCCAAACTTGACTTTGTAATGTATATATGGCAACAGTTGTTAGTTGGACATCAGAGACAATTTTCTTTCTGTTGAAAAGACTTTTACTTCTCTTTATGTTACAAATATAATTTAACACTTGCACGTGCAGATATTACTGTCGGCTTCTTGTTAATATTATAGTTTCATAGAATGATACAGCACAGGAGGCCATTCGGCCCATCGTGCCTGTGCCAGCTCTTTGAAAGAGCTATCCAATTAGTCCATTCCCCTGCTCTTTCCCCATTGCCCTGTAAATTTTTTCCCTTCAAGTATTTATCCAATTCCCTTTTGAAAGTTACTATTGAATCTGCTTCCATCACCCTTTCAGGCAGTGCATTCCAGATCAGAACAACTCGCTGCGTAAAAAATGTTTCCTCATGTCGCCTCTGGTTCTTTTGCCAATCACCTTAAATCTGTGTCCTCTGGTTACCGACCCTTCTGCCACTGGAAACAGTTTCTCCTTATTTACTCTGTCAGAACCGTTCATGATTTTGAACACCTCTATCAAATCTCCTCTTAACCTTCTCTGCTTTAAGGAGAACAAGCTCAGCTTCTCCAGTCTCTCCACATCACTGAAGTCCCTCATCCCTGGTACCATTCGAGTAAATCTCTTCTGCACCTTCTCTAAGGCCTTGACATCCTTCCTAAAGTGTGGTGCCCAGAATTAAACACAACACTCCAGCTCAGGCTTTATAAAGGTTTAGCATAACTTCCTTGCTTTTGTACTCAATGCCTCTATTAATAAAGCCAAGGATCCCGTATGCCTTTTTAACAGTCTTCTCAACTTGTCCTGCAATCTTCAAAGATTTGTCTACATAGATCTCTAGGTGTCTCTGTTCCTGCACCCCCTTTAAAATTGTACCATTTAGTTTATATTACCTCTCTTTATTCTTCCTACCAAATTCACATGTTCATGGTAAATTCCTGTCTTTTACTTGAATGGAGGCATCAATGGCCTTGAAAATCTGTGGAACCACTCCTCAGTATAATCACATGGGAGTGTCTGCTGGTTTTTCCCTCCTCCTGACCCCACTAAAGTATATGGGGTCAGGGGGTGCGCACCAGATTAGTATTTCTATGGTGGACACCCATCTTGGATGCCTACCAGGGGACGGTGGAGGGGGGGGAGGTTGGGGTTGGGAAATGCAGTGCTGACCAGTCACTACTGCAGCGGACGGTGGATCCACACTATCCCTCTACAACCTTTTCAGCCCAACTAGGGCCGGTTTCAGTGACAATGAGGCAAGTTTTTGTAGGGGTCCCCACACCTGCCAGTATGCCTCAGCAGAATGGAAGCCAGGACAGAGGAAATTCTCAGCATGGGAATTTTCTCCCCCAACTCTGCTCCCTCCAATGTCAATGGACCACATTTGGGGAGGACTCGGTGCATCCTGGTCCCGGCCAATTTCCCGACCCCCTCCACCGCATTACTGTTTTACGTTGGGAGTGTGCAGCCTGGCCCTGTGGATTTTCAGGGTCTGCCCTTAAGCAGGCTAATAATTCTGTAAAAATAATGGGGAGAGGAGATTGAAGGAGTGTGTTGAGTTGTCATACGACAACAGTGTCTACCCATTTCTTGAGTTTAGAAGGTTGAGGGGGTGATCTAATCGAGGTCTTTAAATTGATGAAGAGATTCATTAGGGTAGACACAGAGAAACAATTTCCTCTGGCGGGTGAGTCCAGAACAAGGCGGGGTAACCTTAAAATTAGAGCTAGGCCATTTAGTGAAATCAGGAAGCACTTTTTCACATATAGGATACTGGAAATCTGAAACTCTTGACTCCCAAAAGGTTATGAATGCTGGGGGACAGTTGGAGCTTTGAAGACTTAGATCGATAGATTTTTTTTCTTAAGTAAGGGTATCAAGGGATATGGATTGAAGGTGGGTAAATAGAGTTGAGGTACAGATCAGCCATGATCTAATTGAATAGCGAAGGGCTGAATGGCCTTACTCCTGTTCCTGTGTATAAAGGGGAATGATCAGCTACAAATCTTTTGTTGCCGCATTTACGGATGAATTGGGTGAGGCTCTACTCCAGGCACAGGATTGCAGATAAGAGAATTAGACACCGAGGAACCTCACAAAATTTACTCCGTTTTTTAATTGTGCTATTACAGGAGCTGCCAGTTGGTTCTGAGGCTGTAGGTTGTGGGTTCAAGTTCCTCTTGAGCACTTGCATGCATAATAGGTGATGGTGTAATTCAGTGCTCCCAGTCACAAGTAGCATGTTAAGAGTAGCACATCTTGGGAAAGTACAAGGCTTGCTTCACGTGATTTTCTCTCCCTTTAAATAATGCACAAAATATCACAGGCTTGGCATCCATGATTTGCTGAAATGTGCTGCCTGAGATCACAGAATCACACCCTATAATGTAAGCTGACACTCACTGCGCGGATGGACACTAAAGATCCCACAACACTATTCGAAGACGAGCACTGAGTTCTCCCAGTGTCCTGACTAATATTCATCTCTCAACCATCACCACCAAAAAAAACCAGGACTGGATAGTCATTCATCTCTTCATTTTATGCACAGCAAGGTCACAACATTGCTGTTTGTGTGACCTTGCTGTGCATAAAATGAAGGCCAGTTTACCTACTTAACAACATTCAAAGTAATACATTATATATTTGAGAAATTGTTGGAGGTGCGATAAAGCATTATACCAATGCAAGTCTTTCTAACAGTGAACAGTACACGAGTCCTGTACCAAAACAACTTTTTGTATTTTGGGTTACCTTTTCTTCTCATCTTTCCATTGTCTCCCCTCATTATTGGTCAGATAATCCCTAAAATATAGTTAGCAACAAACCAAATTCCATGGATACACTTGTTCTAGAGGGAGCAGATTTGTGGATCAAAGCTTTGCTGAAGGGAAACCTAAGGCAATAAACTGGGCCTGATGTATGTTCACATTGAAAAATGGACAAACACCCACTCTATAGTCCAATGGTGCTCTAGATTCAGTGAATTCCAAAACCCAACTGGCAAGGCTGGCATTTATTGCCCATCCCCAGTTGCTCTGAGAAAGTGGGTGGTCTTCTTCTTGAACCACTGCAGATTCTTTGTAATGGTTTGACACAACTGAGTGGCTTGCTCGGTCACTTTCAAGGGCAGTTAAGAGTCAACCACATTGTCGTAGGACTGGAGTCACATTTGGGCTAGACAGGTTAAGGACGGCAGGTTTCCTTCCCTAAAGGACATTGGTACCAGTTGTGTTTTTACAACAAGCCATGGTCATTTTTACTGATACCAGCTCTTCATTTCCAGATTTTTTTGGTTCCCATGGTGGGAATTCACATCGTCTGGATTACTAGTCCAGGAACATAACCATTACTCTATCACACCCCCTATTTTGTGACAGGGAAATTATCGAATGGAACAAAATATCATTTTTTAGGCTATGTCAGTGTTGAGTTTGAAAGTGATGACTGCCCACTCTTTGTTGCCTCGAGCCCCATCTGCTTGTTGTGGTGGTTCCAGTGAAAGTTAAAGACTCCACAGCACTATTCAATTGTAAACAATTTTACAACACCAAGTTATAGTCCAGCAATTTTATTTTAAATTCACAAGCTTTCGGAGACTTCCTCCTTCCTCAGGTAAATGTTTCAGGAGCTCCTTGAAGCCTACGCATTTATACATGTGGCAGGGAGTTCTCTTGGTGTCCTGGCCAACATTCATCCCTCAACCAACACCATCAAGAACAGATTAACTAATCATTGCTGCTTGCTGTGTGCAAAGTGGATTTCGCCCTTGCCTACATAACAACAGTTGGTGAACTTTGAAGTGATTCATTGCAGGTGATGTTTCTGAGAGACAAGGTGAGACACTATATAAATACAAGTCTTTTGCTCTTTCTTTCCATGTCACCAATCAAGCTTAGAGAGGTCATGTGTATAGCTTGTGTGGGTAAAGGAAATGCAGCACCCGTGGAGCAAGTGGTGCACTTCTGAGGGTGAGGTTTAGATACATGGCTGGGGCAGTGGAAAAGGACCTACGCCCTACATTTTATCTGGTCTTGAAGCGCTCGACATTGACGTGAACAAAATAGAAAATCGCTCAGTTCCTCACCACTGAAATCCCTCGGCTTGGTGAGCACAAAAATCAAACTTTGCCCTTCTCCCCACCTACGATGTAAATTTTTGTTTTTGCTGTTTGGCCGTTAAGCTTCACCTGGGGAGAGCGGAAAGGGGACAACTGGGCAGGGAGGATTGCAGGACTGTTACAGAACGTGCATGGTTTTTCTTTACTTTAAATGGAAGGAAAATCAGGCCAATGCTATTAACTGTGTGTGATCCTCTCATTTCCTCACCCAAGCAACTCTGAACACCCAGACAGTAAAAATCCACCCTTATATTTTCTGAGTAGAGCTTAACTCAACCACAAGACTATAAATTATATGTCAAGTGAAATAGATTTAGTTCACATTGTACAAATGTGTTCAATTACTTTTATCTTCTGGTTGGCTTTGAAATGGGTACATTTGAGTCAATTTTATGGATCATAACATTTTCTGGTTTATATGAAGGAAAACATGTGCAGTCAGATGAATAAATGAAGAAGTCTTACCATCAGAATTACATTAGAAAATGGACAGTTAGACTTTTACATCTTTTCGCTATTTCTCATGATTCTTTCCAACGATAAAATTGAATCGTTTTGTTTTACACTCTGTCATAATCGCACTGATTTTGTTTTTGAAAGCACGATCTCCGGGTGGGACCCTCACCCGTAGGAAGCATGTCGAGAAATCGCTGTCGAATGCCTCATGACTTTCGTTCAATTGGGTAGAAAGTAGTGGGGAGCGCTGCCCCTGATTTCTCTATTTTGTGTTTCCGACGGGCGGAGCTCCATGGCAGGAGTTTGCGTTCAAAGGGTCCGACCTCAGGTACCAAATTAATGACACGAAAACTGAAATAACTGTGAAAGAGCTCTCCGCTTGGTCCCATCCCCTTGCCCTTTCAGATGTTTCTTTATTTTAAAAGCTAATGCGGATTCCATCGCTATTTTTGGTTGCCCAATTGAGAAGGAAAACATATATTTTTAGAATCCTATGAAAATGTACATTTATTAATCTTGTTAGGGGTGCTGTTCTGTGTCAGTTAGCGTGCAACCACAAATAAATCAACGGATCCAGCCCGTGAGGATTAGTTGCAATCTCCTGCGATGCGTCTGGTGAATTTCTTTCTTGGCTTCACTGCCGTAAGATTAACTGGAAACATTGAATCCAGACGTTACCGAGAAATGTATCGCCCTTCGTGAATACCACAAGGCATGACTCTTTTCCACAGCGCAGCTGGATCAAACTGTTTGGAAAAGAGAGTGCAGCCGCCTCTGTTCTGCCGCAATTGGGGGGCTTAGTGGTCATAAATGTCGGCTGATCTTAACATAACTCTGGCGCGCACTGCATTATTGCAGATCAAAGTGTAGCCAAGTTGGATAAGCTGCTCCCCTTTTAGTAACCTTTCAGAGCAGGACCATTTCTCATTTAAGAACATAAGAAACAGGAGCAGGAGTAGGCCAATCGGCCCCTCGAGCCTGCTCCGCCATTCAATAAGATCATGGCTGATCTGATCCTAACCTCAAATCTAAATTCATGTCCAATTTCCTGCCCGCTCCCCCGTAACCCCTAATTCCCTTTACTTCTAGGAAACTGTCTATTCCTGTTTTAAATTTATTTAATGATGTAGCTTCCACAGCTTCCTGGGGCAGCAAATTCCACAGACCTACCACCCTCTGAGTGAAGAAGTTTCTCCTCATCTCAGTTTTGAAAGAGCAGCCCCTTATTCTAAGATTATGCCCCCTCGTTCTAGTTTCACCCATCCTTGGGAACATCCTTACCGCATCCACCCGATCAAGCCCCTTCACAATCTTATATGTTTCAATAAGATCGCCTCTCATTCTTCTGAACTCCAATGAGTAGAGTCCCAATCTACTCAACCTCTCCTCATATGTCCGCCCCCTCATCCCCGGGATTAACCGAGTGAACCTTCTTTGTACTGCCTCGAGAGCAAGTATGTCTTTTCTTAAGTATGGAGACCAAAACTGTATGCAGTATTCCAGGTGCGGGCTCACCAATACCTTATATAACTGCAGCAATACCTCCCTGTTTTTATATTCTATCCCCCTAGCAATAAAAGCCAACATTCCGTTGGCCTTCTTGATCACCTGCTGCACCTGCATACTAACCTTTTGATTTTCTTGCACTAGGACCCCCAGATCCCTTTGTACTGCAGTACTTTCCAGTTTCTCGCCATTGAGATAATAACTTGCTCTCCGATTTTTCCTGCCAAAGTTCTGGCCCCTCAAGTCATCTCCGCTGTGTCAGATTCATTTGTGTGAAAGGAAATGGACCTACAAAAGTATAATTGGTTTTTCTTCTAGTGTCCAGAGAAGACTGACACTCAGGCCAAAAGTTACTTAATTAGCAACAACAAAAGCAACAAGTTGCATTGATATCGCATTTAAGATAAATGTAAAGAATCTTACAACACCAGGTTATAGTCCAACAGTTTTATTTGAAAATCACAAGCTTTCGGAGATTAACTCCTTCGTCAGGTGAGTGAGTGGGATTCCTTGAACGTTTCGCATTTATAGTCAGAGAACAATACCTGGTGATTACAGATAATCTTTCCAACTGCCCGTTGTCAAGGTAATCAAAGTGTTCAGACAGAGAGGTGTTACCTACAGGACCACCGAATATACAAACGGCCAGAACAAAAGACAGAGAGAGGGAGAAACATCCGAAAGGAAGAGAAAGACAGAGAATGACCCGTTGTATTAAAAACAGATAACTTTTATTCGCTGGTGGGGTTACGTGTAGCGTGACATGAACCCAAGATCCCGGTTGAGGCCGTCCTCATGGGTGCGGAACTTGGCTATCAATTTCTGCTTGACGATTTTGCGTTGTCGTGTGTCTCGAAGGCCGCCTTGGAGAACGCTTACCCGAAGATCGGTGGCTGAATGTCCTTGACTGCTGAAGTGTTCCCCGACCGGCATCTCCACATCATGGCATTTAAGATAGAAAAATGTCCATTTCTGTTTGTGCCCCCTGTGAAGCGCCTTGGGATATTTCTCTATATTAAAGTTGCGATATACTTGTCGTTATTCATATTCTGAACTTCAAAAAATAAACTCCACAAATTCTATCTCAAAAATAAGCAACTATGGGCTAACATTTCTGCAGAGGTTCTCCTGATCTCTGGCGGATTGTCCGAAATCCAGGAAAAAAGAGAGTAAATTTACGCCATTTCTTTGCGAATCTTCAGCTGAAGATACAGCAGAACCCCGCGATAATTCCAGGCACATATTTAATTTTTCTTGTGAGATCGGACTCCAATTTCCAGCATGATAGGAATTCAACAAAACAATGGAAAATAAATTATCCTTCAAACAAGGCAGTAGGGTTTGTAACCAGAGGACACAAATTTAAGATAATTGGCAAAAGAACCAGAGGCAATAATGAGGAGAATTGCTTTTATGCAACCAGTTGTTATGATCTGGAAGGTACTGCCTGAAAGGATGGTGGAAGCAGATTCAATCATAACTTTGAAAAGGGAATTGGATAAATACTTGAAGGGGAAAAATTTGCAGGGCAATGGGGAAGGGCAGGGGAGTGGGACTATTGGGATAGCTCTTTCGAAGAGCTGGCACAGGTACGATGGGCCAAATGGCCTCCTTCTGTGCTGTATCATTCTATGATTCTATAATCCTATAAACTCATTTTGATTTTCAGTATTTAGGGTGTAAAAGATCCACTCTGAAGGTTTTTCTTTGCACTTGTGACAATAAAATCCAAGCTATTTGTAAAAAGTGTGTAAACTGGAATTCAGAGCAAAAAAAGGCTAAGCAACAGGGCTAAATTACAAGGAAATTAGATGAGCTAAGAAAGTAGTAATAGTTATTCATCAGAAATAAGGAAAGATCCACCAAGAGAAAAGTTCTGGAGAGAGCTGCAAAGCACAACTACATGTTCTAAATCCATATGAACTGTGACTAAAAATAGATGGGATCAATGCAGAGGATATAGTATACATGGACTTTAGGAAAACCTTTAATAAAGTGCCACATTGGAGATTACTAGAGAAGATTAAGGGGTATGGAATTAGGGGGAAAGAACAGCCAACTGGATTTAAACATTGTTTGGAAGGGAGAAAACAGGGAGTAGGGATTAAGGATAGTTTTTCAGAGTGGTTTGGAAGAGAGTTGTGGTGTCCCACAGGGTTTAGTTTGGGGCCACTTCTGTTCACTGTGTGTATCAATGATTCAGATATCGGCCTAGAGGAAGTGGATGTCACAAATTGAAGATGATACCATGACCTACGTTGAAGACGCTTGACTCCTCCAGATGTGATACTTCCTTGACCTTATATTGTATAGGGCCAATTATCCTCTTTGCAGGGCCTGGGAAATGTTCAGTTCTCAGGTTACCGCGTAGAGGAGAAGGCGACAAAGACCTGGGTCTGTGCCTGCAATATGCACAGGGCCAGCGTTCATAGGGAAATGAGGCAGAAGGGGGCATTCCAGGTTCTCTTACTTCAGTTTCCTCCAGATAAATCCAAGGGATGCCCAAATACACGGGCTGTTAGTGAGGATTGGGTTGGGAGCAAGCCAAGGAGGAGCAGCAGATCAGGAAAATCTATTTCTGACTTTTCCCCAACAGGACCTTTGGGCTTTTTGGGGCCTCTCAGGCCTACAGCTTTGCTACTGTTTCAACCCCCCACCCCCACCCCGGTTCCCGGCGCAACTCCCTGCCAGGGAACAGGACTGCACTGATGATGCCCCCTGTGCTATGCTAATTCCTGAGACTTTGGAGGTGATTTTAAACCCCAAGAACGGATGGGTTGGCGGCGGGTGGGAGTTGAAAATAGTTGGTTTTTTGGGGTAGCAACCGCAAAGTTTTCGGACTTTGCATTCCCGGTCGGAAGCCTGTACTTTTACACGCCGTTTTAAACCCGGAAATAAAGCCGGGTTGCGGTCGCGACCCAAAAAACAACTATTTTCAACTCCCACCCGCCCCCAACCCACCCGTTCTTGGGGTTTAAAATCACTCCCCCTAGCTCAGGGGAGTGGATGGAGGAAAATCAGCCCCTTTACTTGTAATGAAGCCCAGTACCCCATTAACCTTTTGATTGCCTTTTTTGTACCTACAAACTACCTTTAAAAGTCTTACGCATCTTGACCCTAAATCCCCTTTATCGTCTAACTCTCTTCCCCTCCCCCCCCCCCCCCCCCCCCCACACAGTGCTTCCCCATTTAGAATGTGGGCCCGAAATTGTGATAGGAACGCTCTGCTGGAGGAAATGCAGCAGAGTGGACCCAAAGTGTGCCTGAGTTGAAAGCCACAGAGCCTGTTCCCAAGTTGTGGGGATGGGGTCATTTGCGTACTCGGGGAACAGAGTCCGCGCCTGTGAGGGCAACTCGGCGGCACTCGCCCCGCACCGCTGGCGCCGTGCCACTCCGCTGGAGGAAAAGAGGCCCAGCTAGGGTTTCATTGGCAAAGTGCTTCAAATCTTCAGCTCTCAATGGCTCCAGTGAGACATTTCTTGAAGGTAATCGATTACCTTCTAGCTGTAGGAGTTCTGGGGCCTTCCCTGGGGCTCAGTAGGACTCACGCCACTTCTCAGCTGGGGTTAGTTCTGCTGAGGCCTGCTGAAGGCGAACTGAGGGGAATGTGTAAGTGTCCCTTACCCCTGAAATGGGCAGGAGTCGAGGGGCACAGCCATGCGACAGGCCGAGATTCCACACTGCCCAATATTCACCACAGGAGTTTTTACAGTCTTTATAGACCAGTAATTATTTTATATTTAATTTTTTAAAATTTCATTCACTTTCATTGCACATTCACTTGTATCAGAATATATTTTAAGAAGTGAAGCCTACTTCTCTTCTTTTTGTGGTCTGAGTGATCACTGCTTACAGTTGTTTTAAATGGAGCAGTGAAAATTACCAGCGGCTAGAAGGGACAATGTAAAAATTAAGAACTAGTGACAATACTAAGGCATTATTTGAACAGGTGCTGAGGGTAGAGTACTCAGCAAAAATGTTGCAGCTATACCTTTTATAATTTGGACATTTCAACACACAGAAGGCTGTTAAGATTCTTTATTAGGTCACTGTAAAATCAGACGTCAAAGGCCACATGTCGACTAAGAGTATCAGTTTATAATTTCCGATTATCATTATCCGCCCTCCGTAAACTTCAGCTCAACCAAAACTCTGCTGCCCGTATCCTAACTTGCATCAAGTCCTGCTCACCCATCACCCCTGTGCTCGCTGACCTACATTGGCTCCCGTCCGTCAATGCCTCAATTTTAAAATTCTCATCCTCGTGTTCAAATCCCTCCATGACATCGCCCTTCCCTATTTCTGTAACCTCTTCCAGCCCTACAACCCTCTGAGATCTCTGTGCTCCTCCAATTCTGGATTCTTGTTCATCCCCTGGTAGCATAGTGTTTTGTTACTGGACCCTAGTAATCCAGAGGCCTAGACTATTATTCTGGATTCATGAGTTCAAATCCTACCACAGCAGCTGGGGAATTTAAATTTAATTCATTAAATAAAATCTGGAATTAAAAAAAACTAGCATCATTAATGGTGGTCATGAAACTTCCAGATTGTCGTAAAAACCCATCTGGTTCACTAATGTCCTTTAGGGAAGGAAACCTGCCGTCCTTACCCAGTCTGGCCTATATGTCACTCCAGACCCACAGCAATGTGGTTGATTCTTAATCACCCTCTGAAATGGCCTAGCAAGCTACTCAGTTGTTCAAGAAGGCAGCTCACCACCACCTTCTCAAGGGCAATTAGGGATGGGCAATAAATGCTGGCCTTGCCAGCGACACCCACATCCCATGAACAAATTTTAAAAAAAAGTCCAGTAACAACAACTTGCAATTATATAGCGCCTTCAATGTAGTAAAATGTCCCAAGGTGCTTCACAGGAGTGTTTTCAAACATAATTTGACACCAAGCCACATAAGGGGATATTAGGACAGACTTGGTCAAATAGGTTTTTAAGGAGGGTGGAGAGGTTTAGAAAGGGAATTGTAGAGCTTAGGATCTAGGCAGCTAAAGGCACGGCCGCCAATGACGGAACGATTAAAATCGGGGATGCGCAACAGACAAGAACGCCTCAAATTTAAAATTCTCATTCTTGTGTTCAATCTCTCCATGGTCTTGCCCCTCCCCATCTCTATACCCTCCTTCAGCCCTACAACCCTCCAAGATCTCTGCGTTCCTCCAATTTTGGCCTCTTGTGCATCCCCGATTTTCATCGCTCCACCATTGGTGGTCGTGCCTTCAGCTGCCTAGGCCTTAAGCTCTGGAAATCCCTCCCTAAACCTCTCTGCTTTCTACCTCACTCTCATCCTTTAAGACACTCCTTAAAAACCTATATCTTTGACCAAGCTTTTGTTCACCTGTCACATTACCTCTTTACGTCGCTCGTGTCAAATTTTGTCTGATAATGATCCTGTGGAATGTTTTACTACGTTAAACGTGCTATATAAATGCAAGTTGTTGTGGTAAAGGGTTTTATACCAAATTCCTTCAAACATTTCATGTGAGCACTAAAAGCTGATGCTTGATATAAAATACATTGACATCATAGTCCACATCTGGCTTTTGAGAACCAAAGACACAGTAACAAGCCTTGAATTCATAAATTCACAGGAGTCAAAAATCTAAATCTGCTGATTAATTAGGTTTAGCTTGTGCACTTGGCGATCACGTTGTCAGGACACCTTTGGTCCAGAAATTGGTCCGAGCAGCGATCGTTTTTCAGGCGCTACTTGGGCTACTAATGCCCCAATATGGCGAGCAGGACGTGTGCGCACGTTTCTGCTTCCTACCTCCCGACTAATTTCCTATTCATGCCACAAGATTGCCTCCAATTCCACCCAACTCAACTTTAGCTGCAATTTTTTTGCGCAAAACCTTATCAACCAACTTCTGAAAATCCACATACGTAGCATCCATCGATCCTCCTTCATCCACCACCTCAGTGACCCTATCAAACAACTCTATAAGGTTAGACAAGACTTCTCTTTCACAAAATCAAGCTGATTCTCCTCAATCAGCTTCTCCTTTTCCATGTCTTGCTCTATCCTGCCAATGGATCGAAGCAATTTCCCCACTACTGACAATCAACCCACTGGCCTGTAAGTTTGTTGCTTTCATTGAATCATAGAAAGTTTATGACACAGAAGGAGGCCATTCGGCATTCGGCCCATCGTGTCCGTGCTGGCCGAAAAAGAGCTATCCAGCTTAATCCCACTTTCCAGCACTTGGTCCGTAGCCCTGTAGGTTACGGCACTTCAAGTGCACATCCAAGTACATTTTAAATGAGTTGAGGGTTTCTGCCTCTACCACCCTTTCAGGCAGTGAGTTCCAGACCCCCACCACCCTCTGGGTGAAAACATTTCTCCTCAGCTCCCCTCTAATCCTACTACCAATTACTTTAAATCTACGCCCCCTGGTCACTGACCCCTCGGCTAAGGGAAATAGGTCCTCCCTATCCACTCTATCTAGCCCCGTCATAATTTTATATACCTCAATTAAATCTCCCCTCAGCCTCCTTTGTTCCAAAGAAAATAACCTCAGCCTATCCAATCTTTTCACATAGCTAAAATTCTCCAGTCCTGGCAACATCCTCGTAAATCTCCTCTGTACCTTCTCTAATGCAATCACATCTTTCCTGTAATGTGGTGACCAGAACTGTACGCAGTACTCATGTTGTGGCCTAACCAAGTTTTATACAGTTCTAGCATAACCTCCCTGCTCTTATATACTATGCCTCATCTAATAAAGGAAAGTATCCCGAATGCCTTTTTAACCACCTTATCTACCTGTCCTGCTACCTTCAGGGATCTGTGGACATGCACTCCAAGGTCCGTTTGTTCCTCTACACCTCTCAGTATCCTCCCATTTATTGTGTTCTCCCTTGCCTTGTTAGCCCTCCCCAAATGCATTACCTCACACTTCACTGGATTGAATTCCGTTTGTCACTTTTCTGCCCACCTGACCAGTCCATTGATATCTTCCTGCAGTCTACAGCTTTCCTCCTCACTATCAACCACACGGCCAATTTTTGTATCATCTGCAAACTTCTTGATCAAGCCCCCCCACATCCAAGTCCAAATCATTAATATATACCACAAAAAGCAACGGGCCTAGTACTGAGCCTTGCGGGACCCCACTGAAACCAGCCTTCCAGTCTCAAAAACACCCGTCAACCATTACCCTTTGATTCTTGCCACTGAGCCAATTTTGGAACCAACTAGTCATTTTCCCTTGGATCCCATGGACTTTTACTTTTTTGACCAGTCTGCCATGTGGGACCTTGTCAAAAGCCTTGCTAAAATTCATGTACACCACATCAAACACGTTACACTCATCGACCCTCCTTGTTAGCTGCTCAAAAAATTCAGTCAAATTAGTCAGACACGACCTTCCCTTAACAAATCCATGCTGACAGTCCTTGATTAACCCGTGCCTTTCTAAATGACGATTTATGCTGTCCCTCAGAATCGATTCCAATTATTTGCCCACCACCGAGGTTAGACTGACTGGCCTATAGTTATTCGGTCTATTTCTTTCTCTCTTTTTGAACAACGGTGCAACGTTAGCAGTCCTCCAATCCTCTGGCACCACGCCTGTAGCCAGGGAGGATTGGAAAATGATGGTCAGAGCCTCTGCTATTTCCTCCCTTGCATCTCTTAGCAGCCTGTGATACATTTCATCTGGTCCTGGTGATTTATCTACTTTCAAAGATGCTAAACCCCTTAATACTTCCTCTCTCACTATGTTTATCCCATCCAATATTTCACACTCCTCCTCCTTAACTACAATCTCTTCATTGTCCCCCTCTTTTGTGAAGACAGACACAAAGTATTCATTAAGAACCATACCCATATCTTCCGCCTCAACACATAGGTCATCTTTTTGGTCTCTAATAGGCTCTACTGTTTCCTTAGTTATCCTCATGCTCTTTATGTATTTACAAAACAATTTTGGGTTTTCCTTAATTTTACTTGCCAGTATTTTTTCATGCCCTCTCTTTGCTTTCCTAATTTCCTTTTTAATTTCACCCCTGCACTTTCTATACTCCTCCAGGCTTTCTGCAGTATTGAGCTCTTGGTGTCTGACATAAGCTTCCCTTTTTTGCCTTATCTTACCTTGTATGGTCCTTGTCATCCAGGGGGCTCTAGATTTGGCAGTCCCATCCTTTTTCTTTGTGGAAACATGTTTACTCTGAATCTTCCCCTTGAATGCCTCCCGCTGCTCTGACACTGATTTACCTTCAAGTAGCTGTTTCCAGTCCACTTTTGCTAAATCACTTCTCAGCTTAATAAAATTGGCCTTTCCCCAATTTAGAACTTTTACTCCTGTTCTATCTCTGCCCTTTTCCATAACAATGCTAAATCTAACTGAATTATGATCACTACCACCAAAGTGCTCTCCCACTGATACTCCTTCCACCTGCCCAGCTTTATTCCCTAAAACTAAGTCCAGAACTGTCCCCCATCTCTTGCTGGGCTTGCTATGTACTGGCTAAAAAAGTTCTCCTGAATGCAATTTAAGAATTCTGCACCCTCTATACCTTTTGCACTGATTGTATCCCAGTTAATAATCGGGTAGTTGAAATCCCCTACTATTACTGCCCTATTGTTTTTGCACTTCTCAGAAATTTGCCTACATATTTGCTCTTCAATCTCCCTCTGACTGTTTAGGGGTCTATAGTACACTCCCAGCAGTGTGACTACCCCTTTTTTGTTCTTTAGCTCAACCCATACGGCCTCATTTGATGATCCTTCTAACATATCATCCCTCCTCACAGGCGTAATTGTTTCTTTAACCAATGTTGCCACCCCCCCTCCTTTTTTATCCCCCTCTCTATCTCGTCTGAAAACCCTGTAACCAGGAACGTTGAGCTGCCATTCTTGCCCCTCTTTAAATCATGTTTCTGTAATAGCTAAGATATCGTACTTCCATGTGTCTGTCTGTGCCCTTAGCTCATCTGCCTTATTCACTATACTCCTTGCATTGTTGCTTCCTTTTTTTTGACATGATGTTTGCCACCTTCCATAGCTCCGGTACTATCTGCAAATCCAGTGACCTTTGGAAGATTATAATTAATGAACCCCATTTTGCTTCTTTTAATACCTGCAGGTTTGAACCATCTTTTTTGTAAATTCGTTCTCGCTAGCAAGGCCGGCATTTATTGCCCATCCCTTGTTGCCCTTGAGAAGGCGGCAGTGAGCCTCCTTCTTGAACTGCTGCAGTCTGTGTGGTGAAGGTAGTCCCACAGTGCTGTTAGGTAGGGAGTTCCAGGATTTCAACCCAGCGATGATGAAGGAATGGCCGATATGTATCCAAGTCAGGATGGTGTGTGACTTGGAGGTGATTGTGTTCCCATTCACCTGCTGCCTTTGTCCTCCTAGGTAGTAGAGGTCATGGGTTTGGGAGGTGCTGCTGAATAAACGTGGATATTTTCCTGACTCGAATCTAATTATTTTATTCATTTTTTTGTTTTATTTTTACTAACACTTGTAAATTTCTCCCCTTTACTAGTTTCCACGCTGTTCAGTACCTCTGCACCATAACTTCCTTTTCCAATGTGAAGATTGAAGAAAAGTGTTAAATTAGCAGTTCTGCCATGCCCTTAACCTCTACTGTTGTCATACCTGAATCTGTTTTTAGTGGGCCCACCTGATTTACTGGTCTTTTTAAGCACAGTGCTTGAAAAATGTTGATGACACCCTTGATATCATCTGCAAGTGTTTTTTAATACTTTTTTTTCACCCTTTTATCATTTTTGCCATTGTTCCCCTCCTTTTACCTAATATTGGTTCTTACTGGACCCTTTACCAGTTTTTCTTGACTCTTTCTTAGTCAGACTTAATCTTCCTCTGTCTGTTGTCTTCTTCTGAGTCTGTTTCTTAACGTTCCAAATACTTGAATAATATTTTCCATACATCAAAGCGAGCCAAGGGAATGTGTCTTATCAAGGAATTCTTTGATTGAGACAAGAACATTTCTGAAATACATGTTGTGATAGGTTCTATCGGTGCTGATCGAGGTCCCTATTGACCACAAAGGCCACCAAAGGAAGTTTTTTTTGCAGGAAGTACTTCCTTATAAGGAATAACACAGGCTATTGATCATGGAAAAGTTGAGCCAATTGTTTTTTAAGGGGCCTTTCAGGGTCAAGAGTAATTAAAAATAAAGTTTGGTCCCTTTGGCCCTTTCCATATCTTCCTTCTCAAGTTTTGGCCATCTGGTTTTATAGATCTCTATTTTAAAGAAGCAAATGTCCTTTCCTTTTGAAAATCCCAAATGTCAAAACAGATTGGAGTTTTAATCTCATCCTATCTTGTTAGATTCCTTTCTAATTTCACTTCATTATGGTCACTATTCCCTAGATGCTTCCTTGCTACCAGATTGCTAACTATTTCTAGTTCATTACTCATAACTAAATCAAGTATTGCCTACTCCCTTATTGGGTTGAAGACATGCTGGCGTTAGGAAATTATCTTCAATGCATTGAACAGATTCCTTTCCTTCTTGTGCTGCTGTTTCTTTCCCAGTCCATATGTAGGTTAAAATCTCTCATTATTACCTAACATTTTTTGTTCTTGAAGGCCTCCCTGATCTGTATGCATTCCTGTTAAATCATCACAATCTGGGAGGTAGGTTAAATATTCCCACCACTGTTTCACACGGTTTTCTGTCCGTTAGGTTTATGATAATGTGTGTATGTATTGAAGTAAGGAATGTGCAGGACTGGGAGTGACCATTGCAATCCATCTTGCTGGCACCAAAGTTAAAAAAAAAAGCACTAACAGATCAAATAAAGAATTTAGGAGGAATTTCTTTACATATATAGTGATGAGAACTTGGAATTCATCGCCACATGGAACAGTTGAAGCAGATAGCATTGACACATTTAAGGGGGGGCTTGATGCATACATGAGGGATAAGGGAATAGAGAGATATGGTGGACAGGGTGGGAAGAGGTAATTAGTGTTGGGGAATGCCCCTGTGGAGTATAAACACTGGCATAGACCAGTTGGGCTGAATGCCCTGTATCTGTGTTGTAGATCCTATGTAATCTGCTTACTCCACCAAATATCTGCTACTTTCTCTTGAATTTGCTGAAACTGGCTACCGGGAGTCTGTTCCACATATTTATCAGACTGGTACTATCCCCAAATCCAGTGAGGCTTGGGAGATTAGAATGAATGCGCTCTGCAGTTTCTTCACTCTTTCTTTTGACACCCACAGATGGATTGCCTGGATTATTTGTATCAAACAAGGGTTGTGTTAGTCCACATGCTCAGGGTCAAGGTGGCTCAGTGGTAGCGCTCTCACCTCTGATGGTAGTGGGTTCAAGTCCTGCTCCAGAGATTTGTAGTACGTAATCCAAGCTGACACTTCAGTGCTAGTACTGAGGGAGTACTACACTGTCAGAGGTGGCATCTTTCAGATGAGGCCCCATCTGCCCTCTTGGGTGGATGTAAAAGATTCTGTGGCACTGTTTCAAAGAAGATCAGGGGAGTTCTCCCTGGTGTCCTGGCCAATATTCATCCCTCAGCCAACATCATTAAAGCACATTATCTCATTGCTCTTTGTAGGACCTTGCTGTGTGCAAATTGGTTGCTACAGTTTCCTACTTTACAACAGTGACTACACTTCAAAAGTACTTCATTGGATGTAAAGCACTTTGGGGCATCCTGAGATTGTGAAAGGTGCTACATGAATGGAAGTCTTTCAATTAAGGTTTTTTTTTTAGTTACCGGCAGAAAAACACTAAGTCATTTTATTTTATTTCCTCTCTGCTCTCCTAGTTTGTCAGTGGCTCGTGGGGGAGGTGGAGTGAGCCGTCTCCGAGGTAACGGGGCGGTCTTTCCAGTTGTTGGCCCCAATGCCGGGCACAACCTACAGTCAAATAAGAGACAGAATGACAAGTTCTGCCCACACTTGGCAGACCGGTTACGCGTGTACAGTCATTGGAACACTACCCAGAGCCGCCGCGCTGTCGGGTCTGTCAGTCTGTGTGAACTGTAAAAGTAAGTATTGTTTTTGTTTTGTTGCACAAATTTTAGAAAGTTGAAATAAGTTTTAAAAAAAATAAATACTCCAGAAAGGTTAATATTAGAGAGTGAGAATTATGATTAAAAAGAGATTGCCAAAAACATTTAAATATGGGTGCAGTTTGTGCAGCGGTGAAATATAAAGTGAGTGAATTTCATTTTATTTCCGAATGAGTCTTAACTTCCGCGGTATGCCCCGTACAGATTTCTGATTTAAAACGGGTATTCGGGTTAAAACACACAAACTAGGTCGAGGTGGTGGACTTTTACTAACGTCCCATTGACGCCAGGCAGCTTATGTGGACGTGTCTGCATTTCTCACTGACTTTGAGAGAGAGCTCTCCCTTGTGTCAGGAGATATCCCTCCAGTATCCACACTGACTCTCGTAACCAAACCAGGTTTTTTTTAAAAAAAACCTTTTATCCTTGGAGCATCTCCCTTTGCAAATAACCAGAGAATTAGTAGAAGAAAACAAAAACTTCCTTTTTAAACCGAAGCTAACTAGATGGTCTAGTACTGCATTTGAATTCGCAGGGGCACACAGTCCGAGTTATCGTTCACAGAAGAAATAATCCACTCGGAGTCTGTATTTTTACTGTGTAAAAATGAACACGGTGGCACTTCAGATACCTTTCCCAAATCTCAAAACTAATATTTCAGGTCTTACTCTCACCTGCTTATATATTTTTATAGCAAATTAGTGTGATTTCTTATTTTTTTCAAGTTCAGAATTAGTTTTGAACGTCACACTTATTCCTTTAGCTGCACTGGGACTCTGTTGATTCATATTAATTCACATCTTGGGGTATAATTATTATTGCGTGGAATGAAAGACTGAGGCATGGATGGATTTCTTGAGGTGATCAAGGCAGCTAATATTCATATTCAAATATATATAAATCCATATGAATAGTCTGTATTCAATAGGTTTATTTTGCAACTTTATTGTATTTAAAAAAAGATTGCGGGGGTAAAATTTGCCTTAGGCAGGGATGTAAAACCAAAGGTATTGCATCTGCCACCCATTAAACGCCCACCCAATTTCCAGTTCCATTGACTCCAGTGGGATTGAATATCGGGCAGGGCGTATAATGGATGGCAGATGCGATGCCGCTGGTTTTGTGACCCCGCCCAAGTCGAATCTCATCCCCTGTGACTTTGCGGTGAAGATGCGCTGTTGTTAATGTTTTGTCTCGGTTGCAGACCACAGTGCTTGAAGGATGTTGCAGGATGGATTTTGATAAACTGTCATGAATGGGCATTTTCCTCTACAATGTCTAACTCCAACATCACTTCAACAGAATCGGCTTCCAATGCAACCAACGACACTTGCGCCAAAAACTCAGTGTCAGTTAATGTTCCGATTACATTCATGACTATTGGGATCCTATCGAATATCGTCGCCCTAGTGATCCTGGTGAAAGCTTACAATAGGTTTAGACAGAAATGGAAAGCGTCCTTCCTGCTGTTTGCCAGTGGCCTTGTCTTCACAGACTGCTTGGGGCACCTCATCAACGGGGCGATAACGATCAGAGTGTATGCACTGGAGAAGGACTGGGAGACTATCGACCCCTCAGGGTACCTCTGTCCGTTTTTAGGAACATGCATGGTTTTCTTCGGCCTCTCGGCTTTGTTCCTCGGCAGTGTCATGGCAATTGAGCGGTGCTTGGGCATCACGATGCCTCTTCTTCACTCTGCCAAGATGACCTCCCGACGCGCCAAGTTTATCCTGGGCTACACTTGGCTGTTTGCACTGAGCGTCGCTTTGCTTCCCAACCTGCACTTTGGCAAATATACAGTTCAGTGCACTCAGACTTGGTGCTTCATAAAAACGCAAGATGTTACATATGGGATGGAGAGCGGGATTTTGCTCCTGTTCTCCTCTTTGGGATTGACTGCACTTGGCATTTCCTTGCTATGTAATATAATTAGTGGTGTGGCTTTGGTGAGAATTCGAGTCAAGAGCAAACCCCACAGGACAGGAAAATCTCACCATGGAGAAATGTTGGTCCAGTTAATGAGCATAATGTGTGTCTCCTGTATTTGCTGGGGCCCATTCCTGGTAAGATATCCCACCTATATTATCTCTCTGTGTACCAAATACCTGTCTCCAAATATTTATCATCACTGGTTAACATCTTTGCATAAAATTCCCCTGTGCACTATGTTTATGCAGTTGTCAACCCCGTTGACAATGAGATCTGGTAAACGGATTAACAACTGTGCTATAGTAATGTGCAGAAGTGAATATGAACGCATGAACCAGTGTGCTACCCAAGGATATTAGCTGGTCATTGGTACCTATTTATGCTGATGATTCATCGCTATTTATAAGGGCATCTGTTGAATGCTGAATTGTTTTAAATGGCAAGTATGGCAACTAGCAAAGTAAACTCACTGCTCTTATCTTAAACCTTAGTTAAATAATGTACCTTTTATATAATTTAATAGGAAATCTTAAAACCATTTAGTATATGTCTACATTATTACAAGTCCAGTTTGTATTTATATAACAATGAATAAATTTTAGGGCACAGTGAATACAGGAACATAGGAAAGTGCAGGGCCAGAAACGGCACTGCAGTTTGTCTGCCTGATGCCAAAACTTAATGCTCCTCTTAATTCAAATGATTTAATTGAAATTCTCAGATAATTCAATTTTTTTAGCATGGAAAATTGATGTTGAATTATAGTAAGTATTCCCTCAATCGTCCACTTCCTTAAATATTGATCAAATTCCCACGCTATCTGCCCCCACTGACTCCCTGGGAAAGTCCAGTCCACATGTTCACTGTGCTCTGCATAAAGCAGTTCCGCCTTAATTCCCCCTTCTACACTTGAGCCTGTTTCTCCTGGTTATGGAATTTGTGGCAATCTTAAACATATTATCAGGGTTCAATATTATCTATTCGCTTAAGAATCTTAAATACTTCAATAACATCTCTCCTGAGCCTTCTTTTTCTCAGACGTAGTAGTGTATATATATATAAAAATTGAAGGACATATTTAGTAAGTGAAAGTTATGTGAAAAAAACCATGACAAGAACAACAACTTGCTCTTCAGAAAAACGTTCCAAGACACTTCACTGAGGCATAATAATCAGAAAAGCCGATGTCAGGGGCGTGCAGTCCTTTATGCTCGATTTTGCCACATGCGCTCTATCCATGTGATGACCCCATGTCCAAGAGTGAAAGAGAAAAAATTTCCCCTCTTCGATGCCATAATTTAAGATGCACTTACAGCATAGCTGCCAGTCTGGGAGGGATTGGGCTCCTGTGATGCCGCTACTTTGAATAGGCATCTGATGCTTACTAGCTGGACTCATCCTGGAAGAATGGACACTTGCGCAAGGTATGGGAGAAACCCAAGCAACATGCCAAGACCTTCAGTAGAGAAGGAAGGGGAAGAAGGGCAGGAAAAAATGGTTTTAATAAAAAGCATCGAGAGCCCGGTTGAGTATCTGAAGTAAAATTAAAGGGCCGATTTTCTGAATGGGCGTTACGAGTTTATTCTTATTATTCATTCTTCGGATGTGGGTTTCGTTGACATGGCTGGCATTTATTGCCCATCCCTAGTTGCCCTGAGAAGGTGGTGGTTAGTAGACTTCAAAGGGTAGTTAAGAATCAATCACGTTGGCGTGGGACTGGAATTGCATGTAGGCCAGACCGGGTAAAGGTGGCAGATTTCCTTCCCTAAAAGGACGTTAGTGAACCAGTCGAGGTTTTTATGAAAATTCGACAGCTTCACGGTCACTTTTACTGATACCAGCTTTTTATTTCTAGGTTTTTAAAAAAACTGAATTCAAATTCTTAAAGTGCCATGTTGGGGTTTAAACTTAGGTTCTCTGGGTTACTAGTCCAGTAACACAACCACTACACGTGGGTAGCCTCGTCCATCGTTCATGTACTGAGAAGTCGTCCGCACGCTTTCAATGATTTTCTGTCTGTGGGGGAGTCCAAAATTAGGGGTCATAAATATAATAGGAACAGAAGGATATGTTGTTAGGATTAGATGAAGCAGGATGGGAGGAGGCTCGTGTGGAGCATAAACACCGTCATAGAACAGTTGGGCTGAATGGCCTGTTTCGGTTCTGTAAATCTATGTAAAAAGTGATTGTGCTAAAAACTGTAGGTAGTGTGCCTGTGATATGCCAATATACGCGGCTGTGCCGGCAGCACTCGTTTAGAAAATTGGCTCGTTGACTCACTGCACCGCCCTGATTCACGCGGTAAGAGTGTAGGGTCTGCCCAAAATATAGATGTCTCGGCAGCTGCTTCGCTTTTTCTGGTGGTTTCGGCGCTCTTTCTACCGAGCCCAGGGGATTAAGGCCTAGGCAGATGCAAGGACTCGTGTCCCAGCTCCACAATTTCGATCCCTGGCCCAACTGTTACAAAACAATGACTTTGGTCAGCAATCACATGAGTTATCAGAAGCCTTGCTGCGAATGTTGGCTTTTGTCAGAGTTAAATCAACTGCACTGGTTTCAAAAGGAACACAGAGTTGCGTTAATTCTCAAAATGCAGCAGTCTAAAACAACAGTTTATTTTCTGCTTTTAAGCTGTGCTATTTTTGGCTTTGGGATGCAAATTTATTTCGAATGCTTTAGTGTCTTCATTAAAATAATGGACTGAGGAATTTCATATAAAGAAAGACTCATATTTGTATAGCACCTTTCATGACCTCAGGACGTCCCGAAGCGCTTTACAGCCAATGAAGTACTTTTGCAGTGTAGTCACTGTTGTAATGTAGGGAAACGCGCCAGCCAAGTTGCGCACAGCAAGATCCCACAAACAGCAATGTGATAAATGACAAACTAATGTTTTAGTGATGTTGGTTGAGGGATAAATATCAGCAAGAACACTGGGGAGAACTGCTCTGCTCTTCTTCAAAACAGTGCCATGAAGGCAGACAGCACCTTAGTTTAAGGTCTCATCTAACACCACTAGCCTAGATTTTGTGCTTAAGTCTCTAGAGTGGGACTTGAACCCACAACTATCATGAAATACAGAGGCAAGAGTGCTGCCACTGAGCTGCGGCTATCATGCATGACAATGGCCTCATCATTAACATCACACAGTAGAAGTTCAATTCCTCAGCTGGTTTGTGATATTACAAAGCTTTATGCATTTGGATGACATTTCTCCGCTCTCTATTTTGATGGGTTATTAACTAGTTTATTTAAATGGGTTAATGCCTCTCTTAAAATGGCAGAAAAAAGGAGAGTCTCTGCAGTTGTGCACTGATATCACCAATACCAATTTCTAGGTTTTCATTTTTTAAGTTAGTGTGAAAATCAATGTACTGCAAAATTCCTTAACCAAGATGTTAGCTTCCCAGTTCTCTGCATTGCATGTTTTATGACTAACAATAAATTATGACGTGAGTGACAGTGATAATTTGATTGATGTCAGTCTGCAGTGACTGAGAAAGCAAAGTAACATCTCACAGGGGAGCTGTGGATTTTAACATTTACAAATATCCGCACTAGTACTGGACCTAATGGTATTTTTGTACTCGGATTCCATATGTACTGACACAGCACTGACAGGACCAAAACCGCACTGAAATTCTTTATCTGAAATACCACAGGCAGGCTTATGGCGTTAAAGCATTAATTATTTCATTTATTAAGGATTATACTTCAGAACTCAGTCTTTCTTTTTTCTTACAGCCTCCGTGTTTTTAAAACCCAAGCATGGTATCGCCTAATCACTACTTCCTGATAGTATATATCCAATTCACTTTTGAAAGTTACTATTGAATCTGCTTCCACCGCCCTTTCAGGCAGCGCATTCCAGATCATAAAACAACTCGCTGAGTAAAAACATTGCTCTTCATCTGCTCCCTGGCTTTTTTGCCAATTATCTTAAATCTGTATCCTCTGGTTACCGACCCTCTTGCCAGTGGAAACAGTTCCTCCCAATCTACTCTATTAAAATCCCATATAATTTTGAATACCTCTAATAAATCTCCCCATAACCTTCTCTGTTCGAAGGAGAACAATTTCAGCTTCTCCAGTCTCTCCACACAACTGAAATCCCTCATCCTGGTACCATTCTAATAAATCTCCTCCGCACCCTCTCCAAGGCCTTGACATCCTTCCTAAAGTGTGGTGAATAACACACCAATACTTATTAAATAAATAGCACAATGACATTTGACAGGGGAATGAGTGCTTCAGTGAATTTTGCCATTTATTTGATGTTTTGGGCTGACCTGAGAATATCACCTGGTCGATTCCCAGGCTGACTGTTTTTTCCTAAATGACGTGATATTTTGCCCCGTGTATAACTTTTCATTCTTCTTTGGATGAACTGTTGAGCTGAGGTCTGATCTGCCTGTTCAGGCGGAGGATTAAAGATCCCACGGCACAATTTGGAGAAAATTCTACATTGTTCCTTCGATCAATACCAGCAAAAATAACAGATTAACTGGGTCATTAATCTCATGGCTGTTTGTGGGATGTAGCTGGTGGAGAATAATTGGCCATGTTTCCCATCACAACAGTCGTGATACTTCAAAAAGTAATTCATTGTGATCAGCTCCTTTGAGATATTTTGATGGTGTAATGCCGCGATTTATTAAATCAAGTATTTCATAGAATAGAATCATAGAAATTTATGGCATGGAAGGAGGCCATTTGGCCCATTGTGACTGTGCCGGCCGATAAAGAGCTATCCAGCCTAATCCCACTTTCCAGCTTTTAAACTGGATGGCGGATAGCCAAGGAAAAGGTGGAACCTATCAGCGATGATAAGGGTAACTTATGTGTAGAAGCAGAGCATGTGGGTAGGGTTTCAAATGAATATTTTGTCTCTGTATTCACAAAGGAAAGGGATGATCCGGACGTAGTAGTTAAAGAGGAGAGGTGTGAAATATTGGATAAGGTAAACATAACGAGAGAGGACGTACTAGAGGGACTGGAATCCTTGAAAGTTGATAAGTCACCAGGGCCGGATGGATTGTTTCCTAGGCTTTTGAAGGAAGCCAGGGAGGAAATAGAGGATGCTCTGAGGATCATTTTCCAATCCTCACTAGATACAGGGGAGGTACCGGAGGACTGGAAGACTGCAAACGTAATACCATTGTTTAAAAAGGGTAAGAGGGAAAGGCCGAACAATTATAGGCCAGTCAGTCTTACCTCGGTGGTGGGCAAACTATTAGAATCAATACTGAGAGATAAGATAAACTGTCACTTGGAAAGGCATGGTTTAATCAGGGATGGTCAGCATGGAATTGTTCAGGGAAGATCATGCCTTACAAATCTGATTAAATTCTTTGAGGAAGTGACAAGGAGGATTGATGAGGGTAGTGGATGTTGTCTACATGGATTTTAGTAAGGCATTTGAAAAGGTCCCACATGGCAGACTGGTCAGAAAGGTAAAAGCCCATGGGATACAGGGAAATGCGGCGAATTGGATCCAAAATTGGCTCAGTAACAGGAAACAAAGGGTAAAAGTCGATGGATGTCTTTGTGAATGGAAATCTGTTCCCAGTGGTGTGCCACAGGGCTCAGTGTTGGGTCCCTTGCTGTTTGGATTTGGACTTGAATGTAGGGGGCATGATTGGCAAATTTGCAGACACAAAGATTGGCCATGGAGTTGACAGTGAAGAGGATAGCTGTAGACTCCAAGAAGATATCAATGGGTTGGTGGAGTGGGTGGAAAAGTGGCAAATGGAGTTCAACCCGGAGAAGTGTGAGGTAATGCACTTAGGGAGGGCAAACAGTAAAAGGGAATATGCAGTAAACGGGAATATATTGAGAGGGGTAGAGGAAGTGAGAGACCTTGGAGAGCATGTGCACAGGTCCCTGAAGGTGGCAGTACAAGTAGATAAGGTTGTGAAGAAGGCATACGGAATGCTCTCTGTTATTAGCCGAAGTATAGAATACAAAAGCAGGGATGTAATGATGGAACTATATAGAATGTTGATAAGGCCACAGCTGGAGTACTGTGCACAGTTCTGGTCACCACATTACAGGAAGGACGTAATTGCTCTGGAGAGAGTGCAGAGAAGATTTACAAGAATGTTGCCAGGGCTTGAAAATTGCAGGTACGAGGAGAGATTGGTTGGGTGGGGTTGTTTTCCTTGGAGCAGAGGAGGCTGAGGGGAGACTTGATTGGGGTGTACAAAATTATGAGGGGCCTAGATAGAGTAGACAGGAAATACCTGTTTCCCCTAGTGGAGAGTTCAAGAACTAGAAGACATAGATTTAAGCTGATTGGCGGAAGGATTAGAGGGGACATGAGGAAAAACTTTTTTACCCAGAGGGTAGTGGGTGTATGGAATTCGCTGCCCGAATTGGTGGTAGAGGCAGGGACCCTCATCTCTTTTAAAAAGTACCTGGACCTGCACCTAAAGTGCTGTCAGCTGCAGGGCTACAGACTGGGTCCTGGAAGGTGGGATTAGAATGGGCACCAGTTGTTCTTCGAGCCGGCGCAGACACGATGGGCCGAATGGCCCCCTTCTGTGTTGTATCTTTTCTATGGTTCTATGGTTTCTATGGTCCATAGCCTTGTAGATTAAGGCACCTCAAGTATACATCCAAGTAATTTCTTTATGAAATTTCCGATATTAATCATACATTTTAAAACTGCATAAAATTAGCAGTTGCCCAATAAAACACATAACGGGTGATTTTAATCAAACTCCTGAAATGTATTTTTTATGGAATAATGAAGAGCAAATTGGGATTCAGTCCAATTCATTTTTGTAACTCGGCAACCCTCTATCTTAATATTATTTAATTTATCATATTAAAGAGAGGAATGATCACTTCAAAGAAATTCAAAGCTACAAAAGCCTTTGGGGTTGATTTATTCAACTTATAATGTTAGATAGCATCAGTTCTTGGATTCGTGCTCATTAGGAAATTTTCCTTTGGCCAGACATGCAGGGAATCCCATCACCACATATAAGAGTCACCATATCAAGCTACAGAGAAAATAAAGAAAGAGCTTGCATTCACATGACAACTTTTACAACCTCAGGATGTGCCAAAGCACATTACAGCCAATGGAGTACTTTTGAAGTATAGTCGCTGTTGTAATGTAGGGAAATGCAGCAGCCAAATTGCATACTGCAAGGTTCCACAAACAGCAATGTGATAATGGCCAGATCATCTGTTTTCATGTTGTTGGTTGAGGGATGAATGTTGACTAGGACACCAGGAGAGCTCCCCTGCTCTTCTTCCAATACTCCCATGGGATCTTCTACAGTGACCTGAGAGGACAGACGGGGTCTCGGTTTACCATCTCATCCAAAAGACGGCACCTCCGACAGTGCAGGACTCCCTCAGTACTGCACTGAAGTGTCAGCCTAGATTATGTGCTGAAGTCTCTGGAGTGAGACAAACCCACAGCCTTCAAATTCGGAGACGAGAGTGCTACCATTGAGCCAAGGCTGACACCTTTCTATACTCATTTTAAGACCGTCCTTAAAACCCACCTCTTTGATTAAGAATTTGGTCATCCCTTGTAATCTGTCCTTTTTTCCCTTGGTGTCCATTTTTTCAGTACATCTCAGTGAAACGTGAAGCATCTTGGGATGTTTTTCTACATTGAAAGCACTATATAAATTCAAGTTGTTGTTGTTCTTCTGTTTTCCCAAAACAGAGTGCACACTATCAATCACTGACAGAGCACTGGAATACTGGCTAAAAGAGGCAGACGTGGGGCCCCCCTGGAGGCCCAGGGCCTGAATCGCCGAAGATGAGAGGGGCAGAATTTATTTTCAGGGGCTTGATCTGGCCTTCTCAGTCCGCCAGCAATTGCCAGAATTTCTGGTGTCTTGCGTGGGGGGTGGGGGGTAGCGGTCAGTAGTGTAGCTCCATGGCAGGTGCACTCGTGAGTAAGAGCTGGAATCGCACCCCTGTAGACTTTCAGAGCCACCCCTGTTTCTGTAGTCTTGATTGATGGATAACTATTGCTTAGAACACAGGGATATCTCCCTGCTTTTCTCTGAATCGTACCATGGCACCTTTCACGTTCAATTGATTTAGTGTCTCATAGAATTACATAGAACTGACAGCACAGAAACAGGTCATTCTGTCCAACTGGTCCACGCCGGTGTTAATGCTCCACACAAGCCTCCTCCCACTCTCCTTTATCTAACCCTATCAGCATAACCTTCTATTCCTTTCTCCCCCATGTACTTATCTAGCTTCCCCTTAAATGCATCTATGCTGTTTGCCTTAACTCCTCCAAGTGGTAGCAAGTTCCACATTGTAACCACTGTCTGGGTAAAAATGTTTCTCCTGACTTCCTTATTGGAATTACTAGTGACTATCTTACACTTACGGCCCTTAGTTTTGGACTCCCCACAAGCGGAAACATTTTCTCTATGTCTGCCCTATCAAACCCTTTCATTATCATAAAGACCTCTATTAGGTCACCCCTCAGCCTTCTCTTTTCTAGGAAAAGAGCCCAAGCCTGTTCAATCTTTCCTGATATTTATAATCTCTCAGTTCTAGTATTATCATTGTAAATCTGTTTTGCACTTTCTCCAGTGCCTCGATATCCTTTTTTGTCTCATCCATAAAGACAACACCTTCACCAATGTAGCACTCTCTCTTAACTCTTAACAAAGGAGAGGATAACAAAAGGGAATACGAAAAGGTTAGGAAAGAAGTTAATAAAACAATTAGGAAGGCAAAGAGAAACTGCAAAATTAAATTATCAAGGAATACAAAATGAAATAATAAAGTATTCTACAGACACATAAATAACAAAAGAAAAATCAGGATAGGGATAGGGCCACTAAGGGATACACACAATAAACTCACAGGTAATGTCAGCAAAATGGCAGAAATATTAAAAAGGGAGATAAAACAAGTCCAAGGAACTATAGACAAATTAGCTTAACGTCGGTGGTAGGAAAGATAATGGAATCCTTACTCAAAGATGTAATAGAAAGACATCCAGAAACCGAAAATGTAACAAAGAATAGTCAGTATGGATTTCCAAAAGGGAAATTCATGCTTGACCAACCTTATTGAATTCTTTGACGAACTAACAGGATGGTTAGACAAGATTAACGTAGTAGATGTATTATATTTGGATTTTCAAAAGGCCTTCGATAAGGTACCATATAGTAGACTCACGACTAATGTCAGGGCATGTGGAGTCAGGTGACCAGCAGCAAGCTGGCTACAAAACAGAAAACAGAGAGTATGGTTAAAGGTAGTTACTCAGTCTGGCAAAAGGTGGGAAATGGTGTTCCACAAGGATTGGTGCTGGGACCATTGTGTTCACCATTTACATAAACGATTTGGACTCGGGAATTGGAAGTACAATTTCAACATTTGTGGATGACACCAAATTGGGGGTATAGTTAATACCGAGGAGGACTGTGACAAAATACAGGAAGACATTAATAAACTTGCAGAATGGGCATGTAATTGGCAAATCAAATTCAATGTAGATAAGTGTGTGATGTTACATTTTGGTAGGAAAAATAAGGGGGCCTCATACTTCTTAGATAATAAGGGCTCGATTTTCGCACCCGCGATCGGGTGCGTTCCTGGTGGGGGGACTACGAAAATCGGGGATTCTCGGGGCGGGTCGGGAGCCCTGCTCCAACCCGCCCACTTCCGGGTTCCCCACTGACGGGATGAGTACTGACGAGGTGAGTAAGTGCAGGTAAGATGAGGATGAGATTTGAGTGGGTGTGAGGGGTGATGTGACAGAGTAGTGTTGGCAGTGCAGAACGAGATGTGGGGTGGGGGCGGTGATGTGGCAGACGGAGTGTAGGGGAATGAGTAATTGTACTCACTTTGGCTGACCTACTTAGGTCATTGCAGCGCCTCCTGCACTGTATGCAGGTGGGCGATATGTTGGTGGTGCAGGTGACCTCCTCTGCCACCTCGAGCCAGGCCTTCTTGGTGGCAGAGGCAGGCCGCTTCCTCCCGCCCGCCGGGGGGGAGGTCTCTGTCCTCCCGCCCGCCGTGCAGCTTAGCAGCAGGGAACCTGGAACAACAGGTAAGTGGCTCCAATCAGCCTGCGATTGCGCGCGGGGCAGACTGATTTCACCGGGCGCGTTACCCACGTGCCCAATCGCCCCCGCCACAAACCCGCCGCCATGGTAATATCGGGCCCTAAGAGTCTAAATGGAATAGAGGAGCAGAGGGATCTGTGGGTACAGATACACAGGTGACGAAGGAGCAAAGCTCCGAAAGCTTGTGATTTCAAATAAAGCTGTTGGACTATAACCGGGTGTTGTACGTCTCCTTACAAAGATTGGTGGCATTGTAAGCAGTGTAGATGAAAACATAAAATTACAGAGCGATATTGATAGATTAGGTGAATGGGCAAAACTGTGGCAAATGGAATTCAATGTAGACAAATGTGAGGTCATCCACTTTGGATCAAAAAAGGATAGAACAGGGTACTTTCTAAATGGTAAAAAGTTAAAAATAGTGGATGTCCAAAGGGACTTAGGGATTCAGGTACATAGATCATTGAAGTGTCATGAACAGGTGCAGAAAATAATCAATAAGTCTAATGGAATGCTAGCCTTTATATCTAGAGGACTGGAGTACAAGGGGGCAGAAGTTATGCTGCAGCTATACAAAACCCTGGTTAGACCACACCTGGAGTACTGTGAGCAGTTCTGGGCACCGCACCTTCGGAAGGACATATTGGCCTTGGAGGGAGTGCAGCGTAGGTTTACTAGAATGATACCCGGACTTCAAGGGTTAAGTTAGGATGAGAGATTACACAAATTGGGGTTGTATTCTCTGGAGTTTCGAAGGTTAAGGGGTGATCTGATCAAAGTTTATAAGATATTAAGGGGAACGGATAGGGTGGATAGAGAAAAACTATTTCCACTGGTTGGGGATTCTAGGAGTAGGGGGCACAGTCTAAAAATTAGAGCCAGACCTTTCAGGAGTGAGATTAGAAAACATTTCTACACACAAAGGGTGGTAGAAGTTTGGAACTCTCTTCCGCAAACGGCAATTGATGTGAGCTCAATTGCTAAATTTAAATCTGAGATAGATAGCTTTTTGGCAATCAAAGGTATTAAGGGATATGGGCCAAAGGCGGTTATTTTTTTTTATTCATTCACGGGATGTGGGTGTCGCTGGCGAGGCCAGCATTTATTGCCCATCCCTAATTGCCCTCGAGAAGGTGGTGGTGAGCTGCCTTCTTGAACCGCTGCAGTCCGTGTGGTGACGGTTCTCCCACAGTGCTGTTAGGAAGGGAGTTCCAGGATTAAATGGAGTATATGGAGTTAGATCACAGATCAGCCATGATCTTATCAAATGGCGGAGCAGGCACGAGGGGCTGAATGGCCTACTCCTGTTCCTATGTTCCTGTGTTCCTATATTATATAAAGGATATAGAGGCACTGGAGAAGATGCAAAAAGATTTACGGGATGATTCCAGAACTGAGAGGTTATACCTATCAGGAAAGATTGAGCAGGCTTGGGCTCTTTTCTCTGGAAAAGAAAAGGCTGAGGGGTGACTTGATAAGAGATCTTTAAGATAATGAAAGGGTTTGATAGAGTAGACATAGAGAAGTTGTTTGCACTTACGGTGGAGTCCAGAACTGGGGTCCATAAATTTAAGATCTTTACCTCTCCCTCTCTCCTCCTTTCAGATGCTGCTTAAAACCTACCTCTTTGACCAAACTTTTGGTCACCTGTCCTAATATCTCTTTATATGGCTCGTTGTCATATTTTGTTTGGTAATCGCTCGTGTGACGTTTTACTCTGTTAAAGACACTATATAAATGCAAGTTGTTGTTGTTGATAGTCACTAATAAGTCCAGTTCAGGAGAAATGCTACCGCATGGAGTGGTTGAGGTGAATAGCATAGATGTATTTAAGGGGAAGCTAGATAAACACATGAGGGTGAAAGGACTCGAAGGATATGCTGATAGGGTCAGATGAAATAGGGAGCAGGCTTATATGGAGCATAAATACCAGCATGTGCCGAATGGCTTGTTTCTGTGCTGTACATTCTATGTAATTCTGTAAATAGTCCGGATTACGTGCTCAATTCCCGGAGTTGGGCTTGAATCCATAACCTCTGACACTGTACCATCCGTGAGCCAAGCTGTAAGCAGCAGTATAGCTCCACTCTGAGTAACTGTGCAACTCTGGAATCTCTTGTACTGAAACAAGCTCAGGCACAGCGCATATATATCCTTCACGGACAATGGCTGACTTGTGAATCATATTGAAGTGTTCTGGCTGCTCTTTAAGGTCAGTGATAATGTGTCATTAACCAACCAGTTAACTTTGCAAATTCCCGATAGTTTATTCACCACTCGTGTGCATGATCAGGAAATTGGGATTAGGATAGACAGCTCCAATTAAAGAGTTAGCACTGCCACAGGCACGATGGGCCAAAGGACCCCCTCCTGTGGTGCAATTTTTGTGATTCTATGAATTTAATGAACAGAACTCTCATACTACCTCAGATCCCAGTCGAAAACAAAATCCGGGTTATCCTCTCATGGGTACAGACTGCAACTGTGTTAAAAAGAAGCTGGCTGTGAGCTGTTTTGTAGCAGTGGTGAAACAGCGCTCATAAACTTGTTGACAATAAATCGCCTTTAAAGTAAATAAATATCTCTAGGTGCTTTGAGATGTAAAGGTGAACAGATGTCCCAGGAGGTAGACCATCTACATCTTTACATAAAAAGAAGCGCAAAAGCTCCAAACCTGAACGGAGAACAGAAAAAGCTGTAAATATTCGGCAGGTCTGTCAACATCGGAAAAGGGGAAAGAAGGGTTAATGTCCTTGGTGTGGACCCTTTGTCAGAACTGGAAATTGGAAGACAAAAGAATAGACTACTTCTGTACGCTTCCAGAAAAAGTAGTTCACCATTACTGACTCACTGCTCTTGGCAGAGAATATACGTATTGTAATATAAAGGGTCATGCCAACCTATACCATTCATTGTAAGGATTATTGGTTCGCTGATCTCGCTACAACAAACAACATTATCAGATAGTTGACTAGGTAGATGGATACTGTTTACAGTGCAGAAGTCCAACTCACTATGGTAGTCAAGAGAAGACAAAGGGACATTGACAGTTTGATGCCCAACTTATCACTATGATTCAAACCAGATATGATTCCTAAGTCATGGAACAAAAGGATAGAGACATTGGGCTCTATTTTCGCACCCGCGATCGGGTGCGTTTGTGGCAGGGGGGCTGCGAAAATCCGGGATTCCCAGGGCGGGTCCGGAGCCCGGCTCCAACCTGCCCCATTTCCGGGTTCCCCAGTGATGCGCTCACATGCGCGCGCAGCCCCCGCATGTGGGGCCCCCGCCGGCAATTAAAGCCAGCGGGGTGCCACTTAAAGTAATTGAACAGGTACTTCAGGTTGTTCACAGACCTGTTTGACCTGATATTTTAGGAGGGATCGGATTTTGCAATTAACTGAGACTGTTTCCCGTACTGGGGGAAACACTCCCAGTTGAAATGGATGTGTTGCAGCCACCAGCCTGTGGCAGCTGCAAAGGTCCATTTGACAGGTGCGGGGGGGGTGGAGACCCTCACTCATTGCAGGAGGCCACTCTGTCACTTTGGACAAAGTTTGGCCTCCACCACCCTCCTCCTAACAATCAAATGCATAAACTTGCACACTTACCCCGGGGTCCAGAGACATGTACCTACCTTGCGGACCCCCTCAAATGTACATCTTCCAGATGGGGGCCGCCGTAGCTGCAGTCATGACCTCCTCGGAGAGCGAACAGCATCACCAGTCTCGCTGGCCACGCCGTCCATCTCTAACACGTGGAGCTCCACAACACAGTGCTGTGACACATGCACCTGCACAGCAGGAGGGAGGGCAACCGCAGAGAGAGATGCTTCGCAGAGGGCACTACCCTCGCCACAGGGTCCACAGACCAAGGCTCAGCTTCCGTGGACATGTAGTCATGGACATCTGCAGCCTCCTTCATGCTGAGCTGCTCCCGGCTGGCCCGAGCACCATCTTCTTACCTGCCGCTGTCAAAGTCACCACTGCCCTCAACAACTTCTTCTCCGCATCCTTCCAGGGTGCCACCGGGGACATCGCTGACGTCTCTCAGTCGTCTGCACAAAAGAGCCCTGCAAATACACCTACACCCACTCTGCAGTGACACAATGGGTGGCATCAGGTGTGGGTCTTCATAGTGATCCTCAGGAAAGGGCATTATTGCACAAACCAGACAAGATTCGCAAAGACGTGGCAGTCGTGGTGACAATATAATATGTAATGTGAGTTGATCAGAAATTAAATATAGGTAAACACCATGACAAACCCTCAAACACCCTTGTGCATCCCCTTCACACTCACGACACGTTTGCCTTACGCTTCCTACTG
Organism: Heptranchias perlo; assembly: GCF_035084215.1. NCBI lineage: Eukaryota > Metazoa > Chordata > Chondrichthyes > Hexanchiformes > Hexanchidae > Heptranchias > Heptranchias perlo. Next base: position 12,086,197 of record NC_090333.1, on the reverse strand, counting down.
CACATATGTGATTCATGCCCTGTGGCTGCAGCACAGGTAGTGGCAGGTTGAGTGAGGCTGACCGAGAAAGAGATGCATGAGAGGGTGAGTATGAGATAGAGCCATGAGATTGTATGAGGATTGGGTTAAGTGGTAGTGGTGGGATGAGTACTGGCGAGGTGAGTAAGTGCAGGTAAGATGAGGATGAGCTTTGATTGGGTGTGAGGGGTGATGTGATAGAATAGTGTTCGCAGTGCAGAAGGAGATGTGGGGTGGGGGCGGTGATGTGGCAGACGGAGTGTAGGGGAATGAGTAAGTGTACTCACTTTGGCTGACCTACTTAGGTCATTGAAGCGCCTCCTACACTGTAAGCAGGTGCGTGATATGTTGGTGGTGCTGGTGACCTCCTCTCCCACCTCGAGCCAGGCCTTCTTGGTGGCAGAGGCAGGCCGCTTCCTCCCGCCTGCCGGGGGGAGGATCTCTGTCCTCCCCCTCCTCCTCGCCCCATCCAATGATACCTGGAGTGAGGCATCATTAAATCAGGGAGCAGCCTTCCCCCTGGGCTGCTCCATGCTGTAATTTTTCCTATTTTCTGCAGCATCAGTCAGTGGAGGACTGCCCCTTTAAATAGGGCTCCTCCAGCTGACAGACCTTGCTGCACATGCGCAGTCCGCCCGCTGCGCAGCTTCCCAGCAGGAAACCCGGAACAAGAGGTAAGTGGCTCCAGTTATCCTGTAATTGCGTGCGGAGCACCCTGATTTCACTGGGCGCGTTACCCATGAGGGAGGAGGGGTTGGGGAGTAGATTACCTCTGGCCACAGTAGCCTGGAGAGTACTGTTCAGTCCCCGCCACAAACTCCGTTCCCTAGCCACTGACCCCATCCCTCTCCCTGGCTACTGTCTGAGCCTGAACCAGACTGTTCGCAACCTTGGCCTCCTATTTGACCTTGAGATGAGTTTCTGACCTCATATCCTCGTCATCACTAAGGCCGCCTACTTCCACCTCCGTAATATCACCCGTCACCGTCCCGGCTTCAGCTCATCTGCTGCTGAAACCCTCATCCATGCCTTTGTTACCTTTAGACTTGACTATTCCAATGCTGTCCTGAATGGCCTCCCACCTTGCAGCCTCCGTAAACTTGAGCTCATCCAAAATTCTGCTGCCCGTATCCTAACTTGCACGAAGTCCCGTTCACCCATCGCCCCTGTGCTCGCTGACCTACATTGGCTCCTGATCCGGCAACACCTCGATTTTAAAATTCTCGTCCTTGTTTTCCAATCCCCCCATGGCCTCACCCCTCCCTATCTCTGTAACATTCTTCAGCCCTACAACCTTCTGAGAACTCAGTTCTCCTCCAATTCTGGCCTCTTGCACATCCCTGATTTTCATTGCTCCACCTTTGGCGGCCGTGCCTTCAGCTGCCTAGGCCCTAAGCTCTGGAATTCCCTCCCTAAACCTCTCCGCCTCTCTACCTCTCTCTCCACTTTTAAGATGCTCCTTGAAACCTATCTCTTTGATCAAGCTTTTATTCACCTGTCCTAATATCTCCTTATGTGGATCGGTGTTAAATTTTGTTTGATAACACTCCTGTGAAATGCCTTGGGATGTTTTATTATGTTAAAGGTGTTATATAAATACAAGTTGTTGGTGATAGGCGCAGAGGAATGGTTAACCTGATCATATGACATTCCTTCCTTTCCAGTCAAGTGTCAGCCTTGGCTCAGTGGTAGCAATTGTGCCTGAGTTAATAGGTCATGGGTTCAAGACCCATCTCAGATACTTGTGCACATAATATAGTCTGTTGCTTCAGTGTAATTCTGTGGTGGTGCTACACTGACGAAGGTCTTATCCTTTGGATGAGACGTTAACCTGAGGTCCTGCCTTTTGAGCTCAAATGGCTATAAAAGATTCCGTGGCACTATTTGTGTTGGCCAATGTTTATCCCTCAACCAACATCACCAAAACAGGTTATCTGATTATTTATGGGACCTTGCTGTGCACAAGTTGGCTATTGTGTTTGCCTGGATTACAACAGTGACGACACTTCATTACCTGGGTATGATAGTGTAGTGGCTGTGTTACTGGACTTGTAAACCATGAAGCATGAACTAATAAGCCAGTGAATGTGCACTCAAATCCCACCATGGCAGTTTGAAAATTTGAATTCAGTTTGAAAAAAACCTCAAAAAAAAAAGCTGATATGAGTGAAAGTGACCATGAATCTGTCGGATTGTTGTAAAAACCCAACTGGTTCACTAATGTTGTTTAGGGAAGGAAACCTGCCGTCATTACCTGGTCTGGCCTATATGTGACTCCAATCCCACACCAATGTGGTTGACTCATAACTGCCCTGTGAAGTGGCCTAGAAGGTCACTCAGTTGTATCAAACCCCTGCCAATGGTTCAAGAAGGAGGCCCACCACCACCTTCTGAGGACAACTAAGGACAGGCAATAAATGCAGACTTGTTGCCAATGTCCCCATCTTGTTTACGTACTTCATTGGCTTTGAAATGTTTTGGGACATCCTGAGGGTGCTATATGGAAGAAAGAACTTGAATTCATATAGTGCCTATGATGATCTCAGGATGCTCCAAAGCACTTCACAGGCAATGCAATACTTTTGAAGTGCAATCACTGTGTAAGCAAATACAGCAGCTAATTTGTGCACAACAGCAATGAGATCCATGATCAGCTAATCTGTTTTAGTCGTATTGATCGAGAGATAAATGTTAGCCAGGAAACCAGGAGAACTCCCCTGCTCTTCACTGTCGCCTCGGAGTCAGAAGGTAGTGGGTTCAACCCAGAGACCCGAGCACATAATCCATGCTGACACTCCAGTGCAGAACTGAGGGAATGCTATATGGTCGGAGGTGCCGTCTTTCGGATGAGACCTTCAACCTCTGAGATGGACGTAAAAGATAACCATGGCACCATTCAAAGAAGAGCAGAGAAGTTATCTCCAGTGTCCTGGCCAACATTTATCCCTCAACCAACATCACTAAAAACAGATTTTCCAGTCATTATCACATTGCTGGTTGTGAGAGCTTGCTGTGCATAAATTGGCTGCCGCGTTTCCTGTATTACAACAGTGTCTACACTTCAAAAAGTACTTCATTGGCCGTAAAGCGCTTTGGGAGGTCCTGAGGTCGTGAAAGGGGCTGCATAAATGCAAGTTCTTTTCTTTCTTTCAAACCATGCCAGGGATCTTTTATGTCCACCTGCGAGGGCAGATGGGATCTCTGTTTAAAACCTCACTCAAAAGACAGAACCTCTGACAGTGAAGCACTCCCCCCTATTGTATTGGATATTCATAGGGATGGAGAGTTAAATCAAACTTGGAGGGAGAGGCACAAATACTCAGCCTAGGTTCTCTGCTCAGGTCTCTGGATTTGAGTTTTTAAACCTTATAAATGCAAATTCTTTCTTTCCATTTTAACACAGGTGCTATTTTTTTAAATTGGATCATAGCCTCTGCTAAAATAGCAGATAAAGGAATGTCACTAAAACCATTGAGTGATCGCAGTACATTCTAGCCTTGTGTGTTAATGACACTGTAAACGTAGCAAGAAGATTTTCTCAGGTTGTTGTGTGTTGGCAACATCATAAATTTAGCGGAACAATTTCTTTTTTTTTTATTCGTTCATGGGATATGAGCATCGCTGGCGAGGCCGGCATTTATTCCCCATCCCTAATTGCCCTTGAGAAGGTGGTGGTGAGCCGCCTTCTTGAACCGCTGCAGTCCGTGTGGTGAAGGTTCTCCCACAGTGCTGTTAGGAAGGGAGTTCCAGGATTTTGACCCAGCGACGATGAAGGAACGGTGATATATTTCCAAGTCGGGATGGTGTGTGACTTGGAGGGGAACGTGCAGGTGGTGTTGTTCCCATGTGCCTGCTGCCCTTGTCCTTCTAGGTGGTAGAGGTCGCGAATTTGGAAGGTGCTGTCGAAGAAGCCTTGGCGAGTTGCTGCATTGCATCCTGTGGATGGTACACACTGCAGCCACAGTGCGCCGGAGGTGAAGGGAATGAATGTTTAGGGTGGTGGATGGGGTGCCAATCAAGCGGGCTGCTTTGTCCTGGATGGTGTCGAGCTGCTTGAGTGTTGTTGGAGCTGCACTCATCCAGGTAAGTGGAGAGTATTCCATCACAGTCCTGATTTGTGCCTTGTAGATGGTGGAAAGGCTTTGGAGAGTCAAGAGGTGAGTCACTCGCCACAGAATACCCAGCCTCTGACCTGCTATTGTAGCCACAGTATTTATATGGCTGGTCCAGTTAAGTTTCTGGTCAATGGTGACCCCCAGGATGTTGATGGTGGGGGATTCAGCGATGGTAATGCCGTTGAATGTCAAGGGGAGGTGGTTACACTCTCTCTTGTTGGAGATGGTCATTGCCTGGCACTTGTCTGGCACAGATCTCCACAAGTTAGCAGCAAATTTGTACAAGCATCCCAAAAGAACAGATTTACAATCTTGCCCAGAAATTCGAGCAGGCCCAAAAATGGCTGCGCAGGGTAGGCAGGGAGCGATCCCTGCATCTGAATAGATAAGCTGCACTCAGTATTGCGCCTCGGGCCTCAGTATCATCGAACAGGCGGTAACAGACAGTATTTGTGCCTCTCCCTCCAAGTTCGATTTAACTCTCCATCTCTGTGAACACCAGCTAGTCACTTCAGCTCATAATGTGAAAATCATCCATTGGGGAGGATCAGATCACTTGAATGCGACAACTTGACAGGGCTGAGAGGGCTTGACAGGGTATGTTATTGAAACATACAAGATTCTGAGGGGACTCGATAGGATAGATGCTGAGAAGATGTTACCCCTTATGGGGGAATCTAAAACTAGGGGACATAGTCTCAGAATAAGGGGTCGCCCATTTAAGATAGAAATGAGGAGGAATTTCTTCTCCCAGAGAGTCATGAATCTTTGGAATTCTTTACCCCAAAAAGCTGTGGAGGCTGAGTCATTGAATACATTCAAGGCTGAGTTGGACACATTTTTGATCAGCAAGGGAGTCAAAGGATATGGGGAAAGGGTGGAAAAGTGGAGTTGAGATAAAAATCAGATCAGTCATGATCTCATTAAATGGCGGAGCAGGTTCGAGGGGCCGAATGGCCTACTCCTGCTCCTATCTCTTATGGTCTTATGGTCTTATAGCACTTTCTAAACTTACTTGTAGGGTCTTTTTAATGTTTTGAGCATGCAGATGCTTCTGCTTGCACTCGCAAGGCATTACAAATTTACTGAAGTGTAAGCAATGGTGCGACCGGATGCAGTTGCAATCTGTAACTACCAGTCTCAGGCTGGTAGGTGTAGTATAATGGCATTCTGGCAAAGAAGCTTGTGTTGTGGTTGACAGTAAGTGCAAGTCGAATCTGCATACAAAGCAGGGAAGGTTGTTAGTGTGGTTTGTACCTTTACTTTTCTGAACTGTTGTCATGATACAGCCTGGCACTTAGTCAATGCCATTCACCAATGTGAGCATTCCAGGGCATGCAGGTCGATGCGTTCCTCATTAACTACTAGCAGTCCTTCCGTGGCATCGCTCCTGGCTAATCTGGGATCTGGAGAACTGTTGTGATGTTTAGCTACTAACCAGCGCTGTCCCTTTTAAGGCCTATGCTCAAACATGCCACATGGGGAACTGGTCTAAACTGGCACATTCAAGTAATTTTACTTGCTTGCAAACTCCTTAGGTTAGTAAGGGGGCAGTTGCAGCTACTTGTAAAGGTCTGGCTCCGGGTCAGAAGAACCTGTCATCAATGTGACTGGCTTTCTTCCTCCTTTTTTTTTAAAAAAAGTTGTTTTGTATCTGTAATATGACATCTCAAAGTTGATGTTTGGAGTGTGATGGCTTAAGTGTTTCACAGGCGTGGACAGACATCGGGGGGTGGGTGGGGAAAATCATTTTAATCGAACCCGCTAGGCAGGAAACTACCAGGATCGGATTGGCCACCCGTTTTACACCAGGCCCCATTGCGCATTGACTCCAATGGAAAGTAAAATCGGATGCAACCAATTTGTGCACAGCAAGATCCCACAAACTGCAAGGAGATAAATGACCAGATAATCCATTTTAATGATGTTGGTTGAGGAATTATTATTGATCAGGATACGGGAGAAATCCCTTGCATTTCGATTAGTGCCATTGGATCTGTTACATTCACCTGAGAGGGCAGACAGGGCCTCAATTTAACATCTCATCCGAAAGACGCCACCTTCAACAGTGCGGCGCTCCCTCAGTACCGCACTGATGTGTCAGCCTAGATTATGTGCTCAGGTTCCCTGGAGTGGGGCTTGAACCCATGACTGCTGGGAAGTGGGATTAGGCTGTGTGGTTCATTTTTGGCCGGCGTGGACACAATGGGCTGAATGGCCTCCTTCTGTGCTGTAAATTTTCTATAATTCTTTGATTCTATGACTTTTGAACTCAGAGGTAAGAGTACTACTACTGAACCAAAGCCGACATCATTACTGTACGGATTTTGCTCAATCAATTATTCTTAAGGTGAGGAAGTATCCAAAATGTTTGGCTTTCTTATTCAGTGGATCAATTTTTTATTTGTTCTCTGAATGTGGGTGATGCTGGCAAAGTCGAGTTTTTTGCCCATCCCGAGTTGGCCTGAGAAGATGGGGTTGGGCTGCCTTCTTGACCCATTGACCTCAATTTTATTAGGGCTCCTCGGTGCCATACTTGGTCAGGAGCTGCTTTGATGTTGAGAGCAGTCACTCGCACCTCTCATCTGGCATTCAGCTCTTGTGTCCATGTGTGGCTCAAGGCTGTGATGAGGTCTGGAGCTGAGTCGTTACGTTGGAACCCAAACTGAGCATCGGTGAGCGGGTTATTGGTGAGTAGCTGTTGCCTTATGGCACTATTGACGACTCCTTCCATCACTTTAATGATGATTGAGAGGAGGCTGATCGGCCAGTAGATATTTCCTGGTTTTATCTTTCAGTTTATTTTTGTTTTAAGGCCTTATGGTTTGTTTGCTTATGTGACCCTTGAATTTGAGTTAGTCTATATTCAGTTGTTGCTTATTTATGTATTCCAAGCATTTTGTCCATTTTCAATGCTGTTTAAAGTTATTGGACACATTGTTGTTCTGTGGCAACAGGGGCCCTAAAATAAAGGACTTGTTGCTTAGTGCAACAAACAACTACAACTTGCATTTATAAAGTGTCTTTAACGTAGTAAAACGTCCCAAGGCGCCTCACATGAATGTAATCAGACAAACTTTGACACCGAGTCACATTAGGAGATATTAGGCCAGGTGACCAAAAGCTTGGTCAAAGAGGTATGTTTTAAGGAGCATCTTAAAGGAAGAGAGGTAGAGAGGTTTAGGGAGGGAATTCCAGAGCTTAGGGCTTAGATAGCTGAAGGCATGGCCACCAATGGTGGGGCAAAGGAAATCGGGGTTGCACAAGAGGCCAGAATTGGAGGAACACAGAGTTCTCGGTGGGTGGTAGGATTAGTGGAGGTTGAGAGATTGGGAGGGGTGAGGCCTCTCAGAGGGGTGAGGCCTCTCAGTAAACACCTTCAATTTGCCTCCTAGTAATTCTCAATGTGTATTTTTAGATGCTGGCTGGTCCTGTTTTACAAGCTATGAGACACCTGCTCCATTGTTTAAGTTCATCACAGGAGAAATCTTTGAAAGCTTCTGTTTCTTAAAAATATAGCTGGCCTTAAAACCTGTGATTCTTCCTGGTTCCCTTAAGCAACTGACACAATATTTGTTTTGTATATTGGTGTAACTCCTGAACTCACAAAGGTATTGCCAAGCAGTCAGATACATATCAATCTTGTAATGAATTGGAACGAAAGACCAGGCCGACGTTTAAGCTTTGAAAGGAAATGATTGAGAGGTGATCTTGTAGAGGTCTATAAGATAGCAAATGGTGTAGGGAGGGTAAATCTGGAGCACTGCTTCAAATTAAACTATGATAGTAGGGAAGGTTTTGGCAACCCTCCAGGATTGACCTGGAGTCTCCAGCAATTGAAATTTAATCTCCAGGACACTGCAGCGAGCAACCAGAGAGAAAAATCATCGGGGCATTAAAAAAAATGTTTCCTTTTAATTTTCTTTGAACACTTTCGCTTATTAGTTGGAAAATATTGGAGATGGGGTAAAAATGCTGTGTGACCAAGAGTCAGGAATCATCCAATCGGGTAACAAAGAGTCTGATCTTTTCCCAATTGGCATGAGAAGGCGGTGCACCACGAGGATGGACGTGTTGGGTGACCAATAGCGGGAACGTGGGTGCGGAGCGGTTGGAGGCAGGCGGTCATGTGATGAAACCTCCAGGAATATGCCCAACCAGAGTTGGCAAACCTAGTAGTAGGGCAAGGGGGCACAGGTTCAAACTAAGAAAAGGCAGTTTTAGGACTACAGCAAGTTTTTCACACAGCGTTATGGAAAGGTGACCTGAACTTCAGGGTAAGTTGGTGGAGACAAAAAAGCCTGGAATTATTTAGGAAACAGCTGGATGCTGGAATGGGGAGACCGTAGGTTCTTTCCGGATGAACGAACTCATTTGAACTGAGCGGCTTTTCCTCATCTTGTGAACTTGTGCGGCCTACGCAAGATTTTTAGGTAACATATAGACAGTTTGTGGTGGGCATCAAAACAGAACTATTTATAAATGCTTGTACATGCCCCTCTTTAATTTTTGGCCCGGGACCCCTCCACTTTTGATCTCTGTACGTTCACACCGTAGCTTAATAGGCAAGCCCTGAGTCCAGCCATCCTGGAATGAAAATGGCATGGTGGAGGGGAAGGGCACAGTTACCCCCTCAGTGGACTTGGGGAGGCAGGGACTCGAGCGAAGAATGTCCCCGAGTTGCTTTCTGTTGTCACCTGTACCAGGCCTGCTGATAAATCGGCAGGAGAGGGGATGGAGGGGGGAGGGGGCCTAGGCCCGATTGTCAATAGCCGAACTCAAATACGGACAGCGGGCCCGTGATTTCACGAGTATGCTGGCCTTGTTTGCAGCTCAGTGCATTGCAGAATTTACCCTATGATCTAAGATGCCTCCTCAATGCATTCCAGAGGGAGTACTGAATTGTTGGAGGTGACATGAGTTGTTAAACTGAAGCCCAGTCTGCCCGTTCGTGTTGAGATTAAAAACCGCGTGGCACCATTTGAAAAGAGCTCGAAGATCTCCTGACGCCCTGGCCAACATTCCTCCATCAACCAACACCACCAGAAAACAGATTAACGGGGCCATTCATCTCATTCATTGCTTGTGACACCTTGCTGTGCACAAATGGACTGCGTCCTTTTCCAATGTAAGAACAGTGACTGCACTTCAAAATGTACTTTATGGGTTGTGAAGGGCTTTGAGGATGTGATAAGGAGCTACGTCAATTCTAATCGAGGGTACACACCTACAATGTCATAACAAAACTTTTCTCTTCACAGATCCTGACTGACTTGTAATGGCTCTTGAAATTCCGCAAGGATTCTCCCGATCTCCTGCCGTAACTCCGGGAGACCGGTGGAACCCGCAAAAAAAAATGGCGGTAATCCTGAAGTTCCCCTCTCTGCCATTTTAATGGAGGCATTAACTTCTCTGCCAAAATGGCTGAGAGAGGCCTTTCAGGTGAACATGTTGCATATTTGGGCACTACCATTCCAAACTGTGATTTCAGAAGCCCTTAATTTAGTGTAAATGTTTGAGAATTTTAAATGTCTACTTTGACCAGAGGAATGAAACTGGCCCTGAGATGCGCAGCTGAACGTTAATCATTGTTGCTGTTAATAAGTAACTTTTTTTTGTGCCCCCTTTTTCTGTTTCATTCAGGTGACCGTGGTGACGATAGGCAGCTTACATCCGGGTCCAAAAGCCATCACTTCACTTCTCTTAGGAGTTCGAATGGCAGCCTGGAATCAGATCTTAGATCCCTGGGTTTACATCCTCCTTCGGAAAGCGGTCCTGAAGAGGATTTGCAAAATTACTCAGCTATGCATGGGAAAACAAGACATTAAGCTCCATAGTTGGGACTGCAGCTCATTCCAAAGCACCATTAAGACAGCCGCTATGGAAAACTCACTGTCTACTGCTAAAAAATCAATCGCTGATATCCAGAACAATTGAAAGCCAGTGATGTTTTATTGGTTTATGCGTGTGTTATATCAGGGCTTTCTAAGCCACAAGTGGTAGGCCGCATGGGGCCTATAAACCCATTCAATCCAGCCCACAAAGCCCAGGCAACTCAGCCTTATTTGCGCTTATATATCTTACTCAGTGGTTTGCCATTACTTGAGATTTGTAGGCCCGGAGGTTTGGAAAGGGCTGTTTTTATTTGGTGGATAAATCACAAATCAGAATCTGTTAGTATTGGCCACATGAGATATATGCAAATTAACAGGAATGTTGATTCACGTTTTAAATGTAGCCCACAGGGGTGTGAGATACCTTCTAAGTGGTCCATGAAGATAACAAGGTTGGACACCCCTGTGATTTTTAGTTGTTAATGTATTTGAGCAGTTGGCAACAGCAAATTGACAGTCTTCATATTGAAATCATCAAACAGGCATATATGGGCTGTCTTTGCCAACTCTGTTTCCATAAACACTTAAGCACTTTTATACTGGTTCCAGGGCTCTGGGAGAGCAATGTCCAAGCAGAATCCTCTGAGCGTCAGAGCTGGTTCCTGTTGGAATGAAAGTAGTTGCATTTATAGAATGGCTTCTCACATCCATAGGACATCCGGACAAACTCCACAACTAATGGAATACTTTTGAAGTGTGGTCACTGTTATATAGATAAACACATCAGCCAATCGTATGCAAAAAGGTCCCATTGACAGCATTTGAATGAATGACCAATGAATCTGTACTTTTTTTGTAATGCTGGTTAAGGGAGGAACATTGACCAGGACACTGGGAGAACTCCCATGTTCTTCTTCAAATAGTACCAGGAGATCTTTCACGTCGACCTGAACAGATAGACGGAGCCTCAGTTTAACGTGACATGTGAAAGACAGCATCTCTGGCAACGCAGCATTCCCTAGCTACTGCACAACAGCTTAGTTTCATGTGCACACATCCTGGAGTGGGGCTCGAACCCATAACATACAAACATAGGAATTGCTAGATGAAAAAAGGCCCATCTATTTCGCCTCCTACCATCCTGGTAGTCGCATGATATGATATTGGAGTTGTTCACTAGTCATGGCAGTCAATCTCTATCAGTTAGTCTACCACAGACCCAGACATGAGGTGAGGAAAGCCCCCAGTGGTGGAAAGCTTTGGGAATCGTAGGTCCAAAGTCACCTTGTCCTCCCAAGCATGCTACACTTACCGCATGTCATGCCTCAAATTACACATAACCAGCTGACCCACGAGGCGAGAGCTCTCCCTCTTCCTACTGGAGGGCTAATAGGAAGAGGCATGGGTTTTCTGCGCCTCCAAATGAGCACTGAGGATCCACGTCAGAGGCGTGGTCTCGCCTCCTTAATATTATACCGCACCATTGGCGGCGACCATACTGCGAAGCCGCCGCCGATCTGGTTGTTGGAACCTCAGTACATCCATGCGGTTCTCTGTTACAGTGATTCCGTGATTTGGCGCCGTCATCAAAGAGCAGCACCGACAGGGAGCGCAGGTTGGGGAAAGCAGAGGCCTGTAGTCCAGAGGCTGGGGGTTGTACCCTAACAAGAAGTCAGCGCTTTCAGGAGAGAAGAACACTGGGAGAGTTGGGGGGGGGGGGGGGGCGGAGAAATGGAGAAAGAACAAAAAGATTTGAGTAGTTCAAAAAAGTTGTGAAGAATGAAGGAAAGTGGAAGTCAACCTTCCGAGGAGTTTTAAGGACTACTTTACAGCCACTGTGCTACCGTCTGTTGGGAAATCACTGGCAGTTTACGCACGGTTTTCTAATGCGCCTGGCTGGTGGGCCAAGCTCTCTGCTGACGGCATGCGCTTGTAAAATCGGCCCCCTTAGCATTTGAAGTTTCTGCTCTGGATTACGAATGTTTTCTCTTTGTAAATTTTGGTTGCACACTCGGTGTTCTTGTTTTGATACCTGCTGCATTAATTTATTTCTCTGTGAATGTAAAGGCTGAGCCTGAGACAATGTGGGTGAAACAGGTCAGCGCCAGTGGCGGGAAAGGAGACAGCCGTCCGTTTTATGCCGCGTCCAATTTTTGTTTCCGTTCACTTCAATGGAAAAGAAAGAAAGAGATTGCATTTCTGTAGTGCCTTTCCTGACCAAAGGACATCCCAAAGCGCTTTACAGCCATAGAAGTGCTTTTGAAATGTAGTCACTGTTGTAGTGTAGGAAATTCGCCAGTCAATTTGCGCACAGCAAGGTCCAACAAACAGCTGAGATAATGACCAGATAATCTGTTTTAGATGTCGCTTGAGGGATAAACATTGGCCAGGGCACTGGGGAGAAATCCCCTGCTCTTCTTTGAAAGGGATCTTTTACGTCCACCTGAGAGGGCACATCCGAAAGACGGCACCTCCAGACAGTGCAGCACTCCCCCACTGGAGTGTCAGCCTAGATTTTGCGTTCATGTCTTTGGAGTGGGACTTAAACCCACGCCCTTCTGATTCAGAGCTGAGAGTGCCATTGACTGAGCCACGGCTGAAATTGTGCCCGGTGTAAAACGGGCGGCCGACTCACCACGAATGCCTTTCGCTCTACCGGCACCGATCAATTTTACCCCTAATGCTTCTGTATAGAGAGCTAATGTGAATCCATTTTCTAATTGAAGTTTAATTAAAGTTGCTGATATTATAATATGTTTCGTATATAATATTTTTGTTCATATTTTCCTCCCAGGTTGTATGTACAATGGAAATGTATTTCCAAATTATATAGGAAAGTGTCAACAGATTGTCTACTCTTATTTTTATGGTCTAATCAGTTCTTGCATGCTCATCTAACTGACCATTTCTTCAACCAAGTGCAATATTTATAGAAGGAAAGGTTACATGAATGAGATGGCAATCATTATTAATTGATGCCAGTTTTGTCCCCTCCTCTCCTGTAGACTCTTGCTGAGGTACAGTTCCACAGGCACTGGTTGCCCCCCACCCTCTCCAGTGCCTTGCCCAAGTGGCCAGCTTTCAAGCCTGAGCTGGCAACGTGAGGGTAACTGTTACCTTCACCGCTTGGGCGGCAAACTGGCGGAGAGGATTGTCCGCCCGTTATAGAACCTGCCAGATTTTAACTTCCATTATCAATGACCGTTTCCATTATCAATGACCGTTTGAGCAATAAACTAGTTTAGGTGACAGTTACCCCCAGTGAGTTTCAGCAGGGTCCAGAAGGCACTGCAGCCAGACTCCATCCTGACCTCATTTGACATCAACGTAGAAGATTGAGGGGCGATCTGATCGAGGGGTTTAAAATGTCAAAACAATAGGCTAGACTCAGAGAGACTATTCCCTCTGGTGGGGGAATCAAGAACGAGGGGACATAATCTTAAAATTAGGGCTAGGCCATTTAGGAGAGAAATCAGGAAGCACTTTTTCACACAAAGTGTAGTAGGAGTCTGGAATTCTCTCCCTCAAAAGGCTGTGGATGTTGGGACAATTAGATCTTTCAAGGCTAGATTGATAAATTTTTGTTGGGTAAGGGTATCAAGAGATATGGTGCTATGGCGGGTAAATGGAGTTGAGGTACAGATCAGCCATGATCTAATGATGGAGCAGGCCCGAGGGACTGAATGGACTACTCCTGTTTCTATGTAACACAAACTTTCCAGCAGGGGTCACTGGATAGTGATGACGTGTGGAGAACCCTCACTGACTTTTTTTCCCTCCCTAGACAACGAATGTTGAGTCCAACTTACCTCAGACTGGAAGCTGAACCTTGGACCTCTTGGCCTGTATGGTTCAGTGCGATATCAGACAGTGGCTTTGCTTACTAGTCCCTGTGTTCTCTGAGGCCCCAGCTGGCACGTGAAAGAACGTAGATTTTTCTCTTCAAGTAATGTTGGCTCCAGTGGAAAGTCTCACTCCTTTGGTAGACTGACAGTAGATAAACAGATAGTCAGATCGATAAATAGATAGATAGACTGCTAGACAGATAGACAGATAGACTGATAGATAAACAAACAGATAGATAGAAAGGTAGACTGATAGATACATAGTTGGATAGATAGATAGATAGACTGATAGACAGATAGACTGATGTAGACAGACTGATAGATAGTCAGATAGGTAAATAGGTAAATAAATAGACTGATAGACAGATAGAGTGATAGATAGTCTGATAGCCAGATAGACTGGTATAGACAGATAGACTGATAGATAGTCAGATAGCCAGTTAGACTGGTATAGACAGATAGAGTGATAGATAGCCAGATAGCCAGATAGACTGGTATAGACAGATAGAGTGATAGATAGTCAGATAGATGAATAAATAGATGGACTGATGTACTGACAGATCGATAGATAGATTGGTATAGACAGATAGATAGATTGACAGACAGACAGATGTGTTTGACACTTGTACTGCTTTATGTTATTTTGTTGGATCTTCCTGAGATATTTCCGATGCCACCGGATTGGCTGCCTGAGGTGGCCACCTGAAGGTATCTCATAATGGTTGGTAAATGGGAAATCTGAGCCTAAATGTTTCTGGCTATGCAACTTTGGAAAGCTGAGCCTGATTCTGTCCTTACCACACACTCACTTTCCATTGGGGATCACAGACAATGTTCAGCACCAGGAACCTTGAAACCTAGAACAGAGGAACTGAGACCAACTGTTTTACCACATTGGCTACGGCCAGCTAACTCTGCAAGGACTGGGATTCGAACCTGCGATATTCGATTTATACAGTTGAGTGCTACACTGGGCAATACTTTTATTTTTTGCTTTAGGATATCAGGAGAGCAAGAAACAGTAAAATCATTGTTGGGGTTTCCGTCTTCACTCTGAGCTGATCTTTCTGAATTCATTTAAGCAGCGGCTGACACATCTAACAACAACAACTTGCATTTATATAGCGCCCTTAATGTAGTAAAACGTCCCAAGCTGCTTAAGGGAGGTTTGATGCATAGATGAGGGAGAAGGCAATGAAGGAGAATATATGGGGCAGGATGGGAAGAGGTATTAAGAGTGGGAGGAGGCTCATGTGCAATATAAGCACTGGCATAGACCAGTTGGGCCGAATGGCCTGTTTCTGTGCTGCAGATTCTGTGCAATTCTCCAACTGGATAAAATTCAATATTAAGGCAAAGCACTCCCTCTGCTGGCTATTGGGTGGAATGGCAGTCTGGTTGGAATATAGTGAAAAATAACATTTCATATAAAACTAGAGAACAGCACAAGCCACGATGAAGGTAAATAAAAGAAAGATAAATACACACCCAGTGAGTGTTGCTACATCTTATATTTTTTTTATTTATTCGTTCATGGGATGTGGGCGTCGCTGGCGAGGCCGGCATTTGTTGCCCATCCCTAATTGCCCTCGAGAAGGTGGTGGTGAGCCGCCTTCTTGAACCGCTGCAGTCCGTGTGGTGACGGTTCTCCCACAGTGCTGTTAGGAAGGGAGTTCCAGGATTTTGACCCAGTGACGATGAAGGAACGGCGATATATTTCCAAGTCGGATGGTGTGTGACTTGGAGGGGAACGTGCAGGTGGTGTTATTCCCATGTGCCTGCTGCTCTTGTCCTTCTAGGTGGTAGAGGTCGCGGGTTTGGGAGGTGCTGTCGAAGAAGCCTTGGCGAGTTGCTGCAGTGCATCCTGTGGATGGTACACACTGCAGCCACAGTGCGCCGGTGGTGAAGGGAGTGAATGTTTCGGGTGGTGGATGGGGTGCCAATCAAGCGGGCTGCTTTGTCCTGGATGGTGTCAAGCTTTTTGAGTGTTGTTGGAGCTGCACTCATCCAGGCAAGTGGAGAGTATTCCATCACACTCCTGACTTGTGCCTTGTAGATGGTGGGAAGGCTTTGGGGAGTCAGGAGGTGAGTCACTACTGTCATTACTGTGACAGTTTCTTGCTTATATTTTCTCTGACATCAGTTGACCCTTCAGCCATCACCACTCTGCATTCTGAAACTCTCGTCCGAGGCCATTCTGTCTTCCTGCAACTTGTTCCAACTTTCTGTTTAACCTTGTCTTCAATCACCTCCCCATACCTTCCCTCTAATTCTGTTTAGTGCCCATTCTGGCCATGGTGTTAACTGTGGCTCAGTTGGTACATTCTTGCCTTTGAGTCTAAATAATAGAATCATTGAAAGGTTACAGCACGGAAGGAGGCCATTCGACCCATCGAGTCCGCGCCGGCTGTATGCAAGAGCAATCCAGCTAGTCCCACTGCCACGCCCTTTCTCCGTAGCCCTGCAGTTTTTTTCCTTCCAAGTACTTATCCAGTTCCCATTTGAAAGCCATGATTGAATCTGCCTCCACCACCCCCTCGGGCAGTGCATTCCAGATCATAACCACTCACTGTGTAAAAAAATTTTTCCTCGTCACCTTTGGTTCTTTTGCCAATCACCTTAAATCTATGTCCTCTGGTTCTTGACCCTTCGGCCAATGCGAACAGTTTCTCTCTATCTACTCTGTCTAGACCCTTTGTGATTTTGAATACCTCTATCAAATCTCCTCGCAACTGTCTCTGTTCCAAGGAGAACAACCCCAGCTTCTCCAGTCTATCCACTAAAGCTCCTCATCCCTGGAATCATTTTAGTAAATCTCTTCTACGCCCTCTCTAAGGACTTCATATCTTTCCTAAAGTGCGGTGCCCAGGACTGGACACAATACTCCAGTTGTGGCCGAGCTAGTGATTTAAAAAGGGTTCATCATGACTTCCATACTTTTATACTCTATTCCTCTATTTTTAAACCTCAGGATCCCGTGTGCTTTATTAACATCTTTCTCAACCTGCCCTGCCACCTTCAGTGATTTGTGCACATATACCCCCAGATCTCTCTGTTCCTGTACCCCTCTTAGAATTGTACCCTTTCGTTTATATTGCTTCTCTTCATTCTTCCTACCGAAATGTATCACTTCGCATTTTTCTACGTTAAATTTCATCTGCCACATGAACGCCCATGCCACCAGCCTGTCTCTATCCTCTTGCAGTCTATCACTATCCTCCTCACTGTTTACTACACTTCCAAGTTTTGTATCATCTGCAAATTTTGAAGTTGTGCCCTGTACGCCCATGTCCAAGTCAGTAATATATATCAAGAAAAGCAGTGGTCCCAGCACTGACTCCTGGGGAACACCAATGTACACCTCCTTGCAGTCTGAAAAACAACCGTTCACCACTACTCTCTGTTTCCTGTCACTTAGCCAATTCTGTATCCATGTTGCTACTGCCCCCTTTATTCCATGGGCCGCAATCTTGATGATAAGCCTACCATGCAGCACTTTATCAAGCACCTTTTGAAAGTCCATATACACCACATCAACTGCATTGCAAAAGGTTGTGGATTCAAATCCTACTCCAGAGAATTGAATGAGACTTTAAACCAAGGCTCCATCGGCACTCACAGGTGGACGTGAAAGATCCCATGGCACTATTTCAAAGAACAGGGGGGGAGATCCCCCCAGGTTCCTGCCCAATATTTATACCTCAATCAACATCACTAAAACAGATTATCGAGTCCGCAAATATTTACAGGGGGCTGTGGGGGGGAGTTAATATTTACAGGGGCCAGTGGAGTGTGTTAATATTAACAGGGAGCATGCAGTATGTTAATATTAACAGGGAGCTGTGGAGTATGTTAATATTTACAGGGGGCTGTGGAGAGTGTTAATATTAACAGGGGGCTGTGGGAGGGTGTTAATATTTACAGGGGGCTGTGGAGAGTGTTAATATTTACAGGGGGTTGTGGAGGGTGTTAATATTCACAGGGGGTTGTGGAGGGTGTTAATATTTACGGGGGCTTTGGAGGGTGTTAATATTTACAGGGGGCTGTGGAGGGTGTCAATATTTACAGGGGGCTGTGGAGGGTGTTAATATTCACAGGGGGCTTTGGAGGGTGTTAATATTTACAGGGGGCTCTGGAGGGTGTGAATATTTACAGGGGGCTGTGGAGGGTGTTAATATTTACAGGGGGCTGTGGAGGGTGTTAATATTTACAGGGGGCTGTGGGAGGGTGTTAATATTTACAGGGGGCTGTGGGAGGGTGTTAATATTTACAGGGAGTTGTGGAGGGTGTTAATATTTACACGGGGCTGTGGAGGGTGTTAATATTTACAGGGGGCTGTGGAGGGTGTTAATATTTACAGGGGGCTGTGGAGGGTGTTAATATTTACAGGGGACTTTGGAGGGTGTTATTATTTACAGGGGGCTGTGGGAGGGTGTTAATATTTACAGGGGGCTGTGGGAGGGTGTTAATATTTACAGGGGGCTGTGGAGGGTGTTAATATTCACAGGGGGCTTTGGGAGGGTGTTAATATTTACAAGGGGCTGTGGAGGGTGTTAATATTCACAGGGGGCTTTGGAGGGTGTTAATATTCACAGGGGGCTTTGGGAGGGTGTTAATATTCACAGGGGGCTTTGGAGGGTGTTAATATTTAAAGGGGGCTTTGGGAGGGTGTTAATATTTAAAGGGGGCTTTGGGAGGGTGTTAATATTTACAGGGGGCTTTGGGAGGGTGTTAATATTTACAGGGGACTTTGGAGGGTGTTAATATTTACAGGGGGCTGTGGGAGGGTGTTAATGTTTACAGGGAGTTGTGGAGGGTGTTAATATTTACAGGGAGTTGTGGAGGGTGTTAATATTTACACGGGGCTGTGGAGGGTGTTAATATTTACAGGGGATTGTGGAGGGTGTTAATATTTACAGGGGGCTGTGGGATGATGTTAATATTTACACTGGGGTTTGGGAGGGTGTTAATATTTAAAGGGGATTGTGGAGGGTGTTAATATTTAAAGGGGGCTGTGGGGGGGTGTTAATATTTACAGGGTGCTGTGGGAGGGTGTTAATATTTAAAGGGGGCTGTGGGAGGGTGTTAATATTTACAGGGGGCTGTGGGAGGGTGTTAATATTTACAGGGGGCTGTGGAGAGTGTTAATATTTACAGGGGGCTGTGGGAGGGTGTTAATAGTTACAGGGGGCTGTGGGAGGGTGTTAATATTTACAGGGTCTGTGGAGGGTGTTAATATTTACAGGGGGCTGTGTGGGGTGTTAATATTTACAGGGGGCTGTGTGGGGTGTTAATATTTACAGGGGGCTGTGGAGGGTGTTAATATTTACAGGGGGCTGTGGGAGGGTGTTAATATTTACAGGGGGCTGTGGGAGGATGATAATATTTACAGGGGGCTGTGGAGGGTGTTAATATTTACAGGGGGCTGTGTGGGGTGTTAATATTTACAGGGGGCTGTGGAGGGTGTTAATATTTACAGGGGGCTTTGGAGGGTGTTAATATTTACAGGGGGCTGTGGATGGTGTTACTATTTACAGGGGGCTGTGGAGGGTGTTAATATTTACCGGGGGCTGTGGGGGGTGTTAATATTTACAGGTGGCTGTGGATGGTGTTAATATTTACAGGGGGCTGTGGAGGGTGTTAATATTTACAGGGGGCTGTGGGAGGGTGTTAATATTTACAGGGGGCTGTGGAGGGTGTTAATATTTACAGGGGGCTGTGGG
Organism: Heptranchias perlo; assembly: GCF_035084215.1. Classification (NCBI taxonomy): domain Eukaryota; kingdom Metazoa; phylum Chordata; class Chondrichthyes; order Hexanchiformes; family Hexanchidae; genus Heptranchias; species Heptranchias perlo. The sequence continues at coordinate 12,066,662 of NC_090333.1, read as the reverse complement.
AGGGTGTTAATATTTACAGGGGGCTGTGGAGGGTGTTAATATTTACCGGGGGCTGTGGGGGGTGTTAATATTTACAGGTGGCTGTGGATGGTGTTAATATTTACAGGGGGCTGTGGAGGGTGTTAATATTTACAGGTGGCTTTGGAGGGTGTTAATATTTACCGGGGGCTGTGGGGGGTGTTAATATTTACAGGTGGCTGTGGAGGGTGTTAATATTTACAGGGGGCTGTGGGAGGGTGTTAATATTTACAGGGGGCTGTGGGAGGGTGTTAATATTTACAGGGAGTTGTGGAGGGTGTTAATATTCACAGGGGGCTGTGGGAGGGTGTTAATATTTACAGGGGGCTGTGGGAGGGTGTTAATATTTACAGGGGGTTGTGGAGGGTGTTAATATTCACAGGGGGCTGTGGGAGGGTGTTAATATTTACAGGGGGCTGTGGGAGGGTGTTAATATTTACAGGGGGTTGTGGAGGGTGTTAATATTCACAGGGGGCTGTGGGAGGGTGTTAATATTTACAGGGGGTTGTGGAGAGTGTTAATATTTACAGGGGGTTGTGGAGAGTGTTAATATTTACAGGGGGTTGTGGAGGGTCTTAATATTCACAGGGGGCTGTGGGATGGTGTTAATATTTACAGGAAGTCTTGTTTTATAAAATACTGTATGAAAGGCTTGTTCGCTCACTGTGTTGGCTGAGTTAGATTTCCGATCTGTACTTTTAACGAGCTGCGAGCTTTAACTTAAATGTAACTGATGAAAACTCGACCTCAGAGGCACAATTTTATACAGAATACTCTTTAACCGCGGGGAGCAATCTTTTAACCGGTTTTGTTTTAAAAAGCGAAGCCATGGCAGGCTGAGTTTCAGTATCAGTTTCACTTTCATTTCCGTGAAAACCGGAACCCAAGACTTTGAAATCACAACCACTTGAGGATTCCGGCTGCGAGTCTCTTCAAATCCTACAAAATCTCGAATTTTTGGTTGGTATTGCAGTTTTTTTCGGGGTTGTGTACCTTCGATTGCAGAATGTTAGAGTTATTACTGTTGTGGAGAGCAGCATTGGCCCCAGTATATTTAATAATTGGAGCAACTAGCAGAGTGAATCTTGTGAAGACACCTCGCAAGTCAGTTTAAAGGGTCAGTGTTCTGAGATCATTTCTGTGATAAGAGACACGATTTTGCATCGCGCCCACCACCGATACGCCAGTTGCTACTGATACCCAAACACCTTAGGGGTGGACGGAGTGATGATTTTAAAAGAAATCTTTGTTCTCGGGATGTTTTTTTATTATTCGTTCATGGGATGTGGGTGTCGCTGGTGAGGCCGGCATTTATTGCCCATCCCTAGTTGCCCTTGAGAAGGTGGTGGTGAGCCGCCTTCTTGAACCGCTGCAGTCCGTGTGGTGACGGTTCTCCCACAGTGCTGTTAGGAAGGGAGTTCCAGGATTTTGACCCAGCGACAATGAAGGAACGGCGATATATTTCCAAGTCGGGATGGTGTGTGACTTGGAGGGGAACGTGCAGGTGGTGTTGTTCCCATGTACCTGCTGCTCTTGTCCTTCTAGGTGGTAGAGGTCGCGGGTTTGGGAGGTGCTGTCGAAGAAGCCTTGGCGAGTTGCTGCAGTGCATCCTGTGGATGGTACACACTGCAGCCACTGTGCGCCGGTGGTGAAGGGAGTGAATGTTTAGGGTGGTGGATGGGGTGCCAATCAAGCGGGCGATGCTGGCAATGTCGCATTCATTGCCCAACGCTAGTTGCCCTACGACAGTGCTGGTGGTGAGCCACCTTCTTGAACCAGTGCAGTCCTTGTTGTGAAAGTGCTCCCACAGTGCTGTTAGGTAGGGAATTCAAGGTTGTTGACCCAGTGACGATGAAGGATCACTAACTGACCTATGTTCAAGTCAGGATGGTGTGTGCCTATGGACCAGAATGCTGGACACCAGCAAGGATGCACAGACTAAAAAAGAATGAGGAAATCAGGAAGCAGTGATTATTAAAGCTAGACCGGGATGGGGGGAAAGGTGGGTGGAGATGTTTAAAAAGGGTTAGGTAATGACTTCAAGACATTGAGAACCTCCATTTGGGACTGAGGATTGTCTATGAGGGTGGTGGTGGCAATCAAGGATGCAGACAGCCAATAAATGACTGACTGGATTTGTGGAATTTTTCTCAACTGATCTATACTTAAACAGCATATTAATTTGGTTGTTTAAGGGTCATTCCAGTTTCAGCAGCACTGAGATACCAAATTAAAGAAAGAACTAGCATTTAATATATCGCCTTTCATGATCTCAAGACACTTTATAGCCACAAGGGCATGGTAGCATAGTGGTTGTGTTACTGGACTAGTAATCCAGAGGCCTGGAGTTATGAGTTCAAATCCTGCCACGGCATTTAGGGAAGGAAACCTGCCGTCCTTACCCGGTCTGGCCTATATGTGATTCCAGACCCACAGCAATGTGGTTGATTCTTAATTGCCCTCTGAAATGGCCTAGTAAGCCACTCAGTTGTGAAATCTCGCTACGAAAAGTCATAACAAGAATAAAACCGGACGGACCACGAGGCACCAGACACGACAAAGGCAAACCAAGCCCAGTCGACCCTGTAAAGTCCTCTTCACTAACATCTGGGGACTTGTGCCAAAATTGGGAGAGCTGTCCCACAGGCGAGTCAAGCCACACTCACAGAATCATACCTTTCAGCCAATGTCCCAGACTCTTCCATCACCATCCCTGGGTATGTCCTGTCCCAGCAGAGGTAGCGGTACAGTGATATACAGTCAGGAGGGAGTGGCCCTGGGAGTCCTCAACATTGACTCTGGACCCCATGAAATCTCATGGCATCAGGTCAAACATGGGCAAGGTAACCTCCTGCTGATTGCCACCAACCGTCCTCCCTCAGCTGATGAATCAGTCCTCCTCCATGTTGAGCACCACTTGGAGGTAGCACTGAGGGTAGCAAGGGCACAAAATGTACTCTGGTTGGGGGCCTATCAATGTCCATCACCAAGAGTGGCTCGGTCCCGCCACTAGTGGCCGAGTCCTGAAGGACATAGCTACCAGACTGAGCCTGCGGCAGGTGGTGAGCAAACCAACACGAGGGGAAAAACTTACTTGACCTCATCCTCACCAATCTACCTGTCGCAAATGCATCTGTCCATGACAGTATTGGTAGGAGTGACCACCGCGAAGTCCCGTCCTCGCACTGAGGACACCATCCAACGTGTTGTGTGGCATTACCACCGTGCTAAATGGGATAGTATTCAGAACAAATCTAGCAGCTCAAAACTGGGCATCCATGAGGCACTGTGGGGCAGCAGCAGAATTGTATTCCAGCACAATCTGTAACCTCATGGCCCGGCATATTCCTCACTCTACCATTACCAACAAGCCAGGGGATCAACCCTGGTTCAATGAGGAGTGCAGAAGAGCATGCCAGGAGCAGCACCAGGCGTACCTAAAAATGAGGTGCCAACCTGGTGAAGCTACAACTCAGGACGACATGCATGCTAAACAGCGGAAGCAGCATGCTATAGACAGAGCTAAGCAATTCCACAACCAACGGATCAGATCAAAGCTCTGCAGTCCTGCCACATCCGGTCGTGAATGGTGGTGGACAACTAACGGGGGGAGGAGGAGGAGGCTCTGCACACATCCCCATCCTCAATGATAAGAACATAAGAACATAAGAAATTGGAGCAGGAGTAGGCCAATCGGCCCCTCGAGCCTGCTCCGCCATTCAATAAGATCATGGCTGATCTGATCCCAACCACAAATCTAAAGAACACAAGAAGTCGGAGCAGGACCCGGCCACATAGCCCCTGGGCCCTCTCCGCCACCCACAGGGCATTGACCGATCCGAACTCAGCTTCATGTCCAATTTCCTGCCCGCTCCCCATGGCGGAGTCCAGCACGTGAGTGCAAAAGACCAGGCTGAAACGTTTGCAACCATCTTCAGCCAGAAGTGCCGAGTGGATGATCCATCTCGGCCTCTTCCCGATATCCCCACCATCACAGAAGCCAATCTTCAGCCAATTCTATTCACTCCACGTGATATCAAGAAACGGCTGAGTGCACTGGATACAGCAAAGGCTATGTGCCCCGACAACATCCCAGCTGTAGTGCTGAAGACTTGTGCTCCAGAACTAGCCGCACCTCTAGCCAAGCTGTTCCAGTACAACTACAACACTGGCATCTACCCGACAATGTGGAAAATTGCCCAGGTATGTCCTGTTCACAAAAAGCAGGACAAATCCAATCCGGCCAATTACCGCCCCATCAGTCTACTCTCAATCATCAGCAAAGTGATGGAAGGTGTCGTCGACAGTGCTATCAAGCGGCACTTACTCACCAATAACCTGCTCACCGATGCTCAGTTTGGGTTCCGCCAGGACCACTCGGCTGCAGACCTCATTACAGCCTTGGTCCAAACATGGACAAAAGAGCTGAATTCCAGAGGTGAGGTGAGAGTGACTGCCCTTGACATCAAGGCAGCATTTGACCGAGTGTGGCACCAAGGAGCCCCAGTAAAATTGAAGTCAATGGGAATCAGGGGGAAAACTCTCCAGTGGCTGGAGTCATACCCAGCACAAAGAAAGATGGTAGTGGTTGTTGGAGGCCAATCATCTCAGCCCCAGGACATTGCTGCAGGAGTTCCTCAGGGCAGTGTCCTAGGCTCAACCATCTTCAGCTGCTTCATCAATGACCTTCCCTCCATTATAAGGTCAGAAATGGGGATGTTCGCTGATGATTGCACAGTGTTTAGTTCCATTCGCAACCCCTCAAATAATGAAGCAGTCCGAGCCCGCATGCAGCAAGACCTGGACAACATCCAGGCTTGGGCTCATAACTGGCAAGTAACATTCGCGCCAGACAAGTGCCAGGCAATGACCATCTCCAACAAGAGGGAGTTTAAGCACCTCCCCATGACATTCAACGGCATTACTATCGCCGAATCCCCCACTATCAACATCCTGGGGGTCACCATTGACCAGAAACTTAACTGGACCAGCCATGTAAATGCTGTGGCTACGAGAGCAGGTCAGAGGCTGGGTATTCTGCGGCGAGTGACTCACCTCCTGACTCCCCAAAGCCTTTCCACCATCTACAAGGCACAAGTCAGGAGTGTGATGGAATACTCTCCACTTGCCTGGATGAGTGCAGCTCCAACAACACTCAAGAAGCTCGACACCATCCAAGATAAAGCAGCCCGCTTGATTGGCACCCCATCCACCACCCTAAACATTCACTCCCTTCACTACCGGCGCACAGTGGCTACAGTGTGTACCATCCACAGGATGTACTGCAGCAACTCGCCAAAGCTTCTTCGACAGCACCTCCCAAACCCGCGACCTCTACCACCTAGAAGGACAAGAGCAGCAGGCACATGGGAACAACACCACCTGCACGTTCCCCTCCAAGTCACACACCATCCTGACTTGGAAATATATCGCCGTTCCTTCATCGTCGCTGGGTCAAAATCCTGGAACTCCCTTCCTAACAGCACAGTGGGAGAACCGTCACCACACGGACTGCAGCGGTTCAAGAAGGCGGCTCACCACCACCTTCTCAAGGGCAATTAGGGATGGGCAATAAATGCCGGCCTCGCCAGCGATGCCCACATCCCATGAACGAATAAAAAAAAATTAATTTTTTTTTGAAGTGTAATCACTGTTGCAATGTCGAAAATTTCTGCACAACAAGGTCGCACAAAAAGTAATGAGAAAATGATCAGATAATCTATTTTTGTTTTTAGTGATGTTGGTTGAAACATATAAAATTCTGACAGGGCTAGACAGACTGGATACAGGGAGGACGTTTCCCCTGGCAGGGGGTTCCAGAACGAGGGGTCACAGTCTCAGGATATGGGGTAGGATATTTAGGACTGAGATGAGGAGAAATGTCTTCACTCAGAGGGTGGTGAACCTGTGGAATTCTCTGCACAGAAGGCTGTGGAGGCCACGTCACTGAATATATTTAAGAAGGAGCTAGATAGATTTCTAGACACAAAAGGTTCAAGGGGTATGGGGAGAGCGCGGGAATATGGTATTGAGATAGAGGATCAACCATGATCATATTGAATGGCGGAGCAGGCTCGAAGGGCCGAAGGGCCTTCTCCTGCTCCTATTTTCTATGTTTCTATTGAGGGATAAATATTGGCCATGATACCGGGGGACAACTCCCCTGCTCTTCTTCAAAATAGTGCCAAGGGATCTTTTACATCCACCTGAAAGGGCAGACAGAAACTCAGTTTAATGTTTCAACTGAAAGATGCCATCTTCGGCAGAGCACCAGTCCATCAGTAATACATTGAAGCGTCAGCCTAGATTATGTGCTCAAAGTCTCTGGACTGGGACTTAAACCTACAGCTGTCTGATTCACAGGTGAGAGTGCTACCAACTGAGCCAAGGTTGATAGCACAAAGAGTAATCGGGTAAGATTTTCATCCTACCTGCCTGCACATTAAGCATGGGCTGGGCGGAGTGCAGAAAGGAGGTTCTGGCAGAGAGGATCACACCCTCCTTACAGAACCAGCAGGATTTTCCTTCCATTGTGTATTTTTTTCCCAGGCAATTCATCGTATTGATTTAATCAAATGCTTTCTAGGTTTCAGCATGTCTGTGATATCGTCACGGCTCACAACGGAAAATCAGAAACAACTGTCCCAACTTCTTGGAAAAGTAAACCTACATTTACTTTATAAAGCGAGTGTCCATGGTTTCAGTGCCAGATCTTTCCATGCCAAATGTGAACAACAAGGACCAACATTAACTGTCGGGTACAACAAGTTGGGTTTAATTTTTGGAGGCTACACAAGTAAAGATTTTGCCTCTTATGGAAGTAATATGGATAACAAGGCTTTTCTTTTTCGACTAATTACCAATAAGGCAGATGGAAAGCCATTAAAGTTTCCTGTGAAACAAGATGCTTTGGCTATTGGTGAGATTTCGGAATGCGGTCCGAATTTCGGAGAAAGCCTTGTATTTCTGTCTGATGGCAAAAGAATCAAAGGAGAACCTGGTTCGTCCTACAGTTTCCAAAAAAATGACCTGTTTGGCAACAATCTAGATCTTGTAGAATGCGAAGTTTACCGGGTGGAAGGTAAGGACTCTTTCATTTTACCATGAATGTCTATGGAATGAGGTGCAGTTACTCAACTATTACTAAGTCTGATTTATATTTACATATGTTTTCCAGCGTTAAAAGCTCCCTGGAGAAACATAACTTGGACAACAAAGTAAGTTTCTTAATGGGCATTTCTGCTTATTTAATGGGTGCAAAATTAAAGAAAAGTGAGATTCAAAAAAAAATGAAATCCTTTCAATGGGTGTTTTAAAACCTTAACCATTCGTTCTTTTATTTCTGTCTCCGTGCTATGGCTCAGAACCCATTTCGATATAGCTGTGATAAATGTGATAGATATTTAGGTTGGATTTGGTCATTTTCCTTTTAATTTTGCTAGTTTTCTCGCTTCCTTTCGTGAAGGTACAGTTCCACGGGTGCTAGTGGCCCTCAGCCATCTCACCCAAGCACCTATCCTTTACCTGCGAGACCAGACAGTAGGCTCAACTTTCCCCTTCCCCCTCTGCCTGACCGCATGCGCGTGGGGGACAGTCGAGGTGAATTCTAACCAGAAGTGCCTCCCATATCGCTGGGTTCAAGTAAGTTATGTAACGTTATGTATGAATGTAACACCTCTGATTGAACATATGTCCAATCTTGAGAGGCCTGCAGCAGATTAAAGCTGCAGTGCCTTTTTTGACTGGCTGTATTAGTTTCGCTATTTTTCCTTTGGGATGGATTTGCCCCTGTAATATTTTCTGTTTTCACTGCCCGTATTTTTTAGAGATTGTTTTATTTCTGTGGAATCATTGAATTTCATAGCATAGAAGGAGGCCATTAGCCAATCAAGCCTACGCTGGCTCTCTGAAAGAACTATCCATTTAGTCTCAATCCTTTGCCATCTCCCCATAGCCTTTTATCATTTTTCTTTTGGAAATACGCATCCACTTCCCGTTTAAGAGCCTTTATGGATTCTGTTTCTGGTCGAGGATTGAATGCCCTAACAACCCACTGCATAAAAAAAAAATCTCCTTTCATTTCTGGCAGACTGGTGGAAGGAGCAGGGCACCCTGCCGTGATACTGTTCTTTCTGCAGGAAGGGCAGGAGAGCGGGGACATACTACTGCCCCACTCTCCCCTCACCATGGCTACAATGTCTCAAAGGTTGTGGGCAAAAGAGCATGGGAGGAGGTGGCAGAAAGGATCAATGCCAGCAGCACCATTCAGAAGACATGGCTGTAGGAAAGAACTTGGATTTATATAGCAGCTTTCATGACCTCAGGACATCCCATAGCATTTCACAGCCAATGAAGCTGTTTTGAAGTGTAGTCACTATTGTAATGTAGGAAACACGGCAGCCAATTTGCACACAGCAAGGTCCCACAAACAGTGTTGATTGATGGATAAATATTGACCAGGATACCGGGGAGAACTCCCCAGCTCTTCCATGGGAATGCCATGGGATCTTTTACATCCACCGAGGGCAGACGGAGCCTCGGTTTAACGTCTCATCCGAAGGACGACGCCTCAAATGGTGCAGCACTCCCTCAGTACTGCATTGGAGCGTCTGCCTGGATTATGTGCTGAAGTCTCTGGCTGGAGTTTGTCTTGAACCCACAACCATTTGTACCAGGCGGTGAGCGGCTAACTAGCGGTCCTTAAAGGGACTGCTAGAGGCCGCTCAGCAAACAGTTCAAGAAATGATGTCTAATTTTTTTTTGGTGAAGCCAGGAGGAGCAGGAGTGCAACTTGGGCCCACAAAAGAACTCGAGCTTTGCGGACCATCCGAAGCCTCTCCCAGGATCGCCTCCCTCCCGACTCTGATTGTCGGCCGGAGCATGAGATCCGCCTTGTTTCCCACCCTCCCAGAACCAGCTGCATGTCCGATTGGCGCCTACAAATCACCAGCGGAATGTAAATGAGACCCAGGCTTTAAAATGGCTCAGGCCTCTTGCCGACTGCCAGCCCGTTCTCTGCCAGTGGTTAAAATCGGCTCTATAGTATAATGTTCCAATCGTTATCGACCAGTGTATCATCCAACTCACTGAGAGCAACACTAAGGGAGATCTGTTAGTTGGACTATACAAATTCTGACCTTCGTAAATATAAATGTTCTTGCTAACAGGAAAAGACAAGAACTGATTGACGTCATCAAGAGCTATAAGCCATATGGAACCTCTGTGTCTAAGGCACACATTTTACTAATTGGACCAACTGGAGGAGGAAAGACTAGCTTTATCAACTCTTCAAATTCTGTTTTCCGTGGTCATGTCACCAGTCGATGTTTGGTAGGAAGTCGAGCAACAAGCACCACGACAATGGTAAACCTTGAAGTGCAATCAGAAGGGCTTTATTTTTTTTTTCTTGCCAATGTATTTCCCTCCCTTCCATCCCTGAAGGCATGGATCACCTTGCTGGGCTATGGTTCTATGGGCACATATACCCTCTGATACCCACTGTTCATTATGTGTCAACATTGACAGTGGGTGTTGGGAGGCTGAGTCCAAAAATGCCCTCACACAACATCCATTTCCAGAAGGGGTTCAAGAGTGGAAATCCTGGAGTTTTGCCCTCCCCAACAGATGGACATCATGGCCCATTATGGTGTCACTATTGCACAGACCGGTGATCAAATCTGACCGTTCCGGGACTGTATGGCTCAGCTGCTCATGAAATAAATTTACTTGAGCCACTGAGGGAGTTTAGATTGTTTTATAGAATGAACATTGGTGTGACCCACACTTAGAATACAGTGTACAGTTCTGGTCGTTACAGTCCAAAAATACATTGCAGCTTTTGAGAGGATACAGAAAGAGAGCAACTAGAACGATTGAGGGGATGGAGCAATAGATTATGAGAAGCAATTATGTAAATTATGCATGTTCTCACTGGAATAGATGGTTGAGAGGTGATATGATTGCTGTTTTTAGGATTATAAAGGGACTGGATAAAATAGATCATGACCAACTATTCCACCTTGTCCAGAACAGTAGAATGGCCTGTGCTTGAAGGGTGGCAACGTCAGAACCAATCTGTAGAAACCATGGCCTCCATTTTAACCCCACCCCGACGGGCAGGAAAGGGTTGTGCGAGGGGTTGAAATCTTAAAAATCAAGATCCCGCCTCCAAGCCACCGCGTTCCTGGCCACCGTAATAATAACGGTGGCGATTCTGGCCCTGGACGAGGCTCCTGCTAAAAGATACTTCAGATAAAATCGTGGGGCGGTGATGTCATCAGCGCCGCAACATAGTTTTAAGGTCCACGGAGGGGTGAGTTTGAAAACTTTGCCTGACTTTGAACTCCTTCTGGGCCAGGAGGAGCAGGAGTGCTCCCCCCAGGCCCCTCAAGGAGTCCTTGGGCCTCCCCAGCCCCGGCATTCCCCCGATCTTCGGGGAATCTCCAGCACCGGGCGTCTCCCTGATCTCTCAGCAAGAGAGAGAACCTCGGCCTTCCCCTTCCACGGTGAAGCCAGGGAATCCCCTCCACCCGCCAACTGCCGGGGACCGTTTCCCACGGGCCCCCATCTGCGGCCTCCTGCTGCCAGATTCCCGCTCCAGGTAGTCAATCTGGCCGGGTGTCAGGTGGGGCTCTGCAAATATTTGTTCAAAAGAGGCCCTACCATCAAGGTCAGCCATTATCATTGCATCATGCGACTACTGGGATTTTTAGAAGGCGTACTAAATGGACCTTGGTCTTTTTTCCGTTTAAGCAATTCCTATGTTAGATGTTTGCAGATTTTCCAGGTATGTTTTTAAGTGATTTTAACATTGATTCCATTTTGACAATGCATCCAAAGCAATCTGATATATTTGCTTAATTTCAGTATTCAACGTACTCCTTCAGAGGAGACAAGGAAGGCACAGCTCTGCCTCTTATTCTTTGTGATACAATGGGACTTGAAGAAGGCGCTGAATCGGGGATAAATAGTGATGATATTATCAGCATCATCAAAGGACATGTTCCGAACAAATATCAGGTAATCTGTTATTAACAATATCATATTTCCTCTGCTCTTTTCTTTCCCATGCAGCATCCATGGCTAAATGAATAAACAATCTAATCTCAGGATTCTGCTGTTGTCACTCTATGACGAGTTGCCCTGTGAGGAATGAGAGAAGGCTGGGTTTGGTATCTGTACATTGCCCATACTGTTGTTAAGGGCTTGTTATCTACTTGCTAATGTCCTGAAAACGTGGGAATATACTTGTTGAAGCTGGTTTTACAGGAACATTGGGATAGATTGTGATGCACTGGATCGGAATTAGCATTTCTCCCAGCATACCTGCCCTGCATAATACCGCGGGTTCAGCTTGTTTACGTTTGATCAGTGAGCTCCAGGTCTGGGAGGTGTTTGCAGGGTTGAGATATTGAGGTAGATTTTCCTAGTCCTACATCTGGGGCTATTGGATCGCAAGCCGAGGGAGCCTGCTCGATTTCTACCTATTAGTTTAAAATCTACTCTATCCTGTGGTGTTAATGGGGCTGCTGCTGCCGCCATTTAAAGGGGATCAGCATGTAATTTGTTCACTGAAATTTGTTACTGTGGAGGAGAAGGAAACTGCCTTCGTGGAGGATCGACTCAGCCCTCTTTCAGATGCTGACCCCAGGGATTGGGACCCCATGAGACTTGCCTACAAACAGAGTCTGATATCTGAGCATCAGCTTTTGATGCAGTAATTTGAGAATGTGCCTGCCATTGTGCAATGGTACACGACCGCATAACTGAAGAGCAGGGGAGTGGGACTAATTGAATAGCTCTTTCAAAGAGCCGGCACAGGCACAATGGGCTGAATGGTCTATGCTGCATGATTCTAGACCCTAGATTATCGTTTTTCCTGTCTACTCCAGTCTTTCCTGTGCACCATGTTACATGCTTCATTAGTTACTACCTTCTACAGTCAGCATGTTTCTGATATTCCTGCTAGATCGTAGTTCCCCAATGCCATGTTCAGGTATCTTCTGTCCAATACTTATGGCATTCGTGTGTGTATGCCTTATCATTAAAGATTTAGCTCTTGATTTAGCCCTTCTTTTAGTTGACAGTAGTCCTATTCGAGTTGCTCACGCTGACCTGTTGGCTAACATGCACTCCAGTCCGTCTCTTGGGCGTTGAAATTATGATGTGGGTCCATAGTATACAAACAATTAATGTACTTGTAGGAAACTTCTTCCTCCTCTAATTTAATGGACATACTTAAGGCAATTTTTAACTGCGGCGCATATCAGGCTCCAGTTGAAAGTATAGAAGATTGAGAGGTGATCTGATCGAGGTGTTTAAAATGTCAAATGGATTTGATAGGGTAGATACTGAGAAACAATTTCCTCTGGTGGGGGAATAAAGAACAAGAGGTGTCGTCGACAGTGCTATCAAGCGACACTTACTCACCAATAACCTGCTCACTGATGCTCAGTTTGGGTTCTGCCAGGACCACTCGGCTCCAGACCTCATTACAGCCTTGGTCCAAACATGGACAAAAGAGCTGAATTCCAGAGGTGAGGTGAGAGTGACTGCCCTTGACATCAAGGCAGCATTTGATCGAGTGTGGCACCAAGGAGCCCTAGTAAAATTGAAGTCAATGGGAATCAGGGGGAAAACTCTCCAGTGGCTGGAGTCATACCTAGCACAAAGGAAGATGTTGGTGGTTGTTGGAGGCCAGTCATCTCAGCCCCAGGGCATTGCTGCAGGAGTTCCTCAGGGCAGTGTCCTAGGCCCAACCATCTTCAGCTGCTTCATCAATGACCTTCCCTCCATCATAAGGTCAGAAATGGGGATGTTCGCTGATGATTGCACAGTGTTTAGTTCCATTCGCAACCCCTTAAATAATGAAGCAGTCTGAGCCCGCATGCAGCAAGATCTGGACAACATCCAGGCTTGGGCTCATAAGTGGCAAGTAACATTTGCGCCAGATAAGTGCCAGGCAATGACCATCTCCAACAAGAGAGAGTCTAACCACCTCCCCTTGACATTCGACGGCATTAACATCGCCGAATCCCCCACCATCAACATCCTGGGGGTCACCATTGACCAGAAACTTAACTGGACTAGCTATATAAATACTGTGGCTACAAGAGCAGGTCAGAGGCTGGGTATTCTGTGGCAAGTGACTCACCTCCTGACTCCCCAAAGCCTTTCCACCATCAACAAGGCACAAGTCAGGAGTGTGATGGAGTACTCTCCATTTGCTTGGATGAGTGCAGCTCCAACAACACTCAAGGAGCTCGACACCATCCAGGACAAAGCAGCCCGCTTGATTGGCACCCCATCCACCACCCTAAACATTCACTCCCTTCACCACCGGCGTACAGTGTGTACCATCCACAGGATGCACTGCAGCAACTCGCCAAGGCTTCTTCGACAGCACTTCCCAAACCCACGACCTCTACCACCTAGAAGGACAAGAGCAGCAGGCACATGGGAACAACACCACATGCACGTTCCCTTCCAAGTCACACACCATCCCGACTTGGAAATATATCGCCATTCCTTCATCGTCGCTGGGTCAAAATCCTGGAACTCCCTTCGTAGCAGCACTGTGGGAGAACCTTCACCACACGGACTGCAATGGTTCAAGAAGGCGGCTCACCACCACCTTGTCAAGGGCAATTAGGGATGGGCAATAAATGCTGGCCTCGCCAGCAACGGCCACATCCCATGAATGAATAATAAAAAAAAACATAACCTTAAAATTAGAGCCAGGCCATTCAGGATTGAAATCAGGAAGCACCTTTTCACATTAAGGGTAGTAGAAATCTGGAACCCTTTCCCCCCAAATGGCTGTGGAGGTTGGGGGACAATTGAAATTTTCAAGACTGAGATCGGTAGATTTTTGTTACGTAAGGGTTTTAAAGGGTATGGTGCAAAGGTGGGTAAATGGAGTTGAGGTACAGATCTAAATGAATGGTGGAGCAAGCTCGAGGGACTGAATGGCCTACTCCTGTCCCTTATGTTCTTCTTATCGCACTGCCTACCCAATGGCTCCAGCCTGAATGATTTTCATGGTCGCTCCGCCTATTGGTACTTGAAAATTACAACGTGATCATACAACCAGTGTAGGACTGATTTAAATATTTTAATATGGCTCCTCCTTGGTTTGGGCTAGAGCATTGGCTGTCGATTTTAAGACCTGCTCAAAAATTGAGTGTGGTGGGCCTCGGGCAATTGCCTACTGCCTCGATTTCCAGCGTGAACGGGACAGGTGGTACTTGAAAATAGACTCTGTTGATCCCCTTATTTTAAATGACTAACTGAAACAGCAGAGGAAGTTAAATTGGATGAAATGCATTCAGCATTTGTACACTACGATGTAATTTCAGGGCCTTTCAGACCCAAACAAGAAATATAGAGTGTAGAGAGTAAATTTTTGTTAACTGTTCATTTTAGAAAGGTTATATTAAAATGCACAGTGTTCAGTTCCATTCGCAATTCCTCAGATAATGAAGCAGTCCGAGCCCGCATGCAGCAAGACCTGGACAATATCCAGGCTTGGGCTGATAAGTGGCAAGTAACATTTGCGTCACACAAGTGCCAGGCAATGACCATCTCCAACAAGAGAGAGTCTAACCACCTCCCCTTCACATTTAATAGCATTATCATCGCTGAATCCCCCACTATCAACATCCCAATAGTCTCCATTGACCAGAAACTCAATTGGACCAGCCACATAAAAGCCATGGCTATTAGAGTAGGTCAGAGGCTGGGTATTCTATGGCAAGTGGCTCACCTCCTGACTCCCCAAAACCTCTCCATCATCTACAAGTCAGGAGTGTGATGGAATATCTCCATTTGCCTGGATGGGTGCAACTCCAACAACACTCAAGAAGCTCGACACCATCCAGCACAAAGCAACCCACTTGATCAGCACCCCATCCACCACCTTAAACAACCACCCCCTCTACCATCATCGTACCGTGGCTGCAGTTTGTACTATCTACAGGATTCACTGCACCTCCTAATTCCCCTCCAAGTCACACACCATCCCAACTTGGACATATATTGCCATTCCTTCAGTGTTGCTGGGTCAAAATCCTGGAACTCGCAACCATTGTGAGGGCATCTTTCCCACACGGACTGCAGCGGTTCAAGAAGACGGCTCACCATCACTTCTCAAGGATAAATGCTGGCCCTGCCAGAGATTCCCACATTCCGAGAATGAATAACAAGTATGTATGCTTTTAACATCAGGTTCTTTTTCTTGCAGTTTAATACAACTTCCCCAATTAAAGAAGATACAAAGGGCTACATTGAATCAGCATCTGCTGGTGCAAAGATACACTGTGTTGTATATGTCATTGATGCAAACAAAGCCACCATCCTCTCCTACCAAATGGAAAAGAAAATTTGTGCCATTCGATCACAGATTAATCAGCTGGGTGAGTGATGTAGACCAGGGGTGTCCGAGAAGTAGACCATATCCCAAATGCAGCCCGTGATCTGGCCCACCGAGCTCATGCTGATTCCATGCATAATCCAATAAACCAGGCTTCAGCAACTTTGGACTTCAAGGCTCAAAGTTGCTGAAGCCTGAAATTCCTGGTCCCACGCAGGACGGAAAGTTGGATTTCCGCCCGGAGGCGGGCCAGAATTTTGGGGTGGAATCCGATTCCACTGGGATTCTGCCCCATTTGCTGTGGCTCTTCAAATTCCAGTAAGGAGAGGGCCATGGATGGACCTTCCATCTGACACCACCTCCCCCTCCCCCCCCCCCCCCGCCCCATCAAGGGGACATGTCTGAAGAAGTTCCTGGCGTTCTTTGGGAAAGTCCTGAGAGGTCCCATGGAATCTATGCTGTTATGGACCGAGTAAAGACTTGAGTTAGGCAATTAATCTCGGAGGGGATCGATTACATTACTCTGAACCGCTAGGAGTGAAGACTTTTCCTTCCAATATTTTTCTTCAGCCCAGAAGGGCCAAGGGGCACCTCAGGCAGAGAGGCTGGGCTACCTGACTTTCTATTGACGTTAAGTGAAAAGAAAATCGGGCAGTTGTGCTACTGCCAACACACTGTGCAACTTCTATTAGCTCAAGTACAATTAACTGCTTTCTTGATTTTTCCCAGGTGTTGCCTGATTGCACTGCTCATTACTCTTCTGTCTCAGATAACCTATTGTAAACAATTTTACAACACCAAGTTATAGTCCAGCAATTTTATTTTAAATTCACAAGCTTTCGGAGAGGGTGCAGAGGAGATTCACCAGGATGTTACCAGGGCTGGAGCGCTTCAGCTATGAAGAGAGACTGGGAAGATTGGGTTTGTTTTCCTTGGAGCAGAGGAGGCTGAGGGGGGACATGATTGAGGTGTACAAAATTATGAGGGGCACAGATAGGATGGATACTAAGGAGCTTTTTCCCTTCGTTGAGGGTTCTATAACAAGGGGACATAGATTCAAGGTAAAAGGCGGGAGGTTTAGAGGGGATTTGAGAAAGAACTTTTTCACCCAGAGGGTGGTTGGAGTCTGGAACTCACTGCCTGAAAGGGTTGTGGAGGCAGGAACCCTCACAACATTCAAGAAGCATTTGGATGAGCACTTGAAATGCCATAGCATACAAGGCTACGGACCAAATGCTGGAATACGGGATTAGAGTAGACAGGGCTGATGGCCGGCGCGGACACGATGGGCCGAAGGGCCTCTATCCGTGCTGTATGACTCTATGACTCTATGAGGCTATCTCCTTCCTCAGGTGAACGATGTGGAAATGAAATCCTCGAAATGAAATCGCATTTATGATTTCATAAATGCGATTTCATTTCGAGGATTTCATTTCCACATCGTTCACCTGAGGAAGGAGATAGCCTCCGAAAGCTTGTGAATTTAAAATAAAATTGCTGGACTATAACTTGGTGTTGTAAAATTGTTTACAATTGTCAACCCCAGTCCATCACCGGCATCTCCACATCATCAGATAACCTAAAGTGAGAAAGAAAGATTCTGCATTTATATAGCATCTTTCACAACCACAGGACATCCCAAAGCAATTCACAGCCACTTAAGTACTTTTGAAGTGAAGTTGCTGTTGTAATGTAGGAAATACGGCAGCCAATGTGTGCACAGCAAGGTCCCACAAACAACAATGAGATAAATGACCAAGTGACCTGTTTTTTAGTGGTGTTGGTTGAGGGATAAATGTCGACCAGGGCACCAGGAGAACTCCCTTGCTCTTCTTCGAGTAGTATGATGGGAAATTAACCTCACAGTCGAAGAAAAATTGGATTTAATTTATACTATTTATATTGGAGATGTCTGCACTCCTGTGTCCAAATTTTCTAGCACTATTGATTATCCACCAATTTGCATTTTATATATGATGGGAGTCCATTAAGGCGTATCATGAAGGTCGCACCGGACATAGAAAGAAGAAAGAATTTACATTCTTATGGTGTCGTTCATATGAAAGATAATGCATGTAAAATTTTCATTACTATTTCCAATGTTACGTAGAATTTTTAAAAAAGTCTTTCCATTTATTTTAAAATAGAGTCATGTGTTAAAATCCGTATATTGTCGGAGGTGCCATCTTTTGGATGAGATGTTAAACCGAGGTACCATCTTCTGTTCAGGTGGATGTAAAATATCCCACAGGACTAGGCAAGAGGAAGGGAGTTCTCCCAGTGCCCTGGCCAATATTAATCCCTCAACCAACATGAATAACAAATCAGGTGGTCATTATCTCATTGCTATTTGTGGGAACTTCTTGTATCCAAATTGGCTGCTGCATTTGCCTACACAATAGGGACTACACTTTCAAAGTAATTCATTGACTGTAAGGTGCTTTGGGACTTCCTGAGAACATGGAAGATGTTACATAAATGCAAATGCTTTCTGCTTTCTTTTTTAACTAAGAGCAATACCATAGGAAGTCCTCTTAACATCTTGCATCTAGTGTGCATCTGTCACCTTTCAGGCAGAACACGTTGTCACGCATGCATACCCCTGTGTCACATTTAAAAAATAGATTAAAAGTCAGTAAGAAAGTCAGTCATTTCCCACTGGTTTCTTCTGATCTTGGGGGGGAGTTGGTATTTATAAGCAGCGGCGAATCTACAAAAAAATGTTCCCACCAATAACAATTATTATCTACTTGACATCAACATGTGCTTGTTAAGAGCAATTAGACTTTGTGGCATTAAAGAGATGGGATCTGTTAACACACAGCTCCACCTTAACAGCAGAATAATTCACTGTGTATTCCATGATATAATACTGCTGTCCTTACCCCCTGACTTATTGTGAGCAATACTATGGGAGATCTGCTAATAAATAAATGATTTATTTCATTATATAGAGATACCACAGATTGTTTTACTAACAAAAGTGGATAAAGAGTGTCCTTTGGTTGGGAAAGATGTGGAAAATGTCTATCGGAGTGAACACATTGAAAAAAAGGTACAAGTTCTACTGTATTACCAATTTCAGTAGTTTCATCATTCACAATGTGCACCTTGGTGTTCAAGATACTATGAATAGAATTTGGGGCTTTCTTTATTCTTAGTAAGTGGCACCAAACGAGTCTTGGAGAAAGTCCATTGATGATTCCCCAGGAAAATATCTGGGATGGAGGGACAGAGCTATGATAACAGAGTAGACAAAGTTTGCAATCCTTGGAGATGAGGAGGTCAAGGGGTGATCTGATTGAGCTGTTTAAAATAACGCAGGTAATTGAGAAGGTGGAGAGGGAATGGCTCTTCCCTGCAGTAGAAGAAACCAACATAAGAATGCTTAGAATTAGAACTAAATTGGTTAACAGAAAATCCAGGAGAAAGGTCTGCACACAAAACGTTGTGAGAATGTGGAATACATTGTCCCAGAAAAGCATAGATGTGGAACATGGATGTACTGGATTGTACTCTCCAGAATGTGACCACTTAAGAAGCAGTGCCAGACAGCTCAGGACACACGGATAATGTGTAAAGAGAAGTAAAATGGATGACCATCTGCAGGGGAACTGGGGGAGATGGGAATCACAGGGGCAGAGAACCCTTGAGTTACTACAGCTTTCCAATAGAAAATTCCTGGGGCCCTGCTGATTACAGAAAAGTAGGGAGGTTCGGTAATCAGTGAGGAGTACGGTAAAAGACTTCAGAAAGACATAGGTAGGTTAATGGAATGAGCAGACAGGTGACAGATGCAATTTAATATAGCTAAGTGTGAGGTAATACATTTTGGGAGGAAAAATAAAGAATAGGAGCATACACTCAATGGAGAGTGACTGAAGGGTGTTAATGAACAGAGAGACCTAGGGGTTCAAATATATAATTCCCTGAAAGTGCGAGTGCAGGTAGATAAAGTCATTAAAAAAAGCCAATAGAATTTTGTTATTTGTAAGTAGGGGCATGGAGTACAAGAATAAAGAAGTAATGATGAATTTGTACAAAATATTGGTTGGGCCACAGTTAGAGTACTGTGTGCAGTTTTGGGCACCCCATTAAAGAAAGGACATTAAAACCATAGTGTAATGTACGGATTCACCAGAATGATGCTAGGGATGGTAAACTATAGTTATGGGGAGAGATAAAAACAGAAAATGCTAGAAACACTCAGCAGGTTAGGCAGCATCTGTGGAGAGAGAAACGTTTCAGGTCGATAACCGTTCATCTCCACACAATGTAGCCTGACCTGCTGAGTCTTTCCAGCATTTTCTCTTTTTATTTCAGATTTCCAGCGTTCATAGTATTTTGCTTTTGTATCGTTATGCGGAGACTATTTCCACTGAAACAGATAAAGTTAAGAGGAGATTTAATATGAGGTTTTTAAAATTGTGAAGAGCTTTGGTAGAGTTAATAGGGAAAGACTATTCCTCTGGTTGGGGAGTTCGTGATAAGGGGCCAAAAATTGAAAATTCTCACTAAAAGAATGAGGGTAAATGTTAGGAAAAATTTCTTTACACAGAGGGTTGTTGAACTGTGGAATGCTTTGTCACAGGGAATAGTTGAAGCAGTGGCTTTTGCAATTTTTAAGGGAAAATTGGGTAAATATTTGTAGCAGAGGAAGATACAGGGTTATGGAGAGAGAGAGTGGGGCATTGGGACTGGTTTTGGATTTATACAGAGCTACAGAGAGAACAGGCCAACGCCATTAGTTTTGGATTGATACAGGGCTACGGGGAGAGACCGAGACACTGGGATTAGTATTGGATTGAAATAGGGCTATGGGGGAGAGCAGGGCAGTGGGAGGATTGATGTAGCAAAGAGCTAGATCCATGGACACGATGGACTGAATTATCCCCTACAACGCTGTAAACTTCGACGGTTCTAAGTGAGGTAGATACTTGCTTGGAAAGTATAGTTATTAAGGGATGTGGAGAAAAGGTAGATAATAGGATTTAACAGATACTGAACTGCCATGGGTAAGGATGGGCTTGATGAGCCAAATGGTCTACTTGTGTTTCTATATAATAAGTTGTATATTTTTTTTCTAGGTTCTGGAAGTTGGGGAAAAACTCGGTATTCCAGTTTCATGCATAGTTCCTGTGAAAAATTATTGGTCAGATCTTGAGCTTGATTGTTCTACAGACATTTTAATATTGTCTGCACTGCTACAGATGATACGATACGCAGATGATTATTTTGAGAACCTGGATAATTCATCTGCAAACTGTTAGATTGGTTTCTAATGACCCTGTCCCTTTTTTGGGCGTTAGTTACTGAATAGTTTCACCTTGAGTCTGACTTAACTGAAACACTCTTAACAATCATTTCCTCTCTTGCATCTCTGCGATCTCACTGTCTTGGGTAGAATAGTTTAAAAGAAGTAGGTTAGAGGGATACTAGTTTCGATAGTGTAAGGAAAGGATTAATCAGACTGTCCTGAGGTCTGCTTATGTTATACTGTGGTTGATTTCTCTTTATATTGTAGTAATAGTAACCTTTAGCTTTTGCCTGTTAAGTAAAGTATAAATCCATTTAGATGCAGTGAATACTAAACTGACCTTAAAGCAATGGTCAGTTTAGTGCCTAACTAAAAAACATTCCAGTGCATACTGATGCATACATTTCAGACAACTTTAATTAGTTGATAACAAGTTCTAAAGAAGGAAACATCTGCAAATAGATCATCCTTTTTAGAAGCAGGTGGTTGGTATGGAACGGTACAGGCTTATAATTAGAAGTTTCACTTGGTGGAACAACAATTACAAGTGTGAAAGTATCGATAAGATAACAATGTTGGGGTGTTTTACCGGTCTACGGAAAAAGAACTTGGTAAAACTAAAGTTAGTGATAAGGGACAAGCTAATTAAAATTCACCTTATATGCAGTTGTGTTAGGTAACGCAGAAAGGTGTGGATTGTCATGTAGAATGGGTAAGAGAAATGTATAAAAATTGAGTGTGAGGATTCGTAAAGGCCAAAGATTCTGAGTTCAGAACTGTAACACGTTTGAGTCCTTCTACTAAACCTGCAAGATTTTGTCATATGTACTACTTTTTAAGTGTATGTTTAATTACTGTATACTTAATAAATCTGTTCCCTCTGACATTCAACGTCTGTGAACCCTCTCGATTTGAGGAGTGAATTATAAGTAAGAACACTCCTATCCTCTCTAACAGTAGGAAGCAACTCATTCCTCTAGCAGAGGAATCTAGAACAGTTGGACAGAATTTTAGAATGAAGTTAAAAGCAAACTCCAGGAAAAATTAAATAATGAGGGGTGACTTAGTTAAATGCAACTCCTCTAAGTGTGAAAGATGAGAAGCTTGCTACAAGCAGATACAAATTTTTTGTTCACTTGGGGGCGAACTTTCATTGTTAATTCTCTCCAGGTTGTGACGCTCTGCATCAGGGGCAGTAAAGACAAAAATGTAACCATTTGGCTGTTTTGAGTTGCAAAATACAAGCCAACTTTTGATCTGAGGGTACAAATGATTAACGTGCTCATACAGATATTCCTCTGTCCTCATCTACTTACTCCACTTTCTATTCTTTCAACAAGAGTCCTTAACCCGTAAACCAACACTAAAATAACAGACAGAGGAATGCCGTAGGAACTCATTAAACATTCATACGCCAATAATGCAAACAGAAACTTATAGGGTGCAAATTCCCACAGTGGGGTCTCCTGCTCTGCCGACATAACTTCAGGGAACGTTCAGGACAAACTGCGCTTTCACGTGTAAACGGGGTTTCTGCCGAACCTCCGGTGAAGTTATGGTCGTGGAGAGGGAGGATCCACAAAGGGAATTCACTCAGTCTCTTAAAAATTTCAAACTCCAGTTAAGCTTGTCGTACAAACACATAGGCACACAGCTGAGAGGCCACCAGGCAATCCAATTTCACTGTTGTAAATTTTATTCAACTTCAAACCTGAATAACATGTTTGCTGCTCGTATCTGGTTATTTTGTCTTTTGTTGACTTCACTCCTCTCCTATCACCAGTGTACTCTGTGTGAATGTTTTGGACCTTGACGATTATAACTCAGAATTTAAGAGTGACAGAGATTTCACACAGTAAATATCAGACCATCCAGTGGCTCATTTGTAGATTGGTTACCTTTGTAGCCAAATGCAAATGTTCTTCAGGAAAGGAAACCTGCTGTCTTTACCCAGTTGGATTTATATGTGACTCCTGTCCCACATCAACTCTTAACTACCTTCTATCAAACCACTAATGGTTCAAGAAGGTGGCCCACCATCACCGTCAATAAATGTTGGTCTTGCCAGCAATGCCCACATCCTGAGACTAAATTTAAAAAAAATGATTGCTCTTATGTTAATCAGCTAAAATGCCTACCGTGGGATAACAGAGTACAAGCATTCAATGGGCATGATTTTTACATGGAAACGGGAAGAGAACGGGGGGAGGAAGATAATTGGACGCGAAACCCGGAAGTAAAATTGGTGGGTCGGAAACTGCGATCGTGACCTAATTTAAGGATGAAAAATTTACTTCCTGGTTTTGCGCTCGGCAGCCAGCCTGATTGACAGGGTGGGGGCCGTGGGGAAGATTGGGTGGGGGGGGCGTGGAGAACATCGGTGGGGGGGGGGCAGTGAGGTGATCGGTTCGTGGAAGAGTTGGTGATCGGGTTTAGTGGAAGAGTTGGTGATCGGTTTGTAGGAAGAGTTCGTGATCGGGTCGGTGAAAGAGTTGGTGATCGGGTTTGTGAGAAGAGTTGGTGATCAGGTTGGTGGAAGAGTTGGTGATCAGGTTGGTGGAATAGTTGGTGATCGGTTCGGTGGAAGAGTTGGTGATCGGGTTGGTGGAAGAGTTGGTGATCGGGTTGTTGGAAGAGTTGGTGATCGGGTTGGTGGAACAGTTGATGATCGGTTTGATGGAAGAGTTGGTGATCGGGTTGGTGGAAGAGTTGGTGATCGGGTTGGTGGAAGAGTTGGTGATCGGGTTGGTGGAAGAGTTGGTGATCGGGTTCGGTGTAAGAGTTGGTGATCGGTTTGGTGGAATAGTTGGTGATCGGGTTGGTGGAAGAGTTGGTGATCGGTTCGCTGGAAAGTTGGTGATCAGGTTCGGTGGAAGAGTTGGTGATCGGGTTAGTGAAAGAGTTGGTGATCGGTTCGGTGGAAGAGTTGGTGATTGGGTTCGGTGGAAGAGTTGGTGATCGGGTTAGTGGAAGAGTTGGTGATTGGGTTGGTGGAAGAGTTGGTGATCAGGTTAGTAAAAGAGTTGGTGATCGGTTCGGTGGAAGAGTTGGTGCCCAGGTTGTTGGAAGAGTTGGTGATCGGGTTAGTGGAAGAGTTGGTGATCGGGTTAGTTAAAGAGTTGGTGATCGGTTCGGTGGAAGAGTTGGTGCCCAGGTTGTTGGAAGAGTTGGTGATCGGTTCGGTGGAAGAGTTGGTGATCGGGTTGGTGGAAGAGTTGGTGACCGGGTTCGGTGGAAGAGTTGGTGATTGGGTTAGTGGAAAAGTTGGTGATCGGTTCGTTGGAAGAGTTGGTGATCGGGTTTGTGAGAAGAGTTGGTGATCGGTTCGGTGGAAGAGTTGGTGATCGGGTTTAGTGGAAGAGTTGGTGATCGGTTCGGTGGAAGAGTTGGTGATCAGGTTGGTGGAATAGTTGGTGATCGGTTCGGTGGAAGAGTTGGTGATCAGGTTGGTGGAATAGTTGGTGATCGGTTCGGTGGAAGAGTTGGTGATCGGGTTGGTGGAATAGTTGGTGATCGGGTTGTTGGAAGAGTTGGTGATCGGGTTGGTGGAAGAGTTGATGATCGGTTTGATGGAAGAGTTGGTGATCGGGTTCGGTGGAAGAGTTGGTGATCAGGTTGGTGGAAGAGTTGGTGATCGGTTCGGTGGAAGAGTTGGTGATCAGGTTGGTGGAATAGTTGGTGATCGGTTCGGTGGAAGAGTTGGTGATCGGGTTGGTGGAAGAGTTGGTGATCGGGTTGTTGGAAGAGTTGGTGATCGGGTTGGTGGAACAGTTGATGATCGGTTTGATGGAAGAGTTGGTGACCAGGTCGGTGGATGAGTTGGTGATCGGGTTGGTGGAAGAGTTGGTGATCGGGTTGGTGGAAGAGTTGGTGATCGGGTTCGGTGTAAGAGTTGGTGATTGGTTTGGTGGAATAGTTGGTGATCGGGTTGGTGGAAGAGTTGGTGATCGGTTCGCTGGAAAGTTGGTGATCAGGTTTGGTGGAAGAGTTGGTGACCGGGTTGGTGGAAGAGTTGGTGATCGGGTTGGTGGAATAGTTGGTGATCGGGTTGGTGGAAGAGTTGGTGATCGGGTTGGTGGAAGAGTTGGTGATCGGGCTCAGTGGAAGAGTTGGTGATCGGGTTAGTGAAAGAGTTGGTGATCGGTTCGGTGGAAGAGTTGGTGATTGGGTTCGGTGGAAGAGTTGGTGATCGGGTTAGTGGAAGAGTTGGTGATTGGGTTGGTGGAAGATTTGGTGATCAGGTTAGTAAAAGAGTTGGTGATCGGTTCGGTGGAAGAGTTTGTGATCGGGTTCGGTGGAAGAGTTGGTGATCGGGTTAGTGGAAGAGTTGGTGATCGGGTTAGTTAAAGAGTTGGTGATCGGTTCGGTGGAAGAGTTGGTGCCCAGGTTGTTGGAAGAGTTGGTGATCGGTTCGGTGGAAGAGTTGGTGATCGGGTTGGTGGAAGAGTTGGTGACCGGGTTCGGTGGAAGAGTTGGTGATTGGGTTAGTGGAAAAGTTGGTGATCGGTTCGTTGGAAGAGGTCGTGATCGGGTCGGTGAAAGAGTTGGTGATCGGGTTTGTGAGAAGAGTTGGTGATCGGTTCGGTGGAAGAGTTGGTGATCGGGTTTAGTGGAAGAGTTGGTGATCGGTTTGGTGGAAGAGTTGGTGATCAGGTTGGTGGAATAGTTGGTGATCGGTTCGGTGGAAGAGTTGGTGATCAGGTTGGTGGAATAGTTGGTGATCGGTTCGGTGGAAGAGTTGGTGATCGGGTTGGTGGAATAGTTGGTGATCGGGTTGTTGTTAGAGTTGGTGATCGGGTTGGTGGAAGAGTTGATGATCGGTTTGATGGAAGAGTTGGTGATCGGGTTCGGTGGAAGAGTTGGTGACCAGGTCGGTGGAAGAGTTGGTGATCGGGTTGGTGGAAGAGTTGGTGATCGGGTTGGTGGAAGAGTTGGTGATCGGTTCGCTGGAAAGTTGGTGATCAGGTTCGGTGGAAGAGTTGGTGATCGGTTCGGTGGAAGAGTTGGTGATCGGGTTCGGTGGAAGAGTTGGTGATCGGGTTAGTGGAAGAGTTGGTGGTTGGGTTGGTGGAAGAGTTGGTGATCGGTTCGGTGGAAGAGTTGGTGATCGGGTTCGGTGTAAGAGTTGGTGATCGGGTTAGTGGAAGAGTTGGTGATCGGGTTAGTTAAAGAGTTGGTGATCGGTTCGGTGGAAGAGTTGGTGACCAGGTTGTTGGAAGAGTTGGTGATCGGTTCGGTGGAAGAGTTGGTGATTGGGTTGGTGGAAGAGTTGGTGATCGGGTTAGTGGAAAAGTTGGTGATCGGTTCGGTGGAAGAGTTGGTGATCAGGTTGGTGGAATAGTTGGTGATCGGGTTGTTAGAAGAGTTGGTGATCGGGTTGGTGGAAGAGTTGATGATCGGGTTAGTGGAATAGTTGATGATCGGTTTGATGGAAGAGTTGGTGACCAGGTCGGTGGAAGAGTTGGTGATCGGGTTGGTGGAAGAGTTGGTGATCGGGTTCGGTGGAAGAGTTGGTGATCGGGTTTGTTAGAAGAGTTGGTGATCGGGTTGGTGGAAGAGTTGATGATCGGGTTAGTGGAATAGTTGATGATCGGTTTGATGGAAGAGTTGGTGACCAGGTCAGTGGAAGAGTTGGTGACCGGGTTGGTGGAAGAGCTGGTGATCGGGTTCGGTGTAAGAGTTGGTGACCAGGTCGGTGGAAGAGTTGGTGATCGGGTTGGTGGAAGAGTTGGTGATCGGTTCGGTGTAAGAGTTGGTGACCAGGTCGGTGGAAGAGTTGGTGATCGGGTTGGTGGAAGAGTTGGTGATCGGGTTGGTGGAAGAGTTGGTGACCAGGTCGGTGGAAGAGTTGGTGATCGGATCGGTGGAAGAGTTGGTGATCGGGTCGGTGGAAGAGTTGGTGACCGGGTTCGGTGGAAGAGTTGGTGATCGGTTCGGTGGAAGAGTTGGTGATCGGTTCGGTGGAAGAGTTGGTGATCGGTTCGGTGGAAGAGTTGGTGATCGGGTTCGGTGGAAGAGTTGGTGATCGGGTTTGTTAGAAGAGTTGGTGATCGGGTTGGTGGAAGAGTTGGTGATCGGGTTGGTGGAAGAGTTGGTGATCGGGTTACTGGAAGAGTAGGTGATCGGGTCGGTGGAAGAGTTGGTGATCGGGTCGGTGGAAGAGTTGGTGATCGGGTTGGTGGAAGAGTTGGTGACCGGGTTCGGTGGAAGAGTTGGTGATCGGGTTGGTGGAAGAGTTGGTGATCGGTTCGGTGTAAGAGTTGGTGACCAGGTCGGTGGAAGAGTTGGTGATCGGGTTGGTGGAAGAGTTGGTGATCGGGTTGGTGGAAGAGTTGGTGACCAGGTCGGTGGAAGAGTTGGTGATCGGATCGGTGGAAGAGTTGGTGATCGGGTCGGTGGAAGAGTTGGTGACCGGGTTCGGTGGAAGAGTTGGTGATCGGTTCGGTGGAAGAGTTGGTGATCGGTTCGGTGGAAGAGTTGGTGATCGGTTCGGTGGAAGAGTTGGTGATCGGGTTCGGTGTAAGAGTTGGTGACCAGGTCGGTGGAAGAGTTGGTGATCGGGTTGGTGGAAGAATTGGTGATCGGGTTAGTGGAAGAGTTGGTGATCGGGTCGGTGGAAGAGTTGGTGATCGGGTCGGTGGAAGAGTTGGTGATCGGGTTGGTGGAAGAGTTGGTGACCGGGTTCGGTGGAAGAGTTGGTGATCGGGTTGGTGGAAGAGTTGGTGATCGGGTTAGTGGAAGAGTTGGTGATCGGTTCGGTGTAAGAGCTGGTGACCAGGTCGGTGGAAGAGTTGGTGATCGGGTTAGTGGAAGAGTTGGTGATCGGGTTGGTGGAAGAGTTGGTGACCAGGTCGGTGGAAGAGTTGGTGATCGGGTTGCTGGAAGAGTTGGTGATTGGGTTCGGTGGAAGAGTTGGTGACCAGGTCGGTGGAAGAGTTGGTGATCGGGTTGGTGGAAGAGTTGGTGATCGGTTCGCTGGAAAGTTGGTGATCAGGTTCGGTGGAAGAGTTGGTGACCGGGTTGGTGGAAGAGTTGGTGATCGGGTTGGTGGAAGAGTTGGTGATCGTGTTGGTGGAATAGTTGGTGATCGGGTTGGTGGAAGAGTTGGTGATCGGTTCGGTGGAAGAGTTGGTGATCGGGTTGGTGGAAGAGTTGGTGATCGGTTCGGTGGAAGAGTTGGTGATCAGGTTCGGTGGAAGAGTTGGTGACCGGGTTGGTGGAAGAGTTGGTGATCGGGTTGGTGGAAGAGTTGGTGATCGGGTTGGTGGAATATTTGGTGATCGGGTTGGTGGAAGAGTTGGTGATCGGGCTCAGTGGAAGAGTTGGTGATCGGGTTAGTGAAAGAGTTGGTGATCGGGTTGGTGGAATATTTGGTGATCGGGTTGGTGGAAGAGTTGGTGATCGGGCTCAGTGGAAGAGTTGGTGATCGGGTTAGTGGAAGAGTTGGTGATTGGGTTGGTGGAAGAGTTGGTGATCGGTTCGGTGGATGAGTTGGTGATCGGGTTCGGTGGAAGAGTTGGTGATCGGGTTGGTGGAAGAGTTGGTGATCGGGTTGGTGGAAGAGTTGGTGATCGGGTTAGTGGAAGAGTTGGTGACCGGGTTCTGTGGAAGAGTTGGTGACCGGGTTCGGTGGAAGAGTTGGTGATCGGTTTGGTGGATGAGTTGGGGATCGGGTTCGGTGGAAGAGTTGGTGATCGGGTTAGTGGAAGAGTTGATGATCGGGTTAGGTAAAGATTTGGTGATCGGTTCAGTGGAAGAGTTGGTGAACAGGTTGTTGGAAGAGTTGGTGATCGGTTCGGTGGAACAGTTGGTGATTGGGTTGGTGGATGAGTTGGTGACCGGGTTCGGTGGAAGAGTTGGTGATCGGGTTGGTGGAAGAGTTGGTGATCGGGTTAGTGGAAGAGTTGGTGATCGGGTTAGTTAAAGAGTTGGTGATTGGGTTAGTGGAAAAGTTGGTGATCGGTTCGGTGGAAGAGTTGGTGATCAGGTTGGTGGAATAGTTGGTGATCGGGTTGTTAGAAGAGTTGGTGATCGGGTTGGTGGAAGAGTTGATGATCGGGTTTGTGGAATAGTTGATGATCGGTTTGATGGATGAGTTGGTGACCAGGTCGGTGGAAGAGTTGGTGATCGGGTTGGTGGAAGAGTTGTTGATCGGGTTCGGTGGAAGAGTTGGTGACCGGGTTGGTGGAAGAGTTGGTGATCGGGTTGGTGGAAGAGTTGGTGATCGGTTCGGTGGAAGAGTTGGTGATCGGGTTGGTGGAATAGTTGGTGATCAGGTTGGTGGAATAGTTGGTGATCGGGTTGGTGGAAGAGTTGGTGATCGGTTCGGTGGAAGAGTTGGTGATCGGGTTGGTAGAAGAGTTGGTGATCGGTTCGGTGGAAGAGTTGGTGATCGGGTTGGTGGAAGAGTTGGTGATCGGGTTCGGTGGAAGAGTTGGTGATCAGGATGGTGGAAGAGTTGGTGATCGGGTTGGTGGAAGAGTTGGTGATCGTGTTGGTGGAATAGTTGGTGATCGGGTTGGTGGAAGAGTTGGTGATCGGTTCGGTGGAAGAGTTGGTGATCGGGTTGGTGGAAGAGTTGGTGATCGGTTCGGTGGAAGAGTTGGTGATCAGGTTCGGTGGAAGAGTTGGTGACCGGGTTGGTGGAAGAGTTGGTGATCGGGTTGGTGGAAGAGTTGGTGATCGGGTTGGTGGAATATTTGGTGATCGGGTTGGTGGAAGAGTTGGTGATCGGGCTCAGTGGAAGAGTTGGTGAAAGAGTTGGTGATCGGTTTGGTGGAAGAGTTGGTGATCGGGTTAGTGGAAGAGTTGGTGATTGGGTTGGTGGAAGAGTTGGTGATCGGTTCGGTGGATGAGTTGGTGATCGGGTTCGGTGGAAGAGTTGGTGATCGGGTTGGTGGAAGAGTTGGTGATCGGGTTGGTGGAAGAGTTGGTGATCGGGTTAGTGGAAGAGTTGGTGACCGGGTTCTGTGGAAGAGTTGGTGACCGGGTTCGGTGGAAGAGTTGGTGATCGGTTTGGTGGATGAGTTGGGGATCGGGTTCGGTGGAAGAGTTGGTGATCGGGTTAGTGGAAGAGTTGATGATCGGGTTAGGTAAAGAGTTGGTGATCGGTTCAGTGGAAGAGTTGGTGAACAGGTTGTTGGAAGAGTTGGTGATCGGTTCGGTGGAACAGTTGGTGATTGGGTTGGTGGATGAGTTGGTGACCGGGTTCGGTGGAAGAGTTGGTGATCGGGTTGGTGGAAGAGTTGGTGATCGGGTTAGTGGAAGAGTTGGTGATCGGGTTAGTTAAAGAGTTGGTGATTGGGTTAGTGGAAAAGTTGGTGATCGGTTCGGTGGAAGAGTTGGTGATCAGGTTGGTGGAATAGTTGGTGATCGGGTTGTTAGAAGAGTTGGTGATCGGGTTGGTGGAAGAGTTGATGATCGGGTTTGTGGAATAGTTGATGATCGGTTTGATGGATGAGTTGGTGACCAGGTCGGTGGAAGAGTTGGTGATCGGGTTGGTGGAAGAGTTGGTGATCGGGTTGGTGGAAGAGTTGGTGATCGGTTCGGTGGAAGAGTTGGTGATCGGCTTGGTGGAAGATTTGGTGATCGGTTCGGTGGAAGAGTTGGTGATCGGGTTGGTGGAATAGTTGGTGATCGGGTTGGTGGAAGAGTTGGTGATCGGTTCGGTGGAAGAGTTGGTGATCGGGTTGGTGGAATAGTTGGTGATCAGGTTGGTGGAATAGTTGGTGATCGGGTTGGTGGAAGAGTTGGTGATCGGTTCGGTGGAAGAGTTGGTGATCGGGTTGGTAGAAGAGTTGGTGATCGGTTCGGTGGAAGAGTTGGTGATCGGGTTGGTGGAAGAGTTGGTGATCGGGTTCGGTGGAAGAGTTGGTGATCAGGATGGTGGAAGAGTTGGTGATCGGGTTGGTGGAAGAGTTGGTGATCGGTTCGCTGGAAAGTTGGTGATCAGGTTCGGTGGAAGAGGTGGTGACCGGGTTGGTGGAAGAGTTGGTGATCGGGTTGGTGGAAGAGTTGGTGATCGGGTTGGTGGAATAGTTGGTGATCGGGTTGGTGGAAGAGTTGGTGATCGGGCTCAGTGGAAGAGTTGGTGATCGGTTCGGTGGATGAGTTGGTGATCGTGTTCGGTGGAAGAGTTGGTGATCGGTTCGGTGGAACAGTTGGTGATTGGGTTGGTGGAAGAGTTGGTGACCGGGTTCGGTGGAAGAGTTGGTGATCGGGTTGGTGGAAGAGTTGGTGATCGGGTTAGTGGAAGAGTTGGTGATTGGGTTAGTGGAAAAGTTGGTGATCGGTTCGGTGGAAGAGTTGGTGATCAGGTTGGTGGAATAGATGGTGATCGGGTTGTTAGAAGAGTTGGTGATCGGGTTGGTGGAAGAGTTGATGATCGGGTTTGTGGAATAGTTGATGATCGGTTTGATGGATGAATTGGTGACCAGGTCGGTGGAAGAGTTGGTGATCAGGTTGGTGGAAGAGTTGTTGATCGGGTTCGGTGGAAGAGTTGGTGATCGGTTCGGTGGAAGAGTTGGTGATCGGGTTGGTAGAAGAGTTGGTGATCGGGTTGGTGGAAGAGTTGGAGATCGGGTTCGCTGGAAAGTTGGTGATCAGGTTCGGTGGAAGAGTTGTTGATCGGGTTGGTAGAAGAGTTGGTGATCGGTTTGGTGGAATAGTTGGTGATTGGGTTGGTGGAATAGTTGGTGATCGGGTTGGTGGAAGAGTTGGTGATCGGGATGCTGGAAGAGATGGTGATCGGGTTGGTGGAAGAGTTGGTGATCGGATTGGTGGAAGAGTTGGTGATCGGGTTGGTGGAAGAGTTGGTGATCGGGTTGGTGGAAGAGTTGGTGATCGGGTTGGTGGAATAGTTGGTGATCGGGATGGTGGAAGAGTTGGTGATCGGGTTGGTGGAAGAGTTGGTGATCGGGATGCTGGAAGAGATGGTGATCGGGTTGGTGGAAGAGTTGGTGATCGGTTTGGTGGAAGAGTTGGTGATCGGGATGCTGGAAGAGTTGGTGATCGGGTTCGGTGGAAGAGTTGGTGACCGGGTTGGTGGAAGAGTTGGTGACCGGGTTGGTGGAAGAGTTGGTGATCGGGTTGGTGGAAGAGTTGGTGATCGGGTTCGGTGGAAGAGTTGGTGACCGGGTTTGTGGAAGAGTTGGTGATCGGGTTAGTGGAAGAGTTGGTGATCGGGTTGGTGGAAGAGTTGGTGATCGGTTCGGTGGAAGAGTTGGTGACCGGGTTTGTGGAAGAGTTGGTGATCGGTTCGGTGGAAGAGTTGGTGACCGGGTTGGTGGAAGAGTTGTTGATCGGTTCGGTGGAGTTGGTGACCGGGTTGGTGGAAGAGTTGGTGACCAGGTTGGTGACCGGGTTGGTAGAAGAGTTGGTGACCGGGTTAGTGGAAGAGTTGGTGATTGGGTTAGTGGAAAAGTTGGTGATCGGTTCGGTGGAAGAGTTGGTGACTGGGTTGGTGGAAGAGTTGGTGACCGGGTTGGTGGAAGAGTTGGTGATCGGGTTGGTGGAAGAGTTTGTGATCGGGTTCGTGGAAGAGTTTGTGATCGGGTTCGTGGAAGAGTTTGTGATCCGGTTAGTGGAAAAGTTGGTGATCGGTTCGGTGGAAGAGTTGGTGACCGGGTTGGTGGAAGAGTTGGTGATCGGTTCGGTGGAAGATTTGGTGATCGGGTTGGTGGAAGAGTTGGTGACCAGGTTGGTGACCGGGTTGGTGGAAGAGTTGGCGATCGGGTTGGTGGAAGAGTTGGTGATCGGGTTGGTGGAAGAGTTGGTGAACGGGTTGGTGGAAGAGTTGATGATCGGGTTAGTGGAATAGTTGATGATCGGTTTGATGGAAGAGTTGGTGACCAGGTCGGTGGAAGATTTGGTGATCGGGTTGGTGGAAGAGTTGGTGATCGGTTCGGTGGAAGAGTTGGTGACCAGGTCGGTGGAAGATTCGGTGATCGGGTTGTTGGAAGAGTTGGTGATCGGTTCGGTGGAAGAGTTGGTGATCAGGTTGGTGGAATAGTTGGTGATCGGTTCGGTGGAAGAGTTGGTGATCAGGTTGGTGGAAGAGTTGGTGATCGGTTCGGTGGAAGAGTTGGTGATCGGGTTAGTGGAAGAGTTGGTGATCGGGTTAGTGGAAGAGTTGGTGATCGGTTCGGTGGAAGAGTTGGTGACCAGGTTGGTGGAGGAGTTGGTGATCGGTTCGGTGGAAGAGTTGGTGATTGGGTTGTTGGAAGAGTTGGTGACCGGGTTCGGTGGAAGAGTTGGTGATCGGGTTGGTGGAAGAATTGGTGATCGGGTTGATGGAAGAGTTGGTGATTGGGTTAGTGGAAGAGTTGGTGATCGGTTCGGTTGAAGAGTTGGTGACCAGGTTGGTGGAAGAGTTGGTGATCGGTTCGGTGGAAGAGTTGGTGATCGGGTTAGTGGAAGAGTTGGTGATTGGGTTAGTGAAAGAGTTGGTGATCGGGTTGGTGGAAGATTTGGTGATCGGGTTGGTGGAAGAGTTGGTGATCCGTTTGGTGGAAGAATTGGTGATCGGGTTAGTGGAAGAATTGGTGATCCGGTTGGTGGAAGAATTGTTGATCGGGTTAGTGGAAGAGTTGGTGATTGGGTTAGTGGAAAAGTTGGTGATCGGTTCGGTGGAAGAGTTGGTGATCAGGTTGGTGGAATAGTTGGTGATCGGGTTGTTGGAAGAGTTGGTGATCAGGTTGGTGGAAGAGTTGATGATCGAGTTAGTGGTATAGTTGATGATCGGTTTGATGGAAGAGTTGGTGACCAGGTCGGTGGAAGAGTTGGAGATCGGTTCGCTGGAAAGTTGGTGATCAGGTTCGGTTGAAGAGTTGGTGATCGGGTTGGTGGAAGAGTTGGTGATCGGGTTGGTGGAAGAGTTGGTGATCGGGTTCGGTGGAAGAGTTGGTGACCAGGTTGGTGGAAGAGTTGGTGACCGGGTTGGTGGAAGAGTTGGTGATCGGTTCGGTGGAAGAGTTGGTGACCGGGTTGCTGAAAGAGTTGTTGATCGGGTTGTTGGAAGAGTTGGTGATCGGGTTGGTGGAAGAGTTGGTGATCGGGTTGGTGGAAGAGTTGGTGATCGGGTTGGTGGAATAGTTAGTGATCGGGCTGGTGGAAGAGTTGGTGATCGGTTCGGTGGAAGAGTTGGTGATCGGGTTGGTAGAAGAGTTGGTGATCGGGTTGGTGGAAGAGTTGGAGATCGGGTTCGCTGGAAAGTTGGTGATCAGGTTCGGTGGAAGAGTTGGTGATCGGGTTGGTAGAAGAGTTGGTGATCGGTTTGGTGGAATAGTTGGTGATTGGGTTGGTGGAATAGTTGGTGATCGGGTTGGTGGAAGAGTTGGTGATCGGGATGCTGGAAGAGATGGTGATCGGGTTGGTGGAAGAGTTGGTGATCGGATTGGTGGAAGAGTTGGTGATCGGGTTGGTGGAAGAGTTGGTGATCGGGTTGGTGGAAGAGTTGGTGATCGGGTTGGTGGAATAGTTGGTGATGGGGATGGTGGAAGAGTTGGTGATCGGGTTGGTGGAAGAGTTGGTGATCGGGATGCTGAAAGAGATGGTGATCGGGTTGGTGGAAGAGTTGGTGATCGGTTTGGTGGAATAGTTGGTGATTGGGTTCGGTGGAAGAGTTGGTGATCGGGTTTGGTGGAATAGTTGGTGATCGGGATGGTGGAAGAGTTGGTGATCGGGATGCTGGAAGAGATGGTGATCAGGTTGGTGGAAGAGTTGGTGATCGGTTTGGTGGAAGAGTTGGTGATCGGGATGCTGGAAGAGTTGGTGATCGGGTTCGGTGGAAGAGTTGGTGACCGGGTTGGTGGAAGAGTTGGTGACCGGGTTGGTGGAAGAGTTGGTGATCGGGTTGGTGGAAGAGTTGGTGATCGGGTTCGGTGGAAGAGTTGGTGACCGGGTTGGTGGAAGAGTTGGTGATCGGGTTAGTGGAAGAGTTGGTGATCGGGTTGGTGGAAGAGTTGGTGATCGGTTCGGTGGAAGAGTTGGTGACCGGGTTTGTGGAAGAGTTGGTGATCGGGTTAGTGGAAGAGTTGGTGATCGGGTTGGTGGAAGAGTTGGTGATCGGTTCGGTGGAAGAGTTGGTGACCGGGTTTGTGGAAGAGTTGGTGATCGGTTCGGTGGAAGAGTTGGTGACCGGGTTGGTGGAAGAGTTGTTGATCGGTTCGGTGGAGTTGGTGACCGGGTTGGTGGAAGAGTTGGTGACCAGGTTGGTGACCGGGTTGGTAGAAGAGTTGGTGACCGGGTTAGTGGAAGAGTTGGTGATTGGGTTAGTGGAAAAGTTGTTGATCGGTTCGGTGGAAGAGTTGGTGACTGGGTTGGTGGAAGAGTTGGTGACCGGGTTGGTGGAAGAGTTGGTGATCGGGTTGGTGGAAGAGTTTGTGATCGGGTTCGTGGAAGAGTTTGTGATCGGGTTCGTGGAAGAGTTTGTGATCCGGTTAGTGGAAAAGTTGGTGATCGGTTCGGTGGAAGAGTTGGTGACCGGGTTGGTGGAAGAGTTGGTGATCGGTTCGGTGGAAGAGTTGGTGATCGGGTTGGTGGAAGAGTTGGTGACCAGGTTGGTGACCGGGTTGGTGGAAGAGTTGGCGATCGGGTTGGTGGAAGAGTTGGTGATCGGGTTGGTGGAAGAGTTGGTGAACGGGTTGGTGGAAGAGTTGATGATCGGGTTAGTGGAATAGTTGATGATCGGTTTGATGGAAGAGTTGGTGACCAGGTCGGTGGAAGATTTGGTGATCGGGTTGGTGGAAGAGTTGGTGATCGGTTCGGTGGAAGAGTTGGTGACCAGGTCGGTGGAAGATTCGGTGATCGGGTTGGTGGAAGAGTTGGTGATCGGTTCGGTGGAAGAGTTGGTGATCAGGTTGGTGGAATAGTTGGTGATCGGTTCGGTGGAAGAGTTGGTGATCAGGTTGGTGGAAGAGTTGGTGATCGGTTCGGTGGAAGAGTTGGTGATCGGGTTAGTGGAAGAGTTGGTGATCGGGTTAGTGGAAGAGTTGGTGATCGGTTCGGTGGAAGAGTTGGTGACCAGGTTGGTGGAGGAGTTGGTGATCGGTTCGGTGGAAGAGTTGGTGATTGGGTTGTTGGAAGAGTTGGTGACCGGGTTCGGTGGAAGAGTTGGTGATCGGGTTGGTGGAAGAATTGGTGATCGGGTTGATGGAAGAGTTGGTGATTGGGTTAGTGGAAGAGTTGGTGATCGGTTCGGTTGAAGAGTTGGTGACCAGGTTGGTGGAAGAGTTGGTGATCGGTTCGGTGGAAGAGTTGTTGATCGGGTTAGTGGAAGAGTTGGTGATTGGGTTAGTGGAAGAGTTGGTGATCGGGTTGGTGGAAGATTTGGTGATCGGGTTGGTGGAAGAGTTGGTGATCCGTTTGGTGGAAGAATTGGTGATCGGGTTAGTGGAAGAAATGGTGATCCGGTTGGTGGAAGAATTGTTGATCGGGTTAGTGGAAGAGTTGGTGATTGGGTTAGTGGAAAAGTTGGTGATCGGTTCGGTGGAAGAGTTGGTGATCAGGTTGGTGGAATAGTTGGTGATCGGGTTGTTGGAAGAGTTGGTGATCAGGTTGGTGGAAGAGTTGATGATCGAGTTAGTGGTATAGTTGATGATCGGTTTGATGGAAGAGTTGGTGACCAGGTCGGTGGAAGAGTTGGAGATCGGTTCGCTGGAAAGTTGGTGATCAGGTTCGGTTGAAGAGTTGGTGATCGGGTTGGTGGAAGAGTTGGTGATCGGGTTGGTGGAAGAGTTGGTGATCGGGTTCGGTGGAAGAGTTGGTGACCAGGTTGGTGGAAGAGTTGGTGACCGGGTTGGTGGAAGAGTTGGTGATCGGTTCGGTGGAAGAGTTGGTGACCGGGTTGCTGAAAGAGTTGTTGATCGGGTTGTTGGAAGAGTTGATGATCGGGTTGGTGGAAGAGTTGGTGATCGGGTTGGTGGAAGAGTTGGTGATCGGGTTGGTGGAATAGTTAGTGATCGGGCTGGTGGAAGAGTTGGTGATCGGTTCGGTGGAAGAGTTGGTGATCGGGATGGTGGAAGAGTTGGTGATCGGGTTCGTGGAAGAGTTGTTGATCGGTTTGGTGGAAGAGTTGGTGATCGGGTTAGTGGAAGAGTTGGTGATCGGGTTGGTGGAAGAGTTGGTGATCGAGTTGGTGGAAGAGTTGGTGATCGGGTTGGTGGAAGAGTTGGTGATCGTTTTAGTGGAAGACTTTGTGATCGGGTTAGTGGACGAGTTGGTGACCAGGTTGGTGGAAGAGTTGGTGATCGGTTCGGTGGAAGAGTTGGTGATTGGGTTGGTGGAAGAGTTGGTGACCGGGTTCGGTTGAAGAGTTGGTGACCAGGTTGGTGGAAGAGTTGGTGATCGGGTTTGTTAGAAGAGTTGTTGATCGGGTTTAGTGGAAGAGTTGGTGATCAGGTTGGTGGAATAGTTGGTGATCGGTTCGGTGGAAGAGTTGGTGATCAGGTTGGTGGAAGAGTTGGTGATCGGTTCGGTGGAAGAGTTGGTGATCGGGTTAGTGGAAGAGTTGGTGATCGGGTTAGTGGAAGAGTTGGTGATCGGTTCGGTGGAAGAGTTGGTGACCAGGTTGGTGGAGGAGTTGGTGATCGGTTCGGTGGAAGAGTTGGTGATTGGGTTGTTGGAAGAGTTGGTGACCGGGTTCGGTGGAAGAGTTGGTGATCGGGTTGGTGGAAGAATTGGTGATCGGGTTGATGGAAGAGTTGGTGATTGGGTTAGTGGAAGAGTTGGTGATCGGTTCGGTTGAAGAGTTGGTGACCAGGTTGGTGGAAGAGTTGGTGATCGGTTCGGTGGAAGAGTTGTTGATCGGGTTAGTGGAAGAGTTGGTGATTGGGTTAGTGGAAGAGTTGGTGATCGGGTTGGTGGAAGATTTGGTGATCGGGTTGGTGGAAGAGTTGGTGATCCGTTTGGTGGAAGAATTGGTGATCGGGTTAGTGGAAGAAATGGTGATCCGGTTGGTGGAAGAATTGTTGATCGGGTTAGTGGAAGAGTTGGTGATTGGGTTAGTGGAAAAGTTGGTGATCGGTTCGGTGGAAGAGTTGGTGATCAGGTTGGTGGAATAGTTGGTGATCGGGTTGTTGGAAGAGTTGGTGATCAGGTTGGTGGAAGAGTTGATGATCGAGTTAGTGGTATAGTTGATGATCGGTTTGATGGAAGAGTTGGTGACCAGGTCGGTGGAAGAGTTGGAGATCGGTTCGCTGGAAAGTTGGTGATCAGGTTCGGTTGAAGAGTTGGTGATCGGGTTGGTGGAAGAGTTGGTGATCGGGTTGGTGGAAGAGTTGGTGATCGGGTTCGGTGGAAGAGTTGGTGACCAGGTTGGTGGAAGAGTTGGTGACCGGGTTGGTGGAAGAGTTGGTGATCGGTTCGGTGGAAGAGTTGGTGACCGGGTTGCTGAAAGAGTTGTTGATCGGGTTGTTGGAAGAGTTGATGATCGGGTTGGTGGAAGAGTTGGTGATCGGGTTGGTGGAAGAGTTGGTGATCGGGTTGGTGGAATAGTTAGTGATCGGGCTGGTGGAAGAGTTGGTGATCGGTTCGGTGGAAGAGTTGGTGATCGGGATGGTGGAAGAGTTGGTGATCGGGTTCGTGGAAGAGTTGTTGATCGGTTTGGTGGAAGAGTTGGTGATCGGGTTAGTGGAAGAGTTGGTGATCGGGTTGGTGGAAGAGTTGGTGATCGAGTTGGTGGAAGAGTTGGTGATCGGGTTGGTGGAAGAGTTGGTGATCGTTTTAGTGGAAGACTTTGTGATCGGGTTAGTGGACGAGTTGGTGACCAGGTTGGTGGAAGAGTTGGTGATCGGTTCGGTGGAAGAGTTGGTGATTGGGTTGGTGGAAGAGTTGGTGACCGGGTTCGGTTGAAGAGTTGGTGACCAGGTTGGTGGAAGAGTTGGTGATCGGGTTTGTTAGAAGAGTTGTTGATCGGGTTTAGTGGAAGAGTTGGTGATCAGGTTGGTGGAATAGTTGGTGATCGGTTCGGTGGAAGAGTTGGTGATCGATTTAGTGGAAGAGTTGGTGATCGGGTTGGTGGAAGAGTTGGTGATCGGGTTAGTGGAAGAGTTGGTGATCGGGTTAGTGGAAGAGTTGGTGACAAGGTTGGTGGAAGAGTTGATGATCGGGTTTGTTAGAAGAGTTGGTGATCGGTTCGGTGGAAGAGTTGGTGATCAGGTTGTTGGAATAGTTGGTGATCGGTTCGGTGGAAGAGTTGGTGATCAGTTTGGTGGAATAGTTGGTGATCGGGTTGTTGGAAGAGTTGGTGATCGGGTTGGTGGAAGAGTTGATGATCGGGTTAGTGGAATAGTTGATGATCGGTTTGATGGAAGAGTTGGTGACCGGGTCGGTGGAAGAGTTGGTGATCGGTTCGGTGGAAGAGTTGGTGATCGGGTTGGTGGAAGAGTTGTTGATCGGTTTGGTGGAAGAGTTGGTGATCGGTTCGGTGGAAGAGTTGGTGATCGGGTTGGTGGAAAAGTTGGTGATCGGTTCAGTGGACGAGTTGGTGACCGGGTTGGTGGAAGAGTTGGTGATCGGGTTGGTGGAAGAGTTGGTGATCGGGTTGGTGGAATAGTTGGTGATCGGGTTGGTGGAATAGTTGGTGATCGGGTTGGTGGAAGAGTTGGTGATCGGGATGGTGGAAGAGTTGGTGATCGGGTTGGTGGAGGAGTTGGTGACCGGGTTCGGTGGAAGAGTTGGTGATCGGGTTGGTGGAAGAGTTGGTGATCGGGTTAGTGGAAGAGTTGGTGATCGGGTTGGTGGAAGAGTTGGTGATCGGTTCGGTGGAAGAGTTGGTGACCGGGTTTGTGGAAGAGTTGGTGATCGGTTCGGTGGAAGAGTTGGTGACCGGGTTGGTGGAAGAGTTGTTGATCGGTTCGGTGGAAGAGTTGGTGACCGGGTTGGTGGAAGAGTTGGTGACCAGGTTGGTGACCGGGTTGGTAGAAGAGTTGGTGACCGGGTTAGTGGAAGAGTTGGTGATTGGGTTAGTGGAAAAGTTGGTGATCGGTTCGGTGGAAGAGTTGGTGACTGGGTTGGTGGAAGAGTTGGTGATCGGTTCGGTGGAAGAGTTGGTGATCGGGTTGGTGGAAGAGTTGGTGACCAGGTTGGTGACCGGGTTGGTGGAAGAGTTGGCGATCGGGTTGGTGGAAGAGTTGGTGATCGGGTTGGTGGAAGAGTTGGTGAACGGGTTGGTGGAAGATTTGATGATCGGGTTAGTGGAATAGTTGATGATCGGTTTGATGGAAGAGTTGGTGACCAGGTCGGTGGAAGATTTGGTGATCGGGTTGGTGGAAGAGTTGGTGATCGGTTCGGTGGAAGAGTTGGTGACCAGGTCGGTGGAAGATTCGGTGATCGGGTTGGTGGAAGAGTTGGTGATCGGTTCGGTGGAAGAGTTGGTGATCAGGTTGGTGGAATAGTTGGTGATCGGTTCGGTGGAAGAGTTGGTGATCAGGTTGGTGGAAGAGTTGGTGATCGGTTCGGTGGAAGAGTTGGTGATCGGGTTAGTGGAAGAGTTGGTGATCGGGTTAGTGGAAGAGTTGGTGATCGGATCGGTGGAAGAGTTGGTGACCAGGTTGGTGGAGGAGTTGGTGATCGGTTCGGTGGAAGACTTGGTGATTGGGTTGTTGGAAGAGTTGGTGACCGGGTTCGGTGGAAGAGTTGGTGATCGGGTTGGTGGAAGAATTGGTGATCGGGTTGATGGAAGAGTTGGTGATTGGGTTAGTGGAAGAGTTGGTGATCAGTTCGGTTGAAGAGTTGGTGACCAGGTTGGTGGAAGAGTTGGTGATCGGATCGGTGGAAGAGTTGGTGATCGGGTTAGTGGAAGAGTTGGTGATTGGGTTAGTGGAAGAGTTGGTGATCGGGTTGGTGGAAGAGTTGGTGATCGGGTTGGTGGAATAGTTAGTGATCGGGCTGGTGGAAGAGTTGGTGATCGGTTCGGTGGAAGAGTTGGTGATCGGGATGGTGGAAGAGTTGGTGATCGGGTTAGTGGAAGAGTTGTTGATCGGTTTGGTGGAAGAGTTGGTGATCGGGTTAGTGGAAGAGTTGGTGATCGGGTTGGTGGAAGAGTTGGTGATCGGGTTGGTGGAAGAGTTGGTGATCGGGTTGGTGGAAGAGTTGGTGATCGTTTTAGTGGAAGACTTTGTGATCGGGTTAGTGGACGAGTTGGTGAACAGGTTGGTGGAAGAGTTGGTGATCGGTTCGGTGGAAGAGTTGGTGATTGGCTTGGTGGAAGAGTTGGTGACCGGGTTCGGTTGAAGAGTTGGTGACCAGGTTGGTGGAAGAGTTGGTGATCGGGTTTGTTCGAAGAGTTGTTGATCGGGTTTAGTGGAAGAGTTGGTGATCAGGTTGGTGGAATAGTTGGTGATCGGTTTGGTGGAAGAGTTGGTGATCGATTTAGTGGAAGAGTTGGTGATCGGGTTGGTGGAAGAGTTGGTGATCGGGTTAGTGGAAGAGTTGGTGACAAGGTTGGTGGAAGAGTTGGTGATCGGTTCAGTGGAAGAGTTGGTGATTTGGTTGGTGGAAGAGTTGGTGACCGGGTTCGGTGGAAGAGTTGATTATCGGGTTTGTTAGAAGAGTTGGTGATCGGTTCGGTGGAAGAGTTGGTGATCAGGTTGTTGGAATAGTTGGTGATCGGTTCGGTGGAAGAGTTGGTGATCAGTTTGGTGGAATAGTTGGTGATCGGGTTGTTGGAAGAGTTGGTGATCGGGTTGGTGGAAGAGTTGATGATCGGGTTAGTGGAATAGTTGATGATCGGTTTGATGGAAGAGTTGGTGACCGGGTCGGTGGAAGAGTTGGTGATCGGTTCGGTGGAAGAGTTGGTGATCGGGTTGGTGGAAGAGTTGTTGATCGGTTTGGTGGAAGAGTTGGTGATCGGTTCGGTGGAAGAGTTGGTGATCGGGTTGGTGGAAAAGTTGGTGATCGGTTCAGTGGACGAGTTGGTGACCGGGTTGGTGGAAGAGTTGGTGATCGGGTTGGTGGAAGAGTTGGTGATCGGGTTGGTGGAATAGTTGGTGATCGGGTTGGTGGAATAGTTGGTGATCGGGTTGGTGGAAGAGTTGGTGATCGGGATGGTGGAAGAGTTGGTGATCGGGTTGGTGGAGGAGTTGGTGACCGGGTTCGGTGGAAGAGTTGGTGATCGGGTTGGTGGAAGAGTTGGTGATCGGGTTAGTGGAAGAGTTGGTGACCGGGTTCGGTGGAAGAGTTGGTGATCGGGTTGGTGGAAGAGTTGGTGATCGGTTCGGTGGAAGAGTTGGTGATCGGGTTGGTGGAAGAGTTGGTGACCAGGTTGGTGACCGGGTTGGTGGAAGAGTTGGTGATCGGGTTGGTGGAAGAGTTGGTGATCGGGTTGGTGGAGGAGTTGGTGAATGGGTTGGTGGAAGAGTTGATGATCGGGTTAGTGGAATAGTTGATGATCGGTTTGATGGAAGAGTTGGTGACCAGGTCGGTGGAAGATTTGGTGATCGGGTTGGTGGAAGAGTTGGTGATCGGTTCGGTGGAAGAGTTGGTGACCAGGTCGGTGGAAGATTCGGTGATCGGGTTGGTGGAAGAGTTGGTGATCGGTTCGGTGGAAGAGTTGGTGATCAGGTTGGTGGAATAGTTGGTGATCGGTTCGGTGGAAGAGTTGGTGATCAGGTTGGTGGAAGAGTTGGTGATCGGTTCGGTGGAAGAGTTGGTGATCGGGTTAGTGGAAGAGTTGGTGATCGGGTTAGTGGAAGAGTTGGTGATCGGTTCGGTGGAAGAGTTGGTGACCAGGTTGGTGGAGGAGTTGGTGATCGGTTCGGTGGAAGACTTGGTGATTGGGTTGTTGGAAGAGTTGGTGACCGGGTTCGGTGGAAGAGTTGGTGATCGGGTTGGTGGAAGAATTGGTGATCGGGTTGATGGAAGAGTTGGTGATTGGGTTAGTGGAAGAGTTGGTGATCAGTTCGGTTGAAGAGTTGGTGACCAGGTTGGTGGAAGAGTTGGTGATCGGATCGGTGGAAGAGTTGGTGATCGGGTTAGTGGAAGAGTTGGTGATTGGGTTAGTGGAAGAGTTGGTGATCGGGTTGGTGGAAGAGTTGGTGATCGGGTTGGTGGAAGAGTTGGTGATCCGGTTGGTGGAAGAATTGGTGATCGGTTTAGTGGAAGAATTGGTGATCCGGTTGGTGGAAGAATTGTTGATCAGGTTAGTGGAAGAGTTGGTGATTGGGTTAGTGGAAAAGTTGGTGATCGGTTCGGTGGAAGAGTTGGTGATCAGGTTGGTGGAATAGTTGGTGATCGGGTTGTTGGAAGAGTTGGTGATCAGGTTGGTGGAAGAGTTGATGATCGAGTTAGTGGTATAGTTGATGATCGG
Organism: Heptranchias perlo; assembly: GCF_035084215.1. Classification (NCBI taxonomy): domain Eukaryota; kingdom Metazoa; phylum Chordata; class Chondrichthyes; order Hexanchiformes; family Hexanchidae; genus Heptranchias; species Heptranchias perlo. The sequence goes on along the minus strand of NC_090333.1, from coordinate 12,023,711 downwards.
TTTGATGGAAGAGTTGGTGACCAGGTCGGTGGAAGAGTTGGTGATCGGTTCGCTGGAAAGTTGGTGATCAGGTTCGGTGGAAGAGTTGGTGATCGGGTTGGTGGAATAGTTGGTGATCGGGTTGGTGGAAGAGTTGGTGATCGGGTTCGGTGGAAGAGTTGGTGACCAGGTTGGTGGAAGAGTTGGTGACCGGGTTGGTGGAAGAGTTGGTGATCGGTTCGGTGGAAGAGTTGGTGACCGGGTTGCTGAAAGAGTTGTTGATCGGGTTGTTGGAAGAGTTGGTGATCGGGTTGGTGGAAGAGTTGGTGATCGGGTTGGTGGAATAGTTAGTGATCGGGCTGGTGGAAGAGTTGGTGATCGGTTCGGTGGAAGAGTTGGTGATCGGGATGGTGGAAGAGTTGGTGATCGGGTTAGTGGAAGAGTTGTTGATCGGTTTGGTGGAAGAGTTGGTGATCGGGTTAGTGGAAGAGTTGGTGATCGGGTTGGTGGAAGAGTTGGTGATCGGGTTGGTGGAAGAGTTGGTGATCGGGTTGGTGGAAGAGTTGGTGATCGTTTTAGTGGAAGACTTTGTGATCGGGTTAGTGGACGAGTTGGTGAACAGGTTGGTGGAAGAGTTGGTGATCGGTTCGGTGGAAGAGTTGGTGATTGGCTTGGTGGAAGAGTTGGTGACCGGGTTCGGTTGAAGAGTTGGTGACCAGGTTGGTGGAAGAGTTGGTGATCGGGTTTGTTCGAAGAGTTGTTGATCGGGTTTAGTGGAAGAGTTGGTGATCAGGTTGGTGGAATAGTTGGTGATCGGTTTGGTGGAAGAGTTGGTGATCGATTTAGTGGAAGAGTTGGTGATCGGGTTGGTGGAAGAGTTGGTGATCGGGTTAGTGGAAGAGTTGGTGACAAGGTTGGTGGAAGAGTTGGTGATCGGTTCAGTGGAAGAGTTGGTGATTTGGTTGGTGGAAGAGTTGGTGACCGGGTTCGGTGGAAGAGTTGATTATCGGGTTTGTTAGAAGAGTTGGTGATCGGTTCGGTGGAAGAGTTGGTGATCAGGTTGTTGGAATAGTTGGTGATCGGTTCGGTGGAAGAGTTGGTGATCAGTTTGGTGGAATAGTTGGTGATCGGGTTGTTGGAAGAGTTGGTGATCGGGTTGGTGGAAGAGTTGATGATCGGGTTAGTGGAATAGTTGATGATCGGTTTGATGGAAGAGTTGGTGACCGGGTCGGTGGAAGAGTTGGTGATCGGTTCGGTGGAAGAGTTGGTGATCGGGTTGGTGGAAGAGTTGTTGATCGGTTTGGTGGAAGAGTTGGTGATCGGTTCGGTGGAAGAGTTGGTGATCGGGTTGGTGGAAAAGTTGGTGATCGGTTCAGTGGACGAGTTGGTGACCGGGTTGGTGGAAGAGTTGGTGATCGGGTTGGTGGAAGAGTTGGTGATCGGGTTGGTGGAATAGTTGGTGATCGGGTTGGTGGAATAGTTGGTGATCGGGTTGGTGGAAGAGTTGGTGATCGGGATGGTGGAAGAGTTGGTGATCGGGTTGGTGGAGGAGTTGGTGACCGGGTTCGGTGGAAGAGTTGGTGATCGGGTTGGTGGAAGAGTTGGTGATCGGGTTAGTGGAAGAGTTGGTGACCGGGTTCGGTGGAAGAGTTGGTGATCGGGTTGGTGGAAGAGTTGGTGATCGGTTCGGTGGAAGAGTTGGTGATCGGGTTGGTGGAAGAGTTGGTGACCAGGTTGGTGACCGGGTTGGTGGAAGAGTTGGTGATCGGGTTGGTGGAAGAGTTGGTGATCGGGTTGGTGGAGGAGTTGGTGAACGGGTTGGTGGAAGAGTTGATGATCGGGTTAGTGGAATAGTTGATGATCGGTTTGATGGAAGAGTTGGTGACCAGGTCGGTGGAAGATTTGGTGATCGGGTTGGTGGAAGAGTTGGTGATCGGTTCGGTGGAAGAGTTGGTGACCAGGTCGGTGGAAGATTCGGTGATCGGGTTGGTGGAAGAGTTGGTGATCGGTTCGGTGGAAGAGTTGGTGATCAGGTTGGTGGAATAGTTGGTGATCGGTTCGGTGGAAGAGTTGGTGATCAGGTTGATGGAAGAGTTGGTGATCGGTTCGGTGGAAGAGTTGGTGATCGGGTTAGTGGAAGAGTTGGTGATCGGGTTAGTGGAAGAGTTGGTGATCGGTTCGGTGGAAGAGTTGGTGACCAGGTTGGTGGAGGAGTTGGTGATCGGTTCGGTGGAAGAGTTGGTGATTGGGTTGTTGGAAGAGTTGGTGACCGGGTTCGGTGGAAGAGTTGGTGATCGGGTTGGTGGAAGAATTGGTGATCGGGTTGATGGAAGAGTTGGTGATTGGGTTAGTGGAAGAGTTGGTGATCGGTTCGGTTGAAGAGTTGGTGACCAGGTTGGTGGAAGAGTTGGTGATCGGTTCGGTGGAAGAGTTGGTGATCGGGTTAGTGGAAGAATTGGTGATTGGGTTAGTGGAAGAGTTGGTGATCGGGTTGGTGGAAGAGTTGGTGATCGGGTTGGTGAAAGAGTTGGTGATCCGGTTGGTGGAAGAATTGGTGATCGGGTTGGTGGAAGAATTGGTGATCGGGATGGTGGAAGAGTTGGTGATCGGTTCGGTGTAAGAGTTGGTGACCAGGTCGGTGGAAGAGTTGGTGATCGGGTTGGTGGAAGAGTTGGTGATCGGATCGGTGGAAGAGTTGGTGATCGGGTCGGTGGAAGAGTTGGTGACCGGGTTCGGTGGAAGAGTTGGTGATCGGTTCGGTGGAAGAGTTGGTGATCAGTTCGGTGGAAGAGTTGGTGATCGGTTCGGTGGAAGAGTTGGTGATCGGGTTTGTTAGAAGAGTTGTTGATCGGGTTGGTGGAAGAGTTGATGATCGGGTGAGTGGAATAGTTGATGATCGGTTTGATGGAAGAGTTGGTGACCAGGTCGGTGGAAGAGTTGGTGATCGGGTTGGTGGAAGAGTTGGTGATCGGGTTCGGTGTAAGAGTTGGTGATCGGGTTGGTGGAAGAGTTGGTGATCGGGTTCGGTGTAAGAGTTGGTGATCGGGTTAGTGGAAGAGTTGGTGGTTGGGTTGGTGGAAGAGTTGGTGATCGGTTCGGTGGAAGAGTTGGTGATCGGGTTCGGTGTAAGAGTTGGTGATCGGGTTAGTGGAAGAGTTGGTGATCGGGTTAGTTAAAGAGTTGGTGATCGGTTCGGTGGAAGAGTTGGTGACCAGGTTGTTGGAAGAGTTGGTGATCGGTTCGGTGGAAGAGTTGGTGATTGGGTTGGTGGAAGAGTTGGTGATCGGGTTAGTGGAAAAGTTGGTGATCGGTTCGGTGGAAGAGTTGGTGAACAGGTTGGTGGAATAGTTGGTGATCAGGTTGTTAGAAGAGTTGGTGATCGGGTTGGTGGAAGAGTTGATGATCGGGTTAGTGGAATAGTTGATGATCGGTTTGATGGAAGAGTTGGTGACCAGGTCGGTGGAAGAGTTGGTGATCGGGTTGGTGGAAGAGTTGGTGATCGGGTTCGGTGGAAGAGTTGGTGATCGCGTTTGTTAGAAGAGTTGGTGATCGGGTTGGTGGAAGAGTTGATGATCGGGTTAGTGGAATAGTTGATGATCGGTTTGATGGAAGTGTTGGTGACCAGGTCGGTGGAAGAGTTGGTGATCGGGTTGGTGGAAGAGTTGGTGATCGGGTTCGGTGTAAGAGTTGGTGACCAGGTCGGTGGAAGAGTTGGTGATCGGGTTGGTGGAAGAGTTGGTGATCGGGTTAGTGGAAGAGTTGGTGATCGGGTCGGTGGAAGAGTTGGTGATCGGGTCGGTGGAAGAGTTGGTGATCGGGTTGGTGGAAGAGTTGGTGACCGGGTTCGGTGGAAGAGTTGGTGATCGGGTTGGTGGAAGAGTTGGTGATAGGGTTAGTGGAAGAGTTGGTGATCGGGTCGGTGGAAGAGTTGGTGACCAGGTCGGTGGAAGAGTTGGTGATCGGGTTGGTGGAAGAGTTGGTGATCGGGTCGGTGGAAGAGTTGGTGACCAGGTCGGTGGAAGAGTTGGTGATCGGGTTGGTGGAAGAGTTGGTGATTGGGTTCGGTGGAAGAGTTGGTGACCAGGTCGGTGGAAGAGTTGGTGATCGGGTTGGTGGAAGAGTTGGTGATCGGTTCGCTGGAAAGTTGGTGATCAGGTTCGGTGGAAGAGTTGGTGACCGGGTTGGTGGAAGAGTTGGTGATCGGGTTGGTCGAAGAGTTGGTGATCAGGTTCGGTGGAAGAGTTGGTGACCGGGTTGGTGGAAGAGTTGGTGATCGGGTTGGTGGAAGAGTTGGTGATCGGGTTGGTGGAATAGTTGGTGATCGGATTGGTGGAAGAGTTGGTGATCGGGCTCAGTGGAAGAGTTGGTGATCGGGTTAGTGAAAGAGTTGGTGATCGGTTTGGTGGAAGAGTTGGTGATCGGGTTAGTGGAAGAGTTGGTGATTGGGTTGGTGGAAGAGTTGGTGATCGGTTCGGTGGATGAGTTGGTGATCGGGTTCGGTGGAAGAGTTGGTGATCGGGTTGGTGGAAGAGTTGGTGATCGGGTTGGTGGAAGAGTTGGTGATCGGGTTAGTGGAAGAGTTGGTGACCGGGTTCGGTGGAAGAGTTGGTGACCGGGTTCGGTGGAAGAGTTGGTGATCGGTTTGGTGGATGAGTTGGGGATCGGGTTCGGTGGAAGAGTTGGTGATCGGGTTAGTGGAAGAGTTGATGATCGGGTTAGGTAAAGAGTTGGTGATCGGTTCAGTGGAAGAGTTGGTGACCAGGTTGTTGGAAGAGTTGTTGATCGGTTCGGTGGAACAGTTGGTGATTGGGTTGGTGGATGAGTTGGTGACCGGGTTCGGTGGAAGAGTTGGTGATCGGGTTGGTGGAAGAGTTGGTGATCGGGTTAGTGGAAGAGTTGGTGATCGGGTTAGTTAAAGAGTTGGTGATTGGGTTAGTGGAAAAGTTGGTGATCGGTTCGGTGGAAGAGTTGGTGATCAGGTTGGTGGAATAGTTGGTGATCGGGTTGTTAGAAGAGTTGGTGATCGGGTTGGTGGAAGAGTTGATGATCGGGTTTGTGGAATAGTTGATGATCGGTTTGATGGATGAGTTGGTGACCAGGTCGGTGGAAGAGTTGGTGATCGGGTTGGTGGAAGAGTTGTTGATCGGGTTCGGTGGAAGAGTTGGTGACCGGGTTGGTGGAAGAGTTGGTGATCGGGTTGGTGGAAGAGTTGGTGATCGGTTCGGTGGAAGAGTTGGTGATCGGGTTGGTGGAATAGTTGGTGATCAGGTTGGTGGAATAGTTGGTGATCGGGTTGGTGGAAGAGTTGGTGATCGGTTCGGTGGAAGAGTTGGTGATCGGGTTGATAGAAGAGTTGGTGATCGGTTCGGTGGAAGAGTTGGTGATCGGGTTGGTGGAAGAGTTGGTGATCGGGTCGGTGGAAGAGTTGGTGATCAGGATGGTGGAAGAGTTGGTGATCGGGTTGGTGGAAGAGTTGGTGATCGGTTCGCTGGAAAGTTGGTGATTAGGTTCGGTGGAAGAGGTGGTGACCGGGTTGGTGGAAGAGTTGGTGATCGGGTTGGTGGAAGAGTTGGTGATCGGGTTGGTGGAATAGTTGGTGATCGGGTTGGTGGAAGAGTTGGTGATCGGGCTCAGTGGAAGAGTTGGTGATCGGTTCGGTGGATGAGTTGGTGATCGTGTTCGGTGGAAGAGTTGGTGATCGGTTCGGTGGAACAGTTGGTGATTGGGTTGGTGGAAGAGTTGGTGACCGGGTTCGGTGGAAGAGTTGGTGATCGGGTTGGTGGAAGAGTTGGTGATCGGGTTAGTGGAAGAGTTGGTGATTGGGTTAGTGGAAAAGTTGGTGATCGGTTCGGTGGAAGAGTTGGTGATCAGGTTGGTGGAATAGATGGTGATCGGGTTGTTAGAAGAGTTGGTGATCGGGTTGGTGGAAGAGTTGATGATCGGGTTTGTGGAATAGTTGATGATCGGTTTGATGGATGAATTGGTGACCAGGTCGGTGGAAGAGTTGGTGATCGGGTTGGTGGAAGAGTTGTTGATCGGGTTCGGTGGAAGAGTTGGTGATCGGTTCGGTGGAAGAGTTGGTGATCGGGTTGGTAGAAGAGTTGGTGATCGGGTTGGTGGAAGAGTTGGAGATCGGGTTCGCTGGAAAGTTGGTGATCAGGTTCGGTGGAAGAGTTGGTGATCGGGTTTGTTAGAAGAGTTGTTGATCGGGTTTAGTGGAAGAGTTGGTGATCAGGTTGGTGGAATAGTTGGTGATCGGTTTGGTGGAAGAGTTGGTGATCGATTTAGTGGAAGAGTTGGTGATCGGGTTGGTGGAAGAGTTGGTGATCGGGTTAGTGGAAGAGTTGGTGACAAGGTTGGTGGAAGAGTTGGTGATCGGTTCAGTGGAAGAGTTGGTGATTGGGTTGGTGGAAGAGTTGGTGACCGGGTTCGGTGGAAGAGTTGATTATCGGGTTTGTTAGAAGAGTTGGTGATCGGTTCGGTGGAAGAGTTGGTGATCAGGTTGTTGGAATAGTTGGTGATCGGTTCGGTGGAAGAGTTGGTGATCAGTTTGGTGGAATAGTTGGTGATCGGGTTGTTGGAAGAGTTGGTGATCGGGTTGGTGGAAGAGTTGATGATCGGGTTAGTGGAATAGTTGATGATCGGTTTGATGGAAGAGTTGGTGACCGGGTCGGTGGAAGAGTTGGTGATCGGTTCGGTGGAAGATTTGGTGATCGGGTTGGTGGAAGAGTTGGTGATCGGTTTGGTGGAAGAGTTGGTGATCGGTTCGGTGGAAGAGTTGGTGATCGGGTTGGTGGAAAAGTTGGTGATCGGTTCAGTGGACGAGTTGGTGACCGGGTTGGTGGAAGAGTTGGTGATCGGGTTAGTGGAAGAGTTGGTGATCGGGTTGGTGGAATAGTTGGTGATCGGGTTGGTGGAATAGTTGGTGATCGGGTTGGTGGAAGAGTTGGTGATCGGTATGGTGGAAGAGTTGGTGATCGGGTTGGTGGAGGAGTTGGTGACCGGTTCGGTGGAAGAGTTGGTGATCAGTTCGGTGGAAGAGTTGGTGATCGGTTCGGTGGAAGAGTTGGTGATCGGGTTTGTTAGAAGAGTTGTTGATCGGGTTGGTGGAAGAGTTGATGATCGGGTGAGTGGAATAGTTGATGATCGGTTTGATGGAAGAGTTGGTGACCAGGTCGGTGGAAGAGTTGGTGATCGGGTTGGTGGAAGAGTTGGTGATCGGGTTCGGTGTAAGAGTTGGTGATCGGGTTGGTGGAAGAGTTGGTGATCGGGTTCGGTGTAAGAGTTGGTGATCGGGTTAGTGGAAGAGTTGGTGGTTGGGTTGGTGGAAGAGTTGGTGATCGGTTCGGTGGAAGAGTTGGTGATCGGGTTCGGTGTAAGAGTTGGTGATCGGGTTAGTGGAAGAGTTGGTGATCGGGTTAGTTAAAGAGTTGGTGATCGGTTCGGTGGAAGAGTTGGTGACCAGGTTGTTGGAAGAGTTGGTGATCGGTTCGGTGGAAGAGTTGGTGATTGGGTTGGTGGAAGAGTTGGTGATCGGGTTAGTGGAAAAGTTGGTGATCGGTTCGGTGGAAGAGTTGGTGAACAGGTTGGTGGAATAGTTGGTGATCAGGTTGTTAGAAGAGTTGGTGATCGGGTTGGTGGAAGAGTTGATGATCGGGTTAGTGGAATAGTTGATGATCGGTTTGATGGAAGTGTTGGTGACCAGGTCGGTGGAAGAGTTGGTGATCGGGTTGGTGGAAGAGTTGGTGATCGGGTTCGGTGTAAGAGTTGGTGATCGGGTTAGTGGAAGAGTTGGTGACCAGGTCGGTGGAAGAGTTGGTGATCGGGTTGGTGGAAGAGTTGGTGATCGGGTTAGTGGAAGAGTTGGTGATCGGGTCGGTGGAAGAGTTGGTGATCGGGTCGGTGGAAGAGTTGGTGATCGGGTTGGTGGAAGAGTTGGTGACCGGGTTCGGTGGAAGAGTTGGTGATCGGGTTGGTGGAAGAGTTGGTGATAGGGTTAGTGGAAGAGTTGGTGATCGGTTCGGTGTAAGAGCTGGTGACCAGGTCGGTGGAAGAGTTGGTGATCGGGTTAGTGGAAGAGTTGGTGATCGGGTCGGTGGAAGAGTTGGTGACCAGGTCGGTGGAAGAGTTGGTGATCGGGTTGGTGGAAGAGTTGGTGATTGGGTTCGGTGGAAGAGTTGGTGACCAGGTCGGTGGAAGAGTTGGTGATCGGGTTGGTGGAAGAGTTGGTGATCGGTTCGCTGGAAAGTTGGTGATCAGGTTCGGTGGAAGAGTTGGTGACCGGGTTGGTGGAAGAGTTGGTGATCGGGTTGGTCGAAGAGTTGGTGATCAGGTTCGGTGGAAGAGTTGGTGACCGGGTTGGTGGAAGAGTTGGTGATCGGGTTGGTGGAAGAGTTGGTGATCGGGTTGGTGGAATAGTTGGTGATCGGATTGGTGGAAGAGTTGGTGATCGGGCTCAGTGGAAGAGTTGGTGATCGGGTTAGTGAAAGAGTTGGTGATCGGTTTGGTGGAAGAGTTGGTGATCGGGTTAGTGGAAGAGTTGGTGATTGGGTTGGTGGAAGAGTTGGTGATCGGTTCGGTGGATGAGTTGGTGATCGGGTTCGGTGGAAGAGTTGGTGATCGGGTTGGTGGAAGAGTTGGTGATCGGGTTGGTGGAAGAGTTGGTGATCGGGTTAGTGGAAGAGTTGGTGACCGGGTTCGGTGGAAGAGTTGGTGATCGGTTTGGTGGATGAGTTGGGGATCGGGTTCGGTGGAAGAGTTGGTGATCGGGTTAGTGGAAGAGTTGATGATCGGGTTAGGTAAAGAGTTGGTGATCGGTTCAGTGGAAGAGTTGGTGACCAGGTTGTTGGAAGAGTTGTTGATCGGTTCGGTGGAACAGTTGGTGATTGGGTTGGTGGATGAGTTGGTGACCGGGTTCGGTGGAAGAGTTGGTGATCGGGTTGGTGGAAGAGTTGGTGATCGGGTTAGTGGAAGAGTTGGTGATCGGGTTAGTTAAAGAGTTGGTGATTGGGTTAGTGGAAAAGTTGGTGATCGGTTCGGTGGAAGAGTTGGTGATCAGGTTGGTGGAATAGTTGGTGATCGGGTTGTTAGAAGAGTTGGTGATCGGGTTGGTGGAAGAGTTGATGATCGGGTTTGTGGAATAGTTGATGATCGGTTTGTTGGATGAGTTGGTGACCAGGTCGGTGGAAGAGTTGGTGATCGGGTTGGTGGAAGAGTTGTTGATCGGGTTCGGTGGAAGAGTTGGTGACCGGGTTGGTGGAAGAGTTGGTGATCGGGTTGGTGGAAGAGTTGGTGATCGGTTCGGTGGAAGAGTTGGTGATCGGGTTGGTGGAATAGTTGGTGATCAGGTTGGTGGAATAGTTGGTGATCGGGTTGGTGGAAGAGTTGGTGATCGGTTCGGTGGAAGAGTTGGTGATCGGGTTGGTAGAAGAGTTGGTGATCGGTTCGGTGGAAGAGTTGGTGATCGGGTTGGTGGAAGAGTTGGTGATCGGGTCGGTGGAAGAGTTGGTGATCAGGATGGTGGAAGAGTTGGTGATCGGGTTGGTGGAAGAGTTGGTGATCGGTTCGCTGGAAAGTTGGTGATTAGGTTCGGTGGAAGAGGTGGTGACCGGGTTGGTGGAAGAGTTGGTGATCGGGTTGGTGGAAGAGTTGGTGATCGGGTTGGTGGAATAGTTGGTGATCGGGTTGGTGGAAGAGTTGGTGATCGGGCTCAGTGGAAGAGTTGGTGATCGGTTCGGTGGATGAGTTGGTGATCGTGTTCGGTGGAAGAGTTGGTGATCGGTTCGGTGGAACAGTTGGTGATTGGGTTGGTGGAAGAGTTGGTGACCGGGTTCGGTGGAAGAGTTGGTGATCGGGTTGGTGGAAGAGTTGGTGATCGGGTTAGTGGAAGAGTTGGTGATTGGGTTAGTGGAAAAGTTGGTGATCGGTTCGGTGGAAGAGTTGGTGATCAGGTTGGTGGAATAGATGGTGATCGGGTTGTTAGAAGAGTTGGTGATCGGGTTGGTGGAAGAGTTGATGATCGGGTTTGTGGAATAGTTGATGATTGGTTTGATGGATGAATTGGTGACCAGGTCGGTGGAAGAGTTGGTGATCGGGTTGGTGGAAGAGTTGTTGATCGGGTTCGGTGGAAGAGTTGGTGATCGGTTCGGTGGAAGAGTTGGTGATCGGGTTGGTAGAAGAGTTGGTGATCGGGTTGGTGGAAGAGTTGGAGATCGGGTTCGCTGGAAAGTTGGTGATCAGGTTCGGTGGAAGAGTTGGTGATCGGGTTTGTTAGAAGAGTTGTTGATCGGGTTTAGTGGAAGAGTTGGTGATCAGGTTGGTGGAATAGTTGGTGATCGGTTTGGTGGAAGAGTTGGTGATCGATTTAGTGGAAGAGTTGGTGATCGGGTTGGTGGAAGAGTTGGTGATCGGGTTAGTGGAAGAGTTGGTGACAAGGTTGGTGGAAGAGTTGGTGATCGGTTCAGTGGAAGAGTTGGTGATTGGGTTGGTGGAAGAGTTGGTGACCGGGTTCGGTGGAAGAGTTGATTATCGGGTTTGTTAGAAGAGTTGGTGATCGGTTCGGTGGAAGAGTTGGTGATCAGGTTGTTGGAATAGTTGGTGATCGGTTCGGTGGAAGAGTTGGTGATCAGTTTGGTGGAATAGTTGGTGATCGGGTTGTTGGAAGAGTTGGTGATCGGGTTGGTGGAAGAGTTGATGATCGGGTTAGTGGAATAGTTGATGATCGGTTTGATGGAAGAGTTGGTGACCGGGTCGGTGGAAGAGTTGGTGATCGGTTCGGTGGAAGATTTGGTGATCGGGTTGGTGGAAGAGTTGGTGATCGGTTTGGTGGAAGAGTTGGTGATCGGTTCGGTGGAAGAGTTGGTGATCGGGTTGGTGGAAAAGTTGGTGATCGGTTCAGTGGACGAGTTGGTGACCGGGTTGGTGGAAGAGTTGGTGATCGGGTTGGTGGAAGAGTTGGTGATCGGGTTGGTGGAATAGTTGGTGATCGGGTTGGTGGAATAGTTGGTGATCGGGTTGGTGGAAGAGTTGGTGATCGGTATGGTGGAAGAGTTGGTGATCGGGTTGGTGGAGGAGTTGGTGACCGGGTTCGGTGGAAGAGTTGGTGATCGGGTTGGTGGAAGAGTTGGTGATCGGGTTAGTGGAAGAGTTGGTGACCGGGTTCGGTGGAAGAGTTGGTGATCGGGTTGGTGGAAGAGTTGGTGATCGGTTCGGTGGAAGAGTTGGTGATCGGGTTGGTGGAAGAGTTGGTGACCAGGTTGGTGACCGGGTTGGTGGAAGAGTTGGTGATCGGGTTGGTGGAAGAGTTGGTGATCGGGTTGGTGGAGGAGTTGGTGAACGGGTTAGTGGAATAGTTGATGATCGGTTTGATGGAAGAGTTGGTGACCAGGTCGGTGGAAGATTTGGTGATCGGGTTGGTGGAAGAGTTGGTGATCGGTTCGGTGGAAGAGTTGGTGACCAGGTCGGTGGAAGATTCGGTGATCGGGTTGGTGGAAGAGTTGGTGATCGGTTCGGTGGAAGAGTTGGTGATCAGGTTGGTGGAATAGTTGGTGATCGGTTCGGTGGAAGAGTTGGTGATCAGGTTGATGGAAGAGTTGGTGATCGGTTCGGTGGAAGAGTTGGTGATCGGGTTAGTGGAAGAGTTGGTGATCGGGTTAGTGGAAGAGTTGGTGATCGGTTCGGTGGAAGAGTTGGTGACCAGGTTGGTGGAGGAGTTGTTGATCGGTTCGGTGGAAGAGTTGGTGATTGGGTTGTTGGAAGAGTTGGTGACCGGGTTCGGTGGAAGAGTTGGTGATCGGGTTGGTGGAAGAATTGGTGATCGGGTTGATGGAAGAGTTGGTGATTGGGTTAGTGGAAGAGTTGGTGATCGGTTCAGTTGAAGAGTTGGTGACCAGGTTGGTGGAAGAGTTGGTGATCGGTTCGGTGGAAGAGTTGGTGATCGGGTTAGTGGAAGAGTTGGTGATTGGGTTAGTGGAAGAGTTGGTGATCGGGTTGGTGGAAGAGTTGGTGATCGGGTTGGTGAAAGAGTTGGTGATCCGGTTGGTGGAAGAATTGGTGATCGGGTTAGTGGAAGAATTGGTGATCGGGATGGTGGAAGAGTTGGTGATCGGTTCGGTGTAAGAGTTGGTGACCAGGTCGGTGGAAGAGTTGGTGATCGGGTTGGTGGAAGAGTTGGTGACCAGGTCGGTGGAAGAGTTGGTGATCGGATCGGTGGAAGAGTTGGTGATCGGGTCGGTGGAAGAGTTGGTGACCGGGTTCGGTGGAAGAGTTGGTGATCGGTTCGGTGGAAGAGTTGGTGATCAGTTCGGTGGAAGATTTGGTGATCGGTTCGGTGGAAGAGTTGGTGATCGGGTTTGTTAGAAGAGTTGTTGATCGGGTTGGTGGAAGAGTTGATGATCGGGTGAGTGGAATAGTTGATGATCGGTTTGATGGAAGAGTTGGTGACCAGGTCGGTGGAAGATTTGGTGATCGGGTTGGTGGAAGAGTTGGTGATCGGGTTCGGTGTAAGAGTTGGTGATCGGGTTGGTGGAAGAGTTGGTGATCGGGTTCGGTGTAAGAGTTGGTGATCGGGTTAGTGGAAGAGTTGGTGGTTGGGTTGGTGGAAGAGTTGGTGATCGGTTCGGTGGAAGAGTTGGTGATCGGGTTCGGTGTAAGAGTTGGTGATCGGGTTAGTGGAAGAGTTGGTGATCGGGTTAGTTAAAGAGTTGGTGATCGGTTCGGTGGAAGAGTTGGTGACCAGGTTGTTGGAAGAGTTGGTGATCGGTTCGGTGGAAGAGTTGGTGATTGGGTTGGTGGAAGAGTTGGTGATCGGGTTAGTGGAAAAGTTGGTGATCGGATCGGTGGAAGAGTTGGTGACCAGGTCGGTGGAAGAGTTGGTGATCGGGTTGGTGGAAGAGTTGGTGATCGGGTTCGGTGGAAGAGTTGGTGATCGCGTTTGTTAGAAGAGTTGGTGATCGGGTTGGTGGAAGAGTTGATGATCGGGTTCGTGGAATAGTTGATGATCGGTTTGATGGAAGTGTTGGTGACCAGGTCGGTGGAAGAGTTGGTGATCGGGTTGGTGGAAGAGTTGGTGATCGGGTTAGTGGAAGAGTTGGTGATCGGGTCGGTGGAAGAGTTGGTGATCGGGTCGGTGGAAGAGTTGGTGATCGGGTTGGTGGAAGAGTTGGTGACCGGGTTCGGTGGAAGAGTTGGTGATCGGGTTGGTGGAAGAGTTGGTGACCAGGTCGGTGGAAGAGTTGGTGATCGGGTTAGTGGAAGAGTTGGTGATCGGGTTGGTGGAAGAGTTGGTGACCAGGTCGGTGGAAGAGTTGGTGATCGGGTTGGTGGAAGAGTTGGTGATTGGGTTCGGTGGAAGAGTTGGTGACCAGGTCGGTGGAAGAGTTGGTGATCGGGTTGGTGGAAGAGTTGGTGATCGGTTCGCTGGAAAGTTGGTGATCAGGTTCGGTGGAAGAGTTGGTGACCGGGTTGGTGGAAGAGTTGGTGATCGGGTTGGTGGAAGAGTTGGTGATCGGGTTGGTGGAAGAGTTGGTGATCAGGTTCGGTGGAAGAGTTGGTGACCGGGTTCGGTGGAAGAGTTGGTGATCGGGTTGGTGGAAGAGTTGGTGATCGGGTTAGTGGAAGAGTTGGTGATCGGTTCGGTGTAAGAGCTGGTGACCAGGTCGGTGGAAGAGTTGGTGATCGGGTTAGTGGAAGAGTTGGTGATCGGGTTGGTGGAAGAGTTGGTGACCAGGTCGGTGGAAGAGTTGGTGATCGGGTTGGTGGAAGAGTTCGTGATTGGGTTCGGTGGAAGAGTTGGTGACCAGGTCGGTGGAAGAGTTGGTGATCGGGTTGGTGGAAGAGTTGGTGATCGGTTTGCTGGAAAGTTGGTGATCAGGTTCGGTGGAAGAGTTGGTGACCGGGTTGGTGGAAGAGTTGGTGATCGGGTTGGTGGAAGAGTTGGTGATCGGGTTGGTGGAAGAGTTGGAGATCGGGTTCGCTGGAAAGTTGGTGATCAGGTTCGGTGGAAGAGTTGGTGATCGGGTTTGTTAGAAGAGTTGTTGATCGGGTTTAGTGGAAGAGTTGGTGATCAGGTTGGTGGAATAGTTGGTGATCGGTTTGGTGGAAGAGTTGGTGATCGATTTAGTGGAAGAGTTGGTGATCGGGTTGGTGGAAGAGTTGGTGATCGGGTTAGTGGAAGAGTTGGTGACAAGGTTGGTGGAAGAGTTGGTGATCGGTTCAGTGGAAGAGTTGGTGATTGGGTTGGTGGAAGAGTTGGTGACCGGGTTCGGTGGAAGAGTTGATTATCGGGTTTGTTAGAAGAGTTGGTGATCGGTTCGGTGGAAGAGTTGGTGATCAGGTTGTTGGAATAGTTGGTGATCGGTTCGGTGGAAGAGTTGGTGATCAGTTTGGTGGAATAGTTGGTGATCGGGTTGTTGGAAGAGTTGGTGATCGGGTTGGTGGAAGAGTTGATGATCGGGTTAGTGGAATAGTTGATGATCGGTTTGATGGAAGAGTTGGTGACCGGGTCGGTGGAAGAGTTGGTGATCGGTTCGGTGGAAGATTTGGTGATCGGGTTGGTGGAAGAGTTGGTGATCGGTTTGGTGGAAGAGTTGGTGATCGGTTCGGTGGAAGAGTTGGTGATCGGGTTGGTGGAAAAGTTGGTGATCGGTTCAGTGGACGAGTTGGTGACCGGGTTGGTGGAAGAGTTGGTGATCGGGTTGGTGGAAGAGTTGGTGATCGGGTTGGTGGAATAGTTGGTGATCGGGTTGGTGGAATAGTTGGTGATCGGGTTGGTGGAAGAGTTGGTGATCGGTATGGTGGAAGAGTTGGTGATCGGGTTGGTGGAGGAGTTGGTGACCGGTTCGGTGGAAGAGTTGGTGATCAGTTCGGTGGAAGAGTTGGTGATCGGTTCGGTGGAAGAGTTGGTGATCGGGTTTGTTAGAAGAGTTGTTGATCGGGTTGGTGGAAGAGTTGATGATCGGGTGAGTGGAATAGTTGATGATCGGTTTGATGGAAGAGTTGGTGACCAGGTCGGTGGAAGAGTTGGTGATCGGGTTGGTGGAAGAGTTGGTGATCGGGTTCGGTGTAAGAGTTGGTGATCGGGTTGGTGGAAGAGTTGGTGATCGGGTTCGGTGTAAGAGTTGGTGATCGGGTTAGTGGAAGAGTTGCTGGTTGGGTTGGTGGAAGAGTTGGTGATCGGTTCGGTGGAAGAGTTGGTGATCGGGTTCGGTGTAAGAGTTGGTGATCGGGTTAGTGGAAGAGTTGGTGATCGGGTTAGTTAAAGAGTTGGTGATCGGTTCGGTGGAAGAGTTGGTGACCAGGTTGTTGGAAGAGTTGGTGATCGGTTCGGTGGAAGAGTTGGTGATTGGGTTGGTGGAAGAGTTGGTGATCGGGTTAGTGGAAAAGTTGGTGATCGGTTCGGTGGAAGAGTTGGTGAACAGGTTGGTGGAATAGTTGGTGATCAGGTTGTTAGAAGAGTTGGTGATCGGGTTGGTGGAAGAGTTGATGATCGGGTTAGTGGAATAGTTGATGATCGGTTTGATGGAAGTGTTGGTGACCAGGTCGGTGGAAGAGTTGGTGATCGGGTTGGTGGAAGAGTTGGTGATCGGGTTCGGTGTAAGAGTTGGTGACCAGGTCGGTGGAAGAGTTGGTGATCGGGTTGGTGGAAGAGTTGGTGATCGGGTTAGTGGAAGAGTTGGTGATCGGGTCGGTGGAAGAGTTGGTGATCGGGTCGGTGGAAGAGTTGGTGATCGGGTTGGTGGAAGAGTTGGTGACCGGGTTCGGTGGAAGAGTTGGTGATCGGGTTGGTGGAAGAGTTGGTGATAGGGTTAGTGGAAGAGTTGGTGATCGGTTCGGTGTAAGAGCTGGTGACCAGGTCGGTGGAAGAGTTGGTGATCGGGTTAGTGGAAGAGTTGGTGATCGGGTCGGTGGAAGAGTTGGTGACCAGGTCGGTGGAAGAGTTGGTGATCGGGTTGGTGGAAGAGTTGGTGATTGGGTTCGGTGGAAGAGTTGGTGACCAGGTCGGTGGAAGAGTTGGTGATCGGGTTGGTGGAAGAGTTGGTGATCGGTTCGCTGGAAAGTTGGTGATCAGGTTCGGTGGAAGAGTTGGTGACCGGGTTGGTGGAAGAGTTGGTGATCGGGTTGGTCGAAGAGTTGGTGATCAGGTTCGGTGGAAGAGTTGGTGACCGGGTTGGTGGAAGAGTTGGTGATCGGGTTGGTGGAAGAGTTGGTGATCGGGTTGGTGGAATAGTTGGTGATCGGATTGGTGGAAGAGTTGGTGATCGGGCTCAGTGGAAGAGTTGGTGATCGGGTTAGTGAAAGAGTTGGTGATCGGTTTGGTGGAAGAGTTGGTGATCGGGTTAGTGGAAGAGTTGGTGATTGGGTTGGTGGAAGAGTTGGTGATCGGTTCGGTGGATGAGTTGGTGATCGGGTTCGGTGGAAGAGTTGGTGATCGGGTTGGTGGAAGAGTTGGTGATCGGGTTGGTGGAAGAGTTGGTGATCGGGTTAGTGGAAGAGTTGGTGACCGGGTTCGGTGGAAGAGTTGGTGACCGGGTTCGGTGGAAGAGTTGGTGATCGGTTTGGTGGATGAGTTGGGGATCGGGTTCGGTGGAAGAGTTGGTGATCGGGTTAGTGGAAGAGTTGATGATCGGGTTAGGTAAAGAGTTGGTGATCGGTTCAGTGGAAGAGTTGGTGACCAGGTTGTTGGAAGAGTTGTTGATCGGTTCGGTGGAACAGTTGGTGATTGGGTTGGTGGATGAGTTGGTGACCGGGTTCGGTGGAAGAGTTGGTGATCGGGTTGGTGGAAGAGTTGGTGATCGGGTTAGTGGAAGAGTTGGTGATCGGGTTAGTTAAAGAGTTGGTGATTGGGTTAGTGGAAAAGTTGGTGATCGGTTCGGTGGAAGAGTTGGTGATCAGGTTGGTGGAATAGTTGGTGATCGGGTTGTTAGAAGAGTTGGTGATCGGGTTGGTGGAAGAGTTGATGATCGGGTTTGTGGAATAGTTGATGATCGGTTTGATGGATGAGTTGGTGACCAGGTCGGTGGAAGAGTTGGTGATCGGGTTGGTGGAAGAGTTGTTGATCGGGTTCGGTGGAAGAGTTGGTGACCGGGTTGGTGGAAGAGTTGGTGATCGGGTTGGTGGAAGAGTTGGTGATCGGTTCGGTGGAAGAGTTGGTGATCGGGTTGGTGGAATAGTTGGTGATCAGGTTGGTGGAATAGTTGGTGATCGGGTTGGTGGAAGAGTTGGTGATCGGTTCGGTGGAAGAGTTGGTGATCGGGTTGGTAGAAGAGTTGGTGATCGGTTCGGTGGAAGAGTTGGTGATCGGGTTGGTGGAAGAGTTGGTGATCGGGTCGGTGGAAGAGTTGGTGATCAGGATGGTGGAAGAGTTGGTGATCGGGTTGGTGGAAGAGTTGGTGATCGGTTCGCTGGAAAGTTGGTGATTAGGTTCGGTGGAAGAGGTGGTGACCGGGTTGGTGGAAGAGTTGGTGATCGGGTTGGTGGAAGAGTTGGTGATCGGGTTGGTGGAATAGTTGGTGATCGGGTTGGTGGAAGAGTTGGTGATCGGGCTCAGTGGAAGAGTTGGTGATCGGTTCGGTGGATGAGTTGGTGATCGTGTTCGGTGGAAGAGTTGGTGATCGGTTCGGTGGAACAGTTGGTGATTGGGTTGGTGGAAGAGTTGGTGACCGGGTTCGGTGGAAGAGTTGGTGATCGGGTTGGTGGAAGAGTTGGTGATCGGGTTAGTGGAAGAGTTGGTGATTGGGTTAGTGGAAAAGTTGGTGATCGGTTCGGTGGAAGAGTTGGTGATCAGGTTGGTGGAATAGATGGTGATCGGGTTGTTAGAAGAGTTGGTGATCGGGTTGGTGGAAGAGTTGATGATCGGGTTTGTGGAATAGTTGATGATCGGTTTGATGGATGAATTGGTGACCAGGTCGGTGGAAGAGTTGGTGATCGGGTTGGTGGAAGAGTTGTTGATCGGGTTCGGTGGAAGAGTTGGTGATCGGTTCGGTGGAAGAGTTGGTGATCGGGTTGGTAGAAGAGTTGGTGATCGGGTTGGTGGAAGAGTTGGAGATCGGGTTCGCTGGAAAGTTGGTGATCAGGTTCGGTGGAAGAGTTGGTGATCGGGTTTGTTAGAAGAGTTGTTGATCGGGTTTAGTGGAAGAGTTGGTGATCAGGTTGGTGGAATAGTTGGTGATCGGTTTGGTGGAAGAGTTGGTGATCGATTTAGTGGAAGAGTTGGTGATCGGGTTGGTGGAAGAGTTGGTGATCGGGTTAGTGGAAGAGTTGGTGACAAGGTTGGTGGAAGAGTTGGTGATCGGTTCAGTGGAAGAGTTGGTGATTGGGTTGGTGGAAGAGTTGGTGACCGGGTTCGGTGGAAGAGTTGATTATCGGGTTTGTTAGAAGAGTTGGTGATCGGTTCGGTGGAAGAGTTGGTGATCAGGTTGTTGGAATAGTTGGTGATCGGTTCGGTGGAAGAGTTGGTGATCAGTTTGGTGGAATAGTTGGTGATCGGGTTGTTGGAAGAGTTGGTGATCGGGTTGGTGGAAGAGTTGATGATCGGGTTAGTGGAATAGTTGATGATCGGTTTGATGGAAGAGTTGGTGACCGGGTCGGTGGAAGAGTTGGTGATCGGTTCGGTGGAAGATTTGGTGATCGGGTTGGTGGAAGAGTTGGTGATCGGTTTGGTGGAAGAGTTGGTGATCGGTTCGGTGGAAGAGTTGGTGATCGGGTTGGTGGAAAAGTTGGTGATCGGTTCAGTGGACGAGTTGGTGACCGGGTTGGTGGAAGAGTTGGTGATCGGGTTGGTGGAAGAGTTGGTGATCGGGTTGGTGGAATAGTTGGTGATCGGGTTGGTGGAATAGTTGGTGATCGGGTTGGTGGAAGAGTTGGTGATCGGTATGGTGGAAGAGTTGGTGATCGGGTTGGTGGAGGAGTTGGTGACCGGTTCGGTGGAAGAGTTGGTGATCAGTTCGGTGGAAGAGTTGGTGATCGGTTCGGTGGAAGAGTTGGTGATCGGGTTTGTTAGAAGAGTTGTTGATCGGGTTGGTGGAAGAGTTGATGATCGGGTGAGTGGAATAGTTGATGATCGGTTTGATGGAAGAGTTGGTGACCAGGTCGGTGGAAGAGTTGGTGATCGGGTTGGTGGAAGAGTTGGTGATCGGGTTCGGTGTAAGAGTTGGTGATCGGGTTGGTGGAAGAGTTGGTGATCGGGTTCGGTGTAAGAGTTGGTGATCGGGTTAGTGGAAGAGTTGGTGGTTGGGTTGGTGGAAGAGTTGGTGATCGGTTCGGTGGAAGAGTTGGTGATCGGGTTCGGTGTAAGAGTTGGTGATCGGGTTAGTGGAAGAGTTGGTGATCGGGTTAGTTAAAGAGTTGGTGATCGGTTCGGTGGAAGAGTTGGTGACCAGGTTGTTGGAAGAGTTGGTGATCGGTTCGGTGGAAGAGTTGGTGATTGGGTTGGTGGAAGAGTTGGTGATCGGGTTAGTGGAAAAGTTGGTGATCGGTTCGGTGGAAGAGTTGGTGAACAGGTTGGTGGAATAGTTGGTGATCAGGTTGTTAGAAGAGTTGGTGATCGGGTTGGTGGAAGAGTTGATGATCGGGTTAGTGGAATAGTTGATGATCGGTTTGATGGAAGTGTTGGTGACCAGGTCGGTGGAAGAGTTGGTGATCGGGTTGGTGGAAGAGTTGGTGATCGGGTTCGGTGTAAGAGTTGGTGACCAGGTCGGTGGAAGAGTTGGTGATCGGGTTGGTGGAAGAGTTGGTGATCGGGTTAGTGGAAGAGTTGGTGATCGGGTCGGTGGAAGAGTTGGTGATCGGGTCGGTGGAAGAGTTGGTGATCGGGTTGGTGGAAGAGTTGGTGACCGGGTTCGGTGGAAGAGTTGGTGATCGGGTTGGTGGAAGAGTTGGTGATAGGGTTAGTGGAAGAGTTGGTGATCGGTTCGGTGTAAGAGCTGGTGACCAGGTCGGTGGAAGAGTTGGTGATCGGGTTAGTGGAAGAGTTGGTGATCGGGTCGGTGGAAGAGTTGGTGACCAGGTCGGTGGAAGAGTTGGTGATCGGGTTGGTGGAAGAGTTGGTGATTGGGTTCGGTGGAAGAGTTGGTGACCAGGTCGGTGGAAGAGTTGGTGATCGGGTTGGTGGAAGAGTTGGTGATCGGTTCGCTGGAAAGTTGGTGATCAGGTTCGGTGGAAGAGTTGGTGACCGGGTTGGTGGAAGAGTTGGTGATCGGGTTGGTCGAAGAGTTGGTGATCAGGTTCGGTGGAAGAGTTGGTGACCGGGTTGGTGGAAGAGTTGGTGATCGGGTTGGTGGAAGAGTTGGTGATCGGGTTGGTGGAATAGTTGGTGATCGGATTGGTGGAAGAGTTGGTGATCGGGCTCAGTGGAAGAGTTGGTGATCGGGTTAGTGAAAGAGTTGGTGATCGGTTTGGTGGAAGAGTTGGTGATCGGGTTAGTGGAAGAGTTGGTGATTGGGTTGGTGGAAGAGTTGGTGATCGGTTCGGTGGATGAGTTGGTGATCGGGTTCGGTGGAAGAGTTGGTGATCGGGTTGGTGGAAGAGTTGGTGATCGGGTTGGTGGAAGAGTTGGTGATCGGGTTAGTGGAAGAGTTGGTGACCGGGTTCGGTGGAAGAGTTGGTGACCGGGTTCGGTGGAAGAGTTGGTGATCGGTTTGGTGGATGAGTTGGGGATCGGGTTCGGTGGAAGAGTTGGTGATCGGGTTAGTGGAAGAGTTGATGATCGGGTTAGGTAAAGAGTTGGTGATCGGTTCAGTGGAAGAGTTGGTGACCAGGTTGTTGGAAGAGTTGTTGATCGGTTCGGTGGAACAGTTGGTGATTGGGTTGGTGGATGAGTTGGTGACCGGGTTCGGTGGAAGAGTTGGTGATCGGGTTGGTGGAAGAGTTGGTGATCGGGTTAGTGGAAGAGTTGGTGATCGGGTTAGTTAAAGAGTTGGTGATTGGGTTAGTGGAAAAGTTGGTGATCGGTTCGGTGGAAGAGTTGGTGATCAGGTTGGTGGAATAGTTGGTGATCGGGTTGTTAGAAGAGTTGGTGATCGGGTTGGTGGAAGAGTTGATGATCGGGTTTGTGGAATAGTTGATGATCGGTTTGATGGATGAGTTGGTGACCAGGTCGGTGGAAGAGTTGGTGATCGGGTTGGTGGAAGAGTTGTTGATCGGGTTCGGTGGAAGAGTTGGTGACCGGGTTGGTGGAAGAGTTGGTGATCGGGTTGGTGGAAGAGTTGGTGATCGGTTCGGTGGAAGAGTTGGTGATCGGGTTGGTGGAATAGTTGGTGATCAGGTTGGTGGAATAGTTGGTGATCGGGTTGGTGGAAGAGTTGGTGATCGGTTCGGTGGAAGAGTTGGTGATCGGGTTGGTAGAAGAGTTGGTGATCGGTTCGGTGGAAGAGTTGGTGATCGGGTTGGTGGAAGAGTTGGTGATCGGGTCGGTGGAAGAGTTGGTGATCAGGATGGTGGAAGAGTTGGTGATCGGGTTGGTGGAAGAGTTGGTGATCGGTTCGCTGGAAAGTTGGTGATTAGGTTCGGTGGAAGAGGTGGTGACCGGGTTGGTGGAAGAGTTGGTGATCGGGTTGGTGGAAGAGTTGGTGATCGGGTTGGTGGAATAGTTGGTGATCGGGTTGGTGGAAGAGTTGGTGATCGGGCTCAGTGGAAGAGTTGGTGATCGGTTCGGTGGATGAGTTGGTGATCGTGTTCGGTGGAAGAGTTGGTGATCGGTTCGGTGGAACAGTTGGTGATTGGGTTGGTGGAAGAGTTGGTGACCGGGTTCGGTGGAAGAGTTGGTGATCGGGTTGGTGGAAGAGTTGGTGATCGGGTTAGTGGAAGAGTTGGTGATTGGGTTAGTGGAAAAGTTGGTGATCGGTTCGGTGGAAGAGTTGGTGATCAGGTTGGTGGAATAGATGGTGATCGGGTTGTTAGAAGAGTTGGTGATCGGGTTGGTGGAAGAGTTGATGATCGGGTTTGTGGAATAGTTGATGATCGGTTTGATGGATGAATTGGTGACCAGGTCGGTGGAAGAGTTGGTGATCGGGTTGGTGGAAGAGTTGTTGATCGGGTTCGGTGGAAGAGTTGGTGATCGGTTCGGTGGAAGAGTTGGTGATCGGGTTGGTAGAAGAGTTGGTGATCGGGTTGGTGGAAGAGTTGGAGATCGGGTTCGCTGGAAAGTTGGTGATCAGGTTCGGTGGAAGAGTTGGTGATCGGGTTTGTTAGAAGAGTTGTTGATCGGGTTTAGTGGAAGAGTTGGTGATCAGGTTGGTGGAATAGTTGGTGATCGGTTTGGTGGAAGAGTTGGTGATCGATTTAGTGGAAGAGTTGGTGATCGGGTTGGTGGAAGAGTTGGTGATCGGGTTAGTGGAAGAGTTGGTGACAAGGTTGGTGGAAGAGTTGGTGATCGGTTCAGTGGAAGAGTTGGTGATTGGGTTGGTGGAAGAGTTGGTGACCGGGTTCGGTGGAAGAGTTGATTATCGGGTTTGTTAGAAGAGTTGGTGATCGGTTCGGTGGAAGAGTTGGTGATCAGGTTGTTGGAATAGTTGGTGATCGGTTCGGTGGAAGAGTTGGTGATCAGTTTGGTGGAATAGTTGGTGATCGGGTTGTTGGAAGAGTTGGTGATCGGGTTGGTGGAAGAGTTGATGATCGGGTTAGTGGAATAGTTGATGATCGGTTTGATGGAAGAGTTGGTGACCGGGTCGGTGGAAGAGTTGGTGATCGGTTCGGTGGAAGATTTGGTGATCGGGTTGGTGGAAGAGTTGGTGATCGGTTTGGTGGAAGAGTTGGTGATCGGTTCGGTGGAAGAGTTGGTGATCGGGTTAGTGGAAGAGTTGGTGGTTGGGTTGGTGGAAGAGTTGGTGATCGGTTCGGTGGAAGAGTTGGTGATCGGGTTCGGTGTAAGAGTTGGTGATCGGGTTAGTGGAAGAGTTGGTGATCGGGTTAGTTAAAGAGTTGGTGATCGGTTCGGTGGAAGAGTTGGTGACCAGGTTGTTGGAAGAGTTGGTGATCGGTTCGGTGGAAGAGTTGGTGATTGGGTTGGTGGAAGAGTTGGTGATCGGGTTAGTGGAAAAGTTGGTGATCGGTTCGGTGGAAGAGTTGGTGAACAGGTTGGTGGAATAGTTGGTGATCAGGTTGTTAGAAGAGTTGGTGATCGGGTTGGTGGAAGAGTTGATGATCGGGTTAGTGGAATAGTTGATGATCGGTTTGATGGAAGTGTTGGTGACCAGGTCGGTGGAAGAGTTGGTGATCGGGTTGGTGGAAGAGTTGGTGATCGGGTTCGGTGTAAGAGTTGGTGACCAGGTCGGTGGAAGAGTTGGTGATCGGGTTGGTGGAAGAGTTGGTGATCGGGTTAGTGGAAGAGTTGGTGATCGGGTCGGTGGAAGAGTTGGTGATCGGGTCGGTGGAAGAGTTGGTGATCGGGTTGGTGGAAGAGTTGGTGACCGGGTTCGGTGGAAGAGTTGGTGATCGGGTTGGTGGAAGAGTTGGTGATAGGGTTAGTGGAAGAGTTGGTGATCGGTTCGGTGTAAGAGCTGGTGACCAGGTCGGTGGAAGAGTTGGTGATCGGGTTAGTGGAAGAGTTGGTGATCGGGTCGGTGGAAGAGTTGGTGACCAGGTCGGTGGAAGAGTTGGTGATCGGGTTGGTGGAAGAGTTGGTGATTGGGTTCGGTGGAAGAGTTGGTGACCAGGTCGGTGGAAGAGTTGGTGATCGGGTTGGTGGAAGAGTTGGTGATCGGTTCGCTGGAAAGTTGGTGATCAGGTTCGGTGGAAGAGTTGGTGACCGGGTTGGTGGAAGAGTTGGTGATCGGGTTGGTCGAAGAGTTGGTGATCAGGTTCGGTGGAAGAGTTGGTGACCGGGTTGGTGGAAGAGTTGGTGATCGGGTTGGTGGAAGAGTTGGTGATCGGGTTGGTGGAATAGTTGGTGATCGGATTGGTGGAAGAGTTGGTGATCGGGCTCAGTGGAAGAGTTGGTGATCGGGTTAGTGAAAGAGTTGGTGATCGGTTTGGTGGAAGAGTTGGTGATCGGGTTAGTGGAAGAGTTGGTGATTGGGTTGGTGGAAGAGTTGGTGATCGGTTCGGTGGATGAGTTGGTGATCGGGTTCGGTGGAAGAGTTGGTGATCGGGTTGGTGGAAGAGTTGGTGATCGGGTTGGTGGAAGAGTTGGTGATCGGGTTAGTGGAAGAGTTGGTGACCGGGTTCGGTGGAAGAGTTGGTGACCGGGTTCGGTGGAAGAGTTGGTGATCGGTTTGGTGGATGAGTTGGGGATCGGGTTCGGTGGAAGAGTTGGTGATCGGGTTAGTGGAAGAGTTGATGATCGGGTTAGGTAAAGAGTTGGTGATCGGTTCAGTGGAAGAGTTGGTGACCAGGTTGTTGGAAGAGTTGTTGATCGGTTCGGTGGAACAGTTGGTGATTGGGTTGGTGGATGAGTTGGTGACCGGGTTCGGTGGAAGAGTTGGTGATCGGGTTGGTGGAAGAGTTGGTGATCGGGTTAGTGGAAGAGTTGGTGATCGGGTTAGTTAAAGAGTTGGTGATTGGGTTAGTGGAAAAGTTGGTGATCGGTTCGGTGGAAGAGTTGGTGATCAGGTTGGTGGAATAGTTGGTGATCGGGTTGTTAGAAGAGTTGGTGATCGGGTTGGTGGAAGAGTTGATGATCGGGTTTGTGGAATAGTTGATGATCGGTTTGATGGATGAGTTGGTGACCAGGTCGGTGGAAGAGTTGGTGATCGGGTTGGTGGAAGAGTTGTTGATCGGGTTCGGTGGAAGAGTTGGTGACCGGGTTGGTGGAAGAGTTGGTGATCGGGTTGGTGGAAGAGTTGGTGATCGGTTCGGTGGAAGAGTTGGTGATCGGGTTGGTGGAATAGTTGGTGATCAGGTTGGTGGAATAGTTGGTGATCGGGTTGGTGGAAGAGTTGGTGATCGGTTCGGTGGAAGAGTTGGTGATCGGGTTGGTAGAAGAGTTGGTGATCGGTTCGGTGGAAGAGTTGGTGATCGGGTTGGTGGAAGAGTTGGTGATCGGGTCGGTGGAAGAGTTGGTGATCAGGATGGTGGAAGAGTTGGTGATCGGGTTGGTGGAAGAGTTGGTGATCGGTTCGCTGGAAAGTTGGTGATTAGGTTCGGTGGAAGAGGTGGTGACCGGGTTGGTGGAAGAGTTGGTGATCGGGTTGGTGGAAGAGTTGGTGATCGGGTTGGTGGAATAGTTGGTGATCGGGTTGGTGGAAGAGTTGGTGATCGGGCTCAGTGGAAGAGTTGGTGATCGGTTCGGTGGATGAGTTGGTGATCGTGTTCGGTGGAAGAGTTGGTGATCGGTTCGGTGGAACAGTTGGTGATTGGGTTGGTGGAAGAGTTGGTGACCGGGTTCGGTGGAAGAGTTGGTGATCGGGTTGGTGGAAGAGTTGGTGATCGGGTTAGTGGAAGAGTTGGTGATTGGGTTAGTGGAAAAGTTGGTGATCGGTTCGGTGGAAGAGTTGGTGATCAGGTTGGTGGAATAGATGGTGATCGGGTTGTTAGAAGAGTTGGTGATCGGGTTGGTGGAAGAGTTGATGATCGGGTTTGTGGAATAGTTGATGATCGGTTTGATGGATGAATTGGTGACCAGGTCGGTGGAAGAGTTGGTGATCGGGTTGGTGGAAGAGTTGTTGATCGGGTTCGGTGGAAGAGTTGGTGATCGGTTCGGTGGAAGAGTTGGTGATCGGGTTGGTAGAAGAGTTGGTGATCGGGTTGGTGGAAGAGTTGGAGATCGGGTTCGCTGGAAAGTTGGTGATCAGGTTCGGTGGAAGAGTTGGTGATCGGGTTTGTTAGAAGAGTTGTTGATCGGGTTTAGTGGAAGAGTTGGTGATCAGGTTGGTGGAATAGTTGGTGATCGGTTTGGTGGAAGAGTTGGTGATCGATTTAGTGGAAGAGTTGGTGATCGGGTTGGTGGAAGAGTTGGTGATCGGGTTAGTGGAAGAGTTGGTGACAAGGTTGGTGGAAGAGTTGGTGATCGGTTCAGTGGAAGAGTTGGTGATTGGGTTGGTGGAAGAGTTGGTGACCGGGTTCGGTGGAAGAGTTGATTATCGGGTTTGTTAGAAGAGTTGGTGATCGGTTCGGTGGAAGAGTTGGTGATCAGGTTGTTGGAATAGTTGGTGATCGGTTCGGTGGAAGAGTTGGTGATCAGTTTGGTGGAATAGTTGGTGATCGGGTTGTTGGAAGAGTTGGTGATCGGGTTGGTGGAAGAGTTGATGATCGGGTTAGTGGAATAGTTGATGATCGGTTTGATGGAAGAGTTGGTGACCGGGTCGGTGGAAGAGTTGGTGATCGGTTCGGTGGAAGATTTGGTGATCGGGTTGGTGGAAGAGTTGGTGATCGGTTTGGTGGAAGAGTTGGTGATCGGTTCGGTGGAAGAGTTGGTGATCGGGTTGGTGGAAAAGTTGGTGATCGGTTCAGTGGACGAGTTGGTGACCGGGTTGGTGGAAGAGTTGGTGATCGGGTTGGTGGAAGAGTTGGTGATCGGGTTGGTGGAATAGTTGGTGATCGGGTTGGTGGAATAGTTGGTGATCGGGTTGGTGGAAGAGTTGGTGATCGGTATGGTGGAAGAGTTGGTGATCGGGTTGGTGGAGGAGTTGGTGACCGGGTTCGGTGGAAGAGTTGGTGATCGGGTTGGTGGAAGAGTTGGTGATCGGGTTAGTGGAAGAGTTGGTGACCGGGTTCGGTGGAAGAGTTGGTGATCGGGTTGGTGGAAGAGTTGGTGATCGGTTCGGTGGAAGAGTTGGTGATCGGGTTGGTGGAAGAGTTGGTGACCAGGTTGGTGACCGGGTTGGTGGAAGAGTTGGTGATCGGGTTGGTGGAAGAGTTGGTGATCGGGTTGGTGGAGGAGTTGGTGAACGGGTTAGTGGAATAGTTGATGATCGGTTTGATGGAAGAGTTGGTGACCAGGTCGGTGGAAGATTTGGTGATCGGGTTGGTGGAAGAGTTGGTGATCGGTTCGGTGGAAGAGTTGGTGACCAGGTCGGTGGAAGATTCGGTGATCGGGTTGGTGGAAGAGTTGGTGATCGGTTCGGTGGAAGAGTTGGTGATCAGGTTGGTGGAATAGTTGGTGATCGGTTCGGTGGAAGAGTTGGTGATCAGGTTGATGGAAGAGTTGGTGATCGGTTCGGTGGAAGAGTTGGTGATCGGGTTAGTGGAAGAGTTGGTGATCGGGTTAGTGGAAGAGTTGGTGATCGGTTCGGTGGAAGAGTTGGTGACCAGGTTGGTGGAGGAGTTGGTGATCGGTTCGGTGGAAGAGTTGGTGATTGGGTTGTTGGAAGAGTTGGTGACCGGGTTCGGTGGAAGAGTTGGTGATCGGGTTGGTGGAAGAATTGGTGATCGGGTTGATGGAAGAGTTGGTGATTGGGTTAGTGGAAGAGTTGGTGATCGGTTCAGTTGAAGAGTTGGTGACCAGGTTGGTGGAAGAGTTGGTGATCGGTTCGGTGGAAGAGTTGGTGATCGGGTTAGTGGAAGAGTTGGTGATTGGGTTAGTGGAAGAGTTGGTGATCGGGTTGGTGGAAGAGTTGGTGATCGGGTTGGTGAAAGAGTTGGTGATCCGGTTGGTGGAAGAATTGGTGATCGGGTTAGTGGAAGAATTGGTGATCGGGATGGTGGAAGAGTTGGTGATCGGTTCGGTGTAAGAGTTGGTGACCAGGTCGGTGGAAGAGTTGGTGATCGGGTTGGTGGAAGAGTTGGTGACCAGGTCGGTGGAAGAGTTGGTGATCGGATCGGTGGAAGAGTTGGTGATCGGGTCGGTGGAAGAGTTGGTGACCGGGTTCGGTGGAAGAGTTGGTGATCGGTTCGGTGGAAGAGTTGGTGATCAGTTCGGTGGAAGAGTTGGTGATCGGTTCGGTGGAAGAGTTGGTGATCGGGTTTGTTAGAAGAGTTGTTGATCGGGTTGGTGGAAGAGTTGATGATCGGGTGAGTGGAATAGTTGATGATCGGTTTGATGGAAGAGTTGGTGACCAGGTCGGTGGAAGATTTGGTGATCGGGTTGGTGGAAGAGTTGGTGATCGGGTTCGGTGTAAGAGTTGGTGATCGGGTTGGTGGAAGAGTTGGTGATCGGGTTCGGTGTAAGAGTTGGTGATCGGGTTAGTGGAAGAGTTGGTGGTTGGGTTGGTGGAAGAGTTGGTGATCGGTTCGGTGGAAGAGTTGGTGATCGGGTTCGGTGTAAGAGTTGGTGATCGGGTTAGTGGAAGAGTTGGTGATCGGGTTAGTTAAAGAGTTGGTGATCGGTTCGGTGGAAGAGTTGGTGACCAGGTTGTTGGAAGAGTTGGTGATCGGTTCGGTGGAAGAGTTGGTGATTGGGTTGGTGGAAGAGTTGGTGATCGGGTTAGTGGAAAAGTTGGTGATCGGATCGGTGGAAGAGTTGGTGAACAGGTTGGTGGAATAGTTGGTGATCAGGTTGTTAGAAGAGTTGGTGATCGGGTTGGTGGAAGAGTTGATGATCGGGTTAGTGGAATAGTTGATGATCGGTTTGATGGAAGAGTTGGTGACCAGGTCGGTGGAAGAGTTGGTGATCGGGTTGGTGGAAGAGTTGGTGATCGGGTTCGGTGGAAGAGTTGGTGATCGCGTTTGTTAGAAGAGTTGGTGATCGGGTTGGTGGAAGAGTTGATGATCGGGTTCGTGGAATAGTTGATGATCGGTTTGATGGAAGTGTTGGTGACCAGGTCGGTGGAAGAGTTGGTGATCGGGTTGGTGGAAGAGTTGGTGATCGGGTTCGGTGTAAGAGTTGGTGACCAGGTCGGTGGAAGAGTTGGTGATCGGGTTGGTGGAAGAGTTGGTGATCGGGTTAGTGGAAGAGTTGGTGATCGGGTCGGTGGAAGAGTTGGTGATCGGGTCGGTGGAAGAGTTGGTGATCGGGTTGGTGGAAGAGTTGGTGACCGGGTTCGGTGGAAGAGTTGGTGATCGGGTTGGTGGAAGAGTTGGTGATCGGGTTAGTGGAAGAGTTGGTGATCGGTTCGGTGTAAGAGCTGGTGACCAGGTCGGTGGAAGAGTTGGTGATCGGGTTAGTGGAAGAGTTGGTGATCGGGTTGGTGGAAGAGTTGGTGACCAGGTCGGTGGAAGAGTTGGTGATCGGGTTGGTGGAAGAGTTGGTGATTGGGTTCGGTGGAAGAGTTGGTGACCAGGTCGGTGGAAGAGTTGGTGATCGGGTTGGTGGAAGAGTTGGTGATCGGTTCGCTGGAAAGTTGGTGATCAGGTTCGGTGGAAGAGTTGGTGACCGGGTTGGTGGAAGAGTTGGTGATCGGGTTGGTGGAAGAGTTGGTGATCGTGTTGGTGGAATAGTTGGTGATCGGGTTGGTGGAAGAGTTGGTGATCGGTTCGGTGGAAGAGTTGGTGATCGGGTTGGTGGAAGAGTTGGTGATCGGTTCGGTGGAAGAGTTGGTGATCAGGTTCGGTGGAAGAGTTGGTGACCGGGTTGGTGGAAGAGTTGGTGATCGGGTTGGTGGAAGAGTTGGTGATCGGGTTGGTGGAATAGTTGGTGATCGGATTGGTGGAAGAGTTGGTGATCGGGCTCAGTGGAAGAGTTGGTGATCGGGTTAGTGAAAGAGTTGGTGATCGGTTTGGTGGAAGAGTTGGTGACCAGGTCGGTGGAAGATTCGGTGATCGGGTTGGTGGAAGAGTTGGTGATCGGTTCGGTGGAAGAGTTGGTGATCAGGTTGGTGGAATAGTTGGTGATCGGTTCGGTGGAAGAGTTGGTGATCAGGTTGATGGAAGAGTTGGTGATCGGTTCGGTGGAAGAGTTGGTGATCGGGTTAGTGGAAGAGTTGGTGATCGGGTTAGTGGAAGAGTTGGTGATCGGTTCGGTGGAAGAGTTGGTGACCAGGTTGGTGGAGGAGTTGGTGATCGGTTCGGTGGAAGAGTTGGTGATTGGGTTGTTGGAAGAGTTGGTGACCGGGTTCGGTGGAAGAGTTGGTGATCGGGTTGGTGGAAGAATTGGTGATCGGGTTGATGGAAGAGTTGGTGATTGGGTTAGTGGAAGAGTTGGTGATCGGTTCAGTTGAAGAGTTGGTGACCAGGTTGGTGGAAGAGTTGGTGATCGGTTCGGTGGAAGAGTTGGTGATCGGGTTAGTGGAAGAGTTGGTGATTGGGTTAGTGGAAGAGTTGGTGATCGGGTTGGTGGAAGAGTTGGTGATCGGGTTGGTGAAAGAGTTGGTGATCCGGTTGGTGGAAGAATTGGTGATCGGGTTAGTGGAAGAATTGGTGATCGGGATGGTGGAAGAGTTGGTGATCGGTTCGGTGTAAGAGTTGGTGACCAGGTCGGTGGAAGAGTTGGTGATCGGGTTGGTGGAAGAGTTGGTGATCGGTTCGGTGGAAGAGTTGGTGATCGGGTTGGTGGAAGAGTTGGTGATCGGGTTGGTGAAAGAGTTGGTGATCCGGTTGGTGGAAGAATTGGTGATCGGGTTAGTGGAAGAATTGGTGATCGGGATGGTGGAAGAGTTGGTGATCGGTTCGGTGTAAGAGTTGGTGACCAGGTCGGTGGAAGAGTTGGTGATCGGGTTGGTGGAAGAGTTGGTGACCAGGTCGGTGGAAGAGTTGGTGATCGGATCGGTGGAAGAGTTGGTGATCGGGTCGGTGGAAGAGTTGGTGACCGGGTTCGGTGGAAGAGTTGGTGATCGGTTCGGTGGAAGAGTTGGTGATCAGTTCGGTGGAAGAGTTGGTGATCGGTTCGGTGGAAGAGTTGGTGATCGGGTTTGTTAGAAGAGTTGTTGATCGGGTTGGTGGAAGAGTTGATGATCGGGTGAGTGGAATAGTTGATGATCGGTTTGATGGAAGAGTTGGTGACCAGGTCGGTGGAAGATTTGGTGATCGGGTTGGTGGAAGAGTTGGTGATCGGGTTCGGTGTAAGAGTTGGTGATCGGGTTGGTGGAAGAGTTGGTGATCGGGTTCGGTGTAAGAGTTGGTGATCGGGTTAGTGGAAGAGTTGGTGGTTGGGTTGGTGGAAGAGTTGGTGATCGGTTCGGTGGAAGAGTTGGTGATCGGGTTCGCTGTAAGAGTTGGTGATCGGGTTAGTGGAAGAGTTGGTGATCGGGTTAGTTAAAGAGTTGGTGATCGGTTCGGTGGAAGAGTTGGTGACCAGGTTGTTGGAAGAGTTGGTGATCGGTTCGGTGGAAGAGTTGGTGATTGGGTTGGTGGAAGAGTTGGTGATCGGGTTAGTGGAAAAGTTGGTGATCGGATCGGTGGAAGAGTTGGTGAACAGGTTGGTGGAATAGTTGGTGATCAGGTTGTTAGAAGAGTTGGTGATCGGGTTGGTGGAAGAGTTGATGATCGGGTTAGTGGAATAGTTGATGATCGGTTTGATGGAAGAGTTGGTGACCAGGTCGGTGGAAGAGTTGGTGATCGGGTTGGTGGAAGAGTTGGTGATCGGGTTCGGTGGAAGAGTTGGTGATCGCGTTTGTTAGAAGAGTTGGTGATCGGGTTGGTGGAAGAGTTGATGATCGGGTTCGTGGAATAGTTGATGATCGGTTTGATGGAAGTGTTGGTGACCAGGTCGGTGGAAGAGTTGGTGATCGGGTTGGTGGAAGAGTTGGTGATCGGGTTCGGTGTAAGAGTTGGTGACCAGGTCGGTGGAAGAGTTGGTGATCGGGTTGGTGGAAGAGTTGGTGATCGGGTTAGTGGAAGAGTTGGTGATCGGGTCGGTGGAAGAGTTGGTGATCGGGTCGGTGGAAGAGTTGGTGATCGGGTTGGTGGAAGAGTTGGTGACCGGGTTCGGTGGAAGAGTTGGTGATCGGGTTGGTGGAAGAGTTGGTGATCGGGTTAGTGGAAGAGTTGGTGATCGGTTCGGTGTAAGAGCTGGTGACCAGGTCGGTGGAAGAGTTGGTGATCGGGTTAGTGGAAGAGTTGGTGATTGGGTTCGGTGGAAGAGTTGGTGACCAGGTCGGTGGAAGAGTTGGTGATCGGGTTGGTGGAAGAGTTGGTGATCGGTTCGCTGGAAAGTTGGTGATCAGGTTCGGTGGAAGAGTTGGTGACCGGGTTGGTGGAAGAGTTGGTGATCGGGTTGGTGGAAGAGTTGGTGATCGTGTTGGTGGAATAGTTGGTGATCGGGTTGGTGGAAGAGTTGGTGATCGGTTCGGTGGAAGAGTTGGTGATCGGGTTGGTGGAAGAGTTGGTGATCGGTTCGGTGGAAGAGTTGGTGATCAGGTTCGGTGGAAGAGTTGGTGACCGGGTTGGTGGAAGAGTTGGTGATCGGGTTGGTGGAAGAGTTGGTGATCGGGTTGGTGGAATAGTTGGTGATCGGATTGGTGGAAGAGTTGGTGATCGGGCTCAGTGGAAGAGTTGGTGATCGGGTTAGTGAAAGAGTTGGTGATCGGTTTGGTGGAAGAGTTGGTGATCGGGTTAGTGGAAGAGTTGGTGATTGGGTTGGTGGAAGAGTTGGTGATCGGTTCGGTGGATGAGTTGGTGATCGGGTTCGGTGGAAGAGTTGGTGATCGGGTTGGTGGAAGAGTTGGTGATCGGGTTAGTGGAAGAGTTGGTGACCGGGTTCGGTGGAAGAGTTGGTGACCGGGTTCGGTGGAAGAGTTGGTGATCGGTTTGGTGGATGAGTTGGGGATCGGGTTCGGTGGAAGAGTTGGTGATCGGGTTAGTGGAAGAGTTGATGATCGGGTTAGGTAAAGAGTTGGTGATCGGTTCAGTGGAAGAGTTGGTGACCAGGTTGTTGGAAGAGTTGGTGATCGGTTCGGTGGAACAGTTGCTGATTGGGTTGGTGGATGAGTTGGTGACCGGGTTCGGTGGAAGAGTTGGTGATCGGGTTGGTGGAAGAGTTGGTGATCGGGTTAGTGGAAGAGTTGGTGATCGGGTTAGTTAAAGAGTTGGTGATTGGGTTAGTGGAAAAGTTGGTGATCGGTTCGGTGGAAGAGTTGGTGATCAGGTTGGTGGAATAGTTGGTGATCGGGTTGTTAGAAGAGTTGGTGATCGGGTTGGTGGAAGAGTTGATGATCGGGTTTGTGGAATAGTTGATGATCGGTTTGATGGATGAGTTGGTGACCAGGTCGGTGGAAGAGTTGGTGATCGGGTTGGTGGAAGAGTTGTTGATCGGGTTCGGTGGAAGAGTTGGTGACCGGGTTGGTGGAAGTGTTGGTGATCGGGTTGGTGGAAGAGTTGGTGATCGGTTCGGTGGAAGAGTTGGTGATCGGGTTGGTGGAATAGTTGGTGATCAGGTTGGTGGAATAGTTGGTGATCGGGTTGGTGGAAGAGTTGGTGATCGGTTCGGTGGAAGAGTTGGTGATCGGGTTGGTAGAAGAGTTGGTGATCGGTTCGGTGGAAGAGTTGGTGATCGGGTTGGTGGAAGAGTTGGTGATCGGGTTCGGTGGAAGAGTTGGTGATCAGGATGGTGGAAGAGTTGGTGATCGGGTTGGTGGAAGAGTTGGTGATCGGTTCGCTGGAAAGTTGGTGATTAGGTTCGGTGGAAGAGGTGGTGACCGGGTTGGTGGAAGAGTTGGTGATCGGGTTGGTGGAAGAGTTGGTGATCGGGTTGGTGGAATAGTTGGTGATCGGGTTGGTGGAAGAGTTGGTGATCGGGCTCAGTGGAAGAGTTGGTGACCGGGTTGGTGGAAGAGTTGGTGATCGGGTTAGTGGAAGAGTTGGTGATTGGGTTAGTGGAAAAGTTGGTGATCGGTTCGGTGGAAGAGTTGGTGATCAGGTTGGTGGAATAGATGGTGATCGGGTTGTTAGAAGAGTTGGTGATCGGGTTGGTGGAAGAGTTGATGATCGGGTTTGTGGAATAGTTGATGATCGGTTTGATGGATGAATTGGTGACCAGGTCGGTGGAAGAGTTGGTGATCGGGTTGGTGGAAGAGTTGTTGATCGGGTTCGGTGGAAGAGTTGGTGATCGGTTCGGTGGAAGAGTTGGTGATCGGGTTGGTAGAAGAGTTGGTGATCGGGTTGGTGGAAGAGCTGGAGATCGGGTTCGCTGGAAAGTTGGTGATCAGGTTCGGTGGAAGAGTTGGTGATCGGGTTGGTAGAAGAGTTGGTGATCGGTTTGGTGGAATAGTTGGTGATTGGGTTGGTGGAATAGTTGGTGATCGGGTTGGTGGATGAGTTGGTGATCGGGATGCTGGAAGAGATGGTGATCGGGTTGGTGGAAGAGTTGGTGTTCGGATTGGTGGAAGAGTTGGTGATCGGGTTGGTGGAAGAGTTGATGATCGGGTTGGTGGAAGAGTTGGTGATCGGGTTGGTGGAATAGTTGGTGATCGGGATGGTGGAAGAGTTGGTGATCGGGTTGGTGGAAGAGTTGGTGATCGGGATGCTGGAAGAGATGGTGATCGGGTTGGTGGAAGAGTTGGTGATCGGTTTGGTGGAATAGTTGGTGATTGGGTTCGGTGGAAGAGTTGGCGATCGGGTTTGGTGGAATAGTTGGTGATCGGGATGGTGGAAGAGTTGGTGATCGGGATGCTGGAAGAGATGGTGATCGGGTTGGTGGAAGAGTTGGTGATCGGTTTGGTGGAAGAGTTGGTGATCGGGATGCTGGAAGAGTTGGTGATCGGGTTCGGTGGAAGAGTTGGTGACCGGGTTGGTGGAAGAGTTGGTGACCGGGTTGGTGGAAGAGTTGGTGATCGGGTTGGTGGAAGAGTTGGTGATCGGGTTCGGTGGAAGAGTTGGTGACCGGGTTGGTGGAAGAGTTGGTGATCGGGTTAGTGGAAGAGTTGGTGATCGGGTTGGTGGAAGAGTTGGTGATCGGTTCGGTGGAAGAGTTGGTGACCGGGTTTGTGGAAGAGTTGGTGATCGGGTTAGTGGAAGAGTTGGTGATCGGGTTGGTGGAAGAGTTGGTGATCGGTTCGGTGGAAGAGTTGGTGACCGGGTTTGTGGAAGAGTTGGTGATCGGTTCGGTGGAAGAGTTGGTGACCGGGTTGGTGGAAGAGTTGTTGATCGGTTCGGTGGAAGAGTTGGTGACCGGGTTGGTGGAAGAGTTGGTGACCAGGTTGGTGACCGGGTTGGTAGAAGAGTTGGTGACCGGGTTAGTGGAAGAGTTGGTGATTGGGTTAGTGGAAAAGTTGGTGATCGGTTCGGTGGAAGAGTTGGTGACTGGGTTGGTGGAAGAGTTGGTGACCGGGTTGGTGGAAGAGTTGGTGATCGGGTTGGTGGAAGAGTTTGTGATCGGGTTCGTGGAAGAGTTTGTGATCGGGTTCGTGGAAGAGTTTGTGATCCGGTTAGTGGAAAAGTTGGTGATCGGTTCGGTGGAAGAGTTGGTGACCGGGTTGGTGGAAGAGTTGGTGATCGGTTCGGTGGAAGAGTTGGTGATCGGGTTGGTGGAAGAGTTGGTGACCAGGTTGGTGACCGGGTTGGTGGAAGAGTTGGCGATCGGGTTGGTGGAAGAGTTGGTGATCGGGTTGGTGGAAGAGTTGGTGAACGGGTTGGTGGAAGAGTTGATGATCGGGTTAGTGGAATAGTTGATGATCGGTTTGATGGAAGAGTTGGTGACCAGGTCGGTGGAAGATTTGGTGATCGGGTTGGTGGAAGAGTTGGTGATCGGTTCGGTGGAAGAGTTGGTGACCAGGTCGGTGGAAGATTCGGTGATCGGGTTGGTGGAAGAGTTGGTGATCGGTTCGGTGGAAGAGTTGGTGATCAGGTTGGTGGAATAGTTGGTGATCGGTTCGGTGGAAGAGTTGGTGATCAGGTTGGTGGAAGAGTTGGTGATCGGTTCGGTGGAAGAGTTGGTGATCGGGTTAGTGGAAGAGTTGGTGATCGGGTTAGTGGAAGAGTTGGTGATCGGTTCGGTGGAAGAGTTGGTGACCAGGTTGGTGGAGGAGTTGGTGATCGGTTCGGTGGAAGAGTTGGTGATTGGGTTGTTGGAAGAGTTGGTGACCGGGTTCGGTGGAAGAGTTGGTGATCGGGTTGGTGGAAGAATTGGTGATCGGGTTGATGGAAGAGTTGGTGATTGGGTTAGTGGAAGAGTTGGTGATCGGTTCGGTGGAAGAGTTGGTGATCGGGTTAGTGGAAGAGTTGGTGATTGGGTTAGTGGAAGAGTTGGTGATCGGGTTGGTGGAAGATTTGGTGATCGGGTTGGTGGAAGAGTTGGTGATCCGTTTGGTGGAAGAATTGGTGATCGGGTTAGTGGAAGAATTGGTGATCCGGTTGGTGGAAGAATTGTTGATCGGGTTAGTGGAAGAGTTGGTGATTGGGGTAGTGGAAAAGTTGGTGATCGGTTCGGTGGAAGAGTTGGTGATCAGGTTGGTGGAATAGTTGGTGATCGGGTTGTTGGAAGAGCTGGTAATCAGGTAGGTGGAAGAGTTGATGATCGAGTTAGTGGTATAGTTGATGATCGGTTTGATGGAAGAGTTGGTGACCAGGTCGGTGGAAGAGTTGGTGATCGGTTCGCTGGAAAGTTGGTGATCAGGTTCGGTTGAAGAGTTGGTGATCGGGTTGGTGGAAGAGTTGGTGATCGGGTTGGTGGTAGAGTTGGTGATCGGGTTCGGTGGAAGAGTTGGTGACCAGGTTGGTGGAAGAGTTGGTGATCGGGTTGGTGGAAGAGTTGGTGATCGGTTCGGTGTAAGAGTTGGTGACCGGGTTGCTGAAAGAGTTGTTGATCGGGTTGTTGGAAGAGTTGGTGATCGGGTTGGTGGAAGAGTTGGTGATCGGGTTGGTGGAAGAGTTGGTGATCGGGTTGGTGGAATAGTTAGTGATCGGGCTGGTGGAAGAGTTGGTGATCGGGTTAGTGGAAGAGTTGGTGATCGGGTTGGTGGAAGAGTTGGTGATCGGGTTGGTGGAAGAGTTGGTGATCGGGTTGGTGGAAGAGTTGGTGATCGTTTTAGTGGAAGACTTTGTGATCGGGTTAGTGGACGAGTTGGTGACCAGGTTGGTGGAAGAGTTGGTGATCGGTTCGGTGGAAGAGTTGGTGATTGGGTTGGTGGAAGAGTTGGTGACCGGGTTCGGTTGAAGAGTTGGTGACCAGGTTGGTGGAAGAGTTGGTGATCGGGTTTGATAGAAGAGTTGTTGATCGGGTTTAGTGGAAGAGTTGGTGATCAGGTTGGTGGAATAGTTGGTGATCGGTTCGGTGGAAGAGTTGGTGATCGATTTAGTGGAAGAGTTGGTGATCGGGTTGGTGGAAGAGTTGGTGATCGGGTTAGTGGAAGAGTTGGTGATCGGGTTAGTGGAAGAGTTGGTGACAAGGTTGGTGGAAGAGTTGGTGATCGGTTCAGTGGAAGAGTTGATGATCGGGTTTGTTAGAAGAGTTGGTGATCGGTTCGGTGGAAGAGTTGGTGATCAGGTTGTTGGAATAGTTGGTGATCGGTTCGGTGGAAGAGTTGGTGATCAGTTTGGTGGAATAGTTGGTGATCGGGTTGTTGGAAGAGTTGGTGATCGGGTTGGTGGAAGAGTTGATGATCGGGTTAGTGGAATAGTTGATGATCGGTTTGATGGAAGAGTTGGTGAGCGGGTCGGTGGAAGAGTTGGTGATCGGTTCGGTGGAAGAGTTGGTGATCGGGTTAGTGGAAGAGTTGGTGATCGGGTTG
This sequence comes from Heptranchias perlo, assembly GCF_035084215.1. Lineage (NCBI taxonomy): Eukaryota > Metazoa > Chordata > Chondrichthyes > Hexanchiformes > Hexanchidae > Heptranchias > Heptranchias perlo. The sequence continues at coordinate 11,986,323 of NC_090333.1, read as the reverse complement.
GTGGAATAGTTGGTGATCGGGTTGGTGGAAGAATTGGTGATCGGGTTGATGGAAGAGTTGGTGATTGGGTTAGTGGAAGAGTTGGTGATCAGTTCGGTTGAAGAGTTGGTGACCAGGTTGGTGGAAGAGTTGGTGATCGGTTCGGTGGAAGAGTTGGTGATCGGGTTAGTGGAAGAGTTGGTGATTGGGTTAGTGGAAGAGTTGGTGATCGGGTTGGTGGAAGAGTTGGTGATCGGGTTGGTGGAAGAGTTGGTGATCCGGTTGGTGGAAGAATTGGTGATCGGGTTGATGGAAGAGTTGGTGATTGGGTTAGTGGAAGAGTTGGTGATCAGTTCGGTTGAAGAGTTGGTGACCAGGTTGGTGGAAGAGTTGGTGATCGGTTCGGTGGAAGAGTTGGTGATCGGGTTAGTGGAAGAGTTGGTGATTGGGTTAGTGGAAGAGTTGGTGATCGGGTTGGTGGAAGAGTTGGTGATCGGGTTGGTGGAAGAGTTGGTGATCCGGTTGGTGGAAGAATTGGTGATCGGGTTAGTGGAAGAATTGGTGATCCGGTTGGTGGAAGAATTGTTGATCGGGTTAGTGGAAGAGTTGGTGATTGGGTTAGTGGAAAAGTTGGTGATCGGTTCGGTGGAAGAGTTGGTGATCAGGTTGGTGGAATAGTTGGTGATCGGGTTGTTGGAAGAGTTGGTGATCAGGTTGGTGGAAGAGTTGATGATCGAGTTAGTGGTATAGTTGATGATCGGTTTGATGGAAGAGTTGGTGACCAGGTCGGTGGAAGTGTTGGTGATCGGTTCGCTGGAAAGTTGGTGATCAGGTTCGGTGGAAGAGTTGGTGATCGGGTTGGTGGAAGAGTTGGTGATCGGGTTGGTGGAAGAGTTGGTGATCGGGTTCGGTGGAAGAGTTGGTGACCAGGTTGGTGGAAGAGTTGGTGACCGGGTTGGTGGAAGAGTTGGTGATCGGTTCGGTGGAAGAGTTGGTGACCGGGTTGCTGAAAGAGTTGTTGATTGGGTTGTTGGAAGAGTTGGTGATCGGGTTGGTGGAAGAGTTGGTGATCGGTTCGGTGGAAGAGTTGGTGATCGGGATGGTGGAAGAGTTGGTGATCGGGTTAGTGGAAGAGTTGTTGATCGGTTTGGTGGAAGAGTTGGTGATCGGGTTAGTGGAAGAGTTGGTGATCGGGTTGGTGGAAGAGTTGGTGATCGGGTTGGTGGAAGAGTTGGTGATCGGGTTGGTGGAAGAGTTGGTGATCGTTTTAGTGGAAGAGTTTGTGATCGGGTTAGTGGACGAGTTGGTGAACAGGTTGGTGGAAGAGTTGGTGATCGGTTCGGTGGAAGAGTTGGTGATTGGCTTGGTGGAAGAGTTGGTGACCGGGTTCGGTTGAAGAGTTGGTGACCAGGTTGGTGGAAGAGTTGGTGATCGGGTTTGTTCGAAGAGTTGTTGATCGGGTTTAGTGGAAGAGTTGGTGATCAGGTTGGTGGAATAGTTGGTGATCGGTTCGGTGGAAGAGTTGGTGATCGATTTAGTGGAAGAGTTGGTGATCGGGTTGGTGGAAGAGTTGGTGATCGGGTTAGTGGAAGAGTTGGTGATTGGGTTAGTGGAAGAGTTGGTGACAAGGTTGGTGGAAGAGTTGGTGATCGGTTCAGTGGAAGAGTTGGTGATTGGGTTGGTGGAAGAGTTGGTGACCGGGTTCGGTGGAAGAGTTGATTATCGGGTTTGTTAGAAGAGTTGGTGATCGGTTCGGTGGAAGAGTTGGTGATCAGGTTGTTGGAATAGTTGGTGATCGGTTCGGTGGAAGAGTTGGTGATCAGTTTGGTGGAATAGTTGGTGATCGGGTTGTTGGAAGAGTTGGTGATCGGGTTGGTGGAAGAGTTGATGATCGGGTTAGTGGAATAGTTGATGATCGGTTTGATGGAAGAGTTGGTGACCGGGTCGGTGGAAGAGTTGGTGATCGGTTCGGTGGAAGAGTTGGTGATCGGGTTGGTGGAAGAGTTGGTGATCGGTTTGGTGGAAGAGTTGGTGATCGGTTCGGTGGAAGAGTTGGTGATCGGGTTGGTGGAAAAGTTGGTGATCGGTTCAGTGGACGAGTTGGTGACCGGGTTGGTGGAAGAGTTGGTGATCGGGTTGGTGGAAGAGTTGGTGATCGGGTTGGTGGAATAGTTGGTGATCGGGTTGGTGGAATAGTTGGTGATCGGGTTGGTGGAAGAGTTGGTGATCGGGATGGTGGAAGAGTTGGTGATCGGGTTGGTGGAGGAGTTGGTGACCGGGTTCGGTGGAAGAGTTGGTGATCGGGTTGGTGGAAGAGTTGGTGATCGGGTTAGTGGAAGAGTTGGTGACCGGGTTCGGTGGAAGAGTTGGTGATCGGGTTGGTGGAAGAGTTGGTGATCGGTTCGGTGGAAGAGTTGGTGATCGGGTTGGTGGAAGAGTTGGTGACCAGGTTGGTGACCGGGTTGGTGGAAGAGTTGGTGATCGGGTTGGTGGAAGAGTTGGTGATCGGGTTGGTGGAGGAGTTGGTGAACGGGTTGGTGGAAGAGTTGATGATCGGGTTAGTGGAATAGTTGATGATCGGTTTGATGGAAGAGTTGGTGACCAGGTCGGTGGAAGATTTGGTGATCGGGTTGGTGGAAGAGTTGGTGATCGGTTCGGTGGAAGAGTTGGTGACCAGGTCGGTGGAAGATTCGGTGATCGGGTTGGTGGAAGAGTTGGTGATCGGTTCGGTGGAAGAGTTGGTGATCAGGTTGGTGGAATAGTTGGTGATCGGTTCGGTGGAAGAGTTGGTGATCAGGTTGGTGGAAGAGTTGGTGATCGGTTCGGTGGAAGAGTTGGTGATCGGGTTAGTGGAAGAGTTGGTGATCGGGTTAGTGGAAGAGTTGGTGATCGGTTCGGTGGAAGAGTTGGTGACCAGGTTGGTGGAGGAGTTGGTGATCGGTTCGGTGGAAGAGTTGGTGATTGGTTTGTTGGAAGAGTTGGTGACCGGGTTCGGTGGAAGAGTTGGTGATCGGGTTGGTGGAAGAATTGGTGATCGGGTTGATGGAAGAGTTGGTGATTGGGTTAGTGGAAGAGTTGGTGATCGGTTCGGTTGAAGAGTTGGTGACCAGGTTGGTGGAAGAGTTGGTGATCGGTTCGGTGGAAGAGTTGGTGATCGGGTTAGTGGAAGAGTTGGTGATTGGGTTAGTGGAAGAGTTGGTGATCGGGTTGGTGGAAGAGTTGGTGATCGGGTTGGTGAAAGAGTTGGTGATCCGGTTGGTGGAGGAATTGGTGATCGGGTTAGTGGAAGAATTGGTGATCCGGTTGGTGGAAGAATTGTTGATCGGGTTAGTGGAAGAGTTGGTGATTGGGTGAGTGGAAAAGTTGGTGATCGGTTCGGTGGAAGAGTTGGTGATCAGGTTGGTGGAATAGTTGGTGATCGGGTTGTTGGAAGAGTTGGTGATCAGGTTGGTGGAAGAGTTGATGATCGAGTTAGTGGTATAGTTAATGATCGGTTTGATGGAAGAGTTGGTGACCAGGTCGGTGGAAGAGTTGGTGATCGGTTCGCTGGAAAGTTGGTGATCAGGTTCGGTGGAAGAGTTGGTAACCGGGTTGGTGGAAGAGTTGGTGATCGGGTTCGGTGGAAGAGTTGATGATCGGGTTGGTGGAAGAGTTGGTGATCGGGTTGGTGGAAGAGTTGGTGATCCGGTTCGGTGGAAGAGTTGGTGACCAGGTTGGTGGAAGAGTTGGTGACCGGGTTGGTGGAAGAGTTGGTGATCGGTTCGGTGGAAGAGTTGGTGACCGGGTTGCTGAAAGAGTTGTTGATCGGGTTGTTGGAAGAGTTGGTGCTCGGGTTGGTGGAATAGTTAGTGATCGGGCTGGTGGAAGAGTTGGTGATCGGTTCGGTGGAAGAGTTGGTGATCGGGATGGTGGAAGAGTTGGTGATCGGGTTAGTGGAAGAGTTGTTGATCGGTTTGGTGGAAGAGTTGGTGATCGGGTTAGTGGAAGAGTTGGTGATCGGGTTGGTGGAAGAGTTGGTGATCGGGTTGGTGGAAGAGTTGGTGATCGGGTTGGTGGAAGAGTTGGTGATCGTTTTAGTGGAAGACTTTGTGATCGGGTTAGTGGACGAGTTGGTGACCAGGTTGGTGGAAGAGTTGGTGATCGGTTCGGTGGAAGAGTTGGTGATTGGGTTGGTGGAAGAGTTGGTGACCGGGTTCGGTTGAAGAGTTGGTGACCAGGTTGGTGGAAGAGTTGGTGATCGGGTTTGTTAGAAGAGTTGTTGATCGGGTTTAGTGGAAGAGTTGGTGATCAGGTTGGTGGAATAGTTGGTGATCGGTTCGGTGGAAGAGTTGGTGATCGATTTAGTGGAAGGGTTGGTGATCGGGTTGGTGGAAGAGTTGGTGATCGGGTTAGTGGAAGAGTTGGTGATCGGGTTAGTGGAAGAGTTGGTGATAGGTTCGGTGGAAGAGTTGGTGATAGGTTCGGTGGAAGAGTTGGTGATTGGGTTGGTGGAAGAGTTGGTGACCGGGTTCGGTGGAAGAGTTGATGATCGGGTTTGTTAGAAGAGTTGGTGATCGGTTCGGTGGAAGAGTTGGTGATCAGGTTGTTGGAATAGTTGGTGATCGGTTCGGTGGAAGAGTTGGTGATCAGTTTGGTGGAATAGTTGGTGATCGGGTTGTTGGAAGAGTTGGTGATCGGGTTGGTGGAAGAGTTGATGATCGGGTTAGTGGAATAGTTGATGATCGGTTTGATGGAAGAGTTGGTGACCGGGTCGGTGGAAGAGTTGGTGATCGGTTCGGTGGAAGAGTTGGTGATCGGTTCGGTGGAAGAGTTGGTGATCGGGTTGGTGGAAAAGTTGGTGATCGGTTCAGTGGACGAGTTGGTGACCGGGTTGGTGGAAGAGTTGGTGATCGGGTTGGTGGAGGAGTTGGTGACCGGGTTCGGTGGAAGAGTTGGTGATCGGGTTGGTGGAAGAGTTGGTGATCGGGTTAGTGGAAGAGTTGGTGACCGGGTTCGGTGGAAGAGTTGGTGATCGGGTTACTGGAAGAGTTGGTGATCGGGTTGGTGGAATAGTTGGTGATCGGGTTAGTGGAATAGTTGGTGATCGGGTTGGTGGAAGAGTTGGTGATCGGGATGGTGGAAGAGTTGGTGATCGGGTTGGTGGAGGAGTTGGTGACTGGGTTCGGTGGAAGAGTTGGTGATCGGGTTACTGGAAGAGTTGATGATCGGGTTGGTGGATGAGTTGGTGATCGGTTCGGTGGAAGAGTTGGTGATTGGGTTGGTGGAAGAGTTGGTGACCGGGTTCGGTGGAAGAGTTGATGATCGGGTTTGTTAGAAGAGTTGGTGATCGGTTCGGTGGAAGTGTTGGTGATCAGGTTGGTGGAATAGTTGGTGATCGGTTCGGTGGAAGAGTTGGTGATCAGGTTGGTGGAATAGTTGGTGATCGGGTTGTTGGAAGAGTTGGTGATCGGGTTGGTGGAAGAGTTGATGATCGGTTTAGTGGAATAGTTGATGATCGGTTTGATGGAAGAGTTGGTGACCGGGTCGGTGGAAGAGTTGGTGATCGGGTTGGTGGAAGAGTTGGTGATCGGTTCGGTGGAAGAGTTGGTGATCGGGTTGGTGGAAGAGTTGGTGATCGGGATGGTGGAAGACTTGGTGATTGGGTTGGTGGAAGAGTTGGTGACCCGGTTCGGTGGAAGAGTTGGTGATCGGGTTGGTGGAAGAGTTGGTGATCGGGTTAGTGGAAGAGTTGGTGATTGGGTTAGTGGAATAGTTGGTGATCGGTTCGGTGGAACAGTTGGTGACCGGGTTGGTGGAAGAGTTGGTGATCGGTTTGTTGGAAGACTTGGTGATTGGGTTGGTGGAAGAGTTGGTGACCCGGTTCGGTGGAAGAGTTGGTGATCGGGTTGGTGGAAGAGTTGGTGATCGGGTTCGTGGAAGAGTTGGTGATTGGGTTAGTGGAATAGTTGGTGATCGGTTCGGTGGAAGAGTTGGTGACCGGGTTGGTGGAAGAGTTGGTGATCGGTTTGGTGGAACAGTTGGTGATCGGGTTGGTGGAAGAGTTGGTGACCAGGTTGATGACCGGGTTGGTGGAAGAGTTGGTGATCGGGTTGGTGGATGAGTTGGTGATCGGGTTTGTGGAAGAGTTGCTGATCGGGTTAGTGGAAGAGTTGTTGATCGGTTCGGTGGAAGAGTTGGTGATCACGTTGGTGGAAGATTTGGTGATCGGTTTGGTGGAAGAGTTGGTGATCGGGTTGATGACCGGGTTGGTGGAAGAGTTGGTGATCGGGTTGGTGGATGAGTTGGTGATCGAGTTGGTGGAAGAGTTGCTGATCGGTTCGGTGGAAGAGTTGGTGATCAGGTTGGTGGAAGAGTTGGTGATCGGGTTTAGTGGAAGAGTTGGTGATCACGTTGGTGGAATAGTTGGTGATCGGTTCGGTGGAAGAGTTGTTGATCACGTTGGTGGAAGATTTGGTGATCGGGTTGGTGGAAGAGTTGATGATCGGGTTAGTGGAAGAGTTGGTGATCGGTTCGGTGGAAGAGTTGGTGATCGGGTTGGTGGAAGAGTTGGTGACCAGGTTGGTGACCGGGTTGGTGGAAGAGTTGGTGATCGGGTTGGTGGAAGAGTTGGTGATCGGGTTGGTGGAGGAGTTGGTGAACGGGTTGGTGGAAGAGTTGATGATCGGGTTAGTGGAATAGTTGATGATCGGTTTGATGGAAGAGTTGGTGACCAGGTCGGTGGAAGATTTGGTGATCGGGTTGGTGGAAGAGTTGGTGATCGGTTCGGTGGAAGAGTTGGTGACCAGGTCGGTGGAAGATTCGGTGATCGGGTTGGTGGAAGAGTTGGTGATCGGTTCGGTGGAAGAGTTGGTGATCAGGTTGGTGGAATAGTTGGTGATCGGTTCGGTGGAAGAGTTGGTGATCAGGTTGGTGGAAGAGTTGGTGATCGGTTCGGTGGAAGAGTTGGTGATCGGGTTAGTGGAAGAGTTGGTGATCGGGTTAGTGGAAGAGTTGGTGATCGGTTCGGTGGAAGAGTTGGTGACCAGGTTGGTGGAGGAGTTGGTGATCGGTTCGGTGGAAGAGTTGGTGATTGGTTTGTTGGAAGAGTTGGTGACCGGGTTCGGTGGAAGAGTTGGTGATCGGGTTGGTGGAAGAATTGGTGATCGGGTTGATGGAAGAGTTGGTGATTGGGTTAGTGGAAGAGTTGGTGATCGGTTCGGTTGAAGAGTTGGTGACCAGGTTGGTGGAAGAGTTGGTGATCGGTTCGGTGGAAGAGTTGGTGATCGGGTTAGTGGAAGAGTTGGTGATTGGGTTAGTGGAAGAGTTGGTGATCGGGTTGGTGGAAGAGTTGGTGATCGGGTTGGTGAAAGAGTTGGTGATCCGGTTGGTGGAGGAATTGGTGATCGGGTTAGTGGAAGAATTGGTGATCCGGTTGGTGGAAGAATTGTTGATCGGGTTAGTGGAAGAGTTGGTGATTGGGTGAGTGGAAAAGTTGGTGATCGGTTCGGTGGAAGAGTTGGTGATCAGGTTGGTGGAATAGTTGGTGATCGGGTTGTTGGAAGAGTTGGTGATCAGGTTGGTGGAAGAGTTGATGATCGAGTTAGTGGTATAGTTAATGATCGGTTTGATGGAAGAGTTGGTGACCAGGTCGGTGGAAGAGTTGGTGATCGGTTCGCTGGAAAGTTGGTGATCAGGTTCGGTGGAAGAGTTGGTAACCGGGTTGGTGGAAGAGTTGGTGATCGGGTTCGGTGGAAGAGTTGATGATCGGGTTGGTGGAAGAGTTGGTGATCGGGTTGGTGGAAGAGTTGGTGATCCGGTTCGGTGGAAGAGTTGGTGACCAGGTTGGTGGAAGAGTTGGTGACCGGGTTGGTGGAAGAGTTGGTGATCGGTTCGGTGGAAGAGTTGGTGACCGGGTTGCTGAAAGAGTTGTTGATCGGGTTGTTGGAAGAGTTGGTGCTCGGGTTGGTGGAATAGTTAGTGATCGGGCTGGTGGAAGAGTTGGTGATCGGTTCGGTGGAAGAGTTGGTGATCGGGATGGTGGAAGAGTTGGTGATCGGGTTAGTGGAAGAGTTATTGATCGGTTTGGTGGAAGAGTTGGTGATCGGGTTAGTGGAAGAGTTGGTGATCGGGTTGGTGGAAGAGTTGGTGATCGGGTTGGTGGAAGAGTTGGTGATCGGGTTGGTGGAAGAGTTGGTGATCGTTTTAGTGGAAGACTTTGTGATCGGGTTAGTGGACGAGTTGGTGACCAGGTTGGTGGAAGAGTTGGTGATCGGTTCGGTGGAAGAGTTGGTGATTGGGTTGGTGGAAGAGTTGGTGACCGGGTTCGGTTGAAGAGTTGGTGACCAGGTTGGTGGAAGAGTTGGTGATCGGGTTTGTTAGAAGAGTTGTTGATCGGGTTTAGTGGAAGAGTTGGTGATCAGGTTGGTGGAATAGTTGGTGATCGGTTCGGTGGAAGAGTTGGTGATCGATTTAGTGGAAGAGTTGGTGATCGGGTTGGTGGAAGAGTTGGTGATCGGGTTAGTGGAAGAGTTGGTGATAGGTTCGGTGGAAGAGTTGGTGATAGGTTCGGTGGAAGAGTTGGTTATTGGGTTGGTGGAAGAGTTGGTGACCGGGTTCGGTGGAAGAGTTGATGATCGGGTTTGTTAGAAGAGTTGGTGATCGGTTCGGTGGAAGAGTTGGTGATCAGGTTGTTGGAATAGTTGGTGATCGGTTCGGTGGAAGAGTTGGTGATCAGTTTGGTGGAATAGTTGGTGATCGGGTTGTTGGAAGAGTTGGTGATCGGGTTGGTGGAAGAGTTGATGATCGGGTTAGTGGAATAGTTGATGATCGGTTTGATGGAAGAGTTGGTGACCGGGTCGGTGGAAGAGTTGGTGATCGGTTCGGTGGAAGAGTTGGTGATCGGGTTGGTGGAAGAGTTGGTGATCGGTTCGGTGGAAGAGTTGGTGATCGGGTTGGTGGAAAAGTTGGTGATCGGTTCAGTGGACGAGTTGGTGACCGGGTTGGTGGAAGAGTTGGTGATCGGGTTGGTGGAAGAGTTGGTGATCGGTTTGGTGGAATAGTTGGTGATCGGGTTGGTGGAATAGTTGGTGATCGGGTTGGTGGAAGAGTTGGTGATCGGGATGGTGGAAGAGTTGGTGATCGGGTTGGTGGAGGAGTTGGTGACCGGGTTCGGTGGAAGAGTTGGTGATCGGGTTGGTGGAAGAGTTGGTGATCGGGTTAGTGGAAGAGTTGGTGACCGGGTTCGGTGGAAGAGTTGGTGATCGGGTTACTGGAAGAGTTGGTGATCGGGTTGGTGGAATAGTTGGTGATCGGGTTAGTGGAATAGTTGGTGATCGGGTTGGTGGAAGAGTTGGTGATCGGGATGGTGGAAGAGTTGGTGATCGGGTTGGTGGAGGAGTTGGTGACTGGGTTCGGTGGAAGAGTTGGTGATCGGGTTACTGGAAGAGTTGATGATCGGGTTGGTGGATGAGTTGGTGATCGGTTCGGTGGAAGAGTTGGTGATTGGGTTGGTGGAAGAGTTGGTGACCGGGTTCGGTGGAAGAGTTGGAGATCGGGTTGGTGGAAGAGTTGGTGATCGGTTCGGTGGAAGAGTTGGTGACCGGGTTGGTGGAAGAGTTGGTGATCGGTTTGGTGGAAGAGTTGGTGATCGGGTTGATGACCGGGTTGGTGGAAGAGTTGGTGATCGGGTTGGTGGATGAGTTGGTGATCGAGTTGGTGGAAGAGTTGCTGATCGGTTCGGTGGAAGAGTTGGTGATCAGGTTGGTGGAAGAGTTGGTGATCGGGTTTAGTGGAAGAGTTGCTGATCGGTTCGGTGGAAGAGTTGGTGATCACGTTGGTGGAATAGTTGGTGATCGGTTCGGTGGAAGAGTTGTTGATCACGTTGGTGGAAGATTTGGTGATCGGGTTGGTGGAAGAGTTGATGATCCTGTTAGTGGAAGAGTTGGTGATCGGTTCGGTGGAAGAGTTGGTGATCAGGTTGGTGGAAGAGTTGGTGATCGGGTTTAGTGGAAGAGTTGGTGATCGGTTCGGTGGAAGAGTTGGTGATCACGTTGGTGGAAGAGTTGGTGATCGGGTTTAGTGGAAGAGTTGGTGATTGGTTCGGTGGAAGAGTTGATGATCAGGCTGGTGAAAGAGTTGGTGATCGGGTTGGTGGAAGAGTTGGTGATCGGGTTGGTGGAAGAGTTGGTGATCGGGTTGGTGGAAGAGTTGGTGATCGGGTTAGTGGAAGAGTTGGTGATCGGGTTAGTGGAAGAGTTGGTGACCGGGTTGGTGGAAGAGTTGGTGATCGGTTCGGTGGAAGAGTTGGTGATTGGGTTGGTGGAAGAGTTGGTGACCGGGTTCGGTGGAAGAGTTGATGATCGGGTTTGTTAGAAGAGTTGGTGATCGGTTCGGTGGAAGTGTTGGTGATCAGGTTGGTGGAATAGTTGGTGATCGGTTCGGTGGAAGAGTTGGTGATCAGGTTGGTGGAATAGTTGGTGATCGGGTTGTTGGAAGAGTTGGTGATCGGGTTGGTGGAAGAGTTGATGATCGGTTTAGTGGAATAGTTGATGATCGGTTTGATGGAAGAGTTGGTGACCGGGTCGGTGGAAGAGTTGGTGATCGGGTTGGTGGAAGAGTTGGTGATCGGTTCGGTGGAAGAGTTGGTGATCGGGTTGGTGGAAGAGTTGGTGATCGGGATGGTGGAAGACTTGGTGATTGGGTTGGTGGAAGAGTTGGTGACCCGGTTCGGTGGAAGAGTTGGTGATCGGGTTGGTGGAAGAGTTGGTGATCGGGTTAGTGGAAGAGTTGGTGATTGGGTTAGTGGAATAGTTGGTGATCGGTTCGGTGGAACAGTTGGTGACCGGGTTGGTGGAAGAGTTGGTGATCGGTTTGTTGGAAGACTTGGTGATTGGGTTGGTGGAAGAGTTTGTGACCCGGTTCGGTGGAAGAGTTGGTGATCGGGTTGGTGGAAGAGTTGGTGATCGGGTTCGTGGAAGAGTTGGTGATTGGGTTAGTGGAATAGTTGGTGATCGGTTCGGTGGAAGAGTTGGTGACCGGGTTGGTGGAAGAGTTGGTGATCGGTTTGGTGGAACAGTTGGTGATCGGGTTGGTGGAAGAGTTGGTGACCAGGTTGATGACCGGGTTGGTGGAAGAGTTGGTGATCGGGTTGGTGGATGAGTTGGTGATCGGGTTTGTGGAAGAGTTGCTGATCGGGTTAGTGGAAGAGTTGTTGATCGGTTCGGTGGAAGAGTTGGTGATCACGTTGGTGGAAGATTTGGTGATCGGTTTGGTGGAAGAGTTGATGATCGGGTTGATGACCGGGTTGGTGGAAGAGTTGGTGATCGGGTTGGTGGATGAGTTGGTGATCGAGTTGGTGGAAGAGTTGCTGATCGGTTCGGTGGAAGAGTTGGTGATCAGGTTGGTGGAAGAGTTGGTGATCGGGTTTAGTGGAAGAGTTGGTGATCACGTTGGTGGAATAGTTGGTGATCGGTTCGGTGGAAGAGTTGTTGATCACGTTGGTGGAAGATTTGGTGATCGGGTTGGTGGAAGAGTTGATGATCGGGTTAGTGGAAGAGTTGGTGATTGGTTCGGTGGAAGAGTTGGTGATCAGGTTGGTGGAAGAGTTGGTGATCGGGTTGGTGGAAGAGTTGGTGATCGGGTTGGTGGAAGAGTTGGTGATCGGGTTGGTGGAAGAGTTGGTGATCGGGTTAGTGGAAGAGTTGGTGATCGGGTTCGGTGGAAGAGTTGATGATCGGGTGTGTTAGAAGAGTTGGTGATCGGTTCGGTGGAAGTGTTGGTGATCAGGTTGGTGGAATAGTTGGTGATCGGTTCGGTGGAAGATTTGGTGATCAGGTTGGTGGAATAGTTGGTGATCGGGTTGTTGGAAGAGTTGGTGATCGGGTTGGTGTAAGAGTTGATGATCGGTTTAGTGGAATAGTTGATGATCGGTTTGATGGAAGAGTTGGTGACCGGGTCGGTGGAAGAGTTGGTGATCGGGTTGGTGGAAGAGTTGGTGATCGGTTCGGTGGAAGAGTTGGTGATCGGGTTGGTGGAAGAGTTGGTGATCGGGTTAGTGGAAGAGTTGGTGATTGGGTTAGTGGAATAGTTGGTGATCGGTTCGGTGGAACAGTTGGTGACCGGGTTGGTGGAAGAGTTGGTGATCGGTTTGGTGGAAGAGTTGGTGATCGGTTTGGTGGAAGACTTGCTGATTGGGTTGGTGGAAGAGTTGGTGACCCGGTTCGGTGGAAGAGTTGGTGATCGGGTTGGTGGAAGAGTTGGTGATCGGGTTAGTGGAAGAGTTGGTGATTGGGTTAGTGGAATAGTTGGTTATCGGTTCGGTGGAAGAGTTGGTGACCGGGTTGGTGGAAGAGTTGGTGATCGGTTTGGTGGAACAGTTGGTGATCGGGTTGGTGGAAGAGTTGGTGACCAGGTTGATGACCGGGTTGGTGGAAGAGTTGGTGATCGGGTTGGTGGATGAGTTGGTGATCAGGTTGGTGGAAGTGTTGCTGATCGGGTTAGTGGAAGAGTTGGTGATCGGGTTGGTGGAATAGTTGGTGATCGGGTTGGTGGAATATTTGGTGATCGGGTTGGTGGAAGAGTTGGTGATCGGGATGGTGGAAGAGTTGGTGATCGGGTTGGTGGAAGAGTTGGTGATCGGGATGGTTGAAGAGTTGGTGATCGGGTTGGTGGAGGAGTTGGTGACCGGGTTCGGTGGAAGAGTTGGTGATCGGGTTGGTGGAAGAGTTGGTGATCGGGTTAGTGGAAGAGTTGGTGACCGGGTTCGGTGGAAGAGTTGGTGATCGGGTTACTGGAAGAGTTGTTGATCGTGTTGGTGGAATAGTTGGTGATCGGGTTAGTGGAATAGTTGGTGATCGGGTTGGTGGAAGAGTTGGTGATCGGGATGGTGGAAGAGTTGGTGATCGGGTTGGTGGAGGAGTTGGTGACCGGGTTCGGTGGAAGAGTTGGAGATCAGGTTACTGGAAGAGTTGGTGATCGGGTTGCTGGATGAGTTGGTGATCGGTTCGGTGGAAGAGTTGGTGATTGGGTTGGTGGAAGAGTTGGTGACCGGGTTCGGTGGAAGAGTTGGAGATCGGGTTGGTGGAAGAGTTGGTGATTGGTTCGGTGGAAGAGTTGGTGACCGGGTTGGTGGAAGAGTTGGTGATCGGTTTGGTGGAAGAGTTGGTGATCGGGTTGATGACCGGGTTGGTGGAAGAGTTGGTGATCGGGTTGGTGGATGAGTTGGTGATCGAGTTGGTGGAAGAGTTGCTGATCGGTTCGGTGGAAGAGTTGGTGATCGGGTTTAGTGGAAGAGTTGGTGATCGGTTCGGTGGAAGAGTTGGTGATCACGTTGGTGGAATAGTTGGTGATCGGTTCGGTGGAAGAGTTGTTGATCACGTTGGTGGAAGATTTGGTGATCGGGTTGGTGGAAGAGTTGATGATCGGGTTAGTGGAAGAGTTGGTGATCGGTTCGGTGGAAGAGTTGGTGATCAGGTTGGTGGAAGAGTTGGTGATCGGGTTTAGTGGAAGAGTTGGTGATCGGTTCGGTGGAAGAGTTGGTGATCACGTTGGTGGAAGAGTTGGTGATCGGGTTTAGTGGAAGAGTTGGTGATTGGTTCGGTGGAAGAGTTGGTGATCAGGTTGGTGAAAGAGTTGGTGATCGGGTTGGTGGAAGAGTTGGTGATCGGGTTGGTGGAAGAGTTGGTGATCGGGTTGGTGGAAGAGTTGGTGATCGGGTTAGTGGAAGAGTTGGTGATCGGGTTAGTAGAAGAGTTGGTGACCGGGTTGGTGGAAGAGTTGGTGATAGGTTCGGTGGAAGAGTTGGTGATTGGGTTGGTGGAAGAGTTGGTGACCGGGTTCGGTGGCAGAGTTGATGATCGGGTTTGTTAGAAGAGTTGGTGATCGGTTCGGTGGAAGTGTTGGTGATCAGTTTGGTGGAATAGTTGGTGATCGGTTCGGTGGAAGAGTTGGTGATCAGGTTGCTGGAATAGTTGGTGATCGGGTTGTTGGAAGAGTTGGTGATCGGGATGGTGGAAGAGTTGGTGATCGGGTTGGTGGAGGAGTTGGTGACCGGGTTCGGTGGAAGAGTTGGTGATCGGGTTGGTGGAAGAGTTGGTGATCGGGTTAGTGGAAGAGTTGGTGACCGGGTTCGGTGGAAGAGTTGGTGATCGGGTTACTGGAAGAGTTGGTGATCGGGTTGGTGGAATAGTTGGTGATCGGGTTAGTGGAATAGTTGGTGATCGGGTTGGTGGAAGAGTTGGTGATCGGGATGGTGGAAGAGTTGGTGATCGGGTTGGTGGAGGAGTTGGTGACCGGGTTCGGTGGAAGAGTTGGAGATCAGGTTACTGGAAGAGTTGGTGATCGGGTTGCTGGATGAGTTGGTGATCGGTTCGGTGGAAGAGTTGGTGATTGGGTTGGTGGAAGAGTTGGTGACCGGGTTCGGTGGAAGAGTTGGAGATCGGGTTGGTGGAAGAGTTGGTGATTGGTTCGGTGGAAGAGTTGGTGACCGGGTTGGTGGAAGAGTTGGTGATCGATTTGGTGGAAGAGTTGGTGATCGGGTTGATGACCGGGTTGGTGGAAGAGTTGGTGATCGGGTTGGTGGATGAGTTGGTGATCGAGTTGGTGGAAGAGTTGCTGATCGGATCGGTGGAAGAGTTGGTGATCGGGTTTAGTGGAAGAGTTGGTGATCGGTTCGGTGGAAGAGTTGGTGATCACGTTGGTGGAATAGTTGGTGATCGGTTCGGTGGAAGAGTTGTTGATCACGTTGGTGGAAGATTTGGTGATCGGGTTGGTGGAAGAGTTGATGATCGGGTTAGTGGAAGAGTTGGTGATCGGTTCGGTGGAAGAGTTGGTGATCAGGTTGGTGGAAGAGTTGGTGATCGGGTTTAGTGGAAGAGTTGGTGATCGGTTCGGTGGAAGAGTTGGTGATCACGTTGGTGGAAGAGTTGGTGATCGGGTTTAGTGGAAGAGTTGGTGATTGGTTCGGTGGAAGAGTTGGTGATCAGGTTGGTGAAAGAGTTGGTGATCGGGTTGGTGGAAGAGTTGGTGATCGGGTTGGTGGAAGAGTTGGTGATCGGGTTGGTGGAAGAGTTGGTGATCGGGTTAGTGGAAGAGTTGGTGATCGGGTTAGTAGAAGAGTTGGTGACCGGGTTGGTGGAAGAGTTGGTGATAGGTTCGGTGGAAGAGTTGGTGATTGGGTTGGTGGAAGAGTTGGTGACCGGGTTCGGTGGAAGAGTTGATGATCGGGTTTGTTAGAAGAGTTGGTGATCGGTTCGGTGGAAGTGTTGGTGATCAGTTTGGTGGAATAGTTGGTGATCGGTTCGGTGGAAGAGTTGGTGATCAGGTTGCTGGAATAGTTGGTGATCGGGTTGTTGGAAGAGTTGGTGATCGGCATGGTGGAAGAGTTGGTGATCGGGTTTGGTGGAAGAGTTGGTGATCGGGTCGGTGGAAGAGTTGGTGATCGGGTTGGTGGAAGAGTTGGTGATCGGTTCGGTGGAAAAGTTGGTGATCGGGTTGGTGGAAGAGTTGGTGATCGGGATGGTGGAAGACTTGGTGATTGGGTTGGTGGAAGAGTTGGTGACCCGGTTCGGTGGAAGAGTTGGTGATCGGGTTGGTGGAAGAGTTGGTGATCGGGTTATTGGAAGAGTTGGTGATTGGGTTAGTGGAATAGTTGGTGATCGGTTCGGTGGAACAGTTGGTGACCGGGTTGGTGGAAGAGTTGGTGATCGGTTTGGTGGAAGACTTGGTGATTGGGTTGGTGGAAGAGTTGGTGACCCGGTTCGGTGGAAGAGTTGGTGATCGGGTTGGTGGAAGAGTTGGTGATCGGGTTAGTGGAAGAGTTGGTGGTTGGGTTAGTGGAATAGTTGGTGATCGGTTCGGTGGAAGAGTTGGTGACCGGGTTGGTGGAAGAGTTGGTGATCCGTTTGGTGGAACAGTTGGTGATCGGGTTGGTGGAAGAGTTGGTGACCAGGTTGATGACCGGGTTGGTGGAAGAGTTGGTGATCGGGTTGGTGGATGAGTTGGTGATCGGGTTGGTGGAAGAGTTGCTGATCGGGTTAGTGGAAGAGTTGTTGATCGGTTCGGTGGAAGAGTTGGTGATCACGTTGGTGGAAGATTTGGTGATCGGGTTGGTGGAAGAGTTGATGATCGGGTTCGTGGAAGAGTTGGTGATCGGTTCGGTGGAAGAGTTGGTGATCACGTTGGTGGAATAGTTGGTGATCGGTTCGGTGGAAGAGTTGGTGATCAGGTTGGTGGAAGAGTTGGTGATCGGGTTGTTGGAAGAGTTGGTGATCGGGTTGGTGGAAGAGTTGATGATCGGGTTAGTGGAATCGTTGATGATCGGTTTGATGGAAGAGTTGGTGACCGGGTCGGTGGAAGAGATGGTGATCGGGTTGGTGGAAGAGTTGGTGATCGGGTTCGGTGGAAGAGTTGGTGACCGGGTCGGTGGAAGAGTTGGTGATCGGGTTGGTGGAAGAGTTTGTGATCGGTTCGGTGGAAGAGTTGGTGATCGGGTTGGTGGAAGAGTTGGTGATCGGGTTAGTGGAATAGTTGGTGATCGGGTTGGTGGAAGAGTTGGTGATCGGGTTGGTGGAAGAGTTGGTGATCGGGTTCGTGGAAGAGTTGGTGATCGGGTTAGTGGAAGAGTTGCTGATCGGGTTGGTGGAATAGTTGGTGATCGGGTTGTTGGAAGAGTTGGTGATCGGGTTGGTGGAAGAGTTGGTGACCAGGTCGGTGGAAGAGTTGGTGATCGGTTCGCTGGAAAGTTGGTGATCAGGTTCGGTGGAAGAGCTGGTGATCGGGTTGATGGAAAAGTTGGTGATCGGGTTGGTGGAAGAGTTGGTGACCGGGTTGGTGGAAGAGTTGGTGATCGGTTCAGTGGAAGAGTTGGTGACTGGGTTGGTGGAAGAGTTGGTGATCGGGTTTAGTGGAAGAGTTGGTGATCAGTTCGGTGGAAGAGTTGGTGATCATGTTGGTGGAATAGTTGGTGATCGGTTCGGTGGAAGAGTTGGTGATCAGGTTTGTGGAATAGTTTGTGATCGGGTTGTTGGAAGAGTTGGTGATCGGGTTGGTGGAAGAGTTGGTGACCAGGTCGGTGGAAGAGTTGGTGATCGGTTCGCTGGAAAGTTGGTGATCAGTTTCGGTGGAAGAGTTGGTGATCGGGTTGGTGGAAGAGTTGGTGATCGGGTTGGTGGAAGAGTTAGTGACCGGGTTGGTGGAAGAGTTGGTGATCGGTTCGGTGGAAGAGTTGGTGACCGGGTTGCTGGAAGATTTGGTCATCGGGTTGGTGGAAGAGTTGGTGATCGGGTTGGTGGAAGAGTTGGTGATCGGGTTGGTGGAAGAGTTGATGATCGGGTTGGTAGAATAGTTGGTGATCTGTTCGGTGGAAGAGTTGGTGATCGGGATGGTGGAAGAGTTGGTGATCGGGTTCGGTGGAAGAGTTGGTGATCGGGATGGTGGAAGAGTTGTTGATCGGGTTGGTGGAAGAGTTGGTGTTCGGGTTAGTGGAAGAGTTGGTGATCGGGTTAGTGGAAGAGTTGGTGACCGGGTTCGGTGGAAGAGTTGGTGACCAGGTTGGTGGAAGAGTTGGTGATCGGGTTTGTTAGAAGAGTTGTTGATCGGGTTTAGTGGAAGAGTTGGTGATCAGGTTGGTGGAATAGTTGGTGATCGGTTCGGTGGAAGAGTTGGTGATCGGGTTAGTGGAAGAGTTGGTGATCGGGTTGGTGGAAGAGTTGGTGATCGGGTTAGTGGAAGAGTTGGTGATCGGGTTAGTGGAAGAGTTGTTGACCAGGTTGGTGGAAGAGTTGGTGACCCGGTTCGGTGGAAGAGTTGGTGATCGGGTTGGTGGAAGAGTTGGTGATCGGGTTAGTGGAAGAGTTGGTGATTGGGTTAGTGGAATAGTTGGTGATCGGTTCGGTGGAAGAGTTGGTGACCGGGTTGGTGGAAGAGTTGGTGATCGGTTTGGTGGAACAGTTGGTGATCGGGTTGGTGGAAGAGTTGGTGACCAGGTTGATGACCGGGTTGGTGGAAGAGTTGGTGATCGGGTTGGTGGATGAGTTGGTGATCGGGTTGGTGGAAGAGTTGCTGATCGGGTTAGTGGAAGAGTTGTTGATCGGTTCGGTGGAAGAGTTGGTGATCACGTTGGTGGAAGATTTGGTGATCGGGTTGGTGGAAGAATTGATGATCGGGTTGGTGGAAGAGTTGGTGATCGGTTCGGTGGAAGAGTTGGTAATCACGTTGGTGGAATAGTTGGTGATCGGTTCGGTGGAAGAGTTGGTGATCAGGTTGGTGGAAGAGTTGGTGATCGGGTTGTTGGAAGAGTTGGTGATCGGGTTGGTGGAAGAGTTGATGATCGGGTTAGTGGAATAGTTGATGATCGGTTTGATGGAAGAGTTGGTGACCGGGTCGGTGGAAGAGATGGTGATCGGGTTGGTGGAAGAGTTGGTGATCGGGTTGGTGGAAGAGTTGGTGACCGGGTTGGTGGAAGAGTTGGTGATCGGGTTAGTGGAAGAGTTGGTGATCGGGTTAGTGGAAGAGTTGGTGATTGGGTTGGTGGAAGAGTTGGTGACCGGGTTCGGTGGAAGAGTTGATGATCGGGTTTGTTAGAAGAGTTGGTGATCGGTTCGGTGGAAGTGTTGGTGATCAGTTTGGTGGAATAGTTGGTGATCGGTTCGGTGGAAGAGTTGGTGATCAGGTTGCTGGAATAGTTGGTGATCGGGTTGTTGGAAGAGTTGGTGATCGGCTTGGTGGAAGAGTTGGTGATCGGGTTTGGTGGAAGAGTTGGTGATCGGGTCGGTGGAAGAGTTGGTGATCGGGTTGGTGGAAGAGTTGGTGATCGGTTCGGTGGAAAAGTTGGTGATCGGGTTGGTGGAAGAGTTGGTGATCGGGATGGTGGAAGACTTGGTGATCGGGTTATTGGAAGAGTTGGTGATTGGGTTCGTGGAATAGTTGGTGATCGGTTCGGTGGAACAGTTGGTGACCGGGTTGGTGGAAGAGTTGGTGATCGGTTTGGTGGAAGACTTGGTGATTGGGTTGGTGGAAGAGTTGGTGACCCGGTTCGGTGGAAGAGTTGGTGATCGGGTTGGTGGAAGAGTTGGTGATCGGGTTAGTGGAAGAGTTGGTGATTGGGTTAGTGGAATAGTTGGTGATCGGTTCGGTGGATGAGTTGGTGACCGGGTTGGTGGAAGAGTTGGTGATCGGTTTGGTGGAACAGTTGGTGATCGGGTTGGTGGAAGAGTTGGTGACCAGGTTGATGACCGGGTTGGTGGAAGAGT
Source organism: Heptranchias perlo (assembly GCF_035084215.1). Taxonomy (NCBI): domain Eukaryota; kingdom Metazoa; phylum Chordata; class Chondrichthyes; order Hexanchiformes; family Hexanchidae; genus Heptranchias; species Heptranchias perlo. Next base: position 11,967,118 of record NC_090333.1, on the reverse strand, counting down.
TGGTGATCGGGTTGGTGGATGAGTTGGTGATCGGGTTGGTGGAAGAGTTGCTGATCGGGTTAGTGGAAGAGTTGTTGATCGGTTCGGTGGATGAGTTGGTGATCACGTTGGTGGAAGATTTGGTGATCGGGTTGGTGGAAGAGTTGATGATCGGGTTCGTGGAAGAGTTGGTGATCGGTTCGGTGGAAGAGTTGGTGATCAGGTTGGTGGAAGAGTTGGTGATCGTGTTGTTGGAAGAGTTGGTGATCGGGTTGGTTGAAGAGTTGATGATCGGGTTAGTGGAATAGTTGATGATCGGTTTGATGGAAGAGTTGTGACCGGGTCGGTGGAAGAGATGGTGATCGGGTTGGTGGAAGAGTTGGTGATCGGGTTCGGTGGAAGAGTTGGTGACCGGGTCGGTGGAAGAGTTGGTGATCGGGTTGGTGGAAGAGTTTGTGATCGGTTCGGTGGAAGAGTTGGTGATCGGGTTGGTGGAAGAGTTGGTGATCGGGTTAGTGGAAAAGTTGGTGATCGGGTTGGTGGAAGAGTTGGTGATCGGGTTGGTGGAAGAGTTGGTGATCGGGTTCGTGGAAGAGTTGGTGATCGGGTTAGTGGAAGAGTTGCTGATCGGGTTGGTGGAATAGTTGGTGATCGGGTTGTTGGAAGAGTTGGTGATCGGGTTGGTGGAAGAGTTGGTGACCAGGTCGGTGGAAGAGTTGGTGATCGGTTCGCTGGAAAGTTGGTGATCAGGTTCGGTGGAAGAGCTGGTGATCGGGTTGATGGAAGAGTTGGTGATCGGGTTGGTGGAAGAGTTGGTGACCGGGTTGGTGGAAGAGTTGGTGATCGGTTCAGTGGAAGAGTTGGTGACTGGGTTGGTGGAAGAGTTGGTGATCGGGTTTAGTGGAAGAGTTGGTGATCAGTTCGGTGGAAGAGTTGGTGATCACGTTGGTGGAATAGTTGGTGATCGGTTCGGTGGAAGAGTTGGTGATCAGGTTTGTGGAATAGTTTGTGATCGGGTTGTTGGAAGAGTTGGTGATCGGGTTGGTGGAAGAGTTGGTGACCAGGTCGGTGGAAGAGTTGGTGATCGGTTCGCTGGAAAGTTGGTGATCAGTTTCGGTGGAAGAGTTGGTGATCGGGTTGGTGGAAGAGTTGGTGATCGGGTTGGTGGAAGAGTTAGTGACCGGGTTGATGGAAGAGTTGGTGATCGGTTCGGTGGAAGAGTTGGTGACCGGGTTGCTGGAAGAGTTGGTCATCGGGTTGGTGGAAGAGTTGGTGATCGGGTTGGTGGAAGAGTTGGTGATCGGGTTGGTGGAAGAGTTGATGATCGGGTTGGTAGAATAGTTGGTGATCGGTTCGGTGGAAGAGTTGGTGATCGGGATGGTGGAAGAGTTGGTGATCGGGTTCGGTGGAAGAGTTGGTGATCGGGATGGTGGAAGAGTTGTTGATCGGGTTGGTGGAAGAGTTGGTGTTCGGGTTAGTGGAAGAGTTGGTGATCGGGTTAGTGGAAGAGTTGGTTACCGGGTTCGGTGGAAGAGTTGGTGACCAGGTTGGTGGAAGAGTTGGTGATCGGGTTTGTTAGAAGAGTTGTTGATCGGGTTTAGTGGAAGAGTTGGTGATCAGGTTGGTGGAATAGTTGGTGATCGGTTCGGTGGAAGAGTTGGTGATCGGGTTGGTGGAAGAGTTGGTGATCGGGTTGGTGGAAGAGTTGGTGATCGGGTTAGTGGAAGAGTTGTTGACCAGGTTGGTGGAAGAGTTGGTGACCCGGTTCGGTGGAAGAGTTGGTGATCGGGTTGGTGGAAGAGTTGGTGATCGGGTTAGTGGAAGAGTTGGTGATTGGGTTAGTGGAATAGTTGGTGATCGGTTCGGTGGAAGAGTTGGTGACCGGGTTGGTGGAAGAGTTGGTGATCGGTTTGGTGGAACAGTTGGTGATCGGGTTGGTGGAAGAGTTGGTGACCAGGTTGATGACCGGGTTGGTGGAAGAGTTGGTGATCGGGTTGGTGGATGAGTTGGTGATCGGGTTGGTGGAAGAGTTGCTGATCGGGTTAGTGGAAGAGTTGTTGATCGGTTTGGTGGAAGAGTTGGTGATCACGTTGGTGGAAGATTTGGTGATCGGGTTGGTGGAAGAATTGATGATCGGGTTCGTGGAAGAGTTGGTGATCGGTTCGGTGGAAGAGTTGGTGATCACGTTCGTGGAATAGTTGGTGATCGGTTCGGTGGAAGAGTTGGTGATCAGGTTGGTGGAAGAGTTGGTGATCGGGTTGTTGGAAGAGTTGGTGATTGGGTTGGTGGAAGATTTGATGATCGGGTTAGTGGAATAGTTGATGATCGGTTTGATGGAAGAGTTGGTGACCGGGTCGGTGGAAGAGATGGTGATCGGGTTGGTGGAAGAGTTGGTGATCGGGTTCGGTGGAAGTGTTGGTGACCGGGTCGGTGGAAGAGTTGGTGATCGGGTTGGTGGAAGAGTTTGTGATCGGTTCGGTGGAAGAGTTGGTGATCGGGTTGGTGGAAGAGTTGGTGATCGGGTTAGTGGAAAAGTTGGTGATCGGGTTGGTGGAAGAGATGGTGATCGGGTTGGTGGAAGAGTTGGTGATCGGGTTGTTGGAAGAGTTGGTGACCGGGTTAGTGGAAGAGTTGCTGATCGGGTTAGTGGAATAGTTGGTGATCGGGTTGTTGGAAGAGTTGGTGACCAGGTCGGTGGAAGAGTTGGTGATCGGGTTGTTGGAAGAGTTGGTGATCGGGTTGGTGGAAGAGTTGGTGACCAGGTCGGTGGAAGAGTTGGTGATCGGTTCGCTGGAAAGTTGGTGATCAGGTTCGGTGGAAGAGCTGGTGATCGGGTTGGTGGAAGAGTTGGTGATCGGGTTGGTGGAAGAGTTGGTGACCGGGTTGGTGGAAGAGTTGGTGATCGGTTCAGTGGAAGAGTTGGTGACTGGGTTGGTGGAAGAGTTGGTGATCGGGTTTAGTGGAAGATTTGGTGATCAGTTCGGTGGAAGAGTTGGTGATCACGTTGGTGGAATAGTTGGTGATCGGTTCGGTGGAAGAGTTGGTGATCAGGTTTGTGGAATAGTTTGTGATCGGGTTAGTGGAAGAGTTGGTGACCAGGTTGGTGGAAGAGTTGGTGACCAGGTTGGTGGAAGAGTTGGTGATCGGGATGGTGGAAGAGTTGGTGACCGGGTTCGGTGGAAGAGTTGGTGACCAGGTTGGTGGAAGAGTTGGTGATCGGGTTTGTTAGAAGAGTTGTTGATCGGGTTTAGTGGAAGAGTTGGTGATCAGGTTGGTGGAATAGTTGGTGATCGGTTCGGTGGAAGAGTTGGTGATCGGGTTAGTGGAAGAGTTGGTGATCGGGTTGGTGGAAGAGTTGGTGATCCGGTTAGTGGAAGAGTTGGTGATCGGGTTAGTGGAAGAGTTGTTGACCAGGTTGGTGGAAGAGTTGGTGATCGGGTCGGTGGAAGAGTTGGTGATTGGGTTGGTGGAAGAGTTGGTGACCGGGTTCGGTGGAAGAGTTGATGATCGGGTTTGTTAGAAGAGTTGGTGATCGGTTCGGTGGATGTGTTGGTGATCAGTTTGGTGGAATAGTTGGTGATCGGTTCGGTGGAAGAGTTGGTGATTAGGTTGGTGGAATAGTTGGTGATCGGGTTGTTGGAAGAGTTGGTGATCGGGTTGGTGGAAGAGTTGGTGATCAGGTTGGTGGAATAGTTGGTGATCGGGTTGTTGGAAGAGTTGGTGATCGGGTTGGTGGAAGAGTTGGTGATCAGGTTGGTGGAATAGTTGGTGATCGGGTTGTTGGAAGAGTTGGTGATCGGGTTGGTGGAAGAGTTGATGATCGGGTTAGTGGAATAGTTGATGATCGGTTTGATGGAAGAGTTGGTGACCGGGTCGGTGGAAGAGTTGGTGATCGGCTTGGTGGAAGAGTTGGTGATCGGGTTTGGTGGAAGAGTTGGTGACCGGGTCGGTGGAAGAGTTGGTGATCGGGTTAGTGGAAGAGTTGTTGACCAGGTTGGTGGAAGAGTTGGTGATCGGGTCGGTGGAAGAGTTGGTGATCGGGTTGGTGGAAGAGTTGGTGATCGGGTTGGTGGAAGAGTTGGTGACCGGGTTGGTGGAAGAGTTGGTGATCGGTTCGGTGGAAGAGTTGGTGACCGGGTTGCTGGAAGAGTTGGTCATCAGGTTGGTGGAAGAGTTGGTGATCGGGTTGGTGGAAGAGTTGGTGATCGGGTTGGTGGAATAGTTGGTGATCGGTTCGGTGGAAGAGTTGGTGATCGGGATGGTGGAAGAGTTGGTGATCGGGTTCGGTGGAAGAGTTGGTGATCGGGATGGTGGAAGAGTTGTTGATCGGGTTTGTTAGAAGAGTTGTTGATCGGGTTTAGTGGAAGAGTTGGTGATCGGGTTAGTGGAAGAGTTGGTGACCGGGTTGGTGGAAGAGTTGGTGATCGGGTTTGTTAGAAGAGTTGTTGATCGGGTTTAGTGGAAGAGTTGGTGATCGGGTTAGTGGAAGAGTTGGTGATCGGGTTGGTGGAAGAGTTGGTGATCGGGTTAGTGGAAGAGTTGGTGATCGGGTTAGTGGAAGAGTTGTTGACCAGGTTGGTGGAAGAGTTGGTGATCGGGTCGGTGGAAGAGTTGGTGATTGGGTTGGTGGAAGAGTTGGTGACCGGGTTCGGTGGAAGAGTTGATGATCGGGTTTGTTAGAAGAGTTGGTGATCGGTTCGGTGGAAGTGTTGGTGATCAGTTTGGTGGAATAGTTGGTGATCGGTTCGGTGGAAGAGTTGGTGATCAGTTTGGTGGAATAGTTGGTGATCGGGTTGTTGGAAGAGTTGGTGATCGGGTTGGTGGAAGAGTTGATGATCGGGTTAGTGGAATAGTTGATGATCGGTTTGATGGAAGAGTTGGTGACCGGGTCGGTGGAAGAGTTGGTGATCGGCTTGGTGGAAGAGTTGGTGATCGGGTTTGGTGGAAGAGTTGGTGACCGGGTCGGTGGAAGAGTTGGTGATCGGCTTGGTGGAAGAGTTGGTGATCGGGTTTGGTGGAAGAGTTGGTGACTGGGTCGGTGGAAGAGTTGGTGATCGGTTTGGTGGAAGAGTTGGTGATCGGTTCGGTGGAAGAGTTGGTGATCGGGTTGGTGGAAGAGTTGGTGATCAGGTTGGTGGAAGAGTTGGTGATCGGGTTGGTGGAATAGTTGGTGATCGGGTTGGTGGAAGAGTTGGTGATCGGGTTGGTGGAGGAGTTGGTGACCGGGTTAGTGGAAGAGTTGGTGATCGGTTCGGTGGAAGAGTTGGTGATCACGTTGGTGGAAGATTTGTTGATCGGGTTGGTGGAAGAGTTGATGATTGGGTTAGTGGAAGAGTTGGTGATCGGTTCGGTGGAAGAGTTGGTGATCACGTTGGTGGAATAGTTGGTGATCGGTTCGGTGGAAGAGTTGGTGATCAGGTTTGTGGAATAGTTGGTGATCGGGTTGTTGGAAGAGTTGGTGATCGGGTTGGTGGAAGAGTTGATGATCGGGTTAGTGGAATAGTTGATGATCGGTTTGATGGAAGAGTTGGTGACCAGGTCGGTGGAAGAGTTGGTGATCGGGTTGGTGGAAGAGTTGGTGATCGGGTTCGGTGGAAGAGTTGGTGACCGGGTTGGTGGAAGAGTTGGTGACCGGGTTGGTGGAAGAGTTGGTGACCGGGTTGGTGGAAAAGTTGGTGATCGGTTCGGTGGAAGAGTTGGTGACCGGGTTGGTGGAAGAGTTGGTGATCGGTTTGGTGGAAGAGTTGGTGATCGGGTTGGTGGAAGAGTTGGTGACCAGGTTGATGACCGGGTTGGTGGAAGAGTTGGTGATCGGGTTGGTGGATGAGTTGGTGATCGAGTTGGTGGAAGAGTTGCTGATCGGTTCGGTGTCAGAGTTGGTGATCAGGTTGGTGGAAGAGTTGGTGATCGGGTTCAGTGGAAGAGTTGGTGATCGGTTCGGTGGAAAAGTTGGTGATCACGTTGGTGGAATAGTTGGTGATCGGTTCGGTGGAAGAGTTGTTGATCACGTTGGTGGAAGATTTGGTGATCGGGTTGGTGGAAGATTTGATGATCGGGTTAGTGGAAGAGTTGGTGATCGGTTCGGTGGAAGAGTTGGTGATCAGGTTGGTGGAAGAGTTGGTGATCGGGTTTAGTGGAAGAGTTGGTGATCGGTTCGGTGGAAGAGTTGGTGATCACGTTGGTGGATGAGTTGGTGATCGGGTTTAGTGGAAGAGTTGGTGATCGGTTCGGTGGAAGAGTTGGTGATCAGGTTGGTGGAAGAGTTGGTGATCGGGTTGGTGGAAGAGTTGGTGATCGGGTTGGTGGAAGAGTTGGTGATCGGGTTAGTGGAAGAGTTGGTGATCGGGTTGGTGGAAGAGTTGGTGATCGGGTTAGTGGAAGAGTTGGTGATCGGGTTAGTGGAAGAGTTGGTGACCAGGTTGGTGGAAGAGTTGGTGATCGGTTCGGTGGAAGAGTTGGTGATTGGGTTGGTGGAAGAGTTGGTGACCGGGTTCGGTGGAAGAGTTGATGATCGGGTTTGTTGGAAGAGTTGGTGATCGGTTCGGTGGAAGTGTTGGTGATCAGGTTGGTGGAATAGTTGGTGATCAGTTCGGTGGAAGAGTTGGTGATCAGGTTGGTGGAATAGTTGGTGATCGGGTTGTTGGAAGAGTTGGTGATCGGGTTGGTGGAAGAGTTGATGATCGGGTTAATGGAATAGTTGATGATCGGTTTGATGGAAGAGTTGGTGACCGGGTAGGTGGAAGAGTTGGTGATCGGCTTGGTGGAAGAGTTGGTGATCGGGTTTGGTGGAAGAGTTGGTGACCGGGTCGGTGGAAGAGTTGGTGATCGGTTTGGTGGAAGAGTTGGTGATCGGTTCGGTGGAAGAGTTGGTGATCGGGTTGGTGGAAGAGTTGGTGATTGGTTCGCTGGAAAGTTGGTGATCAGGTTCGGTGGAAGAGTTGGTGACCGGGTTGGTGGAAGAGTTGGTGATCGGGTTGGTGGAAGAGTTGGTGATCGGGTTGGTGGAATAGTTGGTGATCGGGTTGGTGGAATAGTTGGTGATCGGGTTGGTGGAAGAGTTGGTGATCGGATGGTGGAAGAGTTGGTGATCGGGTTGGTGGAGGAGTTGGTGACCGGGTTCGGTGGAAGAGTTGGTGATCGGGTTGGTCGAAGAGTTGGTGACCGGGTTCGGTGGAAGAGTTGGTGATCGGGTTAGTGGAAGAGTTGGTGATCGGTTCGGTGGAAGAGTTGGTGACCAGGTTGTTGGATGAGTTGGTGATCGGTTCGGTGGAAGACTTGGTGATTGGGTTGGTGGAAGAGTTGGTGACCCGGTTCGGTGGAAGAGTTGGTGATCGGGTTGGTGGAAGAGTTGGTGATCGGGTTAGTGGAAGAGTTGGTGATTGGGTTGGTGGAATAGTTGGTGATCGGTTCGGTGGAAGAGTTGGTGACCGGGTTGGTGGAAGAGTTGGTGATCGGTTTGGTGGAAGAGTTGGTGATCGGGTTGGTGGAAGAGTTGGTGACCAGGTTGATGACCGGGTTGGTGGAAGAGTTGGTGATCGGGTTGGTGGATGAGTTGGTGATCGGGTTGGTGGAAGAGTTGCTGATCGGGTTAGTGGAAGAGTTGTTGATCGGTTCGGTGGAAGAGTTGGTGATCACGTTGGTGGAAGATTTGGTGATCGGGTTGGTGGAAGAGTTGATGATCGGGTTCGTGGAAGAGTTGGTGATCGGTTCGGTGGAAGAGTTGGTGATCACGTTTGTGGAAGAGTTGGTGATCGGGTTTAGTGGAAGAGTTGGTGATCGGTTCGGTGGAAGAGTTGGTGATCACGTTGGTGGAATAGTTGGTGATCGGTTCGTTGGAAGAGTTGGTGATCAGGTTTGTGGAATAGTTGGTGATCGGGTTGTTGGAAGAGTTGGTGATCGGGTTGGTGGAAGAGTTGATGATCGGGTTAGTGGAATAGTTGATGATCGGTTTGATGGAAGAGTTGGTGACCAGGTCGGTGGAAGAGTTGGTGATCGGGTTGGTGGAAGAGTTGGTGATCGGTTCGGTGGAAGAGTTGGTGATCGGGTTGGTGGAAGAGTTGGTGATCGGGTTAGTGGAAAAGTTGGTGATCGGGTTGGTGGAAGAGTTGGTGATCGGGTTGGTGGAAGAGTTGGTGATCGGGTTGGTGGAAGAGTTGGTGATCGGATTAGTGGAAGAGTTGCTGATCGGGTTAGTGGAATAGTTGGTGATCGGGTTGTTGGAAGAGTTGGTGATCACGTTGGTGGAATAGTTGGTGATCGGTTCGGTGGAAGAGTTGGTGACCAGGTCGGTGGAAGAGTTGGTGATCGGTTCGCTGGAAAGTTGGTGATCAGGTTCGGTGGTAGAGCTGGTGATCGGGTTGGTGGAAGAGTTGGTGACCGGGTTGGTGGAAGAGTTGGTGATCGGTTCGGTGGAAGAGTTGTTGATCGGGTTGGTGGAAGAGTTGGTGACCGGGTTGGTGGAAGAGTTGGTGATCGGTTCGGTGGAAGAGTTGGTGATCGGGTTGGTGGAAGAGTTGGTGATCGGGTTTAGTGGAAGAGTTGGTGATCAGTTCGGTGGAAGAGTTGGTGATCACGTTGGTGGAATAGTTGGTGATCGGTTCGGTGGAAGAGTTGGTGATCTGGTTTGTGGAATAGTTGGTGATCGGGTTGTTGGAAGAGTTGGTGATCGGGTTGGTGGAAGAGTTGGTCACCAGGTCGGTGGAAGAGATGGTGATCGGTTCGCTGGAAAGTTGGTGATCAGGTTCGGTGGAAGAGTTGGTGATCGGGTTGGTGGAAGAGTTGGTGACCGGGTTGGTGGAAGAGTTGGTGATCGGTTTGGTGGAAGAGTTGGTGACCGGGTTGCTGGAAGAGTTGGTGATCGGGTTGGTGGAAGAGTTAGTGATCGGGTTGGTGGAAGAGTTGGTGATCGGGTTAGTGGAAGAGTTAGTGATCGGGTTGGTGGAAGAGTTGGTGATCAGGTTGGTGGAAGAGTTAGTGATCGGGTTGGTGGAAGAGTTGGTGATCAGGTTGGTGGAAGAGTTAGTGATCGGGTTGGTGGAAGAGTTGGTGATCAGGTTGGTGGAAGAGTTGGTGATCAGGTTTGTGGAATAGTTGGTGATCGGGTTGTTGGAAGAGTTGGTGATCGGGTTGGTGGAAGAGTTGATGATCGGGTTAGTGGAATAGTTGATGATCGGTTTGATGGAAGACTTGGTGACCAGGTCGGTGGAAGAGTTGGTGATCGGGTTGGTGGAAGAGTTGGTGATCGGGTTCGGTGGAAGAGTTGGTGACCGGGTTGGTGGAAGAGTTGGTGACCGGGTTGGTGGAAGAGTTGGTGACCGGGTTGGTGGAAAAGTTGGTGATCGGTTCGGTGGAAGAGTTGGTGACCGGGTTGGTGGAAGAGTTGGTGATCGGTTTGGTGGAAGAGTTGGTGATCGGGTTGGTGGAAGAGTTGGTGACCAGGTTGATGACCGGGTTGGTGGAAGAGTTGGTGATCGGGTTGGTGGATGAGTTGGTGATCGAGTTGGTGGAAGAGTTGCTGATCGGTTCGGTGTCAGAGTTGGTGATCAGGTTGGTGGAAGAGTTGGTGATCGGGTTCAGTGGAAGAGTTGGTGATCGGTTCGGTGGAAAAGTTGGTGATCACGTTGGTGGAATAGTTGGTGATCGGTTCGGTGGAAGAGTTGTTGATCACGTTGGTGGAAGATTTGGTGATCGGGTTGGTGGAAGATTTGATGATCGGGTTAGTGGAAGAGTTGGTGATCGGTTCGGTGGAAGAGTTGGTGATCAGGTTGGTGGAAGAGTTGGTGATCGGGTTTAGTGGAAGAGTTGGTGATCGGTTCGGTGGAAGAGTTGGTGATCACGTTGGTGGATGAGTTGGTGATCGGGTTTAGTGGAAGAGTTGGTGATCGGTTCGGTGGAAGAGTTGGTGATCAGGTTGGTGGAAGAGTTGGTGATCGGGTTGGTGGAAGAGTTGGTGATCGGGTTGGTGGAAGAGTTGGTGATCGGGTTAGTGGAAGAGTTGGTGATCGGGTTGGTGGAAGAGTTGGTGATCGGGTTAGTGGAAGAGTTGGTGATCGGGTTAGTGGAAGAGTTGGTGACCAGGTTGGTGGAAGAGTTGGTGATCGGTTCGGTGGAAGAGTTGGTGATTGGGTTGGTGGAAGAGTTGGTGACCGGGTTCGGTGGAAGAGTTGATGATCGGGTTTGTTGGAAGAGTTGGTGATCGGTTCGGTGGAAGTGTTGGTGATCAGGTTGGTGGAATAGTTGGTGATCAGTTCGGTGGAAGAGTTGGTGATCAGGTTGGTGGAATAGTTGGTGATCGGGTTGTTGGAAGAGTTGGTGATCGGGTTGGTGGAAGAGTTGATGATCGGGTTAATGGAATAGTTGATGATCGGTTTGATGGAAGAGTTGGTGACCGGGTAGGTGGAAGAGTTGGTGATCGGCTTGGTGGAAGAGTTGGTGATCGGGTTTGGTGGAAGAGTTGGTGACCGGGTCGGTGGAAGAGTTGGTGATCGGTTTGGTGGAAGAGTTGGTGATCGGTTCGGTGGAAGAGTTGGTGATCGGGTTGGTGGAAGAGTTGGTGATTGGTTCGCTGGAAAGTTGGTGATCAGGTTCGGTGGAAGAGTTGGTGACCGGGTTGGTGGAAGAGTTGGTGATCGGGTTGGTGGAAGAGTTGGTGATCGGGTTGGTGGAATAGTTGGTGATCGGGTTGGTGGAATAGTTGGTGATCGGGTTGGTGGAAGAGTTGGTGATCGGATGGTGGAAGAGTTGGTGATCGGGTTGGTGGAGGAGTTGGTGACCGGGTTCGGTGGAAGAGTTGGTGATCGGGTTGGTCGAAGAGTTGGTGACCGGGTTCGGTGGAAGAGTTGGTGATCGGGTTAGTGGAAGAGTTGGTGATCGGTTCGGTGGAAGAGTTGGTGACCAGGTTGTTGGATGAGTTGGTGATCGGTTCGGTGGAAGACTTGGTGATTGGGTTGGTGGAAGAGTTGGTGACCCGGTTCGGTGGAAGAGTTGGTGATCGGGTTGGTGGAAGAGTTGGTGATCGGGTTAGTGGAAGAGTTGGTGATTGGGTTGGTGGAATAGTTGGTGATCGGTTCGGTGGAAGAGTTGGTGACCGGGTTGGTGGAAGAGTTGGTGATCGGTTTGGTGGAAGAGTTGGTGATCGGGTTGGTGGAAGAGTTGGTGACCAGGTTGATGACCGGGTTGGTGGAAGAGTTGGTGATCGGGTTGGTGGATGAGTTGGTGATCGGGTTGGTGGAAGAGTTGCTGATCGGGTTAGTGGAAGAGTTGTTGATCGGTTCGGTGGAAGAGTTGGTGATCACGTTGGTGGAAGATTTGGTGATCGGGTTGGTGGAAGAGTTGATGATCGGGTTCGTGGAAGAGTTGGTGATCGGTTCGGTGGAAGAGTTGGTGATCACGTTTGTGGAAGAGTTGGTGATCGGGTTTAGTGGAAGAGTTGGTGATCGGTTCGGTGGAAGAGTTGGTGATCACGTTGGTGGAATAGTTGGTGATCGGTTCGTTGGAAGAGTTGGTGATCAGGTTTGTGGAATAGTTGGTGATCGGGTTGTTGGAAGAGTTGGTGATCGGGTTGGTGGAAGAGTTGATGATCGGGTTAGTGGAATAGTTGATGATCGGTTTGATGGAAGAGTTGGTGACCAGGTCGGTGGAAGAGTTGGTGATCGGGTTGGTGGAAGAGTTGGTGATCGGTTCGGTGGAAGAGTTGGTGATCGGGTTGGTGGAAGAGTTGGTGATCGGGTTAGTGGAAAAGTTGGTGATCGGGTTGGTGGAAGAGTTGGTGATCGGGTTGGTGGAAGAGTTGGTGATCGGGTTGGTGGAAGAGTTGGTGATCGGATTAGTGGAAGAGTTGCTGATCGGGTTAGTGGAATAGTTGGTGATCGGGTTGTTGGAAGAGTTGGTGATCACGTTGGTGGAATAGTTGGTGATCGGTTCGGTGGAAGAGTTGGTGACCAGGTCGGTGGAAGAGTTGGTGATCGGTTCGCTGGAAAGTTGGTGATCAGGTTCGGTGGTAGAGCTGGTGATCGGGTTGGTGGAAGAGTTGGTGACCGGGTTGGTGGAAGAGTTGGTGATCGGTTCGGTGGAAGAGTTGTTGATCGGGTTGGTGGAAGAGTTGGTGACCGGGTTGGTGGAAGAGTTGGTGATCGGTTCGGTGGAAGAGTTGGTGATCGGGTTGGTGGAAGAGTTGGTGATCGGGTTTAGTGGAAGAGTTGGTGATCAGTTCGGTGGAAGAGTTGGTGATCACGTTGGTGGAATAGTTGGTGATCGGTTCGGTGGAAGAGTTGGTGATCTGGTTTGTGGAATAGTTGGTGATCGGGTTGTTGGAAGAGTTGGTGATCGGGTTGGTGGAAGAGTTGGTCACCAGGTCGGTGGAAGAGATGGTGATCGGTTCGCTGGAAAGTTGGTGATCAGGTTCGGTGGAAGAGTTGGTGATCGGGTTGGTGGAAGAGTTGGTGACCGGGTTGGTGGAAGAGTTGGTGATCGGTTTGGTGGAAGAGTTGGTGACCGGGTTGCTGGAAGAGTTGGTGATCGGGTTGGTGGAAGAGTTAGTGATCGGGTTGGTGGAAGAGTTGGTGATCGGGTTAGTGGAAGAGTTAGTGATCGGGTTGGTGGAAGAGTTGGTGATCAGGTTGGTGGAAGAGTTAGTGATCGGGTTGGTGGAAGAGTTGGTGATCAGGTTGGTGGAAGAGTTAGTGATCGGGTTGGTGGAAGAGTTGGTGATCAGGTTGGTGGAAGAGTTGGTGATCAGGTTGGTGGAAGAGTTGGTGATCGGGTTGGTGGAGAGTTGGTGACCGGGTTGCTGGAAGAGTTGGTGATCGGGTTGGTGGAAGAGTTAGTGATCGGGTTGGTGGAAGAGTTGGTGATCGGGTTGCTGGAAGTGTTGGTGATCGGGTTGGTGGAAGAGTTAGTGATCGGGTTGGTGGAAGAGTTGGTGATCGGGTTGGTGGAAGAGTTGGTGATCGGGTTGGTGGAATAGTTGGTGATCGGGCTGGTGGAAGAGTTGGTGATCGGTTCGGTGGAAGAGTTGGTGATCAGGATGGTGGAAGAGTTGGTGATCGGGTTCGGTGGAAGAGTTGGTGATCGGGTTAGTGGAAGAGTTGGTGACCGGGTTCAGTGGAAGAGTTGGTGATCGGGTTAGTGGAAGAGTTGGTGACCGGGTTCAGTGGAAGAGTTGGTGATCGGGATGGTGGAAGAGTTGTTGATCGGGTTGGTGGAAGAGTTGGTGATCGGGTTCGGTGGAAGAGTTGGTGATCGGGATGGTGGAAGAGTTGTTGATCGGGTTGGTGGAAGAGTTGGTGTTCGGGTTCAGTGGAAGAGTTGGTGATCGGGTTAGTGGAAGAGTTGGTGATCGGTTCGGTGGAAGAGTTGGTGACCAGGTTGGTGGAAGAGTTGGTGATCGGGTTTGTTAGAAGAGTTGTTGATCGGGTTTAGTGGAAGAGTTGGTGATCAGGTTGGTGGAATAGTTGGTGATCGGTTCGGTGGAAGAGTTGGTGATCGGGTTAGTGGAAGAGTTGGTGATCAGGTTGGTGGAAGAGTTGGTGATCGGGTTCGGTGGAAGAGTTGGTGATCGGGTTAGTGGAAGAGTTGTTGACCAGGTTGGTGGAAGAGTTGGTGATCGGGTTTAGTGGAAGAGTTGGTGATCGGTTCGGTGGAAGAGTTGGTGATCACGTTGGTGGAATAGTTGGTGATCGGTTCAGTGGAAGAGTTGATGATCAGGTTTGTGGAATAGTTGGTGATCGGGTTGTTGGAAGAGTTGGTGATCGGGTTGGTGGAAGAGTTGATGATCGGGTTAGTGGAATAGTTGATGATCGGTTTGATGGAAGAGTTGGTGACCAGGTCGGTGGAAGAGTTGGTGATCGGGTTGGTACAAGAGTTGGTGATCGGGTTCGGTGGAAGAGTTGGTGACCAGGTCGGTGGAAGAGTTGGTGATCGGGTTGGTGGAAGAGTTTGTGATCGGTTCGGTGGAAGAGATGGTGATCAGATTGGTGGAAGAGTTGGTGATCGGGTTAGTGGAAAAGTTGGTGATCGGGTTGGTGGAAGAGTTGGTGATTGGGTTGCTGGAAGAGTTGGTGATCGGGTTGGTGGAAGAGTTGTTGATCGGGTTGGTGGAAGAGTTGGTGATCGGGTTGGTGGAAGAGTTGGTGATCGGGTTAGTGGAAGAGTTGGTGATCGGGTTAGTGGAATAGTTGGTGATCGGGTTGTTGGAAGAGTTGGTGATCGGGTTGGTGGAAGAGTTGGTGACCAGGTCGGTGGAAGAGTTGGTGATCGGTTCGCTGGAAAGTTGGTGATCAGGTTCGGTGGAAGAGTTCGTGATCGGGTTGGTGGAAGCGTTGGTGATCGGGTTGGTGGAAGAGTTGGTGACCGGGTTGGTGGAATAGTTGATGATCGGTTCGGTGGAAGAGTTGGTGACCGGGTTGCTGGAAGAGTTGTTGATCGGGTTGGTGGAAGAGTTGGTGATCGGGTTGGTGGAAGAGTTGGTGATCGGGTTGGTGGAAGAGTTGGTGATCGGGTTGGTGGAATAGTTGGTGATCGGGCTGGTGGAAGAGTTGGTGATCGGTTCGGTGGAAGAGTTGGTGATCGGGATGGTGGAAGAGTTGGTGATCGGGTTCGGTGGAAGAGTTGGTGATCGGGATGGTGGAAGAGTTGGTGATCGGGTTCGTGGAAGAGTTGGTGATCGGGTTAGTGGAAGAGTTGGTGATCGGGTTCGTGGAAGAGTTGGTGACCGGGTTTGGTGGAAGAGTTGGTGACCTGGTTGGTGGAAGAGTTGGTGATCGGGTTTGTTAGAAGAGTTGTTGATCGGGTTTAGTGGAAGAGTTGGTGATCAGGTTGGTGGAATAGTTGGTGATCGGTTCGGTGGAAGAGTTGGTGATCGGGTTAGTGGAAGAGTTGATGATCGGGTTGGTGGAAGAGTTGGTGATTGGGTTGGTGGAAGAGTTGGTGACCGGGTTCGGTGGAAGAGTTGATGATCGGGTTTGTTATAAGAGTTGGTGATCGGTTCGGTGGAAGTGTTGGTGATCAGGTTGGTGGAATAGTTGGTGATCGGTTCGGTGGAAGAGTTGGTGATCAGGTTGGTGGAATAGTTGGTGATCGGGTTGTTGGAAGAGTTGGTGATCGGGTTGGTGGAAGAGTTGATGATCGGCTTAGTGGAATAGTTGATGATCGGTTTGATGGAAGAGTTGGTGACCGGGTCGGTGGAAGAGTTGGTGATCGGCTTGGTGGAAGAGTTGGTGATCGGGTTTGGTGGAAGAGTTGGTGACCGGGTCGGAGGAAGAGTTGGTGATCGGTTTGGTGGAAGAGTTGGTGATCGGTTCGGTGGAAGAGTTGGTGATCGGGTTGGTGGAAGAGTTGGTGATCGGTTCGCTGGAAAGTTGGTGATCAGTTTCGGTGGAAGAGTTGGTGACCGGGTTGCTGGAAGAGTTGGTGATCGGGTTGGTGGAAGAGTTAGTGATCGGGTTGGTGGAAGAGTTGGTGATCGGGTTGGTGGAAGAGTTGGTGATCGGGTTGGTGGAATAGTTGGTGATCGGGCTGGTGGAAGAGTTGGTGATCGGGTTCGGTGGAAGAGTTGGTGATCGGGATGGTGGAAGAGTTGTTGATCGGGTTTGTGGAAGAGTTGGTGACCAGGTCGGTGGAAGAGTTGGTGATCGGGTTGGTGGAAGAGTTTGTGATCGGTTCGGTGGAAGAGTTGGTGATCAGGTTGGTGGAAGAGTTGGTGATCGGGTTAGTGGAAAAGTTGGTGATCGGGTTGGTGGAAGAGTTGGTGATCGGGTTGGTGGAAGAGTTGGTGATCGGGTTGGTGGAAGAGTTGTTGATTGGGTTGGTGGAAGAGTTGGTGATCGGGTTGGTGGAAGAGTTGGTGATCGGGTTAGTGGAAGAGTTGGTGATCAGGTTAGTGGAATAATTGGTGATCAGGTTGTTGGAAGAGTTGGTGATCGGGTTGGTGGAAGAGTTGGTGACCAGGTCGGTGGAAGAGTTGGTGATCGGTTCGCTGGAAAGTTGGTGATCAGGTTCGGTGGAAGAGTTGGTGATCGGGTTGGTGGAAGCGTTGGTGATCGGGTTGGTGGAAGAGTTGGTGATCGGGTTGGTGGAAGAGTTGGTGATCGGTTCGGTGGAAGAGTTGGTGATCGGGTTGGTGGAAGAGTTGGTGATCGGGTTAGTGGAAAAGTTGGTGATCGGGTTGGTGGAAGAGTTGGTGATCGGGTTGGTGGAAGTGTTGGTGATCAGGTTGGTGGAATAGTTGGTGATCGGTTCGGTGGAAGAGTTGGTGATCAGGTTGGTGGAATAGTTGGTGATCGGGTTGTTGGAAGAGTTGGTGATCGGGTTGGTGGAAGAGTTGATGATCGGCTTAGTGGAATAGTTGATGATCGGTTTGATGGAAGAGTTGGTGACCGGGTCGGTGGAAGAGTTGGTGATCGGCTTGGTGGAAGAGTTGGTGATCGGGTTTGGTGGAAGAGTTGGTGACCGGGTCGGAGGAAGAGTTGGTGATCGGTTTGGTGGAAGAGTTGGTGATCGGTTCGGTGGAAGAGTTGGTGATCGGGTTGGTGGAAGAGTTGGTGATCGGTTCGCTGGAAAGTTGGTGATCAGTTTCGGTGGAAGAGTTGGTGACCGGGTTGCTGGAAGAGTTGGTGATCGGGTTGGTGGAAGAGTTAGTGATCGGGTTGGTGGAAGAGTTGGTGATCGGGTTGGTGGAAGAGTTGGTGATCGGGTTGGTGGAATAGTTGGTGATCGGGCTGGTGGAAGAGTTGGTGATCGGTTCGGTGGAAGAGTTGGTGATCGGGATGGTGGAAGAGTTGGTGATCGGGTTCGGTGGAAGAGTTGGTGATCGGGATGGTGGAAGAGTTGTTGATCGGGTTTGTGGAAGAGTTGGTGACCAGGTCGGTGGAAGAGTTGGTGATCGGGTTGGTGGAAGAGTTTGTGATCGGTTCGGTGGAAGAGTTGGTGATCAGGTTGGTGGAAGAGTTGGTGATCGGGTTAGTGGAAAAGTTGGTGATCGGGTTGGTGGAAGAGTTGGTGATCGGGTTGGTGGAAGAGTTGGTGATCGGGTTGGTGGAAGAGTTGTTGATCGGGTTGGTGGAAGAGTTGGTGATCGGGTTGGTGGAAGAGTTGGTGATCGGGTTAGTGGAAGAGTTGGTGATCAGGTTAGTGGAATAATTGGTGATCAGGTTGTTGGAAGAGTTGGTGATCGGGTTGGTGGAAGAGTTGGTGACCAGGTCGGTGGAAGAGTTGGTGATCGGTTCGCTGGAAAGTTGGTGATCAGGTTCGGTGGAAGAGTTGGTGATCGGGTTGGTGGAAGCGTTGGTGATCGGGTTGGTGGAAGAGTTGGTGATCGGGTTGGTGGAAGAGTTGGTGATCGGTTCGGTGGAAGAGTTGGTGATCGGGTTGGTGGAAGAGTTGGTGATCGGGTTAGTGGAAAAGTTGGTGATCGGGTTGGTGGAAGAGTTGGTGATCGGGTTGGTGGAAGAGTTGGTGATCGGGTTGGTGGAAGAGTTGGTGATCGGATTAGTGGAAGAGTTGCTGATCGGGTTAGTGGAATAGTTGGTGATCGGGTTGTTGGAAGAGTTGGTGATCACGTTGGTGGAATAGTTGGTGATCGGTTCGGTGGAAGAGTTGGTGACCAGGTCGGTGGAAGAGTTGGTGATCGGTTCGCTGGAAAGTTGGTGATCAGGTTCGGTGGTAGAGCTGGTGATCGGGTTGGTGGAAGAGTTGGTGACCGGGTTGGTGGAAGAGTTGGTGATCGGTTCGGTGGAAGAGTTGGTGATCGGGTTGGTGGAAGAGTTGGTGACCGGGTTGGTGGAAGAGTTGGTGATCGGTTCGGTGGAAGAGTTGGTGATCGGGTTGGTGGAAGAGTTGGTGATCGGGTTTAGTGGAAGAGTTGGTGATCAGTTCGGTGGAAGAGTTGGTGATCACGTTGGTGGAATAGTTGGTGATCGGTTCGGTGGAAGAGTTGGTGATCTGGTTTGTGGAATAGTTGGTGATCGGGTTGTTGGAAGAGTTGGTGATCGGGTTGGTGGAAGAGTTGGTGACCAGGTCGGTGGAAGAGATGGTGATCGGTTCGCTGGAAAGTTGGTGATCAGGTTCGGTGGAAGAGTTGGTGATCGGGTTGGTGGAAGAGTTGGTGACCGGGTTGGTGGAAGAGTTGGTGATCGGTTTGGTGGAAGAGTTGGTGACCGGGTTGCTGGAAGAGTTGGTGATCGGGTTGGTGGAAGAGTTAGTGATCGGGTTGGTGGAAGAGTTGGTGATCGGGTTAGTGGAAGAGTTAGTGATCGGGTTGGTGGAAGAGTTGGTGATCAGGTTGGTGGAAGAGTTAGTGATCGGGTTGGTGGAAGAGTTGGTGATCGGGTTGGTGGAAGAGTTAGTGATCGGGTTGGTGGAAGAGTTGGTGATCAGGTTGGTGGAAGAGTTGGTGATCAGGTTGGTGGAAGAGTTGGTGATCGGGTTGGTGGAGAGTTGGTGACCGGGTTGCTGGAAGAGTTGGTGATCGGGTTGGTGGAAGAGTTAGTGATCGGGTTGGTGGAAGAGTTGGTGATCGGGTTGCTGGAAGTGTTGGTGATCGGGTTGGTGGAAGAGTTAGTGATCGGGTTGGTGGAAGAGTTGGTGATCGGGTTGGTGGAAGAGTTGGTGATCGGGTTGGTGGAATAGTTGGTGATCGGGCTGGTGGAAGAGTTGGTGATCGGTTCGGTGGAAGAGTTGGTGATCAGGATGGTGGAAGAGTTGGTGATCGGGTTCGGTGGAAGAGTTGGTGATCGGGTTAGTGGAAGAGTTGGTGACCGGGTTCAGTGGAAGAGTTGGTGATCGGGTTAGTGGAAGAGTTGGTGACCGGGTTCAGTGGAAGAGTTGGTGATCGGGATGGTGGAAGAGTTGTTGATCGGGTTGGTGGAAGAGTTGGTGATCGGGTTGGTGGAAGAGTTGGTGTTCGGGTTCAGTGGAAGAGTTGGTGATCGGGTTAGTGGAAGAGTTGGTGATCGGTTGGGTGGAAGAGTTGGTGACCAGGTTGGTGGAAGAGTTGGTGATCGGGTTTGTTAGAAGAGTTGTTGATCGGGTTTAGTGGAAGAGTTGGTGATCAGGTTGGTGGAATAGTTGGTGATCGGTTCGGTGGAAGAGTTGGTGATCGGGTTAGTGGAAGAGTTGGTGATCAGGTTGGTGGAAGAGTTGGTGATCGGGTTCGGTGGAAGAGTTGGTGATCGGGTTAGTGGAAGAGTTGTTGACCAGGTTGGTGGAAGAGTTGGTGATCGGGTTTAGTGGAAGAGTTGGTGATCGGTTCGGTGGAAGAGTTGGTGATCACGTTGGTGGAATAGTTGGTGATCGGTTCGGTGGAAGAGTTGATGATCAGGTTTGTGGAATAGTTGGTGATCGGGTTGTTGGAAGAGTTGGTGATCGGGTTGGTGGAAGAGTTGATGATCGGGTTAGTGGAATAGTTGATGATCGGTTTGATGGAAGAGTTGGTGACCAGGTCGGTGGAAGAGTTGGTGATCGGGTTGGTACAAGAGTTGGTGATCGGGTTCGGTGGAAGAGTTGGTGACCAGGTCGGTGGAAGAGTTGGTGATCGGGTTGGTGGAAGAGTTTGTGATCGGTTCGGTGGAAGAGATGGTGATCAGGTTGGTGGAAGAGTTGGTGATCGGGTTAGTGGAAAAGTTGGTGATCGGGTTGGTGGAAGAGTTGGTGATTGGGTTGCTGGAAGAGTTGGTGATCGGGTTGGTGGAAGAGTTGTTGATCGGGTTGGTGGAAGAGTTGGTGATCGGGTTGGTGGAAGAGTTGGTGATCGGGTTAGTGGAAGAGTTGGTGATCGGGTTAGTGGAATAGTTGGTGATCGGGTTGTTGGAAGAGTTGGTGATCGGGTTGGTGGAAGAGTTGGTGACCAGGTCGGTGGAAGAGTTGGTGATCGGTTCGCTGGAAAGTTGGTGATCAGGTTCGGTGGAAGAGTTCGTGATCGGGTTGGTGGAAGCGTTGGTGATCGGGTTGGTGGAAGAGTTGGTGACCGGGTTGGTGGAATAGTTGATGATCGGTTCGGTGGAAGAGTTGGTGACCGGGTTGCTGGAAGAGTTGTTGATCGGGTTGGTGGAAGAGTTGGTGATCGGGTTGGTGGAAGAGTTGGTGATCGGGTTGGTGGAAGAGTTGGTGATCGGGTTGGTGGAATAGTTGGTGATCGGGCTGGTGGAAGAGTTGGTGATCGGTTCGGTGGAAGAGTTGGTGATCGGGATGGTGGAAGAGTTGGTGATCGGGTTCGGTGGAAGAGTTGGTGATCGGGATGGTGGAAGAGTTGGTGATCGGGTTCGTGGAAGAGTTGGTGATCGGGTTAGTGGAAGAGTTGGTGATCGGGTTCGTGGAAGAGTTGGTGACCGGGTTTGGTGGAAGAGTTGGTGACCTGGTTGGTGGAAGAGTTGGTGATCGGGTTTGTTAGAAGAGTTGTTGATCGGGTTTAGTGGAAGAGTTGGTGATCAGGTTGGTGGAATAGTTGGTGATCGGTTCGGTGGAAGAGTTGGTGATCGGGTTAGTGGAAGAGTTGATGATCGGGTTGGTGGAAGAGTTGGTGATTGGGTTGGTGGAAGAGTTGGTGACCGGGTTCGGTGGAAGAGTTGATGATCGGGTTTGTTATAAGAGTTGGTGATCGGTTCGGTGGAAGTGTTGGTGATCAGGTTGGTGGAATAGTTGGTGATCGGTTCGGTGGAAGAGTTGGTGATCAGGTTGGTGGAATAGTTGGTGATCGGGTTGTTGGAAGAGTTGGTGATCGGGTTGGTGGAAGAGTTGATGATCGGCTTAGTGGAATAGTTGATGATCGGTTTGATGGAAGAGTTGGTGACCGGGTCGGTGGAAGAGTTGGTGATCGGCTTGGTGGAAGAGTTGGTGATCGGGTTTGGTGGAAGAGTTGGTGACCGGGTCGGAGGAAGAGTTGGTGATCGGGTTGGTGGAAGAGTTGGTGATCGGTTCGCTGGAAAGTTGGTGATCAGTTTCGGTGGAAGAGTTGGTGACCGGGTTGCTGGAAGAGTTGGTGATCGGGTTGGTGGAAGAGTTAGTGATCGGGTTGGTGGAAGAGTTGGTGATCGGGTTGGTGGAAGAGTTGGTGATCGGGTTGGTGGAATAGTTGGTGATCGGGCTGGTGGAAGAGTTGGTGATCGGTTCGGTGGAAGAGTTGGTGATCGGGATGGTGGAAGAGTTGGTGATCGGGTTCGGTGGAAGAGTTGGTGATCGGGATGGTGGAAGAGTTGTTGATCGGGTTTGTGGAAGAGTTGGTGACCAGGTCGGTGGAAGAGTTGGTGATCGGGTTGGTGGAAGAGTTTGTGATCGGTTCGGTGGAAGAGTTGGTGATCAGGTTGGTGGAAGAGTTGGTGATCGGGTTAGTGGAAAAGTTGGTGATCGGGTTGGTGGAAGAGTTGGTGATCGGGTTGGTGGAAGAGTTGGTGATCGGGTTGGTGGAAGAGTTGTTGATCGGGTTGGTGGAAGAGTTGGTGATCGGGTTGGTGGAAGAGTTGGTGATCGGGTTAGTGGAAGAGTTGGTGATCAGGTTAGTGGAATAATTGGTGATCAGGTTGTTGGAAGAGTTGGTGATCGGGTTGGTGGAAGAGTTGGTGACCAGGTCGGTGGAAGAGTTGGTGATCGGTTCGCTGGAAAGTTGGTGATCAGGTTCGGTGGAAGAGTTGGTGATCGGGTTGGTGGAAGCGTTGGTGATCGGGTTGGTGGAAGAGTTGGTGACCGGGTTGGTGGAAGAGTTGGTGATCGGTTCGGTGGAAGAGTTGGTGACCGGGTTGCTGGAAGAGTTGGTGATCGGGTTGGTGGAAGAGTTGGTGATCGGGTTGGTGGAAGAGTTGGTGATCGGGTTGGTGGAAGAGTTGGTGATCGGGTTGGTGGAAGAGTTGGTGATCGGGTTGGTGGAATAGTTGGTGATCGGGCTGGTGGAAGAGTTGGTGATCGGTTCGGTGGAAGAGTTGGTGACCGGGTTGCTGGAAGAGTTGGTGATCGGGTTGGTGGAAGAGTTGGTGATCGGGTTGGTGGAAGAGTTGGTGATCGGGTTGGTGGAAGAGTTGGTGATCGGGTTGGTGGAATAGTTGGTGATCGGGTTTGTTAGAAGAGTTGTTGATCGGGTTTAGTGGAAGAGTTGGTGATCAGGTTGGTGGAATAGTTGGTGATCGGTTCGGTGGAAGAGTTGGTGATCGGGTTAGTGGAAGAGTTGATGATCGGGTTGGTGGAAGAGTTGGTGATCGGGTTAGTGGAAGAGTTGGTGATTGGGTTGGTGGAAGAGTTGGTGACCGGGTGCGGTGGAAGAGTTGATGATCGGGTTTGTTAGAAGAGTTGGTGATCGGTTCGGTGGAAGTGTTGGTGATCAGGTTGGTGGAATAGTTGGTGATCGGTTCAGTGGAAGAGTTGGTGATCAGGTTGGTGGAATAGTTGGTGATCGGGTTGTTGGAAGAGTTGGTGATCGGGTTGGTGGAAGAGTTGATGATCGGGTTAGTGGAATAGTTGATGATCGGTTTGATGGAAGAGTTGGTGACCGGGTCGGTGGAAGAGTTGGTGATCGGCTTGGTGGAAGAGTTGGTGATCGGGTTTGGTGGAAGAGTTGGTGACCGGGTCGGTGGAAGAGTTGGTGATCGGTTTAGTGGAAGAGTTGGTGATCGGTTCGGTGGAAGAGTTGGTGATCGGGTTGGTGGAAGAGTTGGTGATCGGTTCGCTGGAAAGTTGGTGATCAGGTTCGGTGGAAGAGTTGGTGACCGGGTTGGTGGAAGAGTTGGTGATCGGGTTGGTGGAATAGTTGGTGATCGGGTTGGTGGAATAGTTGGTGATCGGGTTGGTGGAAGAGTTGGTGATCGGTTCGGTGGAAGAGTTGGTGATCGGGTTGGTGGAGGAGTTGGTGACCGGGTTCGGTGGAAGAGTTGGTGATCGGGTTGGTGGAAGAGTTGGTGATCGGGTTAGTGGAAGAGTTGGTGACCGGGTTCGGTGGAAGAGTTGGTGATCGGGTAAGTGGAAGAGTTGTTGATCGGGTTGGTGGAAGAGTTGGTGATCGGGTTAGTGGAAGAGTTGGTGATCGGTTCGGTGGAAGAGTTGGTGACCAGGTTGGTGGATGAGTTGGTGATCGGTTCGGTGGAAGAGTTGGTGATTGGGTTGGTGGAAGAGTTGGTGACCCGGTTCGGTGGAAGAGTTGGTGATCGGGTTAGTGGAAGAGTTGGTGATTGGGTTGGTGGAAAAGTTGGTGATCGGTTCGGTGGAAGAGTTGGTGACCGGGTTGGTGGAAGAGTTGGTGATCGGTTTGGTGGAAGAGTTGGTGATCGGGTTGGTGGATGAGTTGGTGATCGGGTTGGTGGAAGAGTTGCTGATCGGGTTAGTAGAAGAGTTGGTGATCGATTCGGTGGAAGAGTTGGTGATCACGTTGGTGGAAGATTTGATGATCGGGTTGGTGGAAGAGTTGATGATCGGGATAGTGGAAGAGTTGGTGATCGGTTCGGTGGAAGAGTTGGTGATCAGGTTGGTGGAAGAGTTGGTGATCGGGTTTAGTGGAAGAGTTGGTGATCGGGTTAGTGGAAAAGTTGGTGATCGGGTTTAGTGGAAGAGTTGGTGATCGGTTCGGTGGAAGAGTTGGTGATCACGTTGGTGGAATAGTTGGTGATCGGTTCGGTGGAAGAGTTAGTGATCAGTTTGTGGAATAGTTGGTGATCGGGTTAGTGGAATAGTTGATGATCGGTTTGATGGAAGAGTTGGTGATCGGGTTCGGTGGAAGAGTTGGTGATCGGGTTCGGTGGAAGAGTTGGTGATCGGGTTGGTGGAAGAGTTTGTGACCAGGTCGGTGGAAGAGTTGGTGATCGGGTTGGTGGAAGAGTTTGTGATCGGTTCGGTGGAAGAGTTGGTGATCGGGTTGGTGGAAGAGTTGGTGATCGGGTTAGTGGAAAAGTTGGTGATTGGGTTGGTGGAAGAGTTGGTGATCGGGTTGGTGGAAGAGTTGGTGATCGGGTTGGTGGAAGAGTTGGTGATCGGGTTGGTGGAATAGTTGGTGATCGGGTTGGTGGAATAGTTGGTGATCGGGTTGGTGGAAGAGTTGGTGATCGGTTCGGTGGAAGAGTTGGTGATCGGGTTGGTGGAGGAGTTGGTGACCGGGTTCGGTGGAAGAGTTGGTGATCGGGTTGGTGGAAGAGTTGGTGATCGGGTTAGTGGAAGAGTTGGTGACCGGGTTCGGTGGAAGAGTTGGTGATCGGGTAAGTGGAAGAGTTGTTGATCGGGTTGGTGGAAGAGTTGGTGATCGGGTTAGTGGAAGAGTTGGTGATCGGTTCGGTGGAAGAGTTGGTGACCAGGTTGGTGGATGAGTTGGTGATCGGTTCGGTGGAAGAGTTGGTGATTGGGTTGGTGGAAGAGTTGGTGACCCGGTTCGGTGGAAGAGTTGGTGATCGGGTTAGTGGAAGAGTTGGTGATTGGGTTGGTGGAAAAGTTGGTGATCGGTTCGGTGGAAGAGTTGGTGACCGGGTTGGTGGAAGAGTTGGTGATCGGTTTGGTGGAAGAGTTGGTGATCGGGTTGGTGGATGAGTTGGTGATCGGGTTGGTGGAAGAGTTGCTGATCGGGTTAGTAGAAGAGTTGGTGATCGATTCGGTGGAAGAGTTGGTGATCACGTTGGTGGAAGATTTGATGATCGGGTTGGTGGAAGAGTTGATGATCGGGATAGTGGAAGAGTTGGTGATCGGTTCGGTGGAAGAGTTGGTGATCAGGTTGGTGGAAGAGTTGGTGATCGGGTTTAGTGGAAGAGTTGGTGATCGGGTTAGTGGAAAAGTTGGTGATCGGGTTTAGTGGAAGAGTTGGTGATCGGTTCGGTGGAAGAGTTGGTGATCACGTTGGTGGAATAGTTGGTGATCGGTTCGGTGGAAGAGTTAGTGATCAGTTTGTGGAATAGTTGGTGATCGGGTTAGTGGAATAGTTGATGATCGGTTTGATGGAAGAGTTGGTGATCGGGTTCGGTGGAAGAGTTGGTGATCGGGTTCGGTGGAAGAGTTGGTGATCGGGTTGGTGGAAGAGTTTGTGACCAGGTCGGTGGAAGAGTTGGTGATCGGGTTGGTGGAAGAGTTTGTGATCGGTTCGGTGGAAGAGTTGGTGATCGGGTTGGTGGAAGAGTTGGTGATCGGGTTAGTGGAAAAGTTGGTGATTGGGTTGGTGGAAGAGTTGGTGATCGGGTTGGTGGAAGAGTTGGTGATCGGGTTAGTGGAAGAGTTGGTGATCGGGTTAGTGGAAAAGTTGGTGATCGGGTTAGTGGAAGAGTTGGTGATCGGTTCGGTGGAAGAGATGGTGATCAGGTTGGTGGAAGAGTTGGTGATCGGTTCGGTGGAAGAGTTGGTGATCGGGTTGGTGGAAGAGTTGGTGATCGGTTCGGTGGAAGAGTTGGTGATCGGGTTGGTGGAAGAGTTGGTGATCGGTTCGGTGGAAGAGTTGGTGATCGGGTTGGTGGAAGAGTTGGTGATCGGGTTGGTGGAAGAGTTGGTGACCGGGTTGGTGGAAGAGTTGGTGATCGGGTTGGTGGAAGAGCTGGTGACTGGGTTGGTGGAAGAGTTGGTGAGCGGGTTGGTGGAAGAGTTGGTGACCGGGTTGGTGGAAGAGTTGGTGATCGGGTTGGTGGAATAGTTGGTGACCGGTTTGGTGGAAGAGTTGGTGACCGGGTTGGTGGAAGAGTTGGTGACCGGGTTGGTGGAAGAGTTGGTGATCGGGTTGGTGGAAGAGTTGGTGACCGGGTTGGTGGAAGAGTTGGTGATCTGAGGCAGGGATTAGAGTTGGTGATTGGAGGTGGGGAGGGGTCTCATAATTTGCGGGGAGGCGGACATCGGAGGAGGGGTTGGTCGATCTTGGGGGGTCCGATCGCAGCAGGTAAGCTTGTTGGGCCTGGATGAAGCACTCCTGCTCCTCCTGGCCCACAAGCAGTGCAATAAAGGCACTCACCTCATGGATCCGGCCCTTCCCGCCTCCTTTTCACTGGTGAGATTCAGAAGCCCCGGGAAAGCTGTGCTGGAGAAGTTAAATTTGAAGTTAGTTTAAATTCAACTTAAAAAAAGCTACTTGACGTCTCCTATTGACAATAATTGCCCCGCCAATGGCCCGCCCGCTGGCACTAATTGGGGGCGCGACCTCGGCGAGTACATTCCTCGCTCGCATCCAAACACGCCCATGTTAAACCTGGAAATGGGCCCGTTAGAGCCGGGTTGCGGTCCTGATCCAAAAAGCTGTGATTTTCACCTCCCACCAGCTCCAAACCCACCCATTTTTGAGAGTTAAAATTCCCCCCAATGTGCCCCTCTGAATTTCTTTCCCCTCGTATTGTAGGGGAGGTGCTAAGCCATTTAAAATAAAGTTAAAGTCCACTTGAGGGTTCCGAGGATAGATTTCTCTTTTACTGAATAAAGGATTGCCACAGCACATAGAGGGCGCTGTTAGAGGCGTGTCATTCTACCCACTCAATTTCCCTCCATGTCATTCAGCCAGGAGATCCTTCACACCCAAGCTCAAGAGGAAAATTGCCCTCCTAACTCTTGGCTGTTGGCAAACCACTCCTATCTTCCCTGGCTTCAGGCAAATGGGCTGTGTCCCTGTTTAGGTGGTAAATGCGCACAAGGTGCAAACAGAAACTCTACTTATGTGGATTTCTCAGCAGTTTGGTTTGGAGAGCTACGCACAGTGATTGGTTTCTGCATATATAGCATCATACAGCACAGAAGGAGGCTATTCGGCCCATCGTGCCCGTACCAGCTCTTTGAAAAAGCTATCCAATTACTCCCATTCCCCAGCTCTCTCCCGTTCCCACCTATCTGCCTGTCCACTCGAAACCCGCTTGCAGTTAAAATCCTTCGCATATTAACAATAGTTAGACAGGCAGGACAAGTTGAGAAGGCTGTTAAAAAGGCATACGGGATCCTTGGCTTTATAAATAGAGGCATAGAATACAAAAGCAAGGAAGTTATACTGGACCTTTCTAAAACACTGGTTAAGCCTCAGTTGGAGTATTGTGGCCAATTTGGGGCACCACACTTTCGGAAGGATGTCAAGGCCTTAGAGAGGATGCAGAGGAGATTTACTAGAATGGTACCAGGGATGAAAGACTTCAGTTATTTGGAGAGACTGTAGAAACTTGGGTTGTTTTCCTTCGAGGAGCGAAGGTCAAGGGGATAGAGGTGTTCAAAATCATGAACGGTTTTGATAGAGTAAATAAGCAGAAACTGTTTCCAGTGGGCAGAAGAGTCGGTAACCAGAGGGCACAGATTTAAGGTGATTAGCAAAAGAGCCAGAGGCGTCAAGAGGAAAATAAAATTTACGCAACGAGTTATGATGATCTGGAATACACTGCCTGAAAGGGCGGTGGAAACAAATTCAATAACTTTCAAAAGGGAATTGGATAAATACTTGAAGGATGAAAATTTGTGGGGCTATGCGGAAAGAGCAGGGGAGTGGGACTAATTGGATAGCTCTTTCAAAGAGCCAGCACAGGCACAGTGGGCCGAATGGTCTCTTCCTTTGCTGTATCATTCTATAATTCTATGAAACGGATATGGGAACAGAGTGAGCACATGGGGTTAGGACCCCTGCTTATGTGGGGGACAGACACCAACACGGACTGGTTTGGCCTGCTCCCCTGTTGTAATTTCTACATAAGCCTGATAAGTGTCTTCACTGTGTATGCATACATACATACACACATGCCAAAGCACCAAGCACACATGCACACAGGACTGCAGAAATACCAAACCAAATACCAAAACTACTAACCAAAACAAGTGGCCCAAAATTTCAGTCCATTGGAGAACAGGAAGTTGCAGCCAATAAAAAATTGTCACGGTAAGTTTGACAAGGACGCTACTAAACTTGCGGAATGGGTGTGTATTTGGTGAATTAATTTCCATATAGATAATTATGAGGTGGTGCACCATAAGGTCAGGGGTGGGGCTGTTCGTTGATGATTCCACAGATGATTCACAACTGCTCTGATAATGAAACATGTTATGCCAGCCTGCAGCAGGCCCTGGATAATATCTAAGCTTGGGCTAGTAACATTCACACCATGTTCTTCTCGAACAAGGGAAAGCCCATCTATCTCCCCCTAAAATTCAACGGCGCGACCATCACCGAGTCCCTCCACCATTAACATTTTGGGGGGTCATCTGCAACAAGTGGCTCACTTCCCAACCCCTCAAAACTTCTCCACCATCTACAAGGCTTAAGTCAGCAGTGTGATGGAGTCCTCACCACTCGCCTGGATGAGTACAGCCACAACACTCAAGAAACTGGACACCGCCCAGGACAGTCGTTTGTTTGACCGGTGCCCTTGGACTTAATAATCACTCATTCCACCACCAATGCACTGAGGCTCCAGTTCGTATGATTTACAGATTGCATTGCAGCAACTCACCAAAGTTACTTCAGTGGCACTTCCCTCCCCTGTGACCTCTACCCTTGAGAAGGACAAGAGCAGAAATGTCATGGAAACAACATTACCTCCAAGTTCCCCTCCAAGTCACACACGATTCTGACTTGGACCATTCCTTTATCGTTGCTGGGTCAATATCTTGGAATTCCCTATTTAACACCGTTGTGAGAGCACCAACATCAGAATGACCAACGTGGTTCCTTCTACTATCCCCTTGTTGAAGATGGCCTGCGAATTGATTATTGCAGGCTCATAGCCACTTCTTACAATACATAAAACCATGGCACAGACCGAATTCCCTTGTAACCCCAGGGATAACGTCCAACACCCATGCATCTTTATCAATGACAGTAAATAGTAAAGAAAGAAAGCAAGAAAGAAAGAAAGAGAAAAGAAAGAAGAAAGAACTTGCCTTTATATAGCACCTTTCACATCTTCAGGACGTCTCAAAGCGCTTCACAGCTAAAGAAATAGTCACTGTTGTAATAAAAGGAAATGCGGCAGCCAATTTGCACACAGCAAGATCCCACAAAGAGCAATGAGATAAATGACCAAATAATCTGTTTTAGTGATGTTGGTTGAGGGATAAATATTAGCCCGACACTGGGGAGAACTCCCCTGCTGACTTTCGAATAGTGCCGTAGGATCTTTTAAC
The DNA here is from genome assembly GCF_035084215.1 of Heptranchias perlo. Classification (NCBI taxonomy): domain Eukaryota; kingdom Metazoa; phylum Chordata; class Chondrichthyes; order Hexanchiformes; family Hexanchidae; genus Heptranchias; species Heptranchias perlo. The sequence continues at coordinate 11,938,126 of NC_090333.1, read as the reverse complement.
GTTCACCTGAGAGGTCTGACGGGGCCTCGGTTAACATCTCAATCAATGCAATAATAGAACTCAGATAAACGAGTGCTTTTTGAAGCAGATTTTCTGTTCAGGCCTTAGTTTCACACATGTATTGGGGAAATATTATACCATCACTTATTCAGCTATATGAAGCCTGCAAATACATCCAATGCAGTTTCCTCTTAGAACAGAGGAGAGCATTGTGTAACTTGAATTTTTTTTAAAAATCAAGATGAGGCATGTCAGCATTGGTAAACAGAAAACTTTCCGATTCCAGGCATCCAGCTGCTAGCATCAAGCGCTCTCAGGTCAGGCACAACATGGCTGGATACAGAAGAAAGCTCCCAGTACTGTGGCCACCACCGAGGGCTTCAGTTCCAATCTCAGCAGAGCACTTACTGCACCAGAGTGACATTATCCTTTTCCTATACCCGCTACCTTGTGGCACACAGCACGCTGCCCCCTGACGGTTAACCTGAGTGACAGGGACAAGTTTATGCCGTGAGTCAGTAGGAACTGGATTGAGACTGCCCAAACTCATTTAAAATAAATACATTTGATCTCAAGATGTGGGTGATGTTGGCAAGGCCGCATTTATTGCCCGTCAGTAGTTGACCTGAGATGGCTTTGGTGGGCCTTCTCTTTGAACCACTGCAGTCTTTGTAGTGATGGTGCTCCCACGATGGTGTTAGGCAAGGAATTCCATGATATTGACCCAATAACGATGAAGGAATGGCGATATATGTCCAGGTCAGGATGGTGCGTGACTTGGTGGAGGAGCTTGGAGGTGATGGTTTTCCCATGATATTGCTGCTCTTGTCCTTCTCGGTGGTAGAGGTCACAGGGGATGGAGGTGCTATTGAAGTAACTTTGTTGAGTTGCTGCATTGCATTCCGTAGATCGTGCTTACTGCAGCCACAGTGCACCGGTGGTGGAGGGGATGGATATCGAGTCTAGTGGCAAGGGCACTGAAGAAACTGCTCTGTGTTGAGATGGTATCAAGCTCCTTGAGTGTTGTGGCGACATCCATGCGAGTGAACGGTGAGTATTAAATCACACTCCTAATTTGAGCCTTGCAGATGTTGGAGAGACTTTGAGGGTCAGGAGGTGAGCCAATTGTCATAGGGTACCCACTCTCTCTACCTCTCTCTCCTTTAAGACGCTCCTTAAAACCTACCTCTTTGACCAAGCTTTTGGTCACCTGTCCTAATATTTCCTTATATGGCTCGGTGTGAAATTTTGTCTGATTACGCTCCTGTGAAGCGCCTTTGGATGTCGTATTACGTTAAAGGCGCGATATAAATACAAGTTGTTGTTGTTCTCCTTCTTGTAGCCATGGTATTGATATGGACGGCCCAGTTAAGCTTCTGTAAAATCCTTTGGATTGTTTTGAATTTCTGGATTGAGATTGACAAAACTAATCTTGTGCAGGACCCTTGGGTTTGGTTTAAATTTCAGGGATGTAAAGGCACTGTAATTTAGGATATGGAGAGCTCCACTGTGCCACAGGTGAGCTAAAATAGGAAATGAGCCGTTGTTTTTAAATTACATGATAAATAATAGTAAAATTATAGCGATAATCTTGTTTCCTCTGCTGGTTTTCTTCCTTTTCCCTCTCCTGAAGTCGCTAATGCCAACTGCCTCTGGAGCCTCACCCAGGTGCCCACTGTGAGTCTAGACGGTGAGAGTTGACAGGGTGTATTGCCCTCACAGAGCAGCCTGACCCCGAGGTCATTGACTATGCACACACACATGCACCTACTAGCAGGGGTCACTGAGTAGCAGTCAGGAGCCAGACCGCTACTACATTTTCCCCTCGCTAATCCAGGAGCACCGAGGCCAGTTGCAGCACCTACCGCTGCTTCCCCGGCTGACAGCACAGACCATAACCTGTGTGTATAAATGAGGTACGTGTGTGGTCTCTTCCAACTGAGTTATCAAGGGAGCTGGGAGAAGCAAGCGTACCTGAGTGTTTAACGAAATAAGCACTTCATTTTGCAAATAAAGCTATTATTTAAAGATTAAGATTAAGATTTACTTTAAGGCAGATTATGTGCAACATACAAATTGTATGCTGAACGATAAAATTAATTTGCCTGCTAGAAGCTGATTTATTGAGTACAACAAATGACAGTTCAGCACATCTAAAACTAATTCATTTTAAAAGTCATTAAATGTGTCATTACACATCTTCATCTCTTTAATTGCAGCAGTAATACACGTATTTAGTCGCGGAGCTTTGCACCATATGGAGAGAAATATCCAGTTATCTACATTCAGAAGAGCATGAACAAGCAGTATGGGCTTCAACGGTGCCTGTCAAGTCTTCACTCTTCTGACCAAAGTTGGCGGATATCATCTGTTCATCTGTAGGATTCGCGAGGGAATCTGCAAAATATTAAACCATGTTTAGTTGGACCTGGGGGGGGGGGGGTGGGAAGCTACCCAAATGTTGTCTCTGCTGTGTTAAGATGACACTGCTGTTGCTAAGACAAAGGCTTGCATCAATATAGCGTGTTGTCACGTTTCTCAGAAGCATCTCAAGACACTTTACATGTAATGAATTGCTTTAAGGAATGTTATGCAGCAGCCATTTTGCAAACAGCAAGCAACCATGAGATAAATGGTCAGTTAATTTACTTTTCTGGCATTAGGTAGGGAAGAATGTTGGCCAAGACACCAGGATTCCCTGCTTTTCTTCAAATAGTGCCGTAACACCCGACTATACCACAGGGAACAGGTAGACAGAGCCTCCCTTTACCATCCAAAGTACTACACCTCCAATAATGCAGCAGTTCTCCAGTGCTGTGCTAGAGTATCGACCTAGATTAGATGCTTAAGTTGTGGAGTGGGACTTGAACCTACAACCTTCTGGTTCAGAGGTGAGAGTGCTATCAACTGAGCCAGTTGACACAAAATTAATTACTTTACATATATATAAGACACCAGTAAATTGCTCGCTATTGCCTAGTCAGTTGATGAATATGACTTTTTTTTTAATATACAAGATAGCGATGGAGTTAGGAGAGAGATTTCAGAAACTTGCTCCACAGAGCCACCTAGTGGCAATAGCTGGCAACTATAGTGTTATAGTTGACGTAGCAAAATTAAATGGGAAATGTTGACATAACAACTTATAATGGTAAATATTGACTGATCACAGGAAATGAGGTTTATAGACAGGAAGTGGACACCTTACTCAAGAGTTTTAATAATATATAAATGGGGGCAATTTTAACTTTTATTGCCGGGTGAGAAACCATTGATGGCAAATCGGCCGCCCATTTTATGCCCCGCCAGATTTTCTTTTCCATCGACATCAATGTCGCCGAGCGATAAAAGTTAAAATTATCCCCACTGATTTTAATCCAGTTATATTAGAGGGCTCCTAATCGGGACACTTCTTTGAAAAGAAAAGCATTTCCTATAATCCAAAACATTTCTATTGATCAAACATCATTAAAAGTGATGATTGGCTGTCAGCTGTAGCTCAATTGGTAACACTCTTGCCTCTGAGTCAGAAGGTTGTGGCTCCAGAGGCACAATCTAGGCTGACACTCCAGTGCAGTACTGAGGGAATGCTGCACTGTCGGAGGTGTCATCTTTTGGATGAGACATTAAACTAAGACTTCATCTGTTCTTTCAGGTAGAAGATCCCAGGGAACTATTTTGTAGAAGACGGCAATGAGATAATGACCAGGATATCTGTTCTATTGATGTTGGTTGAAGGAGAAATATAGGCCAGGACACTGGGGAGAATCCCCCTGCGTTGCTTTAAAAAGTGCCATGGGATCTTTTACATCCACCTGAGAGGACAGATGTAGCCTTGGTTTAATGTCTCATCCGAAAGACAGCACCTCTGGCAGTGCAGCACTCCTTCAGTACTGCACTGAAGTGTCAGCGTAGATTGTGTGCTCAAATCTCTGGAGTGGAGATTGCACCCACAACCTTCTGACTCAGAGGCAAGAGTGCAAGGCCGACACCTGGGAAGGGAAGGAGCCTGGGAGAGACACATGACATCTTCATCACAAATACCTGGCGGACAAGCAAGCATTGGGAGAAAGCTTCTCTAACAATTTCTCAGGGGTGATGATTCCGCTTTAAAGAATTTGCACTATAAATCAAGTAACATGGTTACAGGGCTGCAAATGCTTACAAAACAGTACAACTGCTCTAAAGTACTCCAAACTGAGCCACAACCCCAAGGCTACCTGAACTGATACAGTGGCATTGAAATTCAGTGGGGGCCGTTTACGCTGTTTCCCTGGGAGTTCTGTTAATCCTCCGCCGGAGTTAAGGCTGGGGGCTGGTAGAACCCGTACAGAATTTCAAAGCCTGTGTGTTTAACGTAGTCTGACATCCCAAGCTGCTTCACTTATCGGGACAGAACACCAAACAGAACCTACGAGAAGAGTTGGGGTAGGTGAGCGAAGCAATGGGCAAAGAGGTTTTTAGGAGTCTCTTGAAGTTGGGAAAGATGTATTAAGGTGGAGTGATTTGGGAAGAGAGTTTCAGAGCGCAGGGGAATGACGACCGATGGTAAAGTGGAGGGGGGGGGGGGTGGGGCGGAGGGTACAGTAGACTAGTAGAGCAGAACACAACGCTGAAGGAAATTACCAAGTGGGGGCGAGGGCGTGAAGGGATTTTTAGACAAGGATGAGGATTTCGAGTAAGACTGCAGCTTGGCGTAAAATGAGCCCGCTGTCGAACTGTACCACTGATCCTGCTAAAGTTCATGGTGTAAGCAGGAGGGAGGGCCTTGGGCAATATGGGGTCACATCCGCAAAACCCTCCGTTGCTGAAGACTCTGGGAGGAAGGTGGCTGGTCCGGGGGTGGGGGTGGGGGGGTGGGGTGGTGAGCTGGGGCCGGGCGGTGGGAGAGATGTATAACGGGCAGCTGAATCGATGTCACCTGTTTTACAGTATTGCCCAAAGTCAAAATGACCTCCATTGGCTTCAAACAATTTGCTTTTCCATTCCATAGCGAGTTGTTAAAGAGAAGATTTTGTTGAGGAAGTCATCAGTCATTAATGGCGACGATGTCCAATTAATTAGCCGCAGCAGAATAATTGAAACAAGATAGCACAGCAATGTACAAACTAACTCGGAAACATACCAACTGGAAGGCAGTGGAAGCCATAGGCAACAGGGACGGTTTCAATTGGTGAACATCCAAACTGACAGCGTAAAACTGGTTCAACTGAGTAGCATTTCGTTTCCTGTCCGTGTAAGCTAACCAGTTTCTCTAATTTCACCGTTCTTTTCATCAGTTTACAAGCTGAAAGAATGGTTAAAACAAGAGTTAGGTAATGATCGCAGTGAGGATAATCTTAGTCAACAACAGGTTGGGCCTGTCAGCTGTGAGGCCTAGATTTTCCACTTGCTGTTGGCTGTTCTTAGGTGGCAGAGGGCAAGTAGGAGTAGGAGTTTGGGCGGGGAACCATTCCGCCAGCTTGCCATGGCTTGTCACACTTCTGGGACTGCCCATATTTGGGTGAGATGTATTCAAATGAGATGTTAATGATGGGGCATTTTTTTTTATTCGTTCATGGGATGTGGGCGTCGCTGGCAAGGCCGGCATTTATTGCTGATCCCTAATTGCCCTTGAGAAGGTGGTGGTGAGCCGCCTTCTTGAACCGCTGCAGTCCGTGTGGTTAGGTAGGGAGTTCCAGGATTTTGACCCAGCGACGATGAAGGAACGGCAATATCTTTCCAAGTCGGGATGATGTGTGACTTGGAGGGGAACTTGGTGGTGGTGTTGTTCCCATGTGGCTGCTGCCTTTGTCTTTCTAGGTGGTAGAGGTCGCGGGTTTGGGAGGTGCTGAGAAGAAGCCTTGGCGAGTTGCTGCAGTGCATCCTATGGATGGTACACATTGCAGCCACGGTGCGCCGGTGGTGAAGGGAATGAATGTTTAGGGTGGTGGATGGGGTGCCAATCAAGCGGGCTGCTTTGTCCTGGATGGTGTTGAGCATCTTGAGTGTTGTTGGAGCTGCACTCATCCAGGCAAGTGGAGAGTATTCCATCACACTCCTGACTTGTGCCTTGTAGATGGTGGAAAGGCTTTGGGGAGTCAGGAGGTGAGTAACTTGCCGCAGACACATGACATCACCCTGTAATAAGAAGCTGGATGACTGCCAAGTGCATTCTGGCTGTTCAGTGTCGCTAAGCGGGTAGGGGATTAAATTTTAAAGGGCTGCCTTGCCTCATGCAGGCCAGATTGCAGTCAACAAGGCAAGATTTGCAGAATAAAATTAAATCTTTTGGGCTAGCTCCAGAAGATGCCAGCCATGCCATTCTGTGGTAGGTGTCCCATGCCTGTCACAGCCATTTTCCTGTCCTCCTCCAGGTACATTACCCATGCAGCCATGGATACCGTTGGGAGCCCCGCATCAAGATTCAAATTAAGCCATCATCTGGGCTCACCGATGCAGGGCCAAAGACCCACACTGCTATAGTTCCGGTGGTAAGGCCACCTCTGAGGGAAACATCAGCCATGATCTTATTGAATGGCGGAGCAGGCTCGAGGGGCCGATTGGCCTACTCCTGCTCCAATTTCTTATGTTCTTATGTTCTTATGTTCTAAGTGCTGGTGCAAAGAGAATTTGGATAGGCTCAATCCAGTTCCTCCTGGGTATTGGTAAAAACACCTCAAAGCTACCCTTAATTTGGCAAACAAACCTAAAAATGACTGGTGGAAACATCAAAGGGTGAATGCTTAATGCGTTCCTATGACATAACCTTGTCCTCTATTTTAGCAGAGGCATTTAAAATAAACAAGTTAACATCTGCATTAAAATTATGGACTCTCATTAGATGGTTGTTCATTAATTTATAGGCCTGAAAGAAAGACTTGCATTTATATAGCGTCTTTCATGACCTCAGGACATCCCAAAGCGCTTTACAGTCAATGAAGTACTTTTGGAGTATAGTATGGGGGGCATTCTGCTGAAGTTCAGACTGAGCAATGTTATTGGGCCTGTGTAGAGGGAGCTTTTCTCTGCATCTACCTAGAACTGAAGGTGCTTGACTCTGATATCGGATTCCTGAAAACGAAAGAGTGTATCTGAAGTGGCTCAACCAGTGAGTAAGGGCGCCTTAAAGAGGGTCCTAGCTCCGATTCCCCATTTGTGCTGAGTTAGCAGACAGGCGGGTGCTATCACTCACCTCAACCACCACCCCCACCCCCACGCCCGGGCTAAAGAGGTGGAATTGTCCGCTCTTCCTAGCTCCTGATTGTAATCCAGTGACTCCTGCCAGAATTGAGTGATGCATGGCCAGTGGATGAGGCTGAGGATGGGCTTTGCTCTGATGCCTCTGTGTCCACCCACTGTGAGCGAGTAGCCTCCCGGGACTCACCGTCAAGGATCACACATGACCAATGGTCGTGGCACCAGAGGGCAACTGACATCATAGTGCGGTGAAAGATTTGGGGAGGGGAGGGGGAGGGGAGGAAAACTGACAAAGAAAAGTAAAAAAGTGCAAGTTTTCTTTCCCAAGAAAAGTAATGGAAAACACATAGAATCATAGAAAATTTACAGCACAGAAGGAGGCCATTCGGCCCATCGTGTCTGCGCCAGCCGAAAATGAGCCACTCAGCCTAATCCCACTTTCCAGCACTTGGTCCGTAGTCTTGTAGGTCACGGCCCTTCAGGTGCACATCCGCGCACTTTTTAAATGAGTTGAGGGTTTCTGCCTCGACCACCCTTTCAGGCAGTGAGTTCTAGACCCCCACCACCCACTGGGTGAAAAAAAATCTCCTCAGCTCCCCTCTAATCCTTTTACCAATCACTTTAAATCCATGCCCCCAGGTTATTGACCCCTCTACTAAGGGAAACCGGTCCTTCCTATACACTCTATCCAGGCCCCTCATCCTGACGCCTCGGTCCAAATTATTCGAGAAGGGGCTGCTCGCATGTATTTGGGAAACTTAAGCCATGTTGGCATCTGGAAGATTACAGAATGCTAAAATCTTCATTAGCCATTCCTACTTAAAGGATACATAAATGGATTTCATTACTGTCTTTGCAGTTTTCCCCTGGCAGTAACCACGAGTTCGCAAATTTGAGAATCTCCTCGGTGTTGCGTCTGTTTGGTTGTTGATACTCGTTCCTCCCCTGGGAGGCACCTTGCCCGCACAAACCACACGTACTCCCGGCCATCCACGGTGTTACTGCAACCTGGATCAGGCAGGCAGAAGAAAAAGAGCAGCTTAATGAAATGGTAGTATAATCCTCCATTCATAACCGGTCAAGCTGTCACGTAGACACAAAAGGGGCGATTTTAACTCCCTCCGCCCAGCGGGAGTTAAGATCGAATGGTTCTACTTGCTGCTCCATTCCCACTCCGCAGCAGGTTTAACCTCGGCTGATCTTGTGGGCGGCTGAGGTGTCCGACCTGACTCAAACGGAAACCTCATTAACATCAGCCTATCGGGGTCCTGTGATGGAAGGAAGGAAAGAAAGCAAGAAAGAATGCAAGAAAGAAGAAAGAATGCAAGAAAGAATGCAAGAAAGAACTTGCAATTACATAACACCTTTCGCAACCTCAGGACGTCCCAAAGCACTTTTGAAGTGTGGTCACTGTTGTAATGTAGGAAATGTGGAAGCCAATTTGCGCACAGTAAGGTCCCACAAACAGTAATGTGATAATGACCAGTGATGTTGGTTGAGGGATAAATGTTGGCCAGGACACAGGGGGAACTCCCCTGCTCTTCCTTGAATAGTTCCATGGAATCTTTTACATCCACCTGAGAGGGCAGATGGGGCCTCGGTTTAATGCCGCATCCAAAATACAGCACCTCCGCCTGTGCAGCACTCCCTCAGTACTGTAGTGAAGTGTCAACCTGGATTATGTGCTGAAGTCTCTGGAGTGCAGTAATAAGACTCCTACGGCATTTTAACGGTGTACTGAGCCCACCGTGGGCCCCAACCCTGTTCAACGTGTCGGGGAAGAAGAGGGGCCCCTATAAGGTAAGCTCTAAACATACTTTGGTGAGACCAGGAAGAGCAGGAACGTCTGGGCCTCTACTGCCCCGGCCTCACTCCGCTCCTCTCTTTTCCCACCCGCGAGACCCTGCCGAACCCCTCCACGAGGTACCTGAGTGCCGGTGAGCAGTGGGAGAGGTCTGGGCCACCTGATCTTTGCTTGCCCTCAGCCGGCCAGCAGCCGAAGGGATGTAAATGAGACCTTATCCTCCTCACCTTTCTGCTTTTTAGTCTGGGCTCTTAATTCTTGAACCAATTTTACAAGATCGTCAGGGTTCTATATTATTCTGAATTGTACTTTTTGATTTCCTTGATCATCTAGAAGGTCGCCATCCTCAGTTTTAACTGCATCCGTTTTGGGTGGCCAGCTGGCCGGAGGGATGTAAATGAGACCTGGCCGTTACTATCTCCATGCTTCGTACATTGAAACCAATAAGGTTACAGTCCCTCACTCTGACCAGCACAAAAACGATCCCCCAAAAAAGCATGAACTAAAATATTTAAAAATTGCAAAAACAAGATAAGAAACATAAAATATTAAGCACCTTGATTGCTTTGCCATCAAAGTAGAGCTTTTCAAGGCCGACTTGAGGTGCTTTTATCATCAGCCCATTGTCACTTCTCTCAATGGTCAAGGATCCTGTAACAGTAAAAAGGTCACCGTTAAACAGAATCAGACTCAAGTCTGTCTGACCTAGAAGAACGTGTGAGGTTTTCAGAAGCTGCTACCAGATGGAGACAAAGAATTACAAGCTCTGAATTTGTAGGAGAGAGTTTGATTCAAAATAAGTTTGATGTTTTGCAGTGCAAAGTGGACACTGAATACCGTTACTGGAATTCACAACAAACGCATTTCAAAACCGAAAGCCAATTCTGATTTCGAATCTGTTCAGAAAAATACACGTTTAATTATTCAATGAATAATAGCACAGTGGCTAATTATCAAATTACCATGAGGTAAATTCTACCAGTTTGCACTCCCAGTGCAGAGCTTTGCGTGATGGGACTGCAGTCGGGGAACTTCAAGACACTGAGCTCTGTGACTGAATGACCCATAGCCATGAAGCCCAGCAGGGGGGAACTAAAATTGCCCCCATTTATCTTTGAAGCTATAAGAGGTCATATTCCACCTCACCTCTCACTCCCCCTATCTAAAGCCAGAGAATGGCTCTTGGGAATCCAGGTGCCCTGAAGTACCTTGGCCGAGTGGCCATTCCTCACATGTGGGCACAGAATGGGGACCTTCCTGATCTACAGGGATGAGCTACTCATTGCCTTAACCATCAGAGCAGCCCTCAGCCCACACTTTTAACCTAAATCCCACTTAAAGAGAGCCAATAATCATTGTAACTGCTTGTGGGGGAATGGTGTTAAAGGTGACTTTAGTCACAATCTTACTCTTCAGCCAGGGACTCACTGGGGCAGTTTTTCCTGTGATTGGGCCTTGGGTATATTGGATTGTCTGGGCACAGATGATGGAGGAAGACCTGGCTGGGTGGATCGCAGGCCCATAAGGAAGCACCTTACCCTGATTTCCACCCATTCATTTAAATGGACTGAAAATTGGGTGTCCTCTCTTATACAGCGAGCAATCCTTCCTGTCCGATTTCCCTCTATGCGCTGCACCCAGGCGATCCAACGAGAGGATTATGGCCTGCGGTCCTTTAGCTGAGAACCTCTCTGAACTTGCCCTTCAGCAGTTTATACATTTCTCCTCTTGTCCTGTATTCGTCTGCCATTGACATAGTGCTCAGTATTGACTGTTTCTATTCCACTTAATATATTTCTAAGCTTTACTTGTAACTCAGTTAGAGTTAGGGATCAACCTTACAACCCTTCTTTGCACCACTTCCAGGGCTTGTGTGAGAAGACGACTCTCAATATATGTATTCTTTATATTGAAGAAGTGAAGTTACGTACTTGGATCTGTAAATGGAAGGCTTGCCAATGACGTCTTGCTTCCGTTGATGAACAGTTGGAGGTTTCCTATCGTTGTAGAATTGATTTCTATTTCACTTTCCCCCCCCAAAAAAAAGACAGCACGTTACCAAAAGTGCGACCCTGTCGAATACTTCTCATGTGCTGAACATGTTGGTGTTTCTTACCTGAAAGGCAGACTCAGCTCCACAGACAGCGATTCTGCACTGTGTCTTATCAGTACTATGAACTTCAGTTCAGGTGTACAGTCTTGGACCAATACGTGGGCACAGTCTTCAGGCATTTGGTACTCAAAACTGTTCTCACTAAATGGGGTGAATTTGTTTTGCACAACTGTGCACTCAGCTGGAAAAAATATTTTATAATAGTTAGCACATATCTCCATAATTAACTACCGATTAATTAATGACCCGGTGTTAAGATGAGGCCCGAATATGGCTGCAGTGTGTACTGCCTGCAGGATGCACTGCACCAACTCACCAAGGTTACTTCTACAGCACCTCCCTCCCCTACGACCTCTACCATCGCGAAAGACAAGATCAACAATGTCATGGCACCACCATCACCGACAAGTTCCCCTTCGAGTCACACACCATCCTGACTTGAACATATATCATCGTTACTGGGTCAATATCCTGGAATTCCCTACCTAACGTCTCCAATGGGAGCACCTTCAGCACAAGGACTGCAGCTGTTCTAGGAGAAGGCCCACCATCAACTTCTCAGGGCAACTACTGATGAGCAGTAAATGTGGCCGTTCCAATGTCACCCACATCCCGAGGGCAAAATAAAACAAATCATCATCATGTGATGCCAAACATTTTTTTTGCCCATTTTCTCCACTCCCTCCTAAAATATTGACTCCTTGCTGAGGTAGAGTTTCACGAACACTTCTGGTACCTCATTCAATAGAAACATAGAAACATAGAAAATAGGAGCAAGAGTAGGTCATTCGGCCCTTCAGGCCTGCTTCGCCATTCAAAATGATCATGGCTGATCGTCTAACTCAGTACCCTGTTCCTGCTTTTCCCCCATATCCCTTGGTCCCTTTAGCATTAAGAAATATATCTATCTCCTTCTTGAATACATCTAATGATTTGGCCTCCACTGCCTTCTGTGGTAGAGAATTCCACAGGTTCACCACCCTCTGAGTGAAGAAATTTCTCCTCATCTCGGTTCTAAATGGCATACCCTGTATCCTGAGACTGTGACTCTTGGTTCTGTACTCCCTAGCCATTGGGAACATCCTCCCTGCATCTAGCTTGTCTAGTCCTGTTAGAATTTTATATGTTTCGATGAGATCACCTCTCATTCTTCTAAACTCAAGTGAATATAGGCCTAGTCGACCCAATCTCTCCTCATACGTCAGTCCTGCCATCCCAGGAATCAGTCTGGTAAAACTTTGTTGCACTCCCTCCATGGCAAGGACATCCTTCCTCAGATAAGGAGATCAAAACTGCACACAATATTCCAGATGTGGTCTCACCAAGGCCCTGGATAACTGCAGTAAGACATCCCTGCTCCTGTACTCAAATCCTCTTGCAACGAAGGCCAACGTACCATTCGCCTTCCTAACTGCTGGCAGTTCTTGTATAAGCCTCGTCAGTTTGTGTTGCCCAGCTATTGAATCGTAGGGGACAAGACAGCTGAGCCCAAATTTGTTCTCGCCCATCACCCACACACACACTTTCCAGCAGGGGTCGTGGGAGAGCAACCAGGAGCAGGAACCCTGGCCGAGGGGTACTGAGGCCAATTGTAACTGCCCCAATTACCACCTCAGCTGAGATCAGCTCGTTTTCAGCATAAAGACCAGCATAGACCAGTTGGGCCCAATGGCATGTTTCTGTGCTACACATTCTATGTAATTCTATGAAATGAGTAAAAAACATCGAATAATAATCATGGGAGATTTCAACTACCCCAAATAAACTAGCAAGAAGAGGTAGGGAAAGGAGAAAAGGGAATTGAGTTTTTACAGTGTGTACATGACTCGTTTCTTACCCAGTATGTGAGAAGCCCAAGAGTGGAATCACTCTTGGGCTTCTCACATACTGGGTAAGAAAGGAGAAATGAACCGGGCAGATAAAAGAAGTAAGCGTCGGGGAACATCAAGGCAATAGCGATCATAACATAATAAGGTTTAAAATAATGATTGAGAAAGACATAAGTAAGACAAAGACCAAAGTAATAGATTGGAAAAAAGATAATTTTGAGGGGATGAGAATAGAGCTAGGGAAGGTAAACTGGAAGCAAATTTTGACAGGTAAAGAGATAAAACAGCTGTGGGAAATAGTTAAAACGGTGATCAATAGAGTTCAGGAGAAATATATTCCTCTAAAAAACAAGAACAAAGTAGCCAATAATGAAATGCCATGGATAAATAAAGAGTCAAGGGTAAAATTCAAACAAAAAAAAGGCTACTCTTAAGTACATAGACAGTAAAGGAAAGGATGACATAAGGGAATAAGAAGAGGTTAAGAACACAAGAAATAGGAGCAGAAGTAGGCCATACAGCCCTTTCAGCCGGCTCTGCCATTCAATAAGATCATGGCTGATCTTCAACCTCAACTCCACTTTCCCGCTCGATCCCCATATCCCTTGATTCCTTTACAGTCCAAAAATCTATCGATCTCAGTCTTGCATACACTCAATGACGGAGAATCCATAGCCATCTGGGGTAGAGAATTCCAAAGATTTACAACCCTCTAACTGAAGAAATTCCTCCTCATCTTAGTCTTAAATGTCCGACCTCTTATCCTGAGACTGTGCCCCTAGTTCTAGACTCTCCAGCCAGGGGAAACATCCTCTCAGCACCTACTCTGTCAAGTCCTCTTAGAATCTTATATGTTTCAATGAGATCATCTCTCATTCTTCTAAAGTACAGAGAGTATAGGCCCAATCTATTCAATCTCTCCTCATAAGACAACCCTCTTATCCCAGGAATCAATCTAGTGAACCTTCGTTGCACCACCTCTAAGACAAGTATATCCTTCCATAGGTAAGGAGACCAAAACTGCACACGGTACTCTGGGTGTAGTCTCACCAAAGCCCTGTACAATTGCAGCAAGACTACCTTACTCTAACTGCTTTGCAGTAAAGGCCAACATACCATTTTCCTTCCTAATTGCTTGCTGTAACTGCATATTATCTTTCTCTGTTTCATGTACAAGGACATCTAAATCCTTCTGGACACCAACATTTAATAGTTTCTCATCATTTAAAAAATACTGTTTTTCTATTCATCCTACCAAAGTGAATAACCTCACATTTTCCCACTTTATACTCCATCTGCCACCTTTTTGCCCTCTCATTCAACCTGTCAATATCTCTTTGCAGATTCTTTGCATCCTCCTCACAGCTTACTTTCCCACTTAGCTTTGTATCGTCAGCAAACTTGGATACGTTACACTTGGTCCCTTCATCTAAGTCATTGATATAGCTGAGGCCTAAGCACCGATCCTTGAGGCACCCCACTAGTTACAGCCTGCCATCCCGAAAATGACCCATTTATCCCCATTCTCTGTTTTCTGTCTGTTAACCAATCCTCTATCCATGCTAATATATTACCCCCAACCCCATGAGCCCTTATCTTGCATAACAACTTTCTATGTGGCACCTTATCGAATGCCTTTTGAAAAACCAAATATACTACATCCACTGGTTCCCCTTTATCCACCCTGCTAGTTACATCCTCAAAAAACTCTAATAGATTTGTCAAATACGATTTCCCTTTCATAAAACCACACTGACTGCTTAAACATGTTATGATTTTCTAAGTGCCCTGTACAACTTCCATAATAATGGATTTCAGCATTTTCCCGACGACTAATGTCAGGTTAACTGGTCTGTAGTTCCCTGTTTTCTTTCTCCCTCTTTTCTTGAATAGCAGTGTTACATTTGCTACCTTCCAATCCATTGGGACTGCTCTAGAATCTTGGGAATTTTGGAAGATCACAACCAATGTATCCACTATCTCTGCAGCCACCTCTTTTAGAACCCTAGGATATAGACCATTAGGTCCAGGGGATTTGTTGGCTTTTAATGCCATTAATTTCTTTAGTATGTTTTCTTTACTAGTATTAATTACTTTAAGTTCCTCACTCTCGCTGGACCCTTGGTCCCCCACTATTACTGGTATGTTTTTTGTGTCTTCTACTGTGAAGACAGATACAAAATATTTGTTTAATGTCTCTGCCATTTCCGTACTCCCCATTATAATTTCTCCTGTCTCAGCCTCGAAGGGACCCATGTTGACTTTTGCTACTCTCTTCCTTTTTTATATACTTGTAAAAGCTCATGCAATCTGTTTTTATATTTCTTGCAAGTTTACTTTCATATTCTATTTTCTCCATATTTATCAATTTTTTGGTCATCCTTTGCGGTTTCTAAAACTCTCCCAATCCTTAGACTTACTATTCTTGGCAACATTATAAGCCTCTTCTTTCAATCTAACACTTTCTTTAACTTCTTTAGTCAGCCACGGATGGATTACTTTTCCCATGGAATTTTTATTTCTCAATGGAATGTATGTTCATTGACAATTTTGAAATATTTCTTTAAATGTTTGCCATTGCTTATCTATCGTCATACCTTTTAATCTAATTTCCCAATCTACCTTAGCCAACTTGCTCCTCATACCTATGTAATTGGCTTTATTTAAGTTTAAGACTCTAATTTTGGACTTAAGTATGTCACTTTCAAACTCAATGTGAAATTCTATCATATTATGATCACTCTTCCCCAGAGATTACTAATTAACCCTGCCTCATTACTCAAGACAAGATCTAAAATAGCCTGTTCCCTGGTTGGTTCCATGATGTATTGTTCTTGGAAAGTATCTCGAATGCATTCAAGAACTCATCCTTCCAGCTACCTTTGTCAATTTGGTTCGGAAGAATGTAAAAAAAAAGCAATTAGGAAAGCAAAGAGGAAATTAAATTATCAAGGAATATAAAAAGAAATAGTAAAGTATTCTACAGACAAATAAATAAGAAAAGAAAAATCAGGATAGGGATAGGGCCACTGAGGGATGCACAAGATAAACTCATAGTTAATGACAGCGAAATGGCAGAAATATTGAATAGTTTCTTTGCCTCAATATTTACCAGGGAGACTAACAAGGTGGGCATGACATTAGAAGAGGAGATCAAAAAAGGTATGAAGACATTTAAGATAGAAAGGGGGGAGATAATTGATAAACTAATCTAATGGGTAACTACTCAGACTGCCAAAATGTGGGAAGTGGTGTTCCATAGGGATCGGCGCTGGGACCACTGTTGTTCACCATTTACATTAATGATTTGGACTCGGGAATCGGAAGTACAATTTCAAAATTTGTGAACAACGCTAAATTGGAGGGTGTAGTTAATAAAGGAAGAATGTGACAAAATTGATAAACTAATCAAACTTAGGGAGGATAAAACTCTGGTCCAGATGGATTGCACCTGCCCATATTAAAAGAAGTTAGGGAAGAGATAGCAAAGGCACTATTACATACATATAAAAATTCATTAGAAAAGGGAATAGTGCCAGAGGACTGGCGGACAGCTAATGTTATTTCTACATTTAAAAAGGGAGATAGAACAAGTCCAGGGAACTATAGACCAGTTACCTTAACGTTGGTGGTAGGAAGGATAATGGTATTTTTATTCGACGATATAACAAAATAACATATAGAAAATAAAAATATAATAAAGAGTAATCAGCATGGATTTAAGAAGGGAAAGTCATGCTTGACCAACCTTATTGAATTCTTTGAAGAAATAACAGAAAGAGTAGACAAGGGCAATGTCGTAGATGTAATATATTTGGGTTTTCAAAAGGCCTTTGATAAGGTACAACGTTGAAGAACCATGACCCACCTTTGGAATTCTCTATCCCAGAGGGCTGTGGATGCTGAGTCATTGAACATATTCAAGGCTGAGATTGATAGATTTTTGGACTCTAGGGGAATCAAAAGACATGGGGATCGGGTGGGAAAA
Source organism: Heptranchias perlo (assembly GCF_035084215.1). NCBI lineage: Eukaryota > Metazoa > Chordata > Chondrichthyes > Hexanchiformes > Hexanchidae > Heptranchias > Heptranchias perlo. Next base: position 11,921,213 of record NC_090333.1, on the reverse strand, counting down.
TGGAGTTGAGGTCGAAGATCAGCCACGATCTTATTGAATGGCAGAGCAGGCTCGAGGGGCCGTATGGCCTACTCCTGCTTCTATTTCTTATGTTCTTATGACTGAGGTCAGAGCATGTGGAGTCAGGGGATAGGTAGCAGAATGGATAATAAGCTGACTACAAAATAGAAAACAGAGAGTAGAGGTTAAGGGTACTCAAACTGTCAAAAGATGGGAAGTGGTGTTCCATAGGGATCGGCTCTGGGACCACTGTTGTTCACCATTTACATTAATGATTTGGATTCGGGAATCGGAAGTACAATTTCAAAATTTGTGAACAACGCTAAATTGGGGGATATAGTTAATACAAAGGAAGAATGTGACAAAATACAAAAAGACATTGTTAAACTTGCAGAATGGTTGTATAATTGGCAAATGAATTTCAATATTTTTTTTATTCGTTCATGGGATCTGGGTGTCGCTGGCAAGACCAGCATTTATTGCCCATCCCTAATTGCCCTTGAGAAGGTGGTGGTGACAACTGAGTGGCTTGCTAGGCCATTTCAGAGAGCGATTAAGAATCAACCACATTGCTGTGGGTCTGGAGTCACATATAGGCCAGACTGGGTAAGGACAGCAGTTTTCCTTCCCGAAAGGGCATTAGTGAATCAGATGGGTTTTTACGACAATCCGGTAGTTTCATGGCCACCATTACTGATACTAGTTTTTTTAATTCCAGATTTTTAAAATTTAATTAATTGAATTTAGATTCTCCAGCTGCTATGGCAGGATTATTAGTCTAGGCCTCTGGATTACTAGTCCAGTAACATAACCACAATGCTACCGTACCCAAATGTAGATAAGTGTGAGGTGGTGCATTTTGGTAGGAAGAATAAGGATATTGCTTGGATAATAAGAGTCTAAATGGGGTAGAGAGCAACGGAATCAAGGGGTACAGATACACAAATCACTAAATGTAGCGACGCAGGTTAATAAGGCGGTAAAAAAGGCAAACCAAGCACTGGGGTTCATTTCTGGAAGGACAGAATTGAAAAGCAGAGAAGTTATGTTAAACTTGTATAGAACCTTGGTTAGACTACACTTGGAGTACTGGGCACAGTTCTGGTCTCCATATTATAAAAAGGATATAGAGGCATTGGAGAAGGTGCAAAAATGATTCATAAGGATGATACCAGAACTGAGATGATATACTTATCAGGAAAGACAAAACAGGCTGGGGCTCTTTTCTCTCGAAAAGAGAAAGCTGAGGGGTGACCTAATAGAGGGGTTTAAGATAATGAAAGGGTTTGTTAGATGTAAAGAAAACGTTTCCGCTTGTGGGGGAGTCCAAAACTAAAAGTCATCAATTTGGATAGTCACTAATGAATCCAATAGTGAGTTCAGGAAAAACTTCTTTACTCAGAGAGTGGTAAGAATGTGAAACGCGCTACCACAAGGAGTAGTTGAGGGGTCTAGCGCAGATACATTTAAGGGGAGGCTTGATAAGCACATGAAGGAAAAAGGAATAGAAGGATATGCTGATACGGTTAGATGAAGAAAGGAAGGAGGAGGAGTATAAATGCCAGCATAGACCAGTTAGGCTGAATGGCCTGTTCTTGTGCTGTAGACTCAATATAACTCAATGTAACCTGGAAATAATATTTAGATGTGTCTGAAGTTCAAACTCAACTTTTCATAACCATTATCGCTGAATCAGATTGACGGTCATATATTACACAGGCAGATCAGTGGGACCGCCTTACTATTGAGTATGATTGGCTATTGGTAGATAAAAGTGGGGGGGGGGGAAGTTCCTTAAGAGTTCTAGTGGTCGCCCGCCGTAACTCCCCCGGGAGATTGTCGGAACCACCCTGGAAAATGGCAGAGCCCCAGTTGTGCCATGTCTCAGGCGTTTACAGGACTCTCCGATTTACCTTGTGAGGGAATGGGACCTCCAGCCACCACTTACAAGGCAAATATCGTCAGGGAGACGTAGCCGAGGGGTGGGGACTCACTGCACCGGAGTTCCTGCCACAGTGAATCGGTCGGGACCCGGCATATCATTGGAGGCCGGTACACCCGGTGAGATGAGGTGAGGCCCTTCGGCCTCCGAATGTGGGCCCCACTGGCTGGAAGTGCCCTGAACCATTGAAAGAAAGTAGGTACATTTTGTTTTAAATTTTTTACAGATAGTCTCCCTTACACAGGAGGTGAGGGAAACATGACTAAGGTGGAGGGAGGGCATAGCATCCCTCCTCCCAGTGGCGGGCGGACACTGAAGTTTCTGGTCGCGCGGGACAGCCGGGCGTCAAAGAGGTGTCCGTACTGGTACTTGTACCCCAGCAAATTCCGGTGGGGTCAGTGCCGGAGGACACGGTCTCGGCATAATGACTCCGAGGGAATTCGGCCCCAAGGCCGAACACCTTCGAACATCAAAGCCAAAATTAGTTAATAACAACACCGCAGTACGCTATCACGTAATAGCAGCTCCTATAACAGATGCTGTTCAGTGTTAGTTTAAAATGTGCGTGAAATATGAGATAGAATCATAGAGCACAGAAGGAGGCCATTTGGCCCAACGTGCCCGTGCGGGCTCTTTGAAAGAGTTATCCAATTAGTCCCACTCACTCTGCTCTTTCCTCATAAAAAGCAAAAATTTGCATGGCGAAGTAGAATTCCCTTTTGGAAGTTACTATTGAATCTGCTTCCACCACCCTTTCAGGCAGTGCATTCCAACTCACTGCACAAAAAATGACTCCTCCTCCCCCTCAGGTCCTTTTGCCAATTATCTTAAAGCTGTGCGCTCTGGTTATCGACCCTTCTGCCAGTGGAAGCAGTTTCTCCTTATCCACTCTATCAAAACCCCTCATAGTTTTGAACACCTCTATTAAATCTCCCCTTAAGCTTCTCAGCCCTAAGGAGAACAATCCCAGCTTCTCCAGTCTCTCCACATAACTGAAGTCCCTCATCCCTGATACCGTTCCAGTAAATCTCCTCTGCACCCTCTCTAAGGTCTTGACATCCTTCCTAAAGTGCGGTGCCCAGAATTGGACACAATATTCCAGCTGAGAGATCCATGATGTACCTCATTTCGGCACACTCAGAGATCTAATAATGTTGCACATAAAAGCAGAGTAAACAAATTAATGTACCTGTGGATGTTACTGAAATCATGGCAGGTAAATCAGTAAGGACGTGTAATCCTCTTTGTTGCACTGAGGGGGAGCTTACATCAAAAGGTAATGGTGCTGGGATGAGAAGGGCTCGGCGACTGAATATATGCTACATGGAAAAGAAACAGCGTCAGGAAAGATTCGATTTAAAGCTCCGAGGATGAAGACCTCTTCTGTTCAATGATGCATTGAAATCCTAAATCCGTTCTTATGAGTGGATTTACGATTTCTCGAAAGCAATTGCACGGAGGAAACCTTCCTACTGAAAACGTTGATGCAGACCTGCCTTGCTCAGTCAGCTTATCCGGTAGAAAGACTTGCATTTTATATAGGGTCTTTCACAACCTCAGGACGTCCCAAACCGCTTTACAGCCAAGGAAGTACTTTTGAAATGTAGTCACTATTGTAATGTAAGAAACGTGGCAACCTATTTGCACACAGCAAGATTCCACAAACAGAAAGGTGATAATGACCAGATAATCTATTTTAGTGATATTGGTTGAGGGATAAATATTAGCCTGAACACCAAGGAGAACTCCCCTGTTCTTCCTTGAAATAGTGCCACAGGACCTGAGAGCACAGACGGGGCGCGGTTTAATGTCTCATCTGAAAGACAGCCACTCCAACAGTGCAGCACTCCTTCAGTATTGCACGTGTGTGTCAGCCTAGATTTAGTGCTCAAGTCTCTGGAGTGGGACGTGAACCTACGACCTTCTGACTCAAGAGGTGAGAGTGCTACCAACCGAGCCAAGGCTGATAGGCAGGATTGGGCTCAGCTCTGCTCTGCGGCCCCCTCATAGTCGAATGCTAACAAGAAGGCTATCACGTCATGAATGGCTGCTTGGCAGAGGTACTGGATGGTGTCCAGCACCTGTGGAACCAAACCCTAACAAGGACTAAGTGCCTCCAGGAGATGAAGGGAGAAAATTTGGGGAGGAAATGTTAGTGAAATGAGAAATACCCATGGAGTTTTAACCACAACGTCGAGCGTTCGTTGAGATGTTGCAGCTGCAATCACCCAAAGCTGATGAGAAGGACTTTTCTGATGCCTTTCAGAGAATTCTAACATGAAGGCAAAGCTTGCTAGCTCGTCAGCCATCCTGTAACAAAAGTAATGGGAGTTAATTTTCCACACGTTGCTCTGAATGCACAATAATACAGTGAAAGATGTTAGTTCATTAGAAGGGTTCCTACATTTCTACAGTTTCTTTTAGGGATTGAGGTATCTTGTCCCACTGTGCTTTGATCAGTAAGGCAGGATGATGCTCAAAATGACCAGTAGTTGCTTTTGCTGCAATCTTGTAGTCTCGGCAATCTTTGCCCCATTTCAATACTGCCTGAAATTTTATACATGGGAAGAAAAATGTTATTTCCATTCTTAGGACATGGCAAAATTATCAACAGAAGGTCTTTTCTTTATGTAGCACCCCAACACATCTCTCAGAAATATCTCATTTGTATTTCTTGTGCACTAAACATTACTTTGAAGTACAGTGGCTTAGTACACAGCAGATCCAAGATCCAACGAACATTCATTAGATGAATGTGCAGTTGATCTGTCCTCGATGGTATTGATTCAGGGAAGAATGTTAGAAGGAGAACTCCCAACTCTTCTTCAAATAGTGCCGTGGGATCTTTAATGCCAATCTGAAGAGGCTGATGTGGCCCTCAGCTCAAAACCTCATCTGAAGACTAGCACCTGTAACAGTGCAGCACTCCCTCTGTACCCTACTGGAGTGTCAGTTTAGACAATGTACTCAGGTCCTGCAGTGGGGGCTTAAACCCATAGCCCTTTGGTGTAGAAGCAGGCATACCACCAACTGAGCCATTCTGACAATTCCAAGCTAATTCTTCTGGTGAAGATGAATTTTGTTGTTGTTTTCAAGAAGCCTGAAAGAAGTCATTACTGCTTTGTTCTGTCTGTATAATCATTGCCTATAGCAGGTTCACCTAGTCTGTATAATAAGATTGTACAATAATAAGCCTTAAGACCATCCTCTGAACTATGAACTCTTTCTAATGCATCTATATCCCTTATTGAGGTGCAGTGTTGATTATCCTACCTCAAAGAAAGGATATCGATGGATGAGGAACGATTCGGAGGACAGCAATATCCTAACCGTAGGGGACTAAGTTATGAAGATAGACTCAAATGTCAATTTATTTCCCTGGAGCAAGGGGAGACATGGTCATGAAATCAGAAATGATGGAAAGGAGTCTATTTGGCTGATCGTGTCTGTGCTCTTCAACTGGAACTATACTGTGGACAGTTCTGGTCTCCATATTACAAAAAGGATATAGAGGCACTGGAGAAGGTGCAAAAAGATTTATAAGGTTGCTACCAGAACTGAAAGGTTATACCTATCAGGAAAGATTTAACAGGCTGGGACTCTTTTCTCTAGAAAAGAGAAAGCTGAGGGCTGACCTAATAGAGGTCTTTAAAATTATGAAAGGGCTTGATAGGATAGAGGTAGAGAAGATGTTTGCACTTGTGGGGGAGCTCAAAACTAGGGGTCATAAATATAAGAGAGTCACTAATAAATCCAATAAGCAATTCAGGAGAAACTTCTTTACTCAGAGTGTGGTGAGATTGTGGAACTTGCTACCACGTGGACTGGTTGAGGTGATTAGCATAGATGCATTTAAGGGGAAGCTAGTTAAGTACATGAGGGAGAAAGGAATAGAAGGATATGCTGATAGGGTTAGATGAAGTCGGATGGGAGGAGGCTTGTGTGGAGCATAAACACCGGCGTGGACCTGTTGTGCCGAATGGCTTGTTACTGCGTTGTAAATTCTATGTAATCCTGCCCTTTTCCTGTATCCTTTTATAATCCTCCTTTTCAAATACAAGTCTTTAAAATAATGAAAGATATAGATAGGGTTGAAATGGACAAGTATTTAACTTGGATACTGAGTGCAGGACTGAGTACGAAACTCAAAAGCATTGAGCAAGGATTGAGATTAGATTTTTTTCCCGATGGGATAGAGAAACAGATTCCAAGAGAAGGAAGTTCTCAGTAGTGCTGTTAAAATCTAACCCTCAATTGTCATCTTCATCAGGAATTAATCCAGTTCCTTTTTACATGTACCAACTGACCCTGGATCAGCCAGCCCCTACCCCCCTCCCTCTGACAGGCTGTTCCACATCCACTATCCTGTGGGAAAATAAGTTTTTTTTCCTAATCCATGAAGCAGCTCAGGAAAAAAAAAAGAGGAATTATGAACCATAGAGGTAGGCCCAATCCACAGTGAGTGCTGCAAACATGCATATGTTGTCTATGTTTTTGATTACATTGCAAAGCTATTGGTGTTTGGTTCTCATGGAAAAAACGGACAGAAATTTTAATCGATTCTCAAGATGTGGGCATCACTGGCAAGGCCAGAATTTATTACCCAGCCCTAGTTGCCCTGTACAACTGAGAATGGCTTGTTAGGCCACTTCAGAGGGGATTAAAGAGTCAACCACGTTGGTGTGGAACTGGATTCACTGAGATCACACAGCAGGTTTCCTTCCCATTAACGAACCACTTGGGTTTTTACGACAATCCAAAAGCTTTATGGTCACTTTTTTACTGACGCCAGCTTTTTATTTCCAGATTTTTTAAAAACTAAATTCAAATTCTCATGGTGGGATTGGTACTCACATTTTACTGGATTACCAGTCTAGTAGCATAACCACTACACTACAGTATTCAGTGAGCAAAGAAGGTAATGCCCAAAACACAAGGAAAACGCTAATGAAAGAGGAACTGTATTTATTCGGGTAACTTTGTGAGGCTCTGCTCGGGGTGTGGAGCCTGGCTAGATATGAGTGTGGGCCAGAGATATGACAACACTATTACTGTCCCAATTGTCTGACCCATGCTCACTGCTACTGTGCCAGCAGCAGGGCTATGGGGAAATTACCTCTATTTGGCCCTGGATTTCGGGAATAGCAGCCCCTTTGTATCTACAATATGATGCTCCAAGCACTGATAAAGGAACAGGAGTAGGCCATTCGGTCCCTCGGGTCTGCCTCGCCATTCAATTAAATCATGGCTGATCCGCACCTCAACTCCGTTTACCCGCCTTGGCTCCATATCCATTGATATCCTTACCTAAGTAAAAATCTAGCGATCTCAGTCTTGAAAGCTCCAATTGTCCCAACATCCACAGCCTTTTGGGGAAGCGAGTTCTAGATTTCTACTAACCTTTGCGTGAAAAAGTGCTTCCTGATTTCACTCCTGACCGGTCTTGGTCTAATTTTAAGATTATGTCTCCTCGTTCTTGACCCAAGACCAGAGGAAATAATCTCTCCATATCTACCCTATCGCATCCTTTTAACATTTCAAACACTTAACATTTTAAACACTAAAAATCCAGCAGACCTTAGTAAAGAAAAAGTACTGGAGAAATTAATGGGACTAAAAGCCCACAAATCCCCTGGACCTAATGGCTACATCCTAGCCTTCTAAAAGAGGTGGCTGCAGAGATAGTGGATGCATTGGCTGTAATCTTCCAAAATTCCTTAGATTCTAGAATGGTCCCAGTGGATTGGAAGGTAGCAAATGGAGCACTGCTATTCAAGAAAAGGGGGGAGAGAGAAAACAGGGAACTACGGGCCAGTTAATCTGACATTGGGAAAATGCTGGAATCTATTATTAAAGACATGGTAATGAGGCAATCATAATATGATTAGGCAGAGTCAACATGGTTTTATGAAAGGGAAATCATGTTTGACAAACCTATTACAGATTTTTGAGGATGTAACTAGTAGGGTAGATAAAGGGGAGTCAGTGGAAGTAGTATATTTGGATTTTCAAAAGGCATTCGATAAGGTGCCACACAAAAGGTTGTTACATAAGATGAGGGCTCATGGGGTTGGGGATAATATATTAACATGGATAGAGGATTGGCTAATGGATAGAAAACAGAGAGTAGGAATAAACGGGTCATTTTCAGGTTGGCAGGCTGTAACTAGTGGAGTGCCACAAGGATCCGTGCTTGGGCCTCAGCTATTTATAATCTATATTAATGACTCAGATGAAGGGACCGAGTATAATGTATCCAAATTTGCTGACGATACAAACCTAGGTGGGAAAGTAAGCTGTGAGGAGGATGCAAAGAGTCTGAAAAGGGATATAGACAGATTAAGTGAGTGGGCAAGAAGGTAGCAAGTGGAGTATAATATGGGAGGTTATTCACTTTGATAGGAAGAATAGTAAAACAGAATTTTTTTAAATGGTGAGAAACTATTAAATGTTGGTGTTCAGAGGGATTTGGGTGTCCTTGTTCACAAAACACAGAAAGTTAACATGCAGGTGCAGCAAGCAATTAGGAAGGCAAATGGTATGTTGGCCTTTATTGCAAGGGGCTTGGAGTACAAGAGTAAGGAAGTCTTGCTACTATTGTACAAGGCTTTGGTGAGACCACACTTGGAGTACAGTGTACAGTTTTGGTCTCCTTACCTATGAAAGGATATACTTGCCTGAGAGCCGGTGCAATGAAGCTTCACTAGATTGATTCCTGGGATGAGAGGGTTGTCCTATGAGGAGAGATTGAGTAGAATGGGCCTATACTCTCTGGAGTTTAGAAAAATGAGAGGTGATCTCATTGAAACATATAAGATACTGAGAGGGCTTGACAGGTTAGATGTTGTGAGGCTGTCTCCTCTGGCTGAAGACTCTAGAACTATGGGGAACCATTTAAGACTGAGAAGAGGAGAAATTGAGGGTTGTAAATCTTTGGAAATCTTTGCCCCAGAGGGCTGTGGATGCTCAGCCGTTGAATATATTCAAGGCTGAGATCGATAGAGTTTTGGACTCTAAGGGAATCAAGGGATATGGGGTTGTTCAGGAAAGTGGAGTTGAGGTCGAAGGTCAACCATGATCTTATTGAATGGTGGCGCAGGCTCGAGGGGCCGTATGGCCTACTCCTGCTCCTATTTCTTATGTTTTTATGTTCTTAAGGAATAAAAATGGATTGTGACTTATTTAGTCACCATTATCTAGGTGCTATGTTGAAATGTAACAGACTTTGATGAGCCTATGTGTTAATACAGTTGTACATTACCACTGCTCTGTGTGCATTGGGCATCTCAGCGTCAACACAAGCTCTCCAGCTGCCTCCTTCTTCAAGTTCATCTACAAACAGTTGCACTGCTCGCTGCTCCATTGAGTTATCCATGTACACGTTTGCCTGGTAGCCTTTCCCTTTGCCATCAGTTGTTATGGCTTGGGTTAGCAATGAGAATATTGGTGGCACTGAGTCTCCAAGGAACAAGGACTGGAGGTAGAAAAATGAAATCAAGAACATACGCGATGTTATTCAGAAATATTAATGTTGAATGGAGTTGATTTATGCTATTGTTCTTTGAGACTTAATCAACAACAACAACAACTTGCAGTTATAAAGCATCTTTAACATTGTAAAAATGTCCCAAGGTGCTTCACATAGAGACTAGGACAGGCGACCAAAAGCTTGGTCAAAGAGGTAGGTTTTAAGGAGTGATTTAAAAGGAAGAAGGAGAGGTTTAGGGAGGCAATTCCAGAGCCTAGGGCCTAGGCAGCTGCTGGCAGGGCCGCCAATGGTGGAGCGATAAAAATTGGGGATGCAGAAGAGGCCAGGATTGGAGGAGTGCAGAGAACTCAGAGAGTTGTAGGGCTGGAGGAGATTACAGAGATAGGGAGAGGCGAGGCCCTCAGGCAGGGCTTGTGCCGGGATTTAGGTGTGGAAACAGGCACTGGGGCCTTAAATTGGCTCGTGGTGTTGGGGGAGAGGGAGGGAGGAAAGCACCTCTCCCTGGATTCTCCTACACTCCTCTTCGATATTTGGGCTGGCCCTAGGACCACCGCAGATCGTCTAGCTCAAACCCTTATACTCAGTTTCTTCGGGCGCCGCTCTGCTGAGGTGCCTGACGTTCGACCAATGAGGCAAATGAGGCAGGAAGCTGGGAACATCTGCCCCGCCACATTACCATCGAACACCGGGCCAGCCTCTAGCCCAGATGCAGGACCGGCAACATAACTTTGGCAAACCGCAGGAAATCCCAGGAGAGTGTAGCTGGTTTGGAGATGGATGTAACAGGTCTTCACCCCTCTTTCCAGTTTGCTGCGACCTGGGAACTGAATGTTTTCCAGGTGCTGCAATGAGGAAAATCGCCTCAGAAAATGGTGACATGGGGGTAATTTTTGGGGTTAAGATTTTCTAAGATCCAGTGTAAGGAGGAAATCTCTCCCTTAAATATTGGTACAGTCCCCACCATTTATAGCAGGTGCGTTGGCACGAATGCGGTTTGCCCGCTATATGCGATGGCCGGTATAACGGGGTAGCGCTATGACAGTGCTCCACTATATACTGTAGAACACTATTGAAGATATTAGTCATGTTTGCTACTGCAGTTGTTGCTTAGTACAAACTGTAACCCCACACCACTTATAGGGGATTAGAAGGGCTCAAGTATACAAGAGATAATTGAACTTTAAAGAGGTGCTATTTACTTCTGATTGTTCGTGCTTCAATGTACCTTAATGGGGTGCTATTTACTTATACAAAAGCAAAATACTGCGGATGCTGGAAATCTGAAATAAAAGCAGAAAATGCTGGAAATACTCAGCAGGTCAGGCAGCATCTGTGGAGAGAGAAACAGTTAAAGGTCATCGACCTGAAACATTAACTCTGTTTCTCTCTCCACAGATGCTGCCTGAACTGCTGAATGTTTGCAACATTTTCTGTTCTTACTTGCTATTTACTAATATTAGAATAGCATAGACACATTTAAGGGGAAGCTGGGTAAGTAAATGAAGGAGAAAGGAATAGAAGGATATGTTGATAGGGTGAGATGAAGTAAGGTGGGAGGAGACTTGTGTGGAGCATAAATGCCAGCATAGACAAGTTGGGCCGAATGGCCTGTTTCTGTGCTGTAGACTCGATGTAACTCGATGTTCCACACACCTGAATTTTTTTCTCTCCTCCTTAACCCAGAGGCATTGAGGACAGCTGCCAACTGCCTGAGATCACTTGACTCAGCACAGACCAGAGATATGTACACCTCATTGAATGCTGCAATTCCCCATAAGTCATTGGCTGAGCCTTTACCAAATCTTTTTAAGCATTTACCTGCTGCGATGAAGATGAAGATGAGCTGGAGAAACTCATTCTGGACTCCGAACTGGATTCAGATGATGACTCGAAGCTTAATCGCCCTTTGTTTTGTGACTGAAATCAAAGATCATCCGAATTAACAAAATGTGGGGACTTTACAAAATAACTTGCACATATATAAAAAATCAAAAGCAAAGTACTGCGGATGCTGGGAATCTGAAATAAAAACAGAAAATGCTGGAGAAGCTCAGCAGGTCAGGCAGCATCTGTGGAGAGAGAAACAGAGTTAACGTTTCAGGTCGAAGACCTTTCGTCAGAACTGGAAGATGTGAAAAGAGTTAAAGTTTTTGAGCAAATACAGAGCCAGGGAAAGGGGAGGGAGGGAGGGGAGGGGAGGAAAGAACAAAAGGAAAGGTCTCTGATAAGGTGGAGGGCATGAGTGATTAAATGACAAAAGGGATGATGGTGCAAGGCAAGGAGGGTGGTAATGGGACAGGTTAAGAAACAAAAGATTGATCAGGAGTAGCTGTAAATGGCAGCAGCAGAACCATTACCAGCACTAGCTGACCGAAAAAATGGGAGCAGTGGTTATGATCTGAAGTTATTGAAATCAATTTTGAGTCCGGAAGGTTGTAAAGTGCCTAAACAAAAGATGAGGTGCTGTTCCTCGAGCTTACCCTGAGCTTCATTGGAACAGTGTAAGAGGCCAAGGACAGAGAGGTCAGAGTGGGAGTGGGAAGGGGAATTGCATATATAAGCACCTTTCATGTTCTGAGGTTATCCCAAAGCATTTCACAGCCAATGAATTATGGATTTAGAAGTGTAGTCACTGTTGTCGTGTAGGCAAATGCAATGGTCAATTTGTGCACAGAAAGGTCCCACAAACAGGAAATGAGATAAACGATGAGCTAATCTATTTTGGTGGTGCTGGTTGAAGGATAAATATTGGTTAGGATGCTGGTAGAACTTTCTGCTTCAAATAGTGGCATGGGATCTTTTACATTCACCTGAACAAGTATTCCTCTATGGTTTAACATCTCATCCGAAAGATGGCACCTCTGACAATGCGGTACTCCCTCAGTACTGCGCTGAAGTGTCAGCCTAGATTACTGCCGGAAAATGACTAATTCCAGCTCCTAACTCTGTCGGCGTTACTTTGTCGGAAGTGCAGTGGAAAACCTGTTTACAGAGCTCGGGGTGAATTAGGGTGCTCAGATTGCGAACAGTCTGGTTCAGCCTGAGACAGCACCAGGGAGGGGGATGGAATCGGTGGAAAGGGTTTATTGTAGGAGCCGAAGATCATAATTTCTGTCTTCTTAATGTTTAACTGGAGGAAATTGCGGAACAGCCAGGACTGGATGTCAGAAAAGCAGTCTGACAACACAGAGGCAATGGAGGGGTTGAGAAAGGTGGTGGAGAGGTACAGCTGGGTATAGTCATGATACGCATAGAACTTGACCCCATGTCTTCAGCTGATGTTCCCATTTTCAGCATGTGGATGAGGAAGAAGAGGGAGGTCAAGGATATATCCTTGGAGGACTCCAGATGTAATGTTGCAGGACTGGGAAGAGAAGCCATTGCTGGTTGGATAGGTAAAAGTGGAACCAAGGGAGGGCAGTCTCATTGAGTTGAACAGTGGAGGAAAAGCATTGGAGGAGGAATGTATGGTTGACTGTGTCAAAGATCGCAGAGAGGCCAAGAAGGACAACCTCTTTATAGAGTCATAGAGTCATAGAGTTATACAGCACAGATAGAGGCCCTTCGGCCCATCGTGTCCGCGCCGGCCATCAGCCCTGTCTACTCTAATCCCATATTCCAGCATTTGGTCCGTAGCCTTGTATGCTATGGCATTTCAAGTGCTCATCCAAATGCTTTATATAGCACCATGTGTTCTTTTACATCCATCTGAACAGGCAGACAGGGCCTTGTTTTAACATGTCTTAAATCATGGTATCATAGTAGGTACAGCACAGGAGGAGGCCATTTGGCCCATCGTGCCTTTGCCGGCACTTGGAAAGAGCTATCCAATTAATCCCACTACCCTATTCTTTCCCCATAACTTTATAAATTTTTTTCCCCACAAGTATTTATCCAATTCCCTTTTAAAAGTTACTCTTAAATCTGCTTCCACCACCCTTTCAGGCAATGTAATCCAGATCACAGCAACTCGCTACGTAAAAAAATGTTCTTTTGCCAATCACCTTAACTCTGTGTCCTCTGGTTGCCGACCCTTCTGCCACTGGAAATAGTTTCTCCTAATTTGTTCATGATTTTGGACATCTCAATCAAATCTCTTCTTAACCTTCTCTGCTCTAAGAAGAACAAGCCCAGATTCTCCGGTCCATCCACGTAACTGAAGGCCCTCATCCCTAGTACCATTCGAGTAAATCTCTTCTGCACCCTCTCTAAGGCCTTGACATCCTTCCTAAAGTGTGATGCCCAGAATTAAACACAATACTCTAGCTGGGACCTAACCTGTGTTTTATAAAGGTGTAGCATAATTTCCTTGCTTTTGTTTTAACATGCGAATGATACCATGTTCAACAATGCACGGCTGCCTGACCACTACACTAAAGTGTCAACTGAGATAATGACCCTGATTTTCAAAGGAAATTTCGGGTATGTTGGGGGCAGGGGGGCTGTGAAAATCGGGGAAATCTCGAGCGGGTGAGGAAGCCAACCCCAGCCCGCCGACTTGAAGGGATTCGCAAAATTTCACATGTTCCCCCCACCCTGAAGATTCATTGGAGTTATTAAAGAAACCCTGGTGTGACTGTTTTAAAAAATCCAAGGTCTCTCAAAATGGCTGCAGTCAGACACATGGCCGAGGACCGGCAGATTTGAAATTGCATTCTCAACAACTCGGCAGGCTTCGTGTTTCAGACAGGTTTCTTTAAACAATGCAGCTGCATTCTAGCCCTGAGGCAAGCTATCAACATGGCCGGCCAACACATCAAAATTCGAGCAGGAAGTGATCGCAGGACAAAAGGTGAACCATCAAGGTACATTCGGAACAATGGTAAAGCAGTTAGCGAACAGATCGATACAGGAACCGGCCATTATGTAAATGGGCCAGAAATTAGGTACTTTGTCTTAAAGCAGTTATGGAACTCAGAAATACAGGAATTGGCCATTAATGTAAATGGGCCAGAGATGGGGTCCTTTGTCTTACGTTTCGTGCTTAAATCAAACAATGAAGCAAGCTGATGAGGTATGAAAAAAACCTGTTACCAAGAGGGTATAACTGGGCTGCCCAGTATCTCTCTCGCTCTTTTTTCTCTTCGCCTGGTGGCCGGAGTCCTGCTGCCTGCTCGCAACCAAGAAGGAAGGCCATCCAGTAAACCTCGCAAACACATGTCGACGGCAGCAGCAGGAGGCCAGGCCTTTTCATCTGTTTCACCGGTGAGCATTAATTTTCTGGTCGCCACAAGACAACCTAGCATAGGTCTAAGGGTGGGGGGTTAAAAGGGATATTGCTAAAATTGTGATTTTAGAATTTTCCCTCGATGTGTCCGTTTCTTCCACTCCGATAAGTGTAAGACTGTATTACATCCATAGCGATTTATTTCTTTTATCTTCTGTGTTATACTGTTTACCTTGTAGTTTTAGTTTTCTTATTAATAAACATTGTTTTTCCTTGTACCAATCCACTGGTCTGTTTGTCTGTCTTTGTTACCACTCGATAAGTCCTCAGCTCAGAATCAGGAAGGGGTAAGCGATTCGCAACCGCACTGCGGGCAGGGCAGCTCAGGAAAACATAACTGGCTGACCTATTATAAGCCCGAGAAACAGTAAAAAAAAGAAACCCCTTACAGACTTCCGAGTTTCCCACAGGTGTCTGCGCGGATGCGGAAGTCCCACCGTTCTCCCTCTCCAATCTCCCCCTCTCCCACCTTCGATGTCTCCCTCTCCGATCTCCCCCTCTCCCACCCTCGATGTCTCCCTCTCCGATCTCCCCCTCTCCCACCCTCGATGTCTCCCTCTCCGATTGCCCCCCCGACCTCCCACTTCCCCCCCCCTGACCTCCCCCCCCCCCCCACCCCGACCTCCCACTCTCCCCCCCCGCCCCAATCGATCTTCAGTGCCCTCCACTCTCTGTTCCAGAGCCGGATGACGTCTCTCTCTCTCTCTCTCACTCTCTCTTTCTCTCCTCCCCCACCCTCGGCATTGCAGCTCCTGTCAGCAGCCAGCCTGTCAGTCAGGCTGGCAGCTGGGCGCGAAACCCAGAAACAACTTTAATGACCATCAATTACATCGCGATCGCGTCAGAAAAGGTAAATTTTTAAATTCAGGTTTGTCACGTGCACCTTCACCCCCCCCCGCTGCCAACCCGCCACCATTTCAAAATTGAGCCCAATGAGTAGGACTTGGACCCACAGCCCTCTGATTCAGGGGTGAGAGTGAGGCAAGCTGAAAAGTAAAATGGGAACTGCTCAATTATTAGTTCCAAGCAGGAAAAACCGGTTTAATAAATGAAATGTTTCTCCATATTAAACCACACTGGTTACACAAACAAGATATTTGTTGGTCCTTAAATATATCATACCAGGTTAACATAAGATGGCTTGAAACGAAGCTGGAAGATGTTTGCATTGGCTGATCCCTATAATAATAAACAAAAAAGAGTATTGTTAAAAAAATACTTTGTTACATCCCGAAGCATTGTGGTTAGATGAATGTGCCAGTGAAATTGCACCGAAAGATTTTACCTGTTCTGATGATTTTGAGCTGGAGGCCCAGGTACTGTGGCCCTCCTCAGATCTGTGCATAATGGTTGAGTTTGTTTTGGTATACTTAAGGGTGCATTTACCATCTTTACATCTTTTGCTGATGCTGATGCGACGCTTTGTGGATGGCCGTTTATTTACTGTCTTGCGGTGCCTAACCGTTGAGCTGCTGGAGGTACCAGCTCTCGGTGAAGAGCTAAATAGCCCATGTCTGGCGTGCTTGCTGTGGCGATGCATTGATTGATCCGCTGATGAGATAGAGGAGGTCGACTGATGTGTTATTAGCCTCGGTGATCCCCGATTAGGACCACGATGACCATGATCGCCGTCTCTGCTCTCTGCTTTTGGTGCGTATTGATGCTGATTGCTCGTGTGCTCTTTCTTATTTTCATCAGGTTGTCTGGTGAAACCTGTTGACCTTCTGCTTGATGTCTGGGAACTTGATGCCGAGCTGCTCATGGTATATTTGTGTTCTCTTTTAGCCTGTTGACAAAATAACTCATTTGTGAAAAAGATTTCTGGTGGAAAAATAGAAACAAACATTCCCAATGGCAAAAACCAAAACCTGCTTGTGGCTCCACAAACATGAGCTCATGTAAAACTCTGCTGTCCGTATCCTGACTTGCACCAAGTCCCGTTCACCCATCACCCCTGTGCTCGCTGACCTACATTGGCTCCCAGTCCAATTTTAAAATTCTCATCCTGGTATTCAAATCCCTCCATGGTCTTGCCCCTCCCTATCTCTGAAACCCTCCAAAAAAAATCTATGCTCATCCAATCCTGGCCTCGTGTGCATCTCCCACTTCTTATGCCCCACCACTGGCGGCCAGGCATTCAGGCTTCTAGGCCCTAATCTCTGGAATTCTCTCGCCAAACCTCTTTGCCTCTTCACCTCCCTCTCCTCCTTTAAGATGCTGCTTAAAACCTACCTCTTTGACCAAACGTTTGGTCACTTGTCCTAATGTCTCCTCCTTTGGCTGGGTGTCAATTTTTGTCTGATTACTCTCCTGTGAAGCGGCTTGGGAAAGAGGCAATAAGCCCATTGTGTGGCTTTGTACTGTACTGAGTCTCTGCAGGCTCTAGTCAGTCAACTCGGCCCGAGAGTAGTTCAGATCTGATTACCAAGCAAACAAGTTGAATGCTTGCAACGAAAGAGAACTTGTCACCTATATAGGTCAGAAGTTTACATCATTGTCCAGCTAAATTTCAATCAGTATCTTTTGCTCTCTTACAATGCTGTGACATACCATCAGGTCTAAAACCCATTGTCCAATTTGCATCTTATTTGGGTAGCAATTGCTCAAAAGCGGAAAAGCTTGGTTTGGGAAAGGAAAACAACTGAATGATATTGCTTCAGCATCTCAACAGGCCATAGCACAACAATCCTTCACTGCTGTTGTATATTACCGCAGTAGCGTCTAGCAGCAACTGCCTGCCAGTAAGTTAATCTCAACATGTGGATTTATAACTGTTATCTTCTTGTAAACAAGCTACTAACGTTCTTATCATTAAATGATAGGACTACAGTCTCCCCGGATGGCTCAGCTGGTTAAGTCAGAACAGGAGAATCTTGGGTTAGGTCCCCACTCTGTGATGTGTTAGTTAGGGGTGAAATAGGAACACAATAGTTGGCCTCAGGGCACAGCTTAAGTTAGGAAGGCAAATCATCCGAAGTTGCCAACCTAACGACTATTCAATGTGGAGGTCAGGCTAGGATTAGGTTCAGTGTCAGTGTCCTTTGGGGGTCACATAACCTTCAGATCCTCACTGGACAGGCCCACACATTAAGAAAGTAAGGTGATGGAGAGCAACTGTACCACCACAGGGAGTTAATACCTTCAGTGGAGCAGGAGGGGATGGGGGAAAAGACAAACAATATCTCAACTGAAAGACAGTAACACCTGCAAAGCAGCACTCCTTCAGTACTGCGCTGGAGTATCAGTCTAGATTATGTATTCAAGTCTTGGGAGGTAATTTTGACTTTGGACAATAGTGTAAAACACGTGATATCGGCTCGGTGGCCTTTTAAACACCTTTCCCAATTTTCGTTTCAATTGAAGTCAAAATTATCCCCTTGAAGTGAGGATTAACCCACAACCTTCTGATTCATAGGCAAGAGTGCAAAGATAGGGCAATAGTCTTTAGAAGTAAAAGGACAGAGGAAGGGGCTTTGCCCTGTTATAGAAGGATATTTACCTGCTTTGCACGATAGAATTTGTTCAATTTCAGGAGGGCTAATTTATCCTCGGACTGTGTTGTTTCTGTATCACTCCTGTTTCTCTTCTTCATCAAGTGACTTACTTTTGCAATGAATTGGTCCGCTGTTTGCATCTTGAGTTCTAGTTGTAACTTTTTGATTGCGTTTGGCGTAATAACTACAAACAAAAAAAAAATCTCTGCTAATGTGTTCAATATGTAAGTCCTTAAGACCTGAAAGCAAAGAGGTGAACTCTCAAGTTTTTTTTATTCGTTCACGGGATGTGGGCGTCGCTGGCGAGGCCAGCATTTATTGCCCATCCCTAATTGCCCTTGAGAAGGTGGTGGTGAGCCGCCTTCTTGAACCGCTGCAGTCCGTGTGGTGACGGTTCTCCCACAGTGCTGTTAGGAAGGGAGTTCCAGGATTTTGACCCTGGAGTCCAGCTTTCCTGCAGTTATAATGTCACTTTTTTGTCACTGCCAATGGTGTTTCTGCTTCACAGTCACGCAAAAGTGATAGCATAACTCTGGAGATGGGTCCCAACCTGATTCATAGGAACACTGGGACAGGAGTAGGCCATTCAGCCTCTTGGGCCTGCTCCACCATTCAATTAGATTATGGCTGATCTGTACCTCAACTCCATTTACCCGCCTTAGCTCCATATCGTTTGATACCCTTACCCAACAAAAATCTATCAATCTCCATCTTGAAAACTCAAATTGTCCCAGCATTAACCCGATTGCATTAAAAAAACTGCCAACCCAAGAAGCCTGGAATTTCCCTGGATCTGGCAACAGTGTAAGTTTGTACTTTACTCTCAGCGTATCAATGTTAGGCTCACCTTCTGTTGTGGAATATACAGTGGGCCTTTCCTGATGGATCAGTGAGTCTATCCAGTGAGTAACTAAACCACTCAGACCAGGAAAGCCCCAGGTTCAATTTCCAGTCTATGCGGGAGTAGTAATAGGGGGGCTACAATTGTACCCCTGGGTAAGAGGGGAACATCAGCCATGGTTTCAGCCCCTAATCATTATTCAGTGACTCTTGTTGGAAAGTGCACGTCCGAATTGGGCTTGGCTGTGACGACCCTTCATGATGAAAGGTTGGCCGACATTCATTGTCCGGGCTCACACGTGATGAATGGTCACTTGGGTGAGGTACTGGAGGGTGACTGTGGAGCCACACCCCAGCAGGAAGTCAATGCCTTCAGCAGAAGAGGGAAAAAATTGGCCAGTAAAAAAAAACATAAACGTCTAGAGTGCTACTTAGAGCAGAGAAGACTAAGAGGAGATTTAATAGAGGTGTTCAAAATTATGAGGGGTTTTGATAGAGTAAATAAGGAGAAACTATTTCCAGTGGCAGGAGAGTCGATAACCAGAGGAAAACAGATTTAAAAATAATTGGCGAAAGAACCAGAGGGGAGATGAGAATTTTTTTTCGCAGTGAGTTGTTATGATTTGGAATGCACTGCCTGAAAGGGGGATGGAAGCAGATTCAATAGTAACTTTTAAAAGGGATTAAACATATACTTAAAAAGGAAACATTTTCAGGGCTATGGGGAAAGAGCAGGGGAGTGGGACTAATTGGATAGCTCTTTCAAAGAGCCGGCATGGGCACGATGGGCTGAATGGCCTTCTTCTGTGCTGCATGAATCTGTGCTACCTTTACCATTGCCTTTACCTGGATTGATTGTGACTTCAATTGATTTCTCTCCAAGCACTTTGTACAACGGGGAGTTGGTGGCGAAGGCAATGTTTTCTGCACTGGTTTTGTAACAAACTTCAAATCCGAATGTATTGGCCTTCGCACAAGCCTGGTGGACGGTTGGGCTTGGTATGTCTGGTGTATCTTCAGCAGTGCACACAGATCCCCGTGGTATGGTAAGAGGCAACACTGTCTCCTGTAACACAACCCCAATTTAAATCAGTTGTAGCAATCCACAATTCAACCCTGCCCAAGGAGAAAGCAATAAAGGGTTTTATTTACCATCACTTGCTCGTGATTTGCCGATGAATTCTTTGCTAATCTGAAATTTCTGTTCACCGTTCCAAACTTATGAATTGGGGTCACTTTTGCTGCAGCCAAATCTTCAATATTTCTTGAGAAGGCAAAAGCCCGTGACCTATATAAGAATAGAAGTAAAGGCCATTGGGGTCACCAATCTCACTGCATCTAGAGTCCATATGCAATTCCTCTGCGTGTAAGCCATGGCTCAGTTAGTAGCACTCTTGCTTCTGAGTCACAAGGTTGTGGGTTTAAGTCCCACTTCAGAGACTTGAGCACAAAATCTAGTCTGACACTCTAGTGCAGTACTGTCAGAGACACCGTCTTTAGGATGAGACGTTAAACCACGGCCATGTCTGCCCTCTCAGGTGGAAGTAAACCATTCCATAGCATTATTTCGAAGAAGTGCAGAGGAGTTCCCCCTAGTAGCCTGGCCAATATTTATCCCTCTACCAACATCACCAAAACAGATTATCTTGTCATTTATCTCATTGCTGTTTGTGGGACCTGGCTGTGTGCAAATTAGCTGCCGCATTTCCTACATTACAACTGTGACTACACTTCAAAAGTACGTAGTTGGCTTTAAAGTGCTTTGCAACATCCTGAGGTCATGTAAGGCCCTATATAAATGCATGTCTTTCTTTTTCTTTTCTTTCTTTAAGTTCCTTCATCTTTCCTATCATAGAATCATAGAATATTACAGCACAGAAGGAGGCCTTCGTCCAATCATGCCTGTGCTGGCTCTTTGAAAGAGCTATCCAATTAGTCCACTCCCTTGCCCTGACCCCATAGCCCAGCAAATTTTTCCTTTTCAAGTATATATCCAATTTTCTATTGAAAGATACTATTGAATCTGCCTTCCACCACCCTTTCAGGTAGTGCCTTCCTGAAAAACAAAATCAAACAGTTCTGTTAATATCTCTCTAACCCTCCTCGCCCTCCCTTCTCAATAGATAGCGATCCAGTTTCTCTTTAAAAGTGTCAATCAACTCCAAATATCTGCTGTAAGGGTTCCACATGCCTACGAACCAGTGCTCTAAATGTCGACTTTAAATACGCCATATAAACATCCATGCCTTTGCTACTTCTAGACTCGACCATTCCACTGCTCTCCTGACCAGTCTCCAATTTTCCACCCTCAATAAACTTGAGCTCATCCAAAACCCTGCTGCCCATATCCTAATTGGCACCAAGTCTCATTCACCCATCGCCCCTGTGCTCGCTGACCTACATTGGCTCCAGTCAGTCAATGCCTCAATTTTAAAATTCTCATCCTCGTGTTCAAATCCCTCCATGACATCGCCCTTCCCTATTTCTGTAACCTCTTCCAGCCCTACAGCCCTCTGAGATCTCTGCGCTCCTCCAATTCTGGATTCTTGTTCATCCCCTATTTCCTTCGCTCCTCCATTGGCGGCCATGCCTTTAGCCATCCAGGCCCTATCCTCTGGAATTCCCACTCTAAACCTCTCCACCTCTTCACCGTTCTCTCCTCTTTTAAGATGCTGCTTTAAACCTACCTGCTGGACCAATGTCTCCATCTTTGGCTCGGTGTCAATTTTTGAGTGATTACGCTCCTGCAAAGCCTTAAGATTTTTTACTACGGTAAAGGCGCTATATAAATGCAACAGGTTATAAAAAACTGCCATAAAAAAATGACCTTTAGTGCAAATGGGTAGGTTTCTGTTACCTGGCAGAGAACAGCTTATACTCTTGTTGCCATGGGGGGGTTTCAATTTTGACGTTGCCATTCTTCAAGTGTACTCTCGCAGTAAAGTTCGCAGGGATGGCAGTGTTTGTTTTCAACTGCACTTCCACTCCTGTCTGAATCAAAGGCGTGTTTATTCCCATGATGGCTATAACATCTTTGACTGAACTGGAGGGGATAAAGAAAAAAAGAAGTACTGCGATGCAATACTGCAGGAAACAAAGTTGAAAAAAAATTGGGTCAAGGGGGTGGAAATCAGTAGATTAAAAACGTTTATCCGTTTCACCCGGCGGTTTAATTACATTTGTCTGACTGTTCTGCGAAATAAATACCTTGGGGTGAGCTGAGCATCAAGCTGAATGCTGGTATTCAGGAGCTGAGGTAGTGTAAAATTGGAAGGGACTGGTGTGAACCGCACTTTGGCTGTTGGAAGAGTTCAATAAGTAAAAATGAAAATGGTCATTTAGCTAACTGGCTTTATAGGAACATAGGAACATATGATCCAATAAATGATAAAACAAACTGCAAATGCTGGAACTCTGAAATAAAAGCAGAAAATGCTGGAAATACACAGCAGGTCAGTCAACATCGGAAGACTGGTGGATGTTTCAGGTAGGAGACCTTTGACAGAATTCACCAAAACAAAGATGGCGGGGAGGGTAAAGGTCACAAATCAAATATTCCACCTTTGCTTTGTTCAATCTTGTGGACGGCCTCTAATCAAAAGATAGATCTTTTACTATTATTCGAAAAAGTGAAGGGAATTCTCTCAGTGTTCTGGCCTGAATTCCTCCCTTAACAATACAGCCAAAAGTAGAGTCACTGGTCTTTCAAAATAGTTTTTCCGTTTGCCTACATAATAATAGCCACTGCACCTCAAAGTAGCCTATTAAATATGAAGCATTTTGAAGTGTTTTTAAAATGTTAAAAGCATTCGATAGGGTGGATACAGGGAAACTATTTCCTCTGGTGGCGGAATCAAGAACAAGGGGACATAATCTTATAATAAGGGCTAGGCCATTTAGGAGGGAAATCAGGAAGCACTTTTTCATACAAAGGGTAGTAGAAATGTGGACTTCTCTCCCCCAAAAGGCTGTGGATGCTGGGCACAATTGGAGCTTTCAAGACTGAAATTGATGGAGTTTTGTTAGGTAAGGGTATCAATGGATATGGCGCTAAGGCGGGGAAAATGGAGTTAAGATACAGATCAGCCATGATCTAATTGAATGGCGGAACAGGCTCGAGGGGTTGAATGACCTCCTCCTGTTCCTATGTTTCTGAAAAATGCAATAAGGCCCAATATAAATGCAAGTCTGCCTCTTTCTTTATTTCTTTCTCTCTCCCTCGGCTGCGTATTGGTTTCACATACCCTGTCACAACTATCCAAGAAATCATTACCCTGTACTGCAGCTGCTGAAACGACAGTGTAGTAAAACGCCAGCTCCAACGGCAGGCCGAGTGCTGTTGGCACAATGTGCCGAATCTCGGTTACCAGCAAGGGTTTAGTCCATTGTGTTGTGATTCCGCGCTGTAGCAGGTTTATCAATTTCTTTATTAGCCCGTCCTTTCTTGCTTGGTTGTTCATTAACTGTGCAAAAAATAAATGCAAATAAGAAAGAGTGCAAGGTGAGGGGAAGCAGCCCGGAGCCCTGAAGAGGTACGACATTTTTAGATCAGGCCCCTCTCATAGATTTTAAGTGGGGCACCATGGAGCTTTGGGGACTGAGCAACCCACATGAAGGGAAGGTGCCAGATTTTGCAGCCACTTGGTGCAAATTGTGTACTGGAGATGAACCCATAGTGACGTGAGTGTCCAATAGCCCCATGTAAATGAGGTGACCTTCCACTGACTCAGCAAAGCCCATTCTTGAGTTTCTAGCCATCCAAAACCCACATAGATGTTTACAGCACAGAAGAAGGCCATTCAGCCCATCGAGCCTATGGCGGCTCTTTATTGGAGCATTCCAGAACTAATTCCGCTACTCTGCTTTCTCCTCATAGCAGCTTCCTCTGCTTCAAATATTTATTTACATTTTCCTTAAAAGATTCAATGGTCTCTGTCTCAATCCCATGCTCCAACAACACTCTAAATAAATTTCTCCTAATCTCTCTCCTCACTCTCAGTGACAATTTTAAATTGATGATCCCTTATCACTGACTCCCCAACCAAAGGAAATAATCTTTTCCTATTCACTCTATTTCAAAAACCTCTAATAAATCTCCTCCTAGCCTTCTCTGCTACATTGGAAATAATCCCAGTATCTCAAGT
The DNA here is from genome assembly GCF_035084215.1 of Heptranchias perlo. NCBI lineage: Eukaryota > Metazoa > Chordata > Chondrichthyes > Hexanchiformes > Hexanchidae > Heptranchias > Heptranchias perlo. The sequence continues at coordinate 11,897,077 of NC_090333.1, read as the reverse complement.
CTCTCCTCATCCCTGGCATCATCCATTTCAATTGCATTGTTCATACCTTTACAGCCTCTTGAATATCATTCTGGTTAAGTTCGACAAAAGCAAGCTCTTGACCAAACAACTTGATGTAGGCGACCGCCAAGGGCTTAATTGTGGGCATTGGTTTCCATCCAGACACCTAGAGGGCAACAAAGATCGAAAGAAAGAGAAATCTGCAAAGGCTGTAAGTCTGAAACAAAAACTGAGAATGGCTAAGATTTCCAGCTTCCGAAGAGAAAAGAAAGGTAAATATTTCAGATGGTGTTTTGAGGAAGGGTTTACACCCGAGACGTTGCTCTGTCTTTTCCCTCTACACTTCCTCCATCACCGGTGCACTGTGGCTGCAGTGTGTACAATCTACAGGATGCACTGCAGCAACTCGCCAAGGCTTCTTCAACAGCACCTCCCAAACTGTGACCTCCATCACCTAGAAGGACAAGGGCAGCAGGTGTGTGGGAACACCATCACCTCCGAGTTCCCCTCTAAGTCACATGCCATCCGAACTTGGACATATATCGCCGTTCCTTCAACGTCGCTAGGTCAAAGTCCTGAAATTCCCTACCTAACAGCAGTGTGGGAGCACCTTCACCACACGGACTTCAAAAGAAAAAGGCGGCTCACCACCACCTTCTCAAGGGCAACGAGGGATGGGCAATAAATGCCGGCCTTGCCAGCGATGCCCACATCCCGAGAATCAATAAAAAAATGATACTGATGGAGATGTGATATATTTCTACCATTTTGTGTGATAGTTTCAAAGAGAATCAAATTACAATAGTGTGCCTCTAAATATGACAGCTGCTCCCTTTGAGTTGGCTCTTCGCTGGGAGCTCGGATTCGGTGAATTTTACCCTATACCATACAGTGAATTTCTCACCATTAGGGATACAATAGCTGTTCTTTTTTTTGATCTGCTGAATGACTCTGATTTTCCCTTCCACTGTTGATATAGACTGGGGACAGGCCGATCATTATGTAGGTATATTTATGCACTGGGTCAAACTGATAGATATTTGGAAGATTATGGCCAGGAACACAATGCAGTGGGCAATGCTGAGACTCAAATCTCTAACAATAATACGCAAAGGGGACCTTATTCTCAGGATTCTCACCATCTGGAGAGATGGTGCAGGAGGGAGGGCTTTAGATTCCTGGGGCATTGGGACCAGCTCTGGGGGAGGTGGGACCTCAACAGGCCAGATGGGTTGCACCTCAATGGAGCTGGGACCAATGTCCTTGCGGGGAGGTTCACTAGTGCTGTCGGGGGGGGGGGAGTTTAAACTAATTTGGCAGGGGCTGGGCACCAGGATGTAGCATTGGAAAGGAGAAACAAGGTGCACAAAGGATTGGGAGAGAATGATAGCACTAGAATAAGATATAGTACGGTATTAGGTGGGATCAGACTAAGAGAGAGTACACGAAAATTTAAGATTGGTTTACAGTGTAAACACACGAAGTGTGTTAAATAAGGTTGGAGAACTGCAGGCACAATTAGCCTCATGGGAATATGATGTTGTGGCGATAACTGTGACCTGGCTTAAAAAAGGGCAGGATTGGGTACTAAATATTCCTGGATACAAGGTGTTCAGGAAAGATAGGGAAGGAAAGAAAGGTGTGTGTGTGGGGGTGAGGGGGTGGGGTGGTGCAGCATTGATTAAGGAGAATATTGCAGTGCTGGAGAGAGGATGTCCTGGAGGAGTCAAGGACAGAAACTATTTGGTTAGAGTTAAGAAACAATAGAGGTGCCATTACACTACTGGGTGTATTCTATAGGCCACCAACTAGTGGGAAGGATATAGAGGAACAAATTTACAGGGAAATTACAGAGAGATGTAAAGGCTATAGAGTAGTGATAACAGGGGACTTGAACTATCCCAATATAGACTGGGATAGTAATAATATAAGGGGCAATGAGGGGGAGGAATTCTTGAAGTGTGTTCAGGAGAACTTTCTTGACCAGTACTTTTCTGGCCCAACGAGGAAGGAGACATTTGCTGGATTTGGTTCTGGGGAATGAGGTGGGCAAAGTGGAGCAAGCGTCAGTGGGGAACATTTAGGGAACAGCGATCATAGCATCATAAAGTTTAGAATAGCTATGGAAAAGGACATGGACCACTGTAAAGTAAAAATACTCAATTGGAGGAGGCCCAATTTCAGTGGGATGAGATCAAATCTGGCCCGGATAAATTGGAATCAAAGATTGGCAGGCAAAACTGTAATTGAACAATGGGCGGCCTTTAAGGAGGAGATGGTTCGGGTACAGTCTAGGTACATTCCCACGAGGGGCAAAGGTAGGGCAACTAAAGCCAGAGATCCCTGGATGACAAAAGAGAGAGAGAGTAAGATGAAGCAGAAAAAGGGGCGTATGGCAGATGTTAGGTTGATACCACAAGTGAGAACCAGGCTGAATATGGAAAGTTCAGAGGGGAAGTGAAAAAGGAAATAAGGGGGGCAAAGAGAGAGTATGAGAATAGACTGGCGGCTAACATAAAAGGGAATCCAAAAGTCTTCTATAGGCATATAAACAGTAAATGGGTAGTAAGAGGAGGGGTGGGGTTAATTAGGGACCAAAAAGGAGATCTACTCATGGAGGGAGAGGGCATGGCTGAGGTACTAAATGAATACTTTGCATCTTTCTTTACCAAGGAAGATGCTGCCAGAGTCTCAGTAAAGGAAGATGTAGTTGAGAAACTGGGTGGGCTAATAATTGATGAAGAGGAGGTACTTGAAAGGCTAGCTGTACTTAAAGTAGATAAGTCACCCGGTCCGGATGGGATGCATCCTAGGTTGCTGAGGGAAGTAAGGGGGGAAATTGTGGAGATACTGGCCGTAATCTTCCAAAAATCCTTAGATAGGGGGGTGGTGCCAGAGGACTGGAGAATTGCAAAAGTTATACCCCATGTTCAAAAAAGGGTGCAAGGATAAACCCAGCAACTACAGGCCAGTCAGTTCAACCTCAGTGGTGGGGAAACTTTTAGAAACGGTAACCTGGGACAGAATTGGCTGTCACTTGGACAAATATGGATTGATTAGGGAAAGCCTGCACAAATTTGTTAAAGGCAAATAGTGTTTAACTATCTAGATAGAGTTTTTTGATGAGATAATAGAAAGGGCAATGCAGTTGATGTGGTGTATATGGACTTTCAAAAGGCGTTTGATAAAGTGCCGCATAATAGGCTTGTCATCAAGATTGAAGCCCATGGAATAAAAGGGGCAGTAGCAGCATGGATACAGAATTGGCTAAGTAACAGGAAACAGAGTATTGGTGAACAGTTGTTTTTCGGACTGGAGGGAGGTGTACAGTGGTGTTCCCCGGTGTCAGTGCTGGGACCACTGCTTTTCTTGATATATATTAATGACTTGGACTTAGGTATACAGGGCACAATTTCAAAATTTACAGATGACACAAAACTTGGAAGGGTAGTGAAAAGTGAGGAGGATAGTGATAGACTTCAAGAGGATATGGACAGGCTGGTGGCATGGGCAGATACGTGGCAGATGAAATTTAATGCAGAAAAATGCAAAGTGATACATTTCGGTAGGAAGAATGAGGAGAGGCAATATAAACTAAAGGGCACAATTCTAAAAGGGGTACAGGAACAGAGAGATCTGGGGGTATATATGTACACAAATCGTTGAAGGTGATAGGGCAGGTTGAGAAAGCGGTTAAAAAATCATAGAGGATCCTGGGCTTTATAAATAGAGGCATTGAGTACAAAAGCAAGGAAGTCATGATGAGCCTTTATAAAACATTGGTTCGGCCACAACTGGAGTAATGTGTCCAGTTCTGGGCACTGCACTTTAGGAAAGATGTGAAGGCCTTAGAGAGGGGCAGAAGAGATTTACTAAAATGATTCCAGGGATGAGAGACTTTAGTTACGTGGATAGACTGAAGAGGCTGGGGAACAGAGAAGGTTGGGAGGAGATTTGATAGAGGTATTCAAAATCATGAAGGGTCTAGACAGAGCAGAAGAGAGAAACTGTTCCCATTAGTGGAAGGGTCAAGAACCAGAGGACATAGATTTAAGGTGATTGGCAAAAGAACCAAAGCTGACATGAGAAAAAACCTTTTCACACAGCATGTGGTTAGGATCTGGAATGCACTGCCAAGGTGGGTGGTGGAGGCAGATTCAATCATGGCCTTCAAAAGGGAACTGGATAAGTACTTGAAAGGAAAAAATTTGCAGGGCTACGGGGATAGGGTGGGGCACTGGGACTAGCTGGATCGCTCTTGCATAGAGCCGGCATGGACACGATGGGCCGAATGGCCTAATTCCTTGCTGTAATCTTTGTATGACTCTATGATGCTAGGATATGGGCGTCACTGGCAAGGCTGGCATTTATTGCCCGTCCCTCATTCCCCTTGAGAAGGTGGTGGTGAGCAGTGTTCTTGAACCACAGTGGTCCGCATTCTTTGTCGCATTTTGATACAACTGAGTGGCTTGCTCGTTCACATCAGAGGGCAGTTATATTGATGTGGGACTGGAGTTACATATAGGCCAGACCGGGTAAGGACAGTTTTCTTCTCTAAAGGACAACAGTGAACCAGTTGGGTATTTACGACAATCCAATAGGTTTATGGTCGCTTTCTATTTCCAGACTTTTAAAAAAAATTGAATTCAAATTCTCAAAATGGCCGTGGTGGGATTTGAACTCATGTTCAACTACATAAAGCCAATTACATAGGTATGGGGGACGAGTTGGCTGAGGTAAATTTGGAAATTAGATTAAAAGATATGATGATTTTAAGCAAAGAGGCTGCAAAGGGATTATAGACAGGTTAAGTGAGTGAGTGAGAAGGTGGCAGATGGAGTACAAAGTGGGGAAATGTGAGGTTATCCGGTTTGGTAGGAAGAATAGAAAAACAGAATATTTTTTAAAAGGTGAGAGACTAAGAAATGTTGGCATTCAGAGGGATTTGGGTGTCCTTGTACACGAAACACAGAAAGTTAACATGAAGGTACACCAAGCAATTAGGAAGGCAAATGGTATATTAACCTTTATTGCAAGGGAGTTGGAGTATAAGAGTAAGGAGGTCTTGCTGCAATTATATAGGGCTCTGGTGAGACCACAGCTGATGTACTGTGTACAGTTTTGGGCTCCTTACCTAAGGAAGGATATATTTGCCTTAGAAGGGGTGCAACGAAGGTTCACTAGATTGATTCCTGGGATGAGAGGGTTGGGAACCTGAGCGGGGAGTCAGAAGAGAGTAAAGTTGAGAGAAGCAAGAGAGGGGAGGACCCAGGGAAAATTTACAATGCAAATAGTACAAATAGTTGTTCAAGAACAAGTGAAAGGGAAGGGCGTAGAGCAGCAGAAAAAGAGTGTACTTTAGGCACTACAGATAAAGTGAAAACTAGAAGGTGTAAAGAGATTAACCCAGCATCAAAGCTGAAGGACAGACTAGGGTGCGTGGCCCCATTAAGAGTTCTATATACAAACACATGGAGTATAAGGAATAAATTAAATGAACTACAGGCACAAATTCAAATTGGAGGGTATGACATGATAGCTATTACTGAGACATGGCTGCAGGATGGTCAGGATTGGGAACTAGTTATACCAGGTTACAAGGTCTACAGGAGAGATAGGGAAAATGGAAGAGGGGGAGGAGTAGCCTTAGTGATTAGAGATGAAATCAATTCAATGATAAAGGAGGATATAACGAGAGGTAAGCAGCCAACAGAGACCTTATGGGTTGAATTGAGAAATAGGAAAGGATCTAAGACTATAGTGGGAGTTGTGTATAGGACACCTGGCAGCAGCTCTGAAGTGCTAGATTGTATAAATGCAGAGATTAGACAAGCGTGTAAGAAAGGCATAGTGGTCTTAATGGGGGACTTTAACCTTCACATAGATTGGGAAAAGCAGACTAGCAACTGTCAGAGGTAGTGAATTTCTTGAGTGTGTCTGGGATAGTTTTCTACAGCAGTATGTCCTGGAGGCAACAAGGTGGAAAGCCAAACTAGATTTAGTAATGAGTAATGAACCAGATTTAATTAACGGCTTAACTGTGCGTGAACATCTATCCAATAACGATCCTAACGAGATCGAGTTCAAGGCAGTGTTTGAAAGGGAAAAAAGTGAATCAGCTGCTAAGATTCCAGACTTGGGTAAGGCTGACTTCAATGGGATGAGACAGAGACTGTCCACAATAAACTGGGCAAATCTGTTAATGGGCAAAATGACTGATGATCAGTGGGAAATGTTTAAAGAAACATTTAACATGATACAGAACCGGTTTATACCCCTGAGGGGCAAGAACTCTACTTGCCAAAAAATACAGCCATGGGCAACGAAAGACATAAGACATAAGGAAAGGGCATACAAAAAGGCAAAAAATGGCACAGATCCTGGCGAATGGGAAAGATACAAAGATCAACAAAGGGTCACAAAATGGATAGTAAGAGCTACAAAAAGAGAGTATGAAAAGAGTATGCAAGGGATATCAAAACCAATACGAAGAACTTTTATAGTTATATTAGGAAAAAGAGGGTGGTCAGGAGCAGTGTTGGCCCCTTAAAAACTGAAAGTGGGGATAGTCATTGACAATGGGGAAATGGCGGACGTGTTGAATAGTTACTTTGCGTCAGTATTTACAGTAGAAAAAGAGGATAGCATGCTGGAAATCTCAAGAAAACTAACATTGAATCGGGGACAGGGACTCAATAAAATTAATATAAGTGAAACAACAGTAATGAAGAAAATAATAGCACTAAAGAGTGACAAATCCCCAGGACCAGATGGTTTCCATCCCAGGGTTTTAAAGGAAGTAGGTGAGCAGATTGCAGATGCCCTAACTATAATCTTTCAAAATTCTCTAGATTCAGGAACTGTCCCTCTGGATTGGAAAATTGCACATATCACTCTGTTTTTTAAGAAAGGAGAGAGGGGGAAACCAGGGAATTATAGACCAGTTAGCCTAACATCTGTTGTGGGGAAAATGCTGGAGTCTATAATTAAGGATAGGGTGACTGAACACCTTGAGAATTTTCAGTTAATCAGAGAGAGCCAGCATGGATTTGTAAAAGGCAGGTCGTGCCTGACAAACCTGACTGAATTTTTTGAAGAGGTGACTAAAGTAGTGGACAGGGGAATGTCATTGGATGTTATTTATATGGACATCCAGAAGGCATTTGATAAAGTCCCACATAAGAGACTGTTAGCTAAGATAGAAGCCCATGGAATCAAAGGAAAAGTATGGTCTTGGTTAGGAAGTTGGCTGAGCGAAAGGCGATGGAGAGTAGGGATAATGGGAAGGTACTCACATTGGCAGGATGTGACTAGTGGAGTCCTGTATTGGCAGGTATCTGTATTGGGGCCTCAATTATTCACATTATTTATTAACGACTTAGATGAAGGCATAGAAAGTCTCATATCTAAGTTTGCTGATGACACAAAGATTGGTGGCATTGTAAGCAGTGTAGATGAAAACATAAGATTATAAAGGGATGTTGATAGATTAGGTGAATAGGCAAAACTGTGGCAAATGGAATTCAATGTAGGCAAATGTGAGGTCATGCACTTTGGACCAAAAAAGGATAGAACAGGGTACTTTCTAAATGGTAAAATTTAAAAACAGTGGCTGTCCAAAGGGACTTCGGGGTTCAGGTCCATCGATCATTGAAGTGTCATGAACAGGTGCAGAAAATAATCAATAAGGCTAATGGAATGCTGGCCTTTATATCCAGAGGACTAGACAAGGGGGCAGAAGTCATGCTGCAGCTATACAAAACCCTGGTTAGACTGCACCTGGAGTACTGTGAGCAGTTCTGGGCATCGCACCTTCGGAAGGACATATTGGCCTTGGAGGGAGTGCAGCGTAGGTTTACTAGAATGTTACCCGGACTTCAAGGTTTAAGTTACGAGGAGAGATTACACAAATTGGGGTTGTATTCTCTAGAGTTTCGAAGGTTAAGGGGTGATCTGATCAACGTTTATAAGACATTGAGAGGAACAGATAGGGTGGATAGAGAGAAACTATTTCCGCTGGTTGGGGATTCTAGGAGTAGGGGGCACAGTCTAAAAATTAGAGCCAGACCTTTCAGGAGCAAGATTAGAAAACACTTCTACACACAAAGGGTGGTAGAAGTTTGGAACTCTCTTCCGCAAACAGCAATTGATGCTAGCTCAATTGCTAAATTTAAATCTGAGATAGATAGCTTTTTGGCAACCAAAGGTATTAAGGGATATGGGCCAAAGGCAGGTATATGGAGTTAGATCACAGATCAGCCATGATCTTATCAAATGGCGGAGTGGGCTCGAGGCGCCGAATGGCCTATGTTCCTATGTTCCTATGTCCTATGATAAGCGATTGAGTAAAATGAGCTGATATTCTCTGGAGTTTAGAAGAATGGGAGGTGATCTCATTGAAACATAAGATTCTTAAGGAACTTGACAGGTTAAATGCTGAGAGGTTGTTTCCCCTGGCTGGAGAATCTAGAACTAGGGGGTATAGTCTGAGGATAAGGGGTCAGCCATTTAAGACTGTGATGAGAAGCAATTTCTTCACTCAGAGGGTTGTGAATCTTTCGAATTCTCTACCCCAGAGGGCTGTGGATGCTCAGTCATTGACTATATTCAAGACTGAGACCGATGGATTTTTAGACACTAAGGGAATCAAGGGATATGAGGATAGGGTGGGAAAGTGGAGTTGAGGGAGAAGATCAATCATGATCTTATTGAATGGCCGTATGGCCTACTCCTGCTCCTATTTCTTATCTTCCTATGTTCTCTGTATTATTAGTCCAGGTCTCTGGATTACTAGTCCAGTAACAATTACTACACTACAGCACCCTTGCCTACTAATTATGAAGCATATTAAATTATTGTTATACAATCTCCCCCATCCCTCAGAGTGTAAGTGCAGCATGAGCAACACAGATGAGGGTCCCTGTTGTTGATCATCAACTGGTGCCCCTTACTAGAAAGTGTTCGTATGTGGACATTGGGTGAGGACAGGATTGTGCTTGGTTGCAGGAAGGATATATTGGCCTTGGAGTTAAGATGCACATCAGCCATTATCTAATTGAGTGGCGGAACAGGCTCGAGGGGTTGAATGGCTGACTCCTGTTCCTAGATTCCGATGTTGCGATGCCCTCTGTGGTAGAATGGCCTGCCAAAACTCACTGCCTTCGATCACACCTGAACAATGGACACTCGGGCAAGGTACTAGAGGGTGACCAACACCTGAGGAACAGACGCTAGCAACAGTCTTCAGGATAAATAGCAAGAAAATGGAGGGATAAGGAATTCTCTTTACCTTCTCCATAATGCGTTGGGTGCTGTTGTTCCTCGGTCCTCTCCTGTAGGGTGGACTGTTTCTCCACAAGGCCTGTTGCAGTCCTTCTGCTTGGATACCGACCTTTACAAATACAAGCATAGGATTATTGTACTTGGACACCGTAACATTCAGGGCAGGCGGCACTCTCGTTTATTAATATTTCATGGTTGAGTTACCTCCAGAAAATCTGTGGAGACTCCAAGGCCGTAAACCTTGAAATTGGCCACGGCTGCAGTCGGGAGAATACCCTCTGACCTCTTTATTAAGTAAAAGTTGGCATCGATCCCAGCCAAAATCTTATCTGCGGGAAAAGTTCTCAACACTCATTGTTCTGTTATCAATAACACAATAAGCAAAATATGCAGTCCCATATATCATAACAATTTACGTTTTTGTATGCACAGAGAGACCTCTCCGAACACCTTAAAGGGTAATGGATAGACATTGTTTTTTTATTTGTTGTTGGGATTTACTACTCATCCCTGGTTGCCCCTGGGGGAATTAAGAGTCAATCACATAATGCTGGACTGGAGTCACAAGTAGGCCAGACCAGGTAGGGGCAGCAGGTCCCCTTCTCCGCACGACATTAATGAACCAGATGGGTGGTTGTAGCTTTCACGTTTATTTTCTAGTGCCAGCCCACAAATTCCCAGATTTATTGAACACAGTATCACAACTTGCCATGGTGGGATTTGAACTCATGACCTCAAGGTTGCTAGACCAACACTACAACTCGGCTACAGTACACCATTTGAGCAGGAGGAAGAGAGGGATTAAGAAGGGATGGAAGAATGGTCATAGAAGGACAAATTTAGGAGGCTTGTGAAGGCAGGAAGGGAGGTGGCAAGATGAAGATTGGGGGAGGGACTATATATATTTGTCACATCTGTGTGCACTTCTGTCAACTTTTTCCATAATAAATTTCTGTAGCCGCATTTATAATGGAAACTGCCTATGTAACCTTGTCACACTGTAGGTACACCCCCTCCACCTAGAGCATGTCCTACGGTGCCACCACTGGCAAGAGCATGTAATTGCAGCGTGACCTGTTTACATAGGTAGTTTCCATTATCAATGTAGACACAGGAATTTACAATGCAAACATACAAACATAAGGAAAGAATATGAACATACGAACATACGAATTAAGAGCAGGAGTAGGCCATTCAGCCCCTCGAGCCTGCTCTGCCATTTGATAAGATCATGGCTGATCTGATTGTGACCTCAACTCTTCTTTCCCGTCTACCTACTATAACCTTTGACTCCCTTGTTAATCAGGAATCTATCTAACTCAGCCTTAAAAATATTCAATGACCCTGCCTCCACCGCTCTCTGGGGAAGGGAGTTCCACAGACTCACGACCCTCTGAGAGAAAAAATGGCTCCTCGTCTCTGTCTTAAATGGGAGACCCCTTATTTTTAAACTGTGGCCCCTAATTCTAGACTCTCCGACAAAGGGAAACATCCTCTCAGCATCTACCCCTTCAGGATCTTACATGTTTCAATAAGATCACCTCTCATTCTTCCAAACTCCAATGTATACAGGCCCAACTTGTCCAACCTTTCCTCATAAGATAACCCCCTCATCCCAGGAATCAGTGGAGTGAACCTTCTCTGAACCCCCTCTAAAGCAATTTAAGTCCTTTCTTAAATAAGGAGGCCAAAACTGCACACAGTATTCTAGATGTGGCCTCACCAATGCCCTGTACAACTGTAGCAAAACATTTCTACTTTTATATTCCATTCCCCTTGCAATAAATGACAACATTCCATTTTTTGTGATGTATGACTTTAATATGGCAACCGAATACAGCGGTGCATCCTGGTCCATTGATCTCCTGCCCTCTAACCCAACTTCACTTGAAGGCCACACTTGGTTTTGACTCTGCTGTGCGCAACACCACTGGAGATCAGCTAATAACGATGGGGTCACCTGTCAAATTGACCTTGCTGTGCGCAGATTGGCTGCCACGTTTCCTACATTACAACAGTGACTACTCTTCAAAAATACTTTACTGGCTGTAAAGCACTTTGGGACATCCTGAGGTTGTGAGGGGTGCTCTATGAATGCAAGTTCATTTTTTCAACATTTGGAATAGTGGAGTGGTGGAGGCGAAAACCCGAGAATCATTCCAGAAACAAGTAGATGCAGCAATGGGGGGAATGTAGGGTCCTGCATATGTACTGGAAAAGGGCTATGGATAAAGAACAAGTGAGTAGACTAGTTGGACATCACTTTCAAAGAGCCAGCACAGACACAATGAGCCGAATTGCTTCCTTCTGTGCTTATGATTCTGGATAGATGAAATAAGATGGGTCGGATGGCCTTCCTCATTCATAATTATCTTGTGTGTCGATTTGCCCTAATCATATAGTAGAAGAAAGCTTTGAAAAAGAAAAAGAAACACACAGCAAATCTTAAATAAAAACAGCAATTGCGGATGCTGAACCCAGAGAAGGGTTTACACCAGAGACCACTGGACCTGCTGTGTACTTGCAGCATTTCCTGTTAGCTCTGCCGTTGTACCATGGCAGAGGGCTTGAACAGTGTGGCCTGTGGGACATGGGATTAGGTTTTTACCTCCGACTTTGCAAATACCCACGACTTTCGAAGGTGCTAGCTGAAAAAAACTGAATGACCATCTCAACTTCAGATGCCAAAAGCTAAACCAAACCTTGGCCCTGGAGAAACCTAGGCTGGTACGCTTGAGGCCTTGCGCGATCGGTGGGCACGCAAGGATCTGGAGTGTTTTGTGGATGTAAGGAATAATGTTATAAAATAAAGAAAGACTTGCATTCATTTAGCACCTTTCATGACCTCAGGACATCCCAAAACGCTTCACAGCCAATGAAGTACTTTTGAAGTGCAGTCACTGTTATAATGTAGGAAATGCGGCAGCCAGTTCACGCACTGCAAGGTCCCACAAACAGCAGCGAGATAAATGACGAGATAATCTGTTTCTCATGATGTTGGTTGAGGGATAAATATTGGCCAGGACACCAGGGAGAACTCCCCTGCTCTTCTTCGAAATAGAGCTGTGGGATCTTTGTCGTCCACCTGAGAGGGCAGATGGGGCCTCGGTTTAATGTCTTATCAAAATGATGGCACTTTCGACAGTGCAGCACTCCCTCAGCATTGGCACTGGGAGCATTGGTCTGCATTATAATTTAGTTGGTAAGTTTCCTTTAGTTTTGTTCAAAGTTATTAAAGAGAAAGAAAAATGATCTGAAACAATAGATTCGAGCTTCCGATTACCTTTAAACGCGCCGAAATGCAGGCCTTTGCTGTACCGATAACCGAGCCTGTCGCACTTTTGGTTCAATCGTTTGACTGCGATGTTGCAGGTAGCGGCCCTGTGAAAATCAGTGGTGTTAGAAATGAAACTCTCAATTTAGCTGACCAAGTTAACACTCAATGTTTTAAGCTTTCACAGGAGTTTTTATACTCACAGTGACTGGAGATCCGGCAGCGAGGTTCCTGCTAGAGATTTCATGTAGGAATGAGCAAAGCTGGTCAAGTGTAAATTGGTCTCTCTGGCCAGTGAGTCAGTCACGGTTGCTATTAAAGCCAAGGTTGGTTTGGTTTCCAGCAAGACAATGAAAGCCCTCATTCGCACTTCGGCATGGTTCCTTTTGTTCATAAATAACTGTACGATGATGCCTTGCACCTGTGCAAGAGATCACAGCTAAGTTAGGTCTGATATACAGTTCTGTAAACTTAATCACATGGATGGAAAGAAAAAGAAAGACTTGCATTTCTATAGCACCCTTCAAGACCTCAGGACATCCCAAAGTACCTCACAGCCAATGAAGTACTTTTTGATGTGTAGTCACTGTTGTAATGTAGGAAACGCGGCAGCCAATTTGCACACAGCAAGGTCCCACAAACAACAATGTGATAATAACCAGTTAATCTTTTTTTTAGCAATGTTGATTGAGGGATAAATGTTGGCCAGGACACCGGGCATAACTCTCCTGCTCTTCTTCGAATAGTGTCATGGGATCTTTTACGTCCATCTGAGAGGGCAGATGGGGCCTCAGTTTAACATCTGATCCAAAAGACGGCACCTCCGACAGTGAAAGGCGCTATATAAATGCAAGTTCTTTCTTTTTTTCTTTTTTCTCTTCAATATTTGCAGTTTTTATTTTAATCTGTGCCCAGTTTGTGATAATAATGAGGATGTTGCTGTTCCTCTGACCCCTACCCCTGTGCAGATATGGAACAATTTGAGGAGGCACTCCAGCGATGGGAGCAGGCCCTGACTTTCCGCAGCAGGCAGGCGGAGGATGAGGCGAACTGCACCGCTGTCAAATTGGGGGCAGGAGATGCAATTGCAGAAGAAACAGTGAAGGTAGGACTTAGCAAAGAGAATGATGAGATGAAATATCAACATGGAGCACTGAGCAATCCAGGGTTATGCAAAGATGGGAAAGTTGGAGCAAGACAGTGTCAAGAGAGAACTTGCATTTATATAGAATCATAGAAGTTTACAACATGGAAACAGGCCCTTCGGGCCAACATGTCCATGTCGCCCAGTTTATACCACTAAGCTAGTCCCAATTGCCTGCACTTGGCCCATATCCCTCTATACCCATCTTACCCATGTAACTGTCCAAATGCTTTTAAAAAGACAAAATTGTACCTGCCTCTACTACTGCATCTGGCAGCTCGTTCCAGACACTCACCACCCTTTGAGTGAAAAAATTGCATCTCTGGACCCTTTTGTATCTCTCCCCTCTCACCTTAAATCTATGCCCCCTCGTTATAGACTCCCCTACCTTTGGGAAAAGATTTTGACTATCTACCTTGTCTATGCCCCTCATTATTTTATAGACTTCTATAAGATCACCCCTAAACCTCCTACTCTCCAGGGAAAAAAGTCTCAGTCTATCCAACCTCTTCCTATAAGTCAAACCATCAAGTCCCGGTAGCATCCTAGTAAATCTTTTCTGCACTCTTTCTAGTTTAATAATATCCTTTCTATAATAGGGTGACCAGAACTGTACACAGTATTCCAAGTGTGGCCTTACTAATGTCTTGTACAACTTCAACAAGACATCCCAACTCCTGTATTCAATGTTCTGACCAATGAAACCAAGCATGCTGAATGCCTTCTTCACCACCCTATCCACCTGTGACTCCACTTTCAAGGAGCTATGAATCTGTACTCCCAGATCTCTTTGTTCTATAACTCTCCCCAACGCCCTACCATTAACGGAGTAGGTCCTGGCCCGATTCGATCTACCAAAATGCATCACCTCACATTTATCTAAATTAAACTCCATCTGCCATTCATCGGCCCACTGGCCCAATTTATCAAGATCCCATTGCAATCCTAGATAACCTTCTTCACTGTCCACAATGCCACCAATTTTGGTGTCATCTGCAAACTTACTAATCATGCCTCCTAAATTCTTATCCAAATCATTAATATAAATAACAAATAACAGCGGACCCAGCACCGATCCCTGAGGCACACCGCTGGTCACAGGCCTCCAGTCCGAAAAACAACCCTCCACAACCACCCTCTGTCTTCTGTCGTCAATCCAATTTTGTATCCAATTGGCTACCTCACCTCGGATCCCGTGAGATTTAACCTTATGTAACAACCTGCCATGTGGTACCTTGTCAAAGGCTTTGCTAAAGTCCATGTAGACCACGTCTACTGCACAGCCCTCATCTATCTTCTTGGTTACCCCTTCAAAAAACTCAATCAAATTCGTGAGACATGATTTTCCTCTCACAAAACCATGCTGACTGTTCCTAATCAGTCCCTGCCTCTCCAAATGCCTGTAGATCCTGTCTCTCAGAATACCCTCTAACAACTTACCCACTACTGATGTCAGGCTCACCGGTCTGTAGTTCCCAGGCTTTTCCCTGCCGCCCTTCTTAAACAAAGGCACAACATTTGCTACCCTCCAATCTTCAGGCACCTCACCTGTAGCTGTCGATGATTCAAATATCTCTGCTAGGGGACCCGCAATTTCCTCCCATATAGTGCCTTTCACAACCTCAGGATGTCCTAAAGTGCTTTACAGCCAATTAAGTACTTTTGAAGGGTTGTCACTGTTGTAATGCAGGAAATGCGACAGCCAATTTGCATAAAGCAAGGTCCCGCAAATACCAATGTGATAATAAGCAGATAATTGTTTTTTTGGGATATTGGTTGAGAGATAAATATTGTCCAGGGAGAACTCCCCTGCTCTTCTTCAAAATAGTGCCATAGCATCTTTTACATCCACCTGAGAGCAGGTGAGGCCTTGGTTTAATGTCTCATATGAAAGACAGCACCGTTACACAGTGCAGCACTCCCTCAGTATTACACTGCAATATCAGCCTAGATTTTATGCTCAAGTCTCTGGAGTGGGACTTGAACCCATGCCCTTCTGACTCAGTGGCAAGCAGGCTACCAACTGAGCCAAGGCTGACACCAGAGGAAGTTATGATTTAGGCTGATTGGTCTATGAGGTCTGTAGTTGGGAAAGTGCTGGATTGTATTTTATAAGACGCTGCCAGCCGTTAGCAAAAGACATTGTAAATTAATCAGCATGTTTTCTGAAGCATGGGTCACACCTCCTGAATCCCTTCAATCGGTAACTAAATCAGAGATGTAAATAAAGACCGACCAGTAGATATTTACTCAGATTTTCAGACGTCATTTAACAAGTTCTGCATGCGAGGCTCTGAGAAAATTAAGGCTGGTTGATAAATGAGCAAACTGGATTGAAAATTGGCTAAGCTTTAAAAGAAAAAGAAAGACTTGCATTTATATAGTGCCTTTCACAACCTCAGGATGTTCCAAAGCGCTTTGCAGCCAATGAAGGACTTTTGAAGTGCAGTCACGTTGTAATGTATGAAACGTGGCAGCCAATTTGCACACGGTAAGGTCCCACAAGCAACAATGTGATAATGACCAGATAATCTGATTTTAGTGATGTTGGTTGAGGGATAAATATTGGCCAGGACTTTTTCCTGGTGTTCTTTGAAATAGTGCCATGAGATCTTTTACACCCATCTGAGAGGGCAGTCAGTGACTCAGTTTACTGACTGCCCTCCGACAGTGCAGCACTCCCTCAGTACTGCACTGGAGTGTCAGTCTAGATTATGTGCTCAAGTCTCTGGAGTGGAACATGAACACACAACCTTCTAACTCAGAAGCAACTACCAACTGAGCCAAGGCTGACACCTTTTGAAAACGGAAGCTGATGATAAATGTTTGACTCTTTCTGGGACAGGTACTTAGTGGAGTTCCACAGGGGTGTGTTTTGAATCACTTGTCTTTGCACTAAATAATAGAGCATGGCACATCTAGTATTATATTATAACATTTGCTGATGACACGAAGCTGTGTGGAGAGTTGATGGATTTTAATGTGGATAAATGAAGAGCAGTGCACACATTTGGAGCAGGAAGGATGAAACATTTACATAATAAATGGGGCCCATTATCAAAAGTGGAAAAGAGCACTTAGATACGATTACCGGTGATTCATTGAATCAGTTATTAACAAGGCTAATCAGGGCATATATTTATAAGTCAAAATAAGTTATTTTAACCCTGAATAACCTGTTTGTTAAGGTTGTATATGGAATATCATATGCAATCTCCAAACCTCATAAGGACATTGATGCATTAGAGAGGAACATGGATGATTTCATAAAAGAAGAAAGGAAAGAAACAACAACAATTTGCATTTATATAGTGCCTTTAACGTAGTAAAACATCCCAAGGCGCTTCACAGGAGCGATTATCAGACAAAATTTGAAACCGAGCCACGTAAGGAGATAATAGGACAGGTGACTAAAAGCTATTTGCTACATTACAACAGTTACCTACACTTCAAAAGTACTTCATTGGCTGTAAAGCACTTTGGAATGTCCCGAGGTCATGAAAGGTGCTATTTAAATGCAAGTCTTTCTTTCTTTTAAAGAAAGAATAAAGGCATGCATGCCGCAGGTACAGTTATTGTACTGTAAACTCAGAATGGCACCCTTCAGTTTGAGTGGCTATTTTGTAAAATCAATTTTAGTACTTAGTTTTCTGAGCTCAGAGTGATGGATGTCAATTAATCTCTTTCCAGTTCCAGCACCCTGTAGGCAATTTTACAATATGTACCTGGCATTCTCCGGACTGCACTGGCTCAGGGAAAGCTCTTCTGCGCTGGCATGCACTCGTGAAATATAGGTTCTGACACTCCCAGGCCTCTAGCCAAGCTGTTCCAGTACAGCTACAACACTGGCATCTACCCGACAATGTGGAAAATTGCCCAGGTATGTCCTGTCCACAAAAAGCAGGACAAATCCAATCCGGCCAATTACCGCCCCATCAGTCTACTCTCAATCATCAGCAAAGTGATGGAAGGTGTCGTCGACAGTGCTATCAAGCGGCACTTACTCACCAATAACCTGCTCACCGATGCTCAGTTTGGGTTCCGCCAGGACCACTCGGCTCCAGACCTCATTACAGCCTTGGTCCAAACATGGACAAAAGAGCTGAATTCCAGGGGTGAGGTGAGAGTGACTGCCCTTGACATCAAGGCAGCATTTGACCGAGTGTGGCACCAAGGAGCCCTGCGGAGCGGAGGGACCGTCCGATAAAAGGCTGGATTTCAGAGCGCTGAGAACAGCTGAGAGGAGCCGAGCCGAGCGGAGGGAGCGTCCGATAAAAGGCGGGATTTCAGAGCGCTGAGAACAGCTGAGAGAAGCCGAGCCGAGCGGAGGGAGCGTCCGATAAAAGGCGGGATTTCAGAGTGCTGAGAACAGCTGAGAGGAGCCGAGCGGAGGGAGCGTCCGATAAAAGGCGGGATTTCAGAGCGCTGAGAACAGCTGAGAGGAGCCGAGCCGAGCGGAGGGAGCGTCCGATAAAAGGCGGGATTTCAGAGCGCTGAGAGGAGCCGAGCCGAGCGGAGGGAGCGTCCGATAAAAGGCGGGATTTCAGAGCGCTGAGAGGAGCCGAGCCGAGCGGAGCTGCGACCGAGTTCGAAGTGACGTCAGAAATCAGATCGGGACGCGACACAGGGGAGGCACCTGATTGGTGAGTAGGTTCAGGTCAGTATTTCTACTTATCTACAGTAACTGAAGTAAAAGGAAAGGGAAGGTCTGCAGGTCTTATAGGAAGTAGCGTTTATTTTTTAGTGAATCAAGGTCGCTAGTGTAGTTAACATTCTCTAAATTGAGAACAATTTAAAGGAGTAAACTCCTTAAAGGGAGTGGTAAGTAGTTTTTCTTTCCTTTTTTTTTCTCTTGACATTGTAGTTGTTCTTAAGCTAATTTAAGGGTTAAGTCATGGCAGGAGATCCCAGGGCCGTGTCATGTTCCTCTTGTGGGATGTGGGAATTCAGGGCTCCTTCCTGTATCCCTGATTCCTTCACCTGCGGGAAGTGTGTCCAGCTGCAGCTATTGTTTGACCGCTTGACGGCTCTGGAGCTGCGGATGGACTCACTTTGGAGCATCCGCGATGCTGAGAAAGTCGTGGATAGCACGTTCAGTGAGTTGGTCACACCACAGATAAAAATTACTGAGGGAGATAGTGAATGGGTGACCAACAGACAGAGGAAGAGTAGGAAGGCAGTGCAGGGGTCCCCTGCGGTCATCTCCCTCCAAAACAGGTATACCGTTTTGGATACTGTTGGGGGAGATGGCTCACCAGGGGAAGGTGGCAGTGGCCAGGTTCATGGCACCGTGGCTGGCTCTGCTGCACAGGAGGGCAGGAAAAAGAGTGGCAGAGCTATAGTGATAGGGGACTCGATTGTAAGGGGAATAGACAGGCGTTTCTGCGGACGCAACCGAGACTCCAGGATGGTATGTTGCCTCCCTGGTGCAAGGGTCAAGGATGTCTCGGAGCGGCTGCAGGACATTCTGGAGGGGGAGGGTGAACAGCCAGTTGTCGTGGTGCATATAGGCACCAACGATATAGGTAAAAAACAGGATGAGGTCCTACAAGCTGAATTTAGGGAGTTAGGAGTTAAACTAAAGAGTAGGACCTCAAAGGTAGTAATCTCAGGATTGCTACCAGTGCCACGGGTTAGTCAGAGTAGGAATGACAGGATAGCTAAGATGAATACGTGGCTTGAGAGATGGTGCAAGAGGGAGGGATTCAAATTCCTGGGCCATTGGAACCGGTTCTGGGGGAGGTGGGACCAGGACAAATTGGACGGTCTGCATCTGGGCAGGACTGGAACCAATGTCCTAGGGGGAGTGTTTGCCAGTGCTGTTGGGGAGGGTTTAAACTAATGTGGCAGGGGGATGGGAACCGATGCAGGAAGTCAGTGGGAAATAAAGTGGTGACAGAAACAAAAGGCAGTAAGGGAGAGTGTACAGAACATGACCGGACAGATGGTCTGAGAAAGCAGGGCAAAGACCAAGGGAAGTCTAGATTAAACTGCATTTATTTCAATGCAAGAAGTCTGATGGGCAAGGCAGATGAACTCAGGGCATGGATGGGTACATGGGACTGGGATGTTATAGCTATTACTGAAACATGGCTAAGGGAGGGGCAGGACTGGCAGCTCAATGTTCCAGGGTACAGATGCTATAGGAAAGATAGAGCAGGAGGTAAGAGAGGAGGGGGAGTTGCGTTCTTGATTAGGGAGAACATCACGGCAGTAGTGAGAGGGGATATATCCGAGGGTTCGCCCACTGAGTCTATATGGGTAGAACTGAAAAATAAGAAGGGAGAGATCACTTTGATAGGATTGTACTACATACCCCCAAATAGTCAACGGGAAATTGAGGAGCAAATATGTAAGGAGATTACAGACAGC
This sequence comes from Heptranchias perlo, assembly GCF_035084215.1. Lineage (NCBI taxonomy): Eukaryota > Metazoa > Chordata > Chondrichthyes > Hexanchiformes > Hexanchidae > Heptranchias > Heptranchias perlo. Next base: position 11,877,005 of record NC_090333.1, on the reverse strand, counting down.
TGCAAGAAAAATAGGGTGGTAATAGTAGGGGACTTTAACTTTCCCAACTTTGACTGGGACAGCCATAGCATTAGGGGCTTGGATGGAGAGAAATTTGTTGAGTGTATTCAGGAGGAATTTCTCATTCAGTATGTGGATGGCCCGACTAGAGAGGGGGCAAAACTTGACCTCCTCTTGGGAAATAAGGAAGGGCAGGTGACAGAAGTGTTAGTGAGGGATCACTTTGGGACCAGTGATCATAATTCCATTAGTTTTAAGATAGCTATGGAGAAGGATAGGTCTGGCCCAAAAGTTAAAATTCTAAATTGGGGAAAGGCCAATTTTGATGGTATTAGACAAGAACTTTCAGAAGTTGATTGGGAGAGTCTGTTGGCAGGCAAAGGGACGTCTGGTAAGTGGGAGGCTTTCAAAAGTGTGTTAACCAGGGTTCAGGGTAAGCACATTCCTTATAAAGTGAAGGGCAAGGCTGGTAGAAGTAGGGAACCTTGGATGACTCGGGAGATTGAGGCACTAGTCAAAAAGAAGAAGGAGGCATATGACATGCATAGGCAGCTGGGATCAAGTGGATCCCTTGAAGAGTATAGAGATTGCCGGAGTAGAGTTAAGAGAGAAATCAGGAGGGCAAAAAGGGGATATGAGATTGCTTTGGCAGATCAGGCAAAGGTGAATCCAAAAAGCTTCTACAAATACATAAAGGGCAAAAGGGTAACTAGGGAGAGAGTAGGGCCTCTTAAGGATCAACAAGGTCATCTATGTGCGGAACCACAAGAGATGGTTGAGATCCTGAATGAATATTTCACATCGGTATTTACGGTTGAGAAAGGCATGGATGTTAGGGAACTTGGGGAAATAAATAGTGATGTCTTGAGGAGTGTACATATTACAGAGAGGGAGGTGCTGGAAGTCTTAACGCGCATCAAGGTAGATAAATCTCCGGGACCTGATGAAATGTATCCCAGGACGTTATGGGAGATTAGGGAGGAAATTGCGGGTCCTCGAATCATCCACCGCTACAGGTGAGGTGCCTGAAGATTGGAGGGTAGCAAATGTTGTGCCTTTGTTTAAGAAGGGCGGCAGGGAAAAGCCTGGGAACTACAGACCGGTGAGCCTGACATCTGTAGTGGGTAAGTTGTTAGAGGGTATTCTGAGGGACAGGATCTACAGGCATTTGGAGAGGCAGGGACTAATTAGGAACAGTCAGCATGGTTTTGTGAGAGGAAAATCATGTCTCACGAATTTGATTGAGTTTTTTGAAGGGCTAACCAAGAAGATAGATGAGGGCTGTGCAGTAGACGTGGTCTACATGGACTTCAGCAAAGCATTTGACAAGGTACCGCATGGTAGGTTGTTACATAAGGTTAAATCTCATGGGATCCAAGGTGAGGTAGCCAATTGGATACAAAATTGGCTTGACGACAGAAGACAGAGGGTGGTTGTAGAGGGTTGTTTTTCAAACTGGATGCCTGTGTCCAGCGGTGTGCCTCAGGGATCGGTGCTGGGTCCGCTGTTATTTGTTATTTATATTAATGATTTGGATGAGAATTTAGGAGGCATGGTTAGTAAGTTTGCAGATGACACCAAGATTGGTGGCATTGTGGACAGTGAAGAAGGTTATCTAGGATTGCAACGGGATCTTGATCAATTGGGCCAGTGGGCCGATGAATGGCAGATGGAGTTTAATTTAGATAAATGTGAGGTGATGCATTTTGGTAGATCGAATCGGGCCAGGACCTACTCCGTTAATGGTAGGGCGTTGGGGAGAGTTATAGAACAAAGAGATCTGGGAGTACAGATTCATAGCTCCTTGAAAGTGGAGTCACAGGTGGATAGGGTGGTGAAGAAGGCATTCGGCATGCTTGGTTTCATTGGTCAGAACATTGAATGCAGGAGTTGGGATGTCTTGTTGAAGTTGTACAGGGCATTGGTGAGGCCACACTTGGAGTACTGTGTACAGTTCTGGTCACCCTATTATAGAAAGGATATTATTAAACTAGAAAGAGTGCAGAAAAGATTTACTAGGATGCTACCGGGACTTGATGGTTTGACTTACAGGGAGAGGTTAGACAGACTGGGACTTTTTTCCCTGGAGAGTAGGAGGTTAAGGGGTGATCTTATAGAAGTCTATAAAATAATGAGGGGCATAGATAAGGTCGATAGTCAAAATCTTTTCCCAAAGGTAGGGGAGTCTATAACGAGGGGGCATAGATTTAAGGTGAGAGGGGAGAGATACAAAAGGGTCCAGAGGGGCAATTTTTTCACTCAAAGGGTGGTGAGTGTCTGGAACGAGCTGCCAGAGGCAGTAGTAGAGGCGGGTACAATTTTTTCTTTTAAAAAGCATTTGGACAGTTACATGGGTAAGATGGGTATAGAGGGATATGGGCCAAGTGCAGGCAATTGGGACTAGCTTAGTGGTATAAACTGGGCGACATGGACATGTTGGGCCGAAGGGCCTGTTTCCATGTTGTAACTTCTATGATTCTATGATTCTATGATTCTATAAAATTGAAGTCAATGGGAATCAGGGGGAAAACTCTCCAGTGGCTGGAGTCATACCTAGCACAAAGGAAGATGGTAGTGGTTGTTGGAGGCTAATCATCTCAGCCCCAGGGCATTGCTGCAGGAGTTCCTCAGGGCAGTGTCCTAGGCCCAACTATCTTCAGCTGCTTCATCAATGACCTTCCCTCCACCATAAGGTCAGAAATGGGGATGTTCGCTGATGACTGCACAGTGTTCAGTTCCATTCGCAACCCCTCAAATAATGAAGCAGTCCGAGCCTGCATGCAGCAAGACCTGGACAACATCCAGGCTTGGGCTCACAAGTGGCAAGTAACATTCGCGCCAGGTAAGTGCCAGGCAATGACCATCTCCAACAAGAGAGAGTTTAACCACCTCCCCTTGACATTCAACGGCATTACCATCGCCGAATCCCCCACCATCAACATCCTGGGGGGTCACCATTGACCAGAAACTTAACTGGACCAGCCATATAAATACTGTGGCTACGAGAGCAGGTCAGAGGCTGGGTATTCTGCGGCGAGTGACTCACCTCCTGACTCCCCAAAGCCTTTCCACCATCTACAAGGCACAAGTCAGGAGTGTGATGGAATACTCTCCACTTGCCTGGATGAGTGCAGCTCCAACAACACTCAAGAAGCTCGACACCATCCAAGATAAAGCAGCCCGCTTGATTGGCACCCCATCCACCACCCTAAACATTCACTCCCTTCACCACCGGCGCACTGTGGCTGCAGTGTGCACCGTCCACAGGATGCACTGCAGCAACTCGCCAAGGCTTCTTCGACAGCACTTCCCAAACCCACGACCTCTACCACCTAGAAGGACAAGAGCAGCAGGCGCATGGGAACAACACCACCTGCACGTTCCCCTCCAAGTCACACACCATCCCGACTTGGAAATATATCGCCGTTCCTTCATTGTCGCTGGGTCAAAATCCTGGAACTCCCTTCCTAACAGCACTGTGGGAGAACCGTCACCACACGGACTGCAGCGGTTCAAGAAGGCGGCTCACCACCACCTTCTCGAGGGCAATTAGGGATGGGCAATAAATGCCAGCCTCGCCAGCGACGCCCACATCCCGTGAACGAATAAAAAAAAAAGGTACAGCAATGTAAAACTACGTCTAATCAGCCCCAACTCAGCCTGAACCTCCTGCACATTTTCACCGGCCTTTGCTGTGGCTTCTCTGAGTGAGACTGCCAACTTAGAATCATAGAATCATACAGCACAGAAGAAGGCCATTCGACCCATCGTGCCTCTGCCGGCTCTTTGAAAGAGCTATCCAATTAGTCCCACTCCCCTGGCTCTTTCCCCATAGCCCTGCAAGTTTTTCCTTTTCAAGTATATATCCATGCCCCTTTTGAAAGTTACTATTGGATCTGCTTCCACTGCCTTCTCAAGCAGTGCATTCCAGATCATAGCAACTCCCTGCCAAAAAAAAATTCTCCTCATCTCCCCCCTGCCTTTTTAATGCTGACTTAATGCCAATTAGTGCTGAATTGCGGATAGTTTTGTGTTGGCTTCTGAACTGTACTGAGACTGGCTAAATGCCATTGACATGAGACCCTCAAGCCAACAGACTGGGGAAACTTCATTCCCATTATAGTGCGGAATGGGCTTCCGGATGGAATGGTGGAGGCAGAAAGCTTAGAATAATTTGTGAGGTGGTTAGATGCTACAATAGGGGAATAATGGGATCTTTCTCGATGGATGAATTAAAATGGACAAATGGTATTCCTTATCTGGCGTTATTTTGTGATCTTTTGATCAGTCTGGGCTTATTGCGCCCATTAGTAAAAGGTCAATGCCTAAACTTCTTGCACATGGAAGTTACAACATGGAAACAGGCCATTCGGCCCAACCAGTCCATGTTGGTGTTTGCCCTCCATGTGAGAAAATAGTTCTAAACAAATTTACCCTCCCTGTTGCCATATCCCGTCTTTCTTAGAATCATTGAATGATTCAGCACAGAAGGAGGCCATTCGGCCCATCGTTCCTGTGCCAGCTCTTTTCCTTCACTTGTGGGGGAGTCCCAAACTCGCGGCCGTAAATATCCAATAGTCACTAATAAATCCAGTAAGGAATTCAGGATAAACTTCTTTACCCAGAGAATGATGAAAATGTGAATCTTGCCACCGCAGGGGAGTAGTTGAGGCGAATAACATAAATGTATTTAAGGGGAATCTAGATAAGTACATGAGGGAGAAAGGACTAGAAGGATTATGCTGATCGGGTTTTGATGAAGAGGGGTGGGAGGAAGTTCATGTGGAGCATAAACACCGGCACAGGCTAGTTAGGTCCAATGGCCTGTTTCTGTGCTGTAAATTCAATGTAAATTTATGTAATTCATTCCTCTATCCAATCTTCATCTCGAATGTTGACATTGGAAGCACGGCGGGGAAACCCCCGCCACGGTTTCAGCCACAACCACGTGCCTCGGGAGTGAATTCCTCAGTCCCGCCACCCCTTTTCTCTGCGCTGCGCGAAGCCATCTCATCTTACCTTGCGCGGCTCCTTCTTGGCGATGTTACGCAGGGCCATCACGGCCTCCCCTTGGACTCTGCTCGGGATGCCACTGGCGGCGTTCCCAAATCCCGGCAGGAGTTTCTGGATGTGCTTCATACTCGCTGGCTGCCCTGCGTTGCCAATCGCTTTGAGGCCGAGGATCATTTCTCCTTCCTGGACCCTGCTCCTGGCTTCAATGACAAGCTCGTGGAGTGGCTGCAAAGAACAGAACATCAACGTAGAGCCTGGAAAATGGGCGCTTACAATGCTTAGGTCAGGCTGCATAGACTAGGCTTGTATTCCCTTGAGAATAGAAGATTAAGGGGTGATCTACTTCAGATGATTAAAGGATTCAGTAGAGTAGATAGAGAGAAACTATTTCCTCTGGTGGGGAAGTCCAGAACAAGGGGGCATAACCTTAAAATTAGAGCTAGGCCGTTCAGGGATCATGTCAGGAAGATTTTCTTCACACAAAGGATTGTGGAAATCTGGAACTCTCTCCCTCAAAAAGCTGCTGAGGCTGGGAGTCAATTGAAAATTTCAAAACTGAGATTGACAGATTTTTGTTCGGCAAGGGTAGTAAGGGTTATGGAACCAAGGCGGGTAGATGGAGTTAAGACACAGATCAGCCGAGATCTAATTGAATGGCAGAACAGGCTTGAGGGGCTGAACGGCCCACCCCTGTTTCTATGTTCCAATATTACAGTCCCCACCGCTTAAGGCGGGCACGTTCGTGGCAAACGCAATTTGCGTGCTATCCGCGATGGCCGGTATAACGGGGTAGCGATATTACAGTAATTAATGTCGCAGATCACTATTGAATAAACTAAACAAGACTACATGCAATGTAAGTAGCTTCATTTAAACTTCAGTCGGTGCTTAGAACAAACCGTAACCTCACACCATTTAGAGGGGATTAGAAGGGTTTAAGTATAGAAAAGGTATCTGAACATTACTTTTATTTACTTATAGTTTGTTTTTGTATTCAGTGCACCTTAACGAGGTGTGAACTGGTGTGTAAACGCAGCTGTTTCTGCCCGAAATAAATGGAGACCTTAAGACGCTGTAACCGGCAGCTTTGAAATTGATGCTATTGCAAATGATTAGCGTTTTTTGGCTAATAGAAACGGCTGCCCGTTTTAAACGTGGTGGGGACTGTATTTATATATAAAAGAGATCGGTGGCGGGGGGGGGGGTTGATTCTTGCCTGCCTGTTATAGAATCCGCCTGATTTCCGTTCTATTGATCTGTTCCCTCAGCTCACCGCCCAGGCAAGAATCTACGGCCAGGTTTCTGATACTCACGTACCTGGAGAGCTTCGTCAGGGCAAGTCCGGACAGTCGTGCAATATCTTTGGACCAACGATCCGTAAGCGAGCAACGTGACTCTGCGAAGGAAGGGGTTTCTCTGCATGTAAGGGCTGGACAAAAGCACCTTGGGAAAAGCAGAAATATTTTGCTGTCAATTTATGATTGGCCAAAACAAGAAAGATTTCTGAAGTAAACTCAAATATGGGGGGGTGAGGGTGCTTTTCATGTGGAGCATAAATCGGGCAGGTAGTGAGTGGGGCGTGCGCAGGCGACTCATGGGGGGGGGGGAACGAACCATTTTGGTTTGGGATCCCAGTTTGTAACGTGGTCAGTGAGCTGCCTGTTGGGGGTTATGTTTCACGGTCCTTACAAGGGCACCACAAGAGGTAGTGGGGCTCCCTACCCTGCGAACTCCGGCGTCTTCAGCTTCTTAGGGACCCGGTGTAATTTTGGAGGCATGCTGGCCTTCTGAAGAGTGGAAGTGGGTCTCATCGGAAGTGGGGAGTCGGGGGTGGGGGGAGGTGGGTTGGGGGGATGGGGGGAAGCCCAGACCTGGATTATGGTCTGGATCCCTGAAGATTTTAACTGTGGTCCCCTTACAAAAGGGGCAGCTGGGGGTATGGGTGTTTTCTGATGGTGGGGGGTGGAACAGCCCCACCCCAGAAGGTGCATTATGCCGTGTAAATTAGGTGCTCTCCCCCGGCCCTATAAACTCCAGTGGGAGGGCATCAGTAGGTACAATCCCAGCACATCTTAGTTCAAGATCATTTTGCTCTTCAAAATTAAAAAAAGATGATCGCTATAAAATTGATGTTAGTTTCCTCTCTCACTACAGTTTATCAGAAAATAAAACAAGGGTAATGTAGAAATAAGAGATTCTTTTTTAAAAAAAAAGACTTGCATTTATAAAACGCCTTTCACAACCAATGAAGTACTTTTGAAGTGTAGTGACTGTTGTAATGTAGGAAATGTGGCAGCCAATTTGCGAACAGCGAGATCCCACAAACAGCAATGTGATCATGACCAGATAATCTGTTTTAGTGATATTGGTGGAGGGATGAATATTGACCACGACACCGGGGAGACCTCCCCTGCTCTTCTTCGAAATAGTGCCGTGGGATCTTTTACGTCCACCTGAATGGGCAGACAGGGCCTCGTTTTAACATCTCAACTGAAAGACAACACCTCCGACAGCCTGGATTTTGTGCTCAAGTCGCTGGGGTCGAACCCACGACCTTCCACAGACGCGAGTGTGCTAACCACTCAGCCACGGCTAACGTCGTGAGAAATATATCTTTTGTGAATGCAATTTAGATCGCAACTACCGAAAAGAACCCTCAACAGACAACTTAGAATCTTGTAGATAGGTTGGACCCTTGAAGCTCCACCATATTGGATGGGATCCCTCCCCTCAGCTGATGGTTCATCAAAATTGGTGGATAATGTGACCGCCCCTAAATTACTGTACACCCCTTCCTACTCTCCTCTCCAGCACCACTGATCTGCATCACTCCTGCCATCAGTATGTGCCAGCTAACCGCAGCCCTCAATCACCCACCCATGAATCATGTTTAAACCGGTTAATCCCTTCATCAGCTTGGCTCAGTTGGTAGCACGCTCACCTCTGAGTCAGAAGGTCATGGGTTCAAGCACCCACTTCCAGTGACTTGGGCAACATGATCTAGGCCTGTACTCCAGCCAAAGTGCTGAGGGGATGTTCCATTGTCAGAGATCTTTCGATTGAAACTGAAGCCCTATCTTCAAGTCGACCTAGTAGATTACGTGGCACTGTTTGAAGAAGAGCAGGTAGTTCTTTGTGTCCTGGTCAACTTTTCTCCATTAACCAACACCACCAAAAACAAATTATCTGGCCATTTATCTCACTTACAACAATAATTTGCATTTATATAGCAACTTTAACGTAGTAAAACATCCTAATGCGCTTCACAGGAGTGTAATCAGACAAACATTTAACACTGAGCTAAAGAAGGAGACATTAGGAAAAGTGACCAAATGCTTGGCCAAAGAGGTGGGTTTTAAGCAGCGTCTTAAAGGAGGAGAGAGAGAGCTAGAGAGGCAACAGGTTTGGGGAGGGATTTCCAAAGCTTAAAGCCCACACGACCGAAGTCACAGCTGTTTGTGGGATCTTGATATGCACTAATTGGCTGCTGCATTTGCCTAAGTAACAACAGTGGGTGCCCTTCAAAAATGATCAGTTGGTTGTGAAGCATGCTGGGATGTCCCGAGGATGTGATGAAGAGCTATGCAAATAGCGGACAGGGAATTATGCACAAATGTGTTAACCACGCACACTATCCCTTTAACCCCCCCCTATTCTACTCAGCACATCACTATATCAACAGAGAAGATAGGTCATACCGTAGCATTATCCACACCATGGCAGTCGGCTTTGATGGAATGTAATACAAAAACCAAAGCCTGAGCTGCTTCAACCTGTGTGAGCTCTCCCTGCTCAATTCTTGTTTGGATGAAATGAATTGCCTCAGGTGTCGCTGTAGTTGGTAGGGTATCCAAAATCCAGCGTCTAGTTTCAGAGCAAAAAAGATTAATCACGGAGAACATAGGACCAGGAATAGGTCATTCAGCCCCTCGAACCTATTCTACCATTGAATTAAATCATGGCTGATCTGTACCTTAACTCCATTTACCCGCCTTAGTTTCATATCCCTTAATATCCTTGCCTAGCAAATATCTATCAATCTCAGTTTTGAAATGCTCAGTTGACCCCCAGCCTCAACAGCTTTTTGAGGGGGAAGAGAGTTCCAGATTTCCACCACCCTTTGTGTGAAGTGCTTCCTGACATCACCCTTGCACGGCCTAGCTCTAATTTTAAGGTTATGCCCCAGTGTTCCGGACTCCCCCACCAGAGGAAATAGTTTCTCTCTATCTGCCCTATCAAATCCATTAATCATCTTAAACACCTCAATTAGATCATCCCTTAGTAGAATCATAGAATGATACAGCACAGGAGGACATTCGGCCCACCATACCTGTGTCTGCCCTTTGAAAGAGCTATCCAATTAGTTCCGCTCCCCTGCTCTTTACCCATAGCTCTGTAAACTTTCCCCTTCAAGTATCTATCCAATTCCCTTTGAAAGTTACTATTGCATCTGCTTCCACCACCCTTTCAGGCAGTGCATTCCAGATCATAACAACTTGCTGTGTAAAAACATTTTTCCTCATATCGCCTCTGGTTCTTTTGCCAATTACCGTAAATCTGTGTTCTATGGTTACTGATCCTTCTGCCACTGGAAAGTTTCTCTTTATTTACTCTATCAAAACCCTTTATGATTTTGAACATCTCTATCAAATCTCCCCTTAACCTTCTCTGTTCTAAGGAAAACAACCCTAGTTTCTATAGTCTCTCCACATAATTGAAGTCCTTCATCCCTGGTACCATTCTAGTAAATCTCCTCTGCACCCTCTCTAAGGCCTTGACATCCTTCCGAAAGTGTGATGTCCAGAATTGGCCACAATACTCCAGATGGGGCCTAACCAGTGTTTTATAACTGTTTAGCATAACTTCCTTGCTTTTGTACTCTATGCCTCTATTAATAAAGCCATGGATCCTGTATGCCTTTTAACAGCCTTCTCAACTTGTTCTGCTTCCTTCAAAGACTTGTGTACGTACACCCCCAGGTCTCTCTGTTCCTGCACCCTCTTTAAAATTGTACCATATACTTTATGTTGCCTCTCCTTATTCTACCTACCAAAATGAATTACTTCACACTTCTTTGTGTTAAATTTCACCTGTCATGTGTCTTCCCATTTCACCAGTCCATCTATGTCATCCTGAAGTCTGTTACCATCCACCTCAATGATCACTACATTTCCGAGTTTCGTGTCATCTGCAAACTTTGAAATTATGCCCTGTACACCCAAATCCAGGTCATTAGTGTATATCTAAAAGAGCAGTGGTTCCCACACTGACACTGTATACTTCCCTCCAGTCTGAAAAACAACTGCTCACCACTACTCTCCGCTTTCTGTCCCTTAGCCAACTTTGTGTCCACACTGCCACTGTCCTTTTAATCATATGGGTTTCAATTTTGCTAACAAGTCTATTATGTGGTACTTTATCAAATGCCTTTTGGAAGTCCATATACACAACATCAACCATACTACCCTCATCAACCCTCTCCGCTACTTCATCAAAGAATTCAATCAAGTTAATCAAACACGATTTGCCTTTAACAAACCCGTGTTGGCTTTCATTTATTAACCCATATTTTTCCAAGTGCCAATCAATTTTGTCCCGGATTATTGTCTCTAAAAGTTTCCCCACCATTGACGTTAGACTGACTGGCCTGTAATTGCCGGGTTTATCCCTCTCCCTTTTTTTGAAGATGGGTGTAACATTTGCAATCCTCCTCCACTGGCACCACTCCCATATCTAAGGAGGGTTGGAAGATTGTGGCCAGAGCCTCCGCAATTTCTACCTTTATTTCCTTCAACAACCTAAGATGCATCATATCCGGACCAGGTGACTTTTCTGCTTTGAGTACTGCCTACCTTTTAAGTACCTCCTCTTTATCTATTTTTATCCTATCCAATTGCTCTACTATCTCCTTCTTTACTCAAGAATCAGCTATACTCAAGGGAATACAAGGCTAGTCTATGAAATCTGTCCTCATAATTGAACCCTTTAGACCTGGTTTCATTCTGGTGAATCTGCGCTGCATCCCCTCCAGGGCCAATATACCCTTCCTGAGGTGCGGTGTCTAGAACTGAACGCAGTACTGCAACATCATAAGAAAGCACCTACAGGTATGTAGAATTCAAGCCAAGCACTGATGTGTGTCTCTTAAGCAACCTTCACCCCCCTGCCCCACCCCCACACTCCTTATTCACCTGTGGTTTTGTTTGGGTGCATTCTTTTTCCAAATACTTTGAAGGTTTTTCAAAGTTGCCGAACGCAGGAGCTGGATGAGCTGCAGGAACTTTTGTGGAGCGTCAGGATGAGCTTTGTCTTGGTTGATTTGAACCAAATTTTCCAGCGCTTCGGCAATCTGTTAAACAAACCAAGTTTATGAGTTTACGCACTGTTGATATGCAAGTGGGATGTCCATTATCCATCATGATGGGCAGAACCAACAGGCGGTAGGGAATTAGTGAACGACCGAGAGTCCCCACATTTTGCTTGGTATTCTTCAGTTACAGTGAGACTATCAGTGAGCGTACCGATACACACCAGAAGGTAAAGTTTACAAGGCTGCGCACCATTACAATTGATAGAAAATGGCAATTATCTGATATGTGCCATCTGCATGGATCCTGGGAATCAGAGTGGATTTTCCACAGGGCACTATGTGTGCTTGGAGGGAAGCACGAGCAGGGATTGCTAGGAGCGTGACCCCTTTTGAACCTCAATCGGGGGATTGGTCTTCATAACTCAACACCCATTGCAACACTTTTGTCTCTGTGCCAGCGCTCTGTTCCATTCCTGGTTCCTGAACATGGAAAGGCCGGCCACCTTTACAGCCTCCCACTGGAAACAGGCAGGCATGTTGCTCGCTCATTTATAGGTCCAGCTGAGAATTGCATCAAGCGGGCCTTAGTGGAATGGCTAAGGTGCCCCCCGTTCCAGTTTTCAACTGCTGGCTGCCTGTATTTCAGGTGAGAAATGGGAGGGGAGGGGGTGGACAGTTGAAAATTGCCCCCAGGGTGTTTAATTGTTAAGTTCTAACAAATCATTTTCCCACATCAATACTTTAAAAAAAAATAATTTTAGACACAGTAATATTTGTCCCTTTCTGATTTTCGGTTTAGGTATTGATTCCTTTGCAAGTAATACCACACACAGAAATTAAAAAAGAGCATAATTTTGAAAAGCCAGGAAACAACCTCACCCATCATCCCGCATATTGTTCTCTCAACAGCATGTCCTTTATTGTTGCTTTCATTATTATATTGCATGCCAAATTCGTGTTGTGCTTTTGAGCTTTGGAGGTTGCCGTGATTTTCTGTTCATGGCCTCGGCCAGTTTTTGAGGCAGGAGCTTCACTGAAGCCTAAGCCCCGAGTTGTCGCCTTGGACGGTAAGATTAACTAGACCGCGTTTAGCCAGAAGGCAGAGGAACAGAAGCCTTAATCCTAGAGTTGTCAAATTAGGAGTAGGATCTATCAAAACTCTCCCCTGAAGTTGGAGGGACCTAGGTAGCAAACAGATCATCTGACTTGCCTCTCTGAAGCAGAGGAGCCTCATCCGAAGAGGAGAGGGGAATACAGATAAAAGAACATAAGAATATAAGAAATAGGAGCAGGAGTAGGCCATGCGGCCCCTTGAGCCTGCTCTGCCATTCATAGAGTCATAGAGTTATACAGCACGGATAGAGGCCCTTCGGCCCATCGTGTCCGCGCCGGCCATCAAGCCCTGTCTACTCTAATCCCATATTCCAGCATTTGGTCCGTAGCCTTGTATGCTATGGCATTTCAAGTGCTCATCCAAATACTTCTTGAATGTTGTGAGGGTTCCTGCCTCCACAACCCTTTCAGGCAGTGAGTTCCAGACTCCAACCACCCTCTGGGTGAAAAAGTTATTTCTCAAATCCCCTCTAAACCTCCCGCCTTTTACCTTGAATCTATGTCCCCTTGTTATAGAACCCTCAACGAAGGGAAAAAGCTCCTTAGTATCCATCCTATCTGTGCCCCTCATGATTTTGTACATCTCAATCATGTCCCCCCTCAGCCTCCTCTGCTCCAAGGAAAACAAACCCAATCTTCCCAGTCTCTCTTCATAGCTGAAGCGCTCCAGCCCTGGTAACATCCTGGTGAATCTCCTCTACACCCTCTCCAAAGCGATCACATCCTTCCTGTAGTGTGGCGACCAGAACTGCACACAGTACTCCAGCTGTGGCCTAACCAGTGTTTTATACAGCTCCATCATAACCTCCTTGCTCTTATATTCTATGCTTTGGCTAATAAAGGCAAGTATCTTTACCACCTTATCTACCTGTTCCGCCGCCTTCAGGGATCTGTGAACTTGCACACCAAGATCCCTCTGACCCTCTGCCTTGCCTTGGGTTCTCCCATTCATTGTGTATTCCCTTGCCTTGTTAGTCCCTCCAAAGTGCATCACCTTGCACTTTTCCGGGTTAAATTCCATTTGCCACTGTTCCGCCCATCTGACCAACCCATCTATATCGTCCTGCAGACTGAGGCTATCCTCCTCGCTATTTACCACCTTACCAATTTTTGTATCATCAGCGAACTTACTGATCATACCTTTTACATTCATATCCAAGTCATTAATGTAGACCACAAACAGCAAGGGACCCAGCACCGATCCCTGTGGTACCCCACTGGCCACAGGCTTCCAGTCACAAAAACAACCTTCGACCATCACCCTCTGCCTTCTGCCACTAAGCCAGTTTTGTATCCAAAGTGCCAAGGCACCCTGGATTCCATGGGCTCGTACCTTCTTGACCAGTCTCCTGTGGGGGACTTTATCGAAGGCCTTACTGAAATCCATGTATACCACATCCACTGCGTTACCCTCATCCACATGCCTAGTCACCCCCTCAAAAAATTCAATCAAATTAGTCAGACATGATCTTCCCTTGACAAAGCCATGTTGACTATCCCTGATTAATCCTTGCTTCTCCAAGTGGAGACTAATTTTGTCCTTCAGAATTTTTTCCAATAATTTTCCTACCACTGATGTTAGGCTCACTGGCCTGTAGTTCCCCGGTTTTTCCCTACTCCCCTTCTTGAATAATGGTACTACATTAGCGGTTCTCCAGTCCTCTGGCACATCCCCTGTGGCCAGAGAGGTTCTGAATATATGTGTTAGAGCCCCCGCAATCTCCTCCTTTGCCTCACACAGTAGCCTGGGATACATTTCGTCCGGGCCTGGGGATTTATCCATTTTTAGGCCTGCTAAAACCGCCAATACCTCCTCCCGCTCGATGTTAATATGTTCGAGTATATCACAGTCCCCCTGCCGTATTTCTATGTCTACATCGTCCTTCTCCATAGTGAAAACAGATGCAAAAAATTCATTTAGAACCCCTCCTACATCTGCCGGCTCCACACACAGATTGCCATTTTTGTCCCTAATGGGCCCTATTTTTTCCTTAGTCATCCTCTTACCCTTAATATACTTATAAAACATCTTAGGATTTTCCTTTATTTTGCTATATCAATAAGATCATGGCTGATTTTCAATCTTAACTCCACTTTCCCACCCGATCCCCATATTCTTTGATTCCTCTGGAGTCCAAAAATCTATCTCTCAGTCTTGAATTTACTCAATGACTGAGCATCCACAGCCCTTTGGGATAGAGAATTCCAAAGATTCACAATCCTCTGAGTGAAGAATTTCCTCCTCATCTCAGTCTTAAATGTCCAACCACTTATCCTGAGACTATGTCCCATAGTACTAGACTCTCCAGCCAGGGGAAACAGCCTCTCCATAACACCAAAAGAGATAGGAGCAGGAGTAGGCCATTCGGCCCCTCGAGCCTGCTCCGCGATTTAATGAGATTGTGGCTGATCTGATTTTTACCTCAACTCCACTTTCCCGCCCTTTCCCCATATCCTTTGACTCCCTTGCTGATCAAAAATTTGTCTAACTCAGCCTTGGATGCATTCAATGACTCAGCCTCCACAGCTTTTTGGGGTAAAGAATTCCAAAGATTCATGACCCTCTGGGAGAAGAAATTCCCCCTCATTTCCGTCTTAAACGGGCGACCCCTTATTCTGAGACTATGCCCCCTAGTTTTAGATTCCCCCATGAGCGGTAACATCCTCTCAGCATCTACCCTGTCAAGCCTTCTCAAAATCTAATGTTTCATTGAGATCACCTCTCATTCTTCTAAACTCTAGAGAGTTCTACTCAATCTCTCCATATAGGACAACCCTCTCATCCCAGGAATCAATCTAGTGAACCTTCGTTGCACTGACTCTAAGGCAAGTATATCCTTCCTGAGGTAAGGAGACCAAAACTGCACACAGTACTCCAGGTGTGGTCTCACTAAAGCCCTGAACAATTGCACCAAGACTTCCTTACTCTTGTACTTCAACCCCCTTGCAATAAAGGCTATCATACCATTTGCCTTCCTAATTGCTTTCTGTACCTGCATGTTAACTTGTTGTATTTTGTGTACAAGGACTCCCAAATCTCTCTAAACACCAACATTTAATAGTTTCCCACCATTTAAAAAATATTCTGTTTTTCTATTCTTCCTACCAAAGTGACTACCCTCACATTTCCCCACATTATAATCCATCTGCCATCTTCTTGCCTACACATACTGTACTCTTGTTGGGTACGGTAGCATAGTGGTTATATTACTGGATTAGTAATCCCGCAGGCCTGGACAAATAATCTTGGAGATATAAGTTCAAATCCTGCTATAGCAGCTAGGGAAGTTAAATTTAGTTAGTTAATTAAACAAAATGTGGAATAAAAAGCTAGTATCAGTACTGGTGACCATGAAACTACTGGATTGTCGTAAAAACCCATCTGGTTCACTAATGTCCTTTAGGGAAGAAAACCTGCTGACTTTACCTGATCTGGCTTATATGTGACTCCAGACCCACGGCTATGTGGTTGATTCTTAACTGCCTTCTGAAATGGCCTAGCAAGCCACTCAACTGTACAATTCCGCTACAAAAAGTCATAATAAGAATAAAACTGGACGAATTACTAGGCACCGGACGTGGAAAAGGCAAACCAAGCCCAGTTAACCCTGCAAAGTCCCCCTCACTAACATCTGGGGACTTGTGCCAAAATTGGGAGAGCTGTCCTAAATCTAAACAAAGGAAACGACGAAGATATGAGGAGTGAGTTGGCTATAATAGATTGGGAAGCTTCATTAAAAGGCATGACGGTGGATAGGCAATGGCTAACTTTCATGGAACAAATGCATGAATTACAACAATTATACATTCCTTTCGGCGCAAAAACACAAAAGGAAAAGAGGCCCAACCATGGCTAACAAAAGAAATTAAGGATAGTATTCGATCCAAAGAGGAGTCATATAAAATTGCCAGAAAAAGTAGCAAGCTTGAGGATTGGGAGCAGTTTAGAATTCAACAAAAAAGGACCAAGAGATTGATTAAGAGGGGAAAAATAGAGTATGAGAGTAAACTTGCAAGGAACATAAAAGTGGACTGTAAAAGCTTCTACAGGTATGTAAAAAGAAAAAGATTAGTGAAGCCAAGTGTAGGTCCCTCACAGTCGGAAACGGGAGAATTTATAATGGGGAACAAGGAAATGGCAGAGCAATTAAACAAATACTTTGGTTCTGTCTTCATGGAAGACGACACAAATAACTTCCCAGAAATGCTAGGGAACCAAGGTACAAGTGAGAAGGAGGAATTAAAGGAAATTAGTATCAGTAAAAAAAATGCTGGAGAAATTAATAGGACTGAAAGCCAATAAGTCCCCAGGGCCTGATAATCTGCATCCCAGAGTACTAAAAGAGGCAGCCATGGAAATAGTGGATGCATTAGTTGTCATCTTCCAAAATTCTATAGATTATGGAACAATTCCTACAGATTGGAGGGTAGCAAATGTAACCCCACCATTTAAAAAAGGAGGGAGAGAGAAAACAGGGAACTACAGACCGGTTAACCTAACATCAGTAGTAGGGAAAATGCTAGAGTCTATTATAAAGGATGTGATAACAGGACACTTAGAAAATATCAACGGGTTTAGACAAAGTCAACATGGATTTATGAAATCGATATCATGTTTGACAAACCTACTGGAGTTTGAGGATGTAACTGGTAGAATAGATAAAGGAGAACCAGTGGATGTGGTTTATTTGGATTTTCAGAAGGCCTTTAGTAAAGTCCCACATACGAGGTTAGCATGCAAAATTAAAGCACATGGGATTGGGGGTAATATACTGGCATGGATTGAAAATTGGTTAACAGACAGGAAACAGAGTAGGAATAAATGGGTTTTTTTCGGGGTGGTAGGCAGTGACTAGTGGGGTATCGCAGGGATCAGTGCTTGGGCCCCAGCTATTCACAATATGTATCAATGATTTGGATGAGGGAACCAAATGTAACATTTCTAAGTTTGCTGATGACACAAAGCTAGGTGGGATTGTGAGTTGTGAGGAGGATGCAAAGAGGCTTCAAGGCGATTTAGGCAAGTTGAATGAGTGGGCAAATACATGGCAGATGCAGTATGATGTGGACAAATGTGAAGTTATTCACTTCAGAAGGAAAAACAGAAAGGCAGAATATTATTTAAATGGTGATAGATTGGGAAATGTTGTTGTACAAAGGGACCTGGGTGTCCTTGTACACCAGTCACTAAAAGCAAGGAGTTAGGAAGGCAAATGGTATATTGGCCTTCATTGCAAGAGGATTTGAGTACAGAAGCAAGGATGTCTTACTGCAGTTATATAGGGCCTTGGTGAGACCGCACCTGGAGTATTGTGTGCAGTTTTGGTCTCCTTACCTAAGAAAGGATATACTTGCCATAGAGTGAGTGCAGCGAAGGTTCACCAGACTGATTCCTGGGATGGCAGGATTGTCATATGAGGAGAGATTAGGTCGACTTGGCTTGTATTCACTAGAGTTTAGAAAAATGAGAGGGGATCTCTTTGAAACATAAAATTCTGACAGGGCTAGACAGACTGAATACAGGCAGGATGTTTCCCCGGCTGGGGGGTCCAGAACGAGAGGTCACAGTCTCAGGGTACAGGGTAGGACATTTAGGACTGAGACAAGGACAAATTTCTTCAATCAGATGGTGGTGAACCTGTGGAATTCTCTACCACAGAAGGCTGTGGAGCCCAAGTCACTGAATATATTTAAGAAGGAGCGAGATAGATTTCTAGACACAAAAAGCATCAAGGGGTATGGGGAGAGCGCGGGAATATGGTATTGAGATAGAGGATCGGCCATGATCATATTGAATGGTGGAGCAGGCTCGAAGGGCCAAATGGCCTACTTCTGCTCCTATTTTCTATGTTTCTATGTTTTTGTCCCACAGACTAGTCAAGCAACAGCCTGACATAGCCATACTCACAGAATCATACCTTTCAGCCAACGTCCCAGACTCTTCCATCACCATCCCTGGGTATGTCCTAACACACCGGCAGGACAGACACCAGAGGTGGCAGCACAGTGATATACAGTCAGGAGGGAATGGCCCTGGGAGTCCTCAACATTGATTCTGGATCCCATGAAGTCTCATGGCATCAAGTCAAATATAAGCAAAGAAACCTCCTGATGATTAGCACCTGCTGCCCTCCCTCAGCTGTTGAATCAGTCCTCTTCCATGTTAAGCAGCACTTGGAGGAAGCACTGAGGGTATCAAGGGTACAGAATGTACTCTGAGTGGGGGACTTCAATGTCCATCACCAAGAGTGGCTCGGTAGCACCACTACTGACTGAGCTGGCTGAGTCCTGAAGAACACAGCTGCCAGACTGGGCCTGTGGCAGGTGGTGAGAGAACCAAAATGAGGGAAAAACCTACTTGACTTTGTCCTCACCAATCTACCTGTTGCGGATGCATCTGTCCATAACAGTATTGGTTGGAGTGACCACCGCGCAGTCCTTGTGGCGACGAAGTCCCGTCTTCACACTGAGGACACCATCCAACGTGTTGTGTGGCACTACCACCGTGCTAAATGGGATAGATTCAGAACAGATCTAGCAGCTCAAATCTGGGCATCCATGAGGTGCTCTGGGCCATAAGCAGAATTGTACTCGACGACAATCTGTAACCTCATGGCCTGGTATATTCCTCATTCTACCATTACCAAGCCAGGGGATCAACCCTGGTTCAATGAGGAGTGTAGAAGAGCATGCCAGGGGCATCAACAGGCGTACTTAAAAATGAGGTGCCAACCTGGTGAAGCTACAACTCAGGACTACATGCATGCTAAACAGCGGAAGCAACATGCTATAGACAGAGCTAAGCGATTCCACAACCAACAGATCAGATCAAAGCTCCGCAGTCCTGCCACATCCAGTCATGAATGGTGGTGGACAATTAAACAACTAACAGGAGGAGGAGGCTCTGTAAACATCGCCATCCCCAATGATAGCAGATCCCAGCACGTGAACACAGAAGACAAGGCTGAAGCGTTTGCAACCATCTTCAGCCAGAAGTGCCGAGTGGATGATCCATCTCGGCCTCCTCCCGAGATCCACACCATCACAGAAGCCAGTTGTCAGCCAAATTGATTCACTCCACGTGATACCAAGAAATGGCTGAGTGCATTGAATACAGCAAAGGCTATGGGCCCCGAAAACATCCCGACTGTAGTGCTGAAGACTTGTGCTCCAGAACTAGCTGCGCCTCTAGCTAAGCTGTTCCAGTACAGCTACAACACTGGCATCTATCCGATAATGTGGAAAATTGCCCAGGTATGTCCTGTCCACAAAACGCAGGACAACTCCAATCCGATCAATCACCGCCCCATCAGTCTACTCTCAATCATCAGCAAAGTGATGGAAGGTGCCATAAAAGTGCTATCAAACGGCACTTACTCACCAATAACCTGCTCGCCGATGCTCAGTTTGGGTTCCGCCAGGACCACTCTGCTCCAAACCTCATTACAGCCTTGGTCCAAACATGGACAAAGGAACTGAATTCCAGAAGCGAGGTGAGAGTGACTGCCCTTGACATCAAGGTAGCATTTGACCGAGTGTGGCACCAAGGAGCCCTAGTAAAATTGAAGTCAATGGGAATCAGGGGGAAAACTCTCCAGTGGCTGGAGTCATACCTAGCACAAAGGAAGATAGTAGAGGTTGTTGGAGGCCAATCATCTCAGCCGCAGGACATTGTTGCGGGAGTTCCTCAAGGCAGCGTCTTAGCCCCAACCATTTTCAGCTGCTTCATCAATGACCTTCGCTCCATCATGAGGTCAGAAATGGGGATGTTCGCTGATGATTGCACAGTGTTCAGTTCCATTCGCAACCCCTCAGATAATGAAGCAGTCCGTGCCCGCATGCAGCAAGGCCTGGACAAAATCCAGGCTTGGGCTTATAAGGGGCAAATAACATTCTTGCCAGACAAATGCCAGGCAATGACTACCTCCAACAAGAGAGAGTCTAACCACCTCCCCTTGACATTCAACGGTATTACCATCACTGAATCCCCCATCATCAAATCCTGGGGGTCACCATTGACCAGAAACTTAACTGCATCAGCCACATAAATACTGTGGCTACAAGAGCAGGTCAGAGGCTGGGTATTCTACGATGAGTCACTCACCTCCTGACTCCCCAAAGCCTTTCCACCATCTACAAGGCACAAGTCAGGAGTGTGATGGAATTCTCTCCACTTGCCTGAATGAGTGCAGCACCAACAACACTCAAGGAGCTCAACACCATCCAGCACAAAGCAGCCCGCTTGATTGGCATCCCATCCACCACATTAAACATTCACTCCCTCCACCACCAGCGCACTGTGGCTGCAGTGTGTACCATCTACACGATGCACTGCAGCAACTCGCCAAGGCTTCTTCGACAAAAAGTGCCAAACCTGCGACCTCTACCACCTGGAAGGACAAATTTGCAGGCAGATTTTAAGGAGTTAAGAAAGAGATTAGTAAGCAGGACCTAAAATATATTAATCTCCGGATTACTCCTGGTGCCACACGCTAGCGAGTATTGAAATAGGAGGATAGAGCAGATGAATGCGTGGCTGAAGAGTTGGTGCAGGAGGGAGGGCTTTAGATTCCTGGGGCATTGGAACTGGTTCTGGGGGAGGTGGGATCTGTACAAGCCGTATGGTTTGCACCTAACAGGGCCTGGACCAATATCCTCGCGGGTAGGTTTGCTAGTGCTATTGGGGAGGGTTTAAACTAGATTGGCAGGGGAATGGGAACCTGAGCGTAGATCCAGAAGGGAGAGAAGCAGAGCTGGAAATGGAAGGCAGAAAATTAGTAAGTGAGTTTGGAAGGCAGAGGAAACAAAGGTTAGAAACTAGACAACAAAGGAGTTTGGCAGTGCTTAATGGTATATAACTCAATGCAAGGAGTATAGTGAATAAGGCAGATGAGCTAAGGGCACAGACAGACACGTGGAAGTACGATATCTTAGCTATTACAGAAACATGGCTTAAAGAGGGGCAGGAATGGCAGCTCAACGTTCCTGGTTACAGGGTTTTCAGATGAGATAGAGAGGTGGATAAAAAAGGAGAGGGGGTGGCAATATTGGTAAAAGAAACAATTACAGCTGTGAGGAGGGATGATATGTTAGAAGGATCATCAAATGAGGCCAAATGGGCTGAGCTAAAGAACAAAAAAGGGGCAGTCACACTGCTGGGAGTGTACTATAGACCCCCAAACAGTCAGAGGGAGATTGAAGAGCAAATATGTCGGCAAATTTCTAAGACGCGCAAAAACAATAGGGCAGTAATAGTAGGGGATTTCAACTACCCTAATATTAACTGGGATACAATCAGTGCAAAAGGTATCGAGGACGCAGGATTCTTAAATTTCATTCAGGAGAACTTTTTTAGCCAGCACGTAGCAAGCCCAACAAGAGGGGGGGCAGTTCTGGGTTTAGTTTTAGGGAATGAAGCTGGGCAGGTGGAAGGAGTAAGAGTGGGAGAGCACTTTGGTGGTAGTGATCATAATTCAGTTAGATTTAGCATTGTTATAGAAAAGGACAGAGAGAGAACAGGAGTAAAAGTTCTAAATTGGGGAAAGGCCAATTTTACTAAGCTGAGAAGTGATTTAGCAAAAGTGAACTGGAAACAGCTACTTGAAGGTAAATCAGTGTCAGGCGTCAGGCATTCAAGGGGTTCAGAGTAAACATGTTCCCACAAAGAAAAAGGGTGGGACTGCCAAATCTGGATCCTCCTGGATGACATGAAGCATACAGGGTAAGATAAGGTCCCACATGGCAGACTGGTCAGAAAAGTAAAAGCCATGGGATCCAATCGAAAGTGGCAAGTTGGATCCAGAATTGGCTCAGTGGCAGGAAGCAAGGGGTAATGGTCGACGGGTGTTTTTGAGACTCGAAGGCTGTTTCCAGTGGGGTCCCGCAGGGCTCAGTACTAGGTCCCTTGCTTTTTGTGGAATATATTAATGATTTGGACTTGAATGTGGGGGGGCTTGATCAAGAAGTTTGCAGATGATATAAAAATTGGCCATGCGGTTGATAGTGAGGAGGAAAGCTGTAGACTGCAGGAAGATATCAATGGACTGGTCAGGTGGACAGAAAAGTGGCAATTGGAATTCAATCCAGAGAAGTGTGAGGTAATACATTTGGGGAGGGTAAACAAGGCAAAGGAGTACACATTAAATGGGAGGATACTGAGAGGTGTAGAGGAACAAAGGGACCTTGTAGTCCATGTCCACTGATCCCTGAAGGTAGCAGGACAGGTAGATAAGGTGTTGAAAAGGCATACGGGATACTTTCCTTTATTAGCTGAGGCATAGAATATAACAGCAGGGAGGTTATACTAGAATTGTGTAAAACATTGGTTAGGCCACAACATGAGTACTGCGTACAGTTCTAGTCACCACATTACAGGAAAGGTGTGATTGCACTAGAGAGGGTACAGAGGAGATTGACGAGAATGTTGCCAGGGCTGGAGAATTTTAGCTATGAGAAAAGATTGGATAGGCTGGAGTTGTTTTCTTTGGAACAAAGGAGGCTGAGGGGAGATTTAACTGAGGTATATAAAATTATGACAGTACTCGATAGAGTGGATATGGAAGACCTATTTCCCTTAGCAGAAGGGTCAGTGAACAGGGGGCATAGATTTAAAGTAACTGCTAGAAGAATTAGAGGGAGCTGAGCAGAAATTTTTTCATGCAAAGGGTGGTGGGGGTCTGGAACTCACTGCCTGAAAGGGTCGTAGAGGCAGAAACCCTCAGCTCATTTAAAAAAGTACTTGGATGTGCACCTGAAGTGCTGTAAGCTACAGGACTACGGACCAAGTGCTGGAAAGTGGGATTAAGCTGGATAGCTGTTTTTGGGCCGACGTGGTCACGGTGGGCCGAATGGCCTCCTTCTGTGCCGTAACTTTCTATGATTCTATGATGGGCAGCAGGCACATGGAAACAACACCTGCACGTTCCCCTCCAAGTCACACACCATCCTGACTTGGAAATATATCGCCGTTCCTTCATCGTTGTTGGGTCAAAATCCTGGAACTCCCTATCCAACAGCACTTTGTGAGTAACTTGACCACATGGACTGCAGCGGTTCAAGAAGGTGGCTCACCACCACCTTCTCAAGGGCAATTAGGGATTGGCAATAATTGCTGGCCTTGCCAGCGGTGCCCACATCCCATGAGTGAATAAAAAACCCCACTTAACCTGTCTATATCCCTTTGCAGACTCTGTGTCCTCCTCACAGCTTACTTTCCCACCTAGCTTTGTATCATCAGCAAACTTTGTTTCATCAACATCACTGCCAGCTTGAGCTGTGAAGGTCCGGTCTTCATCAGCATTCTTATTTTTCTATTCCTCGTTAGCCCTGAATTGTGGAAGGAAATCATCCAGTCGAGAACTGCCTGAAGATGGTGTTTCAGAAGGTAGAACAGCCAGGGTTTGGTAGTACAGTGGTTATGGTACTGGCCTAATAATCTAGAGGCCTGTGTTAATAATACAGACAATGTGAGTTCAAATCCCAGCTTAAAAAAAATATAAAAATAAAATCTGGTATTAGTAAAAAAAAAGTTACCATGAAGCTGTCGGATTGTTGTAAAAACCCAACTAGTTTTCTTTAGGGAAAGGATCCTGCTGTTCTTACCCAGCTGGGCCCATGTGTGACTCCTGTCCCACCCCAAAGTGGTTGACTCTGAACTGCACTCTGAAATGGCCCAGTGAGCTACTCCGTTGTATCAAAGCTCCACGAAGAATCACCATACGAACTGCAGCGCTTCAAGAAGAAAGCCCATCGCCACCTTCCCTTCTCAGGGCAGCTAAGGATGGGCAATGGGCCTTGGCAGTGTTGCCTATATGCCAAGAATGAAAATAAAATTACGGATGCAACTGGGATGGCGGAATGATCTGGGTGGACTGTTGACTCTACTTGAATGCGTGAAGCCAAAAATCCTGCAGAAGTAACGAACTTCCTTCGTTATCAGTTTCCTAATGTGTTCCACAGAAGTGAAAAGGGGCGCAGGTTTCCCACAGGATTAGCATTCAGACAACGCTGTTTCGGCATTGCACCAACGCTAAGTTTGTGCACAGTTCAAAGGTCGGTAATTTCCTCGAAGCTGATCTCACTTTGCCAGATATGCAACGTGTACACTAGTGTACGGTGTGAACACTAAGTTTATGCCACACTTCCAGTGAAGTGACAGCAGCAAAGCTCTGTGGAAATCTCCGGCCAAAGTCACCTAGTTCAAATGATCTGATAATCCAAGTTTTTTGAGCACTGTACTCCCCACTTTGCTGTGATAATGATGGCGCTTCGTTCAGATTATTAGATAATTCAATTTTTTTTGTGTGCATGAGACGACTTTGGATTATCAGGAGTCAGACTGATGTGTAAAGGTCTGACCTGATTTTCCAGATTGAAGTGGATGAGATGCCTTCTCTCGGAAGACTCAAGCCACTTCGCTCCAGTGTCAGATTGAGCCCTGAACCCAGATTGAGACCGCTACACACCAGTGCTACAGTTGTAGTGTAAATATGCCCTAACAGTCTCCTTATTTAACAACTAAATCACTTCATCAGTCTTTATAAATACATTTCAGTTACACTGGAAGCAGTGGAGGCAGGAACGGATCTGATTGGGGATTGGAGCGGAGCAGGTAAATAAAGAGCGGGGAATGGAGGCAGTATATATTATATATTATATATAATATATTATATATTCGGTTGGATTGATAAAAAAGTGATGTCACAGGACAGCAGGTAGGTGACTGGTTGGTGAGTATTACAGCTTTGTTTGCTCTCTAAGTTAGGGCAGTGGGTTAAATTAAAAGCTGGGAGAACGAGGCACAGGGTCAAACAGATCAGAGTTAAAAATGCGTGGCTCAAAGTGTGGTGTGGGAGGAAGGGGTTTCGATTCATGGGGCACTGACACCAGTACTGGGGAAAGAGGGAGCTATTCCGATGGGACGGACTCCACTTAAACCGAGCTGGGGCCAGTGTCCTGGCGAATCGACTAACTAGGGCTGTAGATAGGGCTTTACACTAAAAAGGAGAAAGGGTCAGGTGAGGGGAAATTTAGAAATCTAACGAAAAAAGACAAGGCAACAGAGCAGTGTAGTGTTTGGGTAAAGATAAGCAGAGTGTGGCAGGAAGGGACAGAGCTTAAAGCAAACAGTGCATCAATGAATAAGGTCAAGGCAGGGAATAATTGTAAAAAGTTAAAATTAAAGGCTCGTTATCTGAATGCACGAAGCATTCATGACAAGATAGAAGAATTAATGGCATAAATAGAGATAAATGGGTTTGATCTAATAACCATTACAGAGACGTGGTTGCAAGGGGACCAAGGTTGGGAACTAAATATTCCAGGATACTTGACATTTCAGAAAGACAGGCAGAGTGGAAAAGAGGGGGGTAGCCTTGATAATAAAGGATGATATAAGGACAGTGGTGAGAAAGGATCTTGGCTCAGAGGATCAGGAAGTAGAATCAGTATGGGTGGAAATAAGAAATAACAAGAGGCAGAAAACACTGGTGGGAGTAATTTATAGGCCCCCTAATAGTAGTTATATTGCTGGGCAGGATATTAGTCAAAAAATAATAAGATCTTGTAACAAAGATAATGCAATAATCGTAGGGGAATTTAATCTTCATATAGACTGGACAAATCAAATTGGCAAAGATAGCCTGGAAGACGAGTTCATGGAATGCATTAGAGACAGTTTCCTAGAACAATACGTCATGGAACCAACCAGGGAATAGGCTATTTTAGATCTTGTATTGTGTAATAAGACAGGGTTAATTAGTAATCTCACGGTAAAAGAACATCTGGGGAAGAGTGATCATAATATGATAGAATTTCACATTGAGTTTGAAAGTGACATACTTAAGTCCGAAATTAGAGTCTTAAACTTAAATAAAGCCAATTACATAGGTATGAGGAGCGAGTTGGCTAAGGTAGGTTGGGAAATTAGATTAAAAGGCATAATGGTAGATAAGCAATGGCAAACACTTAAAGAAATATTTCAAAATTCTCAACAAATATACATTCCATTGAGAAATGAAAACTCCACGGAAAAGTGATCCATCTGTGGCTAACTAAAGAAGTTAAGGATAGTATTAGATTAAAAGAAGAGGACTATAATGTTGCGAAGAAGAATAGTACGACTGAGGATTGGGAAAGTTTTCGAACCCAAGACATTGATATAAAGTTTTAGGATGACCAAAACATTGATAAAAAGGGAGAAAATAGAATATTAGAGTAAACTAGCAAGAAATATGAAAACAGATTGTAAGAGATTCTACAAGTATGTAAAAAGGTAGAAAGTAGCAAAAATAAACGTTGGTCCCTTAGAGGCTGAGACAAGAGAAATTATAATGGAGAATAAGGAAATGGCAGAGATGTTAAACAAATATTTTGTATCTGTCTTCACAGTAGAAGACACAAAAAGCATACCGGAAAGAATGGGGAACCAAGGGGCTAATGAGAGTGAGGAATTTAAAGCAATTAATACCAATAGATTAAAAGTCAAATTCCCTGGACCTAATGGCCTAAATCCTAGGGTTCTAAAAGAGATGGCTGCATAGATAGTGGATGCATTGGTTGTGATCTTCCAAAATTCCCTAGATTCTAGAGTGGTCCCAGCGGATTGGAAGGTAGCAAATGTAACACCGCTATTCAAGAAAGGAAAGAGAGAGAGAGAGAGAGAGAAAACAGGGATCTACAGGCCAATTAGCCTGACATCAGTCGTCGGGAAAATGCTGGAATCCATTATTAAGGAAGTGGTAACAGGGCACTTAGAAAACCATAATATGATGAGGCAGAGTCAGCATGGTTTTATGAAAGGGAAATCGTGTTTAACAAATTTATTAGAGTTCTTAGAGGATGTAACTAGCAGAGTAGATAAAGAGGAACCAGTGAATGTAGTATATTGAATTTCCAAAAGGCATTTCCATAAGGTGCCACACCAAAGGATGTTATGCAAAATAACGGCTCATGGGGTTGGGGATAATATATTAGCATGGGTAGAAGATTGGTTTACAGACAGAAAACAGAGAATAGGGATAAGCGGGTCATTTTCATGTTGGCAGGCTGTAACCAGTGGGGTGCTGCAAGGATCAGTGCTTGGGCCTCAGCTATTTACAATCTATATTAGTGACTTAGACAAAGGGACCGAGTGCAATGTATCCAAGTTTGCTGACGATACAAAGGTAGGTGGGAAAGTAAGCTGTGAGAGGACACAAAAGGCTCATTTTTAAAAGGGCTGCGGGAGGGGTCAATGGGCTCGCGACAAACCCCACTAATTAAAACTTACCTTTCCCCATGCGATCGCGGCTTAATTGGTGGCCATTAATCTTGTTTCTGGGTTTGCCGTCCGAAAGCTGCGCAGTGGGCGGACTGCGCACCCGCACGACAGGCTGTCAGCTGCAGCGTCTAGATTTAAAGGGCCATTGCTCCTTGGCCTTTGCTCCAGCAAAATCCATTGAAGAATCAATGGAGCAGCAGAGGGGCACGGCTGCTCCAAGATTCAACGATGCCTCACTTCAGCTGCTACGGGTCGGGGTGAGGAGGAGGAAGGAACTATTTTACCCGGCCGACAGGAGAAAGTGCCCTGCCTCTGCCACCAAGAAGGCTTGGCTTGAGGCCACCAGCAGCAGCAACATATCCCGCACCTGGGTCTAGTGCAGGAAGCATTCCAATGACCTAACTAGGTCAGCAAAAGTGAGTACACTTATTGATTCTACATTCTGTGTTGCACTTCACCGTGCCCCTCTCCCCTAACTCATTCTGCACTGCCAAGACTACTCCATCACATCACGCCTCACACCCACTGAAGGCTCATCCTCAACTTACCTTCACTTGCTGAGCACTTCCTCACCTCCCCATTTGTGACCCCACCACTACCACTCACCCCAATCCTGATCCAATGTGATGTCTCTGATGCATCTCTTTCACGGTCAGCCTCACCCAAAGCAATGCATTCATCGGTTGGCCACTTCGCCATCACTCACTCACACGTCTGAACTTTCTCCCTTTTATAGAAGAGAGCGCAAAATGCACGCGAGAGGGCGAGGACTGGAAGGGGGGCCTCCACAAACAGAGATCCTAACAGAGGCGGAGGAGGAGGCTCTGGAGATCAGCTCGAGTGTCTGTCCGCCGGAGACACTGAGACTGGCACCCCACAAACGTCTGTTGACACAACTTTAACATTCATCACACACAACATGAATTGATGTTAATGCTTGCCATGTTGAAAACCTCAGTATGCTCATCGCAACATGGCACATCTGTGATGATGTTTAATATCGCCTTCTGTTCTCTCACAGGCCCTTCAATGACCGCAGTGACGGCAGAGGGCGATTCCTCAGAGGACCTCCAGGCACCTGGTGAGTCACCACACACAAGTGAGCACGAACAGACACCGGCGGCAGGGGCAGCTGTGGAGAGTCCGCGTCGGTGGGCGCACTCCTCTCCAGGCTCTGCTCAGCTGGACGCAGATGCTGAACCCCAGGGGCCATCCTTTAAAAGGAGAATGACCGAGCGACAGCAGCACATTTGCGAGGTACTGGAACAGGTGCCACACACACTCTCCACAATAGCACAGAGGATGGAGGAGTCCAACTTCTGCATTATTGGAATGGTGGCCCAGGTACGCGAGGGAATCTCAGATAGTGACACAGGGGCGTGAGGAACTGTCTGAGATAATGTCGCACGTAACTGCTGAAATGTCTGAGATAGTGTCACAGGTAAGTGTGGAAATGTCTGCGATGGAGAGAAGGCTAGCCTCCATTGAGCTTCAAGCACAGCTCACAAATGAGTCCATTCAGGCCCTGACAACAGCCGTTCGGACTCAAGGTGAACACCATAAGGTGAACACCATTCTGCCGCCTTAAACAGGCTGACAGATACTTTAGGAGTGGCCTTACAAGGCATCACACATGTCTTCCAAACTGTTGTCCAGCAGGGTGGTAGGAGTGATGTGGGCCTGGCCCAGGAGAGGGATGATGGCGAAAGGGGACATGGAAGTGGGGACGCCACTCAAAGTGCTCCCATGTCTCACCTGTTGTCCCCCTCTCAACCAGTATCTGCAATGGTGCCCCCTCTCCAGGTGGCTGAGTCAGCCCCTGCACAGGTGCAGCTGGAGCAGTCTTTGGAGGGGCCTTCACGGGCTCCAAAGCCGAGAGGGCGTAGACCGAAAGCATCTAAGCAGTCCGGCCATGGACATGAGCAACCTGCCACTACCTCTGCTGCAGCCACAGGAGATGCACCACGTAGAAGTGGTAGGAAGAGAAAGGCTAAGGATTTGTGATCACAAAGGGTGTGCACAAGGGTGTCTGACAGACTGTCAGGTTTTTTATTCATATTTGGTTTCTGTTAAAGTCACATTAAATGTTATCATTCTCACCACTACTGTCACGTCTTGCCCATTCTCGACTGCCTTTTGTGATAGGGCCCTTTCATGTGCTTGACCATGAATGGCAACACTTGATGCCATCCAGTGGGTGACTTTATAGTGGGTGAATGTGTAGTTGCAGGACTGTTTTGTGCGGGGGCCGGGGGGGGTGGTGGGAAGGTGGTGGCTGGTGTTAGCGCTGGTCTTTCCAGGTGGTGTGAGGACTGGACTCTTCTCACTTTCTGATCTTACGAGAACCGTTCACATATGAGTAATTCCCTGGCCTCACGAGCAGCCAGGTGAGCGGCTGCTCTGCCCATGGATTAGTCTTCCTCCTCCTCCTCCTTCCCTTCCTGGTCGTGTTGTTCCTCAATGTGGATGGGAATGACGCCTCCTCAACCTGCACCCCTCTCTGTTGCGCCATGATGTGCAGGACACAACTCACTACTATAAAGCGACCCACTTTGTCTGGTGCGTATTGAAGCGCTCCCCCAGAATGATCGAGGCACCTAAATTGCATCTTCAGCAACCCTATCGCATGTTCAGTTTTAGACCTGGTGGTGATGTGGCTGTCGTATCGATGCTGTTGCTCGCTGATGAGGTTCCTCAGAGGTGTCATGAGCCGTGCGTTCCCGAGGAGTCAGCCCTTAAGGGTGTTCGGCGCGTGGAAGAGGCCCGGGATGTTGGATTCCCTCAGAATGAACGAATCGTGGCAGTTGCCAGGGAATCTGGCGCACAAATGAAGAAATCTTTTGCTGTGGTCACAAACGAGCTGA
This sequence comes from Heptranchias perlo, assembly GCF_035084215.1. Classification (NCBI taxonomy): domain Eukaryota; kingdom Metazoa; phylum Chordata; class Chondrichthyes; order Hexanchiformes; family Hexanchidae; genus Heptranchias; species Heptranchias perlo. The sequence goes on along the minus strand of NC_090333.1, from coordinate 11,846,446 downwards.
GCTTTGATGGAGTGATACCCCTTTCTGTTGATGAACAGTCCTGGCTCGTGTGGAGGTGCTCGGATTGCTATATGGGTGCAATCAATTGCACCCTGCACCTGTGGGAAGCCAGCCACAGAGTGGAATCCCGTCTGGCTGAGATCGTCCATGGGGAAGTTAACATATTGCAAGGCCCTGTGAAACAAACCATCGGTGACCTGCCTTATGCACTTGTGTGCAGACGAGAGAGACCCCTGGAATGATCCGGAGGCGAAGAAGTTGAGGGCAGTGTTGACTTTAACTGCGACGGGTAATGAGATGCCGCCAGGCCCAGCCGGGAGCAGCTCAGCAAGGAGGAGGCTGCAGATGTCTGCGACCATCTGGCGACTCACTCTCAGCCTCTGTGTACACTGCTCCTCAGAGAGGTCCAGGAAGCTGAGCCTCGTTCTGCAGACCCTCTGACGAGGGTAGTGCCTCCTGCGATGTCGCTCCCTCTGTTGTTGCCCTCCGTGCTCTTGTGCAGGTGCCTGTGGCGCAGCACTGTGTTGTGGAGCTCCACGTGGCGGAAGTGCACACCGTGCCTGGCGAGGATGGTGATGTTGCTCGTCCTCGGATGTAGTGGTGAGTGCAGCCATTGTGCCCCCAATCCCGATGGTGTCAGTTTGAGGGGGTCCGAAAAGTTGGTAAATATGTGTAAACAGAACAATTCTGAGTGGAAACCAAGAATTTTCAGTCTAAACACAAAGATCTCCCAGCCAAATGTTTGTCTGAGAGAACAGAGTGCCCTGCTGCAATAACTCACCTTTTATCCCCATCTGTCAAACAGGCATTTAAGTGTCCAAATGGCTGCTGGCTGAAACTCGACTCCTTCACCATGACGTGCTTCACACAGCATGGGAAACACACACTGAGGCAGCGTTGAAATCGCTTGCCAGAATAATTAATTACATTCATGCACATTTCAAGATGACTCTGGATCGTGTTCTATAGCGTGTTGGAGTCGGGGTTCCTGCCCGCTCCAGAAGATGCCGATTTTGTTTTGCCCCCCCTCCAGCCCCTAACGCACCCAGACTTCTGTTTTAAAATTGAGCCCAAAGAGTCTGCAAAGGGATATAGACAGGTTAAGTGAGTGGGCGAGAAGGTGGCAGATGGAGTATAATGTGAGGAAATGTGAGGTTATTCACTTTGGTAGGAAGAATTGGAAAGCAGAACACTTTTTAAATGGTGAGAAACTATTAAATGTTGGTGTTCAGAGAAATCGTACAAGAAACATAGAAAGTTAGCATGCAGGTACAGCAAGCAATTAGGAAGGCAAATGGCATGTTGACATTTATTGCAAGGGGGTTGGAGTACAAGAATAAGGAAGTCTTGCTACAATTGTACAGGGCTTTGGTAAGACCACACCTGGAGTATATTATTTACATTCAATAAATAAATCACTTACCTAAGGAAGGATATACTTGCCTTAGAGGCAGTGCAACAAAGGTTCACTAGATTGATTCCTAGGATGAGAGGATTGTCCCATGATGAGAGATTGATTAAAATGGGACGACATTTTCTGGAGTTTAGAAGAATGAGAGGTGATCTCATTGAAACATATAAGATTCTTAAGGGGCTTGACAGGTTAGATGCTGAGAGGCTCTTTCCCATGGCTGGAGAGTCTAGAACTGGGGGCATAGTCTGAAGATAAGGGGTCGGCCATTCAAGACTGAGATGAGGAGGAATTTCTTTATTCAGAGGGTTGTGAATCTTTGGAATTCTCTACCGCAGAGGGCTATGAAAGCTGAGTCGTTGAGTATATTCAAGGCTGAGATAGATAGATTTTTGGACTCTAAGGGATTCAAGGGATATGGGGATCGGGTGGGAAAGTGGAGTTGAGGTTGAAGATCAGACATTATCTTATTGAATGGCGGAGCAGGCTCGAGGGGCCATATGGCCTCCTCCTTGTCCTATTTCTGATGTTCTTATGTTCAGTTCTATCTTCCTTATGCCACTACGAAGTGAACACACGAACATACGAAAATGACGGGCTGGGAAAGACCAGCTGGTCCATCATCCTGCCTGCACTCTGACTAGACACTTAACCCCTCCCCCTACCCCTGCAGCAATGTAATCTCCTGGGAAATGCAAAAAAAGAGAAAATCCCTGGGCCAATAAAGAAAAAAATGCTCTGGAAAATTCCTCCCTGACCGTCTCAGGCGATCAAAACCAGCCCAGGAGATCACATGGATCAAGTGTAATCTGTAAAACCATTTACCTTCTAAATGATGCAATTCCTGCCCCAATTAAGAAGTGGCCCAGCTCTCTCCTGGAGGTGTGCAGAGAGTCAGCACCCACCGCACCACCCGGCAACCCGTTCCAGAGGCTCACTACTCTCTACTTTTGCGAAGTTTAACACGCATGACCACTGGTCCTCCTCAATCTATCAAACTGGAATAATCTATCAATAGGCATGCTGTCCAGCCCCTTTGTCTACATTAAAGTCGCTGTATCAATACAAGCTGTTGTTACCATCTATATAAAGGGGTTGCCAATTAGTTTCAGTCTTTTTGCTCATCCATTATGAAGATTAGTATAAAATATATTATTTACATTCAATAAATAAATCACTAACAAAGGAAATAAATTCAGGATTAGTACTAGGACCATAAATGGGGAGGGTAGAATATTTTTTAAAATGCAAAGCTTATTCGCTTATGGAATCCATTACCACAAGGAACTATTGAAGTCAAGTCAATTGAACTTGGGGACATTTGATAAACATTTAATGATGCAAGGTAATCTCAATTCACATTAATGATTTGGACTCGGGATTCGGAAGTACAATTTCAAAATTTGCGGACAACACCAAATTGGGGGGTGTGGTTAATACGAAGGAAGAATGCGTCAAAATGCAAAAGGACATTAATAAACTTGCAAAATGGGTGTGTAATTGGCAAATGGATTTCAATAAAGATAAGTGTGAGGTGGTGCATTTTAGTAGAAAATAAGGAAGCCACATGCTGCTTGGATAATAAGAGTCTAAATGGGATAGAGGAGCAAAAGGGATCTCGGGGTACAGATACACAAATCACTAAAAGTAGCGATGCAGGCTAATAAGACAATAAAAAAGGTAAATCAAGCACTAGAGTTCATTTCTAGAGGGATAGAATTGAAAAGCAGAGAAGTTATGTTAAACTTGTATAGAACCTTGGTTAGACCACACTTGGAATACTGTGCACAGTTCTGATCTCCATATTATAGAAAGGATATAGAGGCATTGGAGAAGGTACAAAAAAGATTCACAAGGATGATACCAGAGCTGAGAGGATATCCTTATCAGGAAAGGCTGAAAAGGCTGGGACTCTTTTCTCCAGAAAAGAGAAGGCTGAGGGATGACTTGATAGGGTAGACATAGAGGAAATGTTTCCACTTGTTGGGGACTCCAAAGCTAGAGGTCATAAATATAAAATAGTCGCTAAATATAAAATAAATCCAATAGGGAATTCAGGAGAAACTTCTTTACCGAAAGAGTGGTAAGAATGTGGAATGCGCTATCACAAGGAGTAGTTGAGGCAAATAGCATAGATGCATTTAAGAGGAAGCGAGATAAACACATGAGGGAGAAAGGAATAGGAGGATATCCTGATAGCGTTAGATGAAGTAGGGAGGGAGGAGGCTTGTGTGGAGCATAAACGCCGGCATTGACCAGTTGGGCCGAATGGCCTGTTCCTGAGCTGTAGTTTTGATGTAACTCAATGTAACTTGATGTGTTAAAAGGATAGAGAAAGAGCAGATAAACAGAATTAGAGTACACAGCTCTGATGGGGTTCTTATCTTTATGGACTGAATAGCCTGCTTCTGTATCAAAATATCTATTAGTTTAATCACTCTATGGTTTAATTGCTAACCCAGGGTTAGTTTTGATACATCCGATATCTTTGAAAATACAGAGTAGAAACACTGAACGGTCATTAATAATGAGGACAATTTTAAGTGTCTCCATAAGCTAATAACTAGACAGTATATATAAGACATCCAACATGTAATGTACAACTGTTCTATCTTTAATTGTCAATGCAACTCTTTCTATACTTTTTCACAATTCTATTAATTCAACAACAACAACAGCAACTTGCATTTTATTTAGCCACTTTAACATAGTAAAATGTCCCAAGGCGCTTCACAGGAGTGATCATCAAACAAAATTTGACACCGAGCCACATAAGGAGATATTAGGACAGGCGACTAAAAGCTTGGTCGAAGGAGGTTATTAAAGTGGGTCTTAAGAGAGGAGAGAGAAGTAGAGCGGCGGAGAGGTTTAGGGAGGGAATTCCAGAGCTTAGGGCCTAGGCAGCTGAAGGCACGGCCACTGTAAGAGAAGCATTTTAAAAGCTTTCCATATAATATTGCTAACCTTGTTAGGAAAAGCATTATACAGGCTTTTCCTGTGAACAAGGTTTTCTGTTCCCTGTATGTTAGCATCAGAGGCTTTTGGTCACCTTGTGTAAATGAGGCATCCTTGAGTAATGAACATCCTGTGTCATCCTTACCCCATGTGCATAATATGGGTAAAGGGAGTTGGCCATAGTTTAGTAAGAATACAGCATGCTTTGGGCAAACATAGTGCCCTTGATAAGTTGGAGAAAACTAATCATGGGGGGGGCGGGGGGGGAGGGGGGTGATGTCAGATATTGTGTGTCATCTGGAGTGTAAAGGGAGTAAAATGGATGGCAGCTCCATGAGACAGAGAGGATGATTGATGGAAGGGCCCGAGTTTGCACACGACCCTGTAGAACTGTTTGTGTTAATAAATGTGTACATACTGAGAAGTAAATCATATTTGTTAGAATGTTCTTATACCGAGGCTGGACACACTCAAGTAATATCAAGGACCTTCGAAAAGTGCACCTCGAAACCTTGTATGGTGATGAATTTTGCCAGGTTGTATCCAACATCTTATTAGTATGTTTAATTGTATTCTTATATTTTAACATCTTTACTATTTATTACAGCTTCTTAAAAAAACCTATTATACTTTGAAACAAACCAGCTCAGAGCCTTTTTGATTAAAGACCGAACCATTTAATAGGTCACTCACATCCGCCAATGGTGGAGCGATTAAAATCGGGGATGCACAAGAGGTCAGGATTGGAGGAGCGCAGAGATCTTGGAGGGTTGTAGGGCTGGGGGAGGTTACAGAGATAGGGAGGAGTGAGGTCATGGAGGGATTTGAAAACAAGGATGAGAATTTTAAAATCGAGGTATTGCTGGACCAGGAGCTAATGTAGGTCAGCGAGCACAGGGGTTATGGGTTAATGGGACTTGGCACGAGTTAGGAAATGGGCAGCAGAGTCTTGGAATGCAATAGAATTTTCAATAGGATAATTCAAAAAGAACGATAGCAATCTACAATTATGCGTGAGGTGAATGCGTGTTTAAATATGAATGTCACACAATGCGATTTCAGCCCACCGGTGATAAAAGTACAAATTTCATACATTTATGCAAGCATCACAATCAGATGTACCTGAGTATCATTAAGTGAGGTCTTGACTAAGTGCATTGGCATCTGCAATAGTTCATTGGAAAACTGATATCTCAGAGTCCCCCGCTTCTCCATGGGCTCAGTTGGCATGGATGACGACTGATTTATTAATTCCAACAAGAAAAGGTGCTGCCTGTTTCCAAAACCAAAGACAAGTTATTACGCAGAATTCAAATAATTTAGAGAAGCACTGGACTTACTGTGTGGACAGCTGTCTTCTGAGACGAGCGAATCTCATCATCCGCCATGGTGGACGGGTCCTCCCTGGTAAATGATTTATACTATCGAGAGACCTTGGCCTGAAACTCCGGGTAAGAGTTCAACTTGGAGTAAATGCTGGGAATGAGCCCACTGTCGAACTGCACCACTGATCCTGCCAAAGTTCATTGTGTAAGGAGGAGGAGGGCCTGCTCAAGCAGGCCTTGGGCAATGTGGGGTCACATCTGCAGCATCCTCCCTTGCTGAAGACCCCAGGAGGAAGATGCTGGTCTGGGGGGGGGGGGGTGAGCAGGGCGCTGGGTGGCTCCACTTGGACTTCAGTGGAAATGAAAATCAGGAGAGATGTATAACGGGCAGCTGAATCGATATCGCCCGCTTTACACCATTTCCCAAAGTCAAAATGAACCCCAATAATTGATATTTACATCCAAAACTGCAAAAGTACACACAAATTCATCGACGATTCTTCCAATTGCTTAGCTGTTTAACACAATGTGTAGGATCCGAATCCTTATTTACTCTATCAAAACACCTCATAATTTTGAACACCTTTCTTAAATCTCCTCTTAACCTTCTCTGCTCTAAGGAGAACAATCCCAGCTTCTCTAGTCTCTCCACACAAGTCCCTCATCCCTTGTATCATTCAAATAGATCTCCTCTGCACCCCCTCCAAGTGTTAAAGTTGGATAGCCATGTCATAGAGTTAGAGTTATACAGCACGGATAGAGGCCCTTCGGCCCATCGTGTCCGCGCCGGCCATCAGCCCTGTCTACTCTAATCCCATATTATAGAGTCATAGAGTTATACAGCATGTGGTGAAGGATCGAATACCAGAGCCTGGTCTTCAGTTGTTTCCAAGACTTTATTCACAGAGATTCCCCTTACACACACACCACACCCTAGATAAGCTCTCCTATCAAAAAAGATATGAGGGTCCCCAGTTGAGACCCACCACCTGAATACAATTAACACTCATTGATATAAATCATATAATTAACACCAAGGCCTTGACATCCTTTCTAAAGTGTGGTGCCCAGAATTGGACACAATACTCCAGCTGAAGCCTAACCAATAATTTATAATTTATTAAACTTCTTCGCTGATCTCAGCGAGAGTTGCAAAGGAGGGGGCTGAAATTGAGCTCAGATTAGGGAGAGGTAAGGGGTTCTGGTCATTCTCTATTAACAAACTGCCACAGAATGACACGCAACCCAATGGCATGGAAAGAGTGTGAATCATGGCGATGTTGGGTGAAGGTAGGGTCAGTTCTAGTTGTGAGGACTGATAGCCTACCAAAATCCATTGTCTGGCTTCATGAATGAAGAATAGTTACTTGGACTAGGTACCAGAGGATGTCCGATGGCCAGTTCCCCAATAAGGAGCTAATGCCTTCAGGAAACAAAGAGGGAAGAAAATTGGCAATAAATAAATAATCTGCACGGAAGGAACAGGTTATACACTTACAAGGTTTGGAACACAGCTTTATGGAGAAACTTGCACATCCTGCAATAGGAAATATTCTTTTACGTTTACCTTGATTCCGTACTGGCAGCACCATCAAGTTCATTAAACGGGGTGAACTGATGTGTTTCCTGGCTTATGACTTCGGAAATCTCAGCCCCGTCTTCTGTACTTTTCATAGCGTAAGTGTAAGTGGAAACACTCCGCAGGTTCTTGCCTTTCTACGTAAGAAGAGAACAGGAACTGTTTGACTTTGATTTTAATTATAGTGGCCTTGTCTTAAGTTTCTTTCCCTCCACATAAGCCTCTGGCTGATTTTGATAAATTTTCGTCTGGTGGCAATCTGGCCAAGCGGATCGATGGCCTGTTATAGAACCCGGCCGATTTTCAATTCATTGAAGTTGATGGAATTAAAATCGGTCAGGTTCTAAAATCGATTACCACCTGTGCAGTGAAGATTAAAATTTGCCCCATAGTCTCTAATACCTCTCACCAACTGGAATGAGGAATTTCTGTGCAGTTTCAACATCACTGCTATTCCCTCAAGAATTCATGATGTACTGGTCCAGTTAGGAACCTAAATACTTAAGAACAGGAGTTTGACCATTTGGCTAATTAAAAGCCTGTTGTTTTGTTTGTCAAGGCAGCTTGATCCATTTCCTTCCAATTCCTTGCTTTTTTTTCTCCATATCCGTTAATACTTTCCCTTCAAGTCTTTGTGTGAACACGTTTCTCCCGGATTTGCATTTAACTGGCTTCGCTCAAATTCTAAGATCCTGACTCCGGTTGGGATTTGCCTAATATGGAGAAGAGTAATTCCCTGTCAGCCCTGTCAATTCCCTTTAATATTTGAACACTTTGATCAGATCACCCCTTATCCTCCTCATTTCCGGGGCACGTAACCCGAGTTTATCCAATCTCCCATCATAGCTCACTCCTTCCATTCTGGTGAATCCCTGCTGAACTCTCTCCAAAGCCAGATTGCAAAAGATTGCCTCTGGTTCCATTAGTCTTAATTTTCGCTTGCAATCTCGTGTGCCAAACCTTATCAAATGTCTCCTGGAAACCCATACGTCCCACATCCATTGAACCCCTACTGTCCACAGTCTTAATGACTCTAGATTAATTAGAATTTTATAGTGAAACCTTTGAGTGAAAAAGAAAACTGCATTCACAGCAGTGAACACACATGGGGGGCAATTTTGACTTTGTGCGATAGTGTAAAATGTATTTCCATTGATTTCAACGAGCTTGATTGCAATTTTGAGGGCTGCCGATTTGCTATCACCCGGTTTGCACTATCGCACAAGGTCAAAATTACCTCTGTAAGAAACTGTATAGGAAGCACTTCAATTAATTCCATCGTTAATCTTGAGCGTAAAGGAAAAATAAAGTGAATGTACAGTGAGCATGAAATAAATGTTAGCAAAGCCTCTCCACATATGAGAGCAGTGTTTAATGCTTATACATTCACTTTAACCCAGATATGATGCGTGATATTAGCATACAAATGGTGCATGAACGAATGAACCCATGAACGAATAAAAAAAACATGTTTGTTTGACCTTTCTCTGCCCCCTCTTTTAATGGAAGGCTACTATCTCCACTGAAAAGGTAGGCGTGGAGGGTCATTTAAATGTGTTAAGCGTTCATCTGATTTCTCTGCTATTCATTATTTTTTTTCTTGACTAAGCGTCCACACAAAGTATAATTTTTGCATTTACCAGTTGGCAGATTTCACATGACTGAGTATAAGCAGCACCCTTGGTCACTGAGATTTTCTCCTGACAGCGGTTCAGATCCTTGGATTTTGTGACAGTGATGCGTCCGGCCTTCTTATCTTCCTGAATTACGTAGCTTGCGTGACAGATGCCTTCCACCCCATTCTAGGCAAAACAACAGACTTGATCAGTGCACAGTACAACATGGAAAAAATATCGCCAACACTCTTGTCATGTTACGGACTCTCAAACTCACGACCTCCACCACCTAGAAGGACAAGGGCAGCAGGTGAGTGGGAACACCACCACCTCCAAGTTCCCCTTCAAGTCACACACCATCCCGACTTGGAAATATATCAGCCGTTCCTTCATCGTCGCTGGGTCAAAATCCTGGAACTCCCTACCTAACAGCACTGTGCGAGCACCATCAGCACACGGACTGCAGTGGTTCAAGAAGAAGGCTCACCACCACCTTCTCAAGAACAACTAGGGATGGGCAATAAATGTGCCAGCGACTCCCACATCCCGTGAATGGGTATAATAATAAAAAAAAATGATGTACCTCTTGCAACTCATAGATATTCTGCGTCTTTTTAATACTGATCTGCAGGATGTCCAGAATGCCTCTGTAGATGTTGAGGATATTCTCGGACAGGTCTGGAGGGGCGTAAATGTTTCCAACCCGGCCATTGCTGTATTCAAACCTTATAGGTTTGCTGAGTTGCACGCTCAGCTTCCGAGTCAGCTTCCGAGCTGGAATAAATTGATCGTCTGGCCAAATCCCGCTGTACTCTTGAATTTGAGGTGAGATAATCTTGAGGGAGGAAGAGCAAAGAACAATAATGTTTTTCAAAAGAAAGAAACGTTAAGTGCTTTTGGAGAGCGTTGATCTACGCTTGTACGAATTACCACTCGGTCACTGCTTAATAATTATAAAATGTACGCCAGTGCATGTGAAGAAACGATTGTATGTAACACTGAGTTTTATTCATACTTTTAGGCAGTAGTTGTACTGTGCTAGCAGTCTGACACCGGAGATCTTGGACTGCGATTTGCAGCCAACAAGACCACTGTTGTGTTCGTCTGACTGCAAATTGAACTCTTGCTGCCAGGAGAGAGTTTTGCACGAAACATTAAAAAAGACTCAGCGGGGGAGAAATTAATCCTTGTTGTGCCTGTTTTTCACGTGGAAACTGCGGGGGGGGGGGGGGGGAGGGGAATGGGGGAGGGGCAAAAAGGAGCAAATTTGAGGGGCCATGTCCCGTGCCCCATGGATGCCTGAAATATGTCCAACGTCGTATTGGCCTCGGACGATATTCAGGCATCCCGGGGCAGCCGCCTTAAACAGCCATTAAGCCCCTTGCATATGTTAATGAGGGGCCTAACGCTTGTTAAGGACTCCTTCGAGAAATTGGGCGCCGGGCCTGCTCTGCCAGGATTTCCAAATCGTTTGTGACAGCCTAACCAACAAACAGGAAAAATTTACTGTAATGTGGAGCCAGGAAGAGTAAGAGTGTCCCTCCCAGTTCCACAGCACTAATGTAGGCTGCTGCTGGCCTACACTAGCCCCCAAGCCCCTCCACCACCCGGGACTTATTTGGGAACAGCTGCCGATGAGGGAAGCAGCGCGAATTGGATCCTGGTAACGCCCACGAGCTGCCTCTTTGCCACGAGCTAGCAATGTGATAATGACCAGGTTTTAGATGTCGGTGAGGGACACCGGGGAAAATTCTACTGCTCTTCTCAAGATTGTGCCATTAGATCTTTTACACCCATCCGAGAGGGCAGACGGGACCTCCGATTTAAGGTCTCATCTGAACTGGACTGCACTAGAGCATCAGCCAGATGGAGTGGGACGTGAACCTCACAATCTTCTAACTCAGAGGTGAGAGTGCTACCAACTGAGCCATAGCTAACAAGAAGGTGCAATTTCTGTCGAACCATCAGTTTATTTGCCCGAAAATGGGTCATATCAAATTTTTACCCCAGTACACTTATGGAAGTGCTCACGAGGTCCGTCTGAGCTCTTTACACTGCTCTGGAGTTATATTCAAGGCAGTGCTAAACATAAGGGGTGTGAGGTGGCCTCACTGAGGGTCTGACATCACTGCACTCTGGAATTATATTGTCACTTTTGTGTACTTGGCAGTATAACTGCATCATTAGATATTAAGGTTGCTGGTGCCTTTGTCTGGTCTACTAACTTGAAGAAATGTTGATTATTGTTAAGAGCAAAGTAAAAGTGGTTTTATGATAACTGAATTAAGCCCCAGTTTGTAATAGAGCAGAGCCTTAGTGCATTCTGTGCAACAAGTCCATTTTTTACTTGTGGGAGGAGTGGAAGCAGGGATTAAAATGCACAGCTGATAAGGCTGTTAAAAAAGCATGCGGATCTTTGGCTTTATAAATAGAGGCATAGGTGGTGATTTTAACACCCCAGGGCTTGTGGGGGGTTAAAAACGGGCAACCCACCTCTAACCTGCCCACTTCCGGTTTTAACGGAGGCGGGTCGGGACGAGGGCGACCAATCCGCTCTCAGGCGGTGGGTCGTTCACTAAAATATTTCAAGGAGGCTGCGTGCCTCCATTGTAAGTAAAGTTTTATTTTTAACACCTGCAGGCCAGGTTCCCCGGGTCGCGGGAAACCCGAGGAGGTCTGGATCCATCAGGTAAGTGACTTTACAGCACTGCTTGTCAGGCAGGAGGAGGAGGAGGAGTGCTTCCCCCCCCCCGGCCCACCAAGCTTCCATGTTTACCTCCCGCGATCCGACCCCCCGTGATCGTCCGACCCCCTGCCCTTCTCCCCCTACCATGTCCGACTCCACACTGCCCCCCCCCCCACCCCGGTGATGTTTGACTCCCCCCCCCACGTGATCTTCAACTCCCCCTCCCCGCGACCATTAAAAGCACATTTGTACATATTTATCAAGGTGAAGCATGACGTCACTGGCAATTAAAATCTAGCAGTCGGGGAAATGGCCACACATGGCATTACAGAGGTAGATTTTAAACTTGCCGCTTAGGTGTAAAGCTGGCGTTGCAAATCGACCGCCCGTTATAGAAACCACCCTGTTTTCATTGACATTGAAATCAAGGGAATGAAAATCGGGCCTTTTCTATAATGGGCGGCCAATGCCAATCACAAACTTGACACCCGAAGGGCAAATTAAAAATCTCACCCCCGTTTCGGCACAATTTGCCAACTCGTTATAAAATAGCCAATCGTTAGCGATGGCCACCGCTGGGCAATATTTAAATAACCGAGATATAATAAAATAAAATATAATAATAATAAAAAAACTGTACGTGCTGGAAATCTGAAGTAAGAACAGAAATTTCTGAGAAGGCACTGCAGGCCTGTCAGCGTTTGAAAAGTGAAAAAGGTCTTTGAGGATAAAAAATCAGAATTGAAAAGGAGGAAGGTGGATAGACAGGCCCCTTCTCCCAGCCTCCACCTCTCCCCCTCCACCCCGTTATGGGACCGACTGAAGGAACGTTACTAAATTAGAAACTTTGATTCGTAATGTTACCTGTTCTCCCCAATCCCATGTTTTGTTTTTGAACAATTCTGCCAAAGCTTTGCTAACCGAAATGTTAATCTGTTTACTCTTTTTCTCAGAGGATGGCTTTTTAAGTTTCCAGCATTTTCTGCATTCAATTGATCAACTCAGGGCAAATGGGAGCTCTCAGCTCGGGAGCGAATGTAGGGGGACCAGGCTTGTGCAACCCGCGATTTTCCATGGGAGGGCGCAATTGGAAAACCTACCCACCGAATTTTGGTACAATTTAAATTATGCTAGCTGACTACGATTCCGTAACTTAAATGATACTTACCTTAAGGAGGTGGTTCTTCTGCCCCATTGAAGTAATTTGCACTTTGCTGGTTATCTTAAGACCTCCCTTAGCCAAGCCATCTTCTGGAAGGCCGGTCAGAATGACGCCTTCATACTGGTAAATGTACGACTTCCTTTGACGGAAAACAGGCTCTACAAGTAAAGGGAGTTAGTAATAGTTTAAGCATGTACAGGGTCAGTGGTTAAAAAAAAATGGCATTCTTAAGCCACTTGAAATCCAGAAGAAAAAAATCCTTACCATGGTGCAATTGTTGGCTCCCTGAGGGGAAAAAACAATGAAGAAAAGTCAGAAAGAGTGTTCCATTCATGAAATACTTTTAAAATATTGCTTTTTTTTTTGCTCGAACAATTCGCATAAGTAGTTGAACTGAATATGATCATAGAATCTTACAACGCAAAAGGAAGCCATTCGGTCCATCGTGCCTGTGCCGGCTCTTTGAAAGAGCGATCCAATTAGTCCCACTCTCCCCCGCTCTTTCCCCATAACCCTGCAAATGTTTCCTTTTCCAAGTACTTATCCAATTACCTTTTGAAAGTTACTATTGAATCTGCTTCCACCACCCTTTCAGGCAGTGCTTTCCAGATCATAACAACTCGCTGCGTAAAAAATAATTCGTCTCATCTTCCGCCTGGTTCTTTTGCCAATTATATTAAATCTGCGTTCTCTGGTTATTGACCCTCCTGCCAGTAGAAGCAGCTTCTCCTTACTTACTCTATCAAAGCACCTCTATTAAATCTCCCTTTAACCTCCTCAGCTCTAAGGAGAACAATCCCAACTTCTCCAGTCTCTCCACATAACTGAAGTTCCTCATCCTGGCTATCATTCTAGCAAATCTACTCTGCACCCTCTCCATGGCCTGAAGATTGAGGCAATATAAACTTACCCACAAGGACAAAGACCAGTGCAAAAATAAACGCCCTCATTATAATAAATACCAAATGCGACTTGCGTCTCTCGCTGCCCCTTTATAGCAAATACTCAAACCCATGTGACCGCATGTGCCCTATTCTGCGACCAATCATTTTCCATGCAGTTTGGTTTGACTCATGGACTAGTGGAGGATAAAGTATTTAATTTTTTTGGAAGTAGCAAAAATTGTTCAGTAAACAAGATCTTCAATGAATGTCTTTGCAATGATTTTGAAGAGAGATAGGCTTTTCTGTTTTAAAAGTGTATTTGCAATCTCTCTATGTCACACTTGGCACTAGACCTTGGCACTGTATTGCTTTATGGGTTATGGTGACCTAGAGTCTGCACAAATGTCTCGACATGTCAAAAAATTGCTGTTATCTTTTTGCTTTAATGTTTGAAATATAAAACTAACCTCTTTTATATTTCATTTGTAAATGACCAGTTGAGTATATAATAGCGTATTTTCACAATACTCTTGTGTTCCCTCTGCTGGAAATTATAATCTAGTCCCTTTTTGGATGACTCAGGGTCATATATTATTTTTGTGCTGCGTTCTGGAGGGGATTGCACCATCCAAGATTTGAACTAATGATGGAATCTGTAACATCTCCATAGAGAAGCTTTTTGCACGGTTTATAGATAGGAGCCCTAGAGCCTTGAACAAGGTAAGTTGGAGTTGGAGTTGCTAACACAACCCTCCCCATGAGTCAGAAGGTGAATACACAACTGCTAGCCCCGCCTCCACAGGAAACTTTGAATGGGGTGGAGATCCAGCATATCCTGTCCCAATTACTGCCACCGCAAGTCTCCGCCTACCCCAAATCCACAGGAAACTATGCAACTTTTTACTGGGACCAATAAGTCTGGTAGCAGAGAAGTTTGATGAAACAGGAAAGACACAAGTTAACTTAACCATCTTCTTATGTTTTGGGTATTTGGTCATCACTAGGAACCCATTTTCTCACCCAGTGTCTACTTATTCAATAATTATAGGTAAGACCTGCTAGAATGATTCGCTGAAAAGCAATATAATTGGTAATAATTTTGTTCAAACCATTGTGGCCGATTTTAACCCCACCCGCCCGGTGGAAGGACAATGGAAGTTAAAATTGGGCGCAGTGTAAAACGGGCAGTGGATCCATTCCTGCCTGTTTCAAATAGGAGCTTCCTCCAGATGGGCCTTAGCTTGCCAGAAAATGCACATTGCGCGCTAATGGGGAAGAGATATGACAGCACCTCCCAAACCTGCGACCGTTACTGCCTAGAAGGACAAGGACAGCAGGGACATGGAAACCCCATCTCCTCCAAGATCCCCTTGTGGTCACACGCCATCCTGACTTGGACATATATCGCCGTTCCTTTATTGTCGCTGGGTCAAAATCCTCAAATTCCCAATCTAGCAGGGGGAGAATCTTTACTGCACGGATTGCAGAGGTTCAGGAAGGTTCCCCATCACCTTCTCAAGGGTAACTAGGGATGGGCAATAAATGCCAACTTACTAGCGATGCCAATATCCCAAGAATTAATTTTAAAAAAAAGCTTTTTCTGCTCCCTACTTCCCCAGAAATCTTTTTTTCCAGCACAAGCACGATGGGCCAAATGGCCTCCTTTTCTGCTGTATCATTCTATGATTCTAGGAACTGGTGCACAAGGCAAAGGCGATATGTGCATGTGGGTATGTTCATTTCAATCCACCAAGTAGAATTTCTCACCACTTCAGCACAGCAAGCAAAGAATTCTCACCTTGCTCAATATTTATTTAGCACATTATTATCACACTGAAATGTCTCGAAGTACTTCACAGAATAAATTACTTTTGAAGTATAGTCACTGTTGTTAGATAGAAAGAAAGAACTTGCATTTAAATATCACCTTTCATGACCTCAGGAAGTCCCAAAGCAGCTTTTCAGACAATGCAGTACTTTTGAAGTGTAGTCTCTGTTGTAATGTAGGAAATGCAGCAGCCAATTTGCACACAGCAAGGTCCCACCAACATCAATGAGATAATGACCAGATAATCTATTTTAGTGGTGTTGGTTGAGGGATAAATATTGGCCAGAACATCAGGGAGAACTCCCCCACTCGTGGGATCTTTTACGTCCATCTGAGAGAGCAGACAGGGCGTTGGTTTAACCTCTCATCCAAAAGACAGCACCTTCAACTATGCAGCATCCCCTCAGTATTGCATTGTAGTCTCTAGCTTAGAATCTTGTACTCAAGTCTCCAGAGGGGGACTTGAACCTATAACCTTCTGATTCATGAGGCGAGAGTGCTACCAACTGAGCTAAGACTGATACATTGAGTAACTGCTCTGCACAATCAACAATCCCCCCCAAAAAACCCAAAACTGAATGACAAATCAATCTGTTTTTGGTTATGTTGATTGAGGGAGGAATGTTGGCCAGGACTCTGTGCGAACTCCTTACTGGTCTTCAACTAGTAGTGCGGGATCCTTGACTTGCCCCATAACAGGTAGATAGAACCTCAGTTTAGTGTCTTATCCAAAGGACAGTATGCCTGATAGTGCAGCACTCTCTCAGTACTGCACCGGAATGTCGACCTAGTTTACATGTTCTACTGCTAGTATGTGGGGCTTGAATCCACAGCCTTTTGATCTTGAGGTTCAAGTGCTATCAACACGAGCTAAACTAACACGAGCATGGAGTAACTCAGGCTTCTTGCTGCACAACTCTGCAGTTCCAGGTCATGGTGACTTTATGGCATGGTTCGTACAGATTACAAATCATGGAGAGGTTTACTCAACAAAATAAATAACCACGGTGGACTTTAGCCTGAAGGGTGACGCTAGAAAGTTTGATAATTTTGCACAGAGTTTGAGGTACCTCAGCATGAAAAGTTATAGCACTGTTTAGCTTGTGGTCGCAAATTGATCTCAAGAAAAGATTACAAATGTCTGAATATTCTCTAGGCACAGCCACCTGGGGGTTGGGGGGGAAGGATGGGGAAGAGGGATAAGGGGGTTGTGTCCGGCCCAAAACGCTTTGAAATGGGTTACATAGAATTACATGGATGTTACAACACAGAAACAGGCCATTCTGCACAACAGGAGTGTTTACAATTATGAAAGGTTTGGACAAATTGGATCCAACTAAGCTCTTTTGCCATGAACAGAGTTTAAACACTTGTGGTCATATTTACAATTTAACGACAACAAAAGAAAATAGGAAATGCAGGAGGAACCTTTTTACTGAGAGGGTGGTGAGAATGAGGAACAGATTATTGGCACAGGTGGTGGAACAAGAAACCTTAATGGGTTTCAAGAAGGAACTAGACAGCTTCTTGTCAACAAATGAGATGCAGGATTATTAGAAATGCACTGAGGGAATACTGTGGATAGGTGGGATGGATGGACCAAAGGTCATCTCCTGCCTGAAACTGTTACTATGTTGCTGTTATGTTCCTATATAACCAGTCCATGTTGGCGCTTACCCTCCTGGCAGTCACCTGGGGTGGGGGGGTGGGGTGGGGAAGTTATTACGAGCAGTAATCCTACCCCCATGTCTCACCAACTTGATTGAATTTTTTGAGGAGGCAACAAGGAGGGTCGATGAGGGTGACGCATTTGATGTAGTCGACATGGGTTTTAGCAAGGCTTTTGATAAGGTCCCACATGGCAGACCGGTCAGAAAAGTAAAACCCATGGGATCCAACGGAAAGTGACAAGTTGGATCCAGAATTGGCTCAGTGGCAGGAAGCAAGGGGTAATGGTCAACAGTTGTTTTTGTGACTGGAAAGCCGTTTCCAGTGGGGTTCCGCAGGGCTCAGTGCTAGATCCCTTGCTTTTTGTGGTATACGTCAATGATTTAGACTTAAATGTAGGGGGCATGATTAAGAAGTTTGCAGATGCTACAAAAGTTGGTCATGTGGTTGATAGTGAGGAAGAAAGCTGTAGACTGCAGGAAGATATCAATGGACTGTCAGGTGGGCAGAAAAGTGGCAAATGGAATTCAATCCAGAGAAGTGTGAGGTAATGCATTTGGGGAGGGCAAACAAGGCAAGGGAGAACACAATAAATGGGAGGATACTGAGAGGTGTAGAGGAACAGAGGGACCTTGGAGTGCATGTCCACAGACCCCTGAAGGTAGCAGGACAGGTAGATAAGGTGGTTACAAAGGCATATGGGATACTTTCCTTTATTAGCCGAGGCATAGAATATAAGTGCAGGGAGGTTATGCTAGAACTATATAAAACACTAGTTAGGCCACAGCTAGAGTGCTGCGTACAGTTCTGGTCACCACATTACAGAAAAGATGTGATTGCACTAGAGAGGGTACAGAGGAGATTTACGAGGACTGGAGAATTTTAGCTATGAGGAAAGATTGGGTGGGCTGGGGTTGTTTTCTTTGGGACATAGGAGACTGAGGGGAGATTTAATGGAGGTGTATAAAATTATGAGGGGCCTAGATAGAGTGGATAATAAGGACCTATTTCCCTTAGCAGAGAGGTCAATAACCAGGGGATATAGATTTAAAGTAGTTGGTAGAAGGATTAGAGGGGAGTTGAGGAGAAATTTTTTTTACCCAGAGGGTGGTGGGGGTCTGGAACTCACTGCCTGAAAGGGTGGTAGAGGCAGAAACCCTCATGGCATTTAAAAAGTACTTGGATGTGCACTTGAAGTGCCGTAACCTATAGGGCAACGGACCAAGAGCTAGAAAGTGGGATTAGGCTGGATGGCTCTTTTTCGGCCGGCACAGACACAATGGGCCAAATGGCCTCCTTCTGTGCTGTAAATTTCTATTATTCTATGTGCCCATCCTGTTCCCATATCCCTTTATTCCCCTTTCTTTTAACCACCTGTCCAATCTATTCTTTACTGTTGGTTTGGTCCCTGCCTCAAACACCAACTCTGAGTTGTCAGTGCTTTTCACAACCCTCTGTGCAAAAAAGTTATGGGATTCTGTTTGCCTCTCTCGTCCACCTTGCTTCAATTCACAGAACTGTTCTTTATGTGTGATTCTGCCTCTAGAAGTCTGCATTGGGATAATTAACTCCCCCGAGTTTATGTGCACGCACACACATGCGCGATCACACAAAGGTACACGCTACACTTAAAACACGCTGTAGCAGCATGTAAGAAAGAAAGTAGTCTGTTTCTCCATCAAACAATATTGAGGTATGGGATTTTCTCTGTTTGCTAAACCATAAACCCATTTACAAAGAGTTGTGTTGTGTTCTTACCCACCTCTAGTTCTTATGTTTCAGCTCTGACTCAGTGGTAACACTGTTGCCTCTAAGTCAGAAGGTTGTGGGTTCAATTTGCATTTATATAGCGCCTTTCACAACCTCAGGACGTCCCAAAGCACTTTACAGCCAATGAAGTACTTTTGAAGTGTAGTCCCTGTTGGGGAAAGCAACAGCCGATTTGTGGACAGCAAGCTCCGACAAACAGCAATGTGATAATGACCAGATAAACTGTTTTTAGTGATGTTGGTTGAGGGATAAATATTAGCCAGGACACCGGGGAGAACTCCTCTGCTCTTCTGCAAAATAGTGCCATGGGATCTTTTACGTCCACCTGATAGGGCAGACGGGGCCTCGGTTTAACATCTCATCCGAAAGACGCTACATAAATGCAAGTTGTTGTTTTTCTGCTTTCCATTTGTTCGTTTATTTGACACCTTTGCTAGTTAACTCACAGAACTAGAACTTTCTCTGGGTTTTGTGACACCGCAGTGAAGTGCTCGATACTGAATTCTTTGTCTATGTTGGGGAAGGTGTTATCAAGTTGATGGCCATTCAGCTCCAGGAAGAAGGAAGAGATACCTTAAGTGCCGAAGTGACTTTCATGTTTCTGATAGTCCTCAGAAAAGATAAATAAAACACAGTTTAAATGTCATTACTTATAAATGTCTTGTATAAATAGAATAGTCAAGCAGGGCAACTGTGAAATAGAGAATTAATTCTAGTCACGAGGATGACCAATATGCCCCACTCGTAATAGCATCTCACACATAGAAGATACTCAGTGGTTAATTGTTGGACGCAGAATTCATTCCGCTCATGAGGAAAACCTGACAACTCAGTCACTTGTGAGTTATTAGATATTCGCCCGTCTGGAATACATTCTGCATTTGACAAGCTCTCCAAAGTTAAAGTTGTCAGTCGTGGCTCAGTGGGTAGCCCTCTCATGCTCTGAGTTAGAAGGTTGTGGCTACAAGTCCCTCTCCAGAGATTTGAGCATGTAATCCAGGCTGACACTTTAGCCCGGTAGTGAGGGAATACTGCACTGTCGGAGATGCCATCTTTTGGATGAGATGTTAAACCAAGACCCTGTCTGCCTTCTCAGGTGGACATAAAAGATCCCATGGCACTATTTCGAAGAAGAGCAGGAGATTTCCCCCCGGTGTCCTGGCCAATATTTATTTCTCAACCAACATCACTAAATACAAAACAGATTAGCTGCTTATTATCACATTGCTGTTTGTGGGACGTTTCTGCACCCAAATTGTCCCAAAAATGTCCCAAAGCTCTTTACTGCCAATGAAGTACTTTTGAAGTATAGTCACTGTTCTAGTGTAGGAAATGCAGCAGCCAATTTTCTCACAGCAAGGTCCCACAAACAGCAATGTGATAAATGACCAAGCGATCTATTTTTAGTGATGTCGGTTGGTTGGCGTTAAGGCTGCCCAGTCCTGACACAGGGATCTCATGTAACTTGTGGGAACCCTGGTGTACACTTTCCAGATTCATTAAGATCGGCTTTCGGGAAGAACTGGCCAAAAAAAATGGCTTAATAAGGAATTAGTTTTAAATTGGAGAGGGTCATAGAAGAACCAAAGGGGAAAATCGGCAAGTAAAAATGAAATAACAGTGTTGCTTAACCAAAACATTACCAATATTAATAAAGAAGACCATAGGATGTCCCAAAGTGATTCCCAGCCAACAAAGAACTTTGGAAGTGGTCGCTGTTGTAACGTAGGGAAACGCGGCAGCCAATTTGTGCACATCAAGATCCCACAGGCAGCAATAAGTAAAATGGTCAGATAATCTGTTGTTGTGACGTTGGTTGAGGAGAACTCCCCTGCTCTGCTACATGGGATTTTTGATGTCCACCTCAGAGGACAGATGGGAAAAATTCGGTTTATCTGAAAGACGGCACCTCCGACAGTGCAGCACTCCCTCAGTAATGTGCTGAAGTATCAGCCTAGATTATGTGCTCGGCTCTGGAGTGGGACTTGAACCTTCTGACTCAGAGGAAACAGTTCGACCACTGAGGCAAGCTTATCACCTTAATGAAGGGACATAAATATAGTCTTGTGAAAGGTCTGAGTGTGAAGGAAGAGTTTATTTCCGAATCTAGATCCTCTGTTTTAATCTCACCAATTTTCATTGTCAACACCAATTCTCACCCCTCCCCGCTTTCCCTGAAACAATTGAGTCTTTGCTGAGGCACAGTTCCACAGGCACCGGTCACCCTCTTGTACCTTGCCCAGTTTCTTGTCCAAGTGGCCATTATTCATGCCCAAGCTTTTTGCAGTGAGTGTCAGCGGGCTATTTGATCACAGAGTGCATCGCAGTCAAGCCCAATCCTGTGCTCACCCAACATCCAATGGTGCCCTTTCCGGTAGGAGTCATTGGTCAGCGGCCTGAAGCGAGAAACCTCGTCGCATTTTCCCTCTTCAAGCCTGCGTGCTAAGGCCAAGGCCAACTGCAGCCTTCCAACTCTCACCGTGACAACTCAACTTTTGAATAGAATTTAAAGCAAAGAAGTTATGTAAAGCTTATATTGAACCTTGGTTAGACCACCCTTGGAGTACTGTGCACAGTCCTGGTCTCCGTATTATTAAAAGGGTATAGAAGCACTGGATAAAGTGCAAAAAAGGATTTACTAGGACGATACCAGAACTGAGAGGATATACCTATTAGGAAAGACTGAACAGGCTGGGGCTCTTTTCTCTAGAAAGGAGAAGGCTGAGGCATGACCTGATAGAGGTCTTTAAAATTATGAAAGGGTTCGATAGGGTAGACGTAGAGAAAATGTTTCCACTTGTGCGGGAGTCCAAAACTATGGGTCATAAATATAAGATAATAACTGATAAATCCAATAAGGAATTCTAAAAGCACTTCTTTACTCAGAGAGTGATGAGAATGTAGAACTTGCTACCACAAGGAGTAGTTGAGGCAAATTGCATAGATGCATTTAAGAGGAAGCTGGATAAACACATGAAGGAGAAAGGAATAGAAGAATGAGAGGTGATCTTATTGAAACGTATAAAATTCTTGGAGGTCTTGACAGGGTAGATGCTGAGAGGCTGTTTCCCCTGACTGGAGAGTCTAGAACTAGAGGTCATAGTCTCAGGATAAGTGGTCAGCCATTTAGGACTGAGATGAGGAAAAAATTCTTCACTCAGAGGGTTGGAATTCTCTACCCCAGAGGGTTGTGGGTGCTCAGTCGTTGAGTATATTCAAAACTGAGATTGAAAGATTTTTAAGGGAAACAAGGCATATGGGGATCGAGCTGAAGTAAAAGATCAGCCACGATCTTATTGAATGGCGGAGCAGGCTCGAGGGGCCGTATGACCTACTCCTGTTCCTATTTCTTATGTTGTTATGTTCTTATGATATGCTGATAGGGTGAGATGTGTTAAGGTGGGAGGAGGCTCGTGTGGAGCATAAACAACGACATAGACCAGTTGGGCCAAAAGGCCTGTTTCTGTGTTGTAACTTGTATGTAATTCTATGTAACTAACTCAATACAGCCAGGGGATTGGAAGCTGTATAATTCAGCTACTGATTGGATAAGCTCACTGAGCCATCAGAGGCAGTTCTAGATGTTTCTAAGTAAACATTTCCAAGTTATCATCTGCCCTTTAACAGCCAGCGTTGGTCCCTCGAATCATTTTTTTCTTTGCTTTGCTTTATCATCCTTTCTAAAGATTCAGGTCATTAAGACCTTTGCAGTGTGTTTGTTCTATGGGGGCGGGCGAGGGGATTAAAAGGACACAATTTGTTGAAACAGCCAAAAGTTGACAGGACATTTTGAATGCCGGACATGAGAGAGCCAAATGCGAATCAATTTAAAGGACTTGATTATAAAGGGGATGTAAATCCATGGGCTCCGATCCTGGAGGTTATGCCAGGATCATGCCCAAAGGTGACCCCCAGCGCTGACCTCACAATGAGACGTCGACCCTGTGCTGCCAGAAACTCTGGTGCAATGGGTGAGATGCTGCTCTAGATACCCCATTCTACCCCCCCACCCCCGTGAAAGAAAGAAAGAACTTGCATTTATATCGTGCCTTTCACAATCTCAGGACATCCCAAAGCACTTTTCAGCCAATGAAGTACTTTTGAAGTGTAGTCACTGTTGTAATGTAGGGAAAGCAGCTGCCAATTTGTGCACAGCAAGATCCCACAAACAGCAATGTAATAATGACCAGATCATTTGTTATTAGTGATGTTGGTTGAGGGATAAATGTTGACCGGGACAGTGAGGAGAACTTCCCTGGTCTTCTTTGAAATAGTGCTGTGGGATCTTTATGTCCACCTGAGAGGGCAGATGGGGCTTCGGTTTAACATCTCATCCGAAAGACGGCACCTGTGACAGTGCAGCATTGCCACCGCACTGCGCTGGAATGTCAGCCTAAGTTTTGTGCTCAAGTTTCTGGAGCGGGACTTGAACCCACGACCTTCTGACTCAGAGGCAAAAGTCGTGACACTGAGTGAAGTGCTGCAGTTTCGTGTGGTGATCCCACACTAGTCCCACTCGTGCTTGAAGGGAACATGGTTCAGAGAATCTTGTAACTCTATCTCTGACAGAAAATGTTGGAACTACTTCAGCAAGTCCCAGTATCTACGGAGAGAAGTGACAAGTTAATGTTTTAGGGGAAAGAGTGGAAGAACCCCAATGTTTTTTGTTCAGTAGATTATTCCAAATCTCTCTCAGTCTTTGAGCAAAGCAATTCCTCCTCAGACATTCAATGGGAGTGCTAAGATCCTGCTAAAATAGTCACTGTTAATAGCTTTAAGAGTAAAAGTACTGATCTCACACTCTCAAAGGGAGCGTGGGACAGAGATAGAGCTAAGCACAAAACAAAATACTGGAAATCTGCAAATAAAATCAGGAAGTGCAGGAAACACTCGGCAAGTTAGGCACAGAAGCGTCAAATTAGGTCTTTAGGGGTGGGGTGGGGGGGCGGGAATGAACCATTTGTTGAAATGATTGGTTGTTGCTTATTAAGATAGTTTCAGTTATGACCCTTCACCAGAACTGAGAAGATTAATCAAGATCCTGGGCCTAATTTCAGCCTCATTAAGATGCTGAATACAATTACCGTGTACATGTTTTCTTCCTGTGGCTCACCTTTCTATCAGTAGTAGGTTTCCATGAGTAAGTGTACTAAATCAGACATTATCACTTGGGTGGTAACTATGCGTAATTACTCCTCAATATACTGCTCAGATCCCAAAGGTCGTTAAAGTGGCTGCACAAACCTACCTTAGCGAACTGCTTCAGGCAATTACATTCATAACTCCGTTATCCACTCTTTTGACACCCATTATTTCAAATGGTTTAGTATTAAACTTTTTCACACAGCGAGTGGTTAGGATCTGGAATGTACTGCCTGAGAGGGTGGTGGAGGCAGATTCAATCATGGCCTTCAAAAGGGAACTGGATAAGTACTTGAAAGGAAAAACGCTGGATTGCTCTTGCATTGAGCCGGCACAGACTCGATGGGCCGAATGGCCTCCTTCCATGCGTGTAACCTTTCTATGATTCTACTAGTGTACAAAATGAATTATGTGGAAAGGTATTAAGCACTGTGCATTCAGAGGGAACTACACCCATCTTCCTTTTTTTTAACCAATCATGCTAAGTTTGTCTTTCTGACATCTTTTGGCATCAGAACATGTTTATGTTGAAAAATACACAGCCAAACATGTTCTGTAAAACCAATTGAAAGCTGATGGTAGTTGAGGTACTTGCGAGAGTTCAGCAGAAGAGGTAGAGGTGTATATGCCTGCTTGTGAGTGAATAAGGGGGCAAAACATAACAGGGTCCGTTTCCACTGCCTTTGCCTGGCGTTAACAGGGTGGGATTGGTAGGCTCACCGCCCCCATTAACAATGGTGATGCAGCCGGCTCCATTTTGAAAGGGGCTTATAGCCAAGTGTCCAAAGCACATGACTGTTTCAAGCGATAACATGGAAATCGGGGTCCAATGACGTAGATAAGACCCCGATCGCCATTTCTGGTTGGAACTGGTTGGAGCTTGTGCTGTGCAAACTCCGACCAGTTCCATGAGCGATGGAACCAAAGAGACAAAATCGCGGGGGAGCTCTTCAATGCCGGTCGGACGCCCAAAAGTCAAAACTGGCTCCAACAAGAGTAGAATGGTAAGAATAATGAACTCATCCTTGTGTTCAAATGCCTCCATGGCCTTGCCCCAGCCTATCTCTGTAACCTCCTACAACCCTCCAAGATCTCTGTGCTCCTCCAATTCTGGCCTCTTGCGCATCCCCGATTTCCATCGTTCCACTATTGGTGGCCATGCC
Source organism: Heptranchias perlo (assembly GCF_035084215.1). NCBI lineage: Eukaryota > Metazoa > Chordata > Chondrichthyes > Hexanchiformes > Hexanchidae > Heptranchias > Heptranchias perlo. The sequence goes on along the minus strand of NC_090333.1, from coordinate 11,821,257 downwards.
TTCAGCTGCCTAGACCCTAAGCTCTGGAATTCCCTCTATAAACCTCTCCGCATCTCTACCTCTCTCTCCCTTTCTTTCAGTCGCTCCTTAAAACTTATCTCTTTTACCAAACATTTAGTCACCTGTTTGAATATCCCTTTATGTGGCTCGGTGTCAAAATTTTATTTGATAACGGTCCTGTGAAGCACCTTGGGACGTTTCACTACGTAAAAGGCAATATATAAATGCAAGTTGTTGTTAACTAAGAGGCTTTCTTGCAATATTGTTTGGTAGAGGTTGCAGCGCCATCTTCTGGAAGAAGGAGGAATAACAGCAATTGCTATCACTTCCGCTGTTACCGACTCAAGATTTTAATACCTTATAGCTATTTTTGCAAAACACTATAAAATACCTGCCCACTATTTTCCAAAAGTTAAGTTTGAAAAAGACACACATGGGGGTGACTTTTCAAGGGGACTTCTCCTACTTGCTCGCTGTAACTAATGGTGTTTTTCCGAGGTTTCTGTGGGTCTTCGGTCATCTCTGCGGAGGACCTGGAGACCCCCCACCCCGTGGAAGTTCACCCCTATGGGGCTGCAATTGCCCCGACGAGTATTTGTAACAAAATTATTTTCTCAGCCTCAAGAACGATTGAGTTGGGATCGGTGAGCCCTATTTTGCGTTTTTAATGGATTTCTGAGCGGTATTTCTATAAAATGTTTGTTGTGCTGCTCCATTACCTGCACCTCGTGGCTTTTTGATACATCTTCAACATCATGAATGCCAATATTTATGCCTCAAGTGAAATTTTCTTAGAATCATAGAGCACAGAAGGAGGCCATTTGGCCCACCGTGCCTGTGCCGGCTTTTTGAAAGAGCTGTCCAATTAGTCCTATACCCACCGCTCTTTCCCCATATCCCTGCAAATTTTTTCCTATTCAAGTATTTATCCAATTCCCTTTTCAAAGTTATTATTGAATCTGCTTCCACCACTCTTTCAGGCGGTTCATTCCATATCACAACAACTCGCTGCGTAAAAAAAAATTCTCCTCATCTCCCCTTTGGTTCATAAGAACATAGGAACATAAGAAATGGGAGTAGGAGTAGGCCATTTGGCCCCTCGAACCTGGTCCACCATTCAATAAGAATACCACGTACATAGTCCTCGTGAAGACAAAGTCCCGTCTTCGCACTGAGGACACCATCCAACGTGTTGTGTGGCACTACCACCGTGCTAAATGGGATAAATTCAGAACAGATCTAGCAGCTCAAAACTGGGCATCCATGAGGCACTGTGGGCCATCAGCAGCAGCAGATTTGTATTCCAGCACAATCTGTAACCTCATGGCCCGGCATATTGCTCACTCCACCATTACCAACAAGCCAGGGGATCAACCCTGGTTCAATGAGGAGCGTAGAAGAGTATGCCAGGAGCAGCATCAGGCGTACCTAAAAACGAGGTGCCAACCTGGTGAAGCTACAACTCAGGACTATATGCATGCTAAACAGCGGAAGCAACATGCTATAGACAGAGCTAAGCGATTCCACAACCAACGGATCAGATCAAAGCTCTGCAGTCCTGCCACATCCAGTGGTGAATGGTGGTGAACAGTTAAACAACTAATGGGAGGAGGAGGCTCTGTAAACATCCCCATCCTCAATGATGGCAGAGTCCAAAGACAAGGCTGAAGCGTTTGCAACCATCTTCAGCCAGAAGTGCCGAGTGGATGATCCCTCTCGGCCTCCTCGATATCCCCACCATCACAGAAGCCGGTCTTCAGCCAATTCGATTCACTCCACGTGATATCAAGAAACAGGTGATCAAGAAGGCCAACGGAATGTTGGCTTTTATTGCTAGGGGGATAGAATATAAAAACAGGGAGGTATTACTGCAGTTATAGAAGGTATTGATGAGACCGCACCTGGAATACTGCATACAGTTTTGGTGTCCATACTTAAGAAAAGACATACTTGCTCTCGAGGCAGTACAAAGAAGGTTCACTCGGTTAATCCCGGGGATGAGGGGGTGGACATATGAGGAGAGGTTGAGTAGATTGGGACTCTACTCATTGGAGTTCAGAAGAATGAGAGGCGATCTTATTGAAACATATAAGATTGTGAAGGGGCTTGATCGGGTGGATGCGGTAAGGATGTTCCCAAGGATGGGTGAAACTAGAACTAGGGGACATAATCTTAGAATAAGGGGCTGCTCTTTCAAAACTGAGATGAGGAGAAACTTCTTCACTCAGAGGGTAGTAGGTCTGTGGAATTTGCTGCCCCAGGAAGCTGTGGAAGCTACATCATCAAATAAATTTAAAACAGAAATGGACAGTTTCCTAGAAGTAAAGGGAATTAGGGGTTACGGGGAGCGGGCAGGAAATTGGACATGAATTTAGATTTGAGGTTAGGATCAGATCAGCCATGATCTTATTGAATGGCGGAGCTGGCTCGAGGGGCCAATTGGCCCACTCCTGCTCCTATTTCTTATGTTCTTATGTAAACGGCTGAGTGCACTGGATACAGCAAAGGCTATGGGCCCTGACAACATCCCGGCTGTAGTGCTGAAGACTTACGCTCCAGAACGAGCTGCGCCTCTAGCCAAGCTGTTCCAGTCCAGCTACAACACTGGCATCTACCCGACAATGTGGAAAATTGCCCAGGTGTGTCCTGTCCAGAAAAAGCAGGTCAAATCCAATCCAGCCAATTACCGCCCCATCAGTCTACTCTCAATCATCAGCAAAGTGATGGAAGGTGTTGTTGACAGTGCTATCAAGCGGCACTTACTCACCAATAACCTGCTTACCGATGCTCAGTTTGGGTTCTGCCAGGACCACTCGGCTCCAGACCTCATTATAGCCTTGGTCCAAACATGGACAAAAGAGCTGAATTCCAGAGGTGAGGTGAGAGTGACTGCCCTTGACATCAAGGAGCCCCAGTAAAATTGATGTCAATGGGAATCAGGGGGAAAACTCTCCAGTGGTTGGAGTTGTACTTAGCACAAAGGAAGATGGTAGTGGTTGTTGGAGGCCAATCATCTCAGCCCCAGGACATTGCTGCAGGAGTTCCTCAGGGCAGTGTCCTAGGCCCAACCATCCTCAGCTGCTTCATCAATGACCTTCCCTCCATCATAAGGTCAGAAATGGGGATGTTCGCTGACAATTGCACAGTGTTCAGTTCCATTCGCAACCGCTCAGATAATGAAGCAAGACCTGAACAACATCCAGGCTTGGGCTGATAAGTGGCAAGTAACATTCGCACCAGACAAGTGCCAGGCAAAGAATATCTCCAACAAGAGAGAGTCTAACCACCTCCCCTTGACATTCAATGGCATTACCATCGCCGAATCCCCCACCATCAACATCCTGGGGGTCACGATTGACCAGAAACTTAACTGGACCAGCCACATATATACTGTGGCTACAAGAGCAGGTCAGAGGCTGGGTATTCTGCGGCGAGTGACTCACCTCCTGACTCCCCAAAGCCCTTCCACCATCTACAAGGCACAAGTCAGGAGTGTGATGGAATACTCTCCACTTGCCTGGATGAGTGCAGCTCCAACAATACTCAAGAAGCTCGACACCATCCAGGACAAAGCAGCCCACTTGATTGGCACCCCATCCACCACCCGAAACATTCACTCCCTTCACCACCGGCGCACTGTGGCTGCAGTGTGCACCATCCACAGGATACACTGCAGCAACTCGCCAAGACTTCTTCGACAGCACCTCCCAAACCCATGACCTCTACCACCTAGAAGGACAAGGGCAGCAGGCACATGGGAACAACACACTGCATGTTCTCCTCCAAGTCACACACCATCCCGACTTGGAAATATATCGCCGTTCCTTCATCGTCGTCGCTGGGTCAAAATCCTGGAACTCCCTTCCTAACAGCACCTTGGGAGAACCTTCACCACACGGACAGCAGTGGTTCAAGAAGGCGGCTCACCACCACCTTCTCAAGGCCAAATAGGGATGGGCAATAAATGCTGGCCTCACCAGCGATGTGCACATCCCGTGAACGAATTTTAAAAAATCATAGCTGATCTTCGACCTCAACTCCACTTTCCCGCCCGATCCCCATATCCCTTGGTTCCTCTAGAGTCCAAAAATCTATCGCTCTCAGTCTTGAATATACTCAATGACTGAGCATCCACAGCCCTCTGGGGTAGAGAATTCTAAAGATTCACAACCCCCTGAGTGAAGAAACTCCTCCTCATCTCAAGCTTACATGGCCGACCCCTTATCCTGAGACTATGTCCTCTACTTCTAGACTAGGGGATACAACCTCTCAGCAATTACCCTGTCAAGCCCCCTCAGAATCTTATATATTTCAATGAGATCATCTCTCATTCTTCTAAACTCCAGAGAGTATAGGCCCATTCTACTCAATCTCTCCTCATATGACAACTCTCTCATCCCAGGAATCAATCTGGTGCCAATGACCTTAAATCTGTGTCCTCTGGTTACCGACCCTCCTGCCAGAGGAAACAGCTTCTCCCTATCTACTCTATCAAAACCCATCAAAATTTTGAACACCTCTATTAAATGTCCCCATAACCTTCTCTGTTTTCAGGAGAACAACCCCAGCTTCTCCAGTCTCAACCCTGGTACCATTCTAGCACATCTCCTCTGCACCCTCGCTAAGGCCTTGACGTCCTTCCTAAAGTGTGGTGCCCGGAATTGGACACAATACTCCAGCTGAGACCTAACCACTGATTTAGCATAACTTCCTTGCTTTTGTACTCTATGCTTTCCTCTGTTGTGTCTCTACATCTCATGCAGTCTTTTCTTTTTCTCGTGGGTTCCAGCATCTGCTTTCTGGTCCCTTCTGACCTGTTTGATTTCCCACCACATCCAGTCCTCCTTCTCCCATCTGTGCCATTTATTTATTTTTTAACCATTTGTCTGCAATCTGCAGTCATGATGAGGAAAGAAGGCTCGAGGAAGCGGGGACGAAGGGAACACTGAAACGGAGATGGCCGCAGAAGGAGCGAAGCGGTAAGAAGGAAATAGAGCCGTGACCGGAAAGAAAAAAATATGGATTAAAATGTGAATTGACAAGTGGGGGAAAAAATAAACAGGACCAGGATGAAAGAATGGCACAAGGGGATAGTGGAATATCATTACTGCTTTCATTTCCAGGATCAAAGATTGCCTGCTGTCTTTAGACACATTTCATTACGTTATTTACCCTCCCCTCCCTTTGAAGAAGTTCTCACACTTTGTCAGGCTCACTATTTGCTGTGCAGGGTACACATTGGAGGAAGAACTACAGATTGCTTATTTTGTTTTGTTTGGGATATTTGTGAGATTTAGATCTGAAGTAGCCATTTTAGGATTTCCTCTCGGGGGAAAGGGCAACTAGGGGGCTGTGTCAATTTATGTGGATCCTCCCCTTTGTACAAAATAACATGAATTTCAGAGTCTGAATGTACAGGACCCCTACCTTTTTATATGTCTGGAATATTGCATGCCTGGGGTCCTACCTCACCCATGCCAGTGAAGCCCCCGTTCATGCCTCTGTCACATCAACGTTTGATTTTATCAATACTCTTCCCACTAATCTCCCCATCTCAACCCCACCCAAGCATCAACCCATTCAGAACTATGTAGCCCATATCCTCTCCTGCACAAAATCTCGCAATTCCATTAGCCCTGTCCTTGCCACCTTTTAATGCCCTTCATACATTGATATCAAAATCCTCACCCTTGCCATCAAATCCCTCCACGGGCTCGCTCCACCCCACCTTTGCAATCCTCTCTAGCTCTGCATCTCAGCACATGTTCCCCGCTCTTCTAACTCTGGCCTACTGTAGCCTCCACTCCACTTAACATCACATCCACTCACTCACTCACTCCACTTCACTCACTCACTCACTCCACTTAACATCACATCCACTCACTCCACTCATCACTCCACTTCACTCACTCACTCCACTCCACTCCACTCCACATCACATCCACTCACTCACTCCACTTAACATCACATCCACTCAATCACTCACTCCACTCACTCACTTAACATTCATCACTCACTCACTCCGCTCCACTTAACATCACATCCACTCACTCACTCACTCACTCCACTTAACATCACATCCACTCACTCACTCACACTCACTCCACTTATAATCATATCCACTCACTCACTCCATTCATCACTCCACTCACTCACTCATCACTCCACTCATCACTCCATTTCACTCACTCATTCCACTCATCTCTCCACTTCCTCACTCACTCACTCATGACTCCACTCCACTCACTCACTCATCACTCACTCACTCACTCACTCCACTCATCACTCCACTTCATTCACTCATCACTCACTTGCTCATCACTCCACTCACTCACTCACTCCAATTACTCACACCCTCCACTGACGATAGGCTGAATGGCCTCCTGTGCTGTATGATTCTACGATCCTCTGAACGGTATTGGGAGACTGGTGGAATCCCCTGAAGAAATGGCAGAACTCTGATGTAGTAACAGTAACAACGGTCATTCATTGTATGATCGACTCCACAATCCTCTGGGATAGTACAGTTGGAGTGAGGATCTAACCTGCCTGAATTTGAGGTCAGCTGCTTTTAATTAAAAAGGGGGATGTTGAGACGGGAGAGTGGGTTATCACGTCCAGGGACAACATCGAACAAAGACACAATAAGTAGAGAATTAATTTGGCAAGGCTGCACTCCCAGAGTGAAGGATTTGATAGGTGAGATAGTAGATGAACCATAAGGTTAAAGCCCCATTTCTCTTGCTGAATGTGTCCTACACGCCGATGAGTCAGAAGGTCATGGGTTCCAGTCCAACTCCAGGACTTGAGCACAAAATCTAGGCTGACACTTCAGTGAGGTACTGAGGGAGTGTTGGAGATGCATCTTTCGAATGGGATGTTAAACCAAGGCCCAGTCTGCCCTCTCAGGTGGATGTAAAAGATCCCATGACATTATTGCGAAGAAGAGGAGTTCTCCCCAGTGTCCTGGCAAATATTTATCCCTCAACCAACATCACTAAAAACAGATTATCTGGTAATTATCACATTGCGGTTTGTGGGAACTTGCTGTGTGCAAATTGGCTGCCGTGTTTCCTACATTCCAACAGTGAGTACACTTCAAAAGTACTTCATTGGCTGTAAAGCTCTTTGGGATATCCTAAGGCCGTGAAAGGCGCTATATAAATGCAAGTCTTTCTTCTTTACATAGGAACAGGAGTCGGCCATTCAGTCCCTCAAACCTGCTCCAGCATTCAATTAGCTGATCTGTACGTCAACTCCATTGATACCTCTTATCTAACAAAAATTTACCAATCTCAATTTTGAAAGCTCCAATTATCCCCCAGCATCCACAGCCTTGTGGGGGAGAGAATTCCAGACTTCTACTGCCCTTAGTGTGAAGATGTGCTTTCCGATTTTATTTCTAAATACCCTAGCTCTAATTTTAAGATTATGTTCCCTCTTTCTTGATTCCCCTCACCAACAACAACAACTTACATTTATATAGCACCTTTAAAATAGTAAAACGACCCAAGGCGCTTCTCAGGAGCGATTATCAAACAAAATTTGACACCGAGCCACATAAGGAGATATTAGGACAGGTGACCAAAAGCTTGGTCAAAGACGTGGGGTTTAAGGAGCATCTTAAAGGAGGAATTAGTTTCTCTGTATCTACATTATCGAATCCTTTTAACATTTTAAGCACCTCGATCAAATCACACCTCAATGTCCTTTTCTCCACTGCAATGATGCGCAGAGGAGCACCCCGTACTGCATTTGTGCTGCATGGCCATTTCCAAAACCAAGGACCTTGTTAGATCTCTGACTACGATTCCCAGTATAGTATATCAAAGGCAATACAATTTTACACAAAGCTATTGAAATTCAAAAACAGACATGAAGCAATGAGTCACTTATTTTCTCGAGGGAAATCATGAGAAATAGACTCTTTGCCTATGGAATAACAGAAGATAATTTCAGAAATTTTAGCTCCATGATAGAATTTTTGAAACCTTGTACGAAGACGCATATCTTATCATTTTTTAAAAATATGACTACATATTTTCTAATGTGCATTCCCTGAGGGAGATAGAAGTACTAAGAATTGGAATTACGCAAATAAAGTAACCAAAAAAAAATCTGAACAAAACAGTAAGAATAGGATTGTTAAAGAGAAATGCAACAAACTTTTTGACTACATTCCCATTCCAGAATGTATATGGTTAATGTTTTATCACATCCTACCTCAGCCTTATTTGTTTGGGGGACCCCCATGCCAATAATGCCACTTCCCAGGGACCCCCTGCAAATATTGACACGCTCCCAGGGACCCCCTGCAAATACTGGCACGCTCCCAGGGACCCCCTACAAATATTGACACATTCCCTGTGACTACTTCCAAGTATTAATGCAATTCTGGAGAATGCACCCCTGTAAAATATCAACATGCTCCATAAGGACCCTGCAAATATGGGAACAGGCCTGGGGACTCTCTTCAAACTCCTGACACAGTCCGAGTGACCCTCTTGTCCTAACTTTCCACAAGACCTCTTCCCAAAGGAAAACAGTGCTGTCACTGCAGAAAATATTTTTTTATTAGTGCAAAGAAACAGAAGTAAATGCAGAAAGTTCATGACACCCTCTCACACGGTGTCAACCATGGCTCAGTGAGTGACACTCACACCTCTGAGTCAGAGGTTCTCCCTGGTGTCCTGGCCAATATTTATCCCTCAACAAACATCACTAAAAAAGATTATCTGGTCATTATCACATTGCTGTTTATGGGATTTTGCTGTGCGTGAATTGGCTGCCGCGTTTCACAGCAGTGACTACACTTCAAAAGTACTTTTAAAAAAAATTCGTTCATGGGATGTGGGCATCGCTGGTGAGGCCAGCATTTATTGCCCATCCCTAATTGCCCTTGAGGAGGCGGTGGTGAGCCGCCTTCTTGAACCGTTGCAGTCCATGCGGTGAAGGCTCTCCCATAGTGCTGTCAGGAAGGGAGTTCCAGGATTTTGACCCAGCGACGATGAAGGAACGGCGATTGGCTGTAAAGCACTTTGGGACGTCCTGAGGTTGTGAAAGTTGCTATGTGAATGCAAGTCTTTCTTTCTGGAAGTTCAGGACACCCCAGTTTGAAAACTTGTGCTTTAATGTTTGTCTGTTTCCAGTGAGATGAGTTTTAAAGACTAACCTAATTAATGGGCTAGAAATTACTCACCCGAGGACGCCGATCCATAATGGCGTCCTTTCCGACTGCCAGCAAATCGATGGAGTCAGATCGCGAATGCGGACATGCGCATTAAAACCAGGAAATCATGAACTTGCTTCCATTGGTTCGCCGTCAGTTTGACAGGTCCGAATTAAAGGGCCACCTACCATAGAAATCATTAAACATTCGTAAACTCGCCCATCTGTCCAGCTGGAACGGATATACTTACGCCACCAAAAGGTACGCTGGAAAATACGAGCTCGACCCTACTTCTTAAAAGCTCGGTGACTGTTAATGACTGCGAAAAATCAAAATATTACATTTTTAAAAATGTGGAATGTCAAATTACTCTCACTTTAATATCTTTTGATCATTCAAAACATTTTTAAAAATTAAAAACTAAAAAAAATTTTTGTTTACTTTTAACTTCTGTAAGTTTCATTAAATTAAATAATTTGCTTGGCTTTTTATAAGATATGTTAAATTTTTATTTACACCAACATAAGAGAGGTTCACTTTAAATGAATGAGTTTTACTTGCCTGCTTGTGGGCGGGGCTTCCATTCTCACAGCCATTTCCAATGTTCATCAGCCCACGCTGCTCAGAGGCTGGGCTGATGCCATGATTCTTTTCTAATCTTCCAATTCATGCAAGTGTACACCTCTGATCCGCAGTAAGTAAATTCGTACGTATTACTCATAGGAGCTGATGCAGAGGTTGCCATGCCGATGTGCGCAATTTCCGACCCATTATTTTATTTTGTCAGTTTCTGGCCACCAGTGCCCCATGTTACCGTGCAATTCCATGGGCCCGATGTTACCAGGGCTGCAGGTTCGCGGCGGGGGGGCTGCGCCCGGTGAAATCAGTCTGCCCCCCGCGCGATCGCAGCCTAATTAGATCCACTTACCTGGTCTTCCGGGTTCCCCATTGCTGATCTGCGCATCGGGCGGACTGCGCATGCGCAGTAAGGTCTGTCAGCTGGAGGAGCTCTATTTAAAGGGGCAGTCCTCCACTGACAGATGCTGCAACAATTAGCAAAAATTACAGCATGGAGCAGTCCAGGGGGAAGGCTGCTCCCAGTTTAATGATGCCTCACTCCAGGTATCATTAGATGGGGTGAGGAGGAGGGGGAGGACAGAGATCTTCCCCCCGGCGGGTAGGAGGAAGCAGCCGGCCTCTGCCACCAGGAAGGCCTGGCTCGAGGTGGCAGAGGAGGTCACCTGCACCACCAACATATCGCCCACCTGCATACAGTGCAGGAGGCACTGCAATGACCTAAGTAGGTCAGCCAAAGTGAGTACACTTACTCATTCCCCTACACTCTGTCTGCCACATCACCGCCCCCACCCCACATCTCCTTCTGCACTGCCAACACTACTCTGTCACATCACCCCTCATACCCACTCAAACCTCATCCTCATCTTACCCGCACTTACTCACCTCACCAGTACTCATCCCGCCACTACCACTCAACCCAATCCTCATACAATCTCATGGCTCTATCTCATACTCACCCTCTCGTGCATCTCTTTCATGGTCAGCCTCACTCAACCTGCCACTACCTGTGCTGCAGCCACAGGGCATGCATCACATATGTGCAGTAGGAAGCGTAAGGCAAACGTGTCATGAGCATGAAGGGGATGCACAAGGGTGTTTGAGGGTTTGTCATGGTTTTTACTGCTATTTAATTTCTGACCAACTCACATTACATATTATATTGGCATCACCTCTGCCATGTCTTTGCGAATCTTGTCTGGTTTGTGCAATAATGCCCTTTCCTGAGGATCACAATGAAGACCCACACCTGATGCCACCCATTGTGTCACTGCAGAGTGGGTGTAGGTGTATTTGCAGGGCTCTTTTGTGCAGACGACTGGGAGACGTCGGCGATGTCCCCGGTGGCACCCTGGAAGGATGCGGAGGAGAAGTTGTTGAGGGCAGTGGTGACTGTGACAGCGACAGTTAAGAAGATGGTGCTTGGGTCAGCCAGGAGCAGCTCGGCATGAAGGAGGCTGCAGATGTCCACGACTACATGTCGAGTGACTCTGAGCCTCTGTGTGCACTGCTGCTCAGAGAGGTCCAGGAAGCTGAGCCTCGGTCTGTGGCCCCTGTGGCGAGGGTAGTGCCCTCTGCGACGCATCTCTCTCTGCGGTTGCCCTCCCTCCTGCTGTGCAGGTGGATGTGTCACAGCACTGTGTTGTGGAGCTCCACGTGTCAGAGGTGGACGGCTTGGCTGGCGAGGCTGGTGATGCTGTTTGCCCTCCGAGGAGGTCATGACTGCAGCTACAGCGGCCCCCATCCGGAAGATGTACATCTGAGGGGGTCCGCAAGGTAGGTACATGTCTCTGGACCCCGGGGTAAGTGTGCAAGTTGGTGCATTTTCTTGTCAGGAGGAGGGTGGTGGAGGCCAAACTTTGTCCTAAGTGACAGAGTGGCCTCCTGCAATGAGTGAGGGTCTCCCCCCACCACCTGTCAAATGGACCTTTGCAGCTGCCACAGGCTGATAGCTGCAACACGTCCATTTGAACTGGGAGTGTTTTCACCAGTATGGGAAACAGTCCCAGTTGTCTCTAAAATCCCACCCCTCCTGACATATTCCCTTAATCACGTCTGTTAATGACCTGAAATAACAATGTAAATAGTCTTAAGTGGCACCCCGCCGGCTTTAATTGCCTGCGGGATTCCCACCTGCGGGGGCTGAGCGCGCACGTCGGCGCGTCTGTGGGGAACCCGGAAGTGGGCGGGTTGGAACCGGGCTCCCGACCCGCTCCGGGATTCCCCGATTTTCGCAGCCCCCCCGCCAGGAACGCACCGGATAGCGGGTGCTAAAATGAAGCCCCATAACTCTGAAAAACACCAATGGAATGATTCAGTTTGACCGTTTGTAGACAGTCCCTTACTTCAGTGCCTGTCCTTCACATCAGTTTGACTGTTTAATTTAGGCATCTTCCCTTAACAATCTGACAATGTCGCAATCATAGAATCGTAGAAATTTACGGCACAGAAGGAGGCCATTCGGCCCATCTTATCTGTGCCGGCTGCAAAAGAGCCATCCAGCCTAATCCCTCTTTCTAGCTCTTGGTCCGTAGCCTTGTACGTTGCCCCACTTTGAGTGCCTATCCAAGTACTTTTTAAGTGTGATGAGGGTTTCTGCCTCTACCACCCTTTCAGGCAGTGAGTTCCAGACCCCCACCACCCTCTGGGTGAAAAAATTTCTCCTCAACTCCCCACCAATCCTTCTACCAACTACTTTAAATCTATGCCCCTTGATTATTGACTTCTCTGCTATGGGAAATAGGTCCTTCCTATCCACTCTATCTGGGCCCCTCATAATTTTATACACCTCAATTAAATCTCCCCTCAGTCTCCTCTGTTCCAAAGAAAACAAACTCAGCCCATTCAATCTTTCCTCACAGCTAAAATCCTTCAGCCTTGGCAACATCCTCGTAAATCTCCTCTGTACAGTCTATAGTGCAATTACAATTTCCTGTAATGCGGTGACCAGAACTGTATACACACTACTCCAGCTGTGGCCTAACTCGTGTTTTATACACTTCTAGCATGACCTCCCTGCCCTTATATTCTATGCCTCGGCTAATAAAGGAAAGTATCCCGCATGCCTTCTTAACCACCTTATCTACCTGTCCTGCTACCTTCAGGGATCTGTGGACATGCACTCCAAGGCCACTCTGTTCCTCTACACCTCTCAGTATCCTCCCATTTATTGTGTACTCTCTTGCCTTGATGGCCCTCCCAAATGCATTACCTCACACTTCTCTGGATTGAATTCCATTTGCCACTTTTCTGCCCAACTGACTAGTCCATTGATATCTTCCTGCAGTCTACAGCTTTCTTCCTCACTATCAACCACATGGCTAACTTTTGCAAACTTCTTAATTTAAGTCTAAATCATTAATATATATCACAAAAAGCAAGGGACCTAGAACTGAGCCCTGTGAAACCCCACTGGAAACAGCCTTCCAGTCACAAAAATATCCGTCGACTATTACCCCTTGCTTCCTGCCACATGAGCCAATTCTGGATCCAACTTGCCACTTTCCATTGGATCCCATGGCTTTTACTTTTCTGACCAGCCTGCCATGTGGGACCTTGTCAAAAACCTTGCTAAAATGAGGCAACTGGTTAGATCTAGATCGCACAAGTCAAGATGGAATTTGTAAGCAGAGGCCAAACTGTTGTCTATAACATTTTAAACCTTAATAAAGTTATTTTTGTCATCCAACCTTTCTTTGCATGACCCAGTCTATCTCCATCTCATTGTCAGAGAACAACACCCACAATAACGTGGATATAAAGACTGGAACCAAATAAGGAACAGGTTACATCAGGTTGTCCTTTATCCACTTCACTGGCTGGTGTCAGTGTCAGTGACAGAGGTAGACTCATGGTGAGGCTAAAGGTATTACCGGTTTACAATCAGACCCAGAGATTCTAGGGCTGCACATAAAGTTTTAAATAAAACCTTTTATATTAAACTGGAGAATCTTGTTGTTATGACAGTTTGTTTAATAAACTTGGTTTCTCTTTAGCTTCATGGAGCACTGTGGGCTGAGTGCACTTCACCGGAAGTGATCTCACTGACTGCGGTGGAAAGCTACTTCCCCATTCGCCAACGAGGTCAATACCCGGCAGTGACCTCATCGCGTAGATTGGCTGCCAAAATGGCCGCTGGCACAGTTGTGATCCTGCTGCCCCTCCCCTCCCCCTCAGCCGCCTCGCCAAGATTGGTGGCGTCTATTTTCAACACTGTGGTAGAACGAAATAATTCACAATTATCACCGACAGGAAGTGTGAGGACAGTACTCACCCAACCCTTTGACTGGAATGTATAATTTGATCCAGTCATTGTCAGGTAGGCGACTGAGTTCAGAGAACGCACAGTGCTAACACTACTGATTTCAGAGAACAGACAGCACTAACTCTACTGAGTTCTGAGAACGCACAGTGCTAATACTACTGATTTCAGAGAACAGACAGCACTAACTCTACCGAGTTCAGAGAACGAACAGCGCTGACCCTACCGAGTTCAGAGAATGAACAGTGCTGACACTCCCGAGTTCAGAGAACGAACAGCACTGACACTACAAAGTTCAGAGAATGAACAGCGCTGACCCTACCGAGTTCAGAGAATGAACAGCACTGACACTACCGAGTTCAGAGAATGAACAGCACTGACACTACCGAGTTCAGAGAATGAACAGCACTGACACCACTGAGTTCAGAGAATGAACAGCACTGACACTACCGAGTTCAGAGAATGAACAGCACTGACACTACCGAGTTCAGAGAATGAACAGTGCTGACACTCCCGAGTTCAGAGAATGAACAGCACTAACTCAACCGAGTTCAGAGAATGAACAGCACTGACACTACAAAGTTCAGAGAATGAACAGCGCTGACAATACCGAGTTCAGAGAATGAACAGCGCTGACACTACCGAGTTCAGAGAATGAACAGCACTGACACTACCGAGTTCAGAGAATGAACAGCGCTAACACTACCGAGTTCAGAGAATGAACAGCACTGACACTACTGAGTTCAGAGAATGAACAGCGCTGACACTCCCGAGTTCAGAGAACGAACAACGCTGACACTACCGAGTTCAGAGAATGAACAGCACTGACACTACCGAGTTCAGAGAATGAACAGCGCTGACACTACAAAGTTCAGAGAATGAACAACGCTGACACTACCGAGTTCAGAGAATGAACAGCGCTGACACTACCGAGTTCAGAGAATGAACAGAACTGACACTACCGAGTTCAGAGAATGAACAGCACTGACACTACTGAGTTCAGAGAATGAACAGCGCTGACACTCCCGAGTTCAGAGAACGAACAACGCTGACACTACCGAGTTCAGAGAATGAACAGCACTGACACTACCGAGTTCAGAGAATGAACAGCGCGGACACTACAAAGTTCAGAGAATGAACAACGCTGACACTACCGAGTTCAGAGAATGAACAGCGCTGACACTACAAAGTTCAGAGAATGAACAGCACTGACACTGCCGAGTTCAGAGAATGAACAGCACTGACACAACTGAGTTCAGAGAATGAACAGCGCTGACACTACAAAGTTCAGAGAATGAACAGCACTGACACTACCGAGTTCAGAGAATGAACGGCAATGACACTACAAAGTTCAGAGAATGAACAACGCTGACACTACCGAGTTCAGAGAATGAACAGCGCTGACACTACAAAGTTCAGAGAATGAACAGCACTGACACTACAAAGTTCAGAGAATGAACAGCACTGACACTACCGAGTTCAGAGAATGAACAGCACTGACACAACTGAGTTCAGAGAATGAACAGCGCTGACACTACAAAGATCAGAGAATGAACAGCACTGACACTACCGAGTTCAGAGAATGAACAGCACTGACACAACTGAGTTCAGAGAATGAACAGCGCTGACACTACAAAGTTCAGAGAATGAACAGCGCTGACACTACCGAGTTCAGAGAATGAACAGCACTGACACTACCGAGTTCAGAGAATGAACAGCACTGACACTACCGAGTTCAGAGAATGAACGGCACTGACACTACAAAGTTCAGAGAATGAACAACGCTGACACTACCGAGTTCAGAGAATGAACAACGCTGACACTACCGAGTTCAGAGAATGATCAGCGCTGACACTACCGAGTTCAGACAATGAACAGCGCTGACTCTACCGAGTTCAGAGAATGAACAGCGCTGACACTATTGAGTTCAGAGAATGATCAGCGCTGACACAACCGAGTTCAGAGAATGAACAGCGCTGACACTACCGAGTTCAGAGAATGAACAGCACTGACACTACCGAGTTCAGAGAATGAACAGCACTGACACTAGCGAGTTCAGAGTATGAACAGCACTGACACTACCGAGTTCAGAGAATGAACAGCACTGACACTACAAAGTTCAGAGAATGAACAACGCTGACACTACCGAGTTCAGAGAATGAACAGCACTGACACTATCGAGTTCAGAGAATGAACAGCGCTGACACTATCGAGTTCAGAGAATAAACAGCGCTGACACTACCGAGTTCAGAGAATGAACAGCACTGACACTATCAAGTTCAGAGAATGAACAGCGCTGACACTACCGAGTTCAGAGAATGAACAGCGCTGACACAATCGAGTTCAGAGAATGAAAAGCGCTGACACTACTGAGTTCAGAGAATTAACAGCGCTGACACTCCCGAGTTCAGAGAACGAACAACGCTGACACTACCGAGTTCAGAGAATGAACAGCACTGACACTACCGAGTTCAGAGAATGAACAGCGCTGACACTACAACGTTCAGAGAATGAACAGCGCTGACACTACCGAGTTCAGAGAATGAACGGCACTTACACTACCGAGTTCAGAGAATGAACGGCACTGACACTACAAAGTTCAGAGAATGAACAACGCTGACACTACCGAGTTCAGAGAATGAACAGCGCTGACACTACAAAGTTCAGAGAATGAACAGCACTGACACTACCGAGTTCAGAGAACGAACAGCACTGACACTACCGAGTTCAGAGAATGAACAGCACTGACACAACTGAGTTCAGAGAATGAACAGCGCTGACACTACAAAAGTTCAGAGAATGAACAGCACTGACACTACCGAGTTCAGAGAATGAACGGCACTGACACTACAAAGTTCAGAGAATGAACAACGCTGACACTACCGAGTTCAGAGAATGAACAGCGCTGACACTACAAAGTTCAGAGAATGAACAGCGCTGACACTACAAAGTTCAGAGAATGAACAGCACTGACACTACCGAGTTCAGAGAATGAACAGCACTGACACAACTGAGTTCAGAGAATGAACAGCGCTGACACTACAAAGTTCAGAGAATGAACAACGCTGACACTACCGAGTTCAGAGAATGAACAGCACTGACACAATCGAGTTCAGAGAATGAACAGCGCTGACACTATCGAGTTCAGAGAATGAACAGCGCTGACACTACTGAGTTCAGAGAATGAACAGCGCTGACACTCCCGAGTTCAGAGAACGAACAACGCTGACACTACCGAGTTCAGAGAATGAACAGCGCTGACACTACCCAGTTCAGAGAATGAACAGCACTGACACTATTGAGTTCAGAGAATGAACAGCGCTGACACTACCGAGTTCAGAGAACGAACAGCACTGACACTACTGAGTTCAGAGAACGAACAGCGCTGACACTACCGAGTTCAGAGAATGAACAGCGCTGACACTACCGAGTTCAGAGAATGAACAGCACTGACACTACAAAGTTCAGAGAATGAACAGCGCTGACACTACCGAGTTCAGAGAATGAACAGCGCTGACACTATCGAGTTCAGAGAATGAACAACGCTGACACTACCGAGTTCAGAGAATGAACAGCGCTGACACTATCGAGTTCAGAGAATGAACGGCACTGACACTACAAAGTTCAGAGAATGAACAGCGCTGACACTACCGAGTTCAGAGAATGAAGGGCACTGACACTACAAAGTTCAGAGAATGAACAGCACTGACACTGCCGAGTTCAGAGAATGAACAGCGCTGACACTACAGAGTTCAGAGAATGAACAGCACTGACACTACCGAGTTCAGAGAATGAACAGCACTGACACTACAAAGTTCAGAGAATGAACAGCACTGACACTACCGAGTTCAGAGAATGAACGGCACTGACACTACAAAGTTCAGAGAATGAACAGCACTGACACTACCGAGTTCAGAGAATGAACGGCACTGACACTACAAAGTTCAGAGAATGAACAGCACTCACACTACAAAGTTCAGAGAATGAACAGCACTGACACTACCGAGTTCAGAGAATGAACAGCACTGACACAACTGAGTTCAGAGAATGAACAGCGCTGACACTACAAAGTTCAGAGAATGAACAGCACTGACACAACTGAGTTCAGAGAATGAACAGCGCTGACACTACAAAGTTCAGAGAATGAACAGCGCTGACACTACCGAGTTCAGAGAATGAAGGGCACTGACACTACAAAGTTCAGAGAATGAACAGCACTGACACTACCGAGTTCAGAGAATGAACGGCACTGACACTACTGAGTTCAGAGAATGATCAGCGCTGACACAACCGAGTTCAGAGAATGAACAGCACTGACACTACCGAGTTCAGAGAACGAACAGCGCTGACACTATCGAGTTCAGAGAATGAACAGCGCTGACAGTACCGAGTTCAGAGAATGAACAGCGCTGACACTACCGAGTTCAGAGAACGAACAGCGCTGACACTATCGAGTTCAGAGAATGAACAGCGCTGACAGTACCGAGTTCAGAGAATGAACATCACTGACACTATCGAGTTCAGAGAATGAACAGCGCTGACACTATCGAGTTCAGAGAATGATCAGCGTTGACACTATCGAGTTCAGAGAATGAACAGCGCTGACAGTACCGAGTTCAGAGAATGAACAGCGCTGACACTACAAAGTTCAGAGAATGAACAGCGCTGACACTACAAAGTTCAGAGAATGAACAGCGCTGACACTACCGAGTTCAGAGAATGAACAGCGCTGACACTACTGAGTTCAGAGAATGAACAGCGCTGACACTATCAAGTTCAGAGAATGAACAGCGCTGACACTACCGAGTTCAGAGAATGAACAGCGCTGACACTACTGAGTTCAGAGAATGAACAGCGCTGACACTACCGAGTTCAGAGAATGATCAGCGCTGACACTATCGATTTCAGAGAATGAACAGCGCTGACACTACCGAGTTCAGAGAACGAACAGCGCTGACTCTACCGAGTTCAGAGAATGAACAGCGCTGACACTACTGAGTTCAGAGAATGAACAGCGCTGACACTACTGAGTTCAGAGAATGAACAGCGCTGACACTACCGAGTTCAGAGAACGCATGATGCTGACACTACCGAGTTCAGAGACTGAACAGCGCTGACACAACCGAGTTCAGAGAATGAACAGCGCTGACACTACCGAGTTCAGAGAACGAACAGCGCTGACACTGCCGAGTTCAGAGAACGCATGATGCTGACACTACCGAGTTCAGAGAATGAACAGCGCTGACACTACTGTGTTCAGAGAATGAACAGCGCTGACACTACCGAGTTCAGAGAACGAACAGCGCTGACACTACCGAGTTCAGAGAATGAACAGCGCTGACACTACCGAGTTCAGAGAACGCATGATGCTGACACTACCGAGTTCAGAGAACGAACAGCGCTGACACTACCGAGTTCAGAGAATGAACAGCGCTGACACTGCCGAGTTCAGAGAGAACGCATGATGCTGACACTACAGATTGCAGACAACAGACAGCGCTTTTACTACTTAGTTCAAAGAACGAATGGGTTCAGAGGACTCAATCTCCCAGAGTGCAGTGCAACCTGAGCTGCTGATGGGACCCATTCTCCATCGTCCTGCATTGTGGGAATGTACGGCCACCATTGCTGCCTCCTGGAATCCGCAAACCCACTGCTGTCCCTTGGGTACCGGCAGTGAAAGCGAACACGGTGTGGTGGGGGTCGAGGTGGAGTGGGGCGTTGGGGGAATTCAATCGGAACTGCCTGTCGTCCCCTCCCCATCCTCCCTCACCTAATCCCAACACACACACAAACACATTTACAGTGAATCTTAACACAGGTTCAAATAAAAACATTACACATCAGATCTCAATTTTTGGTGCCCTGATGCCTGCTGTCGAAGGCAACACAAAATAATGGGGCTCTGCCTCTGTTGGGCGTCCAACACACCCCCATCCAAATTGGTGACATACTACATGGAAAAGCTGGGAAAGGTGAACTGGTAAAGCAGGAATGTCTGCTTGACTTCTTGGCATCTGAATGACAACATAAAAATGGATTCAAGCCTAGGAGTCACTAGTGAAAGGATAGTGTAGGATAGTACGATACAGTCCCTTAATGACTAACACATGAAAAGGAAAAGCCATCAAAACTACGTTGAGTGGGAGAGCAGAATTTTTTGATGGTTTCAAAGATTTTTTTGGATTAAAAAGCAGGCACCAATAAGATTGTAGTAACAGGCAGAAACATGGAACAGTTCCACTGGGCAGTCTTGTCTAGTCCTTCTCCCATGGACTGGTTTTAAAGCCACTTTTTATGTTGGCGCTAGGAAGATGGTAGTGGTTGTTGGAGGCCAATCATCTCAGCCCCAGGGCATTGCTACGGGAGTTCCTCAGGGCAGTGTCCTAGGCCCAACCATCTTCAGCTGCTTCATCAATGACCTTCACTCCATCATAAGGTCATAAATGGGGATGTTCGCTGATGATTGCACAGTGTTCAGTTCTATTCGCAACCCCTCAAATAATGAAGCAGTCCGAGCCCGCATGTAGCAAGACCTGGACAAGACATCCAGGCTTGGGCTGATAAGTGGCAAGTAACATTCACGCCAGACAAGTGCCAGGCAATAACCATCTCCAACAAGAGAGAGTCTAACCACCTCCCCATGACATTCAACGGCATTACCATCACCGAATCATAGAATCATAGAATCATAGAAGTTACAACATGGAAACAGGCCCTTCGGCCCAACATGTCCATGTTGCCCAGTTTATACCACTAAGCTAGTCCCAATTGCCTGCACTTGGCCCATATCCCTCTATACCCATCTTACCCATGTAACTGTCCAAATGCTTTTTAAAAGACAAAATTGTACCCGCCTCTACTACTGCCTCTGGCAGCTCGTTCCAGACACTCACCACCCTTTGAGTGAAAAAATTGCCCCTCTGGACCCTTTTGTATCTCTCCCCTCTCACCTTAAATCTCTGTCCCCTCGTTATAGACTCCCCTACCTTTGGGAAAAGATTTTGACTATCGACCTTATCTATGCCCCTCATTATTTTATAGACTTCTATAAGATCACCCCTTAACCTCCTACTCTCCAGGGAAAAAAGTCCCAGTCTGTCTAACCTCTCCCTGTAAGTCAAACCATCAAGTCCCGGTAGCATCCTAGTAAATCTTTTCTGCACTCTTTCTAGTTTAATAATATCCTTTCTATAATAGGGTGACCAGAACTGTACACAGTACTCCAAGTGTGGCCTCACCAATGCCCTGTACAACTTCAACAAGACATCCCAACTCCTGCATTCAATGTTCTGACCAATGAAACCAAGCATGCCGAATGCCTTCTTCACCACCCTATCCACCTGTGACTCCACTTTCAAGGAGCTATGAATCTGTACTCCTAGATCTCTTTGTTCTATAACTCTCCCCAATGCCCTACCATTAACGGAGTAGGTCCTGGCCCGATTCGATCTACCAAAATGCATCACCTCACATTTATCTAAATTAAACTCCATCTGCCATTCATCGGCCCACTGGCCCAATTGATCAAGATCCCGTTGCAATCCTAGATAACCTTCTTCACTGTCCACAATGCCACCAATCTTGGTGTCATCTGCAAACTTACTAACCATGCCTCCTAAATTCTCATCCAAATCATTAATATAAATAACAAATAACAGCGGACCCAGCACCGATCCCTGAGGCACACCGCTGGACACAGGCATCCAGTTTGAAAAACAACCCTCTACAACCACCCTCTGTCTTCTGTCGTCAAGCCAATTTTGTATCCAATTGGCTACCTCACCTTGGATCCCATGAGATTTAACCTTATGTAACAACCTACCATGCGGTACCTTGTCAAATGCTTTGCTGAAGTCCATGTAGACCACGTCTACTGCACAGCCCTCATCTATCTTCTTGGTTACCCCTTCAAAAAACTCAATCAAATTCGTGAGACATGATTTTCCTCTCACAAAACCATGCTGACTGTTCCTAATTAGTCCCTGCCTCTCCAAATGCCTGTAGATCCTGTCTCTCAGAATACCCTCTAACAACTTACCCACTACAGATGTCAGGCTCACCGGTCTGTAGTTCCCAGGCTTTTCCCTGCCGCCCTTCTTAAACAAAGGCACAACATTTGCTACCCTCCAATCTTCAGGCACCTCACCTGTAGCGGTGGATGATTCAAATATCTCTGCTCGAGGACCCGCAATTTCCTCCCTAACCTCCCATAACGTCCTGGGATGCATTTCATCAGGTCCCGGAGATTTATCTACCTTGATGCGCGTTAAGACTTCCAGCACCTCCCTCTCTGCAATATGTACACTCCTCAAGACATCATTATTTATTTCCCCAAGTTCCCCAAGTTCCCTAACATCCATGCCTTTCTCAACCGTAAATACCGATGTGAAATATTCATTCAGGATCTCACCCATTTCTTGTGGTTCCGCACATAGATGACCTTGTTGATCCTTAAGAGGCCCTACTCTCTCCCTAGTTACCCTTTTGCCCTTTATGTATTTGTAGAAGCTCTTTGGATTCACCTTTGCCTGATCTGCCAAAGCAATCTCATATCCCCTTTTTGCCCTCCTGATTTCTCTCTTAACTCTACTCCGGCAATCTCTATACTCTTCAAGGGATCCACTTGATCCCAGCTGCCTATGCATGTCATATGCCTCCTTCTTCTTTTTGACTAGTGCCTCAATCTCCCGAGTCATCCAAGGTTCCCTACTTCTACCAGCCTTGCCCTTCACTTTATAAGGAATGTGCTTACCCCACCATCAACAACCTGGGGGTCACCATTGACCAGAAACTTAACTGGACCAGCCATATAAATACTGTGGCTACAAGAGCAGGTCAGAGGCTGGGTATTCTGCGGCGAGTGACTCACCTCCTGACTCCCCAAAGCCTTTCCACCATCTACAAGGCACAAGTCAGGAGTTTGATGGAATACTCTCCACTTGCCTGGATGAGTGCAGCTCCAACAACACTCAAGAAGCTCGACACCATCCAGGACAAAGCAGCCCGCTTGATTGGCACCCCATCCACCACCCTAAACATTCACTCCCTTCACCACTGGCGCACAGTGGCTGCAGTGTGTACCATCCACAGGATGCACTGCAGCAACTCCCAAACCCGCGACCTCTACCACCTAGAAGGACAAGAGCAGCAGGCACATGGGAACAACACCACCTGCACGTTCCCCTCCAAGTCACACACCATCCCGACTTGGAAATATATCGCTGTTCCTTCATCGTCACTGGGTCAAAATCCCTTCCTAACAGCACTGTGGGAGAACCGTCACCACACGGACTGCAGCGGTTCAAGAAGGCGGCTCACCACCACTTTCTCAAGGGCAATTACTGATGGGCAATAAATGCTGGCCTCGCCAGCGACGCCCACATCCCACAAATAAAAAAAAATCTGGATTTTGGTACATAGGAACAGGAGTAGGCCATTCAGCCCCTCGAACCTGTTCCTCCATTCAATGAGATCATGGCTGATTGTGAGCCAGCTCCTGGTGTTTATACTGCTAAATCTGGCTCCCTTAACCCAGCGGCAGTTGTTGAGACCTAGTTTTTCTGGCCGTGTTGAGTGGAAAATAGTAAATTTTTACAGTTCTCCCCCTGCTTTTAAAAACCTCCAGAAAACCTACCTCTTCCACCGTGTCTTCAATTCTCCCAACCCTAAATTCCTTCTCTTCCTGCTTGGTGCCTCTACCCTTTGTAAAGTACTCTGAGATAGTCAAGCTCAGAGGAGAGAAGATGAACTGTCAGTTTAGATTTAACTACTCCACACAGAGGTTGCTGAATACATGGAACAGACTGGCCTGTTAGAGAGAGTGGGAACAAACAGTGTCGGCAGGTAGTGACTGAGTAGCAGTTGGCAACTGAAGGGAATGAGAGATAGAAGCATGAATTTTCAAACTTTGGGACTTTCCAGATCAATTGCAATGGCCTCTTCTGGTCCTGTACATGGCTACGCTCTTTTATGAATGGCCTCCTTCTATGCTGTATGACTCTATGATTCCATGGTCCCATCCCCAACGGAATGGGAATGGCACTCGGCCCCCTCTCATTCCGATCTTAGAGCACTTTAGAGACAGTTTTAAAGGGCCAGCTGGAAGATTATATGCTGAGCTTATTGGGCAGGGAATCTGGCCAAAAAGGATCCCAGCCTGATTCCCTGGCCCTTGCATGTACAGGAACATAGCAACAAGAGTAGGCTGTTCAGCCCCTCAAGCCTGCTCCACCAATCCATTAGATCATGGCCGATCTTTACCTCACCTCCATTTACCTGCCTTGGCTCTGTATCTTTCGATAGCCTGACCTGACAAAAATCTTTCGATCTCAGTCTTGAAAGCTCCAATTGTCCCAGCGTCCACAGCGATGTCCCATCCCCTCTGTATCCTCTCCAAGGCCTTAACATCCTTCCTAAAGTGTGGTGCCCAGAATTGAACACAATACTCCAGCTGAGGCCTAACCAGTGATTTATAAAGGTTTGCCATAATTTCATTGTTTTTTGTACTCTATGGGGGCAATTTTAACCCCCCCATGATGGATGGGAGAGGGTCGGGGAAGGGGGTTTAAATCGGTAAATATGTGAAACCCGACCCCAACCCACCGCGAACATTCCTACTACCGGTTTAACCACGGTGGGTTTGGGTCGGCCGAGTAACCCGCTCTGGAGAGGCAGGTCAGTGATTTCAATATTTAAATGAAGCTGCGCTCCTGATATTTTGGCAGCCATTTGAATATAACGGCTGCGAGCCGAGTTTCTCAGGGCTCGGGAAATCCAGCAGCTGAGGGGATGCGAGAATTGTCGGCTCCAGCTGGTATTGTGCTTTTTAGAGCACAGCTTGTGGGCCAGGAGAAGCAGGAGTGCTTCCCCCCAGCCCCTCAAACAAATCTTCTGGTGCGATCGACCTCCTCCCCTCCCGCGATCTGCCTCCGTGCCCTCAATCGACCTCTCCTCCGTGATCTGCTGAACCCCCCCGTGATTTGCCTCTCCAGCGATGTGCCGACCCCCTTACGATTTGCCGACCCCCCCGCGATCTGCCCCTCCCGAGATCTGACGACCCCCTGGAGATGTACCGACCCCCTCGCGATCGGCCTCTCCCCTGCGATCTGCCTCCCTGCCCTCGATCAGCCTCTCCCCCATGATCTGCCGAACCCCCCCGCGATGTGCCCCTCCCGCAATGTGTTGACCCCCCCGCGATCTGCCGACCTCCTCATGATCTGCCGCCCCCTCCGCGATCGGTCTCTCCCCCGTGATCTGCCAGCCTCCCCCATGTTCTACCAACCCCCCCGTGATCGATCTCTCCCCCGTGATCTGCCTCCCCCCTGCTATCTGCCGACCCCCCCACCCCCACCATGATCGGCCTCTCCCCCGTGGTCTGCCAACCCCCCCGCGATGTGCCAATCCCCCCATGATATACCAACCCCCCCGCGATCCGCCGATCCCCCCACGATCTGCCTCCCCCCTGCTATCTGCTGACCCCCCCCCCCCACGATCTGCCCTCCCACGGTCTGCCTCCCTGCCCTTGATCTGTCTCCCCCCCCACCCCCGTGATCTGTCTCCCCCACCACCGCGATCGGCCAACCCCCCCGTCCCCCCATCATGCCACCATCTTTCCCTCCCTACTGGCTGCCATATTCTGACCCCTCCCCACCATGCCCCGATCTTTTCCGATTGCCAGGGACCATCCCCAGCGCTCCCTGGCTGCTGCCTTCTGCCGCAGACCTTCCTGCCCAACAGTCAGTCAGCCTCTCAATCTGCCCAGTTGCCGGATGGGAAATGGAGCAAAAAGATATTAATGAGGCCCTGCCGTTAAATTTGGCATGACCTCCCCCTTCCCGGCATTTCAGGGGTTCCCGGCTGCTGACATGCGCTCCCGGTGAACGTGCATTTATATAGCGCCTTTCATGACTTCAGGACGTCCCAAAGCGCTTTGCAGCCAATGAAGTACTTTCGAAATGCAGTCTCTGTTGTAATGTAGGAAACGCGGCAGCTAATTTGCGCACAGCAAGGTCCCATAAACAGCAATGTGACAATGACCAGATAATGTGTTTTAGCGGTGTTGGTTGAGGGGTAAATATTGGCCAAGACACTGGGGAGAACCCCCCTGCTCTTCTTTAAATAGTGCCGTGGGATCTTTTATGTCCACCTGAGAGGGCAGATGGGGGACTCGGTTTAACGTCTCATCTGAAAGTCGGCACTTCCGACAGTGCAGTGCTCCCTCAGTATCTGCACTGGAGTGTCAGCCTGGATATTGTGCTGAAAATGAATGCATTAATCAGGGCCACGCTCTTGATCGGAATGCTGTACAAGGTACTTTCCCCTCAACCATTCAACACTAAGTCCTGCCATTAATTAAACAAACTTACAGCTGGTGACACATATTGTCAGGGGAATTATGAGTACAGCAATCCGTGTTACAGAGAGCAGACAGAACATGACCCTACATCTTTTCAGCAGGTTTATGCGTCTTGCTGAAGTTTCCTGGTTTTTCATGGAAAAACAAGTCAGGCGTAGCTTTATATTAAGCAAACAAATGGTAGATTTATCCGTGCGGAGGATTTGGAATGAAAGTCGATAGTTAGCACTGATATAAGCTGTAAGGCTGACAGCTTCCCTCTGTGCTAAAGCAGCTTTGAAAGGTTGCAGTTGGACGTTTCTTCGAATCTGCTGTTTATTGGAGTATTAGTCAAAGTACTGATGCCCTGGTCAATCAGTCAAATCGTTCTATTGGCATTCTGCGATCCCAAGACTGCCAAAAAAACAAATGCAACACAGCATTTATAGTATTTCTGATTTCATCCAAGGTCCTTTATTTTTAATCCTTGTTCTCAGTATGTGGGCAATGCCACATTTATTGCCCATTTCTAAGTGCCCTAGTTGGCGATTGTTTTTACAACTGAATGGCTTGCTCGGATGCTCCTGTACCGTGGGCCTGGGATCACATGTGGATCAGGGGTGGCAGGTCCCCTTCCCTGCAGGGTGTTAGTGAGCCAGTTGGGCTTTTAGGACAATCGTGGAACAGGTTCGAGGGGCTGAATGGCCTACTCCTGTTCCTGTGTTGCTATGCTCCTATGATAGAGCTGTCCTGTTTTATTGGGTCGCTGGCTCTCCCAAGGACCAGGGGGCAAGAGATGGCCCACATTGCTTTGTCAGCTCCTAAAGTCAACCCTCTTGTAGACAGAGGGAGGCCAGGTGCAGAAGACCCTAATAATTCTAATTGCTTTATTAAACATTTTGCAATATTAAAGACATTTACACATATTAAAACTAAGACTCTGCAATGTAAGCAGGTTGTAAGACATCATACTCAGGACAAGATTGGAACCTACAGACACAAGGAAGCAGGGTAAGGGTCGAATTACATTTTAAAGCATTAGCTTAAAGCAAACCGGGTGGTTGGTAGAATTCAAACACGGGGTTAGTGAGTTTCGGGTGAAGAGACAGTTTGATCATATTGTGTGAAGTATTAATTGATTTGATCACATTGTTTGGGCTGTTGGCCATTTGATCACAGCATGGGGGCTATTGATCAAGGGCAGGGCAGATAGGTGAGATTACAATCTTTACACAATGCAAAGGCAAGTTTGCATACTAATTAAGTGGAGGTTGCATGCGAAGTAAAGTGAACAATATAAGAAAGATGTGATTGTCGAGCCACAGAACTGTGAAGACAGGGTAAACAATCGACATGGCGGGAAGGGAAACGATAGAAACTGGGAGAAAGATAGAACTCGTGGTCGGGAATCGAAGGAAGGATGCCAGGAAGAGGCAAGGGTTACGTCTCTACTTAGAGGAGTGGGTGATATTGTTTTTATTGTATCTATTGCCTTAAATAGAATTTTAAAATTTTCATCCTTGTTTTCAAATCTCTCCATGGCCTCGCCCCTCCCTATCTCTGTCATCTCCTCCAGCCCGACAACCCTCTGAGATCTCTGCGCTCCTCCAGTTCTGGGTTCTTGTGCATCCTTCGTCCCACCATTGGTGGCCATGCTTAGGCCCTAAGCTTTGGAATTCCCTCCCTCAACCTCTCTGCCTCTCTACCTCTCTCTCCTCCTTTAAGATGCTCCTTAAAACCTACTCCTTTGTCCAAGCTTTTGGTCACTTGTCCTAATATCTCCTTATATGGCTCGGTGTCAACTGTGAAGCGCCTTGGGGCGTCTTACTATGCTAAAGGCGCTATATAAATGCAAGTTGTTGTTGTTAGATTGTAAGACTGTTAGCAATCTGACTTGTCAACTGTGCTTTGTCCTTTACTAAATAAAACTCTAATTACAACAACCATTTTGGTATAGTCTCCTGAATGTCTTAAACCCTCCTTAAAAAGGAAGGTTTCCACTCCCCAAGTGTCCAGAATCTGTGTGACAACATGCAAAAGATTGTAGTGGTGTACTCATCGTTTGAAATTTGAGACCTTCAGGGAAGAAAATTGTGTCAATGGATGGCTTGTGGGTGACAAGGTCTACCCCCTGCTCCCCAGGATAATGACCCCACTAAGAGTTGCATGAACAGGAGAAGAGGGGTGCTACAACAAGGCATGTGCCTCTACCAGAGCAGATATAGAGAGAACCATAGATTCATTGAATCACACAGCACAGATGGAGGCCATTTGGCCCATCGTGCTTGTGCAGGCTTTTTGAACGAGCTATCCAATTAGTTCCACTCCCCTGCTCTTTCCCCATAGCCTTGCAAATGTTTCCTTTTCAAGTATATATCTAATTCCCTTTTGAAAGTCACTGTTGAATCTGCCTCCACCACCCTTTCAGACAGCGCATTCCAGATCAGAACAACTCGCTGCGTAAAAAAATTCTTCTCATCTCCCCTCTGGTTCTTTTGCTAATTATTTCAAATCTATGTCCTTTGGTTACCGACCCTCCTGCCAATGGAAACAGTTTCTCCCTATCGACTCTATCAAAACCCTTCATAATTTTGAACACCTCCATTAAATCTCCCCATAACCTTCTCTGCTGTAAGGAGGACAATCCCAGCTTCTCTAGTCTCTCCACACAACTGAAGTCCCTCATTTCTGGTACCATTCTAGTAAGTCTGGCTGACAGGTCAGGAGGATGCTCTGCATCAAGCTCTTGAGTCCCGTATAGTTGCAGCCATGTTGTGCCCAACGCAACTATGCAATCCAAAAAGGCCTTGGAGTGGTGATCCTAGTGACTTTGGAGGCTGAAGTACAAAAGGATCAGGACTCCTCCGTGACAGTTGCAAGAGGCATCAGAGCACAACCGATCGCTGAAATCTGTTCAGCATGTTCGTCGCCACTACTGCCTTAAATCCTTCTCTCCCACCTTCAAATTAAGGATCAGTCCTTCAGTCCGACGCCCTTCCTGGAGCATCACGACTTATCAGACCTCTTTGCCAATAGGAATCACCTGATTGAAGAAGTCAGCACTAAATAAGTACACCTTTTCCTGCATGACTCTAATTATGGTGCTTCCACAATAGCGTTAGGGAATTTCAGGATATTGACCCTGCGACGATGAGGGACTGGCGTAAACGTCCAGGATTAGATGAGAATCGCTCAAATCCGAAACGAAACAGTCCAAAGTTATACAGAAGATAAATACACTGGGGTAGAGCTTCCGCTTTGGACGCAATCGGGAAATCGTCCATGAATCAGCACAATCGGGCAGCGTAACAGAACGTAATCGTTTCTTTTATTTTCTTTCCATTAAAAAGTATTCCTGGATATATTTAAGAGTGGTAAACTGTTGGAGCTTTAGTAATACAGCTGAAAATGGGTTTATCACCAAAAATAAGCATTTTTACTAAGAATGCCCAGTCCTCCATCTAGCTAGTACCCCGCGCCCGATGGACCCTACGTAGGCAGGACGCAAGCTTTGACCCACCCGAGGACTAACCTGCAACCAGCCTTCCATTCCAGGCCTTGCACGTGGAATCAGTGCAGTTCGCATTTTCCACCACCAGAGGCAGCTCAGTCTCTTAAAGGGAGGATGTTTCTTAGAAATCTCTTAAAGGTAGCTGGTACCTGTTATTTGCTGCAAACAACTGTCTACTGTCTGCACGGAGTCTGAACGGAAATCAGATATCGCACACGTAAAACACAGATGTAGGCCCCATCCCTATGTTTGCACACTGATGAGTTATGTTCAAACATTGAATAAAGGTTGCGCACTATTAAATCCCACATCCTCCAATCTGCATGGCAGACCTCACCAATCTACTGATCTGAGTTGGTACCAGGCTTGCGAGAATACAAGGTTCTCTGCTGATGCACTAGAGACCTTGGGTGCAAGAGGTGGACAGAAGGAGGGACATCCTACATCCGCAGGGGGGGGGGGCAAGAGGCCCTCCAGACATATACTCAAAAGGAAGTGGGAGGCAGCGGGGGATGAAGTCAATGCCAGGCGCACAGCATCATGAACATAGATGTAGTGCAGGAAGAAGTTCAATGCTTTGACATGAGTGGTCAAGGTGAGTGAGGTAAACTGTCAAGTGGCGTCTCATACCAACTGCACCATGCACTACACCCCCCATCACCCACATACCAATAAACTCTTTCCATCAGTACTCAACTCTTCCAACCAGATGCTTCCTCTCACCCTTACACATTACCACTGTTTCAAGCCGCCCACCCACAACTCACAGGCCACACGCACTGGCAGCTATTCAACCATGACAGGCATGTCACCCAGACACACATCCCGCTTGCTTGCAGGAGAAGGTGGTATATATCAAGAGGCAGTAAGTGGCAGTGGCATTTAGCCCCTCAAGCCTGTTCCGCCATTCAATGAGATCATGGTGGACCTGTGACTAACTCCATATACCCGTCTTATCCCCATATCCCTTAATACCCTTGGTTCACAGAAATCTATCGATCTCAGATTTAACATTCACAAGTGAGCAAGCATCGACTGCCGTCTGCAGAAGAGCGTTCCAAACATCTCCCACCCTTTGTGTGTAGAAGCATTTCCTAACTTCACTCCTGCACGTCCTGGCTCTAAATGTTAGGCTATGTCCCTGCATCCTAGTATTGAAGTCTAGGAGACCTCCAAAAACAGTTACAAATGTCTCGCCAGCCAGAAGCAATAATCCAGCAACTAAACTGTACTTCCCGCCTGGTCCCTTTAAATAGCGCTGATGGGGGGGGTCATCCAGGCACTCTAAGACACGTTCAGATGGTCGGGGTTAGGACTGTGCGTTGAGTTGAGCGTTAAGTCCCAAAATGGTGTCTATCACTTTAAATCAGCGTTGCACACTGATTGAAGCCATTTTCTCTCTACTTTACATCATTCCAGCGTTCGTTATCTGCGCCTGCTCTAACTCCTATACCAAGAAGGCGTCAGGCGCACGTCACGCAGGAAACGTGCCTGCGCATCCAAGACACCATCTTGGATGTTGGAAAGGCCGTGTAGCGCCGAAGCAACGAGCGCTACATGGCCTAATTTAGTGCCCTGTGCGTTGAAGGAAATGAGCCCAATTTGAAGTGCGTTCCTGAACCAGTGCAATCGGTGGAATCTCACAATGTCGATCTGGAGGTGTGGCCAGTTTTGTGGGCGGGGCCTGATCCGGGCAAATTGAATATTAAACCAGCGTAAAAGATTGCAGAAAACACGAGCGATGGTGGTTTTGGGCTTAACTCACATAGGTTTAAAATTCCCCGATCTTTTGCGCTGGTTCAGCCGATTCCGCCTGGATTGTGCTGATATTACTGACACCACCATTGGCGGCCGTGCCTTCAGCTGCCTAGGCCCTAAGCTCTGGAATTCCCTCCACCGCTTTACTTCTCTCTCCTTCTTTAAGGTGCTGCTTAAAACCTATCTATTTGACCAAGATTTTGGTCACTTGTTGTAATATCGCCTAATGTGGCTCTGTGTCAAATTTTCATAGAATCATAGAAAGTTGCAGCACAGAAAGAGGCCATTCGGCCCATTCTTTCTGTGCCGACCGAAAAAGAGCAATCCAGCTTAATCCCACATTCTTGGTCCGTAGCCCTGTAGGTTGCAGCACTTCAGGTGCACATCCAAGTATTTTTTAAATGAGTTGAGGGTTTCTGCCTCTACCACCCTTTCAGACAGTGAGTTCCAGACCCCCACCACCCTCTGGGTGAAAATATTTCTCCTCAACTACCCTCTAATCCTTCTACCAATTACTTTAAATCTGTGCCCCCTGGTCACTGACCCCTCTGCTAAGGGAAATAGGTCCTCCCTATCCACTCTATCTAGTCCTGTCATAATTTTATACACCTCAATTAAATCTCCCCTCAGCCTCCTTTGTTCCAAAGAAAATAACCCCAGCCTATCCAATCTTTTCTCATAGCTAAAATTCCCCATCCCTGGCAATATCCTTGTAAATCTCCTTTATACCCTCTCCAGTGCAATCACATCTTTCCTGTAATGTAGTGACCAGAACTGTACGCAGTACTCAAGCTGTGGCCTAACCAACATTTTATACAGTTCTAGCATAACCTCCCTGCTCTTATATTCTATTGTAAACAATTTTACAACACCAAGTTATAGTCCAGTGATTTTTATTTGAAATCTACAAGCTTTCGGAGGCTTCCTCCTTCCTCAGGTTATATTCTATGCCTCTGCTAATAAAGGGAAGTATCCCGTATACCTTTTTAACCACCTTATCGTCCTGTCCTGCTACCTTCAGGGATCTGTGGACATGCACTCCAAGATCCCTTTGTTCCTCTACACCTCTCAGTATCCTCCCATTTATTGTGTATTCCCTTGCCTTGTTTGCCCTCCTCAAATGTATTACCTCACACACCTCTGGATTGAATTCCATTTGCCACTCTTCTGCCCACCTGACCAGTCCATTGATATCTTCCTGGAGTCTACAGCTTTCCTCCTCACTATCAACCACACGGCCAATTTTTGTATCATCTGCAAACTTCTTGATCAAGTCCCCCACATTCAGGTTCAAATCATTAACATATACCACAAAAAGCAAGGGACCCAGTACTGAGCCTTGCAGGACCCCACTGGAAACAGCCTTCGAGTCGCAAAAACACCCATCAACCATTACCCTTTGCTTCCTGCCACTGAGCCAATTTTGGAACCAACTAGTCATTTTCCCTCGGATCCCATGGGCTTCTACTTTTTTGACCAGTCTGCCATGTGGGACCTTGTCAAAAGCCTTGCTGAAATCCATGTAGACTACATCAAACACGTTACCCTCATTGACCCTCCTTGTTACCGCCTCAAAAAATTCAATCAAGTTAGTCGGACATGACCTTCCCTTAAGAAATCCATGCTGACAGTCCTTGATTAACCCGTGCCTTTCTAAATGATGA
Organism: Heptranchias perlo; assembly: GCF_035084215.1. Lineage (NCBI taxonomy): Eukaryota > Metazoa > Chordata > Chondrichthyes > Hexanchiformes > Hexanchidae > Heptranchias > Heptranchias perlo. The sequence goes on along the minus strand of NC_090333.1, from coordinate 11,787,981 downwards.
TTTATGCTGTCCCTCAGAATTGATTCCATTAATTTGCCCACTACTGAGATTAGACTGACTGGCCTATAATTACTCGGTCTATCTCTTTTTCCCCTTTTAAACAACGGTACAATGTTAACAGTCCTCCAATCCTCTGGCACCATGCCTGTAGCCAGGGCAGGTTGGAAAATAATGGTCAGAACCTCTGCTATTTCCTCCCTTGCTTCTCTTAACAGCCTGTGTTACATTTCATCCGGGCCTGGCGATTTATCTACTTTCAAAGATACTAAACCCCTTAATACTCCCTCTCTCACTATGTTTATCCCATCCATTATTTCACACTCCTCCTCCTCCTCCTTATCTGCTATCGCTGCATCGTCCCCTCTTTTGCTTGATAATCGCTCCTGTGAAGTGCCTTGGGACATTTCACTACGTTAAAGGTGCGAGTTGTTGTTGTTGTTGTTGTTGTTGTTGTTGTTGAGTAGAGGAATCTGTACCCCATTGTCTTGTCTGAACATTAATTTTACAATTTCAGACCTGGACCCAATACTCCTGCCAGTTTCACCAATTCACATTTTATTTTGTTCCCTTGGATTCTGGAGCTGTTTTGCTCATCTTTTGACTTTTTCTTTACAGCCTGACTGAAATGACCTTTGTATATCATCCAGTACTTTCCACTTCTTTCCAGCTTTTAAAGAAGGCCAGATTGCAGATAATTAAATCCGTACTGCCTCTTTGTAGTAATAAATATAGAGCAGAAACACTGAGGCCCGGACACACCGTCTCATGCTTGCATCTAATAAGGCTCCACACCCTGCAATTCCTGTCCTTATATCTGTACTTTTGCCCATTACTTGTTGTTTTCCCCTCTTTGTTTCTGTCAATCCTATCACGTTCCTCTTTCTGTTCCCACCCAAAGGAGTAATCTGTCTCTCTTTTTGTCTGCGGTCAGATCTGAGTCTTAGTTTCAGCTTGGCTCAGTTTGTAGCACTCTCGCCTGTGGGGCAAAAGATTGTGTGCTAGATCCCCACTCAAGTAGTTGAACACGTCATCTAGGCTGACACTCCAGTGCAGTGCTGAGGAAGTACTGCATTGCCGAAGGTACAGTCCTTCGGATAATTGGGGACCTGTTAAAGAAATTATTTGAAGAAAAGCAGTGAATGGGCTGGTACCTTGGACAACAACAACAAATTGCATTTATATAGCGACATTAACATAGTAAAACGTCCCAAGGTGCTTCATAGAAGCGATTATCAGAAAAATTTTTACACTGAGTCACATAAAGAGATATTAGGACAGGTGACCAAAAGCTTGGTTGAATAGGTAGGTTTTAAGGAGCATCTTAAAGGAGGAGTGAGAGGTAGTGAGGCGGAGAGGTTTAGGGAGGGAATTCCAGAGCTTAGGGCCTAGGCAGCTGAAGGCACGGCCGCCAGTGGTGGAGCGATTAAAATCGGGGATTTGCAAGAGGCCAGAATTGGAGGAGCGCAGAGAGCTCGGAGGATTGTAGGGATGGAGGAGGTTACAGAGATAGGGAGAGGCGAGGCCATAGAGAGATTTAAAAACAAGGATGAGAATTTTAAAATCGAGGCGTTGGCCAGTGTAGGTCAGCAAGTACAGGGGTGATGGATGAACAGGACTTGGTGTGAGTTAGGATACGGGCAGCAGGGTTTTGGATGAGCTCAAGTTTATGGAGGGTGCAAGGTGGGAGGCCGACCAGGACAGCATTGGAATAGTTGAGTTTAGGGTAAACAAAGTCATGGATGAGGGTTTCAACAGCAGATGAGCTGAGGCAGGGGCGAAGATGGGCAATATTATAGAGGTAAAAGTAGGTGGTCTTGGTGATGGAGAGGATATGGGATTGGAAGCTCAGCTCAGTGTCAAATAGGTTGCCAAGGTTGCGAACGGTCTGGTTCAGCCTCAGACAATGGCCAGGGAGAGGGAGAGGGATGGAGCCGATGGCTGGGAACGGAGTTTGTGACGGTGTCTGAAGAAAATGGCTTCGGTCTTCACAATATTTAATTGGAGGAAATTTCTGCTCATTCAATACTGGATGTCAGACAAGCAGTGTGACAAACCAGAGACAGTGGAGGGGTTGAGGGAGGAGGAGGTGAGGTAGAACTGGGTGTCGTCAGCGTACATGTGGAACCTGATGCTGTGTTTTCGAATGATGTCGCCGAGGTGCAGCATGTAGATGAGAAATAGGAGGGGGCCAAGGATAGATCCTTGGGGGACTCCAGAGGTAATGATGCGGGAGCAGGAAGAGAAGCCAGTGCAGGTGATAATCTGGCTACGACTAGAGAGCTAGGAATCTATCCTCCCTCAATCAAAACCAGACTGAGTTGGTGGGATGTAGCTGGCCAAGGATGGCAGTCGTGTTTTCCTAATGGCAGGTCAACTTTAATGCGCTGTGTGAAGTGCTTCGAGACGTGAGGGCCAATTTGTGAGTGCGTGTTCCTGGAGTGGAGCCTTGCCCTCCGGGAGCACGTATTGGGAAATGGATGGAAAAATGGTGGAGCGCGAGCCCACGATTTCCTGAAATATATTCTTGATGAGTGAGACTCGTGAATACGAACTTTATGGATGAGATAACGCTGAATATAAATGTGTTTTTATATCAGATTTTCAGCATACATGCTTTTTTTAAAGGAGGAAAATTGCTCTCAAATATCAGCTGTGTAGTTTCCCACTGGCTTACCCTGTTACTTTATTGGGTTTTACCACAGATACTTATCATTGTATAGCTCTTATCTTGCTGGTGTTGCAGGAGTGAGCTAACCTAATTCAATTTAATAACACCCTTTAATCAAATCCATTATGTAGGTTATTATAGCAACTCTCAGAAGGTTTGCTGTAAATGCTTACGTATCTGTTTGTCTTATCTGCTGTATCTTGCAGTAGCTCGGCTCAGTTGGTGGCGTTCGCGTCCTTGACCGCTACGCCCTTGACCCAGAAGATTGCAGGTTCAAGCCCCACTTTAGCATGTAATCTATGCAGTACTGAGTGGCACTGCATTGTTGAAGAGGCTGTTTATCTGTTAAGGTAGATGCTAAAAGCTGTAAAGGGAGAATGGCAGGGTTGCTATTCTGGGGAGATGAGATCGAATGGGCTAAAAGTCCTCCTTCATCCAAATCTATTCTGGGATATGTCTGCACTATGAAAGTGTGTGATATCACTGAGAAAGCTTCACTGAGAAATGGCATTAAATAGTATATTATACACCAAGATGTATTATAAATCAAAATGATTGTTTTTGAGGTGAAAGCAAGATCGGTGTCGGAGAAATATGATTACAAACAATTTTTATCCAATTTGATGTTAAGGTGGTGCAGTTAAGGACTGCAGCAGTTCAAGAAGGCGGCTCACCACCACCTTCTCAAGGGCAATTAGGGATGGGCAATAAATGCCCGGCCTCGCCAGCGACGCCCACATCCCATGAATGAATAATAATAAAAAATAATGAGCACTAGGCTTTAAGTGTTGCTGACGTTTAACTTCCGCATTCTAAACCCACTACAAGCCTGTATCCAAACTCATTACATGACAAAATACTCAAAATGTCCTTGTTGAGCTCATCAAATTAGCAAGAACTACGTAGGCCTCCATAGGGCGTGACCCTATTAACTGCGTCACAGAGCCATTTGTCTTAAAAGAAATGGGTTCTCAAGGCACCATTTTGGCTGTAACAAACCTTTTAATTGTTCACTGTTGGCCAAACTAAATTGCAAATTGTTTACCATAACTTGAACACCAGTATTTGAACAGAATTATAATCGAACTGAATTATAATTGAACAAAATAAGAGTCAAAAAGGAGTAAAAACAATGACTTCCTGGAAGATTAATCGCTCTTTGGCTCTATCCATTCAATTCCTCCTATTATTCATTTAAGTTCTCACACTGTATATTTGTAATGGAAATGTTACAGAAAACAACGACAAGACTGAGCCCCAGTGTACTGGGAATGAGCTGCAAGGAAAGGTTAGAGATGTTCAAGAATTATAATCTGGTATTTAAGAGGGTACGGCCTAATCAAGGTATATAAAATTTAAATGCTGTAGGTAAGGCAAATTCACATGATTATTTCAAAGTATTCCAAGAGATAAAGAAAGAACTTGCATTTATAAAGCGCCTTTCACGACCTCAGGACGTCCCAAAGCGTTTTACAGCCAATTAAATACTTTTGAAGCAGTCATTGTTGTAATGTCAGAAGCGTGGCAGCCAATTTGCGCACAGCAAGGGTCCCACAAACAGCAATGAGATAATGATCAGATAATCTGTTTTTGATGATGTTGGTTGAGAGATAAATATTGGCCAGGACCGTCCTGCTCTTCCTTCATTATTGCCATGGGATCTTTTCTATCCAGCTGAGAGGATGGATGGGACCTTAGTTTAATGCCTCATCCGAAAGACAGCACCTTTGACAATGTAGCACTCCATCAGTACTGCATTGAAGTGTCAGGCTGGATTATATGCTCAACTCTCTGGAGTGGGACTTGACTCCATGACCTTCTGATTCAAAGGCGAGAGTGTTACTCACTAAAACAAGTCTGACAGAAAGTGGAACCAGAGGTAATAAATGGCAAATGGTGCCATGGTGTCTCTTACGTCCACCTGAGTAGGCAGAGGGGGCCTTGGTTTACGTCTGAGAGGTGGATTTATATTCTGCTGACTCTTTGATGAAGACAACAAAAAGTTCCTTAACAGCCATTGACGTCAGAAAATTCATAAGATTGACAAACAGGAGACAGCTTCAAACTTCAATTTATCATTCCCTGCACCATCCAGCCTTTCGGCCTGTCAATATAATGACTAATATAATGCCGATTTGAAGCCAGTGTTGTACCTGCTAAGGATTGGGATGAGGCTGAGCACATTTATTTCATGTAGGAACCTTATAGCTGGCAGCTACTAGAGATTTTCATCTGGATTGAGCTGGATTGAAACCAGACGTATGAAATGAAAGGACAATGTATTAATCCACTAGGCCACCCAGCTTCAGGTCGCTGGAACTGGTTGAGAGTAAGAAAGGAAAGAATGCACTTGCATTCATGTACCAGCTTAACAGGTCCTCAGGTCTCAAAACGCTTCACAATCAATAAATTACTTTTTCAAGTGTGGCCACTGTTGCTATGTAGGCAAACACAACAGCCAGTTTGTGCCCAACACTCACTCAATGTTCAGTACTCAAGGATGTAAATACCGATGTCTTCCAGGGTCAGTGTTGGCACCTTCTCAGTATATATAAATGATCTGAACTTAGGTATTTTTTAATATTCATTCTCAGGATGTGGGCAAGGCCGGCATTAGGTGCCCATCCCTGAGAAAGTGATGGTGGGCCTTCTTCTTGAACCGCTGCAGATTCTTTGTAATGGTTTGATACAACTGAGTAACCTGCTAGGCCACTTCAGAGGACAGTTAAGAGTCACCATGTTGGTGTGGGACTGGAGTCGCATATAGACCAGACCGGGTAAGGACGGCTGGTTTCCTTCCCTAAAGGACATTAGTGAACCAGTTGGAATTTTACGACAATCTGGTAGCTTCATGGTCACTTTTACTGATACCAGCTTTTTTAAAAACAAAATAAAAGGGCACAATATCAATATTTGCAGATAACATGAAAATAGAGAGCATGGTTATGAGGCGAGCTATGAAGAGGACTGTAAGTGACTTCAGGAGGACAGGGGTGCAACTCCTCAGAAGGCCGGAAATTTCAATCTGCAAACAAGGATAAACAGGTTTCAGCTGCCACGTTCTAGCAATAGGGCCACCAAAGGCAGGCATTTCAGATGTTGATGTCCAGCAATTTGCTCGCCGATAGCCCACGCTATAATCCACAGTTGAAAATCTTCACCGAAACGCATTTCAGAACCGAATTTGCAAAATAATATACATTCCGGCTGCTGCTTTGGAGCCTCAGCTTAAACTGTTAAACATCTGTTTGCCCACTAGATGGTGACAATGCAATTACTAATGGAGGGGGAATCTGACCCGACGAATAAGCAGACGTTCCTAAGAACAGTAATGACACGTTTCATAATCCTAGCTCTGTTTGAGAACAGGCTAATAGGATATTAACAATGCAAGCGACAATTAGAAATATTTCATAAATTGATGGAATATCAAAACGTGTAATTATTCCCCACCACCACTGACAGGTGTGTATTACTCTATCCCCTGTAGAAGTGCAAGTCTAATGCACCCTTTGCAGTTAGAAATATTCAGCATTGGTTCTCACCTGGAGCTTATATGTATCTATACAATTAATATTTGGCCATTCAGGAATGAAATCAGGAAACATTTCTTCACACAAAGGGTAGTGGAAATCTGGAACTCTCTCCCCCGAAAGGTTGTGGATGCTGGGGGTCAGTTGAAACTTTCAAGACTGAGATCGATAGATTTTTGTTGGGTAAGGGTATCAATGGATATGGAGCAAAGGCGGGTAAATGGAGTTGTGGTACAGATCAGCCATGATCTAATTGAATGGCAGCTGTCTCCCCAGGGCAAAGCCACATCTGGCCCCTCGAGCATCCCTGCTCAAGTGGCAGTGGATATATTAGAAAGCAGGACTAGCTAGACACAGATGTGGCTGGATGTGGCAGGACCATCCTAATGCACATTACAAGGAGATAGAGGCCCACAAGAACCTCAGCAGCCTGTCAGTGAATCCATGCAACCAGCCAGCCAGTGTGTTGCACAAGAGAATCGCTTATAAAGATTAGTAGGCTAGGTGCCTGCATGTTGAAAGCAAACCATAAGCACTGTGACAAATCACAACATTCACACACCACATTATGGGTGAAATAATGGCACTGTGCTTGATTTGAACACTGTGCATAATTGTCTAGAATAAGTCATGAACCCAGTGGGCTGGAAACTGCATCAGAAGGTGTTTTGGGGCACAAGAGGTTTCAGAAATGGGAATCTACCTGGTATTAGGAACATAGGAACAAGAGTAGGCCATTTAGCTACATGAGCCTGTTCCGCCATTCAATTAGATCATGGTTGATCTGTACTGAACTCCATCCACCAACCTTGGGAGTTCCATATCCCTTAATACCCTTGACGAACAAAAATCTATCAATCCCAGTTTTGAAATTTTCAACTGACCCCCAGCCTCAACAGCTTTTTGAGGGAGAGAGTTCCAGATTTCCACCACCCTTTGTGTGAAGAAGTGCTTCCTGACATCACCCCTGATCGGCCTAGCTCTAATTTTAAGATTATGCCCCTTGTTCTGGACTCACCCCAGCAGAGGAAATAGTTTCTTTCTATCCACCCTATCAAATCCTTTAATCATCTTAAACACCTCAATTAGATCATCCCTTAATCTTCTATACTCGAGGGAATACAAGCCTATTCATGCCTGTCACATCAGCCCTCCAGGCTGCACTGGTGTTTCAGCACCTATCTTTTACTTTTGCCCTTTCACTCTGGCATGGCGTTAGGACTCTGCTCTCCTCGCTCCGCAATGTGGCCTCCGTGTAGAGCGACATCAGATAGTATCTGTATTGCGATTAGCCCCCCCAACCCGTCACCAATCTATCGACACATCTGAAGCACTGCTTCAAGATCTCACTGACATGCTCTAACATCAAGCTGGTCAGCCTGAGCTTGATATCTGTGCTCAGCTTTGTTCATAGTATTTTCCTTTACAAATTTTAGACTGATACCAGGGATGAGGGAATTCAGTTATGTGGAGAGACTGGAGAAGTTGGGATTGTTCTCCTTCGAGCAGAGAAGGTTAAGGGGGGATTTAATAGAGGTGTTGAGAATTATGAAGGGTTTTGACAGAGTAAATAAGGAGAAACTGTTTCCACTGGCAGAAGGGTCGGTAACTAGAGGACACAAATTTAAGATAATTGCAAAAGAACCAGAGGGGAGATGAGGAGAATTTTTTTTACTCAGCGAGTTGTTCTGATCTGGAATGCACTGCCTGAAAGGGTGGAGGAAACAGATTCAACAGTAACTTTTAAACGGGAATAGGATAAATACTTGAAAAGGAAACACTTGCAGGACTATGGGGATAGAGCAGAGGGTATGGGGCTAATTGGGTAGCTCTTTCAAAGAGGCAGCAAAGGCAGGAAGGACTGAATGGCCTCCAAATGGATTCTATGATTTTACTCTATCATTAGCTAGGGTGAAGGGGATAGGCTTGGTCTTTTCCACCACTCTTCCTCGCCCTTCAACTATGGCTGCACAGGTGATTGGCAGAAAATAAAAATATCATGGGAGCTGCCAGGGAAGCTGGTAATGACCTGCGTAACTCAGTGGGCACAGGCTAGCTGCTCATTGATAGTGTGGGGTATGCCTTATTTCCCGTGATTCTTGGAATTGGATGAATAGTCAAGTAAGGAAAGTCACCCTCACTCACGGTTGTTTGGTTAATCAAAAGTAATTATTAATGATGTTTTAATTCATACATGCATTCATGAAGCAAAATCAAACCATAGGTATGACTTTCCCCTATAAAAACCCATTATACACTTAACAGTTCACAATGTTATTATGTAATGATTTAACAATTCATACACACATCAGGCAAATCATGTAATGTTTACAACCTTTAAACCAAGAATTTTATCATCAAGGCAGCTCAGAAGTGATCAGCTTCTTGTGTCTCGAGGTCCTCTTCTTCTTGTGTGATGTTCGACTGCAGTGTGCGTTCCTTGTGACTGCCGGGTGGTGACGAGGCTGTTCTTCTCTCAAAGTCTTCTTTTATATTGTTTTTACCATTAGGACATAGGATTGGGGAGGGTCATTCTCTTTGTCCAATCGCTCCCTGTTGCTATGCCTCAATCATTAACATACCTCAATGATTGACAGTTTAGGCTTTGATCATGTGACTGGAAGCCCTTTGATGTAGAAAAGATCATGTGCTCGAACCATGGAATGTAAAAGGCCTCTTTATTGTCTCTGTTTATGACCTTTCATGTAGAGATAGCCCCTTACATTTCTCCGCCAAGACATTCTTAATGGTCCTGATGTTTCCAATTTTGATTGTTTCAATGGCTTCAAATCTATTCCTTATACCACTTGACCATATGTTGGATACAATACTATTTGATGTTTTACAAATGCCAGTTCTTTGAACAGATTACCATATAGGAATGAGAGGCCCATGCTTTTTTCACACCTATCATTGCTTTCCCGTTCCAAAGCCTTTGATGTATGCCCTTGTTGCCTTTTCTTACATTATCCCCTGCTGTGTTGAAAAGCTTGTGTTTCTTAAAGCCGATGTGTTTTGAAAGCCTGACAACGCTTTAAGCTCAATATTATCCATCTAGCTTATTTATTTAATAATTTAGATATCTACCCGCAGTACAATGTCTTCGATCCCGAAACTCAGACTTCTCCAATGCCATCAGTGTCATTGAGGGAAAAACAGGATTTGTGAGAACACAGTTTACTACATTACTGTGTTTGCTGGTTTTCAAATGTCTTTGTTTAAAAGGGACACAGTTAACCCTTTCCTTCAAATGTCTTTTGTTAAAGGGATTTTGAACCACACAATAGTGTAAAAGCCTTTTTGGTTCACGTTGGTCAGGGCATTATGCATTGGGCCCAAGTGGCACAAACGATCATCTGATGGACTCTAGAGAACCAACAGACTGACAGACTCATGCAGGCAAAAGTAAAATTGATTGGCACCCCATCCACCACCCTAAACATTCACTCCCTTCACCACCGGTGCACCGTGGCTGCAGTGTGTACCATCCACAGGATGCACTGCAGCAACTCGCCAAGGCTTCTTCGACAGCACCTCCCAAACCCGTGACCTCTACCACCTAGAAGGACAAGAGCAGCAGGTACATGGGAACAACACCACCTGCACGTTCCCCTCCAAGTCACACACCATCCCGACATGGAAATATATCGCCGTTCCTTCATTGTCACTGGGTGAAAATCCTGGAACTCCCTTCCTAACAGCACTGTGGGAGAACCTTCACCACACGGACTGCAGCGGTTCAAGAAGGCGGCTCACCACCACCTTCTCAAAGGCAATTAAGGATGGGCAATAAATGCTGGACTCGCCAGCGACGCCCACATCCCATGAACGAATAAAAAAAATACTGCAGATGCTGGAAATCTGAAATAAAAACAGAAAATGCTGGAAATACTCAGCAAGTCAGGCAGCATCTGTAGTGAAAGAAACAGAGTTAACGTTTCAGGTCGAAGACCTTTTGTCAAAACTGGAAGAAGTTGAAGATTTAACAGATTTTAAGCAAGTACAGAGCCAGGGAAAGGGGGCGGGAGGGGAGGAAGGGGAGGGGAGGAAAGAGCAAAAGGGAAGGCCTCTGATAGGGTGGAGGGCGGGAGTGATTAAATGACAAAAGAGATGATGGTGCAAGGCAAGGAGGGTGGTAACGGGACAAGTAAAGGAACAAAAGATGGGTCTAGAGGAGCTGTAACTGGCAACAGCAGAACCATTAGCAGAACCTGCTGATTGAGAAAATGGGAGCAGTGGTTATGATCTGAAGTTATTGAAATCAATGTTGAGTCCAGAAGGTTGTAAAGTGCCTAATCGAAAGATGAGTTACTGTTCCTCGAGTTTCCGTTCAGCTTCATTGGAACAGTGTAGGAGGCCGAGGACAGAGAGGTCAGAGTGGGAATGGGACGGGGAATTAAAATGGCAAGCGACCAGACGGTCAGGGTCACGCTTGCGGACTGAGCGGAGGTGTTCAGCAAAGCGATCGCCCAATCTGGCGTTTGGTCTCCCCAATGTAGAGGAGACCGCATCGTGAGCAGTGAATTTAGCATACTAAATTGAAAGAAGTACAGATAAATCGCTGAATCATCTGTTCAGAATGTTTGGGGCCCTGGACAGTGGGAAGGGAAGAGGTGAAGGGGCAGGTGTTGCATCTCCTGCGCTCACACGGGAAGGTGCCGTGGGGAGGAGAGCGGGTGTTGGGGTTGATGGAAGAGTGGACCAGGGTGTCACAGAGGGAGCGGTCCCTTCGGAATGCCGAAAGGGGAGGGGAGGGGAAGATGCGTTTGGTGTTGGGGTCGTGCTGGAGGTGGCGGAAATGGCGGAGGATGATGTGTTGAATGTGGAGGCTGGTGGGGTGGAAGGTGAAGACAAGGGGGACCCTTATCGTGGTTCTGGGAGGGAGGGGAATGGGTTGGGGCAGAAGCGCAGGAAATGGGACGGAGACAGTCGAGGGCCCTGTGAACTATAGTGGAGGAGAATCCCTGGATGAGGAGAAATGAAGACATATCGGAAGCACTGGTGTGAAAGGTGGTATCGTCAGAACAGATGCAACAGAGACAGAAAAACTGGGAGAAGGGAATATAGTCCTTACAGGAAGCGAGGTGAGAGCAAATGTAATCAAGGTAGCTGTGGGAGTCGGTGGGCTTATAATAGATATTGGTTGACAGCCTATCCCCAGAAATGGAGATAGAGAAGTTGAGGAAGAGAAGGGAAGAGTCGGAGATGGACCGTGTGACTGCGAGGGAAGGGTGGAAATTGGAAGCAAAGTTGATGAAATTTTCGAGTTTGGGGCGAGAGCAGGAAGCAGCACCAATACAGTCATCAATGTACCGGAAAAAGAGGGAAGGGAGCAGACCTGAGTCGGACTGGGACAAAGAATGTTCCACGTATCCCACAAAAAGGCAGGCATAGTTGGAACCCATATGGGTTCCCATAGCGACACCTTTTATTTGGAGGAAGTGAGTGGAGTCAAAGGAGAAATTGTTCAATGTAAGAACAAGTTCAGCCAGGCAGAGGAGGTGGTGGTGGATGGGGACTGGCTGGGCCTCCGTTCAAGGAAGACTCATGCAAGCCTCTTGTGCTGGCCAGTGGCGAATGTGAAAATGGCGTTGGACCTGCTGAGTAATGCGTTTGGTACCTCCTTCATGCAACCTGACCAATATCTCCCATTGCCAGCCTGCATGGAGCCAGATGCATAAAAATACAAGGGCAGTTTAGATCTTGTCAGTGGTCTTCCTGGTGGAAATGGCACAGTTTCATCAATAACTTTTGGTTTTGAATGGGGTGATAGCATGGGGGCCAAGAGTAGCTGGCTGAATGGAGGTTGGGAGCAGAGGAGGAGTGGAAGGGGAGGTAATAGCTGAGGCTGCTGCATGAATGGTCTTGACCTTAGAGACATAGAACTAAATGGGGTCTTTACACTTGGAAGTGAGGGGAGAGGGGACAGGTGAAAGGGATTTGAGGATGTGGTTATTCGTGATGAAGAGGAGTCTTGGGTGTCCTATCTCCCAGGATATTTCTGGAGTAAGGTAAGGTTTAGGCTGTGGAGATTGAGGCCTGGTAATGCTTAACATAATCGATGAATGACTAGAACAGATCTGGCAATGAATGGCTAGACTAGGCCAAGTGTTCTTAAGCTTGTGTTTCTTGGGCCTGAGGGCATGAAGCTGGCGACTGTACTAGGGGGAATGGCAGGGGTGAGAGATGGTGCGTGACTTGATGGAAAGAAGGGCATTGTAGGCGGAGGAGAGGGAGCTGGTAGTCCGAGAGTGAATTAGAAAAGGAGCTGGTGGAGAGTTTTTTCCTTGAGAAGAGTTGGTATCTCTCCACGTAAGTCTCTATTTACTGAAACGGATAAAGAGTTCCTTCATTGTCGCTGGGTCAAAATCCTGGAATTCCCTACATAACAGCACTGTGGGAGCATCTTCACTATAGTGAAGTGGTTCACGAAGAAGGCTCACCACTTCCACCTTCTCAAGGGCAATTAGGGATGGGCATTAAATACTGGCCTTGCTAGCGACGCCCACATCCCGAGAATTATATTCATTATATTCATTTTAAACACAGCTCTTTTGATTCCCTTGTGATGAATTGAGTTCCCATTTGAAAGCTGTTGTTCGTAACCAGGCACCATGTCAAGAACTGATTTGAATTTGTTGGTTGGGTTTCAAAGAACGCTGTGTGATGTGATTTAACGGAATAGCACGCCCGCAGGTAAAACTCCCATGTTGAGCAACGTACACTAAAAATTTCAGTACTTATGGTTAATTTATAAAAGCGATGATGTGTCATAGAATCATAGAATCATAGAAAGTTACGGCACAGAAGGGGGCCATTCGGCCCATTGTGTCCGTGCCGGACGAAAAAGAGCTATCCAGCTTAATCCCACTTTCCAGCACTTGGTCCGTAGCCCTGTAGGTTACGGCACTTCAAGTGCACATCCAATGTACTTTTTAAATGAGTTGAGGGTTTCTGCCTCTACCACCCTTTCAGGCAGTGAGATCCAGACCCCCACCACCCTCTGGGTGAAAAAATTTCTGCTCAGCTCCCCTCAATCCTTCTACCAATTACTTTAAAGTTATGCCTCCTGGTCACTGACCCCTCTGCTAAGGGAAATAAATGATCCCTATCGACTCTATCTATTCCTGTCATAATTTTATATACCTCAATTAAATCTCCCCTCAGCCTCCTTTGTTCCAAAGAAAACAACCCCGGCCTATCCAATCTTTTCTCATAGCTAAAATTCTCCAGCCCTGGCAACATCCTCGTAAATCTCCTTTATACCCTCTCTAGTGCAATCACACCTTTCCTGTAATGTGGTGACCAGATCTGTATGCAGTACTCAAGCTGTGGCCTAACCAATGTTTTATACAGTTCTAGCATAACCTCCCTGCTCTAATATTCAAGGCCTCGGTTAATAATGGAAAGTATCCCGTATGCCTTTGTAACCACTTTATCTATCTGTCCTGCTACCTTCAGGGATCTGTGGACATGCACTCCAAGGTCGTCTACACCTCCCAGTATCTTCCCATTTATTGTGTACTCCCTTGCCTTGTTTTCCCTCCCCAAATGCATTACCTCACACTTCTCTGGATTGAATTCCATTTGTCACTTTTCTGCCCACCCGACCAGTCCATTGATATCTTCCTGCAGTCTACAGCTTTCCTCCTCACTATCAACCACACGGCCAATTTTTGTATCATCTGCAAACTTCTTGATCAAGTCCCCCACATTCAGGTTCAAATCATTAACATATACCACAAAAAGCAAGGGACCCAGTACTGAGCCTTGCAGGATCCCACTGGAAACAGCCTTCCATTTGCAAAAACACCCGTCAACCATTACACTTTGCTTCCTGCCACTGAGCCAATTTTGGATCCAACTTGCCACTTTCCCTTGAATCCCATGGGCTTTTACTTTTTTGACCAGTCTGCCATGTGGGACCTTGTCAAAAGCCTTGCTGAAATCCATGTAGACTATCAAATGCGTTACCCTCATCGACCCTCCTTGCTACCTCCTCAAAAAATGTTTGAAGATGTGTACGGTTGAAAAGCCAATTTTATGGCTCAGCTGGACAACCAGTAACGCAAGATGAAACAGACTGCTAAAATCAGTTTTAAGAGCAAGCATTTGAAAGAATAATACATGGATCTTTTAGTTTAGATCTTAAGCACATTTTCTCTCGGACAGCAGGTGCTGGTAATGGAGGATGGCTGCACCAGAGCCACTGGGAGTGGAGGAGGTGTGGGCTGGTGCGTGGGATGGGGATCCCCTATCGGTACACAGCCAGCGGGATGGTCCGCATCCTCCGCCACATTCCTGGGCCACGGGAACCTCCTCCTCTTTGCCAGATTTTCCAAGCTTCTCTCTCTCTCTCTCTGCTGTTCTGCTTTAACCACTTACACCTCGTCTGGACCCATCTTTTGTCTGATTATCACCTCTTTTTGCCTTGCACCATCATCCCCTTTGCCATTTAATCACGCCTGCCCCCCACCCTATCACAGAACCTTCCCCTTTTGTTCCTTTTCCGCACCCCCCTCCTTTTCCCTGACTCTGTATTTGCTTTAAAGTTGTTCATCTCTAACATCTTCCAGTTCTGATGAAAGGTCATCGACCTAAAAACTTTAACTGTTTCTCTCTCCACGTTTTGACCTGCATTGCTTGGAATTGTGTTTTTTTACATTGAACTGTGTGTATCTTTAAATTTTATGAAATAAAGTATAATTTGAAATAAAGAAAAAGGTTCTCTCTCCATGGATGCTGCCTGACCTGCCGAGCGTTTCCAGCATTTTCTGATTGTCTCTCAGATTTCCAGCATCGGCGGTATTTTGTGTTTGTTTTTTTCCCACTTTCTTTCTTCTTCTGCGACCAGTTGACTAAAACAACTCTCCTCTCCCTGCTGCCGACCCACGCGCCAGTCAGAGTTATTGTTTTCCCCCTTGCCACAGAAGCAGCCGCTAACTCGATTTGGAAATGACTTGACTCGATTACCTTGAGGGCTCAGGAGACTTGCAGCGTTTTCTGTGAAGGAAGGTGCTCCGTCTGAGTGTCTGTAACTGCCTTTTGATTGTTTTAGTGGCCCATTCCACATTATTAGTCTGTATCGTGTTCTGACGCTGCTGGGGGTTGGGCGACTGAGATATGCAGCAAAGGGGAAGCTGCTGGCGAACTAGCGTCTAACTTGACAGGGTGTTGGCTGTAGTTGGACCTGGGCGACTATCTTGTCAGGTGGTTGAGCTGTGATGTTTGTGCTTGTGAAATTTAGAGCAGTCACCTGTCATAGGAAAGAAAGAACTTGCATTTATATAGCACCTTTCACAAACTCAGGACGTCCCAAAGCACTTTACAGCCAACAAAGTACTTTTGAAGTGTAGTCACTGTAGGAAACACGGCAGCAAATTTGCACACAGCAAGGTCCCACAAACAGCAACATGGTAATGGGCAGATAATCTGTTTTCAGTGATGTTGGTTGAAGGATAAATGTTGGCCAGGACACTGGGGAGCGCTCCCAAGCTCTTCTTCAAAAGAGTGCCATTGGATCTTTTATGTCCACGTAAGAGGGCAAATAAGGCCTCGATTTAACATCTCAACCAAAAGGCAGCATCTCTGATAGTGCAGCACTTCCTCGGTGCTGCACTGGAGTACCAGCCTAGATTTATTTTACTTAAGTCTCCAGAGTGGGACTTAAACCCACAAACTTCTGATGCAGGGCAACTTTGCTACCACTGAGCCATGGCCGACACCTACAGGGGGAGCCCTCAATAAATTGTATGGCCTTTATCGGCCCCTGAACTGATCATTTACCTCATTTGCTATTTGTGGCATTATGCACTGCTCACATTGGTTGCAACATTTGCCTACATAACAACAATATGCTTCAAAAGTAATTAATTGCCCTGATGTTCTTATGATAGTCCAGAGTGGAACCAGTGAAGACAAAACACTAATCCACCCCTTTAGAAATTATGATCTGGCTTGCATAAGAGACGTGACAATGTTAATCTGATATATTTCAGAATTTGATGCCTTGCAATTTCAATAGAAATAAAGAAATTACATTTACATAGCTTCTTATCATGTCCTCAGGGTGTCCAAAAGTGCTTTGATAACCCTAACCCTAACTCTAATGCAATTAATTACTTTTGAAGGCAAATGTTACAACCAATTTGAGTAGTGCATAATGCCACAAATAGCAAATGAGGTAAATGATCAGTTTATTTGTGTTATTGTTAGTGTTGGTTGAGGGAGGAATGTTGGCCAGTATGTCAGGGGAGCTCCCCACTCTTCTTCAACTTGAGCCGTGGGATCTTTTTGTATCTCATGCCATGTAAATGTGCACATTCTGCAATAAAGTGTGATTAATATGGCTTGGTGATTGGAATGAGAATATTTTGAAACATTTCGCACTTCGATATTCTGAATTTCAGTTATTTGAGAAACTGAGGCTGAAGATCTCATCCCATAACCCAGTGTTACTTTTTTTTAATTGAGGAACCAATGCAAAGAGCCAATGGCTACCTTGTAAGAAAAGAGAAGAAAAGATGTATCGGAGGGTAGCAATCAATTGATGCCACGCATTGGTTTTCAAAGCCTAAAGATTGTAGGAGTTTGGGAAGTCAGCGAGGTGAGGAGTTCCCAGTTTTGAGGTGCCTGGAAAGAATGAATTAGAGTGGGAGACAAGAACATAAGAACATAAGAAATAGGAGCAGGAGTAGGCCATACGGCCCCTCGAGCCTGTTCTGCCATTCAATAAGATCATGGCTGATCTTCTACCTCAACTCCACTTCCTTGCCTTATCCCCATATCCCTTGAATCCCTTACCACAATCTCCGTGGTGAATATACTCAATGACTGAGCATCCACAGCCCCCTAGGGTAGAGAATTCCAAAGATTCACAATTTTCCTCATCTTGGACCTAAGTGGCAGACCCCTTATCCTGAGACTATGACCCCTAGTTCTAGACTCTCCAGCCAGGGGAAACAGCCTCTTAGCACCTACTCTGTCAAGCCCTCTAAGAATCTTATATGTTTCAATGAGATCACCTCTCATTCTTCTAAACTCCAGAGAGTATAGGCCCATTCTACTCAATCTCTCTTCATAGGACAACCCTCTCATCCCAGGAATCAATCTAGTGAACCTTCATTGCACCCCCTCTAAGGCAAGTATATCCTTCCTTAAGTAAGGAGACCAAAACAGTATTCCAGATGTGATGGTGCGATATGTCTTGATTTCAACATGGCAAAGATGCGGGGAGAAGGAAGAATGTGTAGCAGGAAAGTTGTTCTAAAGTACCAAGGAATGCGGGCCCTTCCTTTGCAGAACTGAAAACAGGTTCTACTCACCTCAATATCAACAGGGAACTGGTGAAGATCCCTCTGCAACCCTCTAACTGATCAGTCTTGCAACATTGCCGGAGAATATCGTTGCGTACACAACACAATTGGTCCACTAGACTGCCACAGAAAACAAACACATATATAGCACCAAGCCATCAGATTTGGATGTTACTCAGTGGATTTCTGAAAATGCCCCCTGCCCCTCAACCATCCATTACCAAATGCTTGCAAAAGATTAAAGGGTAACACGGTGGCCTTTAGACACTAGCCTTTTAAACTCTGCCTGGACTGATTGGCCTCCATCTATTTGTTGGCTGATAAGGTCCGATGTGAAATGGACTTGGCCAATTTTAATCCAGTTCCCAATGGGCGCCAATTCACATCACAACACTACCAGGCTTGGGGTGTCTGAAATATGAAATTGTTCCATCTCCGAGTGCTGATATCCTTCACCAAGGATTAGCACAAAATGAATTTAAAACAAATATTAGCCTCGAGAAAAAGACAAACCTACCACAACTTGCATTGATAACTGGTGATCACAGGTATGCAAAAAGCATGGACTACGTTCGTGCAATTTCCCGAGATCTGCTCCTTGCGAGTGCCAGTCCTTGTGAGGAGTTTCTGATTCTGGTATCATTCCTATGCAACTCTGTTCCAAGGCACTATTCGAAGAAGAGCAGGGGAGTTCTCCCCAATGTCCCGGCCAATATTTATCCCTCAACCGACATCACTAAAAACAGATTATCTGGTTATTATTGCTGTCTGAGGGACCTTGCCATGTGCTGATTGGTTGCGGCGTTGCCTATATTAAAACAGTGACTAAACTTCCAAAATACTTCATTGGCTGTAAAGCGTTTTGGATGCCCTGAGTTTGTGAAGGGCACAATATAAATGCAAGTCTTTCTTTCTTTTACTAGCGAGGAACATCAGATTCTGATGTGATTCCTATGCAACTCTGCTCATTTAAGAGAATGACCTAAAGTGCAAGTGAAGAGGCAGACAGCAAAGTAAAAATTAAAGGAATTTAAAGGGGGAGGCCAAAGACACAGTTGAAGATGTAGGTAGGTTCTTAGGTAGCTCTTGACATCAGAAAAGAGTCTCACCTCTTCGACTTTAGCTATTGATGACATTTGATCGCCTTCCATCTGTTGCAATGACAGGGCATCAGGCACAGCAGCAGCACAAGTGTGCAGGTTGAATTGGTTGTTCGAACGGTGGCCGGGAAATTTGTCTTGGCGCCGGAAACTTGCACAAAGTGGGTGGCGGGCGTGCAACCCACGTCCGGAGAGGAAGGCCTGAGGCTCGCTGGAAATTAGGCCTCGGTCCTCATCTACATAACATCTACATACGCCAATCGGGTGTCCCGATGCAGCCCGCTGGTCGAAGTCTTCTGAATCGTTGGCTCGAGCCACAAGCCACTCGCGGGTAAGTCCTGCGAGACGGGAGGAGGTGAATGGGAGTCATGCCTCCTTTGAACAGTGATTTTGCCCTTAATCAGCTCAACTGGTAGCGCTCTTACTCAAAGAGGCAGTGGCACTTGAGCACCTAATCTAGGCTGACCCTTGGGTGCAGTACTGAGGGAATGCTGCATTGTCAGACGTGCAGGCTTTCAGATGAGGTGCTAAACCAAGGCCCCATTTGCCTGTTCAGCCTAAAAGACCCTAGGGCAATCTTTGAACAAGAGCAGGGTGTTCTCCCAGTGTCCTGGCTAACATTCCTCTCTCAACCAACGTTATAATGAAAAGGGTTATCTGGCCATTTATTCATTTGCTGTTTGTGGGATCTTGTTGTGCACAAATTGCCTACATAACAACAGTGACTGCCCTTCAAAAAATAATCCATTTGTTGTGAAGTACTTGGAGACTCACAGTGGATGTGATAAGGTGCAAGTTCTTTCCTTATCCGTATCCTGACTCGCACCAAGTCCTGTTCACCCAACACCCCTGTGCTCGCTGACCTACATTGGCTCCCGGTCCAGCAACACCTCGAATTTAAAATTCTCATCCTTATGTTCAAATCCCTCCATCACCTCGCCCCTCCTTACCTCTGTAACCTCCTCACCTTTGTAACCTCCTCCAGCCCCTGCAACCCTCCAAGAACTCTGCGCTCCTCCAATTCCTGCCTCCTACGCATCTCCGATTTTCTTCGTTCCACCATTGGTGACCGTACCTACAGCAGCCTCGGTCCTAACCTCTGGAATTCCCTCCCTAAACCTCTCCGTCTCTCTACCTCTTTCTCCTTCTTTAAGATGCTTGTTAAAACCTACCTCATTGACTTGTCCTAATGTCTCCTTACGTTGCTCAATGTTAAATTTAGTTTGATAACACTCCTGTGAAGCGTCTTGGGACTTTTTAACTACGTTAAAGGCGCCATATAAATGCACGTTGTTGTTGTTATTGTCGTCGTCGTCGTTGTTGTTGTTGTTGTGTGAATCCAGATATTCTATACAGCAATTTTAAGAAAAGATACAGCAACTTTATTAGCCTTGTGACAGTTAGATATATCAAGTGCCACGCACGATTGAAATAAAGTGGTACATGAAATTATTCTCATCGTTTATGAATTGGATGGAATTTATAATAAAACTTTTGTTGTGCGACTGAATATGTTGATTGAACCAGGCTCTTCAGAGATTAGCCTAGAGCTGTGCACACTCTGGAGGGTCATACGTTATTCAGCGGGACATTTGCTGTGATAGGCTGCTGTGTAAACGGTGTTGTGCTGACCGGTGTCCGCCGTGGCTCAGTGGGTAGCACTCTCATCTCTGAGTTAGAAGGTTGTGGGCTTAAGTCCCACCCTAGAGATTTGTAGCACAAAAGCTAAGTTGATACTCCAGTGCTGTGCTGTTGGAGGTGCCGTATTTTGGATGAGACGTTAAACTGAGGCCCTGTCTGCCCTCTCAAGTGGACGTAAAAGATCCCACGGCACGGAGCAGTGGAGTTCTCCTCGCTGTCCCGGACGATATTTATCTCTCAACCAACATCACTGGAACAGGTTATCTGGTCATTGTCACATTGCTGTTTGTGGGATCTCGCTGTGCGGAAATGGCTGCTGCGTTTCCTACATTACAACAGTGACAGCACTTCGAAAATTACTTAATTGGCTGTAAAGCGCTTTGGGACACCCTGAGACATCGTGAAAGGTGCTATATAAATGCAAGTCAGTCTTTCCTTCTGATACATCCACCTTATACATCAGTAGGGTATAGATTAAAAGGTATGTCCCTCCTCTACGAGCAAGGTGATAACCATCGTTAGATGGTTCTGTACGATGTAAACGATCTCTGTACGATTTGTAAGGGTAAATTCACCCATCATCCACTCCCAGTCCGGAGCTACACTTGAAGGGAGCATGGATTGGACCATCAGTGCTACAGAGTTGCAGTTCCATCTCAGACCCGCACTCCCTTCAAGCTGTTAGGAATGCAGGATTGGTGAATTCATCATTTATTCAATGATAGAAAATCTATGAAAGGCACATCAATAAGATCTACAGTACAGCTCAAAGAATTCTGAGTGTTAGCCCAGTCCATGAGTCTGTACCACACTGCAAAATTGTGTTCTGTAAACATGTCAGTTTAAGTTTTAATAGATAACTGTTAGGTTAGACATGAATACAATATTCCTACTGTGAATAAAGCAAGGTTAAGGAAGGCATAAAAAGTATTAAATGGTACAGATAAAGTGAAGCCAGAATGTTACCTCAGGCCGTAAATTTAAAATGATGAAAAGTAAATTCAAAATGGATCTCAGTACAACTTTCTCTGCTTAAAGGGTAGTAACCTTTCAGAATAATCTACCAGGTACGATAGTGGAGTCAAGTACAAGAGAAAGATCATATCCACAGTGTCTGTTAATTGTTGTCACATTGTTCTGATGGTGACTGCGTGAAGTTTTTCACACATACTTTGATCAACATGTAGAATGGGCAGTGTCGTGATAAAAACTCTGGAGCCATTTGAGCAACAGTGTGGTTGTTATGATGGGGAGGGGGAAGGAGCACTGGAAATACAGCCTGAATCCAGAGTCACTGGAAATGCAGGCTGAACCCAGAGTCACTGGAAATACAGGCTGAACCCAGAGTCACTGGAAATACAGCCTGAATCCAGTGTCACTGGAAATACAGCCTGAATTCAGAGTCACTGGAAATACAGCCTGAATCCAGAGTCAGTGGAAATACAGCCTGAATTCAGAGTCACTGGAAATACAGCCTGAATCCAGAGTCAGTGGAAATACAGCCTGAATCCAGAGTCACTGGAAATACAGCCTGAATCTAGAGTCAGTGGAAATACAGCCTTAATCCAGTGTCACTGGAAATACAGCCTTAATCCAGAGTGACTGGAAATACAACCTGAACCCAGAGTCACTGGAAATACAGCCTGAATCCAGAGTCACTGGAAATACAGCCTGAATCCAGAGTCACTGGAAATACAGCCTTAATCCAGAGTCACTGGAAATACAGCCTGAATCCAGAGTCACTGGAAATACAGCCTGAATCCAGAGTCACTGGAAATACAGCCTGAATCCAGAGTCACTGGAAATACAGCCTGAATCCAGAGTCACTGGAAATACAGCCTGAATCCAGAGTCACTGGAAATACAGGCTGAATCCAGAGTCACTGGAAATACAGGCTGAACCCAGAGTCACTGGAAATACAGGCTGAATCCAGAGTCACTGGAAATACAGCCTGAATGCAGAGTCACTGGAAATACAGCCTGAATCCAGAGTCACTGGAAATACAGGCTGAACCCAGAGTCACTGGAAATACAGCCTGAATCCAGTGTCACTGGAAATACAGCCTGAATTCAGAGTCACTGGAAATACAGCCTGAATCCAGAGTCAGTGGAAATACAGCCTGAATTCAGAGTCACTGGAAATACAGCCTGAATCCAGAGTCAGTGGAAATACAGCCTGAATCCAGAGTCACTGGAAATACAGCCTGAATCTAGAGTCAGTGGAAATACAGCCTTAATCCAGTGTCACTGGAAATACAGCCTTAATCCAGAGTGACTGGAAATACAACCTGAACCCAGAGTCACTGGAAATACAGCCTGAATCCAGAGTCACTGGAAATACAGCCTTAATCCAGAGTCACTGGAAATACAGCCTGAATCCAGAGTCACTGGAAATACAGCCTGAATCCAGAGTCACTGGAAATACAGCCTGAATCCAGAGTCACTGGAAATACAGCCTGAATCCAGAGTCACTGGAAATACAGCCTGAATCCAGAGTCACTGGAAATACAGGCTGAATCCAGAGTCACTGGAAATACAGGCTGAACCCAGAGTCACTGGAAATACAGGCTGAATCCAGAGTCACTGGAAATACAGCCTGAATGCAGAGTCACTGGAAATACAGCCTGAATGCAGAGTCACTGGAAATACAGCCTGAATCCAGAGTCACTGGAAATACAGGCTGAACCCAGAGTCACGGGAAATACAGCCTGAATCCAGTGTCACTGGAAATACAGCCTGAATTCAGAGTCACTGGAAATACAGCCTGAATCCAGAGTCAGTGGAAATACAGCCTGAATTCAGAGTCACTGGAAATACAGCCTGAATCCAGAGTCAGTGGAAATACAGCCTGAATCCAGAGTCACTGGAAAAACAGCCTGAATCTAGAGTCAGTGGAAATACAGCCTTAATCCAGTGTCACTGGAAATACAGCCTTAATCCAGAGTGACTGGAAATACAACCTGAACCCAGAGTCACTGGAAATACAGCCTGAATCCAGAGTCACTGGAAATACAGCCTGAATCCAGAGTCACTGGAAATACAGCCTTAATCCAGAGTCACTGGAAATACAGCCTGAATCCAGAGTCACTGGAAATACAGCCTGAATCCAGAGTCACTGGAAATACAGCCTGAATCCAGAGTCACTGGAAATACAGCCTGAATCCAGAGTCACTGGAAATACAGCCTGAATCCAGAGTCACTGGAAATACAGGCTGAATCCAGAGTCACTGGAAATACAGGCTGAACCCAGAGTCACTGGAAATACAGGCTGAATCCAGAGTCACTGGAAATACAGCCTGAATGCAGAGTCACTGGAAATACAGCCTGAATCCAGAGTCACTGGAAATACAGGCTGAACCCAGAGTCACTGGAAATACAGCCTGAATCCAGAGTCACTGGAAATACAGCCTTAATCCAGTGTCACTGGAAATACAGCCTGAATTCAGAGTCAGTGGAAATACAGCCTTAATCCAGAGTCACTGGAAATACAGCCTGAATCTAGAGTCAATGGAAATACAGCCTTAATCCAGTGTCACTGGAAATACAGCCTTAATCCAGAGTGACTGGAAATACAACCTGAACCCAGATTCACTGGAAATACAGCCTGAATCCAGAGTCACTGGAAATACAGCCTGAATCCAGAGTCACTGGAAATACAGCCTTAATCCAGAGTCACTGGAAATACAGCCTGAATCCAGAGTCACTGGAAATACAGCCTGAATCCAGAGTCACTGGAAATACAGCCTGAATCCAGAGTCACTGGAAATACAGCCTGAATCCAGAGTCACTGGAAATACAGCCTGAATCCAGAGTCACTGGAAATACAGGCTGAATCCAGAGTCACTGGAAACACAGGCTGAACCCAGAGTCACTGGAAATACAGGCTGAATCCAGAGTCACTGGAAATACAGCCTGAATGCAGAGTCACTGGAAATACAGCCTGAATCCAGAGTCACTGGAAATACAGGCTGAACCCAGAGTCACTGGAAATACAGCCTGAATCCAGAGTCACTGGAAATACAGCCTTAATCCAGTGTCACTGGAAATACAGCCTGAATTCAGAGTCAGTGGAAATACAGCCTTAATCCAGAGTCACTGGAAATACAGCTTGAATTCAGAGTCACTGGAAATACAGCCTTAATCCAGAGTCACTGGAAATACAGCCTTTATCCAGAGTCACTGGAAATACAGCCTGAATCCAGAGTCAGTGGAAATACAGCCTTAATCCAGAGTCACTGGAAATACAGCTTGAATTCAGAGTCACTGGAAATACAGCCTGAACCCAGAGTCACTGGAAATACAGCCTTAATCCAGAGTCACTGGAAATACAGCCTGAATCCAGAGTCAATGGAAATACAGCCTTAATCCAGAGTCACTGGAAATACAGCCTGAATCCAGAGTCAGTGGAAATACAGCCTGAATCCAGAGTCAGTGGAAATACAGCCTTAATCCAGAGTCACTGGAAATACAGCCTGAATCCAGAGTCACTGGAAATACAGCCTGAATCCAGAGTCACTGGAAATACAGCCTTAATCCAGAGTCACTGGAAATACAGCCTGAATCCAGAGTCAGTGGAAATACAGCCTTAATCCAGAGTCACTGGAAATACAGCCTTAATCCAGAGTCACTGGAAATACAGCCTGAATCCAGAGTCACTGGAAATACAGCCTGAATCCAGAGTCACTTCTCCGCCTCTCTACCTCTCTTTCCTTCCTTAAGATGCTCCTTAAAACCTACCTCTTTGTCTAAGCTTTTAGTCACCTGTCCTAATCAGTGTCAAATTTTGTTTAATAACACTCCTGTGAAACACCTTGGGAAATTTTACTATGTTAAAGACGCTATATAAATGCAAGTTGTTGTTATGTAGTCACTGTTGTAATGTAGGAAATGCGGCAGCCAATATGCGCACAGCAAGCTCCCACAAACATCAAGGCAGTAAATCACCAGATCTTCTGTTTTAGGTGTTTTGCATATATATATTTGTTTTTTTTCAGTATCTCTTTGGTCTCTGTATAATTGCACTGACATTAATTTTCATGTGAAGAAATGAGTTGTGAAAAAAATATAAACTTGCCAAGTGATCCATTAAAAAGCTTTTAGAACTATTTACAATATAAAATATTAGACTCCATGCACTCTCTCCTGTGGTAATGATGGATGAGAACTTTACGCGTAATTATCTGAATCTGTTAGAAGTGGAGATCAGATAAATGAATCATTATTGTTGGAACTAATAACTATCTAATCTCAAGTGACTGTTAAAAATGCCTATTCAAACACTTTTAGGCAGAAAATGATGTGCCTGGTGCAGTAAAAGGTGTCCCATTTTAATAATCTCAGGTTTTATTAAAGATTTTACAATTTTTGGCACATTAACTGATTGTTATAATAAAATGCTATTTTGTCGGGCTCCCTAGACGGCTCTGAAAGTTTCTGCAGTGAATGGGTGACCTGAAATAAAAGCAGAAAATGCTGGAAACACTCAGCAGGTCAGGCTGCATCTGTGGAGAGAGAAACAGAGTTAACATTTCAGATGGATGAACTTTGATCAGTGAGTGACCTAGTCAGGTCCCAGATCTGATCCGCAATCTATGTTGAGTTAGCTGTTCCAAGACAAGTTTAATGGTAGGGTTGCTAACGTTGGCCTGAGTAAACCCGGGCTAGGGTGTGGAAAATTGATGAGGTGATTGTCTCTACTGGGAAACGCTCGGGTTGCGGATTTCAAGCGAGGGCGGGGCTGGGGCCTGGACGGTGATGCCGCTCAAAGTCGAGTAGCGGCCGACGCTGGCCCTCTAGGTTCAGACTCTAGTAGAATATTCTCCACTTGCCTGGATGGGTGCAGCTTCAGCCACCGTCAAGAAGTTTGGCACCATCCAGGACAAAGCAGCCCGCTTGATCGGCACCCCATCCACCACCCTAAACATTCACTCCCTTCACCACCGGCGCACCGTGGCTGCAGTGTGTACCATCCACAGGATACACTGCAGCAACTCGTCAAAGCTTCTTCGACAGCACCTCCCAAACCCGTCACCTCCACGATCCCCCCCGAGTCACGCACAATCCCGACTTAGAAATATATCACCGTTCCTTCATCGTCGCTGGGTCAAAATCCTGGAGCTCCCTATCTAACAGCACTGTGGGAGAACCTTCACCACATGGACTGCAGCAGTTCAAGAAGGAGGCTCACCACCACCTTCTCAAGGGCAACTAGGGATGGGCAATAAAGGCTGGCCTTGCCAGCGACGCCCACATCACAAGAATGAATAAAAAAAAAGACAAGAATTTTGCAGAGGCACTGGTTGGTGCCCAGTTCTTGTGGAACAGCATCCCAGCCTGGAGGCAGTACTTTCAGAAGCAGAGTGGAAAAAGTTGGAAATAATTCCTACCTTCTTGGGAAGTGTTGCGTTTAGTCTGGAAAGGCCGAGGCATAGGCTGTAATGCCTTCACTTCTTGAAAATTAACCCAACATGACACTCATTGTGGCAGAACTCCACAATCAAACCTGGAACGATTGTTAGCGATTTACAGACTGCAGAGATGCAGAGCCTCAGAATGGTTTCTACTGGCGTTCAATTCTCCTATTACACGGGCGTCAGCCATGGCTCAGTGGGTCGCACTTTTGCCACTTAGTCAGAAGGCTGTGGGTTCAAGTCCCACTCCAGAATGTAGGCTAACACTCCAGTGCAGGACTGAGGGAGTGCTGCACTGTCAGAGGTGCCGTCTTTGGGATGAGAGGTTAAACATTAGCCCTCTCAGGAGGACGTGAAAGATCCCATAGCACTATTTCAAAGGAGAGCGGAGGAGTTCTCCCCAGTGCCCTGGCCAATATTTATCCCTCAACCAACATCACAACAAAACAGATTATCTGGACATTATCACATTGCAGTTTGTGGAAGTTTGCTGTGTGCAAATTGGCTGCCCCATTTCCTACGTTACAACACTTCAAAATACTTCATTGGCTGTAAAGTGCTTCGGGATGTCCTGAGGTCATGTAAGGTGCTATATAAATGGAAGTGTTTCTTTTTTCTTTTGCTGTCAGCAATCTCATATCCTCCACTGCAGTCATCCCCAGTGTTGCTTTGTTTGCAAGTTGTATCGCCTTTTAAAAACTTTTGTTGTGTGAGTTTTATCGAGGAGTGCTCGTTATATTGAGGAGTATCAACACTGAGGAGTGGAGCACTTTCCATTTACGGGACCCGGTGCCAGGTGACAAGATGAAATATTGCACTTGAAATTTTCCAGAGCTTGTCATTTTGTAACACATTCTGAGTGCTCGGAGGTGTTTGCTTCGCTTCTATTCATGTGTTTCTGAGAGGGAGAATGCAAAGACCAGGAATTTTACTTGGACCTATTCCGGCACCGTCGCCGCATCTCCGCTGGAAGTGCAGTGGAAATCTCGTTTACGGGCAAAGTTACGCTGGCGGACTGGGAGCAACCACAAGGAAATTCCCAGCCGAGAACAAGAGCAGCGGAAAATGTGTCAATGTAAAAGGGCGGGGGGGTGGGAGGGAATCTTGGAAGGACTGAACCATTATTTAACTAATGAGGGGAGTTCTAAATAACAAACTCTGAATTTAGACAGGGTGTATAAGCAGGAACTCTTTGGTCTGGAAATTGGTTCGCGCTGATCTCTGTGCCGGAATGGATAGGGCCCAAGGCACACTCGATATTGAAAAACAGACATGGTGCCATTGAATTCTTAGGCCATGGTTTCCAAAGCTTTTCACCACTGGTCGATTTTCCTCACTCTATGGTTGAGTCTGTGGTAGACTAATTGATAGAGATTTATTGCCATGGTTAGTCAACAACTCCATTATTGTAGCATGCAACTACCAGGATAGTTAGGAGGCGAATTAGATGGACCTTGGTCTCTTTTCAGTCCAGTAATTCCTATGTTCCTGTCAGTATCAAACTCTCCCAGGTCAGGTGCAGCAGACCAAGGTAAAGCTCTCTTTGCTCAGAAGACCACATTGCACTGCTGCAGGGTGATACCTTTGCGCACCAGCCTGGCTTCTTTGAGTAAGATTACCAAATTGGTATCAATTGGTGCTGTGGGTCCATGGTCACTAGAAAACTACCCAGGCTCGTCTTATGCTTGACCTTTGCAGCCAGCAGTTAGAGGAAGATTTTATCCCATCAGTTTTTTGAATCCACATCCCAGAGGTGAAGGGGAGGTGAGTAAACCATTGCACCGTCTCAAGTGCATCGTTTTTGCAGTAAAACTTCCGTGACAAAATTTGTATTCTTATGCTATTAAAGGCTCAGTACTTCTGAGCCAGAAGGTTGTGGTTTCAAGCCCAATTCCAGGATTTGAGTGCATAATTCAAGCTGACATTCCAGTGCAGTCCTGGGGGGAGGCGTTGTTTGGTTGGAAGTGCTGCAGGTCAGACAAGACGTTAAATTGAGGCCCTGTCGGCCTATTGTGGTGGGTCAGGTGAACGTTAAAAAATCCCGTGGCACTATTTGAAGGAGAATTGAGAGATCTCTTGGTGTCCTGGCCAACATTCCTCCCTCAACCAACACCACCAGAAAGAGATTAGCTAATCAATCTCCCGTTGCTGTTTGTGGGACCTTGCTGTGCATAGAATGGCTGCCACATTTGCCTACTTCACAACAGTGGCTGCATTTCAAAGAAATTCATTGAATGAGGTGTGTTGAAATAGCTCTGGGACATGTGATTAAGTATTATACAAATGCAAGTCTCTTGCTGCAATAATTAATAAGCAAACGACATATCCCATTTATATATAGGAAAAAAATTGCATGCTTAAGAGATATTATTTTGTTCAATCTTTTAACAACACTAAAACTCCATTATAAAAGGGCTTTCCTTTTCCATATAGTAGGACTTTTCTATCTACTGGATCGATGGTGCCATTGTTGCCTTAGCTGATTAGGATAGTGTGTAGCTAAGCGATATAGACAAGGAGGATCCCATGATCGATTCCTGTCCTGTGCTGAATGAGCTGATCTTGTCCGGAACCCTTGTCAGAGCATTTTAATAGACCACAATGCCCTGGGGGTAGGGGTGAGGACAATTGACTAGGGTTACTGCCCCTGGTTATTGTCTAATGGGACCTTCTGGAAGTGCACATGTGGGTAAGGACCAGATCCTACCTGGCTATATTGCCCTCTGTAGGCTAATGCTCTGCCAACACTCATTGTCCAAGCTCACTTATGGGTACTTGGCCAAGAGAGTAACCTGCTTACATGGAACCATATTCCAACTTGGAGACAATGGCTTTGGGAATGGAAAAAAAAATTGGATGAGAAGGCAAAAAAAAGGCACAAGGTTGGTTTCTAAGTACCCAGTGTTTCAAGTAATCTCCGCATTGAAGTGAACTAAAAAGGCTGTCTTAAAAGAATTAAGGCTGGATTTTTATTACTCAGTGTGAACACAAATACATCCTCCTGGAGCTTTAGAGATGGATCTTACAAATTAGCACCCCCAGCGTAGAGCTTTGCGTAATGGGAGTTCATATTGGAATTACATAGAATTACATAGAATGTACACCACAGAAACTGGACATTCAGCCCAACAGGTCCATGCTGGTGTTTATGCTCTACATGAGCCTCCTCCCTCCCTACTTCATCTAACCTTAACTCTTCTATTCCCTTCTCCCTCATGTGTTTATCCAGCTTCTCCTTAAATGCATCTATGCTAGTCAACTCAACTACTCCTTGTGGTGGTGAGTTCCACATTCTAACCATCCTCTGGGTAAAGAAATTAGAGGATAGAAGAAAAAAAAAGAAAGAACTTGTATTTATATAGCGCCTTTCACAACCTCAGGACATCCCAAAGTGCTTTACAACTAATTAAATACTTTTGAAGTGTAGTCACTGTAGTAATGAAATATGTGCTCCCATCATATGAGGCTCCGTGCCGAGAGCACTAATTTGTGAAATCTGCCCTTTAGTGCACCCAATAGTCTCCTGAGTTAAATTGCTGTGCTTTTTTTGCACATGCGAAATAATTTTGCATTGACGCGGAAATGGCAATTAATTGCACTGTTAGTGTCACCAACATTTTTTAAAAATCACATAAACGCCTGCTTATTGCCAAGAACACATATACGACTTACACAAATATTCAGAATTGCAGCCATCAGCGAAACAACTGAAGGCAGCTGTGTGCAAAAATGATATCACTGCATAAATTGGTCAGGTAATTTTTCAAATGAGAAACTAACCCAACAGCACTATAAACCTTTAGTTTGTTGGTAAACCTCGATTTGTTTTTTTTCTTTCTTTGCCTTGAGTCTTGTGAAGATTTATTTCCTATCTTTCATTTCCTCCCGACTGACGTCAGCTAACTCGGGTGGGGTTGGAGGGGGGTGGGTGGGTGCGGGGGTGGGGGACCAGTGACAGTGTCAGGGAATTAAGCATTTCTTGCTATCTTCCGTCAGTGACAGTATTGAGTTCTCCCATGTTGTTTGCTGATCTGTCAGACAATTTGCCTCAGCCGCAACCTCAAAAGAATGCTTTTATTTTTTTGGGGACAAATCAGACATTTCCATTTGCCGTACAATTGACTTCCCTGAACAAGACTTGTCCAATTAGTGCCAACATTTTAAGGGCTGTTCTGCCATAGGGTCTCGGTATCCGCTGAGAACTGGATGAGGCAGCTCCAACATGTTTAATTGAGGATAAAGCTGACAGAATGTTTATCCTGTCACTCTGGGACACATTTGACCCTGGGTTCAGGAGCCAAACGGATAGTGCATTGCAAACCAGTGTGTTGCCCAACAGATGCTTTATCTTCATGAAAGAAAAAAAAGACTTGCATTTAAACAGTGCCTTTCACAACTTCTGGACGTCCCAAAGCGCTTTACAGCCAATGAAGCACTCTTTGAAGATAGTCACTGTTATGATGTAGGAATCGCAGCAGCTAATTTGTGCACAGCAAGCTCCCACAAACAGCAATGTGATAATGACCAGATCATTGGTTTTAGTGATGTTGGTTGAGGGATAAATATTGTCCAGGACACCGGGGAGAGCTCCCCTGCTCTTCTTTGAATAGTGTCATGGGATCTTTTACGTCCACCTGAGAGGGCAGACAGGGCCTCGGTTTAGAAACATAAGAAACATAAGAAATAGGAGCAGGAGTAGGCCAATCGGCCCCTCGAGCCAGCTCCGCCATTCAATAAGATCATGGCTGATCTGATCCTAACCTCAAATCTAAATTCATGTCCAATTTCCTGCCCGCTCCCCGTAACCCCTAATTCCCTTTACTTCTGGGAAACTGTCTATTTCTGTTTTAAATTTCTTTAATGATGTAGCTTCCACAGCTTCCTGGGGCAGCAAATTCCACAGACCTACTACCCTCTGAGTGAAGAAGTTTCTCCTCATCTCAGTTTTGAAAGAGCAGCCCCTTATTCTAAGATTATGCCCCCTCGTTCTAGTTTCACCCATCTTTGGGAACATCCTTACCGCATCCACCCGATCAAGCCCCTTCACAATCTTATATGTTTCAATAAGATCGCCTCTCATTCTTCTGAACTCCAATGAGTAGAGTCCCAATCTACTCAACCTCTCCTCATATGTCCACCCCCTCATCCCCGGGATTAACCAAGTGAACCGGTTTAACGTCTCATCTGAAAGATGGCATCTCCGACAGTGCAGCACTCCCTCAGTACTGCACTGAACTGTCGGCCTGGATTATCTGCTCGGGTCTCTGGGACATACTCTGGTTTCCTGGACTAGTCCAATGGGAGGAATAAACAATGTTTGGTGAAGGCATGCCTCACAGAGCAAGCTTGAGTATTTGGCAGGGGAGAACTCTTCAATACAATAAATGCAGAGAGCCGCAGTTTATGACATTCCCTAACCCCCATTGTCATTTGTCATCTTTCTCTTTCCAACAAGTTTTTGCCCTCCTCTATTGCTTCCTTGGTTGGATTCAGGTGCAGAAACCTGCCATTGCTTCAGCCCTACACATGTGGGCCTATACCATGTGCGTCAGTGGGCTATCTGAAACACAAGGGACCTTGCAGCTATGCCTAGTCTCATATTCACCCAATGTGCACTTCAGTAGGGGTCGTTGGATAGCAATCAGGAATGGGGACCTGGGCTAATTTCCTCCTCCCAAATCCGGGAGCAACTGAGGCCAATTTTAGCATTTCTATAATAAAAACAGACAGTGCTGGAAATACTCAGAAGGTCAGGCAGCATCTGTGGAGAGAGAAACAGAGCCAACGTTTCATCAGAACTGCAGAAACTCCAGAAAAATGGCGTAAAATCTGGGGTTTATGGTAATCGAGTGGGAGAACACCCATGGAAATTGTTTTTTTTTATTTGCACTTGGGATGTGGGCAACACTGATAAAGTAATATTTATTGCCCATCCCTACTTGTCCTGAGGGCATTAAGAGCCATTAATAGTCACATGTAGGACAGACCAGGTAGAGGTGGTAAGTCCGCCTCTGAAGGACATTAGAAACCCAGACAGCTTTTTACGACAATCCACCATCTTTCATGGTCATTTTCCTGCTGCCAGTCCACAAATTAAAAAGTTTATTGAATTCAATTTCACAACTTTCCATGGTGGGATTGTAAGCTAGTACCTGCTGTGGCTCAGTGGTAGTGCTCCTGTCTCTTTGTATAAACGTTGTGGGTTCAAGTCCCATTCCACGAGACTTGAGAACAAAAAGCTAGGCTGACACTTCAGTGCAGGACTGAGGGAGTGCTGTACTGTCGGAGGGGCTGTATTTCGGATGAAACGTTAAACCTTCAGACAAGTGCAAAGGATCCCAAGGCACTACTCTAAGTAAGAGGAGGGGAGTTCTCCCTGGTATCCTGGCCAATATTTATCCCTCAACCAGCACCTAAGGCATATCATCTGGTTATATATTTCATTGCTGTTTGTGGGAGCTTGCATTTCCTACATTACAACAGTGACTACACTTCAAAAGTACTTCATTGACTGTGAACGCTCTGGGACGTCCTGAGGTCGTGAAAGTCGCTATATAAATACAAACCGAAATCTTTCATGGTCGTTTTCCTGGTGCCAGCCCACAAATTACCAAGATTGTTGAATTCAATTGCACTACTTGCCACAATAGGATTGTGAGCTAGCAATCTCTGGGTAGCTAGACCAGTACCATAATCACTAGACTATCATATCCTAAGTGGTTAATGCTTAGTGACCTCTATGTGGCCTAGCAAATCACTCAGTTACAAAAGCAAGGTTCAAGTGGAAGGCCCACCACCTTTGCAGGGTAACTAGGGATAGGCAATAAATGCAGCCTTGCCAATAGCATCCAAATTCCAATAAAACAAATAAAAAAAGTAGCACCATCGATAGAAATGAATAAATTTAGATAGGAAATCAGGGCAAATTAATTTACTCAAAGACTGAGAAATGTAATGACATAGTATGTAATAGAGGCAAAAACACTTGGGGTTATTTAAAATACAATGAGATGGCATGATAGGAGAGTTAATGTACTGTAGAGATGAGATTTCTCATCCCTAACAGTTCTTATGTTGTCAGATATTTGGTTTGATTCTAGTAATGTCTCAATTTTTTGCCCAATTTTCTCCCTTTTTGCTCGCCCTCCTCTCCTGAAGGTATGATTCATGCTGATGCATGATCCACCGATACATCACGGAGAACGTTTATTTATATAGCCCCTTTCATGACCTTAGGGCATCCCAAAGTGCTTCAGAGCCAATAAATTCCTTTTTGAAGTGCAGTCACTGTTGTTATTTTGGCAGAGGGTAGCACTTTCACCTCAGAGTCGGAAGGTCGTGGTTTTAAGTCCAACTCCAGAGACTTGAGCACAAAATCTAGGCTGACACCTCAGTGCAGTACTGAGGGAGTGCTGCACTGTCGGAGGTGCCGTCTTTCAGATGAGATGTTGGACCGAGACCCCGTCTGCCCTCTCAGGAGAACATAAAAGATCCAATGGCAATATTTCAAAGAAGAGCAGGGGAGTTCTCCCTGGTTTCCTGGCCAATATTTATCCTTCAACCAACTTCACTAAAAATCAGATGACCTGGTCATTATCACGTTGCTGTTTGTGGAAGCTTGCTGTGCGCAAATTGGCTGCTATGTTTACACCATTGCAACGGTGACTACACTTCAAAGGTTGGTTGTAAAGCGCGTTGGTACGTCCTGAGGTCATGAAAGGTGCTACATAAATGCAAGTTAGTTCTTTAAGTGGGATGCAAAGGATAGAGCTGGAATAGCAGGACTAATTCTGCAATCTGGCAGGGACCATTGGTTGCAGGGAGGGAATCTCGGGAAGTTGGGGGCTGCATATCCAAGGTTTTCCAAGATGGACTAACTGTGCGCACCACTCCCAGCTGGGTCGGTGGAATGGCTTCTCATTTTCAGCGGGACAAAAGGGTCGGGATTGTGGCGAGCAAATTCAGGACAGCCATTGGAAAGTCTTTCTTTACATAGCAGGCCATCGCCGGTTGAGACGGGTCACCAGGAAGAGTGGCTCAGGCCAGGACATCAAGACAATGCTGTAATGGGGAGATGGCAAGGTTGGCATTCTGGAAGGGTAGAAATCAAATGGGAACATAGGAATGTGTGAGCATAGGAATCAAATGAGCTGAAGGGACGTCTTCATCTGAACCTCTCTTGTGATATTATGACACAGGACAGCTGAAATCACCAGTTAATCTAGAGAAGTTCCTGATGATTTTTGAGATGTTGAGCTGGTGGAGTCTTTGCAGAGGGTTTTGGGGGAGGGAAGCAGCAGCGTGTGAATCTGATGAGAGGGATTGCGTAAAAGAGACTAGAATTGGGTCTGATTTGGATCAGCTATCTTTCCAGCAGTAAGAAGAGAATACTTAATAGGCACTTGTGAAATGCAGTATTTATTTAATTTGTGAAGCATATTGCACAGTAACACTTTCCAAACTTTCCAGGCCCTCCACGAATATTAACACACACTCAGTGAAACCCATATCCAGGGTTAGCTACCCAAAGGAAAGTGTTCTTTTTATAAGTGCACAACAACAGAAATAATGCACCAGGAAGTCAGCCAAAATAGAATACAAAATTCTCAAGAACTGTCTGCAAGGCACTCAGCATGCTGAGCACCAGATGGACAGAAATCTGATAACCTTGCAGGCCCGTTCGCCTGGCCTTCTGGATCCTTTGTGCTTTTCAGCAGCACTCGTATCTCTGAGTCAGAAGGTTGTTGGTTCAAGTCCTGCTCCAGATACTTGAGCACATAATCTAAGCCAACGCTCCAGTGCAGTACTGAGGGAGTGCTACACTGTTGGAGGTGCTGCCTTTCAGACGAGATGTTAAACTGAGGCCTGGTCTGCCCTCTCAGGTGGATTTAAAGGTCCAATGGTACTATTTTGAAGAAGAGCAGAGTAGTTCTCCCTGGTGTCCTGACCAATATTTATCCCTCAACCAACATCACTAAAACAGGTTATTTGGTTATTTATCTCATTGCTGTTTGTGGGAGCTTACTGTGTGCATATTGGCTGCTTTGTTTTCCACTTTACAACAGTGACTACGCTTCAAAAGTACTTCATTGAGTGTGAAGCGCTTTGGTACATCCTGAGGTTGTGAAAGGCGCTATATAAATGCAAGTTCTTTCTTTTTACGGACCCCTGTTTGAAAATCCATGGTTTATAGTTCTCTACCGAGGAATTTTTTTAGAACACAAAAACAGATTTAGAAATTAATTAATTAATTTCAATTATAACCCTTTAAAAATGTGTTGAGGACAAGTATGATGAGCATCATGGGGAACGTTTAGACATCTCAAGAATTGAGTTTTTGACAGCTCAAGAAGCCCTCTAGCAGTGTCGAAGAATTTAAACTTCCAGGACTATCTGAGCCCAAAGCTCGAGGACAGCACAGGGGGGTACAATCTTATAATTGGAGCTTGGCCATTCAGGAGTGAAATCAGGAAGCACTTTTTCACACAAAGTGAGTAGTGGAAATCTTGAACACTCTCTCTCCCAAAAAGCTGTGGGTGCTGGGGGTCAATTGAAATTTTCAAGGCTTAAGATCGATAGATTTTTATTAGGTAAGGGTATCAAGGGATATGGAGCAAAGATGGGTAAATGGAGTTGAGGTACAGATCAGCCAAGATATAATTGAATGGCGGGCGAAACGGGCTTGAGGGGATGAATGGCCTACTCCTGTTTTCCTATGTAGGGCAGACAGACAGTCGTGGGATGAGATTTTAATGTTCTTGATTCAATCTAAAGACAAAACAATTTGAAAGGCTGCTCAACACTGCTGTTTTACGAAGTTAAAACACACAAGAGCTGCTTGGAATTCTGTACGGTAGGCATACTCCAATTCTCAACAGCATTTTCGGCTTTTTTTTATATATCACAGAGTTGCACCCTTGCAACTAAGGGGTTCTGTAACTAAGCGGTAGAATGCAAAGTCTTCTGGGTTGAGACACTTTGCTGAATCTCTTTCTTCGGTTCTGCTAATGGGATTTTCAGCTTGACAGCTACAGAGAGTGATGTGGGAAACACACAAGTGATGAACTGAGGGAGCATTTTTTTCCCAATCCAACACATGTTGCTTAACAAAAAGTGGATCTAACTTTGCTCGTACAGACACTTCTACCCTTAACTTCTTCTTGTAGTACACTGCTTATCACTGCGGGTACAATTTTGTCTTTTAAAAAGCATTTGGACAGTTACATGGGTAAGATGGGTATAGAGGGATATGGGCCAAGTGCAGGCAATTGGGACTAGCTTAGTGGTATAAACTGGGCGACATGGACATGTTGGGCCGAAGGGCCTGTTTCCATGTTGTAAACTTCTATGATTCTATGATTTAAAATGAACCGATTAGCAACTGCCAGAAAACAAAGCACAGAGTAAGTTTCAAGGATAATTCCCGGTGGAGATTGTGGCCTAACTTTGAGCCCTCCTCCTGTTGAGCTTGGCTTCACTGCTGGAAGTACAGACTTACATCTTAAAGTGTCAGCCTTGGCTCAGTTGGTGGCACTCTGGAGACTTGAGCACATAATAATATGCTAATAATAATCTATGTACAGAGTCGTACAACACCAGGTTATAGTCCAACAGCTTTATTTGAAATCACAAGCTTTCGGAGCTTTGCTCCTTCATCAGGTGACCTGACGAAGGAGCAAAGCTCCGAAAGCTTGTGATTTCAAATAAAGCTGTTGGACTATAACCTGGTGTTGTACGACTCCGTACATTTGTCCACCCCAGTCCGTCACCGGCATCTCCACATCAATAATAATCTAGGCAGTACTGAGGGAGTGCTGCACTGTTGGAGGTTCCATCTTTCGGATGAGACGTTAAAGCTGAGTCTGCCCTCTCAGGCGGACATAAAAGCTTTCATGGCATCTACCCATTGATACCCAAGGAGAGGGAGGGGCGGTGGGCAGTTTAATTTCCACTCACGTCCCACTGTTCTAACACGTTCACATAAAAGAAAGACTTGTGTTTATACAGTGCCTTTCATTAGCTCAGGGTATCCCAAAGCGTTTTATAGCCAATGAAATTCTTTTGAAGTGCAGTCACTGTTGTAATGTAGGAAACATGGCAGCCAATTTGTGCACAGCATGGTCCCACAAACAGCAATAAAATAAATGACCAGATCATCTGTGTTAGTGATGTTGATTGAGGGATAAATATTGGCCAGGACACCAGGGTGAACTCTCCTGCTCTTCTTCGCAATAGTGCCATGGGATCTTTTATGTCCTCTTGAGAGGGCAGATGGGGCCTCGGTTTATAGTCTCATCCGAGAAACGACACCTCTGACAATGCAGCACTCACTCAGTATTGCACTGGAGCGTCAGCCTAGATTTTGTGCTCAGGTCTCTGGATTTGAACCCACAAACCTCTGACTCAGAGGCGAGCGTGCTACCATTCTTCATATATGAGCCTTGGCAATGGGGTGTAAAATTCAACTTCAGCAGGGATGTAAGATGAGCGGTAGTGGGTCTGCCGCCTCTCATGCCCCCTGCCCCAATTTTCCCCCTATATTGGCCACTGCCCACTACGTGCCTCCGCTGTAGTGGTATTTAACCTCCGATGAATGTCGGCAAGCTATTTGACATTGGAGGCATCACAACCCAGCCCAACTCTTCCTCACCCAACATCCGACACAGGCACACTTTCCAGCCGAGGCCACTGGTTATTGAACAGGAGCAAGTACCTGAGCTAAGTTTGACTCCTTAGTCCAGTGTCACTGAGGCCAATTATAGCTCCTCCGCTGCACTTTGGCAGAGGTCAGCTGACTCAGCAAAGAATAAGGATCAAACCTTGAATAATTCCACTCTGTTTGACTCAGTTACATACTGACATTTTGGGAAACAGTACATGAGTAATTTGAGACATGACATGTGGTAAGTGTAGCATTCCTGGGAGGAAAAGGTGACTTTGGACGTATGATTCCCAAAGCTCTCCACCACTGGGGTTTTCTTCACCTCATGTCTAGGTCTGTTGTAGACTAATTGATAGAGATTGATTGCTGTGATTAGTCAACAACTTCATTATTGTTGTATCATGCGACTACCAGGATGGTAGAAGGCAAACTAAATGGTCCTCTGTAACATCACCTATCTTCGCCACTGTCTCAGCCGATCACCTGCTGATACCCTCATCCATGCCTTTGTTACCTCCAGACTCGACTATTCCAATGCTCTCCTGGCCGGCCTCCCATCTTCCACCTTCCGTACACCAGAGCTCACACAAAGCTCTGCTGCTCATATCCTAACTCACCCATCACCCCTAGTTCCTAATCCAGCAATGCCTCAAATTAAAAATTTTCCTCCTTGCTTTCAAATCCCTCCATGGCTTCGCCCCTCCCTATCTCTGTAACCTCCTCCAGCCCTACAGCCCTCTGAGATCTCTGCGCTCCTCCAATTCTGGCCTCTTGTGCATCCCCAATTTCCTTTGCTCCACCATTGGCGGCCATGCCTTCAGCTGTCTAGGCCCTGAGCTCAGGAATTCCCTCCCTAAACCTTTCTGCCTCTCTACCGCTCTTTAAGACACTCCTTAAAACCTACCTCTGTCACCAGCTTTTAGTCACCTGTTCTAATATCTCCTTATGTAGCTCGGTGTCACATTTGATCTGATTATGCTCCTGTGAAGGGTCTTGGGACGTCTTACTACGTTAAAGGCACTGTATAAATGCAAGTTCTAGTTGTAATTTCTTGTCCTGTTGAAGGCAATGGAAGATCTTGCCTTGTGTACTTCTGTATCAGCTCGGCTCAATCGGTAAGACTCTTGTTGCTTCATCGCAGCACTTTGGTTTTGATCCCAGTACCAAGACCTGAGCACATCTTTCAGGTTGACAATCCAGCGCAATACTGAGAGAGTGCCACGTCACTGCAAGTGCTATCCTTCAGGTGAGACATTAAACCAAGGTCAGGCAAACCTTGAAGATCCCACGGCATTAGTGGAGGAAGAGCAGGGAGTTCTCCCAATGTCCTGGCCGACAGACCTTCCTCAACTAACCAAAAACAGATGAACCGGTCATTTGCTGCTTGTGGGATCTTGCTGTGCACAAATTGGCTGCTGTACTTGCCGACAATAGTCACTCCAAAGAGAACTCCCTGTGTGAGGTGCTTTATGACATTTTGATGACATAATAAAGCACCATATGAATGCAAACGTTTATTTTTCTCAATCATTCTCATTATTAATTAGTGTGTGTACACGAATTATTGTTGATAGCAGTTATTAATCTTCTTGACTACTTAGGTTTTATAAGTGCAGCATTAATTTTATAATGAAAT
This sequence comes from Heptranchias perlo, assembly GCF_035084215.1. Taxonomy (NCBI): domain Eukaryota; kingdom Metazoa; phylum Chordata; class Chondrichthyes; order Hexanchiformes; family Hexanchidae; genus Heptranchias; species Heptranchias perlo. The sequence goes on along the minus strand of NC_090333.1, from coordinate 11,748,017 downwards.
TTATCATTCATAATTTTCAACGCACCAGGAAAGTCTTTTTCAAAATTCATCTTCATCTATTTTATACACACGGATAACGAGAGATGTCCCTGAACACTCACTCCTGGTGGCCCATGAGTGAAAATACATTTTTTGCAGCCTTATTCTGATTTAAGCCTTTTAATGAAAATTAGTTCAGAATAATTTGTCCCTGATTTGACAGCCTCAGTTTTGAAAGGTAAATTCACACAGCACCAGACGCTCACCTCCTAACATCCAGGGTACTGAAGAAAATATGCTTGTCGTCTAAATCTGTACTGCAGTAACTAACTCGAATCGCTGCTGCCTGGAATCGCTATTGAAAAAAAGAACTCGCATTGATATAGACCTCAGGATGTCCCAAAGCACTTTGCAGCCAATGAAGTACTTTTGAAGTGTTGTCACTGTTGTAATGTAGGGAAACGCAGCAGCCAATTTGCACACAGCAAAGTTCTCACAAATAGCAATGTAATAATGGCCAGATAGTCTGTTTTACTGATGTTCGTTGAGGGATAAATATTAGCCAGGACACCGGGGAGAATTCCCCTGCTCTTCTTCGAAATAGTACCATGGGATCTTTTATGTGCACCTGAGAGGACAGATGGGGCTTCGGTTTAACGTCTCATCCAAAAGACGGCACCTTCAACAGTGCAGCACTTCTTCAGTACTGCACTGAGATTGTCAGCCTAGATTATATGCTCAAGTAGTAACTTTGGAGTAGTGACTTGAATCCACGACCTTCTTGACTTAGAGGCAAGAATGCTACCCACTGAGCCATGGCTGACACCTGCTGCATGTCACGCTTATCAAGGGCACCGGTTTATGACGCCAAATTGCCCTCCTGCATTCACAAGGTCATTCCGACCCATTTTCAGAGTTTGTATGACCAGTGAGAAGTCTCGCCTCTCCCCTCTCCCTTGACCCGGACACAGGCAAGGAAATCACAGGCGGCAGCCCCGGCATTTCCTGAACTGGCAACACTTCCCACCAGCAGCACGAACTCGGAAAAATTGACCCGAGTGGCTCTTGCTGGTCCAGGGATACCTCGCCTGAATGGCCATTCCCCGGGCGTGTGAGCTCTGACACCTAGTGCTGGACAGCGGCATCACTGCCAAGCCCCAATCCTGATCCCGATCACCGGGATGTCTGCACTCTTTCCAGCAGGGATCACTGGATTGTCATCAGAAAAGGGAACTTTGGCTGATGCAAAAAGAAGGGGAAACCCTCTTTTTAAAAAATTCATTCTCGGGATGTGGGCGTCGCTGGCAAGGCCGGCATTTATTGCCCATTCCTAATTGCCCTTGAGAAGGTGGTGGTGAGCCGCCTTCTTGAACCACTGCAGTCCATCTGGTGAAGGTTCTCCCACAGTGCTGTTAGGTAAGGAGTTCCAGGATTTTGACCCAGCGGCGATGAAGGAACGTAAACCCGTGTGCTGCAGTACAGTCGCAAAGAGATTTTTTTTTCCAGTGTCAATCCTTGCCAAACAAGGCTGTTCTGTAAAGCAGTTACCATCGATTCAGATTTGCCTTCAACTCTGCAATTCAGCAATAGTAGTGAAAGGAATAAATTATGCAAAACAGTTTTATTGCTATTGTATAATTACACGGGTCACACATGAAACCAATTTCATATCTTTAATTAAAAAGCGTAAATGGAAACGAGCCTGATTTTTTTGTTGTTGCAGCAGATCCCGTTGTTTCCACAGGAAGATATTTACATTATAAAACTCTTTACCAAAATAGTAATCAGTTGATCCTCTTTATAACAAAACCTGACATTCCAAGTCTCTCATGGCCTTTTCCCTCGCGCTGGTTGAAACTCTGTTGCAGTGAGCTCGGGTGCTCAAAGCTTTGACGAATCGAGCCCCAGATAAAAGGAACTACTTTGCTGATCCCCAAGATTCTGTGTCATCAAGTTATATATCAGTGGAATAAAATAGTTTGACGTTTAACTTATACAGACCAGTGTTACATTCACTAAAATAAGTGTTTTTGTCACCGAGTTATAGCATTTTTATTTGATTATGAATATAAAAACATGTCTTGAAATGGATCACATCTTTAATTGAAATCCATGGGAAATTGCACTAAAGTAACTAATTGAACCATATATCTACTGTACTCCGATTGTCACACTCAATGGAGTGCCATGGGACCTGGTGTACAAGCTAACCATCTCTAGGATGTATAACACAAACGAGCCCGTATTGTAACAAAGGGGGAATGATTTTAAACCCCAAGAACGGGTGGGTTGGGGGCGGGTGGGAGTTGAAAATAGTTGTTTTTTGGGTCGCGACCGCAAACCGGCTTTATTTCCGGGTTTAACATCGGTGTGTAAAAGTACAGGCTTCCCACTGGGAATGCCAAGTCCAAAAATTTTGCAGTTGCAACCCAAAAAAACAACTATTTTCAAATCCCACCCGCCCCCAACCTACCCGTTCTTGGGGTTTAAAATCACCCCCAAGGTATCTGACTCACTAGTGCATCCAACCTTGGCTCAGTTGGCACGACTCTTGCCTTTGGAACAATAGGTTCAAAGTTGAGCTCATAATCTGGCCTGACACATTAGTGCTGCATTGTTGTAGTTGCCATCCTTTGGAGAAGACTGAGGTCTCACTTGTCTATTCAGGCAGAAAAGCCCTAAGGGAAAGGAGTTCTCCTGGCGACCTGGCCAACCTTTATCCCTCAACCAGTACTTACCAAACAATAAAACAGATTACTTTGTCTTTGGAACAGAGGAGGCTGAGGGGAGATTTAATTGAGGTGCATAAAATTATGAGGGGTCTAGATAGAGTGGATAGGAAGGACCTATTTCCCTTAGCAGAGAGGTCAAAAACCAGGGGGCATAGATTTAAAGTAATTGGTAGAAGGATTAGAGGGGAGATGAGGAGAAATTATTTCACCCAGAGGTTGGTGGGGGTCTGGAACTCACTGCCTGAAAGGGTTTTTTGATGAAGCAACAGAGAGGGTCGATGTGGGCAATGCGGTTGATGTGGTGTATATGGACTTCCAAAAGGTGTTTGATAAAGTGCCGTATGATAGGCTTGTCATCAAAGTAGAAGCCCATGGAATAAATGGGGCAGTGGCAGCATGGATACGAAATTGGATAAGTGACAGGAAACAGAGAATAGTAGTGAACGGTTGTTTTTTGGACTGGAGGGAGGTATACAATGCTGTTCCCCAGGGGTCGGTACTAGGACCACTGCTTTTCTTGATATATATTAATGACTTGGACTTGGGTGTACAGGGCACATTTTCAAAATTTGCAGATGATACAAAACTTGGAAGGGTAGTGAACAGTGAGAAGGATAGTGATAGACTTCAAGAGGACTGGTGGAATGGGCGGACACATGGCAGATGAAATTTAGCACAGAAAAGTGTGAATTGCTACATTTTGGTAGGAAGAATGAGGAGAGGCAGTATAAACTAAAGGGTACAATTCTAAAAGGGATGCAGGAACAGAGAGATCTGGGGTATATGTGCACAAATCGTTGATGGAAGCAGGGCAGGTTGAGAAAGTGGTTAAAAAAGCATACGGGTTCCTGGGCTTTATAAATAGAGGCATAGAGTACAAAAGCAAGGACGTTATGATGAACCTTTATAAAACAGTGGTTCGGCCACAACTGGAGTATTGTGTCCACTTCTGGACACCGCAATTTAGGCAGGATGTGAAGGCCTTAGAGAGGTTGCAGACGAGATTTACTAGAATGATTCCAGTGATGAGGGATTTCAGTTACGCAGATAGACTGGAGAAGCTGGGGTTGTTCTCCTTGGAACAGAGAAGGTTGAGAGGAGATTTGATAGAGGTATTCAAAATCATGAAGGGTCTAGACAGAGTAGATAGAGAGAAACTGTTCCCATTGGTGGAAGGGTCAAGAACCAGAGGACATAAATTTAGGGTGATTGGCAAAAGAACCAAAGGCGACATGAGGATAAACTTTTTTACACCACAAGTGGTTATGACCTGGAATGCACTGCCTGAGGGGGTGGTGGAGGCAGATTCAATCGTGGCTTTCAAAAGGGAACTGGATAAGTACTTGAAGGGAAAACATTTGCAGGACTACGGGGATAGGATGGGGGAGTGGGAGTGGGACTAGCGGGATTGCTCTTGCAGAGAGCCGGCACAGACTCGATGGGCCGAATGGCCTCCTTCCGTGCTGCAACCATTCTATTATTCTATCATTCAAGAGGCAGAAACCCTCATCACATTTGAAAAGTTCTTGGTTATGCACTTGAAATGCTGCAACCTACAAGGCTACGGACCAAGAGCTGGGATATGGGATTAGGCTCTTTTTTTGGGCCGGCACAGACTCGATGGGCCGAATGGCCTCCTTCCGTGCTGCAACCATTCTATTATTCTATCATTCAAGAGGCAGAAACCCTCATCACATTTGAAAAGTTCTTGGTTATGCACTTGAAATGCTGCAACCTACAAGGCTACGGACCAAGAGCTGGGATATGGGATTAGGCTCTTTTTTTGGGCCGGCACAGACATGATGGGCCGAATGGCCTCCTTCTGTGCCATTAATTTCTATGCTTCTATGATTACCAGCTCATAGCCGTTGGTGGCAGGTTACTGGTGCAGAATGGCCATGATGTTTCCCAACATAATGATAGCTGTGGAATTATATAATCCATCATAGCCAACACTTGGCAAAGTGCCTTACCTTTCTCCTGTATTTTAGCCCTTGTCCATCCTTGCGGCTCATTGGAAGACCCGAAGCCACAACCTAATCTAAAAATTAATCCATTCCTTTTGTTCTGCGCTGTCTTTCTTGTTTTCTTCCTCAAGACCTCTACATATTTAGAGGGGCAGGATAGGGGCCTAATGGTGGGCTTCTCCATGACTGCCAGTGGTGGTCCATGACTAGGTAAGGGGAGATAAGCTGGTAGCATGCCATGCAGAGTAATATCAGTAGATTGCTTTATCGGCAGATTTTTAAAAATATTCTTTCTTGGGATATGGGCGTCGCTGGCAAGGCCGGAATTTATTGCCCATCCCTAGTTGCCCTTGAGAAGGTGGTGGCGAGCCTTCTTTTTGAACCGCTGCAGTCCATGTGGTGAAGGTGCTCCCACAGTGCTGGTGGGACTAATCCAGCAGATAAGGTTAATCTAGCAACTTGGGGAATATACTGGCAAAACGCATCGTAAAGGTTTGCTGGTGCACCGGGGTCAAGTGGCAGGATGTCCCAGGACGCCAAAGTGCTTCACGGAACAAAGAACTTGCTATCTTGTATCTTATTACTCTTGTGTAAAAGAGCCGACACAGGGCGTGATGGGCTGAATGGCCTCCTCCTGTGCTGTCTTTGTGATGAAGCAAGTTTCTATGCATCTCCGCCCCCACGTGCATTCGATCTTTGCGTTAGCTCCAGCTTTTGAACAAGATCCAATTAATTTCCTCTCCTTACTTTAGACATGCACACAGCCACGGTGCGGGGAGAGGGGCGTGAAAATCCTTGTTTAATGAAAAGCGGGAGACGGCCTGCTTTTGCTCCTTAACTAATAGGCCACATTCTCAGAAACTGCATGTTTCAGAACTACATATTTCTTAGTGACTAAGGAGAAAAACAGGCCTCCCCTTTTCCATTAAAAGGGGAATTTCAATCCCGAAGATATTAAAACACAAACCTAGAAGTTACTAATGACCGTACTGGCGGACGAATGTTTCATGCATTTAAGAGGACATTCCTCGATCTTACTGAGGGGTTATTTTGCTGGTGAAATTGTTTTAACACCTCCATTAAGAAAGTGGACAGAGGAACATCGCAGGAACAGGCTCAGGTTTTGTCTGCTATTACCACAAACAATCTAAGCTGCATAAACAAATTTAGAAGCTAGAGGAGGAAATGGGTGGAATTAGAGATCTGTTTGATTTGTAAGGGTTGTAAGGAATTCCTGAAACACCACCCACCCCCCCGCACCACACCCCACAGTGTAAAGCTTTAAATAAATTATAATCATAACACATCAACATTGCTCGTGGCTCTTCTGAAATGCGTTCTTTCTTCTCTTTGTCTTCTTCCGTTTCTTCTTCGTCTCCCATCCTCAATCCATTTCATCTCAGGCACCCAAAGCAACAGGGCACGTTTTTAAATAACCTGTAGTACTCTTTCTGGATCTGTCAGATAAATTCATAAAAGTAAATTAATCTCACTATTTAATATGCGTTTTCAAGATATAAAACAGGACAGAAATAGAATCATAGAATCTGACCGCACAGAGGGAGGCCATTCAGCCCATCATACCTGTGCCAGCTCTTTGAAAGAGCTATCCAATTAGTCCCACCCCACTACTCTTTCCCCATAGCCTTCCAATTGTTTTCCTTTTCAAGTATATAATCCAATTCCCTTTTTGACAGTTACCATTGAATCTGCTTCCACCAGGCTTACAGGCAGTGCATTCCAGATCATAACAATTCACTGCGTAAAAAAAAATTCTCCTCATCTCCCCCCCCCCCGGCTCTTTTGTCATATATGGACTGCTTTACCACAAATGGCTATTGTGGCAGAGACAATAGGGTAAATTCATCAATCTCACACCTCTCGAAGGGAGGTCAGAGAATGAGAATCGTCACTATAGTGTTGTAGCCCTACCTCCAACCCACACTCCCCAGGAGTCCCTTCCTTTGAGAGCACGATGGAATTTACTCTTATATAATTTAAAACGGGATTGGATAAGTAGAACCGAATTGGGGGGTAGAGTTAATACGGTGGAAGACTTCGACAAAATACAAGAAGATGTTAATAAACTTGCAGAATGGGCGTGTAAAATGGCAGATTAATTTCAATATAGAAAAGTGTGAGGTGGTACATTTTGGTTGGAGGAACAAGGAGGCCACATACTCCTTGGAAAATAAGAGTCTAAAAGGGGTAAAGGATCAAAGAGATCTGGGGGTACAGATACACAAATCACTAAAAGTAGCGATGCAGGTTAACAAGGCTATAAAAATGCAAACAAAGCACTGGGGTTCCTTTCTAGACAAATAGAGTTGAAATGCAGAGAAGTAATGTTAAACTTGTATAGAACCTTGGTTAGACCACACTTGGAGTATTGTCACAATCCTGGTCTCCACATTACAAAAAAGACATAGAGGTACTGGATAAGGTGCAAAAAACATTTACAAGGATGATACTAAACCTGAGAGGTTATAACTATCAGGAAAGACTGAACAGCCTGGGGCTCTTTTCTCTAGAAAAGAGAAGGCTGAGGGGTGACCTAACAGAGGTCTTTAAAACTATGAAGGGCTTTGATAGGATAGATGTAGAGAAGATGTTTCCACTTGTGGGGCAGTCCAAAACTAAAGGTCAGCAATATAAGATCACTAATAAATCCAATAAGGAATTCAGGAGAAACCTTTTTACCCAGAGTGGATAGAACGTGGAACTCGCTACCACTTGGAGTAGTTGAGGCGAATGGTATCGATGCATTTAAGTGGAGGCTAGATAAGAGCACAAAGGAGAAAGGAATAAAAGGATATGCTGATAGAGTTAGATGAAATCAGGTGGGAGGAGGCTCGTGTGGAGTATAAACACCGGCATGGACCAGTTGAGCCGAATGGCCTGTTTCTGTGCTATAAATGCTATGTAATTCTATATAGATTGAACAGCTAGCTCAGGCAAAGGTGCAGTAGCCGGAATGGGCTCTTTCTGTGCTGTAATTTCTATGATCCTATAGTTTACATTTATAGATGGGTTTGTGAAGTGTCCTCAATGTTTAAAATTTAATGATTGAATTTCTAAGTGAATTGTGAGGTGATTGTGTTGACATGATTGTGTTGTTTTTCAGACTGGCGGAAGGTATACAGTGGTGTTCCCCATGGGTCGGGACTAGGACCGCTGCTTTTTTTGATATATATTAATGATTTGGACTTGGGTGTACAGGGCACAATTTCAAAATTTGCAGGTGACACAAAACTTGGAAGTGTAGGAAACAGTGAGGAGGATAGTGATAGACTTCAAAAGGCTGGTGGAATGGGCGGACACATGGCAGATGAAATTTAAGCAGAGATGTGCGAAGTGATACATTTTGGCAGGAGGAACAAGGAGAGGCAGTATAAACTAAAGGGTACAATTCTAAAGGGGATGCAGGAACAGAGAGACCTGGGGGTATATGTGCACAAATCATTGACCGTGGCAGGACAGGTTCAGAAAGCGGTCAAAAAAGCATATAGATCCTAAGCTTATAAATAGAGGCATAGAGTACAAAAGGAAGTTATATTGAACCTTTATAAAGCACTGGTTTGGCAACAACTGGAGTATTGTGTCTAATTCTGGGCACCACATTTTAGGAAGGATGTGAAGGCCTTAGAGAAGCTGCAGAAAAGATTTACTAGAATGGTTTCAGGGATCAGGGACTTCAGCTACATCTGCAGAAGCTGGGGTTGTTCGCCTTAGAGCAGAGAAGGTTGAGAGGAGATTTGAAAGAAGTGTTCAAAATCATGAAGGGTTTAGATAAAGTAAATAAAGAGAAACTGTTCCCATTGGTGGAAGAGAACCAGGGGACACGGATTTAAAGTGATTGGCAAAAGAACCAAAGGCGACATGAGGAAAATCTTTTTTACGCAGCGAGTAGTTATGATCTGGAATGCGCTGCCTGAGTGGGTGGTGGAAACAGATTCAATCATGGCTTTCAAAAAGGAATTGGATAAATACTTGAAGGGAAAAAATTTGCAGTTCTACAGGGAAAGGGCAGGGGAATGGGACTAACTGGATTGCTCTCACAAAGCCAGCACAGGCTCGATGGGCCGAATGGCCTCCTTCTGTGCTGTAACCATTCTATGATTCTATGAGGAAAATGAGCCACAAAACTGAAAAAAAATTGATAGGATTGATTAAAGGGTTAACGTGTCAAAATATTGATTACAGGGTTAGTGTGTCTTGTGCTCATGCTGTTTGACCTTGCCCTACTACGGGCGATGAAACCTTTCGCTCACTATAATTAGATATCTCCACATTGCAGCATTAAAAGAAACGTTGACAAGCTCATCTAATGTTGACACATATCTTTCCAAATCAATAAACATTAAACAACAGCAGAATATATACTTTGTGCCAAAATCCATCAGGAAATCCTTGCTAAATAAGAGCCGTAATGAGGACTAAAGTGATACTAGAAAGGTGATTTAAGATCTATTTATTATTTAGTTAGATTATGACCTTTACTGCCTGAATTATCTTGCCGCAAATTATTACCTCAAGGTTAACCTTCAGCAATTAACCTATCGGAGAAAAGAAACACACATTTAACCCTGTCGATGGGGTAAGGATGTGCTGAGGTAAGCCATGAAAAGATTGAATACAGAAACCCAAGAGAGAAACCACAGTCAGGATCGGAGATGAAGGGGATAACTAGACTGATGTTACTCGAAGGCAAGCGCCTTGCAATCGTGTTAGTCCTGCATGTATTCATTCTGAAATGTCTCTGTCTGCTATTTTAGCAAGGCCGCTTTTGCACACATTTTTCCTTTGCAGCTATTTAACAAAGCCAAGCTTGGTGTCGATGGTGCACATTGCCATTTCAAGGCCAAGGGCTAGAACAAAGCTTACTTTTTCCTCGTTTGGGAGCGGAATAGTCCAGCAATAAACTTCACAGGCAGATAAGCAGCAGAACTTCACTTGTTAATACTTCTGATCTCTCACTCTCATAACTCTTAAGGCAATAATGCGAATGCATTTATATTCTATGAATAACAACGTCATTATAAAGCTATTTATGTGCTACTATCTTGCTGGCCATTGGAATATAAAGTAAACTGGCAGCATATAATTAAGGTGTTGCTATGGTGCTGTTCACATTGTTACTTATGTAGTTCATTAACAATATTAGAGCTAATTAAGTTTGAGGCAGGATCTGTACTACAGAGCTTTAAAAACAATGGGGGTAATTTTGACTTTGGGCGATAGTGTAATACTCTCCTGATGGGCAAGATGTATAATGTGTGGCAGATCTGATATCACAACAACAACAACTTGCATTTATATAGTGACTTTAAGTAAAACGCCCCAAGGCGCTTCACAGGAGCGATTTTCAAACAAAATTTGACAACAAGACACAAGGAGATATTAGGACAGGCGACCAAAAGCTTGGTCAAAGAGGTAGGTTTTAAGGAGTGTCTTAAAGGAGGAGAGAGAGGTAGAGAGGCGGAGAGGTTTGGGGGGGAATTCTAGAGCTTGGAGCCTAGGCAGCTGAAGGCACCCGTTTTATACTACCACACAAAGTCAAAATCACCCCCAATGACTTTACTGGAATAAAATAGAAAGAACGTGCATCTATATCGCACCTTTTTTTGCCCTCAGGATGTCCCAAAGCATTTACAGACAATGCACTTTTGAAGTGTAGTCACTGTTGTAATGTAGGAAACGCAGCAGCCAATTTGCGCACAGCAAGGTCCCACAAACAGCAATGTGATAATGACCAGTTAACTATTTTAATGATGTTGGTGGACGGATAAATATTGGCCAGGACAACAGGGAGAACTCCCCTGTTCTTCTTTGAAATAGTGCCACAGGATCTTTTGCATCTACCTGAGAGGGCAGACAGGGCCTCGGTTTAACGTCTCATCTGAAAGGCAGCACCTCCGACAGTGCAGCACTCCCTTAATACTGCACTGGCGCGTCAGCCTAGATTATACATGCAAGTCTCAGGAGTGGGACTTGAACTCATGACCTTCTGACTCAGTTTACATTGCAAAATCTCGGGAGGTTAGAGATAATAGGGTAGAACTTCCCCCGCTGTAGACTTCAGACGGAGCCCATCCATTGGCCGATCGCCCCAGCCAGAGACCTGGTTCCATTTTCAAGGCTGGACCTCATTAGCATTCGGCCGGTGAGCTGCAGGTGGTAAACCAATGCCCCGGGACACCCTGCCAGCACCGAACAACCTCCATAGCGGGCAGCTGGTATGTCCGTGGGGAGAGGGGTCCAGTTTCGTGAGGGGGTGGGGTTGGGAGGGAACACCCAGAGGATCAGCGGCCCAGGCTGGTTCTGTGGAGCCAGGGTTTAGAGGGTTTTAAATTAGGAGGACAGATTGCATAAACTTGGTTGGTATTCCCTTGAGTTTAGAAGATTGAGGAATGATCTAATTGAAGTGGTTAAGATGATTAAAGGATTTGATAGGGTAGATGTAGAGAACCTATTTCCCCTGATGGGGGAATCCAGAACATGGGGGCATAATCTTATAATTAGAGCTAAGCCATTTAGGAGGGAAATCAGGAAGCACTTTTTCACACAACAGGCAGTAGAAATCTGGAATTCTATCCCCTAACAGGCTGTGGATGCTGGGGACAATTGCAGCTCACAGGACTGAGATCGATAGATTTTTGTTAAGTAATGGTATCAAGGGATATGGAGCAAAGGCGGATCAGCCATTATTTAATTGAACGGTGGAACAGGTTTAAGGGACTGAATGGCCCACTCCTGTTCCTGTGTTCCTCCCGGCACCCCCAAAATTCGGTAATACTTCCCTTTGGGTTCCACTTCGGCTGGACTGCCAGCTGATACTGGATGGACTGCGCGCTGTGCTCATAAGAACATAAGAAATAGGAGCAAGAGTAGGCCATACGGCCCCTCGAGCCTGCTCCACCGCTCAATAAGATCATGGCTGATCTTCTACCTCAACTCTGCTTTCCCACCCAATCCCCATATCATTTGATTCCCTTCTTGTCCAAAAATCTAACGATCTCAATCTTGAATATATTTAACGACTGAGCATCCTCAGCCATTTGGGCTAGAGAATTCCAAAAATTCACAACCCTCTGAGTGAAGAAATTTTTCCTCATCTCAGTCCTAAATGGTTGACCCCTTATCTTGAGATAATGACCGCTAGTTCTAGACTCTCCAGCCAGGGGAAACAGCCTCTCAGCTTTTACCCTGTCAAGCTCCCTAAGAATTTTATACGTTTCAATGAGATCACCTCTCATTCTTCTAAACTCCAGAGACTATAAACCCATTCTACTCAATCTCTCCTCAGAGGATAACCCTCTCATCCCAGGAATCAATCTAGTGAACCTTTGTTGCACCCCCTCTAAGGTAAGTATATCCTTCCTTAGGTAAGGAGACCAAAACTGTACATAGTACTCCAGGTGTGGTCTTACCAGAGCCCTATATAATTGCAGCAAGACCTCCTTACTCTTATACTCCAACCCCCTTGCAATAAAGGCTAACATATCATTTGCCTTCCTAATTGCTTGCTGTACTTGCGTGTTAATTTTCTGTGATTCATGTACATGGACATTCAAATCCCCCTGACTACCAACATTTCTTAATCTCTCACCTTATAAAAAATATTCTGCTTTTCTAGTCTTCCTACCAAAGTGGATAGGACCAAATTGGATATGATTGCATAGGACCCCGTATTTCATATTAATGGGGCCTAGCGCCTGACTCGGTGGGGGGGGGGCTTTCTGGCCGCCCAGCGTTAACCCTGTGGGGTGCACAGCAACGGCAGGAACAGGGCAGTGAGTTATACCCCACCATTCTGGGGGCACCACCACTCCATTAACGCTGGGCAGGAGACCTCAAAATTACCCATATTGATTATTAAGTCATGGTTAATAACCATGATATTTTTTTTAATTGTAACAAAGTGAAAAATAAATATTAATTTTAGCTTCTACATAAAAAACTTGTTGCAAAGAGTCACAAGGTTGTGTGTAACTTATTAAAATTAAATCGTGCAGGTTGTGAACTGGGCAAATTAAACTCTATTCCCTAATTCCCATTTTGTTCTCCCATTGTGCAAAGTTCTGGGCTGGGTGCAGTAACTGATAAAAATTTACCCCTTAACTTCCTCTGGTAGCGCACTGGTTAATGCACTTACATATAATTCCTTTGTGCCTTCTAATAAGGCCATCATTAACTGGTTTAGTTTGACTCGCCTCAAGCCCCACTTCAGATTCTTGAGCACATAATCTAGGCTGGCATTTCTGTGTAGTACTGAGGGAGTGCTGCATTGTCAGAGTTGCTGTCTTTCAGATGAGGCGTTAAACCGAGACCTCGTATGCCCTTTCATGTGGACATAAAATATCCCATGGCACTCTTTCGAAGAAGAACATGATAGTTCTTTTGGTGTCCTGGCCAATATTTATTCCTTAACCAACACTGAAAACAAATTATCTGGCCATTTATGTCATCGCTGTTTGTGGGAGCTTGCTGTGCGCAAATTTTCTGCCGCGTTTCTTACATTGCAACTGTGACTACACTTCAAAATGTACTTCATTGGCTGTAAAGCACTTTGGGACATCCTGAAATCGTGACAGGTGCTTTATAAATGCAAGTTCTTTCTTCCTTTTATTTATTTTTTGGCTTGAGTTAACAATTGTGTTAAAATAGTATTAACCAATCCCCCCTGCCCCCGCACCCCCACAGAAGAGATTCACCCCTTCCACCTTTCTAGAAGGACTTCCAGCATTTACCACCTCGTTGCAAGATAACACTTACTTTCTTTGACAAAACGCAGAGAAATATAAAGATGAACATCCCTTGGAACGCGTTAGAGATGGCGAAAAGATACGCCGTCACCATGGATCCATTGATGATGTGCAAAACACCTAATGTCCAGGTAGCTCCGAGGAGGAACAGTAATGCCAGGGCACCGCGAGCACAAGACCTAGTAAACACAATGAGAGCTAATTAACGAGAACCCATCCGTCATCAGCACAGACCTGGACAATTAAGGTTTGCATTAGGCTAAAGATTATTAGTTTAGGAGATCAAAGCCTTACCACTTGGCCACCGCTCCACATTGCTACTGGACTACTTCAGCTTACAGCACAGAAGGAGGCCATTCACCCCATTGTACCTGTGCAGGCTCTTTGAAAGAGCTGTCCAATTAGTCCCACTCCCCCTGCTCTTTCCCCCTTAGTCCTACAAATTTATCCTTTTCAAGTATTTATCCAATTCTCTTTTGAAAGTTACTACTGAACCTGCTTCCAGCCCCCACTCTCCAAGCTGGCTGCACTCAGGTAAACCAAGCTTAGGGATGGCCTGCTAGGCCCAACCAAGATGGTAAGCAACTTAGCTGAATGTAGAGCTGGGAGGAGCAGGAGTGCTCCTCCGACTCCACATTAAAGGAACTGATCACCTTGGACCACCTTATCCACTGTGCTACTGAAACACCCTATTCATTACACCTTGGGTCAGGCTATCTACTGCGCTTCTGAGCCACCCTGTCCATTACAACATGGAGCCACCTTGCCCATTACAACATGGAACCATCCTGCCCATTACAAGATGGAGCCACCCTGTCCATTACCACATGGAACCACCTTGCCCATTACAACATGGAACCACCTTGCCCATTACAACATGGAACCATCCTGCCCATTACAAGATGGAGCCACCCTGTCCATTACCACATGGAACCACCTTGCCCATTACAACATGGAGCCAACCTGCCCATTACAACATGGAGTCACCCTGCCCATTACAACATGGAACCACCTTACCCATTACAACATGGAACCACTTTGCCCATTACAACATGGAACCACTTTGCCCATTACAACAGGGAGCCACCCTGCCCATTACAACATGGAGCCACCCTGCCCATTACATCATAGAACCACCCTGCCCATTACAACTTGGAACCACCCTGCCCTTAACAATCTGGGCTCATGCCTGAAGAATGGCTAGAATCATAGAAAGGTTACAGCATGGAGGGAGGCCATTTGACCCATCGAGTCCGTACCGGTTCTATGCAAGAGCAATCCAGCTAGTCCCACTCCCCTGCCCTTTCCCTGTTGCCATGCAAATTTTTTCCATTCAAGTACCTATCGAGTTGAAGGCCATGATTGAATCTGCCTCCACCACCCCCTCAGGCAGGGCATTCCAGATCCTAACCACTCGTTGTGTAAAAAAGCTTTTCCTCATATCACCTTAGGTTCTTTTGCCAATCACCTTAAGTCTATGTCCTCTGGTTCTTGACCCTGCCGCCAAAGGGAACAGTTTCTCTCTATCTACTCTGTCTAGACCCTTCATGATTTTGAATACCTCTATCAAATCTCCTCCCAACCGTCTCTGGTCCTTTATGAAAACAACCCCAACTTCTCCAGTCTATCCACGTAACTAAAGTCTCTCATTCCTGGAATCTTTCTAGTAAATCTTGTAGTGATACTTGTACAAAGTATCAGAGGTGCATCAGTACCTGTGAAATTAAACCTCAGCGAGCGTTGGTGCTCCTTCAGGAAAGGAGAGGAGAAAAATGGAGGAAGAAAATAACTGGTTCACAACATGTAGCTTCAAACAAAAGCAAGGAAAGACCGATAAACAGAAGTAATGGGACCTGAATTAATTCCCTTCTCCAGGAGTCTGCATGCAGAGGAGATGTTTTTAGCTGAATTATATCGTTGTCAGTTTTAGAACAGGGGCTATTCATCACAGGGGATTAATAAGCTTGCACTGTTCACAGGTGTGCGGAGCTATGTCCTCACTTGTTAGTTTCGATGGCCAGCTGATCACTGGGTGTATCTTATTTAGCGTGAAGGAGTAATTGGGAGCAGAGGCTTTTCTTGCAGTTGATGGTTGTATTGTATTTTCAGACATAACCTCTTTCTACTCCTGGACATCTAAGGAACTGTCATTATTTTTCAGCGAAATTTAGAAAGTGGTCGTAAGCCTGAGTTATACGCCAAGCTAACCTGAAAGTACGATTCATACAAGTCAGCCTTGGATGAAGATGGTCCTTCCGCCTGTTTGATCCCGTCCTCCCAGAATACCAAACCCGACACTCTTCCCATTACAGCAGCTACCTGTTTCTTCAAGGAGGTCTGTGGCCTGGTCCCAACCAACTTGACCAGGACACAGACCTAAAACCTTTGAATAGCGCAAGCTGCCAGGAGCCCAGTGCCCTGTCCATTGTGCTATCGAGTCACTCTATCTCTTGAATCACACAGCCACCCTGTCCATTGTGCTATTGAGTCACTCTATCTCTTGAATCACACAGCCACCCTGTCCAATGTGCTATTGAGTCACTCTATCTCTTGAATCACACAGCCACCCTGTCCATTGTGCTATTGAGTCACTCTATCTCTTGAATCACACAGCCACCCTGTCCATTGTGCTATTGAGTCACTCTATCTCTTGAATCACACAGCCACCCTGTCCATTGTGCTATTGAGTCACTCTATCTCTTGAATCACACAGCCACCCTGTCCATTGTGCTATTGAGTCACTCTATCTCTTGAATCACACAGCCACCCTGTCCAATGTGCTATTGAGTCACTCTATCTCTTGAATCACATAGCCACCCTGTCCATTGTGCTAACGAGTCACTCTATCTCTTGAATCACACAGCCACCCTGTCCATTGTGCTATTGAGTCACTCTATCTCTTGAATCACACAGCCACCCTGTCCATTGTGCTATTGAGTCACTCTATCTCTTGAATCACACAGCCACCCTGTCCAATGTGCTATTGAGTCACTCTATCTCTTGAATCACATAGCCACCCTGTCCATTGTGCTAACGAGTCACTCTATCTCTTGAATCACACAGCCACCCTGTCCATTGTGCTATTGAATCACTCTATCTCTTGAATCACACAGCCACCCTGTCCAATGTGCTATTGAGTCACTCTACCTCTTGAATCACACAGCCACACTGTCCATTGTGCTATTGAGATACTATATCTTAAACCAAACAGCTGTCTTGTCCACTGTGGTATCAAGTTACTCTATCTTTTGCACCTCACAGCTCCCCTGTCCATTGTGCTATCCAGTCACTCTATCTCTCGTACCTCACAGCTCCCCTATCCATGATGCTATCAAGTCAGTCTATCCCTTAAATCACACAGCTTCCCTGTCCATTGTATTGCAAAGCCACCCATTGCACTATGGCTTTGTTCATTACACCTTGAACTACCTTGTCCATTGTGCTGTGGAGCCATCCTGTTCATTGCACTATGGAGCCACCCTGTCCAGTGTGCTACTGAGTCACCCTATCCGTTAAATCATGAACTACCATATCTATTGGACACTGGGGCTGCTCTGTCCATTGTGCTATAGAGCAATCCTGTCCATTAGATCCTGGAATCACCCTATCCATTGAGCCTTGGAGTAACTCTATCCAGTGTGCTAGAGAACCAACCTATCCACTGCACCTTGGGACTACCTTATCCATTACAACATGGGGCTATCCTATCGATTGTACCATGTGATTACCCGATTCATTGTACCATGTGACTACCCTATCGATTGTACCATGTGATTACTCTATTCATTGTACCATGAGATTACCCTATTTATTGTACCATGTGATTACCCTATTTATTGTACCATGTGATTACCCTATTCATTGTATCATGTGATTACCCTGTTCATTGTATCATGGGATTACCCTATCCATTGTACTGTGGGATTACCCTATCCATTGTATCATGGGATTACCCTATCCATTGTACCATGGGATTACCCTATTCATTGTACTGTGGGATTACCCTATTCATTGTACTGTGGGATTACCCTATTCATTGTATCATGGGACAACACTATTCATTGTATCATGGGACTACCCTATCCATTGTACCATGAGATTACCCTATCCATTGCAGTATGGGATAACCCTATTTATTGTACCATGGGATTACCCTATCCATTATACCATGGGACTACCCTATCCATTTTAATATGGGATTATCCTATCGATTGTACCATGGACTACCCTATCTATTGCAGTATGGGATTATCTTATCTGTCACACCAAGGGGCTACCCTATCTATTGTACCATGGGACTACCCTATCTTTTTCAGTATGGGATCACCCTATCGATTGTACCATGGGACTACCCTATCTTTTTCAGTAAGGGATTACCCTATCGATTGTACCATGGGACTACCCTATCCATTGCAATATGGGGCCACCCTATCTGTTGTGCTATAGGGCCAGCTCAAATGTAAACTGTAATAATACACTGCCTATACTGATTACATGAGTATATTCAGATCACTTACGAAGATTCAATATTTCATAACAGAAATGTTGGGGGCGTGGCAGAGAAGAAGTTTCCTAACAATAAGATAACCCCTAAAACTGGATTAATGAACAAAGTTTCATAATAAAATTTATAACTGAGCTTCAATTGAATGATTGCTGGTTTCAAACTTACCTAATATTTTCATAGCAGCTCACTTCTGGTTTCAACATGGAAGTGTGCCGGAATACTTTGTAAATAATGACTCCAAATGCCAGTAGATTAACCTGTAAAATAAGAATGGACTTGGTAAGACAAACTAGAGAGTGCGAGACAGACAGAGAGACGCTAAGAGACAGAATGTGAGAGACAGGGAGCGAGATAGACATGGAGAGAGACAGAGAGAAATAGAGAGAGACAAGGAGAGAGAGAGAGATAGACAGGGAGCGAGATAGACATGGAGAGAGACAGAGAGAAATAGAGAGAGACTAGGGGAGAGAGAGAGATAGACAGGGAGCGAGATAGACATGGAGAGAGACAGAGAGAACTAGGGAGAGACTAGGGGAGAGAGAGATAGACAGGGAGTGAGATTGACAGAGGGAGAGAGAGACAGACAGCAGGAGGGAGAAACGCACAGAGTGATTGAGAGAGACGGAGCAAGATAGACAACAAGGCAGAGAGAGAGAGATATGGCGAGAGAGACTAGGGGATCCAAACAGGGACAAAGATAGCTAGAGGGAGAGAGACAGAGCAAAATAGGATGAGAAAGACACAGATACGGTGAGAGACAGGGAGCAAAATAGAGCAACAGAAAGAGGCAGAGACAGGGAGAAAGAGACAGAGATAGATGGGGGAGAGAGAGTGAGAGGAAGGAGTGAAATACAAAGGGAGAGAAAGGGACAGAGGGGGTGGTGGAGGCAGATTCAATCGTGGCTTTCAAAAGGGATTTTGATAAGTACTTGAAGGGAAAACATTTGCAGGGTTACGGGGATTGGACGGGGGAGTGTGACTAGCTGCATTGCTCTTGCAGAGAGCTGGCACGGACTCGAGGGGCTGAATGGCCTCCTTCCATGTTGTAATCATTCTCCGATATATCCATTGCTTTGGTCACCGTCCTGGACTAGCTGTCCTGGTGCAGAGCTTCCTGCGATGGGAGCGCATACCGAGGTTTTGGCTGCAGTTAGCGTTTCCCACATGACTTTCCCGATTTGTCCTCCCAGCATGTAAATCTCTGGGCCACGAGTGCTAATCCAGTGTATAATGGCATCCTCAACAGGGTCTCTCCGAACACATTTATGATACAGTTATACAGAGCAGCCAGGGCATTTCCTCCTCGCCCCCCCACCGCGCCACAATATCTGATATTTCGCTAACTCGATAGGGAACATTTTCATGTCCTGCATTTGGATGTTGCACGGGGCAGAGATGAAAACTGGGCGAGGAGGAATCACATGCCCACAAAGGAGCCTGCCTGGGTGAATTAACAGGCTTGTCAATGGATGTAAATATTGAAACTGGAATAACACCCAGCTCGCCCTCAGTGTGTGTGTGCGGCATAGGACAATTATTATATCCATATACGGAAAGTCACAAGGTGGGCTGTCACCAAGAGTTCCACAACACTACTTTCAAGTAAACATTTCTTAGGTGCCAGGTGGACTCAATTAAAAGCTAAGCGGGTGTTGTGCAACAATTCTGGTACATTGCATGAAATATTAGGTTAATACTGAAATAATTAAGCTCTGTAATTGTTTGCCAGGGATACTGATTAAAATAAATGGTGCCAGTTATAACTTGGGTGAGACAGTAAAGACGCCGCCAGGTGTGTTCAAATTAACAAACACCATCCAAAACACATGGAGTGTTTAATGGGCCAGAACTCTAGACAACGCACAGGTGTACTAAAGACAGACTTAAGTCTACACAGCACCTTATCCCCTCTCTCAAAAAAACACTTCTCAAAAGCACGGTGAACTACTTTGCAAGGCGCTCTCATGTAGGCTATTGTGGAAGCCATTTTGGGGACAGCAAGATCACACAAGCCCAGAGCCGGGGCAGAAGCAAAAGGCTAACCAGGAAAATTTAAGTGGGCTCGGAAATTGGGACATTTGTGGTGCATATATATTATTTCTCTTGTTGTGGAGGGATCTGAAATTAGTTGGATTAAGGTGAGATTTGATTACGGGGGTGACATCAGACCTCTTTCCGCACGTTTTCAGGGCGGAAAACAGGTGCAAGGAGGTCCAATTTAGGAGCCAATCACCCGCGCCCGAAAAGTGTCGGAAAGACGTCTGACACCATATTGGTTTGGGCGTTGTACAGGGGTCCCTGGTTGCCACCTAAAATAGGTGTTAGGCCCCTTGAATATGCAAATAAAAGGCCTTTCACCTGTTTTAGGCCCCAAACCAGAAATTGGTTTGCAAGCAGCAAGATTACCTGGTGTACACGCAGCCTAACCAATGGTTCTTAAAGAGGCCCGTGGAGGCCGCCACTAAAAAGGTAGGTTTTTTAAAAAAAAATGCTTACCTTAATGTCGAGATAGCAGAAGCAGAAATGCTCCTCCTGGCTCCAAATTAGAACTGCCAGTTGCTGCCGGTCACAGTTTGCCCCCTCTCCCGATATCCTCCCCCCCCCCCCCACCCTCCAGACTCATCTTAGGACCCTCGGCTGGCGTCCCAGCTGACTGATCCTGTTATCCCCCAACCCCCGCGACGGGAGAGCTTCCTCTGGGCCCGGATCTCTCATCCGCAGATCACCAGTACTATACCAGTGAGGCCTTGTGGTCAATTTGTCGTGGTCCCGCTGCCGGCCTTGTTAGGCGTGTGCTGCACAGCGGATTGCGCCCCTTACTGGGATGGGGTCCAATTTCTAAGCACGACATCTTTTACTCTGTATGTTCACAGGCTATTTGTAACATAAAGCAGCTTAACGATTTGGATCTGGCCTTGTCTCACGAAAGTGTTTCAGTCCGCTTCATCCTAGGGGCACACTCCTGAACGTAAGATGCTCGGACCGCTTATGGGAATGACCAGTGCCGCTGAACCTGAGAGAATAGCTAAGGCAGACCTGAAATTTGTTTTAGGCAGAGTAGCATTGAGTAAAAGAAATAAAGAAAGAACTAGCATTTATATAGCACCTTTCATGACTTCAAGACTTCCCAAAGCGCTTTACAACCAATTAAATACTTTTTGAAGTGTAGTCACTGTTGTAATGTAGGAAACGCAGCTGCCAATTTGTGCACAGCAAGGTCCCACAAACAGCAATGTGATAATGACCAGATAATCTATTTTTGGTGATGTTGGTTGAGGGATAAATATTGTCCAGGACACCAAGGAGAACTCTCCTGCTCTTCTTCGAATAGTGCCATGGGATCTTTCACGTCCACCTGAGAGGGCAGACGGGGCCTCGGTTTAACGTCTCATCTGAAAGACAGATATGAAGGCAAGGAAGTGGTGCGAGATTTGTACAAGGCATTGGTTAGGCCCCAGTTGAGATATTGTGTGCCGTTTCAGGCCCCTCATTATAGGGAGGATATTAGAGCCATGGAAAAGTGACAGTGGAGCGCCATTAGAATGATACCAGGAATGAGGGGGTATAGTTATGAGAAAATGTTTACAAAAGTGAAGGTCTTTTTCGCTGGAACAGAAAAGGCGAAAAAGGGATTTAATAGAGATCTTCAAAATTATGATATATTTTGAGAGGGCAAAAAGCGGAAGATAGTTTGCACCGATTGGTAAATCCGTAACCAGGAGGCACACGGCAGGCATTTCCATGGGTCGTCTCTCTCTTTTGACCGCGGAGTGGGAGAAATTTACCCCACAGGCTCGGAATTGTCACGAGAAGAATGAAGGGGGAAGTGAGAAGAAATGTTTTCACACAGAGGGAGTCATTAGAACAGGTGACTGGTGAGACAGACACGATAACATCATTTCATAGAATCGTAGAATCTGACAGCACAGAAGGAGGCCATTTGGCCCGTCGTGCCTGTGCCGGCTCTTGGAAAGAGCTGTCCATTTTGGTCCCACATCCCAGCTTTTTACCCCTAACCCTGAAAATGAGTCCTCTTCAAGCACATGACCAATTGCTTTCTGAAAGTTCCTGTGGAATCTGCTTCCACCACCCTTTCAGGTAGTGTATTCCAGGTTATAAAAACCCTCGGTGTGAAATAATGTCTCCTCATTTTCCCTCTAGTTCTTTTGCCGATTATTTTAAATCTATGACCTCTGTTTACCGACCCACTTGCCAGAGGAAACTAATCTAATCTATCAAAACCCCTCATATTAGGACCCCCTTTAATCTTCTCTGCTCTAATGAGAACATCCACAGCTTCTTTAATCTCGCCACATAAGTCCCTCATCCCTGGTGTCATCCTGGAGAACCTCCTCCATACCCTCTCCAAGGCTTTGACATCCTTCCTAAAGTGTGAAGCCCAAAATTGTATACAATTTAAAGGGGAATTGGATATGTATTTGAAAGGGAAGAACATAAAAGGGGATGGGAAAGGGCAGGGAAAACTCCAGTTGAGCTAGCACAGGTCCGATGGGCCAATCGGTCTCCTGTGCTGTAGTGTCTGAGATTCTAGTCAAATGAAAAGTTCCAGAATCAACTTAATAAAACTATTGTTTCGAATAATTCTTCTCAAAACATGCTGACGTCCACCTTGAATTCAGAATCTATTCTAATGATACAGGGAACATTTACAATATGAGGAGTTCATTAGTTATCTGAACAAATTACAACAGAGTGCAATGATGGATGACTGTTTGCATTTTAGATTAAGGAAAATGGGATGGGGGAATTCTTGAACAATTAATGATGCAAAAACACAGAAAGGTTTGAAATCATCTGGGCCATAAAATTACACTGTACGAATGTTTAACACATTCACGTGCAATTCTTTTGTCCACTATTTTAACAGAGATGTTAAGCATTTAGTTTGCTTTGCTTAATTTCAAAAACCCAAGATTAAGAGTGATAATAACACTTGACAGAATGCAAACTACTTTTTTTACAAATGAATAGTGGCCCCAAATGAACAGTAGCCATTCCCTGCTTGTAATCATGCAAGATCTTTAAAGCAATAATGTAGTGCCTTGAAACAGTGCAAAAGGTGTGACAGAGGAACCATCACAGATGCTCCATGAAACCGATTCATTCTTAATTCCTATTAACCCTAATTACAAATTCAGATTCCAGATTACCTCAAGTATTTTTTTAAAACTTGTCCTCAAGATACGGATAAAGCCAGCCTTATCTACCCCCTCTGGTAGAGCATTCCATGCTTCTACTACTTTCTGTATCAAGACATATTATTGATGAGGGACTTCAGTTACATGGAGAGGCTGGAGAAGCTGGGATTGTTCTCCTTATAGCAGAGAAGGTTAAGGGGAGATTTAATAGAGTTGTTCAAAATCATGAGGGGTTTTGATAGAGTAGATAGGGAGAAACTGTTTCCACTGGCAGGAGGGTTGGTAACCAAAGGACACAGATTTAAGATAATTGACAAAAGAACCAGAGGGGGGATGAGGAGAATTTTTTTTACGCAGCGAGTTGTAACCCGAAAGGCCGGTGGAAGCAGATTCAATAGTAACTTTCAAAAGGGAATTGGATAAATACTTGAAAAGGGGAAATGTGCAGGGCTATGGGTGAAGACAAGAGAGTGGAACTAATTGGATAGCTCTTTCACAGAGTCGGCACTGGCACGATGGGTCGAATGACCTCCGTCTGTGCTGTAAGATTCTATGATTACTTCATCTAACCCTATCAGCAGACCCTTCTATTCCTCTCTTCCTCATGCACTTTTATAGCTTCCCCTTAAATACATCTATGCTATTCGCCTCAACTACTCCATGTGGTAGCAAGTTACACATCCCAACCACTCTCTGGGTAAAGAAGTTTCTCCTGAATTTCTTATTGGATTTATTAGTGACTCTCACAAGAGGACACATCTTCTCTATCGAACCCTTTCATAATTTTAAAGAACTCTATCAGGTCACCCCTCAGCCTTCCCTTTTCTAGAGAAAAAAAGCCCCAGCCTGTTCAGTCTTCCAAATAGCCCCAACAAACTTAGAAACAAAATGACAGAACTGAACAGAGGTGAGACGCTTTTACGTTTCACCCAAACACTCCCTTTTTGTCTTATTTAGTGGATTATTTGGTACTGATACATTAGAGACTGGTCTCTGTGGAGTGTGATGCACAGTCAGCAGACTCAAGTCATACTGCCAGCTGTGCCTCGCATTGAGCCCAACGACAGAGGATCTTTACATTCCTACTCTTTGGCTGGTTACTGTCTTCTAATACTAAATGGTTCAAACAAAAGTTTAGAAAGTGCTCAGTGTTATGTCCGATAAAGTTGGTACGTTAATATCATGACTGCTTTTACTTCAGACTCTCAGGAACATTCCCTCCAGATATAACATTCAGTATAAGAGACCTTGGAGTGTAATTGCTGCAGTACAGTTGCTCCCATCAGGGGGCACTCTAGTGCTCAATTACAATCTGCAAGTACAATACATAAATCACTCAGGTGGTCCTGGATCCCTATGCACTTTATAAACTTGGCTTTGAACTGGGCCAAAGCAAAATTAATATTTCTGACCTATTACACAGCAAGCCCAAAGCTTCTTTGATTTTCCTTGATTGATTTATCCTTCCCCCATTATTTTCTGTCTCCTTACTCTCTTTTCATTAGTGCCGATTTGTTCTACACCCCCCATGTGATCTATAAAACTGCTTCCCAACACATCACAGAATATTTTTGGTCTTGCCTCTGCTCATGATGTTAAGTTGCATCTCACGCTGTGTCATCGTTTAAAAAAAAAAAAATTCTCAGGATGTGGGAAGGCCGCCATCTATCGCCCATTCCGAGTGGCCCTGTGAACACGGTGGTGAGCCGTCTTCTGTTTCATACAACTGAGTGGCTTGCTAGGGCACTTAAGAGTCAACCACATTGGCGTGGGACTGGAGTCACCTACAGGTCAGACTGGGAAAGGAAGGTTTCCTTCCCTAAAAGACTTTAGTGAACCAGTTTGTGCTTTTTACAACAATCTGACAGCTTCATGGTCACTTTTACTGATACTAGCTTTTTATTTTCAAGATTTCTTTTTCAAACCAAAGTCAACTTCTCAAACTGCTGCGGTGGGATTTGAATTCAAGGTTTCTGGATTACTAGGCCACTAACATAATCACTGCTGTTGTGTGTGGGTGTGCAGTGCTAGCAGTGGGTTGCTGAGCTGATACGTCGATGTGCTTAAAGCCAAGAGGGGTGAGCTCATCCCAACCCTCCAAGAACTGGTCCCACATCACTTGGGCCTCACAACAGGCTCAGTATAACTCCAGCCCAGTGCAACGTTACGTTTCATAGAATCATAGAATCATAGAAGTTACAACATGGAAACAGGCCCTTCGGCCCAACATGTCCATGTCGCCCAGTTTATACCACTAAGCTAGTCCCAATTGCCTGCACTTGGCCCATATCCCTCTATACCCATCTTACCCATGTAACTGTCCAAATGCTTTTTAAAAGACAAAATTGTACCCGCCTCTACTACTGCATCTGGCAGCTCGTTCCAGACACTCACCACCCTTTGAGTGAAAAAATTGCCCCTCTGGACCCTTTTGTATCTCTCCCCTCTCACCTTAAATCTATGTCCCCTCATTATATCCCCGGTAGCATCCTAGTAAATCTTTTCTGCACTCTTTCTAGTTTAATAATATCCTTTCTATAATAGGGTGACCAGAACTGTACACAGTATTCCAAGTGTAGCCTTACTAATGTCTTGTACAACTTCAACAAGACATCCCAACTCCTGTATTCAATGTTCTGACCAATGAAACCAAGCATGCCGAATGCCTTCTTCACCACCCTATCCACCTGTGACTCCACTTTCAAGGAGCTATGAACCTGTACTCCTAGATCTCTTTGTTCTATAACTCTCCCCAACGCCCTATTCAAAAAAAGGTCTTGGCCGCACTTTCCTATTCTTAAAAAACTAATGGGCTAGGGGAGTTGTCAATTGAGCTCACTGCAAGGCACAGACAGCAACAACAATAACTTGCATTTATATAGCGCCTTTAACGTAGTGAAACTTCTCAAGGCACTTCACAGGAGCGTTATCAGAGAAAATGTGACACCGAGCCACATAAGGAGATATTAGGACAGATGGCCAAAAACTTGGTCAAAGAGAAAGGTTTTAAGGAGCGTCTTAAAAGAGGAAAGAGAGGTAGAGAGGTTTAGGGAAGGAATTCCAGAGCTTGGAGCTTAGATGACTGAAGGCACGGCTGCCAATGGTGGGGTGAAGGAAATCGGGGATGCGCAAGAGGCCAGAATTGGAGGAACGCAGAGATCTCGGAGGGTTGTAGGGCTGGAGGAGGTTACTGAGATAGGGAGGGGCGAGGCCATGGAGGGAGTTGAACAAAAGGATGAGAATTTTAAATTCGAGGCATTGCCGGACCGGGAACCAATGTAGGTCAGTGAGCACGGGGTGAGGGATGAACGGGACTTGGTGTGAGTAACCACACGGGCAGCAGAATTTTGGACGAGCTCAAGTTTACGGAGGGTGGAAGATGGGAGGCCGGCCAGGAGATCATTGGAATAGTCGAGTCTGCAAGTAACAAAAGCATGGATGAGGGTTTTAGCAGCAGATGGGCTGAGGCAGGGGCAGAGACGGGCAATGTTACGGAGGTGGAAGTAGGCGGTCTTGGTGATGGAGAGGATATAGATGTGGCCGACAGACGTATAACTCAGGTCTGCTGGCTTTACGTCCCACATTACAGATACGGCTCTTAGACCGGTGTCTGCGACCAAGCCACTAGATCACCGTCCAGACGTAAATCGAAGGTTCATTTGGAGCCCTTTCTGTTTGATTTAGATTATTGCGTTAGAGTGAATATATTTTTGATGTCCGGACATAATCACAAGGTAATACAGAGCACCTTTGTGCTGCTCTCAAAGCCTTTTGCACATCCTTTTGTGAATAGCATACTAAACGCCGATCTGTTTGCTCTTCTAAAATGCGAACGAACAAGCTTTGAAAACGCTCTCCTTCAACGTAGCTTTCCATCTGCTGGGGGATTAATTTAGCTGCGGGTATAATATTTATGAGATGGAAAAGCAGCGCTGTCTGCAACATCAAACGAGAAAAGCGAGAGGCATACGTTCTTCTGCATTAATATGGATGGCTACAGCTGAAACATGTCAAGAGCTCGCACTAATTGTGGCTCCTTGTGACAGTGCCGAAAGTGCCGAGGTTTTTTGCTGGGTGTACCATGGGAAGATGTCACTTATCTTTGTCAAAGAGAGCTAATTATCACAGCGAGATTATGCTAAAAATACTCCACAGTTTTTTTAGCATGGTTAAAGCGGCAATATCAAACCGTAGAAACGTTTCCCCCTCTCCTAATTTCTTGCAGTTCATACAATAGAATTAAACCGAAGGTTCGTCATCTGTTTTGTCCTGGTGAAACCTCAATTATCCCCATTTAAGTCATTCAGTTTGACCCGTCTACAGTCCTCATTCAATGCGTGAAGCTTTTTTTTTGAGATGGGGGAAGTGTACAATCCCTCCATGGCCTCGCCCCTCCCTATCTCGGTAACCTCCTCTAGCCCTACAGTCCTCCGACGTCTCTGTGCTCCTCCAATTCTGGCCTCTTGCGCATCCTCGATTTTCATCGCTCCACAATTGGCGGCCGTACCTTCAGCTGCCTAGGCCCTAAGCTCTGGAATTCCCTCCCTAAACCTCTCCGCCTCTCCACCTCTCTCTCCTCCTTAAAGGCGCTCCTTAAAACCTACCTCTTTGACCAAGCTTTTGGTCACCTGTCCTAATATCTCCTTATGTGGCTTGGTGTTAAATTCTGTTTGATAACGCTCCTGTGAATTGCCTTAGGATGTTAAAGGCGCTTTATAAATGCAAATTATTGTTTTTGTATAATTGCAAGTATGATCTTATTCTTATTATGGCAACTAAAAGGTGAACGAAGCCTTGATTCTTTTAAAATCTCCACGAATACTTCACTAAAATCAGAGAAGGTTCTGACTTGTCCCAAGTATTACCTCTTTAAATTGAAAAGAAAGCCATTAACTTATAAGGGAAGCTAATTTAAAAAAATAATAATTTTAATATCAATGATGGGCCTGTAATATTCTTGGTAGAATGCAATATACTGCTCTATCGCCTGACATAAACTCATTCTGCACCAATTATTTCTTAGTGTTTCACATATTATCTAGGCTGGCATTGAGATGATCGTTCAATAGCAGATGTTTTGCCCAGAATGATGTCTCATCCTGTACAGATATGATTTAATTATAGTTTCGCTCAGGGGATTAGATGTTTCGTAAATTTTCAGTAAACAAGAGCAGGTACTACGAAACTGAAGCTTGCAAAGTTTTAATCAGCTGAAGTTTTCTTTTCTTAAGGTAAGGTAAAAAGATGAAGACGGATAAAGGGTAAAACTCTGAAGGGGAGCGGGGAGGGGGGAAATTCAACTCACGCCGGCTTCCGGCATGAACAGAGCGGTGCGATGTGAAGGAGGTTCCCAAAAGGAGGTCAAAATCGGGCCTCGAGTCCTCATCTGCGCAAAACCGGCGCGCTGCGGACTCCAGTCAAGGCCTTAGGAATTTTGCCCAGTTTTGGTAGCTGTCAACTGTGGCTCAGTGGGTAGCACTCTCACCTCTGAGGCATGTTGGTTGTGGGTTCAAGCCTGTGTACCAGAGGCTTGAGCATACAATGCAGGCTGACAATGCAGTACTGAGAGAGTACTGCACTATTGGAGGTGTTGTCTTCTGTTGGATGAAACCTTAAACTGCAGCCCAGTCTGCCCTTTCAGATGGGATGATATAAAAGATCCTATGGCATTTTTTCAAAGAAGAGCAGGGAGCTCTCCTAGGTGTGCTGGCCAATGTTTATCACTAAAACAACTTATCTGGTCATTATCACATTACTGTTTGTGGGACCTTGCTGTGCACAAATTGGCTGCCGCATTTCCTGCATTACAACAGTGACTACACTTCAAGAAAGTACTTTATTAGCTGTAAAGCATTTTGGGACTTCCAGAGGTCGTGAAAGACGCTGTATAAATGCAAGTCTTTCTTTTTAAAATCAATGTAAAAACAATTGCATTAAAGGCAGATTAAAACAGATTGAGCACCATTTACAGTATTGTAGATTCTCCTCCCTGTCCTGAGCACATTGAAAGAAAGAATTTGTATTTATATAGCACCTTCTCACATCTCTCAGAAATTCCCCAAAGTGCTTCACATACAATAAATTATTTGAAGGGATGAGGTGGTGGAGTGGTTTAATTACTGAACTAGTGACCCAGTGTGATTGTGAGTTCACAATCCCATTCTGCAAAATGTGAAATTGAATTCGATAATCTAGTCATTTGTGGGGTCATACCAGAAAAAATAACCACTAACCTTCTTCAGGAAAGATAACCTGCTACCTTTACCCAGTCTGCCCTACGTGTGACTCGAGTACTAAGCACTTGGGACATTTTACTATGTTAAAGGCGCTACATAAATGCAAGTTGTTGCTGCTGTACTATACCTTGTAGTTGACTCTTAATGCCTTGAGGGAAACTAGGGATGAGCAATAAATACTGCCTGGCCAATGTTGCCCATGATCCAAGAACAATTTTTTATAGAGTGTAGCTAATTAGGCAAACACTGCAGTCAATTTGCACCCAGTGAGATCCCACAAACAGCAATTGGATGAGTTACCAGTTAAGTGTTTTCTGGTGGTTTTGGAGGAATGCTGGTCAGACCTTCAGGAGAACTCCCTGCTCTTCTTCAAATGGTGCCTTGTGATCCTTAATATCTAGCTGACCCATCAGATGGGACCTTGGTTTAATATCTCATCTGAAGGATGGCACTTCTGATAGTGCAGCACTCCCTCAGTACTGCACTGGAGAGTCAGCCCAGATTATGTGCCCAAGTGCTCATGGAGTGAGACTTGTGGACTCACGATCTTCTGACTCAGAGATGAGAGTGTTACCAATTGAGCCAGGCTAACTGCAGTACAGGACAGGTGAACTTCAGAGACTCAATGGCATCTGAGACCTGCATTTTTCTGGGGCTAGTGCATTGGCATCAAGTCTCCAAGTTTAAACACGTGGACTCAGGTTCCTAACCGCAGTGAATTCATGACCTCAATGGGCCTTAATTTGGAGCAATGGAAGGAAGGAAGCTATACGGAGAACAACACATGGAGGCGCAATGGTCTTTGTTTCAGGGCTGCTCGCTAGGGCTCCAAGTGAAACTAAGACAATTTGGGTTATCAACCTGATCTCTACTTCTATTAATGTGAGGTCAACATCTGTTGGACATATCACTCCTTTAAGCTGGCTTCACTGTTGGTGCGTGAAACAAGAATCCGAACATATTAGACATACAGAGGAATATAGGAAAAGGAGTAGGCCATTCAGCCCCTTGTCCTGCTTTGCCATTCAATTAGATCTGTGCCTCAGCTTATTTTCTCACCTTTGCTCCATATCCCTTAAGAATATAAGAACATAAGAAACAGGA
The DNA here is from genome assembly GCF_035084215.1 of Heptranchias perlo. Taxonomy (NCBI): domain Eukaryota; kingdom Metazoa; phylum Chordata; class Chondrichthyes; order Hexanchiformes; family Hexanchidae; genus Heptranchias; species Heptranchias perlo. Next base: position 11,717,568 of record NC_090333.1, on the reverse strand, counting down.
GCAGAAGTAGGCCATACGACCCCTCGAGCCTGCTCCACCATTCAACAAGATCATGGCTGATCTTCAACCTCAACTCCACTTTCCCGCCCGATCCCCATATCCCTTGATTCCCCTTGAGTCCAAAAATCTATCTATCTCAGCCTTGAATATACTTAACACCCACAACCCTCTGGGGTAGAGAATTCCAAAGATTTACAACCCTCTGAGTCACCTAACAAAAATCTATTGTTATCAGTCTTGAAAGCTCCAATTGTCCCAGCATCTACAGCCTTTTGGGGGAGAGAATTCCAGATCTCCACTATACTTTGTGTGGAAAAAGTGCTTGCTGATTTCCCTCCTATATAGCGTAGCTTGTATCCAGTAGCTCTGACAGCATTGGACAGACAAAGCCTAGTTGTGAGAGACTCTTTACTATTGTACTTCCAGCTATTTTGTTTTCAGATTTCCAGCATTCACACCGTTCCTTATCAAATCTCCTGATATTCGTCAGCAATCAGTTCTTCTACATATATAAGCGCAAAAACAACAGAGAGTAGGATGTCACAGTGTGACACATTTTGGTGATTCCATTTACAAAAGGTCGACTTCATAACTTTGGTTTGGGTTTTGATCTCAGCATGAGCGAGATATAACCAAGGCTTTCTTTTTTGGTTGATGGAATTGGAAAACCCTAATCCCTTCATCGCAGGCAAGTGATGGCGTTACAGTGAAAGTAGGAGGGGCATCAGTTAAGAAACTCTGTACAATTTCAGGATTTGGTTTGAAAAGTTCAAACTTACTAAAATGATTAAACACGCCGGCCCAAAAAAACTCCATATAAAGTTGTTTTCGGTGCTGAGCCAGCAGCTGTGGGAAAAGAATGAGAAAAGATGATTAGTAAGAAAATAACCACGACTATTTCTTTCTCCACATAGCCCGCCAATTTTCTCCTCTCCTCTCTTGATGACATTGGGGATAATTTTGCCAGTCCGCACGTCCAGTGAAGAGCTAAGCTCCGCGCACATTGGAAATTCAGCCGCGCACCGCCCACCATTTTCCATCCATGATGATGAAGGCGTGAGCAGTCCTCTGTGTCCTGCACGAGCCGCCATTCCACACGCGCGAGTTTAGACGGCGAGTGTTGGCAGGCTATGCGACCACAGTGGGCATCACAGCCAAGTCCGATCCTGTCGTTCCTCAACATACACACACACGCACACGCACGCATGCACTTGCTAGCACGGGATAGCAATCAAGAGTAGGAACCCTGGCTGGCTTGCCTCTTCCGTGCCCAGAGGCAATGAGGCTAATTGCTAATTGAAACTATCTAACTCAGTACAGGCCAGGAATCAAATGTTGGACCTTCTTAGTTTGTACGCTCAGGTATTCACTGTCATATCATGAGATCACAAGCCCGATGGGGACAACGAAGGCTATTTGGCCCATCTTAGCTTAGTCACATAGAAAGACTTACAGCCCTTGTAAACAGACCATCCAATTTTTTGCTAAATGATTCCATGGGGTTTTGCCTCACCTATTGTACCTTTAAGTCCCTCCTACGTATTTATTATTCTTTCTGTGAAGTAGAGCTTCTTGACATAGAATCAGACTATCATAGAACGGTTACAGCGCAGAAGGAGGCCATTGGGCCCATTGAGCCTGTGCCGGCTCTTTGTAAGAGCAATCCAGTTAGTCCCATTCCCCTGTGGCCCTGCAAATTTTTTACCTTCAATTATTTATCCAATTCCTTTTTGAAAGCCACCATTGAATTTTCTTCCACCACCCTTTCAGGCAGCGCATTCCAGATCATAACTAATCGCTGCGCAAAAAAGTTTTTCCTCATGTCGCCTTTGGTTTTTTTGCCAATCAACTTAAATCTGTGTTCTCAAGTTCTCGGCCCTTTTGCCAATGGGAATAGTTTCTCTTTATTTATTTTATCTAAATTTTTCATGATTTTGAACACCTCTATCCAATCTCCTCTTAACCTTCTCTGCTCTAAGGAGAACAACCCCAGCTTCTCCAGTCTATCCACGTAACTGAAGTCCCTCATCCCTGGAACCATTCCAGAGAAATGTTTTCTGCACCCTCTCTAAGACCTTCACATCCTTCCTAAAGTGCGGTGCCCAGAACTGGACACAATACTCCAGTTGTGGCCGAACCAGTGTTTTAGAAAGGTCCAACATAACTTCCTTGCTTTTGTACTCTATGCCTCCATTTATAACGCCCAGAATCCCGTATGCTTTTTTAACCGCTTTCTCAACCTGTCCTCGGTTAGAAATTAGAAGTTCATCAGTTTGAAGCTGCACCCCTGCCTCATCCTACAGTCTGTCTTAGTGTTCCAGATCTACCTTGTCTATACTGCTTGCTGAGGGTGATATTCATCCTGGGGAGGGGTAGTGCAAAATGGGCCATAGCGAATCGGCAGCCCCTTCTTACACCCCACCCGATTTTCTTTCCCGTCAAAGTCAAAAGCTGATTCGCTATGGCCTGTTTTGCCCGAGATGAATTTCACCCTCACTATTTTACGTATACCTCTATAAGGTCATCTCGCGATTGCCTCCATATCCAACTGTGCCACGGGAGGTGTGTGGGGGATGGGGGGGGAGTGCAGAGTAGTGACTAGCTGTCGTGATTCTCAAGGGACCTACATTGGCTCCGGGTCCTGGAATGCCTCGATTTTAAAATTCTCATCCTTGTTTTCAAATCCCTCCATGGCCTCGCCCCTCCCTATATCTGTAACCTCCTCCAGCCCTACAACCCTTCGAGATTTCTGCGCTCCACCAATTCTGGCCTCTTGCCCATCCCCGATTTTCATCGCTCCACCATTGGCGGTCGTGCCTTCATCTGCCTCGACCCTCAGCTCTGAAATTCCCTCCCTAAACCTCTCTGGCTCCCCTCCTTTAAGGTGCTCCTTAAAACCTATCTCTTTGACCAAGCTTTTAGTCACCTGTCCTAATATCTCCTTATGTGGCTCGGTTTCAAATTTAAGTCTGATAAAGCCCCTGTGAAGTGCCTTGGGAAGTTTTTACACTACGCTAAAGGCAAATACAAGTTGTTGTTGGTGTTGTTGACTCAACTCCTACTAAGTACTTACATTTTATCGGTGCCGTAATACTTGTAGCCAAGAATTGCCGAGATCCCCACGACAACGGACGGGCTGCCATAGCCGAAGATGTAAAAGTTCCTGTGCAGAAACCCTTTGTTGTAGATCACTCCGACGACTATCAGGTAAAGGTGGATGCCCTCGATGCACATCCAAGCAAAAGCAGCCAAGAAAAAGTAGTGAAGCAGTCCGGCTACAATGGAGCAGACGAGCTGCGGGGGTGGAAAGAAAAAAAGACACAAAGCACTTGAAATAAGACGTCAATGTTGCTTTCTGATATGCGTCATGAAGTTGCACCGTTTGGTCAACACCTTTGAGAAGAATATTCTCATGACTTATTCGCGTGGTGCAAAAAAGCAAAGTCAAACTCCCGCAGGGATACTGAATGGCACTCTCATGATGAATTATGCAAGTGCAATGCAAATCTGACTTTACTTCAATCAGTTTTAAACTCTCTTCTTTTTTTTAAAAAACTTTATTTTTAATATATTGCGCTTATCAAACTGAGGGATGTCAATGCCGGGGAACAGACTATTTTTTTCCATTTCGTATTCCCCACTGTCAACCTCAAGCAATCTCAGATCAAGTACAGCACTGTTAGATGAACAGTGATGCTCCCTTCACCCTGACACCCACGAGAGTGCCCCAGCCCCAACCGCGAGTGTGACAGTTTTTCACTTCTCACACCGGGCTTCCTGGGGCCTCCCTGAGTGAAGTTGGCCAATTTGCGGGGTACTTTCATGATCCATCGCTCCCCAACACGGAGTGGCTTTCGCAGGTTGAGAAATCACAGGCCTGAAGCCTGGGGTTTTAGTACCAATCTAAGCACAGTTTTCATCTACATCCACTGGGAATAGGGTTGAATCAGCCTGGATTAGCCCAATCTCATTTCACGTAGGATCCTTACAGCCAGTAGACGGAAGGGGTTTTCGTTTCTTCGACAGCATCTCCCAAACCCACGACCTCCACCACCTAGAAGGACAAGGGCAGCAGACACATGGGAACACCCCCCACATCACCTCCAAGATCCCCTCCAAGTCACACACCTGTCTGACTTGGACATAAATCACCGTTCCTTTATCGTCGCTAGGTCAAAATCCTGGTACTCCCTACCTAATGGCATTGTGGGAGCCCCTTCACCACATGGACTGCAGCGGTTACCATAGAATGGTTATGGCACGGAAGGAGGCCCATTGATTCCATGCCGGCTCTCTGCAAGAGCAATCCAGCTAGTCCCATTCCCCCGCCCTTTCCCCATAGACCTGCATATTTTTCCCTTCAAGTACTTATCCCGTTCCCCTTTGAAAGCCACAATTGAATCTGCCTCCACCACCCACTCAGCCAGTGCATTCCGGATCATAACTATTTGCTGTGTAAAAAAGTTTTTCCTCATGTCGCCTTTTGCCAATCATCTTAAATCTATGTGCCCTGGTTCTTGACCCTTCCACCAATGGGAACAGTTTCTCTCTATCTACTCTGTCCAGAATCTTCATGATTTTGAACACCTCTATCAAATCTCCTCTCAACCTTCTCTGCTCTAGGGAGAACAACTCCAGCTTCTCCAGTCTATCCACGTAACTGAAGTCTTTCATCCCTGGAACCATTCTAGTAAATCTCTTCTGCACCCTCTCTAAGGCCTTCACATCTTTCCTAAAGTGCAGTGCACAGAATTGAACACAATACTCCAGATGTGGCCGAACCAGTGTTTTCTAAAGGTTCATCGTAACTTCCTTACTTTTATACTCTATGCCTCTATTTATAAAGCCCAGGATCCTGCATGCTTTTTTAATCATTTTCTCAACCTGCCCTGCCACCTTCAATGATTTGTGCACATATACCCCCAGATTTCTCTGTTCCTGCACCCTTTTAGAATTGTACCTTTTAGTTTATGTTGCCTCTCCTCATTCTTCCTACCAAAATGTATCACTTTGCATTTCTCTGCATTAAATTACATCTGCCATGTGTCCGCCCATTCCACCAGCCTGTCTATGTCCTCTTGAAGTCTATTACTATTCTCCTCCCTGTTTACTACACTTCCAGGTTTTGTGTCACCTGCAAATTTTGAAATTGTGTCCTGTGCACCATAAGACCATAAGAAATAGGAGCAGGAGTAGGCCATTCGGCCCCTCAAGCCTGCTCCACCATTTAATGAGAACATGGCTGATCTGATTTTTACCTCAACTCCACTTTCCTGCCCTTTCCCCTCATCCTTTGAATACACCCAAGTCCAAGTCATTAATATATATCAAGAAAAGCAGTGGTCCTAGTATTGACCCCTGGGGAACACCACTATACACCTCCCTCCAGTCTGAAAAACAACCATTCACCACTACTCTCTGTTTCCTGTCACTTATAATTACATATCCATGCTGCCACTGCCCCTTTTATTCAATGTGCTTCAGCTTTGATGTCAAGCCCATTATATGGCACTTTATCAAACGCCTTTTGGAAGTCCATATACACCACATCAACCGCATTGTCCTCATCAACCCTTTCTGTTACTTCATCAAAAAGCTCAATCAAGTTAGTTAAATTTGATTTGCCTTCAAGAAGAAGGCCCACCACCACCTTCTCAAGGGCAACTAGGGATGGGCAATAAATGCCGGCCTTGCCAGCAATGCCCACGTCCCAAGAATGAATGAATACAAATTTCACCTGTCTGGGTTGGTTTTGCAGCACTGTTTATCACCCAATCCTCCAATACCAAATCATTTAAAAAAATGTATTTGAATAAAATGGCTGAGCTACCCACCGCCTAAATCAGTAGCAGCACTGATCTGTCAACCTCTTTTTACGAAGGAGCTTAATCATAGGTAGAGTTTGCTTAGTTTGGCTTTGTTGGGGATAGATCAATTGAAAATTTCAAAACTGAGACTGATCGATTTTTTGTTAGGTAAGGGTATTAAGGGATATGGAACCAAGGCGGATAGACGGAGTTAAGACACAGATCAGCCACGATCTAATTGGATGGTGGAACAGGCTCGAGGGGCTGAATGGCCCACTCCTATGTTCTTTTGTCTCCCTTATTCCCTTTTCCAGAGGACAGATGCCTCAGATTTCCCATACCCCTCTGCTCCTGTATTCATCCTTCACATCCACCAGCTAGGACAACAGAGGAGTAAACTTCTCCACAGGCCTGACACCAGCTCTACTCCGGTACCATGGAAGGCAATGAGGCTAAATTGCTACTTCAGTATTGTGCTTGGTGCCGTGCTTGTGTCTCCAGCTTCCGAAGGCAGCACCAGAATAAACTTGCCAGATTCACTAAAGGCTGGCGGCTGGGAAGACCCAGTACAAGAACATGTGTTCCCGACTGTTGGCTTTAGCTAATCAGGCAAGTTGACTTTGGTGTTGCCATCGGCTGCAAAGAGACCCATACACCGGGAGCCGGTGATACTGCCCTGGCACTAAACTCGATGCACAAGCAGCTAATGCCGTAATGTTGTGATCGTCAAAAGCATTCCACGTAACACTCAATATTCACCCACTCGACCACCGGAGCAATGTGGCTGCGGTATGTACCGTCTACAGGATGAACTGCATCAACTCACCAAGGTTTATTCAACCGCACCTCCCTCCCCTGCGACCTCTATCACCGAGAAGGACAAAGGCAGCAATGTCATGGGATGCCTGGGTCAAAACGTCTGGTCAAAAGCCTGGAACTCCCTACCTAACAGCGCTGTGGGAGAACCTTCACCACACGAACTGAAGCGGTTCAAGAAAGCGGCTCACCACCACCTTCTCAAGGGAAATTAGGGATGGGCAATAAATGCTGGCCTCGCCAGCGACGCCCACATTCCATGAATGAATAGGAAAAAACACCATCACCTCCCAAGTTCCCCTCCAAGTCACACACCATCCCGACCTGGACGTTTATCATTTTTTCTTCATCATTGCTGGCTCAATATCCCGGAATTCCCTATCTAGCACCACAGTAGGATCACCATCTCCGCAAAGATTCCAGCGGTTTAAGGAGCAGGCTCACCACCACCTTCTCAGGGCAATTAGGGATGGGCAATAAATGCAGCCTTGCCTGATTTGCCCAGATCCCGAGGACAAAATAAAAAGAAATTTAAGCTCAGCATGAGTTAACAAAGCTGCTCATTAGTTCCCCCAGTGGTCTGGGGATGATGTATGCAACTGAATGAAGCAGCGAGTCCCGGGTTTCATTCCTGGTCGCAGGGCATGGCTTAACTTCACCTGGGCTAGGGAAGGGGCAAATCAGCCAATGTTCATGCTCCTGGTTGGTGATCAGTGACTTCCCCACAAAAAAGTGCATACAGGTGGACGTAAGGAATGGCCTCGGTTGTGGAGACCCTCGTGGTAGAAGAGCCAACTCTCACTGCTTGGGCTTCCACATGGACAAGGCACCAGATGGTTTCTCGTACCCATGGCGTTGCACCCCAGTGCGGGGTGGATTTCGATCCGTACTGGCTGGGTGAGGAACAGAGAGGAAAATTGGAAGGTGGGGGGTCAGTGGGGGAACACACACCTGTAACAATTCCCTCTCTGCACTCCGCCCAGTCCGACATCTGCCTCTATGAGTCAGCGTCCACCGGGAGAAGAAAGGAAAACCATTTGATGGTAGACATGGATGGGGAGTTGGAGGCCCTGAATGGAATGATTTGAATCACTGCTTGGGAGAATAAATTTTCCTTCCTTACCTTATTGCTGTTCATGTTAATCCCAGTAAGAAACAGCAGTTCTGCGATAAACAGGCTGAAGCAGAGGTTCTTGTGAATGGTAGTCCTTGTACTTTGGATCTCACTGAAGAAGCAGAAGGTAAAGATGCACATTGACAGGCAGATCAAGGACACGATAATCCCCAGTTGGGTGATCCGTTTCAGGATATTATTATGAAGCACATCCTGCAAGGGTTTCAGAGGCAATAGCTTTAACACTTTAACAGATTTATTTTCTTCGTATATAATGTACACTAGAAAAACAAATGAGGAATAGAAAATATTCCACTTCTCCCCTTTCCAGCTCAGCAGACTAAAAGCAGAAAGACAGACTTGTATTTATATAGCGCCTTTCACAACCTCAGGACGCCTAAAGAGCTTTACAGCCAATGAAGTACTTTTAAAGTGTAGTCACTGTTGTAATGAGGGCAACACGGCAGCCAAGGTCCCATGAACAGCAATGTGATGATGACCAGATGATTTGTTTTTAGGTGTTGGTTGAGGGATAAATATTGGCCAGGACACTGTGGAGAACTTCCCTGCTCTTCTTCAAAATAGTGCCACAGGATCTTTTATGTCCACCTGAGAGGTCCATGATTTAACCTCCCATCTGTCTGACAGTGCAGCACTCCCTCAGCACTACAATGGAGTGTCAGCCTAGATTTTATGCTCAAAGTTCCTGGAGCAGGACTTGAACCCACAACTTTCATGACTCAGAAGCAAGAGTGCTACTACTGAACCACAGCTTATGCTACAATAAGTTAAAGTTGCTGTCCATGTATGTACATGAAATCATTTCTTCTACTTTGTGCTTCAGCTTTTCAAGTGCATAACAAAGCTAAATATCTTCTCTGGCTTGTTGAAGCTCCTGACACATAAGAACGGGAAAATTTTTAGCAACAGGAAAACACAATAATAAGCCCTACACAGGAACGGAGAGAATCTGAAAAGACTGACGTGCACCATCTCACCAGTCCTAAATTCAAGAAATCCTATATATTCCTCAGTCCCTTTCTCTGCCAGATAGATATCTGGTCAGTTCGCACTTGAACTTGCCATTTCATTTTCCAATATTTTGGAAATGGGAATTTTGGGAATGGGAACTGGAGGGTGGGAAATATTACACTCTGATCAAGAAAGAGGGAAAGGATAAAACAGGAAATAATCGGCCAATTAAATTTCTAGAGTCCGTACTACAGGATGGAGTTAGAGAGACAAAAAAAATTGTGAAAGGAATTTTACTTTAAATTGCAAGATCTTTACCAGAATGGAGGAAATGAGAGATCTCAGGTTGCATCTTTAAAAGTGGAAATATATATGGAACAGGTCATAAAATGGCAAATGGGATTCTGGGTTCTATATATAGGAGCACTAAATAAACAAAACAAGAAAGTGAGGTTTAATTAGGACAAGAGATGGTTAGGCAATATTTGGAGTATTAGGTGCAGTTCTGGGTACCCCAGTATAGGAAGGATATTATGGAAAAGGTACAGTGAAGATTCACCAGAATTATACCATAAATGAGGGGGTATAGTTATGAAGAAAGTCTTGAAAAATTGGAGCTTTTCTCACTGAAACAAAGAAGGTTAAGTGAAGAACTAGTAGAGGTTTACTAAATTAGAAAGAACATTTGAGAAAAAATAGTGAAAGATTGTTTTCTGTGGTTGGTGAATTGGTAACAAGGGGGCATAGACTCAGGGTCATCATTAGATAATCAAAGAGATAAGTTAGAAGGAATGTTTTCACACGGAAGGTTGTTAAAATACAGAATGCTTTGCCACAAGTGGCTACTTAGGTAGATTCAACATCATTTAAAAGGGAATTGGACGTGTATTTGAAAAGGAAGAATATGGGGAAAGGGCAGGGAAATGTGATTAGAGTAAACAGCTCCAGTTGAAGAACTAGTACCAGTGCAGGCATGGTGGGCCAAATGGCCTCCTTCTGTGCTGTCATTTATGATTCTTCAAACCAAGAACAAACCATCACTCCACCTACCCACCTTCTCATCATCTCCCTCCATCCTTTCTCTCTCCATAAATGTATTCAATTGTCCGATGAACCTGTTTATACCGTCCGGCTCACTCTCCTTCATGGTTAATTATTCCAGAACTCCATTACCCTCCGGGTCAAAAGGTTCCACCAGACTTCCCTTCTCGGCTATGGTTCAGTTGGTAGATTCTTGCCTCTGAGTTAGAAGGTTATGGGTTTAAGACTCATCCCAGAAACTTAAACACACCTGGAGGCTTAAGAAATTAGGCTGACACTCCAGCGCAATGCTGAGGGTGTGCTGCACTGTTGGAGGTGCCATTTTTCGGATGAGTTGTTAAACCGAGGCCTCGTCTGCCCCGTACGTTAAGGATCCCAAGGCAATATTTCGAAGAACAGCAGAGGAGTTCTCCCCGTTGTCCTGTCAATATTCATCTCTCAACCAACATCACTAAAACAGATGATCTGGTCATTATCACACTGCTGTTTGTGGGACCTTGCTGTGAGCAAATTGGCTGCTGAGTTTCCCTACATTACAACAGTGACTCCACTTCAAAAGTACTTCATTGGCTGTAAAGTGCTTTGGGATATCCTGAGGTCATGAAAGGTGCTATATAAATGCAAGTCTTTCTTCCTTTCTTGTCGCTATAGTGCACATTTTAACTTGGGCTACTGCTATTTGAACCATCAGCACTGCGAACAATTCACCGAGCTCAATCCTGCTGACTCCCCTCCATATAATCCTGGTACTTACATTGATCGGGGTGGACGACATCAGGACCGCAAAATTGGTCAGGTGATTACATCTGCACGTGGTGTGGGAGGTGTTGAAGTGGAGGGTCTCACACCCTTCAGTGGCCCACTCACCCTCCATGCTGAGAGTGGAGTAATTCCAAAACACACAGAGCATGGCGACAGCTTTCTCTTTATCCAGAGGCTACAACAAAATTAGGGAAAAAAGAAGGGACAGTATGTTGTTCAGTTCGATGGATGCTGTATCAATAAATACCGCACTCCTGCGAACAATATCTCCGCCAAGCAAAAAGAGGATAAAATATATAAAGGCCAAAGCTGTTAATCATTGATATAAAAATTATGATCTGTTTAAAAGCATCATTACCAGAAGGTCATTTAACAAATAAATTACTTCCAGTAATTAGAAATTCCCCATTAAAACATACTTGACTACAAAATTTATCAAGCAACTTTTCTTGTTTCAAGTATTAAATATTTATTGGTTAAATTATTTATTCACCTTGTATTTATTTGATATTCTGCCAAATTTTAGCTACTCGAAGTTGCATAACAGAATGTAAAGATTAAAGGGGTTAGTAAATCTAGGGGGAATGCGTTTTGTTCAGTGATCGCTGGCTGATTTTTCCCTCTGCAAAGCTTAGAGGTACTGAATTTTCCTTGCCACCCTGGGTGAGATCAGCTAACTGAGCACAGAGCAGGATCCAAATCCAAGATCTCCTTGCCGATGTGGAGGTGATTTCACCAAGCAGTCCCGTTATTCACTACACCCCCACTAGGGGAGCTCATGGGTACCTCTGGATAAAGAAAAATATGAACACTATCTTCGATTTTATTTTCAAAATACTATTCTTAGCTGTACGGTTACCCTTCATTCAGATCCCCCAGTGCATGAGGACACCGCAGTAAGACAGGAGGGAGGGTTCTGGTGAAAAAAACATAAGTTTGAAGATAAAAGAAATAGGAGATGAGAGTAAAGGATAGACCAAGGTAAGGAATAAGGGTGACATAAACAGTCAGGGAACAAATACAGTTGTAGAACATGAGAACAAAGTGACTGTTAAAAATAAAGTGAGGGGAACAATTATTAAAAACAAATTAAATTGCCTGTACAGCAATGTGCACAGCATCCGAAACAAAACGGGGGAACTGGAGGTAATAATTTGTAGCAAGAAGCCAGATGTAGGGATAACTGAAACATGGCTACATAAGGAACAGGACTGGCAGTTAAATATTGCAGGATGTAATGTATTTAGAAAGGATAGGGAAGGAAGAAGGGAGGTGTGGGGTATTAATTCAAGATGACAAAATGTCAATAGAAAAAAGGGACATGGATAATATTAAGATAGAAACAGAATCCATATGAATTGACACAAAGGATAAGATAGGATCGATCACATTAACGGGTATATTCTATAGACCACCTAATAGTGGAAGGGAAGTGGAGGAAGAAATATGTAAGCAAGTCTATGAAATGAATAAAAAAAATTGAATAATAATCATGGGAGGTTTCAACTAACCCCAAATAAACTGGCAAGAAGAGGTAAGGAAAAGGGAAAAGGGAATGAAGTTTTACAGGGTGTACATGACTGGAAGGCTGTTTCCAGTGGGGTTCCGCAGGGCTCAGTACTAGGTCGCTTGCTTTTTGTGATATATATTAATGATTTGAACTTAAATGTAGGGGGCATGATTAAGACGTTTGCAGATGATACAAAAATTGGTCGTGTGATTGGTAATGAGGAGGAAAGCTGTAGACTCCAGGAAGATATCAATGGACTGGTCAGGTGGGCGGAAAAGTCGCAAATGGAATTCAATCCAGAGAAATGTGAGGTAATGCATTTGTGGAGGGCAAACAAGGCAAGGGAGTACACAATAAATGGGAGGATACTGAGAGGTGTAGAGGAAGTGAGGGACCTTGGAGTGCATGTCCATAGATCCCTGAAGGTATCAGGATAGTTAGATAAGGTGGTTAAGAAGGCATACGGGATACTTTCCTTTCTTAGCCGAGGCATAGAATATAAGAGCAGGGAGGTTATGCTAGAACTGTATAAAACACTAGTAAGGCCACAGCTTGAGTACTGCGCACAGTTCTGGTCACCACATTACACGAAGGATGTAATTGCACTAGAGAGGGTACAGAGGAGATTTACGAGGATGTTGCCAGGACTGGAGAATTTTAACTATGAGGAAAGATTGGATAGGCTGGGGTTGTTTTCTTTGGAACAAAGGAGGATGAAGGGAGATTTAATTGAGGTGTATAAAATTATGAGGGGACTAGATAGAGTGGATAGGAAGGACCTATTTCCCTTACCAGAAAGGTCAATAACCAGGGGGCACAGATTTAAAGTGATTGGTAGAAGGATTAGAGGGGAGCTGAGGAAAAGATTTTTCACCCAGAGGGTGGTGGGGGTCTGGAACTCACTGCCTGAGAGGGTGGTAGAGGCAGAAACCCTCATCACATTTAAAAAGTACTTGGATATGCACTTGAAGTGCCATAACCTACAAGGCTACCGACCAAATGCTAGCAAGTGGGATTAGGCTGATTGGCTCAATTTGGGCCGGCGCGGACACGATGGGCTGAATGGCTTCCTTTTGTGCCGTAAATTTTCTTTGATTCTATGATTCTATGACTCCTTTCTTACCCAGTATGTGAGAAGCCCAACAAGAGAGGAATCACTGGATGGATCTAATAATCGGAAATGAACTGGAGCAGATAAGAGAAATGTAAGGAATCTTACAACACCAGGTTATAGTCCAACTGTTTTATTTGAAAATCACAAGCTTTCGGAGGCTTTCTCCTTCATCAGGTGAGCGAGTGTGGGATTCCATGGAAGGTTACCGCATTTATAGTCAGAGAACAATACCTGGTGATTACAGATAATCTTTCCAACTGCCCGTTGTCAAGGCAATCAAAGTGTTCAGACAGAGTGATGTTACCTACAGGACCACCAAATATACAAACGGCCAGAACAAAAAAGACAGACAGAGAGAGAGAGAGAAACATCCAAAAGGAAGAGAAAGACAGAGAATGACCCGTTGTGTTAAAAATAGATAACCTTTTTTCGCTGGTGGGGTTACGTGTAGCGTGACATGAACCCAAGATCCCGGTTGAGGCCGTCCTCATGGGTGCGGAACTTGGCTATCAATTTCTGTTCGACGATTTTGCGTTGTCATGTGTCTCGAAGGCCGCCTTGGAGAACGCTTACCCGAAGATCGGTGGCTGAATGTCCTTGACGGCTGAAGTGTTCCCCGACTGGGTTAGGGTACGTCAAAGAGGCCATCCCCTATGGACAGGCCCTGCGAATACACAGGATCTGCTCAGACGAGGAGGAACGCGATGGACACCTACAGACGCTGAAAGACGCCCTCGTAAGAACGGGATATGATGCTCGACTCATCGATCGACAGTTCCGGCGGGCCACAGCGAAAAATCGCATAGACCTCCTCAGAAGACTAACACAGGACGCAACCAACAGAGTACCCTTCGTCGTCCAGTACTTCCCCGGAGGGGAGAAACTACGCCATGTTCTCCGCAGCCTTCAACATGTCATCAATGACGATGAACACCTCGCTAAGGCCATCCCCACACCTCCACTACTCGCCTTCAAACAGCCACCCAACCTCAAACAGACCATCATTCGCAGCAAATTACCCAGCTTTCAGGAGAACAGCGTCCACGACACCACACAACCCTGCCACGGCAACCTCTGCAAGACATGCCAGATCATCGACACAGACACCACCATCACACGAGAGGACACCATCCACCAGGTACATGGTTCTTACTCCTGTGACTTGGCCAACGTTGTCTACCTCATACGTTGCAGGAAACGATGTCCCGGAGCATGGTACATTGGCGAGACCATGCAGACGCTGCGACAACGGATGAACGGACACCACGCAACAATCGTCAGACAGGAGGGTTCCCTCCCAGTCGGGGAACACTTCAGCAGTCAAGGACATTCAGCCACCGATCTTTGGGTAAGCGTTCTCCAAGGCGGCCTTCGAGACACACAACAACGCAAAATCGTCGAACAGAAATTGATAGCCAAGTTCCGCACTCATGAGGACGGCCTCAACCGGGATCTTGGGTTCATGTCACGCTACACGTAACCCCACCAACAAAAAAAAAGTTATCTGTTTTTAACATAACGGGTCATTCTCTGTCTTTCTCTTCCTTTCGGATGTTTCTCTCTCTCTCTCTCTCTGTCTGTCTTTTTTGTTCTGGCCGTTTGTGTATTCGGTGGTCCTGTAGGTAACATCACTCTGTCTGAACACTTTGATTGCCTTGACAACGGGCAGTTGGAAAGATTATCTGTAATCACCAGGTATTGTTCTCTGACTATAAATGCGGTAACCTTCCATAGAATCCCACACTTGCTCACCTGACGAAGGAGAAAGTCTCCGAAAGCTTGTGATTTTCAAATAAAACAGTTGGACTATAACCTGGTGTTGTAAGATTCCTTACATTTGTCAACCCCAGTCCATCACCGGCATCTCCACATCACAGATAAGAGAAGTAAGCGTAGGAGAACATCTAGGCAATAGCGACCATAACATAATAAGGATTAAAATAATGATTGAGAAAGACAAGAGTAAGACAAAGACCAAAGTAATAGATTGGAAAAAAGCTAATTTTGAGGGGATGAGAGTAGAACCAGGGAAGATAAACTGTCAAAAGATTTTGACAGACAAAGAGATAGAACAGCAGTGGGAAACGTTTAAAATGATGATCTAGAGTGTTCAGGAGAAATATAGTCCTCCATAAAGCAAGATCAAACTAGCCAATAATGAAACACCATGGATGAATAAAGAGATAAGGGTAGAATTGAAATAAAAAAGCATATACTAAGTACATAGACAATAAAAGAGAGGACGACAAAAGGGAATACGAATAGGTTAGGAAGGTAGGAAAAAATAATTAAGAAGGCAAAGAGAAACTACAAAATTAAATTATCAAGGAAAATAAAAAGAAATAGCAAAGTATTTTACCAACACATAAATAACAAAAGAAAAATAAGGATAGGGATACTAAGGGATACACACGATAAACTCACAGGTAATGACAGCGAAATGGCAGAAATATTGAACAGTTACTTTGCCTCAGTATTTACCAGGGAGATTAACAAGGTGGGCATGACATTAGAAGAGGAGATCAAAAAAAGGTAAAAGACAGTTAAGATAGAAAGGGGGGAGATAATTGATAAACTAATCAAACCTAAAGGATAAAACCTCTGGTTCGGATGAATTGCATCCGCACATATTAAAAGAAGTTAGGGAAGAGATAGCAGAGGCACTATGACATATATATAAAAATTCATTAGAAAAGGGAATAGTGCCAGAGGACTGGCGGACAGCTAATGTAATTCCTATATTTAAAAAGGGAGATAGAACAAGTCCAGGGAACTATAGACCAATTAGCTTAACGTCAGTGGTAGGAAAGATAATAGAATCTTTACTCAAAGATGTAATAGAAAAACATCTAGAAAACGAAAAAATAATAAAGAATAATCAGCATGGATTTCAGAAGGGAAACCCATGCTTGACCAATGTTATTGAATTCTTTGAAGAAGTATCAGAAAAAGTAGACAAGGGTAATATAGTAGGTGTAATATATTTGGATTTTCAAAAGGCCTTCGATAAGGCACCACATTGTGCATTCATGACTAAGGTCAGGGCATAGGCCAGTTGGGCCGAATGGCCTGTTTCTGTGCTGTGGACTCAATGTAACTCAGTGTAACATGGAGACTCTCCATTCAGATCTCCTGGTACATGAGGACACTCAATACACATGAAGACCCTCAATTCAGATCTCCTTGTGCGCTATCAGTCTGGGATACACATGTAACACACCCCATCGGTATTTTGAACAAACAGTACTCCTCTTAGTTTCCTATTTGCATAGCACCCCCTCTAGCTTCCCATTTAGGCAGACCTTACTGCACACAGTGACGCACTTTATCTGTATTGCATGTACAGGCACTAACCTCTAAATGCTTAAGTGTGAACGTTACATGGTCCATAAGGTAAAGGGTTGGAGGGTTGGCTTTGATAGCTGCTGCGATGATGGGTGAGTTCACGGCATAGCTCTCTCGTGGTGCCGTCCCATTGATTTCCCTCTCCCGAGAGCTATTGGATGGTTTGAGCAGGGAGCCAATGCTATCGTACTGAAGGAAAATGATTGTGACAGTCCCTGATGATACACAAAACATTTTTGCGATAAATATGACTGACAAGTAGGACAAGGAAATTGCACTTTTAATTGATCCTCCAGAGTCGGTGGTTACCTACCATTACAGCTGCCCCTTTCGGTCTTCCGTTGAGAAATGCTTATGTAATTCCCTTCCAAGTTTGCATGAGGATGGGGTTGCTTATCATGGCTTAAATCAAAAGTATATAGTTTAAGGGCTGTGAAAGCATAAAAATATATATTATTAATAAGTCATAAGAATACGAATTGACAGCCCTGTCTTTTCAGACACTTCTAAATATAAACACAGACTGTACACCTGTCAGTAAAATATAACAGAACTAGTAAATAATTTACAGATTGCATGAAGAAAACATTGCTGAATTTAAACAAAAATATTTTTAGCATGCTACTGCTGAAGCTATTGAAATTTATGCGAGTTTCGCATTTCCTAACAGCATAACTGTCAGCTTGGCTCGCTTCCTAACACTCTGATGCCGAAATAATAACATCGCCCACTTCTAGCCCTGCCTCATCCACTCCCTCTCACTGTTGGAACCCACATCAGTAACTTGTCATCTCCAGTCCATCCTTCTCCAATGCTCTCCGCTCCCAACTCCACGCTGCAACTCTTCCACAACCCTGCTGTCTCTCTTACATGATTCCTCTCTGTTTGCCTGCGTTTTTGTGTATCTATTATCCCCGCTCCCCTTTTTCTGAGTGTAGAAAGGTGCCTGTCCGCCTCTTATTTTTCAGGTCCGTGCCCAAAGCCACGGTTCAACATTTGCTGGAGTGGGACATCTCGCAGTGTGCCCCGTTTGTTAGGTTTATCCCTCACCCTCCAGCTTGAAATTTTTTTGCGTCACGGATTGCTGGAGGTGCGAGCTGGTAACGGGGACAACGGGACATCTGGGATCTCGGTGAACGATGGGACCAACAGTCTATCTCCTTAACAAATGAGATTTAGGGATTGAGAAAGAAACAGAAGGAAATAGGGTGAATGTGAGTCAAATTAGATACAGAAAGAGAAATAAAGAGTGGGAAAGATTGGATTCAGAGAGAGAAAAAAGAGACTGAAAGGAAAAGTAAGAAAAACAATGTTAAATGTAAAATTTTAAATTTTAAAATCCTCTAGGAACAATGTATCACCTACAGGAATGAGACTCTACAGTTTCAATTGTTCCCATTCTGGGCCGGAAGTTTGAGTGGCATCGCAGGAACATAAATCTCGTCATTAAATACATCGTTAAGTAGCAGTCCCAATTTTCTGCGGCGAGTTTAATTCGTTTTAATAAGAACATAAGAAATAGGAGCAGGAGTAGGCCAATCGGCCCCTCGAGCCTGCTCCGCCATTTAATAAGATCATGGCTGATCTGATCCTAACCTCAAATCTAAATTCATGTCCAATTTCCTGCCCGCTCCCCGTAACCCCTAATTCCCTTTACTTCTAGCGCAACTGCAGCAATTTCTTGAAGCTCACGGGGAGGTTGAGGGCGAGCTGCCATTTTCGCGAGGTTGACGGCGGAGCGGGGCAAATCGTCCAGCAACTTGTGGTGATGTGCAACCCATGTGGCATCTCTTCCATGCCACAAACTGCTGGGGTTTTTTTTACACACTAGTAACGGCGTGCGCGTTAAACTTGTCCGTTCTCTCCGCAGATGCTGACTGACCTGCTGGGCGTTTCCTGCACTTTGTGTTTTTGTTTCAGATTCCCAGTAACTGTAGTTCTTTTTTTAACTAGCCTCCTATCCAGTTTGTTTACTGGCAGCTCGTATTGCATGGAAATGACTTGAACCATTTTTCTTTATAATTGATTCAAACTATTAGCATAAAATTTGCCTTTTCATTGCAGGTAAGCTTCTATCGACAGAATAGCCTTTGTCTCTAGGTAAGCCTCAATTATGCATTAGTAATCTCACTTGCAAGAACTCTCATTTAACCTACATTACAACATAACTGTTTTTCCAATCAACGAATCCTGCGACTGATTGGATATGTTGGGTACAATAAGGTTTTTATTGCAATCACTTTCAAAATCTGGCCCAAGCTCTCCGGGGGCGGGGGCGGGGGGTGCACGAGGTGGGGGTGGAGGGTGGGAGTTGGGTTAAAATTTCCCAGTGTGCTATTTTTGCTGCAGTGGTCGATGTAATTTCTATTAGTTTCCTGCGTGTTGTTATTTTAACCTGTTTAAACTCCACCCCCCCAAAAACGTGGCTCAGCCCAACCTCAGCGTATCATTTTTTTTCTTCATTTCCCAGCCACTCATCCCGGGGCCTCTCTGGGGATAGATTGGGATGGTCCAAAAATATGTCATGTAGGCCACAAAGGTTAAGTGTGGATGAGAGAGGCCATTCGAGACACTTTCCACCCTTCCTCAGAAATCCCACCATCTCAGCTTCTAACTACCTCTTGGATGGCTCCTCTTGCTGGCCCCACTACCCTCACCCAGAGCCCACCCCAGGTACTTAATTACTCTCTTTGTATGAAGAAATGGCTCCTGACATCAGTCCCGAAGTTGCCTTTTACCAGTTTGCCCCTGTCTCTCCTTATCCTGCAGTTGTAGTCTAAGCTTGAAATAGTGCTCATGATTAACCTTTTCTATTCCATTTAGTCATTTATACCTCTATAAAGTCTCTAGATTATCCAACCTTTCATCACAACTTATCTATCTCACATTCGCCTCATTGCTGTTCTCTGTACTGTGTAAATAATTCCCATATGCTTTGGTGCAGTGAAAACAGTATTAAAAAGTGCATACTGACTACACAGCTTTAGCATGATTGCTTGTGGCTCAGTTAGTAGCATGCTTACCTATCAGTTAGAAGGTTATGGGTTCAAGTCCCATTTCAGAGACTTGACTATAGAATCCAGGTTAATGGAGAACAGCAGTGTTGGAGACGCTGTCTTTTGGATGAGATGTTAAACCGAGGCCCTGTCTGCCCTTTCAGGTGGATGTAAAAAAAATCCCACGGCACTATTTTGAAGAAGAGCGGAGGATATCTCAACCAACATCACTAAAACAGATTATCTGGTGTTGGTGGGACCTTGCTGTGCTTAAATTAGCTGCCATCTTTCCCTACATTACACTTCACAAAGTAATTAATTGGCTGTAAAGCACTTTGGGACATCTTGAGGTCGTGAAAGGCACTATATAAATGCAAGTTCTTCCTTCCTTTCCACAAAAGGACACTGCGATAGATCAAAGCATGCCGGAATTTGAAGGAGATGCTGGGACTGACGTTACGAAAAATATTTTCCTCCAAAAGTAAATAGCAGCAGACTTGAAGCATTCTTTGAAGATAACACGAGGAATAAACATTTCAAAGTGAGCAGCAAGAATTTACCTAAAGTCTTGACGACCCCATGGGGAGTCGTTGGATGCACAGACTCAAGGGCTGTACTCCCGCACTGCTTTGCTTTCAACTCACCAATGTCACTCTCCTTAAACACTAACTCTGTCGTCCTTGTTAGGTGCTGTGAGATGCCGAAAGCTGATTCCTCCATGGTGTGCAGTAGCTTCGTGGCACTCTTTCTCCTTTCATCTTCTGCGATTTCGTACCACGCAGCCATTTCGTGTGGTTTTAAAAGATTGTTCACTGTTTTAACCAGTGCCTAGAGAATGCGTGTGTGTAAATGTGTATATATATAAAAAAAAACAATCAGTTGGATTTCCAACACAGGACATAAAGACTTCAAACTTCATCGTACAATAAAAAAAAATTGTCCGTTTCGAATGACCTACATTGATAGTGACGTTGGTAATTGCTCCTCTATCGGGTATGCTCTCGTTGATTGTACTTAGTGATGGGATTGACCGTGAGAGGACTTCGACATATAAAAGCACGTCAGTGGCTGACAGGGCTCCTGTGGTGTTTCTGGCTATCTGCTCCAGGACCACCCGCGGTTCTTTTATGTTACTAAGCTGTCAACAAATACCAAAACCCAGGTGATTATGCTTGCTGCTCCTCTTTGGAATGAGTGCAATATACACAACATACGTCAAATGTCTCAACCACTGTAATCACTTTTGAACAGCATCTCCGTGAACAAAATATACAGTGCTTTCAAACCCTGTGAGAGAGAAAGAAACTCCACCAGCACGTCTTATTCATAAATCAGTTGTTATTCCAATCAAAGCTGCAAACCCCAGGAATCCATCACTTCTCCACAGGTTATTTCATTCAGTGCAACTGAAACTCCTCTTCCTTCCTCTGTTTTTCACCCCCCCCCCTCTCCTGGAGGTGCTGTTGGCTCCATGAGCGTCAGGTTGGTCCTTGCCTAATGGATATTCTACATGTGAGCCTAGACAGTGATTTCGGACAGGCTATTCGACTGCAGAAAGCATCGCAGCCGAGCCAGACACCCAACATCTGCCCTTTCCAGCAGGGGGTTGCTGGATAATGGTCAGGCAGGAGTGGGAGTCAAGGTCGATTTTACCGCCGCTTGTCCCTGGAAGACTAAAGTACCCCTACTCTGCCTCACCCCACTGACTGAGATCAGCTAACCCAGCGCATATCAGGAATCGAACCAGGGCAGCTTCCTGTTCCGCATCCTCCTAAACCTACGACCTCCATCACCGAGAAGGTCAAAGTCAATGGGAGCACCACAACCTCCAACTTCCCCCTCCAAGTCACACACCATCCCGACTTGGAAATATATCGCCGTTCCTTCATCGTCGCTGGGTCAAAATCCTGCATCTCCCCACCTAGCAGCACTGTGGGAGAACCTTCACCACACGGACTGCAGCGGTTCAAGAAGGCAGCTCACCATCACCTTCTCACGGGCAACGAGGGACGGGCATTAAATGCCGGCCTCGCCAGCGACGCCCACATCCCAAGAATGAATTTTTTAAAAACATGCCTCAGTGAAACCTGCCTTTAAACAACTGAGCCATCGGCAAATCCCCTGAAAATGCTGTATCAAAGTTGATGTGTACGGCTGTCTCAGTCTCAGTTTATTACTAAAATATGAGTTTGTTGCAAAATGACAGTGGTTCGCACTTCAGGTCGCTTGACGCACATGCTTATTACAAAGCACGAAAGACCTTATTTTTTTGCATTGGTTTCTTATCTTATTTGAGATGTGGCATTACCTGATGCAGTGTATCATTAATCCTTCCAGATAGACATTCGTTATTTAAATGGCAGGGCGTCTCTGAAATCTCTGAAAGAGCAGAGCAAAAAAAAAATCATTAACTTCAAACACTGGATGTCCAACACATAGTCAGATTGTATTATCGACTCAACTGTTCCCATCAATGTCATTGTCATTCAGTTTGCCTAATGCCGATTACTTGACAAATAATTATCATATAACTATAACCCCCCCGAATAAATCACCTGTCATATAATGTCCTTGAAAACTGTTTGATTACTCATTCGGAACTCTTACAATGTGAATTTTGTATTTGATTAATCTATTAGAGCAATGCAACTCTGTGGCAATCCGGCCCAGTGGTCAGCCCCTAGAAATACAACCATTTACAGGGAAACCCCGTCATTGGATTGACAACATAGAAATCCTCAGAAGATTTCACCTCAGAAGTGGGGAAGCAGTATTCCAGTGCATTTGTGGGTGTCAGCTGTGGTTCAATGGGTAGCACTCTCACCTCTGAGTCAGCAGGTTGTGGGTTTGAGTCTCTCCTCCAGAGACTTGAACACAAAATCTTGGCTGACACTCCCCAGTGCAGTACCGAGGGAGTGCTGCACTATCGGATGGTGCTGTCTTTCGGATGTGACGTTAAACCAAGGCCTTACCTGTCCTCTCAGGTGGAAGTAAAAGATCCCATGGTGCTATTTTGAAGAAGAGCAGGGGAGTTGTCCCCTGTGTCCTGGCTAATATTTATCCCTCAACCAAAATCATTAAAACAGATTATCTGGTCATTATCACGACTGTAGTATCAATGGGAAAGCAAAACTGCTCTCCACAACACTGCGATTGCACCATTACTCATTCACTTTTTGTCCAGGGGTACACTTTCAGCCAATGTTTTGCTTGTGGTCTAGGTTCAACATACAGCACTGCAGCTACAGCATTCGCTACATTGACATCTCAATTCCAAATGTACCACCCTGTTCAGTTGCTCAGTGGAGACCTGACACAGAAAGAGGGATAGTCTGTATCCACCTGAGAGGGCACACAGAGCCTTTGTTTAATACCTCAACTGAAAGACAGCACCTATTAGACAGTGCAGCACTACCCCCAGTACTACCAGCCTAGATTTTGTGCTCGACTCCCTGGTGTGGGACTTTGAACCTATAACCTTCATGACTCAGAGGCAAGGGTGCTACCCACTGATCCTCGGTTGACACCTTTTGAAAGAGGCCCTTTTAATTCTCACTTCAAATGGCAGCCCCTTTCTTTCCCTCGTTGAAAAGCGGTGAATCCCAGCACTCACAACGTCCCAGCCGAAGGAAGGCCTTGAAGTACAAGGTGCAGCAAACGTGCTAACAGATACTGGTGATGGGGAGGCTGGCGGTGTTATCAGTGCCACTGCTCAGAAGAGTTCATGAGGTCCCCCTGGCACTGGGAAGGAGATACGGAGCTTCTCGATTGACCAATGCCATTGGCAAAGCTGGGTGTTGGCACTGCTTGTATTTGTCGAAAACAGAGGGCATAAATTTAGGTTCATTACCAGAAGAATGAAGGGAGAGGTTAAGAGAGTTATTTTCTTTTTATGTAAAGGGTTGTTAGGACATGGAATGCCCTACCAGAAACAGCAGTGGCAGCAGAATCCACGATAGCTTTTAAAAGAGAAGTGAATAAATACTTGGGAAAGAAAAAATTTAAAAGGGTTTTGGGGAAAGGGTAGGAAAATGGGATTAAGTGGATAGCTCCTTGAGAGCTGGCACAAGCATGATGGGCCAAGTGATCTCCTTCTGTCCTGTAAAGTTCTAAAGGGTAAAAATTAGACCTCATTGTGTCTGATTTATAGGCATAAAACAGGCGCAAAGGGGGCCCATTTTGGGGACCAAGATCCGGTGCTCAATATAGGCCTGAAAGATATCCAACCTGATATTGGGTCGGGCTATTTTTCAGGCGTCCGTGGCAGCCACCTACAACAGGTGTATGTAAATGAGGAGCCGAGCGCCTGTTTTAGGCCTCCTTTGTGAACGTGGATACAGATGAACAGAGCAGGTGCTGGGCCTGCTCTCCTCGGGGTTCTTCAGCGATTGCTGTGGCCTTAGCAGCAGCAGCAGCCGACAAAAGGTGAGATTTTCTTTTCAAAAACATTTCAAAATTTGTTCCCACAGAGCCAGGAGGTGCGGGCGTGCTTCCCCGACCCGATCGGCCTCCCCTTTTGTTGGCACTCACGCATCCCCCACCCCAAGACTTACCTGTGGGATGCTGACGGCGTGGCCCAGCAGCTTCGACTGTCATCTTCTTAAAATGGCCTTTGGAGGCGTGACAGGTGCCCGGCAGCTCGCCCGAATAATATTAATGAAGGACCCAAGCACCAGTTTTGGGCTGGCCTCGGGCCTCCAGGTCGTGGCGCGTTTTCAGGCACGGCGGCCATTTCAGGCCTGAAAACGGGCCGAAAGTAATTTTCAGCTCAATGATTCTATTCAGCTCCACACACAGCGATTACTTTGAGGTGCAGCGACCGGCATTCTGCACTCGCAGCGAGATCCCGACAAACAGCGAGAAGGTGAGGGATGACCAGTTAAATCTAGTCGTCTGCTAGTACTGGCTGAGGGAGAAATGTTGTCCCAGGACGCTGGGGGATCTCCCCACTCTTCCAATAATGCCACGGGATCTTTAAAATCCACCTGAACAGAGCCTCCGTTTAATAACCTTAGCGAGGACGGGGCCTCTGACATTGCAGCACTCCGCCCCTCCGTAAGGCACTGGAGAACCAGCTTCGATCCTGTGCTCAGGTCCTTGGATTGGGGCTCCCCCCCATCCCCTCCTCTCCCTCCTCCGACTCCAAGACAAGAGTGCCGAATTAGCTCTGAAAAGTTTGATAACAAGTTCACACAGATTCTAGATTAATTTTTTTTAGTCTAAAGATTATTTTTTTTTATCAACTGTAATAACAGACCATCACAGATGATGTGGGTGGAATTGGGCTCCAGTTTGAAAGTTGAAATCCCTGAAGATATTTGAAATCCACTAATACTGGAGCAATAAAATCCTCCAATTGTGTTCTGGCAGTGAGCATGGGCACCACAGCCCCCAGCAGAATCTCCACTACATTCATCAATGTCTATAAAATTCATACAGTATACAGCAAACAACATTAATTTTTTTTTAAAGCATGGCTAAGGTTTCATCATATCCAACTTACTTTCTACCACCTCCCAAACAGCGAAAATCAATTATTCCCTTCACATTTCCAAAATGGAGTTTCGCAGGTTTCTACATCATTTCAAAGACTGGAAATGTCAGAGTTCATTAGGATAATTGTTACTTCAGCATTCAGTGCAGTGGAACCTTCATCATCCAGGGTATGGGAGGGGGACCCCCTCCCTTCCCTTTCCCTCCCCGATGGATAACGGAAGCTGGCAGATAACTGAGAGTCTCCAAGTTTTGATCTTACATTTATTGGAAAGCATAACACTGGGCGTGAGAACAAGGACAAGTACAACATAGGGACAAAAGTAGGCCATTCAGCCCCTCGAGCCTGCTCCGCCATTCAACGGGCAATAGCGAATCGATAGCCCGTTTTACACCCCGCTCGTTTTATCATACATTGAAGTCGATTCACTATTGCCCGTCTTGCGCTATCGCCGAAGGCTCAATTCATCCCTTGTGTATGCACAGCATTTGTGAGGACTTTATTCCTCCAGTCCGACGTGAGTAGGGTAGAATGGCTCCCCTGAAATGATGTGAGATTCTTCAGGATTAGTAACATAGTAACATTAGGAACAGGAGTCGGCCATTCAGCCCCTTGGGCCTGCTCCGTCATTCAATTAGATCATGGCTGATCTGTATCTCCATTTACCCGCCTTAGCTCCCTTGATACCCTTACCTAACAAAAATCTATCAAGCTTGGTCTTGAAAGCTCCAAATGTCCCAGCATCCGCAGTCTTTTGGGAAAGAGAAATCCAGATTTCTACAACCTTCGAAATAATTCACGTAAACTAATCTTTCTTGGGCTGTGAGGTTGGGTTATGCCGGACACTGGCGACTGCTGTTATGTAGGCTGCCCACAGCTGTCCACCCTCACCACACAAACGGCCATAAATGACCACTCAACCTCCCCTTTGGTGGTGTTGGTCGGGGAACAATGTTGCCCAGGTCACCAGGAGAAACTCCGTACTATACTTTGAATAGTGCTCGGGGAATCTTTAATGTCCACCTAAAACCACCAGGTACACAGGGCCTCAGTTTAACAGAACTTCACCTCTATCAGTGTGACGCTCCTAACACTAGACTGTCAAATCTAGACTGTGAGCTCAAACCAGATAGAATCACAGAATTCTACAGCGCAGAAGGACATTCGGCCCATTGTGCTTGTGCCGGCTCCTTGAAAGAGCTATCCAATTAGCCCCACACCCCTTGCACTTTCCCCATAGTCCTGCAAATTTTTCCTTTGCAAGTATTTATCTTATTCCTTTTTGTAAGTTACTATTGAATCTACTTCCACCACCCTTTCCGGCAGTGCATTCCAGATCATAACAACTCGCTGTGCAATAAAATGTCTCCTTCTCTCCCCCCTGGCTCTTTTGTCAATTACCTTAAATCTGTATCCTCTGGTTACCGACCCTTCTTCCAATGGAAACAGTTTCCCCATGGGTTTGAACTTGAAACCTTCTCGGCCACAGCTGAGAGATTTTTAAAAAATTAATTCTCGGGATATGGGCGTCGCTGGCAAGGCCGGCATTTATTGCCCATCTCTAGTTGCCCTTGAGAAGGTGGCGGTGAGCCGCCTTCTTGAACTGTTGCAGTGTATGGTGAAGGTGCTAGCGTCTCGCCAGTACTGGTATCAGGGGGAGGGCTGAGCCCCTTCACGGGAGTGACTGAAACAAAGAGGGAAAGTCAAGTGTACAGATATGCTAACTATGATTACAAAATGGCAGCCAATGGGTTTTGACAACCTTTGACCGGACTGTGATTAAACCCATTAGCTGCCTTTTTATAAGTGTAGTCAGAACGTTTACACTCTCAAAATTCACCTGTTGCTCTCCACCCTTTAATCTTTGTTTTCATTAATCCTACGGAGGGCCTCTCCTCTCTGCTATTCTAATACTGGTGAAGAATCCACACCCAAAGATTGAACACATTGGGGTTCTTTTCTCTAGAAAAGAGAAGACTGAGAGGTGACCTGATAGAGGTCGTTAAAATTATGAAGGGGTTCGATAGGTGTGGAGAAAATGTTTCCACTTGTGGGGGCACCCAAAACTAGGGGTCGTAAATGTAAGATAGTCACGAATAAATCCAATAGGGAATTCAGGAGAAGCCTCTTTACCCAGAGAGTGGTGAGAATGTGGAACTCGCTACCACATGGAGTGGTTGAGGCGACTAGCATAGATGCATTTAAGGGGAAGCTAGACAAGTGCATGAGGGAGAAAGGAATAGAAGGATATGCTGGTAGGGTGAGATGAAGTAGGGGTGGGAGGAGGCTCATATGCAGCATAAACACCGGCATAGACCAGTTGGGCCGAATGGCCTGTTTGAGTGCTATAAATACTATGTAGCTCGATATAAAATGCCTCTTACAGATCCGCTGTGAGCTGCCAGCGTTTCTGATCTTCATTTCAAATTTCCAAAATTGACAATTTAAAAAAAAGTCAGTACTTTTGAATTCAGCCGCGATCTATGCGTTCGAGCATGTGGTTGTTCATACCTTGGCAGGTGGTGCCATCATTTGGGGTAAATTCCTTCTTTTGTTCTGACGACTGGTAACCTTTGACGCACGTGCAGTAGTAACTCCCGTGGGTGTTGGTGCAGGTTGCATTCTGTCCACACGTTAATGTTGCATTTTGGCACTCATCATCATCTGCAATAGAAAAGTTATCTGTCATTAAAGTCATCAAGAAGAAGAAAGGAAGAGTTGCATTTCTATAGCACCTTGCACAACCTCAGGACATCCCAAAGCGCTTTACAGCCAATGAAGTACTTTTGAAGTGTAGTCACTGTTGTGATGTAGGAAACACGGGAGCTAATTTACACACAGAAAGCTCCCACAAACAGCAATGAGCAGATAATCTGATTTTAGTGATGTTGGTTGACAGATAAATATTGACCAGGATACCAGGAAGAACTCTTCCATTCTTCTTCAAAATAGTGCCACGGGATCTTTTACATCCAACTGAGAGGGCAGACAGGGGCCTTAGTTTAACATCTCATCCAAAAGACAGCACCTCCGAATGTGTAGTACTTCTGCAGTACTGTACTAGAGTGACACTCTTGACTTTTGTGATTAAGTCTCATGGAGTGGGACCTGAACACACAACCTTCTGACTCAGATGACAATAGTGCTACCCACTGAGCCACAGCTGACAACCTAATAACTGGGACTGTATTATAAGGCCCACAACTCTGGGACTGTATAACAACAACACCTTGCATTTATAGAGCAGCTTTAATGTAGTAAAACATCCCAAGGCGCTTAATGTACTACCAGGCTCGTTGTGCTGGGACTATATTATCAGGCTCACTTTCGGATGAGACGTTAAACCGAGGCCCCATCTGCCCTCTGAGGTGGACGTAAAAGATCCCATGGTTCTATTTTGAAGAAGAGCAGGGGAGCTCTCCCGATGCCCTGGTCAATATTTATCCCTCAACCAACATCACTAAAACAGATTATCTGATCATTTACCTCATTGCTGTTTGTGGGAACTTGCTGTGCACAAATTGGTTGCTGTTTCCCCCTAGATTTACAACAGTGCTTCAAAAGTACTTAATTGGCTTTAGAGCACTTTGGGATGTCCTGAGGTCATGAAAGGTGCTACATAAAAGCAAGTTCTTTCTTCTTTATAGTCTTACAAACTAGGTTCCTTTGAATCTAGGGGATCGACATGGGGACTCCAGGTGGTCAGCAGGTTTCTGGCTGTTTGAGGCCGAACATATTACAAGCTGCGAGAACAGTGCCACGAGAACTATAAATTCAATATTTTTTTTGTATTTGTTGACATATTATTTATGTTGCTGAAGACTAATAAAATTGTTATCTAAAATGATAGTCTATTATCCTTTGGGTGGCTGACCCTGTCTTTTGGAAATTGGGATTGGAAGATCTGCCAGTATGTCGATATTAGTCAGGGTATCCTGGGAATGTGTCGATATTAGTCAGGGTATCCTGGGAATGTGTCGATATTAGTCAGGGTATCCTGGGAATGTGTCGATATTAGTCAGGGTATCCTGGGAATGTGTTGCTATTAGTCAGGGTTCTCTGGGAATGTGTTGATATTAGTCAGGGTTCTCTGGGAATGTGTTGATATTAGTCAGGGTATCCTGGGAATGTGTCAGTATTAGTCAGGGTATCCTGGGAATGTGTCGATATTAGTCAGGGTATCCTGGGAATGTGTCGATATAAGTCAGGGTATCCTGGGAATGTGTCGATATTAGTCAGGGTATCCTGGGAATGTGTCGATATTAGTCAGGGTATCCTGGGAATGTGTCGATATTAGTCAGGGTATCCTGGGAATGTGTCGATATAAGTCAGGGTATCCTGGGAATGTGTCGATATTAGTCAGGGTATCCTGGGAATGTGTCGATATTAGTCAGGGTATCCTGGGAATGTGTTGATATTAGTCAGGGTATCCTGGGAATGTGTTGCTATTAGTCAGGGTATCCTGGGAATGTGTCAATACAAGTCAGGGTTCTCTGGGAATGTGTCAGTATTAGTCAGGGTTCTCTGGGAATGTCTCAGTATTAGTCAGGGTATCCTGGGAATGTGTCGATATTAGTCAGGGTATCCTGGGAATGTGTGGATATTAGTCAGGGTATCCTGGGAATGTGTCGATATTAGTCAGGGTATCCTGGGAATGTGTCGATATTAGTCAGGGTATCCTGGGAATGTGTCGATATTAGTCAGGGTATCCTGGGAATGTGTCGATATTAGTCAGGGTATCCTGGGAATGTGTCGATATTAGTCAGGGTATCCTGGGAATGTGTCGATATTAGTCAGGGTATCCTGGGAATGTGTTGATATTAGTCAGGGTATCCTGGGAATGTGTTGATATTAGTCAGGGTATGCTGGGAATGTGTCGATATTAGTCAGGGTTCTCTGGGAGTATCTCGATATTAGTCAGGGGTCCCTGGGAATGTGTTATTATCAGCAGGGGGTCCCTGGGTGTGTCCCATTATTAGCAGATAATAATGAGTGTTATTATCAACACCCAGGAGAGTGTTGATATTGGTATGGGAATTCTGGGATTGTCTCAATATGACCGGGGGGGCCTGGGAGTCCGCCAATATTAGCAGGGGATCCTTGTGATTGCAGTTCTATATGCAGGGGGGTGTAGCAGTGCATCAGTTTTCACTGAGGTACCAGTGCAGAAAGGTCTAAACACCACCGATAACATCATCCTCAAGATATAATAGTGTTTAAGTGAGGCAATTTCTTTGCATTGCTAGACGATAGGGGATGGGCAGTAAATGCGGCCTTGCCAGCATTCCGCGAACAAATAATAAAAAAAAACAATTGGTTTCATTTTTCTGACTTCCTCCCTTGTGTGACAATGCACAAATTGAACAGCATTCAATGGGATATCCTCAATTTCCCCTGCTGGGACGCAGAAGTTAACTTACCCGACAATGAAAATCCAGCTCCTCCCCCTCCCTCCCCTCACCCAATCCATCCTTTGTCATTTTAGCCGTGCGAAGGACAGGTTATTAAGAAGAAAGAAAGATGATAACTCGGTGAGATGGTACCGATGTCAACTTCCTCAGACTTAACATCGTAACATGACAACCAAAGAGCAATGGAGACATCAAATAAAATCCTTTATATGTACAAGCCAAAAATAGGTGAACTTCAAATTCAATTTCAAATACTCAGGTGCTAAGGAAATGGGTGGCCAAGTGAGTTAAAACCCCATTTCTGAAGGACTGTCCTTTCTCCCCGGAGAACTGGGTTTCAGGCCTGTCCGAGAATTGTGGATAAATCTCTCTTAAGACTTTAGAAAATCTGAACTGAAATGATTTCTGGCAGCCATATATTGTTCCTCAGTGCACATGAGAGCAGAGTATAAAATCCACCACCAAAGTGACCGAGTTCCTCTGAAAGGCGATAGTGATGTGAAGAACAGAAACATCATGGAGGTGAAATTGGCCTTTGATGGTAGCGCAAAACAGGCCGTCCGTTTTACACTCCGCACAGTATTCTATTGCATCGAAGACATAGGAACAGGAGTAGGCCATTCAGCCCCTCGAGCCTGTACTGCCATTCAATTAAATCATGGCTGATCTGTACCTTAACTCCAGTTACCCGCCTTGGTACCATATCCCTTAATACCCTTTGCCTAACAAAAATCTATCAATCTCAGTTTTGAATTTTTCAATTGACAGCCCAGTCTCAACAGCATTTTGGAGGAGAGAGTTCCAGATTTCCACTCCCCTTTGTGTGAAGAAGTGTTTCCTGACATCACCCCTGAATGGCCTAGCTCTAATTTTAAGGTTATGCCCCCTTGTTCTGGACTCCCCTAACAGAGGAAATAGTTTCTCTCTATCCACCCTATCAACTCCTTTAATCATCTTAAACACCTCAATTAGATCACCCTTTAATCTTCTATACTTGAGGGAACATAGGAACATAGGAACAGGAGTAGGCCATTCAGCCCCTCGTGCCTGATCCGCCATTTGATAAGATCATGGCTGATCTGTGATCTAACTCCATATGCCTGCCTTTGGCCCATATCACTTAATACCTTTGGTTGCCAAAAAGCTATCTATCTCAGATTTAAATTTAGCAATTGAGCTAATATCAATTGCCGTTTGCGGAAGAGAGTTCCAAACTTCTACCACCCTTTGTGTGTAGAAATGTTTTCTAATCTCGCTCCTGAAAGGTGTGGCTCTAATTTTTAGACTGTGCCCTCTACTCCTAGAATACAATCCTAGTCTATGCAACCTGTCCTCATAATTTAACCCTTTTAGCCCCGGTATCAATCTGGTGCATCTGCGCTGCACCCCCTCCAAGGCCAATGTATCCTTAAGTCGAATTGCTATCACCCGTACCTTTGTGAGCACTTTGCTCGAGTCCATCATGAGCAGGGTGGACAGGTTCCCCTGAAATGGTGCGGGATTCTTCAGGAATCTGAAGTAACTTCATTGAGGTACATTCAATATTAGATGGTCGAGATAGGTGGGCAAGCCCAGATTATTACTTAACTCGAAATAAAACCTGGGACCTCCTTGTCTGTACGGCTCAGTTGCTTGCTGATCTTACCAGCTGAACGGCGGGGGAGTCTGTTCGATTCCTTATCCGTCCTTTCACTTCAGAAAAACTGCACTATCATAGAATCATAGAATGATACAGCACAGAAGGAGGCCATTCGGCCCATCTTGCCTGGGCCGGATCTTTGAAAGAGCGATCTAATTAGTCCCACTCCCTGCTCTTTCCCCATAGCCATGCAACTTTTTTCTTTTCCAGCATATAGAATACTTACTGGGTTAATCCAAAATATCTTACTGTTGGTTCAATTTTCCCCAATGTTAATCCTCAGGAATAAAATTAAATAACTTCAAAGCAGATTGTATCGCGGCTGCAATTTTACAGAGAATTTATTTTAAGTGAAAAGTTTCAGAGAATAATATTTCTGAAGTACTGTAAATGTAGTTATTATATTTAGTGATAACACTAGTAAAACATAATATTAAGGGAATCTTTCTCGAACAAGTCATACTACAGGCTACCACAGTTCCTCAGCTGTAAGGCTGATCTTCTGGCAGCTGCCCTCTTACCAATGACCAACATTGTTCTCACCCCTGTCCTCATTAACCTACATTGGCTTCTGGTCCAGCATCGGCTCGAATTTAAAATGTTCATCCTTGTGTTCAAATCCTTCCATGGCCTCGCTGCTCCCTATCTCAGTAACCTCCTCCAGCCCTACAACCCTCCGAGATCTCTGTGTTCCTTCAATTCTAGCACCGTGCGCATCCCCGATTTTCATTGCTCCACCATTAGTGGCTGTGCCTTCAGCTGTCTAAGTCCTAAGCTCTATAATTCCCTCTCTAAATCTCTCCGCCTCTCCATCTCTCTCTCCCCTTCTTTCGGATGCTCCTTAAAACCTACCTCTTTGAACAAGCTTTTGGTTACCTATCCTAACATCTTCTATGTGGCTCGGTATCAAATTAAGTCTGATAATTGCTCCTGTGAAGAGCCTTGGGATGTTTTACTATGTTAAATGCGCTATATAAATGCAAGTTGTTGTTGTTGGAGGTACTTGAGATACCTGAGATTGTCAACAGAAAATCTTTCGAGATTGTGGTTGATTATGTGTCAAGCTTTACTTGGTGTTCATTCTTTTTTCTTTGCTGGCTTTCTCCCCTCCCCTCATCGTGTCTTGAAAGCAATTGAGTCCTTACTGGGGAACGGTTCCATGGACGCTGGGACCAAAGTGACAATTCACATATGAACCTCACTAGTGAGTGTTGGCAGGTTATTTGATCTTTGGGGCCATCACACTTGAGCCCAATCCTATCCTCCGCATGTGCAGTTTTTTTTTTATTCGTTCATGGGATGTGGGCCTCGCTGGCGAGGCCAGCTGGATAGCAATCAAAAGTGGGAACCATGGTCTATTTATCACCTCCCTAACCCAAAGACACTGGAGGTAATTGAAAAGAACGAAAAAAGAAAGTAAGACTTGCATTTATATGACACCTTTCACAACCTCAGGACGTCCAAAAGCATTTTACAGCCAATGAAGTACTTTTGAAGTGTAGTCACTGTTGTAATGTAGGGAAACGCGGCAGCCAATTTGCACACAACAAGGTCCCACAAACAGGAATCTGATAATGACCGGATATTCTGTTTTTTTTTAAAGGTGTTGGTTGAGGGATAAATATTGGCCAGGACACGTGGGAGAACTCCTCTGCTCTTCTTTGAAATAGTGCCATGGGATCTTTTATGTCCACCTGAAAGGGCAGGCAGGGGTTCGGTTTAACATCTCTCCCTCAGTACTGCACTGAAGCGTGAGCCCGGATTAAGTGCTCAAGTCTTTGGAGTAGGGCTTGTACCCATGACCTTCTGACTCAGAGGTGAGAGTGCTACCCAAGGCTGACGCCTTGTAGATCTCTTGCTGCCGACCTGGCTGAGCTCAGCCAATTTAACATAGACCGTAGATGGAACCTGGGGGCCCTCCTACTCTGTAAGGCTCAGTACTCATTAGATAACCTTACTGAGCCACTAGGGAATGTTGACTTTGCACTGATGTATTGCTCTCCTAAAAGGAACACACAAAATGGATGTCAAGTCCTTGGAGAGGGTGCAGAGGAGATTTTCTAAAATGTTACCAGGGATGTGTATCTTTCCAAAAAGGACATACCAAATGTCCTTCTCTGGGACAGCAGCAGTTATTACTAGGGACAAACAAGCCAATGAATATCTATTCAGATTCTTTTAGCATGCCTTTATGACTTTGGCTAGAAATAGCACACAAAGGAGATGTTCCTGTATTGTTTAAGGTGCTACTAACAAGTAGCGACCTGAGACGAAATCTACCCCTCTGTTGTTCAGAGTTTTGGAATCTGAATTCTTTTTTCAAAAATATAGAAATGGCAACTGAAGAGATCCTTCCTGGGAGTTGCAGTCCCAGATACACAACCCTTAGAGGCAAAAGATGGGAGGTTGGAAAACAATTCTCTACACGGAGGGGGATAGAAGGTGGAACTCTCTGCCACAAACCATTGCCCAAGCAGAATCCGTGAACTCTCTTAAATGGAAATGAAATGGTCGCTTGAAAAAGAGGAATTATGGAGAGGAAGCAGGAGAGTAGGATTAGACTAGGTAGCTCACGTGGAGAAAAGCACCAGCAGAGATTTGATGGGCCGAAAGGCCTGCTTCTGTGCCGGAGCAGTTTACGGCTAGGAATTTCCTTGGAGCTGCTTCCCTTCCGCTGCCAGAAGTGTGGTGGAAACCCTGTTTATGCGTGTCAAATGGGGTTTCTGCCAAAACTTCCACCCAAGTTGCGGCAGTGGAGCAGGAGGAGCTGCAAGGGAATTCTCGGTGGAAGTCGGATTGCTTTGTCTTCCTGAGGCCTGTTGTTCTCAGGCAGGTCCTGGGGCCGGTTAGAGGTCAAAAGACACCAGTGTGAAATGATTGACTTTCCATCACTTTTGTTAATACTCTTTTTTTTAAACGTGAGATGCAGAAATTTGCATGTGTGACATTGTTTTTTTTATTCGTTCATGGGATGTGGGCGTCGCTGGCGAGGCCGGCATTTATTGCCCATCCCTAATTGCCCTTGAGACACATGAAGTGTGACATACTTGCCTTAAAACTTTTAGATGCACAGACTCCCCGACTGGACAAGTGAGAAAGAAAGAAAGACTTGCATTTATAAAACACTTTTCAAGACCTC
Source organism: Heptranchias perlo (assembly GCF_035084215.1). Classification (NCBI taxonomy): domain Eukaryota; kingdom Metazoa; phylum Chordata; class Chondrichthyes; order Hexanchiformes; family Hexanchidae; genus Heptranchias; species Heptranchias perlo. Next base: position 11,682,408 of record NC_090333.1, on the reverse strand, counting down.
AGGATGCCCCAAAGCGCTTTACAGCCAATGAAGTACTTTTGTAAAGTGCAGTCATTGTTGTAACATAGAAAACGTTGCAGTAAGTCCCACAACAGCAATATGGTAATGACAAGGAAATGTGTTGGTTGAGGGATAAATATTGGCAGGGACACTAGGGAGAACTCCCCAGCTCTTCTTCAAAAAAGTGCCATGGGATCACTTACGTCCACCTGAGAGGGCAGACGGGGCCTCGGTTTAATGTCACATCCAAAAGTCGGCACCTCTGACAGCGTAGCACACCCCCAGTACTGCACTGGAGTATCAGTCTAGATTATATGCTCAAATCCCTGGAGTGGGACTCTTTCGCCCTTCAGCATGAAATAACCGCCTCAGTGGAAGACTTACAGGAAAATCAAGCAGAAAGTATCATACGTCTTTAACGCATGCCCATGTGGGCAGAGAATTATGGATATGGACTCATGCTTTCGCAATCTCCAGTGGGCGAGGTTGCATGCTGGCAGCTCGCATTTGAAAGGTTACCCCTTACAGTGCTGCTGCACCAATAAGGTTGCTTTGTCATGTTAATGTTAGATGCACTCATCCGAATCATCATCAGAGCAAAGTGCGCAACAAAGCAAAGAGGAAACGGAGCAGAACCCTGGCAGACAACACAATGCTAGATACAGGGAGCAAGAGGCTAATCTACTAAAAGATGAAAGTTCACACAGCGCAGGTCAACTTGCTGGAACCATCACAAATACACCCTCCAAACAGCGAGGAAGAGGAGTTGGAAGACGATCGTCTCAAAGTGAAGACTCCACCCAGGGGTCAAAAGAGGAGCTCAGGTTGGTTGTCGGGTACTTTGTCAATAACATCCAGGAGATGACAATGAAAGGCTTGCTGCCAGGTCAAAGGTTCTGAAGGACAGTGGGAGTGAACCAGCTCCCCACTTCCTACCAGTGCGGCCCCATTGCTTCTGCACCACCTTCATTTCCCTGACACAGTGCCATGCGGGGACGCAGGAAATGTCAAAGGGCAGCAAACAAGGAGGTGTTCGGTCATCGAACACATTACCCATATTTTAATTGGAGTGTTTGCAATTGTCGGTAAAATAATAGTTCAATCAAATCTGACTAATTTGATTGAATTTTTTGAGGGGGTGACTAGGCGTGTGGATGAGGGTAACGCAGTGGATGTGGTATACATGGATTTCAGTAAGGCCTTCGATAAAGTCCCGCACAGGAGACTGGTCAAGAAGGTACGAGCCCATGGAATCCAGGGTGCCTTGGCACTTTGGATACAAAACTGGCTTAGTGGCAGAAGGCAGAGGGTGATGGTCGAAGGTTGTTTTTGTGACTGGAAGCCTGTGGCCAGTGGGGTACCACAGGGATCGGTGCTGGGTCCCTTGCTGTTTGTGGTCTACATTAATGACTTGGATATGAATGTAAAAGGTATGATCAGTAAGTTCGCTGATGATACAAAAATTGGTAGGGTGGTAAATAGCGAGGAGGATAGCCTCAGTCTGCAGGACGATATAGATGGGTTGGTCAGATGGGCGGAACAGTGGCAAATGGAATTTAACCCGGAAAAGTGCGAGGTGATGCACTTTGGAGGGACTAACAAGGCAAGGGAATACACAATGAATGGGAGGACCCTAGGCAAGACAGAGGGTCAGAGGGATCTTGGTGTGCAAGTTCACAGATCCCTGAAGGCGGCGGAACAGGTAGATAAGGTGGTAAAGAAGGCATATGGGATACTTGCCTTTATTAGCCGAGGCATAGAATATAAGAGCAAGGAGGTTATGATGGAGCTGTATAAAACACTGGTTAGGCCACAGCTGGAGTACTGTGTGCAGTTCTGGTCGCCACACTACAGGAAGGATGTGATCGCTTTGGAGAGGGTGCAGAGGAGATTCACCAGGATGTTACCAGGGCTGGAGCGCTTCAGCTATGAAGAGAGACTGGGAAGATTGGGTTTGTTTTCCTTGGAGCAGAGGAGGCTGAGGGGGGACATGATTGAGGTGTACAAAATTATGAGGGGCACAGATAGGATGGATACTAAGGAGCTTTTTCCCTTCGTTGAGGGTTCTATAACAAGGGGACATAGATTCAAGGTAAAAGGCGGGAGGTTTAGAGGGGATTTGAGAAAGAACTTTTTCACCCAGAGGGTGGTTGGAGTCTGGAACTCACTGCCTGAAAGGGTTGTAGAGGCAGGAACCCTCACAACATTCAAGAAGCATTTGGATGAGCACTTGAAATGCCATAGCATACAAGGCTACGGACCAAATGCTGGAATATGGGATTAGAGTAGACAGGGCTGATGGCCGGCGCGGACACGATGGGCCGAAGGGCCTCTATCCGTGCTGTATAACTCTATGACTCTATGACTCTATATACGCCATGCGTAACAATCTGCTGTGTATATCCACACAAATTAATCATTTAGATAGGGTTAGACGAAGAGGAGTGGGAGGAGGCATACACCAGGTGGGTTGAATAGCCTGTTTCTGTGCTGTAGACTTATGTAATTCTGTGTAAATAAAATACATACTTTGTCCAATACAATTAGCCACATTCAACACATGGAAGTCTATTCAAAGCAGCGGGACAATCAACAATCAGCCAACACCAAAGTACACATCAAACAAATGCAATCAGAATATATCAGACATCAGGAGAAGCCTAACAAGTAAACATGGACATGCCCTGCAAGAAGCAAATTGTTTTCCTCTGCCAGTTTTCTCTGCAGCTGTAGACTGATGCTGGGGTATAGCTCCATTGGCATTGGTTACCCTCTGGTACCTTACAGAGGAGGCTATTATTCAAGTGTAAGCCTTGTCAGGGAGCATGAGCAGACTATTCAATCATGGGACTTTAGAGTCAAACCTGGTCCTTTCCTTACTCAACAATCAACACTTCTACATTTAGGGCTTCTTGGCTAACAATAAGAACTGAGAACTTAACACAGTTTTCCTCTCCAAAACCAGGCCTGAGATGCTTGGTATAATTATGGTGCCCTGACCACTACTCTGCCTGAGATGAGGTAACTCAGCACAGACCAGGGATTGAACCCAGGATGATGTGGATAAATATGAAGTTATCCACTTTGGAAGGAAAAACAGAAAGGTAGAGTATTATTTAAATGGTGATAGATTGGGCAATGTTGATGTACAAAGGGACCTGGGTGTCCTTGTACACCAGTCACTGAAAGCAAACATGCAGGTGCAGCAAGCAGTTAGGAAGGCAATTGGTATGTTGGCCTTCATTGCAAGAGTACAGGAGCAAGGATGGCTTACTGCAGTTATACAGGGCCCTGGTGAGACCACAGCTGGAGTATTGTGTGCAGTTTTGGTCTCCTTACCTAAGAAAGGATATACTTGCCATAGAGGGAGTGCAGCAAAGGTTCACCAGACTGATTCCCGGGATGGCAGGACTGTTGTATGAGGAGAGATTGGGTCGACTCGGCCTGTATTCACTCGAGTTTAGAAGAATGAGAGAGGATCTCATTGAAAGGTATAAAATTCTGACAGGGCTAGACAGACTGGATGCATGGAGGATGTTTCCCCTGGCTGGGGGGGTCCAGAACGAGGGGTCACAGTCTCAGGATACGGGGTAGGACATTTAGGACTGAGATGAGGAGAAATTTTTTCACTCAGAGGGTGGTGAACCTGTGGAATTCTCTACCACAGAAGGCTGTGGAGGCCAAGTCACTGAATATATCTAAGAAGGAGCTGGATAGATTTCTAGACACAAAAGGCATCAAGGGGTATGGGGAGAGAGCGGGAATATGGTATTGAGATAGAGGATCAGCCATGATCATATTGAATGGCGGAGCAGGCTCAACGGGCCGAATGGTCTACTCCTGCTCCTATTTTCTATGTTTTTATGATTCCTAGTCTGCACAACTTCGCTACTCACTGGATTCACTGAGATACGAGAAGCAAAGTTAATCATCTTCTTCGTGTGTATCCGTTAACGAATAGAGGCACATCATGACTACAATGTTCTCTCACCAAGGATATTAGGGGAGAACATAACAATGAACCTACTTAGCTGACTGGCAAGAGGACGAAGGTACAATCCCAGGAAACTGGCCTGCTCCTCAACTGAGAAAGAAGATGATAATGGGAATAAACTGGGAGAGGAGGGTAAATCAAGTTCTTCCTCTAGGAGAAAAATCCAAGACCAAAGGAGAACTTATGACTAGATAGGATGGTCATGATAGTGTATCATGCTGACATTACATTCATAATAGTGCACAGCCTGACTACTCTATAGTATTATTCTTATCTTTACAAACAGCATGGACTGGTGCCCCTGGTTTCCTTGGTATTCACAGCACTGCCCATTAATCCTATTATTTTTTTTGTATTCATTCTCGGGATATGGGCTTCGCTAGCTAGGCTGGCATTTATTGCCCATCCCGAGTTGCCTTTGAGAAGGTGGCAGTGAGCCTTCTTCCTAATGCCTAATGGTCACGATCAGAGCAGGATTTGAGCCTAAGGGAACATCTCCCGCGTCTTCAAGGCTCTGTTCTGCTTCCCTGTCAAAAACCGCAGTCTGAAGTTATCTTTCAGCACTTTACTGTGCCTAAGTGCTGTTCATCCAGCTTCAAAGAGTCTGTTGTGCATTGAAGAGCAGCCTTTTAGCCGGTGCTGTTTGCTTCAGGCGTTTGTTCAAAAAGAAATAAAGGCAATCTTCAATTCCTTTAAAATATATTTAGGACTTGCAGTGGCAGCTTAGCTGAATCCAAGTGGAAAGCGCAAAGCAGCGTAAACATGAAGGACCAGCTGTCCGTGTTGTCAGGGTGGGGCTGTCAGACCAGGTATCCACCTGGTTTCTGAACACTCTTATACTGGCAGCTCACCGCCAAACGTTCGCACCGAAAGCTTCTTTACCCAGATAGTGGTTAGAATGTGGAACTTGCTAGGTGAGTACATGGGGGAGAAAGGAATGGAAGGATCTCTTAACAGGGTGTGATGAAGTAAAGTGGGAGGAGGCGCGCAAGGAGCATCACTGGCATATTGGGCCGAATAGCCTGTTTCTGTGCAGTAAATTCTATGTAACCCTATGTAACAGACATTGACGTTGGCTGCTGCAGATGGAATAAAGAGGATGGGAACTCTGCACAGTGGGGACCAAGTTTAAATTTTGCAAAAAGAAACTTGTTAGCTGTCCTCGGGTTTTACAGCTGGAATTCAGACAGCTAAGAGCAGGACTGCAACCATGTCAGATGTGAAAGGCACTCTTGAAAAAAAAATGAACGCTGCTAGTACTGATAACTATGATTGCAAATGAGATCCATTTGCTTTATCCTTTGCAAGGGTGTAAACTCCAGTGTAGCAGAGGCAGATACTGCCAGCCTACAGCTGGGTGTATTCCACTGACTTTACATAAGATAAGAACATAAGAAATAGGAGTAGGAGTAGGCCACATGGCCCCCTGAGCCTGCTCCGCCATTCAATAAGATCATGGCTGATCTTCAACCTCAACCCTACTTTTCCACTTGAGCCCCTTGATTCCCTTAGATTCCAAAAATCTACCAATCTCAGCCTTGAATATACTCAACGACTCAGCATCAATAGCTCTCTGGGGTAGAGAATTCCAAAGATTCACAACCCTTTGAGTGAAGAAATTCCTCCTCATCTCAGTCTTAAATGTCCGACCCCTTATCCTGAGACTGTGCCCCTAGTTCTAGACTCCCCAGCCAGGGGAACAGCCTCTCAGCATCTAACCTTTCAAGCCCCCTCAGAATCTAATCACCCCTTAATGACACGGGTCATAGAATCATGGAATGATTACAACATGGAAGGAGGCCATTCAGCCCGTCGAGTCCGTGCCAGCTCTCTGCAAGAGCAATGCAGCTAGTCACACCCTCCCCCCCCCCGTCCTATCCCCATAGCCCTGCAAATTTTTTCCCTTCAAGTACTTATCTAATTCCCTTTTGAAAGCCATGACTGAATCTTTCTCCACCACCCCCTCAGGTAGTGCATTCCAGATCAGTGCTCCAGCTGATCACTCCATGTTAAACTAAATACTTTTACTTCCCTGAGTCTCAGTGATAGTGCTGGTAAAAAGGGAGGGGGGTGGGGGGCTAGGGGGAAGAGGGCGAACAACTTTAAAACTGCAGAAAACTTCCACGTGCACAAATGTTGAGCCTGAAGTTACATTTTGCACTGGCATGGAGTTCATTCGCGATATTCCAGGAAGATTCACATGAAAAAAATGCAGCAAATAATGCAGGGTGGGGCTGTGGTTGCTGTGTTTGGTGATATCATTCTTTTTGGACAAATTTACATTGTTACTATACATAACAACTGGAACAATTCTTCCTCTGATCTTGTGCAACAGTACAGCCAGTGGAGGAAATGTTGGTTATTTCTCTTATGTGGGGCATGTATGCTCCTACGTGGGCTGTGTATGCTCCTACATGGGCTGTGTATGCTCCTATATGGGGTGTGTATGCTCCTATATGGGGTGTGTATGCTCCTATATGGGGTGTGTGTGCTCCTATATGGGGTGTGTATGCTCCTATATGGGGTGTGTATGCTCCTATATGGGGTGTGTATGCTCCTATATGGGGTATCTATGTTCCTATATGGGGTGTGTATGCTCCTATATGGGGTGTGTATGCTCCTATATGGGGTGTGTGTGCTCCTATATGGGGTGTGTATGCTCCTATATGGGGTGTGTATGCTCCTATATGGGGTGTGTATGCTCCTATATGGGGTGTGTATGCTCCTATATGGGGTGTGTATGCTCCTATATGGGGTATCTATGCTCCTATATGGGGTGTGTGTGCTCCTATATGGGGTGTGTGTGCTCCTATATGGGGTGTGTGTGCTCCTATATGGGGTGTGTGTGCTCCTATATGGGGTATCTATGCTCCTATATGGGGTGTGTATGCTCCTACCTGGGCTGTGTATGCTCCTATATGGGGTATCTATGTTCCTATATGGGGTGTGTATGCTCCTACCTGGGCTGTGTATGCTCCTATATGGGGTATCTATGTTCCTATATGGGGTGTGTATGCTCCTATATGGGGTATCTATGTTCCTATATGGGGTATCTATGTTCCTATATGGGGTATCTATGTTCCTATATGGGGTGTGTATGCTCCTATATGGGGTGTGTGTGCTCCTATATGGGGTGTGTATGCTCCTATATGGGGTATCTATGTTCCTATATGGGGTATCTATGTTCCTATATGGGGTATCTATGCTCCTATATGGGGTGTGTATGCTCCTATATGGGGTGTGTGTGCTCCTATATGGGGGTGTGTATGCTCCTATATGGGGTATCTATGTTCCTATATGGGGTATCTATGTTCCTATATGGGGTATCTATGCTCCTATATGGGGTGTGTATGCTCCTATATGGGGTGTGTGTGCTCCTATATGGGGTGTGTGTGCTCCTATATGGGGTGTGTGTGCTCCTATATGGGGTGTGTATGCTCCTATATGGGGTGTGTATGCTCCTATATGGGGTGTGTGTGCTCCTATATGGGGTGTGTGTGCTCCTATATGGGGTGTGTATGCTCCTATATGGGGTGTGTATGCTCCTATATGGGGTGTGTGTGCTCCTATATGGGGTGTGTGTGCTCCTATATGGGGTGTGTGTGCTCCTATATGGGGTGTGTGTGCTCCTATATGGGGTGTGTGTGCTCCTATATGGGGTGTGTGTGCTCCTATATGGGGTGTGTGTGCTCCTATATGGGGTATCTATGTTCCTATATGGGGTGTGTGTGCTCCTATATGGGGTGTGTGTGCTCCTATATGGGGTGTGTGTGCTCCTATATGGGGTGTGTGTGCTCCTATATGGGGTATCTATGTTCCTATGCAGTAGTTGCTCCTGGTTTTAACAAACCCAATAAATTAGAGAGACTGAATCACTGCATTTTCAGCTGCCTACTTTAATTTCATTTTCCTGTTCTTTCTTCCTATCGTTTAGTATTATTTTTCTCTTCAACTGTTTATGTAATTGCATTTTAAACTTCCTCTAATTTTCCCTTTATTCTTCTAGTAGTAATCCTAAATGTGTGCCCTCTTGTTAGTAATTCAACGATGAAAATAACCGATCACTATTTTCTCTCTCAAATCCTTTCTATGAGATCACCCCTTAATCTAATGAGCTTCAGTGATCACAACCCTAGTTTTTCTCTTGTCACAGCTATGTCCATTCAGCCCAGGTATCATCCTAGTAAACCTGCACTGCAGCCATTCCTCTGAACTCTGCTTTTCTTTCCACTTTCATCCCAGTGATAGCCCTAAATCTCAATCTCACAATTGGGTGGTAAAGAAAGATAGCCCATGTGTCACCATTTTAAAAAGGCCAAGAAGCAGATATCCTTGATTTAAATCTTATGGCAATCCAGCATTTGTTAGGGTGTCAGCCGTGGCTCACACTTTTTATCTCTGAGTCAGAAGGTTGTGGGTTCAAATCCCCCTCTCGAAACTTGAGCACAAAATCTAGGCTGATACTTCCGTGCAGTACTGAGGGAGTGCTGTGCTGTAGGAGGTGTTGTCTTTCGGATGAGACATTAAACCAGATGAACATAGAAGATTCGACAGTACTATTTGAAGAAAAGCTGGGGTGTCCTGACTAATATATATCACTAAACAAAACAGATTATCTGGCCATTTATCTCATCGCTGTTTGTGGGACCTTGTTATGCTCAAATTGGCTACCATGTTTCCTACATTACAACAGTGACTACACTTCAAAAAGTACATAATTGGCTGTAAAGTGCTTTGGGATGTCCTGAGGGCTGTAAAACACTTTGGGATGTCCTGAGGTTGTGAAAGGCACTAAATAAATGTAAAGTTCTTTCTTTTGTTTGGCAGCAGAATGGCCTCTGTTTGGAGTTGGAGGCTTCCTACGGATTTTTGTTTCCTTATTCAAAGCACAAGAAACAAAACGTTCTTGGGTACAAGTATTATGACTTGCTAACAATCTTATAAACAACCTTTAAAGCTTTGATCCAAGTATAACATCCCTCGACTAATCCAGCAGTTACGTGTTCATCGGGACTGAGCGGTACACAAGTTTGGACTGATGAACTTCGGAAAAATAAGCCACTCCTGACATCCCTGATCCCCACAGTGTATCTTCCGCCACACCCATTGAAAAAATGGGCTATTTACTGACGTTGCCAGTTTGGACTTGCACCAAATCCTAACCCACAAAAAGCTATTGAGGCTAGGCCAAATTAAAACTTCAAAACTGAGATTGATAGATTTTTGTTAGGCAAGGGTATTGAGGGTTACGGAACCAAGGCGGGTAAATGGAGTTAAGATACAGATCAGCCGTGTTCTAATTGAATGTTAGAACAGGCTCGAGGGGCTGAATGGCCTACTCCTGTTCCCATGTTCCTGCTGCATTCTGACTATAAAGCTGTGCAAACACCAGAGATTCCATTAGCTCAAAGCCATTCCATGTCAGACTCGGGCACCCGAAACATTTGCATTGTGACTGCATCTGCGTTCATCCCGCCTTACCCACACACCCGAGCACTTTCCTCTAGAATATACCCTGGCCATGCTACCTCGTGATCCACACCTACTTCACAGTGGGCATCCTGAACCGCCCACATTCACAGGCCCTGCTGTGTAAACAGAGATAACGGTTTAAAGCCGACTGCTGTGGTTTTTGTTCCTCTAATCACTTTGATTACAGTAAGTGGTGTTGCTCCCCGTCCAGTTTTGTTTGAGGCAGGAAATAGCTGCATGGATTTCAGTACTGGCCCTTCAAAAACAAACACAGGTGCTATGGGGAAATATTTCATTAAAAAAATCTGCTGATTACCATTTCCAAAGAATTTTTCTTAGTGTTTCATCTCGTGTGATAAATGAAACCGGAGAAAGATGAAAATTTAAATTAGTTTAACAAGACATTTTCATATATTATTTGTGTGTCGTATTATCTAGGCTTGACTAGATAACGGCATCAACTTCACCTTTTGTATACATATCGCCAGCATCACAGCATAATTAGATTCTTTAGAGTTTATTCTAAATTGATCCAATTAATTCCCAAGGAATATTTTCTTCCATTCACTTTAAACTGCAGGATATAGAATATTTACCAAGCTCATCCATAATTTATATTGCATGTTATTGCTATTGATAAAGTGATTTCTTTGGGTGACAGGGAGACTTTCCATATATTATGTGGCAGAAGCGCTGCAATCATCTCCCATAAACTATTGAAAAGGACTTTTTAAAAATAAAGTCTCAGAAATCTCAAATAAAAAAAAAATGGAGGGGATAGAAACTGCCCTCAGCGATGTTCTCGGAGGGGGTTTTCTGCTCTTCGATCGAGTTCCTCTCTCTGTTCAGTTAACAAAGGAGGCCTCAGTCGGTTTGGGCTAACGCTTGCTTTTAAAATAATGGGGCAGATTAAGTGCTTTAAGAGTGTTTTAATATCCCCGCGAGTCACTTCCACCCCGAAATGATAAAGAATGAAGCTCGGTTCTCACTGCCGCTTTTTCACCCATTTCCTCTTCTCTTGGAAGCGGTTGACGGCAGCATTCCAATATCATGGCCAGTTATGCGTTCTTCGTGTGTTAGCCCAGAGAGTTGGCAGACTATTCAACTTGGGAGGCATCACAGCGAAGTCTATTCCAGCCCTCATCCCATGCCCCTGGTTGATTCTTCCTCTCCCTAACCCAGGGTGTTGACAGTAGTTGTAGCTCCCCTACTGCCACATTGGTGTTCGGTATTTGGCTGGGTATTCTGCAGCACGAGGCTCACCTCCTGACTCCCCAAAGCCTTTCCACCACCTACAAGGCACAAGTCAGGAGTGTGATGGAATACCCTCCACTTGCCTGGATGGGAGCAGCTGCAACAATACTCAAGAAGCTCGACACCATCCAGGACAAAGCAGTCCGCTAGATCGGCACCCCATCCACCACCTTAAACATCCACTCCCTCCACCACTGGCCGCAGTGTGTACTATCGACAGGATGCACTGCAGCAACTTGCCAAGGCTTCTTCGACAGCACCATCCAAACTTGCAACCTCCACTACCTAGAAGGACAAGGGCAGCAGGCACATGGGAACAACACCACCTCCAAGTTCCCCCCAAGTCACCCGACTTGGGGATTGATCGCTGTTCCTTCATCGTCGCTGGGTCAAAATCCTGGAACTCCCTACCTAACAGCACTGTGGGAGAACCTTCACCACACGGTGTGCAGTGGTTCAAGAAGGCGGCTCACCACCACCTTCTCAAGGGCAATTAGGGATGGGCAATAAATGCCGGCCTTGCCAACAACGGCCAGATCCCGAGAATGAATTTAAAATAAACTTTAGGTGGAATCTGCTAAATCAGCAGACACCAGGGTTCAAACTTGAGAACTTCCAGACTGTGTGGCTGCTTTCACCATAAGGACCGTAGGGAGAGCTGCAAATTCAAGACTGGTTCTGTCTTCACTGTTCCAGTTTGCTTCCTCCAGAAGGTTTGCATTCATTATCAGATCCTGCCACCCCAGCGGAGACCAGTTGGCTGAATGGGGATCAATCATGAGATCTTACTGATCAATGTGGTCTGGTTCCACACTAGGCCGTGTACTTGCCAATCTCCGTACTTGCCAATCTCCCCAAAGTTAGTCTCGTCCCTGGGATCTTGTGGGCCACAATGGGTTGTAGCTGATAAGGATTAGGCTCAAATACAGGTCGCAGAAACAACACCAACTTGCATTTGATGCTTCACAATGAAAACTACGCTGCACCTGGCTGAAGATAACCTGTCGTCTGTTCTATTTCATTCATAAACATTTGGCACATAAGTAAACAAATTATTTTTACTTACTTTTCACGTTCCTTACTAATCTTTCAAAGAAAACTGATGGGGAATGATAGAAAATTATGAATTTCCTTTTCTTTCCCTGCCAATTTTTTCCCTCCTCCCCACTTCTCTCCTGAATGTCTTTAATCTTTGCTGGACTGTGGTGCTATGGGCACCAGTGGATACCTGGCCCAAAGAGGTCGTTCTTCCTCTGTGAGCCTCGATAGTCGGTGTCAGCAGGCTGCTTGACAAGTGGGAGCATCGCAGCTGAGCCGAATCTTGTCCTCGGCTGACATACGCAGGTTGTTTGGCCAAGGAAAGCATCGTAGCCCAGCCAGATCTTGTCCTCGCTCGACATCCACAGATGTATTCTTCCAGCGTGCACCTGTGGAAATGGAGTGAGGTCGAGCTTCCTTGACAGCAATCAGGAGTGGGAACCTTGCCCAATTCTTCCCTTCTCTAACCAGGTGCACTGAGGCCAATTGTAGCACCTCAAGTGTCACATAGAAACATAGAAAATAGGAGCAAGAGAAGGCCATTCAGCCCCTCGGGTCTGCTCAACCATTAAAAATGATCATGGCTGATCGTCTAACTCGGTACCCTGTTCCCGCTTTTTCCCCCATATCCCTTGATCCCTTTAGCATTAAGAAATATATCTATCTCCTTCTTGAATACATCTAATGACTTGGCCTCCACTGCCTTCTGTGGTAGAGAATTCCACAGGTTCACCACCCTCTGAGTGAAGAAGTTTCTCCTCATCTCGGTTTTAAATGGCATACCCCGTATCCTGAGACTGTGACCCCTGGTTCTGGACTCCCCAGACATCGGGAACATCCTCCCTGCATCTAGTCTGTCTCGTCCTGTTAGAATTTTATATGTTTTGATGAGATCACCTCTCATTCTTCTAAACTCTAGTGAATATAGGCCTAGTCGACCCAATCTCTCCTCATACGTCAGTCCTGCCTGAGTTGAGATCAGCCAACTGAGCATGGACCGGAGAGTGAATCTGATGCATCCTGGCCTTTATGACGAAAGCTTACTCACTGCCTGAACCAAGCAGTATCATCAGGCAAGCACACTATTGCTATATTATTATAGGTGTCTCCTGTGGCTCAGTGGATAGTACTCTTGCCACTGAATCATGGAGGTTGTGGGTTCAAGGCTCCACCTCATAGAATCATAGTAATGGTTACAGCACAGAAGGAGGCCATTTGGCCCATCAAGCCTGTGCACAAAATCTAGGCTAACACTCCAGTGCAGTACTGAGGTGTTGTCTTTTGGATGAGATGTTAAACCAAGGCCCTGTCTGCCTTTTCAGGTGGATGTAAAAGATCCATGGCACTCTTTCAAAAAAGAGCAGGGGAGTTCTCCCCAGTTTCCTGGCCAATATTTATCCCTCAACCGATGTCACTAAAACAGATTATCTGGTCATTATCACGTTGCTGTTTGTGGGACCTTGCTGTGCGGAAAATTGGCTGTCACGTGGGATGGGCAATAAATGCCGGCCTCGCCAGCGACGCCCACATCCTATGAACGAATAAAAAAAAAACGTTTCCTACATTACAACAGTGACTACACTTCAAAAAATACTTCATTGTCTGTAAAGTGCTTTGAGATGTCCTGAGCCTGTGAAAGGTGAAATATAAATGGAAGTTCTTTCTTTTCTTTTATTCTATTCATTTGGATTCCAGGAGACTGGCATCCATGAGCCAACTCCAGCATTTACATTCCTAAATCCAGCTCCCTTCTCCCGGTGCCAAAATCAGAGACCAAGTTTATGCAACAGTCTGAGAACAGCTAGCTGACATGTGATTGAACCCTGCAAATTTTTCCTTTTCAAGTATTTATCCAATTCCCTTTTGAAAGTTACTATTGAATCTGCTTTCACCACCCTTTCAGGCAGTGCATTCCAGATCATAACAACTCGCTGCCGTAAAAAAAATTCTCCTCATCTCCCCTCTGGTTCTTTTGCCAATTGCCTTAAATCTGTGTCCTCTGGCTACCGGCCCTCTTGCCAGTGGAAACAGTTTCTCCTTATTTAGTCTGTCAAAACTCTTCAAAATTCTATGATTCTATGAAAGAAAGGCAACTTAATGATCATTATTTTACACAAAACACTGCTCTGCCCCACCTTGAGTGATTGTGTACAATTCTGGTCACCATGTCATGGCGGGAATATCAAGGTTGATGAATGGGATTGAGTACTTGTGCTGGGAGGATACAGGCAATGTTCACATTGGAGGAAAGGTGACAGAGCTGATCTTATGGACATATTTAAGATCCTAAAAAGAATAGATAAACTGGATCCTAGGGAGATGTTCAGTATTAACACAAGACATGGGGACATGGATTGCTCAAGAATAGAAGATTAAGGGGTGATTTAATTGAGATGTTTAAGGTGATTGAAGGATTTGATAGGGTAGATAAAGAGAAACCATTTCCTCTGGTGGGGGAATCCAGACAAGGGGGGCATAATCTTAAAATTGGAGCTAGGCCGATCAGGGGTGATGTCAGGAATCACTTCTTCATACAAAGGGGAGTGGAAATCTGGAACTCTCTCCCCCAAAAAGCTGTTGAGGCTGGGGGTCAATTGAAAATTTCAAAATTGAGATTGATAGATTTTTGTTATGGAATGGTATTGAGGGTTATGGAACCAAGGTGGGTAAATGGAGTTAAGGTCTAGATCAGTAATGATCTAATTGAATTGCGGAACAGGCTTTAGGGGCTGAATGGCCTATTCCTATTCCTATTCAAGCTTAGATAAGTAAAGGGCACTGATTATCTGGAATACCTACCCAGGGGGGACAGTGGAAGTGACAGAGATTGAAGAGACGTGAGCACAAATTCTAGGCTGACACTCCAGTGCAGTACTGCAGGAGTACTGCACTGTCAGTGGTGCCATCTTTTGGATGAGAGGTCAAACCGAGGCCTCTTCTGCTCTCTCAGGTAGACATGAAAGATCCCATGGCACTATTTTGAAGATGAGCGGGAGAGTTCTCTCTGGTGTCCTGGACAATATTTATCCCTCAATCAACTTCACTAATACAGATTATCTGGTCATTATCACATTACTGTTTGCTGAACCTTGCAGTGCGTAAATTGGCTGCAGTGATTACAACAGTGACTACACTTCAAAAGTACCTCATTGGCTGAGAAGAGCTTTGGGACATCCCAAAAGGGGCTGTATAAATGCAAGTCTTTCTTTCTTTTCTTTCGTTAGCTCTCCTTCCTTTCCATACGTTCGTAACATAAAACTGGCTAATGTGAAATGGCCATTGACTGAAACGTGGGCCTTGCAAGATCTTGGCAAGTGGAAATCCCATTGTTTGCCCTGGGATCCTGCCAACTCTCCACACAATGTCCCGCTGTGTTAAAAACAAAAGTGGATACATGCATGAAAGCAAAGTACTCGAAGTGCTGACCAAATGAGTGACCTCTTAAGAGACAACAAAGATACTCTTACATTTATAAATAGCAACAAACAGCTCAAAAGCTACAAACAGCAGATTAGAAAAAAAGCTGGACAGGTTGTAGGGGAACTGTTTTCACTGTAAATGAGTACAGACCGCTGCCAGTGAGTTGTTTGCTCCGACTGCAGTCTCGGCTCACCAAGTACCGAACAAGCCCCGAGACAATCGTATCAGTCCAACAGATGCCCACTCTTGTTTTCACAACTGTTTCACGACTACTTTGTAAACAGGAGTGCCAAGCCCATCGAAGTTACACAAAGCTGTACTCGGTAGACAATACAAAGAGATTATTCAGATTCCATGTTCCAAAGCAAAATGACAGCTTCCTTCCTCCGACCGATTGTGGGTTTGATTAGCTGCGGGGAGGGTGGGGGGGGTGGGGGTGGGGGAGGGGTTCAAGGCCAGAGAGACACAAGGTCTCCGAACATGCAGCAATGTAATTAACCTCATCAAGTACAAACTCCGCCTGAAGCACAATCCTGAAGGGAAGTGCATTGAAGAGGAAGAAAACACCCGATGGTCGACAAGTTACAAACACAGCAGGCTCGGCCTGAGATCCTCTCAGATTAGGGTGCGGAGATAAGGCAGAGATTGCGGGATCTGGCGCTTTCCAGTGGGGGACGCAGCACACAGGCCTCGAGCGCGGCTTCGAGACGGGGCTACGATGTTGTCATGATCTCTGTGACCGTGCACGGCTCCCCGCTGGGATCAAGCAACCACCACAAACGCTGCCAATTTGGCATCAACGTGAAGTACATTTCCAGCGTGTATTAACGTGAAAGTGGCAGACTTCCTCTGGCGTCAGGCCCATAACCTTCTCAGTCTTTCCTGATAGTTGCATCCTCTCAATTCTGGTAACATCCCTTGTAAGAACATAAGAACATAAGAAATAGGAGCAGGAGGAGGGCATACGACCCCTCGAGTCTGCTCCGTCATTCAATAAGATCGTGGCTGATCTTTGACCTCAACTCCACTTTCCTGCCTGATCCCCATATCCCTTGATTCCTTTAGTATCCAAAACTCTATCGATCTCAGCCTTGAATATACTCAAAAACTGAGCATCCACAGCCCTCTGGGGTAGAGAATTCCAAAGATTCACAACCCTCTGAATGAAGAAATTTCTCCTCATCTCAGTCCTAAATAGCCGACCCCTTCTCCTGAGACTATGCTCCCTAGTTCTAAGTTCTCCAGCCAGGGGAAACAGCCTCTCTGCATCTACCCTGTCAAACCCTCTCAGAATCTTATACCTTTCAATGAGATCACCTCTCATTCTTCTAAACTCCAGAGAGTATAGGCCCATTCTGCTCAATCTCTCTTCATCGGGCAACCCTCTCATCCCAAAAATCAATCTAATGCTTTCTGCACTTTCTCCAGTGCTTCAATATCCCTTTATTTCAGACCAGAACTGCGCACAGTAGGCCCTGGGGTAGAAATTCATCTTGGGGCAGCAACGCAAAGCAGGAGGCATTGCATCGGACACCTGTTATACATCCCGTTTGATATTCGATTCTATTGAAGTCGATGAAACTGAATATCGGGGCGGGGGTGATATAACGGTCAGCCAGTTCGGTACCTCCCGTTTTTACATTACCGCCCGAGACTGATTTCTACCCCCAAGGTGTGGTCTAACCAAGGTTCTGTGTAAATTTAACATCGCCTCCCTGCTTTTTAATTCAATTCCTCTGGAAAGGAACCCCATTTGTTTGCATTCTTTATGGCCTTATCAACTTGCTTTGCTGGATCTTTATGGCCTTATCAACTTGTTTTCCCAGATCTTTGCTCCTGCATCCCATTTAGCTTCCAAGTGGCCTACTTATTCCGCCCACCAAAATGAACCACCTCACACTTCGCTGTATTGAATTTTATTTTCCATTTATCTGCCCACTCTGCAATCCTGTTTATGACTTCCTGTATTTTGGTGCAGTCCTCCACATTATTAGCTATAAACCCCCTCCCATCCCCCAATTTGGTATCAGCTGAAAATTTCAACACAATAACTCCAATTTCTGAGTCCAAATCATTTTTATATATGGTGAACAACAGTGGACCCAGTACAGATTCCCACGGGAAAACACTTCCCACTTTCTGCCAGTCTAAAGGTTATCAATCACCTCTGGGATCAATTACCTTAATGTGAGTTCAATTTGGGGCCTGTCGAAAGGCCTTAAGGGGACTCATGCCTGCCCTCAGTTGACAAGTGTTGTGTTAATGGGTACGGTTGCATAATGGTTATGTTACTGGACTAGTAATCCAGCAGGCCTGGGTTAATAATCCAGAAGACATGAGTTCAAATCTTGCCACGGCAGCTGGGGAATTTAAATTCAGTTAATTAAATAAAAATCTGGAATAAAAAGCTCGTATCAGTAATGGTGACCATGAAACTACCAGATTGTTGTAAAAACCCATCTGGTTCACTACTATCCTTTAGAAACATAGAAAATAGGAGCAAGAGTAGGCCCTTCGGGCCCGCTCCGCCATTCAAAATGATCATGGCTGATCGTCTAACTCAGTATCCTGTTTCCGCTTTTTCCCCATATCCTTTGATCCCTTTAGCATTAAGAAATATATCTATCTCCTTCTTGAATACATCTAATGACTTGGCCTCCACTGCCTTCTGTGGTAGAGAATTCCACAGGTTCACCACCCTCAGAGTGAAGAAATTTCTCCTCATCTCGGTTCTAAATGGCATACCCTGTATCCTGAGACTGTGACCCCTGATTCTGGACTCCCCAGCCATCGGGAATATCCTCCCTGCATCTAGTCTGTCGAGTCCTGATGGAATTTTATATGTTTCGATAAGATCACCTCTCATTCTTCTAAACTCTAATTAATATAGGCCTAGTCGACCCAATCTCTCCTCATACATCAGTTCTGCCATTCCAGGAATCAGTCTGGTAAACCTTTGTTGCACACACTCCATGGCAAGGACATCCTTCCTCAGATAAGGAGACCAAAACTGCACACAATACTCCAGATGTGGTCTCACCAAGGCCCTGTACAACTGCAGTAAGATATCCCTGTTCCTGTACTCAAATCCTCTTGCAATGAACGCCAACATACCATTCGTCTTCCTCACTGCTTGCTGCACCTGAATGCTCGCTTTCAGCGACTGGTGTACGAGGACACCCAGGTCTCATGGCACCTCCCCTTTTCCCAATCTATCACCATTCAAATAATAATCTGTCTTTCTGTTTTTGCAACCAGAGTGGATAACCTCACATTAATCCGCGTTATACTGCATCTGCCATGTTCTTGCCCACTCACCCAACTTGTCTAAATCACATTGGAACCTCTTTGCATCCTCCTCACAGCTCACATTCTAACCCAGCTTTGTGTCATCTGCAAACTTGGAAACGTTACATTCCGTCCCCTCATCCAAATCATTGATATATATTGTGAATAGCTGGGGCCCAAGCACTGATCCCTGCGGTACCCCACTAGTCACTGCCTGCCATTCGGAAAAAGACCCATTTATTCTTACTCTCTGTTTCTTGTCTGTCAACCAATTCTCAATCCATGCCAGTATATTCCCCCCAGTCCCATTTGCTTTAATTTTGCACACTAACCTCTTGTGTGGGACCCTATCAAAAGCCTTCTGAAAATCCAAATACACCACATCCACTGGTTCTCCCCTATCTATTCTACTAGTTACCTCCTCAAAAAACTCCAGTAGATTTGTTAAGCATGATTTCCCCTTCATAAACCAAGCTGACTTTGTCCAATCCCATTAATGCCTTCCAAGTGTTCTGTTATCACACCCTTTATAATAGACTCTAGCATTTTCCCCACTACTGATGTTAGGCTAACTGGTCTGTAATTCCCTGTTTTTTCTCTCCCTCCTTTTTTAAATAGTGGGGTTACATTTGCCACCCTCCAATCTGTAGGAACTGTTCCAGAGTCTATAGAATTTTGGAAGATGATCACCAATGCATCCACTATTTCCAGGGCCACTTCCTTTAGTTCTCTGGGATGTAGATTATCAGGCCCTGGGGATTTGTCAGCCTTTAGCCCCATTAATTTCCCTTGCACTATTTTTTTTACTAATACTGGTTTCCTTCAGTTCCTCCCTATCACCAGACCCTTGGTTCCCTAACATTTCCGGGAGGTTATTTGTGTCCTCCTTTGTGAAGACAGGACCAAAGTATGTGTTTAATTGTTCTGCCATTTCTTTGTTCCCCATTATAATTTCCCCCATTTCTGACTGTAAGGGACCTACATTTGTCTTCACTAATCTTTTTCTCTTGACATATTTATAGAAGCTTTTACAGTCAGTTTCTATGTTCCCTGCTAGTTTACTCTCATACTCTATTTTTCCCCTCTTAACCAATCTCTTTGTCCTCCTTTGCTGAAATCTAAACTGCTCCCAACCCTCAGGCTTGCCGCTTTTTCTGGCAATTTTATATGTCTCCTCTTTGGATCTAATACTATCCCTAATTTCTTTTATAAGCCACGGTTGAGCCACCTTTCCTGTTTTATTTTTGCGCCATACAGGAATGAATAATTGTTGTAATTCCTGCACACGTTCTTTAAATATTAGCCATTGCCTATCCACCGTCATCCCTTTTAGTAAAGTTCCCCAATCTATCATAGCCAACTCACACCTCATACTTTCGTAATTTCCTTTATTTAGATTCAGGGGATTTTTAGGGAAGGAAACCTGCTGTCCTTACTTGGCCTGGCCTATATGTGACTTCAAACCCACTGCAATGTGGTTGATACTTAGCTACCGTCTGAAATGGCCTAGTAAGCCACTCAGTTGTACAACAGAAGGTGGCTCACCACCACCTTCTCAAGGGCAACTAGGGATGGGCAATAAATGCCGGCCTTGCCAGCGACGCCCACATCCCATGAATAAATTTTTAAAAAATAAAGCCATGTAAGGATGAGTAACTAGCGAAATTCCCAGACACACCCCTTTAACATACAGACAGGGGAAAGATCTGCTCACACTCCTCAATCCCAGAAGGAAATGAGGGAGAATCACCAACAATCCAGGCCTGATGTTTATAAAAGTCCTACTTTTTCTTTAGTTTGTTCTTGGGCTGTGAACAGTATGGCCACATTTGTTGCCCATCCCTAGTTGTACTGAGAAGGTGATGGGCCTTCTTTCCTCTGAAGGACATTAGTAAACTAATTGGGTTTCTACAACAATCCAGCATTTTTCCTTGCGGTGGTATTTGAATTCATGACCTCTGGGTTGCCAGTCCAGTACCATAAACACCACGCTATAGAACACATCAACTATCTGATGTTAATCTAGAACTTAGCCCTGACCTGAGAACTTTTCATGGGTGAAGTGTGGCCTGTCCTATCATGGCTTGATTATGCCCAATACGTTTACTGAACATCATCGAGTATGTAATCACATCACGTCTTGCAAAATGTGGAAGTTACCGTCGATAAAGAGAAGCATTCATCAAGCAGGCCAAACATTTCTCTGGTGTCTAATCTATAATAAGTTGGAGCAGGACACAAATCTAACCATGGTAGCTTACCTCCCATTTAGTATTGATTTTCTAGGCCCACGTCATGCTTAATGGCCGAAGCCTTAAATAAATTGACCATTTGCTTTGTAACGGTTGAGATTTACTGCAGAGGAACAAATTTTATCACATAATTTAAAAGTGATGCTCCAAACGCCTTGCTGTTGAGTTGCCCCATCTATCAGACCACGCGGTACTGTGGCTGTGATAATCACTCTGTGCGCATTGGCATTCCTTCTTTTATTTTATTTTAAGGGGTTTTAGGGGTAAAGATTTTGATGTACCAGTTTCTGGCACATGCCAGGAGCGTGTAAAGGGACACTGCACATTCCCAGCCTGTGAATTTGCGTCCTGCTATGTTCTCTCAGTGGAATCTTTGACCCTTTACGCCTCTGTCGAATTAGCAGACCGAGGAATTAACAGAGAATTAATCTATCTGGATCACTATTTCAAGTTAAGGCACAACTGATGAAAGTTCAGGTCCGAAAGTCAGGAACCACTTCTTGCCACAGAATGATTAATTAGTGGTGAGAATGTGGAACTTGCTACTACATGGGAGTAGTTGAGGCGAATAGTATAGATGCATTTAAGGGGAAGCTAGATAAACACATGAGGGAGAAAGGAATAGATGGATATGCTGATAGGGTTACATGAAGTAAATAGGGTGGGAGGAGGCTCGTGTGGAGCATAAACACCGGCATTGACCAGTTGGGCCGAATGGCCTGTTTCTGTGCTGTAAATTCTATTTAATTCTATGTAATTCTAGGTCTTCCAGTGGGTTACAGGAAGCCTAATCTTGGGAATCACTGAATGCTGAGATGGCCCGAGGTTTGCTATGGGAGGATGGGTTAGATGAGCTCCCTCGTTTGTATTTGTCCCTGTGACCTGTGCGCATTTTATATAAACACAATCTTTACTAATATCGCACAGAGCGAGTTTAACCCTGATGTAAAGTAACTTTGCTTCTAAGTTAAAGAAAGGAATGTTTGCATTTATATAACAACAACTTGCATTTACATTGTGCCTCTAAAAGTATAAGGAACTTCCCAGAGTGGAACGGATCACTGAGCTAGGGAGAGGCTTGGCGAAAGGATGGTTTTCGATTATTTCGAAGGAGGAGAGAGAAGTAGAGAGGCGAGGGGGTTTAGGGAGGGAGAAGTGAGCAGGCCCGAGGTAAGGCTGAAGGAAAGAGGAAGCAACAGGAGATCAGAGTTAGAAGACTGAAGGGTGGGGGAGGGAATAAGTCTGGAAGTGGTTGCAGAGGTAGGGTAGAGCGAAGGCATGGAGGGGATTGAAGATGATGACGAGGATTTTAATTTAAAATGTTGAAGGAGAGGGAGCTAGCATAAGCTCACAAAGACAGGAGTGGTAGATGAGTGGGGCTTAGTGTGGGGCAGGATGTGAGCAGCTGCATTTTGGGCAATTTGGAGTTTAGGGAGTGAGGATCAAAGGAAGCCCAGCAAGGAGATCATTGGACTATTTGAGCCTGGAGGTGATAAAAGCATAGATCAGGGTTTCAGTGGCAGAAGGGCTAAGGTAGGGGCAGAGGTGAGTGTTGCCACGGTGATGGAAATAAGAGATCTGGGTGATGGAGAGGATGTGGGGTTTGAAGGTAATCTCTGGGTTGAACAGGACACCAAGGTTGCTTGCAGTCTTGTTCAGCTTGAGAAGCCAAGGAAGTTGATGGAATCAATATCGAGAGAGCGGTGTTTGTGGTGGGAACAGAGAAAGATGGCTTTGATCTTTTTGATGCTCAGCCGAAGGAAGCTGGGACTTGATGTCGGGCATTTTGACAGCACAGAGGCGGGTGTAGGGTCTAGAGAAATGGTGGAGAGGTGGAGCTGGTAATTTTCAGCGTACAGATGGAAGCTGACCCTGTGCCTGTCGATGATGTGACCGAGGGGCAGCATATGGATGAGGAAAAGGAAAGGGCCAAGCATAGATCCTTGGTGGACTCCTGAGGTGAAGGTGCAGGAAACGGAAGAGGAGAAAGGGATCTTGGCAGGTGTCTGGTACCATCACCATCGTGAGAACATTCCACTAGCTGCGGTAAGATTTCTCTCTGTAACTCCCTTTCCTTTGCCCCTCCACTCATCATCACACTTCAACAAGAAGAACAATTTCCATTAATATAGTGAATTTAACAAAGTAAAACGTCCCAAGGTGCTTCACAGAAGCGTAATCAGACAAAAAAATTGACTCCGAGCCAAAGAAGGAGACAGGTGACCAAAAGCTTGGTCAATGAGGTAGGTTTTAAGGAGTATCTTAAACAGGGAGAAAGAGGTGGAGAGGTTTAAGAAGGGAATTCCAGAGGTTAGAGCCTTGGCAGCTGAAGGCACGGCCGCCAATGGTGGGGCGAAGGAAATGGGGGAAGCACAAGAGGCCAGAATTGGAGGAACGCAGAGCTCTTGGAGGGTTGTAGGGACGGAAAATGTTACAGAGATATGGAGGGGCGAGGCCATGAAGGGATATCGAGCCATATCGGGCATGTGCCCGTTTGCCCCCCTGTACACCCCCCGCCCCCCTGTACACCCCCCACCCCCGCCAAGATTTCTCTCTGTGGGCGAGGGTCCGATTCAGGAGCGCAATTTCATAAAATGTCCCCTAAACTGCCAACATTTGCATTGCCCTGAAGGAGAAGTAATGATGCTAGAGTGTAAGTATAACTGCACTCTCCACATTACGAGGACACTTGGAATGCACGGGACTGGGGAAAAATTCCATCTCAGCCCATCTCGCCGGCTCAGTTATTTACGTGCAGTTAAGTCTGTGCATAATTGCAGAGAAGCATTTCCTTAGGACGTATTTCCCTACCTACGCAGTGACGCACTCCGTCGCCCGTGAAGCCTGCGTTGCAGTAACATCCGACCTTCCCATGCACAACGGTGCAGGTGGCATTGCTGTTGCACTCTTTGTCCTTGCAGTTTTTGTGATTGTCCACGCTGGAGCTAGGCGACAGGGAGCATAGGTCCAGCAAACTGGACAGCCACACTGGAATTGAAAGGCGAAAAAAATTAGACGAAGGACACAAAACAGAGTTTCAAAGAGTCCAAGTATATGGTTCTAAATGTTTGGGGATAGAATCACTCGATAGATTCTTGAGACAAGATCAACATAGAACACATATGAAAAGCAACTTTTCTAAGCTTGACTCTCAGTTGAAGCTGCACAGGAATTCTGTTCACTAGTCAGAATCATACAGCACAGAAGGAGGCCATTCGGCCCATTGTGCCTCTTTGAAAGAGCTATCCAATTAGACTCACTCCCCTACTCTTTCCCCATAGCCCCTGCACATTTTCCCTTTTCAAATATATATCCAATTCATCTTTTGAACGATATTATTGAATCTGCTTCCACCACCTGGGGATCGGGCGGGAAAGTGGAGTTGAGGTCGAAGATCAGCCTTGATCTGATTGAATGGCGGAGCAGGGTCGAGGGGGCGTATGGCCTACTCCTGCTCCTATTTCGAATGTTCTATCAGGCAGTGCATTCCAGATCACAACAACTTGCTGGGGGTCACAAGGTTGTGCAATTCAAGCTCGACAGCAGCGAATAATCTAGGCTGACACTCCAGTGCAATCCTGAGAGAGTGTTCCGCTCATCGAGCTGCCATCTTTTAGATGAGGTGTTAAACCAAGCTGTTGTTAGCCCGGTCTGGTGGATGTTAGTGTTCACATGGCCACCGGCTGAAGAAGAGCAGGGAGTTCTCTGGTGTTGTGACCAACTTTCTACCCTTAACCAGAAAAAAAAACAATTTAACTGATCATTAACATTTGAGCTGTCATAATCCTTCACCAGAAGAGCTCATATGAAGGGTTACAAACCCGAACTGTTAACCTGTTACAGAGTCATCATTAACCTCATTGTTGTTTGTAGGCCATTGCTGACGCAGAATTAGTATGTTTGCCCACATAACAGCTGTCACTGCACTCCGAAAGTAATTAATCGTGTGAAGCAGATACCGACATTTCAATAAGGCGCTACTTGGATGTAAGTGCTTTCTTATTACTCAAACTGGGGGAAGTCATCCTCTATCTTGCACTTATCCAATATCTGAACCCACACACACAACCCAATGAAGACAATGGGAAGTAAAATCAGACTGCCGATCTGAACCCGTCAATTCCCCGCTGGACGGGTTAGGTTAAAAGAGTCTGACGACAGGTCTTCGAGCTGAAACGTTAACTCTGTTTCTTTCTCCACAGATGCCGCCTGACTTGCTGAGCTTCTCCATCACTTTCTGTTTTTATTTTAGGTTAAAAGATTCCTGCGGGATGGGGAGCGGGGAGGGGAAACAATCAGGGTTCTGATTTTTCTCCTTCCTAGCTTAGGAAGCCGGTCGTAGTGTCCCAATGACCACACCAGTAGAGATTCGCTCGCTCGGCACAGATCGAACAATCCGCCTCGGGACTTTACTGAGCTGCGCACCCTTTCCCCAATTGAGCCTTCTGGATGGAAACCATTTCAGAACTATCCCTGTCTTCAGTGTTCAAGCTTGTTGCCTCCATTTAAAAAAAAACATTTCCATTCAAAATCGGATAGCTATTACTCGCTGTGAATTGGAATGAATCCAGGAGCCCTTCCCAAGCCCAGAGGTTGTGATGAGGATTCAAGGGAGTGGATTAAAACCTCTCAGAGAAATTAAAGTCCAGCAATGAGGAAGACAGATGCACTTTGAAATCATGAAGAGCACCCAGTGTACTGAAAGGTTTTGATAAAAACAGGAAGAAGGCACAAACCAGCCAAACCCTTCTCCATAGATCAACCCCACTTTGGTCGTGACATCCCTTAATCCCTTCTCTTTCCAGAAATAATTTCAATTGTTTGTTGAACCTATTCATACTGTCTGCTTCAATGCCCTTCCCTGCTAACTCATTCCAAAATTCTATTAGCCTTTCAGGGAAGATTTTCGGCCTGTCTTCCCTTTTTATTCCTAGATTCCTCATTTTTAACTCGGCTCCCCTTGGGATTTGAACCCTTCGTTCAACCGAACAATTTGTCTGGATCAAATTCATGAATTTCCTTTCGTAAGTTTGAAAATTTCAATTAGATGGGCTTGAAGTCTCCTTTATTCCCCAAAGAATCTCCCTTGTTACCATGTGTATGTAAAAAAAGTAAGAAAGGAAGAATTTGCATTTATGTAGCGTCTTTCATGACCTTCGGACTGCCCAAAGCGCTTTACAGCCAATGAAGTACTTTTGAAGCGTAGTCACTGTTGTAATGTAGGAAACACGGCAGCCAATTTGTGCACAGCAAGATCCCACAAACAGCAATGAGGTAACAACTCATTCTGGAGGGGGAAGGTGAACAGCCAGAGGTCATGGTCCACATCAGTGGCAACGATATAGATAGTTGGAGGGATGAGGTCCTGCAGGCAGATTCTAAGCAGTTAGGAGGACCTCAAAGGTAGTAATCTCCAGATTACGCCTGGTGCTACGAGCTAGTGATTATGGAAATAGGAGGATAGAGCAGATGAATGCGTGGCTGGAGAGATGGTGCTGGAGGGAGGGCTTTTGATTCTTAGGGCATTGGGACCAGTTCTGGGGGAGGTGGGACGTGTATAGGCCGGAGGGGTTGCACCTCAATGGAGCTGGGACTAATGTCTTCGCAGGGAGGTTCGCTAGTGCTATGGTGGGGGGGGGGGGGTTAAACAAATTTGGCAGGGGGATGGGCACCAGATGTAGCATTGGAAAGGAGAAACAAGGTGCACAAAGGACTGGGGGAGAAAGATAGCACTAGAATAAGATATAGTACTGTATTAGGTGGGATCAGGCAAAGAGAGAGTACAAGAAAGTCTAAGATTGGTTTACAGTTCATGTGTGTAAACGCACAAAGCGCAGTAAACAAGGTTGGTGAGCTACAGGCGCAAATAGCCACATGGGAATATGATGTTGTGGCGATAACAGAGACCTGGCTCAAAAAAGGGCAGGATTGGGTACTAAATATTCCTGGATACAAGGTGTTCAGGAAAGATAGGAAAGGAAAGAAAGGAGGGGTGGGGGGGGGAGGGGTGGCAGTATTGATTAAGGAGAATATCACAGTACTGGAGAGAGAGGATATCCTGGAGGGATCAAGGACAGAATCTATTTGGTTAGAGTTGAGAAACAATAGAGGTGCCATTACACTACTGGGTGTATTCTATAGGCCACCAACTAGTGGGAAGGATATAGAGGAACAAATTTGCAGGGAAATTACAGAGAGGTGAAAAAGCTATAGAGTAGTGATAACGGGGGACTTGAACTATCCCAATTTAGACTAGGATAGTAATAATATGAGGGGCAAAGAGGGAGAGGAATTTTTGAAGTGTGTTCAGGAGAACTTTCTTGACCAGTATGTTTCCAGCTCAATAAGGAAGGAGGCATTGCTGGTTTGGTTCTGGGGATTGAGGTGGGTCAAGTGGAGCAAGTGTCAGTGGGGGAGCATTTAGGGAACATCAATCATAGTATCATAAGGTTTAGATTAGTTATGAAAAAGGACACAGACCACTCTAAAGTAAAAATACTCAGTTGGAGGAGGGCCAATTTCAGTGGGATGAGAACAGATCTGGCCCGGGTAAATTGGAATCAAAGATTGGCAGGGAAAACTGTAATTGAACAATGGGCGGCCTTTAAGGAGGAGATGGTTCAGGTACAGTCTAGGTACATTCCCACAAGGGGGAAATGTAGGGCAACTAAAACCTGAGCTCCCTGGATGACAAAAGAGAGAGAGAGTAAGATGAAGCAGAAAAAAGGGGCGTATGACAGATGTCAGGTTGATAACACAAGTGAGAACAAGGCTGAATATGGAAAGTTCAGAGGGGAAGTGAAAAAGGAAATAAGAGGGGCAAAGAGAGAGTATGAGAATAGACTGATGGCTAACATAAAAGGGAATCCAAAAGTCTTCTGTAGGCATATAAACAGTAAATGAGTAGTAAGAAGAGGGGGGGGTGCAATTAGGGACCAAAAAGGAGGCCTACGCATGCAAGCAGAGGACATGGCCGAGGTACTAAATGAGTACTTTGCTTCTGTCTTTACCAAGGAAGAAGATGCTGCCAATTACTCTCAGTAAAGGAAGATGTAGTTGAGATACTGGATGGGCTAAAAATTGATAAAGAGGAGGTACTTGAAAGGCAAGCTGTACTTAAAGTAGATAAGTCACCTGGTCTGGATGGGATGCATCCTAGGTTGCTGAGGGAAGTAAGGGTGGAAATTACAGAGGTACTGGCCATAATCTTATAAACATCCTTAGATACAGGGGTGGTGTCAGAGGACTGGAGAATTGTAAATGTTCACCCTTGTTCAAAAAGGGTGGAAGGATAAACCCAGCAACTACAGGCCAGTCAGTTTAACCTCGGTGGTGGGGAAACTTTTAGAAACGATAATCCAGGACAGAATTAGCAGTCACTTGGACAAGTGTGGATTGATTAGGGAAAGCCAGCATGGATTTGTTAAAGGCAAATCGTGTTTCACTAATTTGATTGAGTTTTTTGATGAGGTAACAGAGAGGGTTTGATGAGGGCAATGCAGTTGATGTAGTGTATATGGACTTTCAAAAGGCGTTTGATAAAGTGCTGCATAACAGGCTTGTCATCAAGATTGAAGCCCATGGAATAAAAGGGGCAGTAGCAGCGTGGATACAGAATTAGCTATGTAACAGGAAGCAGAGAGTAGTGGTGAACGGTTGTTTTTTTGATTGGAGGGAGGTATACAGTGATGTTCTCCCGGGGTCGGTGCTGGGACCACTGCTTTTCTTGATATATATTAATGACTTGGACTTGGGTGCACAGGGCACAATTTCAAAATTTGCAGATGACACAAAACTTGGAAGTGTAGCGAACAGGGAGAAGGTTCGTGATAGACTTCAAGAGGATATAGATAGGCTGATGGCATGGACGGACACATGGCAGATGAAATTTAATGCAGAAAAATGCGAAGTGATACATTTCGGTAGGAAGAATGAGGAGAGGCAAAATAAGCTAAAAAACACAATTCTAAAAGGGGTATAGGAACAGAGAAATCCTGGGGTATATGTACACAAATTGTTGAAGGTGGCAGGGCAGATTGAGAAAGCAGTTAAAAAAGCATAGGGGATCCTCGGCTTTATAAATAGAGGCATAGAGTACAAAAGCAAGGAAGTCATGATGAACCTGTATAAAACATTAGTTCGGCCACAACTGGAGTACTGTGTCCAGTTCTGGGCACCCCACTTTAGGAAAGACGTGAGGGCCTTAGAGAGGGTGCAGAAGAGATTTAATAGAATGATTCCAGGGATTCCCTCGGTACTGCACTGAACAGATAAAAGTGGAAAACAAAGTAACAATCCATGCATTTACATAATGCCTTTTATCAACCCCTAAAAGCTCAAAGTGATTCACACAATGAATTGCTTTTGAAGTGTATTGATGGCAAATACTTAGGCAAAGTAATGTAACTGTAGATATGATAAATCTACAGTTACATTACCTTATGATTTGATATTTAAATCTAGCAGTCTTCATTGCTAGCCTCATGGAAGTTAGTGTCAACAGGGAGGGAAGGTTTCCTTTAGTCACTATGTGCTGATGACATTGTAAACATGGCGGGAGGATTTCCTGCAATTCCGTTTTCCAGCAAAACTATAAACCCATACTTCCAGAATTTCTTCATGTCCCCACTTAGAATCATAGAATCATACAGCACAGAAGGAGGCCATACGACTTGTGCTGGCTCCTTGAAAGAGCTATCCAATTAATCCCACTCCCCTGCTCTCTCCCCATAGCCCTGCAAATGTTTTCTTTTCATGCATATATTCGATTACCTTTTGATAGCTATTATTGAATCTGCTTCCACCATCCTTTCAGGCAGTGCATTCCAGATCAGAACAAGTGAAAAAAGAATTCTCCTCATCTCCCCTCTGGTTCTCTTGCCAAATACTTTAAATTTGTGTCCTCTGATTACCGATTCTCGTGCCAGTGGAAACAGTTTCTCTATCAAAACTCTTAATGATTTTGAACACCTCTATTAAATCTCCCCTTAACCTTCTTTGCTATAAGAAGAACAATCCCAGCTACTTAAAACAGTGAATGTAGAAAACCCACCTACTGTTTACAATTCCGCGAACATGTAGTGATCAGGAGAAATCTCCCCTCCACATGTTGTCTTTCTAGTTTAAAACATCAGTAGAATGTTAAAACAGCTTGAAATAACAGCGTGCCATTACCTGCGCGAATTAAATTCAGAACAAAACCCCTTACTAAAAAAGATTATTGTCCTTTAGTTGGTTTAACAGACTTTTTCCACCACAGTTAGTAGCAGTGTAAGGACAGTAACTTAATACTTAATAAAACTGTGACAAAATTTTAAGAAACGCCAGTAACTTTTAACTTTAACTATCCTTTTAACTTTAAGCCAAACAAAGGAGCCGAACTCTCCTCTTGCATCTACTTTTCCTCGCGATCCGCTCGCCTAAAAACAACGCTGCTCATTAAAGATTGCTGCCGGGAACCTTTCCGTAAAGAAGCATCTTCTCTTGGCGCACTTACCGCACAGTAAAATGAATTTCATGGAGCCTTTAGTCTGCGACCCGCCCGGTGATCGGAGTTGGGGTGTTGAGGCACAGTTCTCCAGCTCTGAGGCTGCGAATTTCCTGACAAACTTCTTTCCTGCCTCTGACCTAAGGATCTGAGATCATCACGTCCTGCTCAGAGTTCCCCGTTCCCAACGACCAGAATGGATTAAGGGACCTTTTTGTTTTTTTGCAAACGCTTTTAATAATAGTTACTACACGCGAGGGAAAATAAAATGAGCAAACAGTACTGAAAAGAAACAGAGATAACATTTAAATAACAATAAGGTCGATAACATATTATAGATGACAAAACATCACAACAGATAGAAATTGATGTCTGTGTTTGTAGCAGTCAAATGCCTGAGGCAAGATTATTATAAGCACTGACACACTCCTAAGGACTGACTGTAAATATTGACACACTCCTGGGGATCCCCTGTAGGTATTGACACATGTCTGGGGACCCCCTGTAAATATTAACCCATATCTGGGGATCCCTTGTAAATATTGACACACTCCTAGGGACCCGCTGTAAATATTGATACACTACTGGGGACCCCCTGTAA
This sequence comes from Heptranchias perlo, assembly GCF_035084215.1. Lineage (NCBI taxonomy): Eukaryota > Metazoa > Chordata > Chondrichthyes > Hexanchiformes > Hexanchidae > Heptranchias > Heptranchias perlo. Next base: position 11,651,602 of record NC_090333.1, on the reverse strand, counting down.
ATATTAACACATGTCTGGGGACCCCTTGTAAACATTGATATGCTCCTGGGGACCCACTGTAAATACTGATACATTCTTGGGGACCCCCTGTAAAAATTGACACATTCTTGGGGACCCGCTGTAAATATTGATACACTCCCGGGGACCTCCTGTAAAAATTGACACATTCTTGGGGACCCGCTGTAAATATTGATACACTCCCGGGGACCCCCTGTAAAAATTGACACATTCTTGGGGACCCGCTGTAAATATTGATACACTCTTGGGGACCCCCTGTAAAAATTGACACATTCCTGGGGACCCGCTGTAAATATTGATACACTCCCGGGGACCTCCTGTAAATATTGATTCACTCCTGGGGACCCCCTGTAAATATTAACACACTACTGGGTTCCCCCTGTAAATATTGACACATTCCCGGGGAACCCTGTAAATATTAACACACTCCTGGGTTCCCCCTGTAAATGTTGACACATTCCTGGGGAACCCTGTAAATATTAACACACTCCTGGGATCCCCCTGTAAATATTGACACAATTCTGGGGACTCCCTGTAATTGGCCCAGAATTTCCTGTAATGTCATGATCTATGCCAATCACAATAACCACTCCATCCTCAACCTCCCCTTCCTCTGCAAAGTCCTTTAACGTGTTGTTGCCCATCTTTCCCGCAAGTCTATGCTTGAACCCCTCCAATCAGATTTCTGCCCCTGCCACAGTATTGAAACGGCCCTTATCAAAGTCACAAATTACATCCTATGTGACTGTGATCATGTAAACCTCCTCATCTTTCTCGACCTGTCTGCAGCCCTTGACACGGTTGACCACGCCACCTTCCTCCAAAGCCTCTCCTCCATTGTCCGGCTGGGTGGGACTGCCCTCTCTTGGTTCCATTCCGCTCTCTCACCAGTCGTAGCCAGAGAATTTCCTGCAATGGCTTCCTTTCCCACTCTCACATCGTTACCTCTGGAGCCCCTCAAAGATCTATCCTTGGCCCCATCCGATTTCTCATCTACATGCTGCCCCTTGGTGATAATCTCTCTTCCTCTCTACTCTCTCTCTTCCTATAAGACACTCCTTAAAGCCTAGCTCTTTACCTGTCCTAATATCTCTTTATGTGGCTCGATGTCAAATTTTGTTTGATAATGCTCAAGTGAAGCACCTTAGGACATTTTACCAAGTTAAAGACGTTATATAAATGCTAGTAGTAGTAGTAGTAGTGGTAGTGATAGTAGTAGTAGTAGTAGTAGTAATTGTTGTTGTTGTTGTTGTTGGGAGGCTGGGAGCAGGGAGCAGGAATGTTACAAGGAGACAGAGGCAGGCTAAGTGAGTCGGCAAAATTATGGCAGATGGAATTCAATGTCATTCACTTTAGATCTGAGAAAGACAAATCGGAGTATATTCCTAATGGTGAGAGACTAGGAGCTGTGGAAGGGCAAAGGGATTTGGGTGTCCATGTACATAAATCACTAAAAGCTAGTACACAGGTGCAAAAAGTAATCAAAAAGGCTAATGGAATGTTGGCCTTTATCTCAAAGGGGTTGGAATACAAAAGTGAGGAAGTGATGCTTCAATTGTACTGAGCCTTGATCAGACCCCATCTGAAGAATTGTGTTGGGTTTTGGGCACCGAACCTCAGGAAAGATATATTTACCTTGGAATGGGCGGATTCCTGTATAAAACATCAGTTAGGCCACAGCTTGAGTACTGCGTACAGTTCTGGTCACCACATTACAGGAAAGATGTGATTGCACCAGAGAAGGTACCGAGGAGATTTACCAGGATGTTGCCAGGGTTGGAGAATTTTAGCTATGGGAAAAGATTGGATAGGCTGGGGTTGCTTTCTTTGGAACAAAGGAGGCTAAGGGGAGATTTAATTGAGGTATATAAAATTATGACGGGACTAGATAGAGTGGATAGGAAGGACCTATTTCCCTGAGTAGAGAGGTCAATAACCAGGGGGCATTGATTTAAAGTAATTGGTAGAAGGATTAGAGGGGAGCTGAGGAAAATTTTTTTCACCCAGAGGGTGGTGGGGGTCTGGAACTCACTGCCTGAAAGGGTGGTAGAGGCAGAAACCCTCAACTCATTTAAAAAGTACTTGGATGAGCACTTGAAGTGTGGTAATCTACAGGGCTACAGACCAAGTGCTGGAAAGTGGGATTAAGCTGGATAACTCTTTTTCGGCCGGTACGCACACGATGGGCCGAATGGCCTCCTTCTGTGCTGCAACTTTCTATGATTCTATGATTCACCAGAATTATACTAGGGCTTAAAGGGTTAAAACTATGAGGACAGTCTGCACAAGCCTGGCTTGTATTCCCTTGAGTTTAAAAGGTCGAGGACGTGATCTACTCAAGGTGTCTAAAATGATAAAAGGATCCGATAGGGTAGATAGAGAGAAACTATTTCCACTGGTGGGGAGTCCAGAACAAGAGGGCATGATGTTAAAATTAGAGCTAGGCAGGTCAAGGGTGATGTCAGGAAGAAATCTGGAACTCTCTCCCCAAAAAGGCTATGGGGTGCTGAGTCAATTGAAATTTTCAAGATTAAGATTGATAGATTAAGGGTATCAAGGGATATGGAACAACGATGGGTAAATGGAATTGAGCTATGATCTAACTGAATGGCGCAACAGGCTCGAGGGGATGAACGGTGTACTCCTGTGCCTAAGTTCCTCTGATCCCTGCTGTAAATATGGACCCGCTCCTCGGGATCCAATTCAAATATTAGGCTAAAAATGAAAGTGGTCAAATATCTACTGACCCGCTCTTCCGCTGCCCTCCACTCTGGAGGAGTATCCGGGGTCATAAGCGGGATCAACTATTTTACGTATTTATGGTGGGTGCCCCTTCTAGTACAGATGCAACTTCAGCACCAACTAGAGGGTGGGGGAGGAAGGTGAGCTGCTGGGAAGGAGCACAGGGGACCAAGTCACGGCCACGCACTCCCTTCAGGAGAGAGACGATTTGTCTGATGTCTGATCCAAGCAATAATCTTCTGGGCTATCCCGGCTAGGATTCAGGCCCAGGGCCTTGATATGAGCCTCACTTCCCCCAATCCGTGGACCTGGATGCTGGTAACTTGCTAGCATCCAGATCGCTTGGCACAGGAAATCCGTGGAGGCGGGGCATGCCATGCCACTGGCTCCGCCTCCTTCTGACATCATGGGCTTTGTGTGGGGCGGGTGAAACTTCTCTTCTGGGCAAACGGGTGGCTTTTCTAGGTCCCATCCAAAATTTTCATCTCCTTCCGTTAGCCATTTTACACTGGGTTAGGGTTAGGGTTAAGCCCCAAGGCAAAGTTGGGCCCTTCTTGATCATCTGACCTTCCTTAACCCACTGTTTTGATGAAGTAATAATCCGAAGAATATAAGTGTACTCAGCACAATGTTTGGAGTAGTCCCTCCCTTCCCTTGTCCTGTGTGTCGAACATAAGACTTTTAAAAAGTTCCTCTTTAAATTGGTAAATGGTTACATTTCGATCGCCTAAGCGGGGGGGGGGTCGGAGAGGAATTTTCCAGCATTTTGTTTGTTCAACCGGCCTGGGTTTTTAAATCGGTAGTTTTTTTTTGCTTCTCCCAGGAGATTATACGGCTTCGGGTGAATGAATTTTAAAAAAATTAGACGCAATTCACACTCAGTGGATCTGTTCTATTACACTTATGAATGAGTTGTATCGTTATTATATTGTGAGAGACATACATCCACAAAGTTATTGTTACTCACTTCAACTCAACATTGTGCATTCATTAAATCTTTGAATTTGTTTCGTTTGATTTCTTTTTGCACAACAACAAAAGAAGCAACTGGGATATTTTTTAGCTTCCGTTGAAATTAAATTATAAGAAAACGTGCCACAAATCATACTGCACTTCCTCCGCTGTTTGTAATCAGTATTTTACCAGAGGGATTTCGATTGTTTTGGTAAGTAACACCCTAATTGTAATAATTTACAGATTCTGGCACACAGTGGCTAGCCTGGATGCGGTTTGGACATGACAGTAACATTGTACTATGAAATACTTATGTTTTAAGCCTCCGACCTGCCTAATCTAGAGCAGGAGCTTGACGAGCATTTTCACTTGTATCTTCTGGGGCCTGCATTTCTTTATTTCAGTGCTTCTTGGTCACGAATGAGCAATAAAACTGAAGCAAAGGTAGAAAACTGCAAATTAAGCTCATTATCGCGTAGGCCGCAAAGATGAGAGGGAGGCCCGTCTAGCTCGTGCTGCCATGGCAGCCTATGGTGTCTCCATCGCAGTCTCTGGCTGTGCCTTCGAGTTTGTAACCTTGATATTCTGTTCCTTTTGGGGCGTTGATTCAATGTATTGAGAGCAGGGTTGCAGGAAATTTGGACTGAACGCATTTCTTTTGATTTCCCACCCCTTTTTGATTAAGGAGAAAAATTCGGATGCTGGGTGAAAGGGGGATGCTTTACCAAGCTAGAGTGATCAAGCGAGACAACATTCTTGCTAAGGGAGTGTACAACAGCTGTTAAAAGAGTGCATAAAGCAGAGGAAGGGAAGACAGTTGAAGCAATATATTTGTATAATTCATTCTTGGGATATGGGCCCATTACTAGTTGCCCTCGAAAAGGTGGTGGTGAGCCTCCTTCTTGAACTGTTGCAGTCCATGTGGTGAAGTTACTCCCACAGTACTGTTAGGGTAGGGAGTTCCAGGATTTTGACCCAGCGACGATGAAGGAACGGCGATATGTGTCCAAGTCAAGATGGTGAGTGACTTGGAGAGGAACTTGGAGGTGGTGGCATTCCCATGCGCCTGCTGCCCTTGACCTTCTATGTGATGGAGGTCGCAAGTTTGGGAAGGAATGGATAGAAATGAGCGAGGATAAGTACAACAAAATAGTTATCAGTAATTGCTATAGGCCAATGGAGAAATGATCGGGGAGGCAGTCAGTGTTACCCCGAATCAACAGAGTGATAAGAGCAGGGAGAAGTGGTGGGGAAGAGGAATCATTTTAATAGTTTCGTAGAGACAATCAAGAATTTCTTCTTCACACAAGAGGTGAAAAATGGCCACTTGTTTAAAATTTAGCATTTAGCAATCCACCAAAACTAATCAGTGGGCAGAAAGTTGCTGAGCATCAGAATTTAGTCATCCCTGTCCAGTTAGACATGACCGTGTTGTGAGAACCAAGGCCTGGAACAATAGTACATTAGTGCAAGACTGCAGGAGAGGAAATTTAGGAGCTATACAAAAAGCCTCAGGGAAAATTAACTGAGAAACGATATATAAGAATAGAACAAGATGAAAAATGGAATGGGCTCAAGGTTATTTTAAGAGTCAAGGAAAGGAAGTACATTCTATTTAGAAACGTGGTAAGACAAGGAGGCTAGAAGGAAACTAAAGGAGAAAGAAATGAGGAAACAAAGACTAAGGAGGGTTGGAATTTATACAAGAGGCTTTTGAAGAAAGCTAAAGAAAATATTCGGTAAAGTAGGAGGGCAGATCGCTGAGGGCAGTGAGAGGGAGCCAAAGGATTTTTCTGATGATGTAAATAGTGTCAGGAGTGACAAAGAAAAGGAAGGACCATTGAGGGATCTATAATTAGATGGAACCATCATAGATGACCAAGATAGGGCTTTAAACTAAAAAGGTGGTGTGGGGGGGGGGGGTCAGGTGAGGGGAAATTTAGAAATCAAGGGCTCGATATTAGGAGGGAGGCGGGTTGGCAGTGGGGGGTCGACTGGGCGCGTGGGTAACGGGCCCAGTCAGCTCGGGGTGCTCCGCACGTGATCGCAGCCTAATTGAAGGCACTTACCTTGGCTTCCGGGTTTCCCGTTCTAGCCCTGCGCAGCGGGCGCATTACGCACCCGCGTCACAGGCTGTCAGCAGGAGGAGCCCTATTTAAAGGGGCAGTCCTCCAATGCTCCTCCTGCAGTAAAGAATCAATTTAGGAGCATGGAGCAGGCCAGAGGCAAGGCTCCTCCAAGGTTCTCTGACTCCTCACTCCAGGTGCTGCTCGATGGGGTGAGGAGGAGGGAAATTTTTTTCACATCGGATGGGAGGAAGTGTCCTCCCTCCACCACGAAGGCGGCCTGGCTGGAGGTGGCCGAGGTGGTCACCAGTAGCGGCAATGTGTCCAGAACCTGGGTCCAGTGCAGGAAGCGATTTAATGACCTAACCAGGTCAGCCAAAGTGAGTATACTTACGCATTCTCCCACACTCCGTCTTCCACGTCACCTCCACCACCACACAACTCCTTCTACATTGCCACCACAACGCTCTCGCATCACTCCTCACATTCACTCAAGCACCATCCTCACCTTGTCTGCACTTACTCACCGCCCCAGTTCCCATTCGAACACTACCACGCAACCCAATCCTCATACAATATCATGGCTATGTCTTACACGCACCCTCCCATACACCTCCCTCATGCTCACCCCCACCTACACCAATGCATGCAGTGGATCACCATGCAACCATCACTCAATCACACCTCTGTGTGCATCCAGGAGAGCTTTTTGAGCCAGCATGTAGAAAGTCCTACAAGAGAGGGGGCGGTACTGGACCTAATTCTAGGGAATGTGGCCGGCAAAGTGGAAGAAGTGCTAGTAGGTGAGCACTTTGGTGACAGTGACCATAATTTGGTGAGATTTAAGGTGGTCATGGAAAAGGACAGGGAGGGGCCGGAAATAAAGGTTCTAAATTGGGGGAAGGCCGATTTTAATAGGATAAGGCAGGATCTGGCCAAAATGGACTGGGATCAGCTGCTTGTAGGAAAATCCGCATCGGAGCAATGGGAGTCTTTCAGAAGGGAGATTGAGACCATACAATGGCAACATGTTCCCGTAAAGGTCAAGGGTGGTTCCAAGAACTCCAGGGAACCTTGGATGTCAGGGGATATACGAGAATGGATTAGGAAAAAAAGGAGGGCTTTTGGCAGATACAAAAGGCTAAAGACGGAGGAAGCCCTAGAGGAGTACAAAAAGTGCAGGGGGATACTTAAAAAAGAAATTAGGAGATCAAGGAGGGGCCATGAAATAACACTGGCGAGCAAAATAAAGGAAAATCCTAAGATGTTTTATAAGTATATTAAGGGTAAGAGGATGACTAGGGAAAAAAAAAGGGCCCATTAGGGACAAAAATGGCAATCTGTGTGTGGAGCCGGCAGATGTAGGAGGGGTTCTAAATGAATTTTTTGCATCTGTTTTCACTATGGAGAAGGACGATGTAGACATAGAAATACGGCAGGGGGACTGTGATATACTCGAACATACTAACATCGAGCGGGAGGAGGTATTGGCAGATTTGGCAGGCCTAAAAATGGATAAATCCCCAGGCCCGGACGAAATGTATCCCAGGCTACTGTGTGAGGCAAAGGAGGAGATTGCGGGGGCTCTGACACATATATTCAGAACCTCTCTGGCCACAGGGGATGTGCCAGAGGATTGGAGAACCGCTAATGTAATACCATTATTCAAGAAGGGGAGTAGGGAAAAACCGGGGAACTACAGGCCAGTGAGCCTAACATCAGTGGTAGGAAAATTATTGGAAAAAATTCTGAAGGACAAAATTAGTCTCCACTTGGAGAAGCAAGGATTAATCAGGGATAGTCAACATGGCTTTGTCAAGGGAAGATCATGTCTGACTAATTTGATTGAATTTTTTGAGGGGGTGACTAGGCGTGTGGATGAGGGTAACGCAGTGGATGTGGTATACATGGATTTCAGTAAGGCCTTCGATAAAGTCCCCCACAGGAGACTGGTCAAGAAGGTACGAGCCCATGGAATCCAGGGTGCCTTGGCACTTTGGATACAAAACTGGCTTAGTGGCAGAAGGCAGAGGGTGATGGTCGAAGGTTGTTTTTGTGACTGGAAGCCTGTGGCCAGTGGGGTACCACAGGGATCGGTGCTGGGTCCCTTGCTGTTTGTGGTCTACATTAATGACTTGGATATGAATGTAAAAGGTATGATCAGTAAGTTCGCTGATGATACAAAAATTGGTAGGGTGGTAAATAGCGAGGAGGATAGCCTCAGTCTGCAGGACGATATAGATGGGTTGGTCAGATGGGCGGAACAGTGGCAAATGGAATTTAACCCGGAAAAGTGCGAGGTGATGCACTTTGGAGGGACTAACAAGGCAAGGGAATACACAATGAATGGGAGGACCCTCGGCAAGACAGAGGGTCAGAGGGATCTTGGTGTGCAAGTTCACAGATCCCTGAAGGCGGCGGAACAGGTAGATAAGGTGGTAAAGAAGGCATATGGGATACTTGCCTTTATTAGCCGAGGCATAGAATATAAGAGCAAGGAGGTTATGATGGAGCTGTATAAAACACTGGTTAGGCCACAGCTGGAGTACTGTGTGCAGTTCTGGTCGCCACACTACAGGAAGGATGTGATCGCTTTGGAGAGGGTGCAGAGGAGATTCACCAGGATGTTACCAGGGCTGGAGCGCTTCAGCTATGAAGAGAGACTGGGAAGATTGGGTTTGTTTTCCTTGGAGCAGAGGAGGCTGAGGGGGGACATGATTGAGGTGTACAAAATTATGAGGGGCACAGATAGGATGGATACTAAGGAGCTTTTTCCCTTCGTTGAGGGTTCTATGACAAGGGGACATAGATTCAAGGTAAAAGGCGGGAGGTTTAGAGGGGATTTGAGAAAGAACTTTTTCACCCAGAGGGTGGTTGGAGTCTGGAACTCACTGCCTGAAAGGGTTGTGGAGGCAGGAACCCTCACAACATTCAAGAAGCATTTGGATGAGCACTTGAAATGCCATAGCATACAAGGCTACGGACCAAATGCTGGAATATGGGATTAGAGTAGACAGGGCTGATGGCCGGCGCGGACACGATGGGCCGAAGGGCCTCTATCCGTGCTGTATAACTCTCTATGACTCTAGATGCCAGAATGCCCGGGAGAGGGCAAGGACCGGAGGGGCCCGCCACAGCAGGTGGCCTTAACAGATGCGGAGCAGCAGGCAATGGAAATAAGCCGCACGCTGGAGTGCCTGTCCGTGGCGGACGCCGTGACTGGGATTGCACAAGCGGCTGGTGACAGAAATCTAACACTCAGCATGCATGATAGTGAATGATCTTAACATCTCTTGGCATCTGCAGCACCTCAACATCTGTCCACATGCTCAATATTGCCTTCTGTTCTCTTGCGGGGCCATCTGCAAGCGCCGTGATGGCATGGGGAGATTCCTTAGAGGACCTGCCAGCCTCTGAGGGTCCATCATCACATCTGAGCCAGCCATCCACCAGCGCAGATACACACACCTCTGTGGGTCCCCGTCCTCACTTAGTTGGGCTTCCACATGGTGAGTCACCACGCACATGTGAGCACGAGCAGACCCTGATGGCAGGGGCAGCCGTGGAGAGTCCGCATCGGTGGGAGCACTCTTCTCCAGGCTCTGCTCAGCTGGACCCAGATGCTGAACCCTGGGGGCCAGCGTGAAAAGGAGAGTCATTGAGGGGCAGCAGCACATTGCCGAGGTACTGGAACAGTTGCCACGCGCACTCTCCACAATCACGCAGAGGATGGAGGAGTCCAACTCCTGCACGAGTGGAATACTGTCACAGGGACGTTAAGGCATCGCTGAGATAGTGTCGCAGGTAGGTGCGGGAATGTTTGTGATGGAGGGAAGGCTAGCCTCCATCGAGCATCAAGCACGGCTCAACAATGAGTCCATTTAGGCCCTGACAAAGGCCGTTCGGATTCAGGGTGAGCAACGTTCTGCTGCCTTAAACAGGCTGACAGATACATTACAACTGGCCTTCCAAGGCTTCACACAAGTCCTCCAAACTGTCGTCCAGCAGGTTGGAAGGAGTGATGTGGGCCTTGGCCAGGAGAGGGATGATGGTGAAAGGGGACATGGAAGTGGGGATGCCACTCAAAGTGCTCCCACATCTCACCCGTTGCCTCCCTCTCAACCAGTACCCGCAATGTTGCCCCCTCTCCAGGTGGCCGAGTCTGCCCCTGCACAGGTGCAGGTGGAGCAGTCTTTGGAGGGGCCCTCATGAGCACCGAAACCCAGAGGGCGTCCGCGCAAAGCATCTCATCGGTCAGGGCATGGACAAGAGCAACCTGCCACTACCTCTGCTGAAGCCACAGGGGTAGCCCACGTAGGGGTTCCCGTAAACGTAAGGCGAAGGTTTTGTGAGCACAAAGGGGATGCACAAGGGTGTAAGACAAAACGTCATGTTTTTGATTTATTTTCGTTTGTTTTGCAAAAATTCATTAAAAATTGTTATCACCACTACTGCCACGTCTTTGAAAATCTTGTCTGGTTTGTGCAATAATTCCCTTTCCTGAGGATCACCATGAAGACCCACACTTGATGCCACCCATTGTGTCACTGCAGAGTGGGTGTAGGTGTATTTGCAGGGCTCTTTTGCGCAGACGGCTGAGAGACGCCGGCAATGTCCCCGGTGGCACCCTGGAAGGATGCGAAGGAGAAGTTGTTGAGGGCTGAGGTGACTTTGACAGCGACAGGCAAGAAGATGGTGCTCGGGCCAGCCGGGAGCAGCTCGGCATGAAGGAGGCTACAGATGTCCACGACTACATGTCAAGTGACTCTGAGCCTCCGTGTGCACTGCTACTCAGAGAGGTCCAGGAAGCCGAGCCTCGGTCTGTGGACCCTGTGGCGAGGGTAGTGCCCTCTGCGACGCATCTCTCTCTGCGGTTGCCCTCCCTCCTGCTGTGCAGGTGGATGTGTCACAGCGCTCTGTTGTGGAGCTCCACGTATCAGAGGTGGACGGCGTGGACGGTGATGCTGTTCGTCCTCCGAGGAGGTCATGACTGCAGCTACAGCGGCCCCCATCCGGAAGGTGTACATCTGAGGGGGTCCGCAAGGTTGGTACATGTCTCTGCACACTAGGGTTGAAGTTGCAAGTTTGTGAATTTTTGTGTTAGGAGGAGGGTGGTGGAGGCCAAACTTTGTCCAAATTGACAGCGTGGCCTCCTGAAATGAGTGAGGGTCTCCCCCCTACACCTGTCAAATGGGCCTTTGCGGCTGCCACAGGCTGGTAGCTGCAACACGCCCATTTGAACTGGGAGTGTTTCCCCCAGTATGGGAAACACTCTCAGTTTAGATGAAAATCCCACCCCTCCTAAAATATCCTACAAATCAGGCCTGCTAACGACCTGAAGTATCAAAATAATTGCCTAAGTGGGATCCCGCCGGCTTTAATTGCCTGTGGGAGCCCCGCATGCGGGGGCTGCGCGCGCATCTAAGCGCGTCACTGGGGAACCCGGAAGTGGGCGGGTTGGAGCCGGGCTCCGGACCCGCCCCGGGAATCCCCAATTTTCGGAGCCCCCCTGCCACGAACGCACCTGCTCGGATGTCCAAAAATCAAGCCCAAAAGAGAAAAGTCAAGGCAACAGAGTAGTGTAGTGATTTGGGTAAAGATAAGCAGACTGTGGCAGGAAGGGTCAGAGAGTTTAACAGTAATAGTGCATCAGCGAATAAGGTCAAAGCAGGGAAAAATGGTAAAAAGTTAAAATTAAAGTCTCTTTATCTGAAAGTGCGAAGCATTCGCAACAAGATGGACGAATTAGTGGTACAAATAGAGATAAATGGGTTTGATCTAATAGCTATTACAGAGACATGGTTGCAAGGAGACCAAGGTTGGGAGCTAAATATTCCAGGGTACTTGATGTTTCGAAAAGACAGGCAGAGTGGAAAAGGAGGGGGGTGGGGAGTAGCCCTGATAATAAAGGATGACATAAGGACAGTGGTGAGAAAGGATCTTGGCTCGGAGGATCAGGAAGTAGAATCAGTATGGGTGCAAATAAGAAATAAAAAGTGGCAGAAAACATTGGTGGGAGTAGTTTATAGGCCCCCTAATAGTAGCAATACCGTTGGACTGAGTATTAACCAAGAAATAATAGAAGCTTGCAACAAAGGTAATGCAATAATCATGAGGAACTTTAATCTTCATATAGAATGGACAAACCAAATTGGCAAAGGCAGTCTGGAGGACGAGTTCATGGAATGTATTTGAGGCAGTTTCCTCGAACAATACGTGTCATGGAACCAACCAGGGAACAGGATATTTTAGATCTTGTATTGTGTAATGAGACAGGGTTAATTAGCAATCTCACATTGAAGGATCCTCTGGGGAAAAATGATCATAATATGATAAAATTTCACATTGAGTTTGAGAGTAATGTACTTAAAACCGAAACTAGAGTCTTAAACTTAAATAAAGCCAATGGGTATGAGGAGCGAGTTGGCTAAGGTAGAAACTGCACTTCCATTTGAAAATCGAACCCAAAAAGTTAGTATGCAGGTACAGCAAGCAATAGGAAGGCAAATGGCATGTTGGCCTTTATTGCAAGGGGGTTGGAGTAAGGAGGTCTTACTACAATTGTACAGGGCTTTGGTAAGACCACACCTGGAGTACTGTGTACAGTTTTGTTCTCCTTCTCTAAGGAAGGATATACTTGCCTTCGAGGCGGTGCAACAAAGGTTCACTAGATTGATTCCTGGGATGAGAGGGTTGTCCTATGAGGAGAGATTGAGTAGAATGGGCCTATACTCTCTGGAGTTTTATAGAATGAGAGGTGATCTCATTGAAACATACAAGATTCTGAGGGGGCTTGACAGGGTAATTGCTGAGAGGTTGTTTCCCATGGCTGGAGAGTCTAGAACTAGGGGGCATTTTCTCAGGATAAGGGGTGGGCCATTTAGGACTGAGATGAGGAGGAATTTCTTCACAAAGAGGGTGGTGAATCTTTGGAATTCTCTACCTTAGAGAGCTGTGGATGCTGATTTGTTGAATATGTTCAAGGCTGAGATAGCTAGATTTTTGGACTTTAGGGGAATTAAGGGATATGGGGATCGGGCGGGAAAGTGGAGTTGAGGTTGAAGATCAGCCATGATCTTATTGAATGGCGGAGCAGGCTGGAGGGGCCTTATGGCCCACTTCTGTTTCTTATGTTCTAATATTGCAGATGCTTTAAATGTATTCTTCTCATTAGTCTTCACAAAGGAGAACTGTAGCCAATTCTTAGCTATAGGAAGTGTGGCTAAGAAGTCTGCAACACATGTAACGGTTAATAAAGCATGTCATATAACAACATTAAAGGTTATACAAGGTCCCAGTACCAGGTGGATGTACCTCAGTGCATCCAATTGAAAATCCTGGTCCTTGGCTTGAAATCTCTTCATGACATTGCACTTTCTACCTCTGCAACCTTCTCCAGCCATACACACCCTCTTTAGTCCTCCAGCTCAAGCCTCTTGTGCACCCACCCTCTCCTCATTTGCTCCACCATTGGTGGCAGAGCTTTCAGTTCCCTAGGCTCTAATCTCCGGGACTCTCTCCCTAAATCTCTCCACCTCCCTTCTTTTCCGTCCTCCTTTAAAAACCTCTTCAAAACCCACCTTTTTGACCTAGCCTTCAGTGATCTCTCCTAAGTTTTCCCCCATGGCTTGGCGTCTGTTCCCCTCATTATTCTTTTGTGAAGCGACCTGGGGCATGTTATATAAATGCATCTTGTCATTGTTCCAGGATGCTCAGTTAAATGAAAGAAGAAATTAGTGATGCTCTGGTAGACATACTGAGAAGCTCCATGGAAATAGGAGTAGTGTCTGAGGATGGAGAATATGATCCAATTTCCAAAGAAGGAATAAGGCACAAATCAGGCCCAAACACATCCTGGGGAAACTGTTTGAAGGCATTAAATGAGATGCTTTCAATGATCAGCTTAAAAGAAAAGATATTATAAATTAGTTTTAGAAGTTATAGGCCCTGAATAACAAACTTACTGGAATTCTTTGAAGAAATTATGTAACCATTTGATGAGGGTTTTCCAGTAGATATAATTTACTTGGAATACAACGGGTCATTCTCTGTCTTTCTCTTCCTTTCGGATGTTTCTCTCCCTCTCTCTCTCTGTCTTGTGTTCTGGCCGTTTGTATTTTCGGCGGTCCTGTAGGTAACACCTCTCTGTCTGAACACTTTGATTGCCTTGACAACGGGCAGTTGGAAAGATTATCTGTAATCACCAGGTATTGTTCGCTGACTCTAAATCCGAAACGTTCAAGGAATCCCACACTCACCTGACGAAGGAGATAATCTCTGAAAGCTTGTGATTTTCAAATAAAATTGTTGGACTATAACCTGGTGTTGTAAGATTCTTTACATGAATCAACAGCAGGACAGACAACTTCCTTAAATATAATTTAGTTCAGAGGCATCTTCAAACTCTCACAATATCTGAATCTGTAGAAATTAAATTTTCCACCGTTTTGTCTTATTTTTCTTTCCAATTATGAATCTTCAAAGGAATCGTGCTGATTTTTAATGCTTCATGCTGATTTTCAAAACCAAAAATGTCGTTATGAAATATTAGCAAGCCCAGCGAACTTTCTGATTATCTTGACAGCTTTACTAGAATGTAATGATTGCACCTCTAGTTCTTTCTTTACTGTTCCCAGGAAGAAAAAGATGTCATGCCTAATTCCTTTGATGACTTATTGATGTGCAAAGAGTTTTTTTTGGAGACAGTTGCTGTGATGGTGAGTGAACCTTTCAAATGTTTCAGTACTTTTCAATGCACCTTGAGACACAACAAAAGAACAAATGTTGAAGGAATAACTTGTGTGTGGAGTTTTCTTTCTTTTCCCCCTTGTTTCTCTCCTTCTTAATGTATTGACCTTTTTTTTTAAATTTGCTCTCGGGCGATGCTGGCAAGATAGCCATTCAATGCCCATCCCTCGTTGTTCACTGAGAAGGTGCTGGTGGGCCTTCTCCTTGAACCACTGCAGACCTTGTGGTGATGGTGCTCCCACAATGGCATTAGAAAAGGAATTATAGGAACTTGATCCAGCGGTGATGAAGGAATGGAGATGTATGTCCAAGTCAGGATGGTGTACCACTTGGAGGGGAGCATGGAAGTGACAGTGTTGCCATGATATTGCTTATTGGCTGGGAGGTGCTTTTGAAGTAAGCTTAATGAGTTGCTGCAGTGCATCCTATGGATAGTACATATTGCAGCCGCAGTGCGCCGGTGATGGTGAGTGGATGTTGAGTCTAGGACCTCTTTGTTGGATATTGTTCTATGGGCTCTGGGTACCCTCAATGCCCACATCCATGTGACCGTTCTTCCTGTGTGACCCTAGACAGTGAGGCGTAAGTTTTTCAATCATAATACCAATGGTAACCTATTAAAATGAACAGTTTACCATCGGGAAAGGCCAGGGTGCCAACAGAATATTTACAGCCGAGTCTGATCCTGTCCTGACCTGGTATCACGCCCTTCCAGCAAGGGTTGCAAGATAGCAATCAGGAACAGAAACCCTCCTTAACTGAGAACGATTGTAGCAATCATACCAATGGCCCGGCTACGGCTGGATAAATTGGCAGAGAGCAGGGACTGAACCCAGGCTATATGGCTCATTTACTCACTGCCCTAGCCAGGTGAACCATTGGGTTCAAGTCCCTTTCTTGACTTGGTCAGAGTTAGACAAAAAACTGATGGGGTAATTTTCCGAGTTCGCGCTCCCAGTAGACAGATGGAAAACCGTGGCCGCAGGTGCCTGAATTTCTGATATATGTACTCACTACCGGAAATCAAACTTGGAAAATGATCCCCTAAGACATTCACAGTGAGCAAACATGAAGTCACAAAAATAGGCACGCTATCAACATCTCAGGAATATATATATAGTGGTGCACAATTTTCTAACTTGTGCCTAAACCTCTCTGCCTCTCCACCTGCCTCTCCTCCTTTAAGATTTTCCATAAAACTCTCCACTTTGACCAAGCTTTTGGCCACTCGCTCGTTCTTTGGCTTGGGGTACGTTTTTCATTACACCTCTGTGAAGTGCCTTGGGAGGCTTTTCTATGTTAAACGCACTATGTAAATGCAAGTTTTTTTTTATTCGTTCATGGGATGTGGGCTTCGCTGGCGAGGCCGGCATTTATTGCCCATCCCTAATTGCCCTTGAGAAGGTGGTGGTGAGCCGCCTTCATGAACCGCTGCAGTCCGTGTGGTGACGGTTCTCCCACAGTGCTGTTAGGAAGTGAGTTCCAGGATTTTGACCCAGCGACGATAAAGGAACGGCGATATATTTCCAAGTCGGGATGGTGTGTGACTTGGAGGGGAACGTGCAGATGGTGTTGTTCCCATGTACCTGCTGCTCTTGTCCATCTAGGTGGTAGAGGTCGCGGGTTTGGGAGGTGCTGTCGAAGAAGCCTTGGCGAGTTGCTGCAGTGCATCCTGTGGATGGTATTGTTGTTGTAGTAAATGCAAGTTATAAAGCTGTTGCAATGTAGCTTCCGCAATTCATCATCAACTGTCCGTTCATAGTAAATTTATAGGAGAATTACATAGAATTACGTAGAATTTACAGCACAGAAACAGGCCATTCGGCCCAATCGGTCTATGCTGGTGTTTATGTTCCACACAAGACTCCTCCCACTCTATTTACTTCCTCTCACCTTATTAACATATTTTTCTATTCCTTTCTCCCTCATGAGTTTATCTAGCTTCCCCTTAAATGCATCTATGTTATACGCCTCAACCACTCCATGTGGTAGCGAGTTCCACATTCTCACCACTCTCCTGAATTCCCTATTGGATTTATTAGATACTATCTTATATTTATGACCCCCAGTTCTGAACTCCTGCACTCGTGGAAACACCTTCTCTATGTCTACAATATTGAGCCCCTTCACAATTGTAAGGAACTCTATTAGGTCAGCCCCCGTCTTCTCTTTTCTGGAGAAAAGAGCTCCAGTCTGTTCAGTCTTTCCTGTTAGTTGTAACCTCTCAGTTCTGGTATCAACCTTATAAATCTTTTTGCACCTTCTCCAGTGCCTCTATACCCTTTTTGTAATATGGAGACCATATTTGATATATCTTCCTTTGCTTATTTGTCAAATGGAGTTTGACATGTTTACAAAAATAATAGAAGATGGGAATCTGCGATGCTCACAACTGGGTTCGGAATCATTAATCATTCTTCCTTATATTTAATCATCACACCAAAAAAAAAAGCAATATTGGAAAATGATTCCAATACTCACGTTGAATGACTCGGTTTTATGTTCTACAAATTCTATGTGTCTCTACCTCCATTTCAATAAGTCTTGCCAATATTCAGCGGGCGTCTATCACATCTCCAAATTAAAAAAATGTAAAAGCATTTCTGCTGCATTTCTGCAATAAAAACCCTGGCTTTCCTATCTCCATTTCATATCTAGCCGCCTCGCAGCGATCCAAAATACTGGACTGTGGGGATTGCAGGGATGTAAGTTCCCCCAATAATCTAGATCTCCCTTTCACGAAATGAACAGATATTACTGAAACTATTGTAAATAATCTTAAAAGAAATTTTTTTTCCGACTCCGCAAATAGCTTGAAACAACTTAGGGAACTGACGCATGATTCGCAAAATGAGTCTGGACGTTAAGTTATGTTGGTTTTCCTGGTCATGCAATTGTGAGATAAGGTTTTGAATTTTTTTTTAGTCAAGTGTGTGAACACTGCCGTTGGGTGATGCGAGGTATTAAGAATCAGTTTATAAATCCCCGGTGAATACATTTAACAATAGCTAAATCTTGCACTTTTTTGTGTCTAATATCGTGGGGTGAACGTGCTCTGGACTCCTGCCGCTCTGCCGTCATAATTTGGGTGGAAACCGTGTTTCCACACATAAGGGGGTAAAATGCCCCGAGGAAATTCAGTCCCCACCCCCATGTTCACTGCGCGCGGGTAGTTAGAGACAGAGCGAGCTTTGGGTGCCCTGACGAGCATTCCTCCCTCAACCATTACCACCATAAACAGATTAACTGGCCAATGAACAAATTTGCTGCTGCGTTTGCCTTCTTAACAACAGCCAGTATACTTCGAAGCAATTCATTGTATGTGAATCACTTTACCACATTCCCAAGTGAAGCAATAAGGTGCTATACAATTGCAAGTCTTTCCTTATAAGCTGTGGGGCTCAGCTACCAGTTTACCAGCGCTACCATTGAGTCAAGGCTGTTAACTAAATATTAGGACGATGTTCTTCGCTCTCAGAGTGATAAGTGTTTTCCATAGTTTATCAGGTAGTGCGGAAGAGACAGAAACAATAGAAATGTTTAAAGTCCAGCTGGATGCCACAATCGCAGAATGAATGTATTGGAGCAATGAGCTTCAGTGGGCCGAATGATCTTTGCGTGACTTTCCTTACGTTTCAACACTCCTACTGTGGAACTGTACCCCATAAAAATGGTCTTAAAGCAAAAGGTCCGACTGAGGAGCTCACAAGCAGGGAGGACATTGGAATGTGTTAGTAGATTTCTCCTGTTACTGTCACAACTATGGGTTGTTAATCCATCAACAATAACTTCTGCATGATTCTAGCCCGAGTGGTTATAAAATAGTAAGTTTAATAGATTGACTTACAACAGAGTTGCACTGCAGCTGTCTTCAACATTACATTCAACAGTGTTATAGTTATACGAGATTACATTAAATGACAAGCAATCAATACAACCTGATGGACTTCCGACCGTCCCCTCTTGAGAGCTCTAACTTTTGGGAGGGAGCGCGCTCTATCTTTATTCTATGCGGCTGCGTTGTTCTGTATGTAAGCACTGTTGGTCTTATCTCATGTTTGTTCGTCCTCCCGCCGTACTGACGCCAGGTTAGCAACTCAAGATGAGCAGTATAAGCTCTTTTGCGTAACGTAACTAATGACCTCAACCTCCGTTTACAAGCTGTTATGTTCCTCTGAGGAATAGATCCTTATCTGAGTACAGCCCCCCTTATTGGGTTTCATAACAACCACATCTCTTGTTCTGGTGTAAACCACCTTCTGACGTTAATGTTGTCTATTCTGTGGTCTCCCTGATGTTCTGCTGTGTGGGCTGTCCTTGTTCTCACAAAGATGCTGAACTTTTGCCCTCCTATTTTCCAAGCTTGTTTTAAACCATATTCTTACAGAATGTCTGAGGCTGAACCCGACGGTTCACAACTTCTGCATTCGACTGGAGTAACGCTGACACTGAGCTGAGCTTCCGACACTATATCCTCTCCGCCACCAAGACCGCCTACTTCCACCACCGTAATACCGCCCGCATCCGCCCCTGCCTCAACCCATCGGCTGCTGTAACCCTCATCCATGTCTTTGTTACCTTCAGACTCGACGATTCCAATGTTCTCCTGGCCAGCCTCCCACCTTCCACCCTCCGTAAACTTCAGCTCGTCCATAACTCTGCTGCCCAAATCCTAACTCGTACCAAGTTCCGTTCACCTATCACCCCTGTGCTCGTTGACCTACATTGGCTCCCAGCCCGGCAATACCTTGAATTTAAATTCTCATTCTCGTGGTTCAAATTGCTCCATGGCCTCACCCCTCCCTATCTCTGTAACCTCCTCCAGCCCTACAACCCTCCGAGATCTCTGCACTCCTCCAACTCTGGCCACATGCCCAACTCCGATTACCATCGCCCCACCATTGACGGCCATGTCTTCAGCTGCATAGGCCCTAAGTTCTGGAATTCTTAGGGAATTCTCTCCCTAAACCTTTCCGCATCTGTAGCTCTCTCTGTTCCTTGAAGACCTTCCTTAAAACCTATCGCTTTGACTAAGCATTTGGTCACCTGTCCTAATATCGCTTTATGTGGCTGGTTGTCAAATTTGTCTGATAATCGCTCCAGTGAAGTGCCATGGGACTTTTTACTACGTAAAGGCACGATATAAATGAAAGTTGTTATTAAGCGTATCAATGAGGTGGGAGTTAATTAACATCATTTAATGATGCATCAAGGACAGTCGTGGTCTCCTGGAATTCCTTTGAGTGATTTGGTGAGTAGGGAGGAATTTCCCAGAGCTTTTCCTGAAACTGGGAAGAGTTTTATTTTTTCTTCCTAGGCTTTCTCCTCCCACAGGAGTTAGTGTTACTAATGATTGAGGGCAGTGGTTTTACCAACAATTGGATAGGGTGAGAACGATGTGCCTGACGATCTTTTCTTGCTAACTGGAACAACTCCACGCCTTGTAAGCAGTGCTGAATATCAAACAGCGTTTGCACTCTGAGTAGGGTCATTTGTTACACTACAAAAATGACTGAATCATATATTTTAATCCAGGAAGTTGTCTATTCAACAACATTTGAACAGTCGGCTCCCTGTCCTTTGAATATAAATGGCACTTATACATCTATCATGAAGCAGAAAAAAAAAGTACTTATTAACAAGCAGGAACACCATGTTGCATAGGAGACTGACATGACTGAAATCTGTAGCTGGAAACAGGGTTTGGTATCAGCATTCAGCAGAGAGCACAAATTTCTATGGTTTGGTTGAAAATGCGTTTAGATTTTTTTTACCGAGTTTGCGTTTAGTGATAAGGGTTTTGGAAACACTCTCAAAGCATGTGTTTTGCAAGATAAGGCATAAAATAACACTACCTTTTGTAATTATATTAGGTTTGATTGCCTGTGGGTTTCTATGCTGAAACTGGACCTATTCTTCATGTGGGAACGCCAGATGGGTGGATTTGTTGCCTGAGTACTTTCTGCCAAATATGTATGCAACAAATAGAGTTTAGATAATAATAATGGACAGAGACCACAAAACTGTTTCCCTTTGTATGACCATTAAAGGCTTATTCATCACTCACCCCAGATAATCAGTATGATGGACAGGTTTAATAATAATTTGAGGAGTAGTAGAAATATTACAAGATTTTATTAGACTTACATTCATATAGCGTAGTTCATGACCTCAGGATGTCCCAAAGTGCTTTACAGCCAATGAAATACTTTGGGAAACGCAGCAGGCAATTTTTACACAAGGTCTCGCAAACAGTAATGTGATCTTCATCAGATAATCTGTGATAATGGTTGAAGGATAAATATTGGCCAGGACACCGGGGAGAACTCCCCTGCTCTTCTTCGAAATAGTGCCATTGGGATCTTTTACGTCCACCTGAGAGGGCAGACGAGGCCTCAGTTTAATGTCTTATCTGAAAGATGGCACCTCTGACAGTGCAGCACTCCCTCAGTACTGCACTGAGGCGTCAGCCTGGATTACGTGCTCAAGTTCCTGGAGTGAGGTTTGAACCCACAACCTTCTGACTCAGAATTTAGTAAATTGATTTCTTTATTAGAAACATAGGAGCATGAGCATAGGAAAAAGGCCATTCAGGCCTTCGCGCCTGTTCCGTCATTCAATTAGATGACTCTGATCTGCATCTTAACTCCATTTACCTGCCTTGGTTCCGTAACCCTTAATATCCTTGACTAACAAAAATCTATCGATCTCAGTTTTGACATTTTCAATTAACTCCCAGCCTCAACAGTTTTTTGGGGGAGAAAATTCCAGATTCCCACTATGTCACCCCTGAATGGCCTATCACTAATTTTAACCATTGAGAAGTCATTCTTCAGAAAACTTTAAAATGATCCAGCTTAAAAAAAAAATAGAAAAAAGGCCAAGTCTAATTTTATTTTTTACTTACACATTGAACTGTCATTCATGAAGGTGGAAAATATACAGGGTAATTTATTTCAAATTGTCCCCATACTTTCTAAAATTCAATCATTTAACTAAGTCTTTATATTTGCCCAAAGCAAAGTCTGAGCATTCTGTATATGAATTGCCTCCTTATAATATAATGTAGAGCAGATGATGTGTTCTCCCTGGCATGTTGTTGACAGATGCTTTGTTTTAAGGAAATGTGATTTAAACCAGACAGTGTACCTACTTTCTAGTCAGCTGCAAAGGGAGTTTTTTAAAAAATTAAACATAAACGTGTTTTCTTCAAGCTAATTGGGGCAGATCTTGACTTTGTGCGATATTTATTGCAGAAATGAAATTCGGGAGTGATGTAAAACGGGCTGCCGATTGCTAGAACCCATTTTGCACTATCGCACAAAGTCAGAATCTACCCCATTAGGATGAAGTTCCTGACTCTCTTGGTCTAATATTCACCTTCACCTCTGTTCTCCTTTTTACGTGACGCCTAAAGGATTTGATTAGGGTAGATAGAGCGAAACTATTTCCTCTGGTGGGGGGTCCAGAACAAGGGGGCATAACCTTAAAATGAGAGCACTTCTTCACACAAAGGGGAGTGGAAATCTGGAACTCTTTCCCCTCAAAAAGCTGTTGAAGCTGGGGGTCAATTGAAAATTTAGAAACTGAGTTTGATAGTTTTTTGTTAGGCAAGGGAATTAAGGGTTAGGGAACCAAAGCAGGTGGATGAAGTTAAGATACAGATCAGCCATGATCTAATTGAATGGTGGAACAGGCTCGAGGGGTTGAATGGCCTACCCCTGTTCGTATGCTCCTATGATTGCGAGTGGATTAAAGAAATAAAAAAGCAGGAATATTTTGAAGACCTTGGGAATCAAAGTGAAACCTATCATTTATCTAAATTACTATCTTATTAGCCATATTTAAATCTCTGTTCTAAATGCTACTTCCTTCTGCTTAGGCTGAAAGATTTGCATTGATATACATGCCTTTCACATCCTCCGAACACCCCAGAGTGCTTCACAAATTACCCTTGAAGTGTAGTTCACCATTGCTATGTAGGGAATTGGCAGCAAACAATTTTCACACAGCAAAATCTCACAATGAAAATGACCAGTTAACCTGATTTGGTGGTGCTGGTTGAGGGAGAAATGTTGGCTGGGACACCGGGGAGAACTCCCCTGCTTTGAATAATGCCACAGGATCTTTTACTTCCACCTGAGAAGGGAAACAGGGCCTTAGCTTAACTTCTAACCTGAAAGGTATCATTTCTGACAGTCCTTCAGTACTATATTGAAGTATCATCCTTGATTATGAGCTTAAATCCTGGAGAGTGGGGCTTGAACTCATAACCGTCTACACTTAGTGTTGAGAGTACTACCAGCTGAGCTAAACCGACACTACATAACTAACTGCTAAACAGTTCCTGGTTCAGTCAATGTTTCTTTGCTTTCTTTAACAATATTTAAAAGCTTGATTTTTACTGTCCATATTTCTCCCTTCCTCTCCTGAAGGCACTCCACTATCTTGCACAAGTAACTGTGTCAGCCGTGGCTCAGTGGGTAGCACTCTCACATCTGAGTCAAAAGGTTGTGGATTCAAGTCTTACCCCAGAGACCTGAGCACATAATCTAGGCTGACATCTCAGTGCAGTACTGAGGGAGTGCTGCACTGTCAGAGGTGCCGTATTTCGGATGAGACATGAAACCAAGGCCCCATCATCCCTCTCGGGTGGACTTAAAGATTCCACGCCACTATTTCGAAAAAGAGCAGGGGAGTTCTCCTTGGTGTCCTGGCCAATATTTATCCCTTAAGGGTGCTTGCTGTGAGCAAATTGGCTGCCATGTTTCCCTACATTATAATAATGACTACGCTTCAAAAGTACTTAGTTGGCTGTAAAGTGCTTTTGGACGCCCCGAGGTCATGAAAGGCGCTATATAAATGTAAGTTCTTTCTTTTGCAGGTTATTCGGTTCGTTGGGCGGCATAAGAGCTGAGCAGGATCCCGCCCTGACCCAAACATCCCACCCACACGCATTGCCTAGCTGGGGGCACTTAACCCATGCTGATGAATGTGGCATCGAACCCTGGCGGTAGTAATGAGTACAAAATGGAGATTAAGATTATAATGGGAAGACAGTCATGTTTTACAGAAGCTGCACTATTTATTTTGGTGAAACATTGGGGACAATTTGAACCAAACCCGCCCATGAAGTCAACGGAAAGTAGTATTGGGCGTGTTATAGACCCAGCGTTCCACCCAATCCCGAGGGTTTCCCACCCAGCGGGTTGGGTTAAAATTACCCCCAATGACTAGAAGGAAGAAAGTGACACTGGCCGTGATAGCTCATAAAGCCAACAAATTTTTTTTTTGAAATTCCATGATCGCAAGATTGTTGTGAGTAGATAATTGATATCAAGCAGAAAAATGTTGGCTTCCAGGAAAAGACTATGGTGCTCCATCTGGCTGGTCAAAATATTCCGTACACTGGTGTGTCTCTTTTATACTTCACATTCACTTCTTTTGCCTACAAGTAGGAATAGACTGGATGTTGGGCAGTTCTTTTCCCGGAGAATTGTGAGCCTCTGGAATACATTGCCGGCTGGTGCAGTGGGCGCTGACTCTCTGCCTTCAAGAGGGAGCTGGACCAGTTGCTGACTGGGGCAGAGATCGCATCATAAAGAAGGTAAATGCCTTTATAGATAACACATAGTCCATGAGATCTCCTGGACTGGTTTCGATTGCCTGAGGGGGTCGGAGACGAATTTTCCAGAGTATTTTTTTCCCCTATTGGCCCTGGGTTTTTTTCTCTGTTTTTTTGCCTCTCCCCGGAGGTTACATGGCTGTGAGGGTGGGAGGTTTCGGGGGTGGGGGGGGGGTGGGTGTGGAAAGAAGTGTTTAGCCATGAAGGTCCGATCATTATGGTGTGGGGCAGGCTTGATGGACCAGCTGGTCTTTTCCTGCCCGTCAATTTCATATGTTCATTATAAAGCTCCCTCTTGAATTTTCTGACACTATCCACCGTGACTGTTTCCCCGGGCAGTCCGTTCCACACATTCACCACACTGGGTGTGAGGTAGTTAGACCTGAGCTGCCTTCAGAGGATTGGGTCTAAGCCCCTTGATTGAAGTTCAGTTTATCCATGGTCCCCATAACTTTAAAAGCTCCCCTGGACCTCTTTTCTTCAGAATGAACATTCCCAGCTTCCTTAATCTCTACTTGTATCTCAGATGCCTATTTCCCCAGTTGTCGGTTTAGTTGCCTTCTTATGCACCTTCTCCAGAGCCAGGACTGAACTGTAATTTGTTTGCCGACTACACTGGTGAAATACATGCCATCATCCTTAGCCCTTTCCTGAATTTTAAAAATAATTCATTCTACGGATATGGGCATTGATAGCAAGGCCGGCATTTATTGCCCATCGCTAGTTGCCATTGAGAAGGTGGTGGTGAGCGGCCTTCTTGAACCGCTGCAGTCCGTGTAGTGAAGGTTCTCCCACAGAGCTGTTAGGTAGAGAGTTACAGGATTTTGACCCAGCGACGATGAAGGAATGGGTTATATGTGTCCAAGTCACGATGGTGTGTGACTTGGAGGTGGTGGTGTTCCCATGCACCTGCTGCCCTTGTCCATCTAGGTGGTGGAGGTTGTGGGGTTTGGGAGGTGCTGTCGAAGAAGCCTTGGCGAGTTGCTGCAGTGCATCCTGTGGATGGTACACACTGCAGCTGGTGGTGGAGGGAAATATTGCTGATCAGAAGCTTCTAAGCTCCTCCAAAGCTTTTCTGTGGGGATGCGGGGACGAGTGCATCGCTGTAGAGGATTCTTGCAATGACATTTCCAGCCAAAGCTCAGGCAGACAGAATTCTGTCGATTTTCTAATAGAACAAAGTTACCTAATTTAAGTACGCAGAGGATAAAGCATAAAGTAATGAAGCTGTATTTGGTTATTATGTTTTTTGTATGTATTGTCCCAGTAATGAATAGCATCACAGATATTGCACAGAAATGCTTTCAGTTTGTCATGTTATTGCCTACTGTTACTGCTCAGAGTGCCGTATGCTTACTCCCCTCAGCATTGAGATGTGTATTGGTTTACAAGTAGAGTTTGATACTTTATTGCAAGATGGATACAGATATGGAGGCCAACTCGATCAATCCCAGTTCACCCATCCAAAAAGAACCTACGGTCCCTACCCGCACCTCCCCCACCCCCACCAACGAGGCTTCCGACTGTTTCTTAAATGATTCTGGGTTTTGCTCTCCGTATATACTGTTCTCGTATATTGATAAATGAGCACTAGAGCGCCTCCCCACTGATGGGAGTAAGCACACTTCAGCAATTACACTCCATGGTCCCCTCTTATATTGCCTGTTATATTCACAGAGGATGCTCCAGAGAGTCTGAGATAAAAGCAGCCATTACATTACCACACCAACTTGAGCGTTTATTGAACCTAACAGTGCCCATTCCACACTCTTTGTGTGAAGACATACTTCCTGGCGTTAGTTCTAAATTTCCCCTTTCCCAGTTTGAACCTGTAACCCTTTGCCCTGCTGTCACGGTTTAATTTGACGTGATGTTCTGGATTTAATTTTTCTATACTGTTTATTATCATGCTCAGTGGTAGCACTCTCACCTCTGCAGTGCAGTACTAAGGGAGTACTGCACTGTCGGAGGTGCCATCTTTCGGATGAGATGTTAAACTGAGGCCCTCTCTGCTCTCTCAGGTGAACGTAAAACATCCCATGATTTTGAAGAAGAGAAGGGGAGTTCTCCCAGGTGTCCTGGCCAATATTTATTCCTCAACCAACATCACTTAAAAAAACAGATGATCTGGTGATTATCACATTGCTGTTTGTGGGAGCTTGCTGTGTGCAAATTGGCCGCCGTGTTTCCTACATTACAACCATGGCTACACTTCAAAAATACTTCATTGGTTGTAAAGTGCTTTGGGACGTCCTAAGGGCGTGAAAGGCACAATATTGATGCAAACCTTTCTCTCTTTCTTTATGTTTCTCCATGACGTATTCTGTATTGTTGTCTACAATATTGGCTCGATTTTAACCACCAGCGGGAGCGGGCGGCATCAACGTGGGAGTGGGAATGGGAAACCCGGCTGATTTTAACGGCTGGGCCCCGTTTGAATGCCGCCGGTCAGCTGCTCGACCGTTTCCAGTGGAAAGCAGCAGCTGGCCAGCGGGGAAGGCTGAAAATCGGGCAGCCAGCCCGCATCAGGAGGAGGCAGCCGGCAGGAAGCTAAGTCCGTGAGTGGAGGGGAAGGGGGGGTGGGGTGGTGGTTGTTGCTAGTGTCTCGCGGCTGGGGAGGGGACGGGAGCCTGGGACAGCAGAGGCCCGGACTTTCCTCATGGGGCCCAGAGAAGCACATTCGCTCCCGCTGGCTCCACTAAAGATAGTTTCGTTAAACTTACCTTAGAGCGTCTCGCTGGCTTCGCGACAGCTTCACCTGGTGGGGCAGCCGTGGGTGGGCACCGTTCTCCGGAGCGGGTTAAAATGCCATCGGGGTCCGGTGCGCATCATGGGACCCCATTGCGCATTTATTAATGAGGCCTCCCGCCGGAATCCTGCCGGAGCCTCATCCGCTGCCAGAACCAGCGGAGTTAAAATGGGGCACAGAAAGGGAAATGGAGCAGCTCCACTTTAACTGATTGGCAGGAATAGAGCGGGACAATCAGGGAGAGTTAAAGGCACAACCTTATGTTTCTCTAGTTCTTGATGTAAAGACTTATATCTCCACCGTTGCCTCCATAAAGTGTGGCCAAGCCAATATCACCCATTTTACACTATCGCCCAAAGTTGAAAAGACCCCCATGCTGTCCATGTTGATGTTGCACTTGTGCCCATTACCAACGACTTTTCACAACGAGTGCATTCCGAACATGTATTAACATAACTTGATGGAAACACGGTTTGATAGGTGCTCAGTGCACACCAATATTGGCAGAACCTATGCCGCTTTGGCACAGTCTAACGGACATTTTAAAAATAAGTCGCGCTCATACTGACTGTGAAGCGTTGTGAGATATCCAGAGGAAGTGGAAGTCTCCATATAAATGCAAGTTCTTCCTCTTTCACCTTTGCAAATCTAAGCCCATGATTCCAAGTGTGATTATGCAAGACAGAATTTCCAATGATATTGCACCTTTAAACAGCTAAGAATTAATACCATGTTCACATCAGTGCTGCAGATTCTTTTAGGCTGTCACATCATTCAGGTTTCTGTACATCTCTGTATTGATCTTAATGAGCGATATAAACTAATAAAGCTTTTATTTCAGAGAAGTTCTGGCGAAAGAAGAAATGACAGGTTATGTGGCTCTTCATAAAGTGATGAATTATGAATTACCATCAGTACATAATCATCACCATTTTTTTCTCAATAACTATGTGCGATTCAATGGAGGTTTATTATGTTTTATTTTCACTATTCAGTACATCGTTAATGTCATTTTTTTATGGGCTTCTGGACAAAACAACATTGTAAATTATATATTCCGTAGCACTGGCTTTGAAACATTGCTCTAAGTTACAGTGGTGCATAAATATTAGGCATAAAGATGAATTTTTTAAAAAAACAGTATAAAGTCCAATGCAATTCAAGACTGATTCATTTGCGCACAGACCTGTCAAGAGCCAGCTCAACGGGCATTCATGGAGAATCATATAGTACAAAAAGAGGCCATTCGGGCCCATCGTGCCTGTGCTAGCTCTTGGATAAAGCTGTCCAATTAGTCCAATTTTTGAGTGTCGCGTAAGTCGGGCGGGTGGTGGTCATGGCAATTGCAACGCCCACCCGATGCCCTCGGTGAGAGGCCTGATCCATTTCCGTGGCCGGGCTTCATTTTAACATTAGGACTGCCGCTTTGGTTGCTCAACAGCCAGATCTAATGGGCGGAGAACGTGCAGAGCCCAATAGAAGACCGAACTTGCCTCACGGTCCTAAACAACACCGATTTAAATATTTTCACGAGGCCCCCGGCCTGTTTCGGATGGGAGAGCTGGCCGACTAAATCGAGTTCTGGTCGCAAATCGCATCCGGCGGAAACTGAGCTGTGGAATCGGTGGGAATTTCTACATATAAATAAAAAAATGTTGATCTGCCTCTGGCATGCTCTCACAGAAAAACGGAGCGGTAGGCAGACTGAAATCGCCCCCATGATTGCTGATCCACTCAGCCTTGATGCTAGGGGATGACCATACAGTCGCACACTGTTCTTTCTACTCTAGTCAATCATTGTGTGTTGTCACATTTTGGGATCTCCGCCATGAAGGGAGCTTGGGATGATCATTGTACACCTTTTCACTAGGGCCTAAGATTCTTCCAGTGGGCTCCAGATAATCGTGCAAGCCAATGCCCTAACTGGTAGCGCAGGTTCAGCTGAGCAAGCAGCGGGAAGCTGCCAGTGCTCTCTACTGCCAACCCATGTGGATTTTGCATGTTAACTCCAGCAGCAGCCCTGCACACACTTGAAGAACCCCTGCCTTTCTTCTGCTGACCAGCGCCTAAACTTGCTGGACTTAGGTAAGTGGGATGTGTCCCAATGGAGAGAGTGTGCATTCTCTAGTGGGCAAATAGAAACTCTACCTGTGTAAATTTCTCTCGGTAGCTTGGATTGGAGGTTTTTAAACAGGGCGAGGGGGTTTCTGTGTGTGCTAGATACTCAGCCAAGCAAATATTATTTAATTCAGACCCTAGAAGATTGGCTTATAAGAGTCGGCTCTCAATGCTGCCGATGTCGCTACGTCCCTTATTGTGGCCACACACTCACAAGAACAAGGTCTATGGGGGTAATTTTAACTCCCAAGAACGGATGGGCTGAGAGGGCAGGTGGGTAGTGAAAATAATTGAATTCTTCAGCAGGTCCGCATCCCGGCTCCAATGCACCAACTTCCGAGTTTAACCCAGGCGCGTTAGGATGTGCGTGCAACAGAAACCTAGAAGTCCTGTCCCCACTTAAAGACAGCGGGCTGATAGTTAAAGGGGCAATGTACCTCACTGCCAAAGTTGATGCACTTACTTTTTATGTATTAGAAATGACAAACAAATTTAACCTTGCCCTGTTCGGGTTTCCCATCGATTCTGATTCACGTCAGGTGAAAGCAGACGAGAAGGGACGGATCCATGGGGTGAGTGCCTTTATTGCACTGCTTGTGGGCCCGGAGGAGCAGGAGTGCTTCATCCAGCTCACCTGGCGTGACATGACCCCGTGATCGGCCGAACCCTCCCATGGTGGACCCTCCTGATGGTGGACCCTCCTGATGGTGGATCTCCACCCCTGATGGCCGATTCCCCCCACAAGGCTGAGACCCCTCCATACCTCCGACTCCTCCCCGACGTTTGATCTTCTCTCAACATCCACCAATCTTCAGGTGGTGTCCTCCGATCTTCAGGTGACGTCCTCCGATCTTCAGGTGACGTCCTCCGATCTTCAGGTGACGTCTCTCTGATCTTCAGGTGACGTCCTCCGATCTTCAGGTGATGTCCCTCCGATCTTCAGGTGACGTCCTCCGATCTTCAGGTGATGTCCCTCCGATCTTCAGGTGACGTCCTCTGATCTTCAGGTGACGTCCCTCCGGTCTTCAGGTGACGTCCCTCCGGTCTTCAGGTGACGTCCTCCGATCTTCTCTCAACACCACCAATCTTCAGGCGACGTCCTCTGTTCTTCAGGCGGTGTCCTCTGATCTTCAGGCGGTGTCCTCCGATCTTCAGGTGATGTCCCTCCGATCTTCAGGTGACGTCCTCTGATCTTCAGGTGACGTCCCTCTGATCTTCAGGTGACGTCCTCCGATCTTCAGGCGACGTCCTTCGATCTTCAGGCGACGTCCTCCGATCTTCTCTCAACGTCCATCAATCTTCAGGTGACGTCCTCCAATCTTCAGGCGATGTCCTCTGATCTTCAGGCGATGTCCTCTGATCTTCAGGCGACATTCTCCGATCTTCTCATGACGTCCTCTGATCTTCTGGAGGCCTGATCACCTCCCCTTCTGCAATGTCCTCCACCGCACCACTCGCTCCCACCATGTCCTCCACGGCCCATTCCCCCACCGCCCCTTCCACCGCCCAATGTCCTCCAGGACCCACAATCTCTCCCTCCATCCTTTCTGATTCCTGCCGGACAGCCAGCAGCCTAACAATCAGGTCGGCTGCTGGGCGTAAAACTCGGAAGTAAAATTTATTGGACTCATTAAGGTTGTGATCCCACATTCCGACCCTCCAACTTTACTTCTGGATTTCGTGTCCGATTATCTTCCGCCCCCCCCCCCCCCCCGCCAACACCCGCTCCTTCCCGCCTTCATGTAAAAATCATGCCCGAAGAGTCTGCTTCTGGGATACGAGAGTCTGATTTAGAAGTGTAAACTGTCTCAATATTGATGTAAATTTGTACCTCTCATTAAGTATAAGAGGTTCCCTGAATATTCCCTCTGACCTGGAAATGTTTGTGTGATTGACAACTGCAAGCTGTGTACTAAACTGAATACAAACCTCGTGTTTTGAAGCTCTGCAGTTTTTTCCAGTTTGTTGCCCATCTAAATGTAATAATAAACACCATATGTACTTTTGGAATCCAAATTAAAACAAATGCCAGTATAAAAGCAGCTTGAGTTATATAGGGTAAAAGTAATTTCTTTTCAGTGTCTTGAGGTGTATTTCAATGATTGATTGCCACTTGTTGAAAATAACTCCTCATTGACTGAAAGCATCCAGTCAATGACTGATAATCACACCCAGTTCTTTTCCTTCTCCACCCTTGCTAATGGACATGTTCATTGTGAACATGTTTCCTCTTCCACTGTGCATTGCTTTACATTTGCCAAAACAAGAAAAAAAAAGCTTGTTATTCCTCAGGCATTTGCTTAAAGGGGCGAGGAAGCCAAAGGGATGGACTTTTTGGTTCAAAATGCACTCTCTTTTCTGGATTAGGATGTCAGCCGTGGTTCTGTAGAAGCATTCTTGCCTCTGAGTCAGACAGTTGTGGGTTCAAGTCCCACTCCAGAGGCTTAAGCACAAAATCTCGGCTGACACTCCAGTGTAGTACTGAGGGAGTGCTGCGTTGTTGGAGGTGCTGTCTTTCGGATGAGATGTTAAATTGAGGCCCTGTCTGTCCTCTCAGATGGGCGTAAAAGATCCCAAGGCACTATTCCAAAGAAAAGCAAAGGAGTACTCCCTGGTGTCCTGGCCAATATTTATCTGTTCCTTCCGTCCTTCCTTCCCAACAACACTATGAGGATATGGGCCCCACTTGCTTAATACTATTAAACAGCTTGACAAAACTCGGTGGGATCGTGAGTTGTGAGGAGGATGCAAAGAGACTTCAAGGCGATTTAGACAAGTTGAGTGAGTGGGCAAATACATGGCAGATGCATTATAATGTGGATAAATATGAAGTTATCCACTTCGGAAGGAAAAATAGAAAGGTAGAGTATTATTTAAATGGTGATAGATTGAGGAATGTTGATGTACAAAGGGACCTGGGTGTCCTTGTACACCAGTCACTGAAAGCAAACATGCAGGTGCAGCAAGCAGTTAGGAAGGCAAATGTTATGTTGGCCTTCATTGCAAGAGGATTTGAGTATAGGCACAAGGATGTCTTACTGCAGTTATACAGGGCCTTGGTGAGACCACACCTGGAGTATTGTGTGCAGTTTTGGTCTCCTTACCTAAGAAAGGATATACTTGCCATAGAGGGAGTGCAGCAAAGGTTCACCAGACTGATCCCTGGGATGGCAGGACTGTCATATGAGGAGAGATTGGGTCGACTCGGCCTGTATTCACTCAAGTTTAGAAACACATAAAATTCGGACAGAACTAGACAGACTGGATGCAGGGAGGATGTTTACCTTGGCTGGGGGGGTCCAGAACGAGGGGTCACGGTCTCAGGATACGGGGTAGCACATTTAGGACTGAGATGAGGAGAAATTTCTTCACTCAGAGGGTGGTGAGCCTGTGGAATTCTCCACCACAGAAGGCTGTGGAGGCCAAGTCACTGAATATATTTAAGAAGGAACTAGATAGATTTCTAGACACAACAATCATCAAGGGGCATGGGGAGAGAGCGGGAATATGGTATTGAGATAGAGGATCAGCCATGATCATATTGAATGACTGAGCAGGCTTGAAGGGCCGAATGGCCTACTCCTGCTCCTATTTTCTATGTTTCTATGTTTGAGTTTATCTGCTCATTGATAATCCTATACAACAGCGTAATTAACCCAACTCATGTTATTATTGTACAAACTGTCTAAACCAATGCATGGACAAAATGTACCATGACTGAAATCTCAAAGTCGGGTTTTTTTTAACTTCTCACCTGCAAGAAACTTTAAAAAATTCAAATGCCTATTAAAGATCACAAGATGAGGAAGGCTATGAAATCCATGCCAGTTCACTCAGCCAGAAATCCTACAGTGCCCCCATCCAACTGTTTCTTAAACGAGGGTTCTTACTTCCACTAGCCTATCCGTAAGTCCATTCCACATTCACTCTTGAAGGACTTCCTGACATCAACCTTAAATTTGCATTTTGCTGATTTGTACCTGTGCCCCCTTAACCTAGTGTCACAGTTTAATTTGAAATAGTATTCCATACTTACCTTCTCTATATCAGGCACTCTCCCAATTATTGTCTCAGTCATCTCCATTCACAGCTCAAGAGCTCAATTTCTCCATTTTTCTCATGCTGGGAAACAGCCTTGTGTCTCGTTTTGGGCAGTCCCTTCAAGATTTGAAGGTCTACCTCGCATCTTGGTGATCAGGGCTGGACTCAGTAGTCAAGGTGCAGTCTGACCAGAACACAACACAGTTTGAGTTTGGCATCCTCTGCCTTCTAAGTAAACCTCGTCTGCGAATTGAGCTATCTGCTCAAAGTATTGCAGTCGATTCCCAAGTCACAATCTATTGCCCCTAAACCCAAGTAAATTGCTCCTTATAGCCTTTCCTCTCTTTGGATGGACACTGATAGCATCCTGTGAAAACTCTCCAGTGTTTCTTTTCCCCCCTCTCCATCAACTATGTTTGTTGGACTAACAGACCTCAACTCATGAAAATCTTATGAGATTTTATAATCTATACTCCACTCCACTCCTCAGGTCCAGCCTCGGAATTTATTAAGCTTCTAAAATATTAACCAGAAACTTTCTACTTCTTTGCTGATTTACCTTGAGGATTCTCATTCCCAGATGCATCTCATCTGGTTCAGATACTTAATCATAAAAATGTACCCTATAGGTACCGAGCTTTCAAGGAAGATAATTAATATCGTAGAAACCTTTCTGCAAATAACTTGCCCGAAATGGAGGCAGATTTTCGCTGTTGGCTATTTGTAGTGAAATCATAAGCAATGACTGATCTACACCCTGTTCCCCTTATCATCTCAGAGCACTTTACAGAGAGAGAGGGGTGGAGATTGAATAGAAAGTCAGAGAATAGAAGATGGGACGCTGAAGGTCTGGCCAAACAGATAGGTTTGTGAGATGGCAAAGCTAAGTGATTTTGGAAGAGTTGTAGAGGCCCAGGCCATAGTGACTAAAAGACAAATGCAGTAAATTGCATAGAATCATGAAATCATAGAAAGTTACAGCACAGAAGGAGGCCATTTGGCCCATTGTGTCCATGCCAGCCAAAAAAGAACTATCCAGCTTAATCCCACTTTCCAGCACTTGGTCTGTAGCCCTGTAGGTTACGGCACTTCAAGTGCACGTCCAAGTACTTTTTAAATGAGTTGAGGGTTTCTGCCTCTATCACCCTTTCAGGCAGTGAGTTCCAGATCCCCACAACCCCCGAGGTGAAAACATTTCTCCTCAGCTCCCCTCTACTCCTTCTACCAATTACTTTAAATCTATGCCCCCTGGTCACTGACCCCTCTGCTAAGGGAAACAGGTCCTCCCTATCCACTCTATCTAGCCCCGTCATAATTTTATATACCTCAATTAAATCTCCCCCCAGCCTCCTTTGTTCCAAAGAAAACAACCCCAGCCTATCCAATCTTTTCTCATAACTAAAATTCTCCAGCCCTGGCAACATCCTCGTAAATCTCCTCTGCACCCTCTCTAGTGCAATCAAATCTTTCCTGTAATGTGGTGACCAGAACTGTACGCAGTACTCAAGCTGTGGCCTAACCAATGTTTCATACAGATCTAGCATAACCTCCCTGCCTCGGCTAATAAAGGAAAGTATCCCGTATGCCTTTTTAACCACCTAATCTACCTGTCCTGCTACCTTCAGGGATCTGTGGACATGCACTCCAAAGTCCCTTTGTTCCTTTACACCTCTCAGTATCCTCCCATTTATTGTGTACTCCCTTGCCTCGTTTGCCCTCCCCAAATGTATTACCTCACACTTCTCTGGATTGAATTCCATTTGCATTCAAAGTTGTCCAATTCAAATTATCTCATATTTCGATTTGTTGAGCATTAAATCCCTACTTTGCTTTGTTATTTGCATTGTTTAATTTAAATTATCGAACAAATGTCAGGACAAAATTTTTGAATTATCAGGGGTAGACTGTGTAAAGAAAAGGGTCAAATTTCCTTACCAGTAACGTCGGTAAACTCAAGTAACCCAGGCAGGTGGAAGAGAAAAATCAAGTGGAGACCTGTTGCATCAGTTCCTCACCACCTGGATTGGATGTACAATATGTCCAGCCAAACTTGGGCGGGCATGTAGTAATTAGATGCAAGTCATGGGAAAATGTTGCACAGCATATGGCCTGTCATTTGTGTCTTAGCAACTCTGGGTGCTAGGGATACAATGGAATCCTAATGTCTCGGGTTGTTACGGGCAAGGGGAGGGAGGGAAGCAGAGTTTAAACTTTAAAGGGCAAGGTGGCTAAATCAAGAATATGCTTTTGCTACAATCCTCAATCTGGCCGTGGCAGATATTCAAGTGACCGTCACCACAAGAAATTGGCTGGGGTCAGAGGCCCATGCATGAGGAGGGAGGAAGTCCTGCCCCACCAAACTAATGGCACCACTGTGGTCCGCCAGAACATCTGCCCTGACAAGGAAATCTTCCTGCAATCTTTAATGATTATAGAAAGAAGAAAGAAAGAACTTGCATTTATATAGTGCCTTTCATGACCTCAGGACGTCCCAAAGCGCTTTACAGTCAATGAGGTACTTTTTGAAGTGTAGTCCTGCAGGAAACATGGCAGCCAATTCGTGCACAACAAGGTCTCACAAACAGCAATGTGATAATGACCAGATAATCTGTTTTTAGTGATATTGGTTGAGGGATAAGTATTGGCCAGTACACTGGGGAGAACTCCGCCATTCTTCTCCAAAATAGCAGGTTATAGTCCAACAGTTTTATTTTAAATCACAAGCTTTCAGAGCTTACCTCCTTCGTCAGGTGGAGGTAAGCTCCGAAAGCTTGTGATTTAAAATAAAATTGTTGGACTATAACCTGGTGTTGTGCAAGTCCTTACATTTGTTCACCCCAGTCCATCACTGGCATCTCCAAAATAGGGCTGTGGGATCTTTTACGCCCACCTAAGAGGGCAGACTGGGCCTCGGTTTAATGTCTCATCCAAACGATGGTACCCCTGACAGTGCAGCCACACCTCAATCTAGATTATGTTTTCAAGTCTCTGGAGTGGGACTTGAACCCATAACCTTCTGTGTCAGAGGGGAAAGTGCTACCGCTGAGCCACTGCTGACACTGGTGACACTTAATGCCCATAATGCTCTACTGCAATTGTGGGCCAATGCCCACCCCGATAACTTTCTTGCACTACCTTATTTGGGATACAAAGCTATTTTTGCTTTGCTGTCGAGTGTATTTGTACTGTCATTCTTTTTTAATTCTTTTGCAATTCATGCCGTTGAGCAGGCAATAATGCTAAAGAGAGCATGGGGATGGCCTGCTACTCAGCGCTAATCAAATGCTTATTCAGCTATTGTAATTGATGCTACTTAGCTCTATTCAAAATCAATTGGTGCCATTCATTGATACATCATTGCACTGAATTGCCGACTCTATTCAGTGCTGCTCGGTAGCATTGCAATCCTATTCAGCAGTTTGAAAGAGCTGACAGCCTTTTCTTTTCATGTTTGCATCTCTCATCCAGAAATACAGGGGAAAGCGGCCGTCGCATGCTAAATTGCTTTATTGCCTCAAGTCTTAGATCACCTGTCACACTGTACGGATGGCCACTGGAGTCATTCCTTCACAGTCCGGCAGACTGTTGAATTAGGCTTGATGTTGTGTTACAAAGCAAAGTGAATTTGCACAGAGCCAGAGAAGCTTCCTCTAAGAGGAGAGAGAGAGAGAGAGATGGCTGTTTTTTTCTCCATTCAATCTTGGAAATGGTGGTGAGGAGTGGGTGGCAATTTTTCCTTATTCTTAGTGTGTGTGAGCTCCATTTAAAAATAAGCAGGAACTTTTATTCCTGACCTTCTGCGTGAAAACTGCACAAAGCATTTTCCTTGAAGCAAGTCTATTGACTCTTGGCTCTCGAGTGAACTGCCAACATATCATGGGTTTTCTTCCTTCCTGGTGATCCCAAAGTTGATCCAAGAGTCTATCAGCATCTTAAAGATCATTGTCTGTTGAGGGGAAGCCTACCCAGGGGGCGTAGGATCCAGGGTCCGCACCATTGAGTTGTGCTGTTGAGTGGCAGGTGAACGTCACAACCATGGCAGGGTCACTCGTAGAACCATCTTTGAGTACTGCTCTCAGCCGTGGCTCAGTGGCAGTGCTCTCACTTCTGAGTCATAAGGCCAGAGGTACTGAGGGGGTGCTGCACTGTTGGAGGTGACGTCTTTCAGATGAGTTATGAAACTGATGAGAAATTGAGGCCCCCCAAAATTTTAATTGAAAATAAATTTGGCAGGTTTTTTGCTCAGGGGCCGATAAGACCACCTTACAAGAATTCACCTCAGGACATGCCTCTGTACAACATTTAGATCTTGTGATTTGAAGAAAAGCAGTGTAAGGAAATATAGGTTAAGGTATTTAGGGGAACCTGGTTCGAAAGGGTTCGTCAAAGCTTTAGGTGAAAGTACTGTACTATAACATAGACTGCTTCTAAATTAACTTGCTGCAGCTGAAGGCATGAGAATCTTGTTATTGCAAACTAAGGGAGGAACATGACAGTACCTCCACTCCTTCAGACTTACTGGAATGCTGAAGTTAGCCATCTCCTGTCACCTTCGAGGCCTACAGGGTGGTTGATCAACTGCACGGACTGAGCAACATTGTACTAAGGAACACTTCAGCAGTCATGGACATTCATCCACCGACCTTCGGGTAAGCGTACTCCAAGGCGGCCTTCGAGACACACGACAACGCAAAATCGTCGAGCAGAAATTGATAGCCAAGTTCCGCACCCATGAGGACGGCCTCAACCGGGATCTTGGGTTCATGTCACGCTACACGTTACCCCACCAGCGAACAAATGTTATCTGTTTTTAATATAATGGGTCATTTGCTGGCTTTCTCTGCCTTCCGGATGTCTCTGCCTCTCTCTGTTTTTTTTTCCTGTTTGTTTTTTTGTTGAATGTGTATTCGGGGGTTCTGCAGGTGACACCTCTCTGTCTGAACACGGTGATTGTCTTGGCAACGGGCAGTTGCAGGGGCAGTCTGTAAACACCATGTATTGTTCTATATGTATAAATGCGTAGGCTTCAAGGAGCTCCTGAACATTTACCTGACGAAGGAGGAAGCCTCCGAAAGCTTGTGAATTTAAAATAAAATTGCTGGACTATAACTTGGTGTTGTAAAATTGTTTACAATTGTACTAAGGATAAGGAGAGATAAGAGAGGCCACAAGGCACTGTCGCTTCTAGACAAATACGTGTTGTCTTCATGATTGGGTAAATTAAAGGGAGTATTTTGGAAAATAACTGATTTGATGTATTTTGCCACAGTTCAGATTTTTTGTGGTAAAACTGGAGAGTCCGAACTTTTGTTTAGTGCAGAGAGCAGAAAAAGAAAAAGAAAAAGAAAGCAGGTAAATGAGAACGAGAGTACGTGCATGAAGGAACGGGGCACGAGGTCACGGCTCCTACACAAAGGACATCGGGGTAATATAGTTCTCAATTGTGCTTTGTAAATTGCTGCTTAAATAATGTAATCTATTGATTCTTGCTTGTGCTAAATAAAATCATATGGCTATTGTCTGTCTCGAACATTGAATAGAGAGTCAAAATTGATTATAGCAGGGGAGTTCTCCCTGGTGTCCTGGCCAGTATTTATCCCTCAACCAACGCCATTCAAAAAAAAATTATCTGATGATTATCACATTGCTGTTTGTGGGATCTTGCTGTGTGCAATTTGGCTACCGCGTTTCTGACTTTACAACAGTGATTACACTTCAAAAATACTTCAATGGCTGTAAAGAGCTTTGGGACATCCTGAGGTCATAAATGGTGCTATATAAATGCAAGTTCTTTCTTTCTTTCTTTCTTTCTCTCTTTCTCTATTTCTTTCTTTTCTCCAAAAGCCGTCGGACTTGGCAACAACAGATTGCGGGGGCTCTGACACATATATTCAGAACCTCTCTGGCCACAGGGGATGTGCCAGAGGACTGGAGAACCGCTAATGTAATACCATTATTCAAGAAGGGGAGTAGGGAAAATCCGGGGAACTACAGGCCAGTGAGCCTAACATCAGTGGTAGGAAAATTATTGGAAAAGATTCTGAAGGACAAAATTAGTCTCCACTTGGAGAAGCAAGGATTAATCAGGGATAGTCAACATGGCTTTGTCAAGGGAAGATCATGTCTGACTAATTTGATTGAATTTTTTGAGGGGGTGACTAGGCGTGTGGATGAGGGTAACGCAGTGGATGTGGTATACATGGATTTCAGTAAGGCCTTCGATAAAGTCCCCCACAGGAGACTGGTCAAGAAGGTACGAGCCCATGGAATCCAGGGTGCCTTGGCACTTTGGATACAAAACTGGCTTAGTGGCAGAAGGCAGAGGGTGATGGTCGAAGGTTGTTTTTGTGACTGGAAGCCTGTGGCCAGTGGGGTACCACAGGGATCGGTGCTGGGTCCCTTGCTGTTTGTGGTCTACATTAATGACTTGGATATGAATGTAAAAGGTATGATCAGTAAGTTCGCTGATAATACAAAGATTGGTAGGGTGGTAAATAGTGAGGAGGATAGCCTCAGTCTGCAGGACGATATAGATGGGTTGGTCAGATGGGCGGAACAGTGGCAAATGGAATTTAACCCGGAAAAGTGCGAGGTGATGCACTTTGGAGGGACTAACAAGGCAAGGGAATACACAATGAATGGGAGGACCCTAGGCAAGACAGAGGGTCAGAGGGATCTTGGTGTGCAAGTTCACAGATCCCTGAAGGCGGCGGAACAGGTAGATAAGGTGGTAAAGAAGGCATATGGGATACTTGCCTTTATTAGCCGAGGCATAGAATATAAGAGCAAGGAGGTTATGATGGAGCTGTATAAAAAACTGGTTAGGCCACAGCTGGAGTACTGTGTGCAGTTCTGGTCGCCACACTACAGGAAGGATGTGATCGCTTTGGAGAGGGTGCAGAGGAGATTCACCAGGATGTTACCAGGGCTGGAGCGCTTCAGCTATGAAGAGAGACTGGGAAGATTGGGTTTGTTTTCCTTGGAGCAGAGGAGGCTGAGGGGGGACATGATTGAGGTGTACAAAATTATGAGGGGCACAGATAGGATGGATACTAAGGAGCTTTTTCCCTTCGTTGAGGGTTCTATAACAAGGGGACATAGATTCAAGGTAAAAGGCGGGAGGTTTAGAGGGGATTTGAGAAAGAACTTTTTCACCCAGAGGGTGGTTGGAGTCTGGAACTCACTGCCTGAAAGGGTTGTGGAGGCAGGAACCCTCACAACATTCAAGAAGCATTTGGATGAGCACTTGAAATGCCATAGCATACAAGGCTACGGACCAAATGCTGGAATATGGGATTAGAGTAGACAGGGCTGATGGCCGGCGCGGACACGATGGGCCGAAGGGCCTCTATCCGTGCTGTATGACTCTATCTAAGTGCTCTGATTTGGGATTCATCAACTCAACAGCGTCTTTTCCAAACTTCCAGCCCAACCAAATCAAATAGGGCAAGTAAGAAGTACAAGCGGACTTAAAACCGAGTTTCCC
Source organism: Heptranchias perlo (assembly GCF_035084215.1). Lineage (NCBI taxonomy): Eukaryota > Metazoa > Chordata > Chondrichthyes > Hexanchiformes > Hexanchidae > Heptranchias > Heptranchias perlo. Next base: position 11,611,055 of record NC_090333.1, on the reverse strand, counting down.
AGGCTTTGCAGACCAGACTGCAAGGGTTTCAGGACCAGGAAGGGCCCACAAGGCAGTAGTTTGGACACCCCTTCCCTACGACGTTCCTTGTTTATCCCTCTTTCTCTCCTGAATGGTGTTTTATTTTTCCCTCCGCTCTGAGATGTCTTGCTGTTCATGAAGAGTACTGTACAAGTATAATTTTAGACATATCTCTGTCCATTTCCCCCCTCCTAGACTCTAGATTCTCTCTCTCTTGACTGGGAGAGCTGCAGATCCCTGGGCTGGGACCTTCTAGATAGCTGACGCTCACAGAATGTTGTGTTGATGTTCAGGAGATGCAGTTTGTTCGATGACATAAATCCCACAGCTGTTTTCTTTCTACTTTCTCCATCTCCATCCTATCTCTGGAACCACATCCAATTATGTTACGAACCCACTTATACCATTCATTTTAATGTCTTTCCCTGACAAATAATGATGCCGCTGAGAATGAGAAGTGATCACAATTAACAGGTTCTGAATATTTGGATTATTTATTTCCTTGAACTCAGTATAGCTGAAGAGCTGAAGATCTAGCCTCCAGATTAGGGACGTGATTGGTAAAGAGGCCTGTTGATCACCTCAACCATGACTATATTATTTGTCTAGAATGAATCTATTCTGCCTCTTAGTACATGCACTGCAAAAATATGGTTTTAGTGCCAATCATTTGTAGGAATGCCAGCTGTAAACTACTGGGCTTGATAAAAGGCTCCAAAATCTGAATCGCTCCAGGGGAACTGGGTGATACACACTGGCCTTTGAACCTATGGACGCTTACAGGAGGCCGTTTGGCCCATCGTGTCTGTGCTGCGGGAACCTGCGTTCAAATCTAATGGGATGAAAATCTCCTTCCCCTGCTGGTTGTAAGGATACTACGTGAAACGAGTTTGGCTAGTCTCAATCTAGTTCTTTGTGGCCATAAGTGTCCCTAATTTGGCACTAATTAGCAGTCTTGGTCAGGTGGACTCCAAGATGGTTGGTGTGGAAATATCACACTGGTGCAGTAGGTGAGGCTCTTCTAAGATAAGGGCTGAGGCAAAGAAACACCATTGATAACATGGAACTTATGCTCAGATACTTCTACAGTGAAGAACCTCCTACTTGTTCACAGATCACACAGCCCATGTAATCCACACAGGAGGCATCGGGACAATATCAGGATCATGTACAAATGGTAGGCAGCTCTCACAACAAATGAAAGGCAGAGAATGAAAAGAATCCATTCCATGTCTTACAGGCAACTGAGGTAAATTCCATTCACCCAGGGGAGATTTCTGGTGATCTCGTACATTTATTGATGTGTTAATATTGTAAGTAAGATCCTCCAGATGTTAACAAAACAGCTTACATTTAATAAGCAGAATTGAAGGCCAGCCATCCGCTGCAAGGTCTCGACCCAAAACCTCAAACAATAGGGCCGATTTCTCGAGTTGCCGCTGCTAGCGAGGGGCCTTGCCTACTGTCTTCATATATCGAGGAGCTGTGGGGGCACTGCCCTCCATTTTCTGACCATTAAAACCAAATCATGGACGACGCATTCGCTGTTTCCCGACAGGGAAATCTCCCAGTGGATTTGATAGGGTAGATAGAGAGGAGTTATTTCCTCTCCTAGGGGAAGTCCGGAACATGGGGACATAACCTTAAAATTAGAGCTAGGCCATTCAGGAGTGATGTCAGGAAGCATTTCTTCACACAAAGGGCAGTGGAAATCTGGAACTCTCTCCCCAAAAGCTATTGAGGATGAGGGTCAATTGAAAATTTCAAAACTGAGATTGATGGATTTTTGTCAGGCAAGGATATGGAGCCAAGGTGGGTAAATGGAGAGAAGACGCAGATCAGCCAAGGTCTAATTGAATGGTGGAGGAGGCTCAAGGGGCTGAATGGCCTACTCCTATTCCTATGTCAAAAGCAAAATACTGTGGATGCTGGAAATCTAAAATAAAAACTTTGCTTCCAATTTCCACCCTTCCCTTTCCTTCACGTGGTCCATCTCCGACTTGTCCCTTCCCTTCCTTGACTTCTCTATCTCCATTTCTGGGGATAGGCTGTCAACCAATATCTATTTTAAACCCACTGACTCCCACAGCTACCTTGATTACACTTCCTCCCACCCTGCTTCTTGTATGGACTCTATTCCCTTCTCCCAGTTTCTCTGGATCCATTGCATCTGTTCTGACAATGCCACCTTTCACACCAGTGCTTCCGATATGTCTTCATTTTTCCTCAACCAAGGATTCCCCTCCACTGTAGTTGACAGGGCCCTCGACCGAGTCCGTCCTATTTCCCGTACTTCTGCCCTCACTCTTTCCCCTCCCTCCCAGAACCATGATAGGGTTCCCCATGTCTTCACCTTCCACCCCACCAGCCTCCACATTCAACGTATTATCCTCTGCCATTTCGCCACCTCCAGCGCGATCCCACTGCCAAACACATCGTCCCCTTCCTTCCCCTTTCAGCATTCCGAAGGGACCACTCCCTCCGTGACACCCCGGTCCACTCTTCCAACACCCCCAATACCAGCTCTCCTCCCCACGGCACCTTCCCATGCAAGCGCAGGAGATGCAACACTTGCCCTTTCACCACCTCCCTTCTCACTGTCCAGGGCCCCAAACACTCCTTCCAGGTGAAACAGCGATTTACTTGTATTCCTTTCAATTTAGTATACTGCATCCGCTGCACACGATGCGGTCTCCTCTACATTGGGGAGACCAAACGCAGATTGGGTGATTGCATAGCTGAACACCTCCGCTCAGTCCGCAAGCGTGACCCTGACCATCCGGTTGCTTGCCATTTTAATTCTCCGTCCCACTCCCACTCTGATCTCTCTGTCCTCGGCCTCCCACACTGTTCTAATGAAGCTCAATGGAAGCTCGAGGAACAGCACCTCATCCTTCGATTGGGCACTTTACAACCTTTCGGACTCAACATTGACTTCAATAACTTCAGATCATAATCACTGCTCCTGTTTTTTTTGGACAGCAGGTGCTGGTACTGGTTCTGCTGTTGCCATTTACAGTTCCTCTAGACCCATCTTTTGTTTCTTTACTTGTCCCATTACCACTCCCCTTGCCTTGTACCATCATCCCTTTTGTCATTTAATCACTCCTGCCCTCTACCCTATCACAGACCTTCCCTTTTGTTCTTTCCTCCCCTCCCCTTCCTCCTCCCCCAACCCTTTTCCCTGGCTCTGTACTTGCTTAAAAACTGTTTAATCTTCAACTTTTTCTGACGAAGGGCCATTGACCTGAAACATTAACTCTGTTGCTTTCTCCACAGATGCTGCCTGACTTGCTGAGTATTTCCAGCATTTTCTGTGTTTATGCTTGTTCTGGTGTTTCTAGATGCTGCCGACTGGCAACGGTCACTTGGTCCACTGGTTGCAGCGAGAACATGGAAAACCAGTCCTTATTTTTTCTCTTCCCATCGCCTCTGCGCTCCCCTAAATGTTCTGTTCTTAACATTTTGCGCCCATATTCTTTTGTAGAGACTACAGATATGTTCCACACTAATCCGATTTAATCAACATGTTTTTTGCATAAAGTGACATACGTCAATCCCAGTCCTACAAACCTATTATACCAGCAGAACTATTAAAACAGCAGGATTTGCATATCTTGCTTCATGACAGCTTTGAATCCCAGCGCTGATCAATCCGTTAATTGTTAATGTTTGATTGTGACAATTAAAGATGATTGCTGCATTACAAATATTAGGAACTTTGCTGAATTGTTTTGCAAATAATTAATAAAACTTGCAGCAGTAGAAATTTAATATATATATATATATATATATAGATATAGATAGCAAGAAAATCAAGATTTAATTACCTCTGGGACTTGGCTCTTTGAAGAAGCTTCAGTAGAAATAAGTTCAGGTGGTGAACCTCTGGCATTCTTCCTCTTAATGCAATGTACTGTGTGTGTTAAATCCCTGTGGATTTTGTGATGTGAGAGCAATATAACTGCACAGACAGTAAACAAAGGAAAGGCTTTGCATTTATATAATGATTGTCTCGGAGATGTCCCAAAGTGCTTCATATACAATGAACTACTTTTCAAATGCAGTGACTGCAGTTATGTCGGCAAATGAGGCAGCCATTTTGTGCGCTGTAAGATGTCAAAAACAAATCCTGAGGTCGCCAGTCAGACTATATTTGAGGGTGCTGGCTGAGAAAGCAACGTTGGCCAAGACAGCAGAAGAACTCGCTGCTCTTCTTCAATTAATTCCATGAGATCTTTAGCGTCCACCTGAACAGGCAAAGAAGGCCTCAGTTTAATATTTTTTACGAAGAAGACAATACCTCTTTCCTGAGCACCTCACTTTGGTGTCAGCCTAGATTATAAACTAACATCCTAGTGTGGAGTTGAAACTATAACCTTCTGACTTAGAGGCGAGAATGTTACCCACTGAGCAGTCTTGGATGTCTCTCAACAACAAATTACATTTATATAGCGCTTTTAACATAGTAAAACATCCCCACATGCTTCACAGGGGTGTTATCAGACAAAAATTGACACCGAACCACATAAGGCGCTATTATGGCAGGTGACCAAAAGCTTGGTCGAAGAGGTAGGTTTTAAGGAGCATCTTAAATGTTGGGAGAGAGGTAAAGAGGCGGAGGGGTTTAGGGACGGAATTCCAGAGCTTAAGGCCTAGACAGCTGTAGGCACAGCCGCCAATGGTGGGGTCAGACTATATTTGAAGGAAATCGGGGATGCACAAGAGACCAGAATTGGAGGAACGCAGAGTTCTCGGAGAGTGGTAGGGTTGGAGGAGGTTACAGAGGTAGGGAGGGGTGAGGCCATTGAAGGATTTGAACACAAGGATGAAAATTTTAAAATTGAAGTATTGCAGGACCGGGACCAAATGTAGAAACACAGAAAGTTAACATGCATGTACAGCAAGCAATTAGGAAGGCAAATGGTATGTTGGCCATTATTGCAAGGGGGTTGGAGTGCAAGAGTAAGGAAGTCTTGCTGCAATTGTACAGGGCATTGGTGAGACCACATCTAGAGTACTGTGTACAGTTTTGGTCTCCTTACCTTAGGAAGGGTATACTTGCCTTAGAGGCGGTGCAACAAAGGTTCACTGGATTGATTCCTGGGATGAGAGGATTGTCCTATGAAGAGAGATTGAGTAGAATGGGCCTATACTCTCTGGAGTTTAGAAGAATGAGAGGTGATCTCATTGAAACATATAAGATTCTGTGAGGTTTGACAGGGTAGATGCTGAGGGACTGTTTCCCCTGGCTGGAGAGTCTAGAACTGGGGGCCATAGTCTCAGGATAAGGGGTTGGCCATTTAGGACTGAGATGAGGAGAAATTTCTTCAGAGGGTTGTGAATCTTTGGAATTCTCTACCTCAGAGGGCTGTGGATGCTCACTTATTGAATATATTCAAGGCTGAGATTGATAGATTTGTGGACTGTAGGGGAATCAAGGGATATGGAGATCGGGCAGAAAAGTGGAGTTGAGGTCAAAGATCAGCCATGATCTTAATGGATTGCCGAGCAGACTCGAGGGGCCGAATGGCCTACTCTTGCTCCTATTTCTTAATTTCTTATGTAGGTCATTGAGCACAAGGGTGATGGGTGAATGGGACTTGGTGCGAGTTAGGATACGGGCAGCAGAGTTTTGGACGAGCTCAAGTTTCCAGAGGGTGGAAGATGGGAGGCCAGCCAGGAGAGCATTGGAATAATCAAGTCTGGAGGTGACAAAGGCATGGATGTTCGACTTGCCTACAAACTTTTTTACATTATAATTAATGCACTTTTGATTGTGTTGCCTAAACTAATGGAAAACATTTCACACAAATAGGGTGAAAGTTAATCTATTGTTAAATTAACTATCAGCTAATATGCTTTGGGTATCTCAGAAGTGCCTGTCATTTTTTTTACATTATAATGAATGCATTGTTTATTGCATTGTCTAAAATCTGTTCAAAACAAATAAAATTGTCATTCAGAAGCTGCCAGCAAGTGGTTTTTAGCATTGTCCTGAAATGAGCTTCGCATTTCGACAATTATCTTTCTATTGTCTTCGCTCCCCACCACAAACTCCGTTCCCTAGCTATCAACTCCATTCCTCTCCCTGGCCACCATCTGAGGCTGAACCAGACCGTTCGCAATCTTGGTGTCCTATTTGACCCTGAGATGAGCTTCCGAACACATATCCACTCCATCACCAAGACCGCCTACTTCCACCTCCGTAATGTCACACGTCTCCGCCCCTGCCTCAGCTCATCTGCTGCTGAAACCCTCATCCATGCCTTTGTTACCTCTAGGCTTGACTATTCCAATGCTCTCCTGGCCGGCCTCCCACCTTTCACCCTCCATAAACTTGAGCCCGTCCAAAACTTTGCTGCCCGTATCCTAACTTGCACCAAGTGCTGTTCACCCATCACCCCTGTGCTCGCTGACCTACATTTGCTCCCAGTCTGGGAACTCCTCGATTTTAAAATTCTCATCCTTGTTTCCAAATCCCTCCATGGCCTTGCCCCTCCCTATCTCTGTAACCTCCTCCAACCCTACAACCCTCCAAGATTTCTGCGTCCTCCAATTTGGGCTTCTTACGCGTCCCTGATTTTAATCACTCTACCATTGGCGACCGTGCCTTCAGCTGCCTAGGCCCTAGGCTCTGGATTTCCCTCTCTAAACCTTTCCGCCTCTCTACCTCTCTTTCCTCCTTTAAGACGCTCCTTAAAACCTACCTCTTTGACCAAACTATAGGTCACCTGTCTTAAAAGCTCCTTATGTGTCTCGGTGTCAATCCTTTTTTGATTACGCTCCTGTGAAGCGCCTTGGGACTACGTTAAAGGTGCTATAGAAATGCAAGTTGTTGTTGTTTTTATTAATTACCTAAGAGGACTGGGGATTTCTCTACATGTGCCGATGGTTCTGAATTCTAAAAAAGGCTGTTCGATGATAGGATCTTAGAAATGTTTATTGCTGTGCTATATACATATGATGAGATCGTTCAAAAAATATACAATCCTTGTTTTTTCTTTTATGACTCTAAATGAATGTATAATCCATCCATCCTCTGCGGAGTGTGGAATGTTTGGGTAAATTTTACAGAATAATAAAGAAAGTTTCATTGAGCATTGCTAATGAACCTCTTGTGCATTGCTCAGGGTACCTGTGCAATATAACTGCACAGACAATAAAGAAAAGAAGGCATTGCATTTATATAATGACTTATCTTGGAGATGTCCCAAAATGCTTCACGGAAGGAAGAAAGAAAGAAAGAAGGCAAGCATTGGTTTAGACAGTTAGTACAGTGATAGCGTGAGCTGGGTTATTTACACTGCTGTTCAAAATGATCAATCAGCAGAGAAACCCCAACTGTTCAATAGTAGAATGCGTCATGGTGGAGGTCGTTAAGCAAGTGGAGCCCATATCCTCATGTCATCATTGTGTTATAGAGTCATACAGCACGGATAGAGGCCCTTCGGCCCATCGTGTCCGCGCCGGCCATCAGCCCTATCTACTCTAATCCCATATTCCAGCATTTGGTCCGTAGCCTTGTATGCTATGGCATTTCAAGTGCTCATCCAAATGCTTCTTGAATGTTGTGAGGGTTCCTGCCTCCACAACCCTTTCAGGCAGTGAGTTCCAGACTCCAACCACCCTCTGGGTGAAAAAGTTCTTTCTCAAATCCCCTCTAAACCTCCCACCTTTTACCTTGAATCTATGTCCCCTTGTTATAGAACCCTCAACGAAGGGAAAAAGCTCCTTAGTATCCATCCTATCTGTGCCCCTCATAATTTTGTACACCTCAATCATGTCCCCCCTCAGCCTCCTCTGCTCCAAGGAAAACAAACCCAATCTTCCCAGTCTCTCTTCATAGCTGAAGCGCTCCAGCCCTGGTAACATCCTGGTGAATCTCCTCTGCACCCTCTCCAAAGCGATCACATCCTTCCTGTAGTGTGGCGACCAGAACTGCATACAGTACTCCAGCTGTGGCCTAACCAGTGTTTTATACAGCTCCATCATAACCTCCTTGCTCTTATATTCTATGCCTCGGCTAATAAAGGCAAGTATCCCATATGCCTTCTTTACCACCTTATCTACCTGTTCCGCCGCCTTCAGGGATCTGTGAACTTGCACACCAAGATCCCTCTGACCCTCTGTCTTGCCTAGGGTCCTCCCATTCATTGTGTATTCCCTTGCCTTGTTAGTCCCTCCAAAGTGCATCACCTCGCACTTTTCCGGGTTAAATTCCATTTGCCACTGTTCCGCCCATCTGACCAACCCATCTATATCGTCCTGCAGACTGAGGCTATCCTCCTCGCTATTTACCACCCTACCAATCTTTGTATCATCAGCGAACTTACTGATCATACCTTTTACATTCATATCCAAGTCATTAATGTAGACCACAAACAGCAAGGGACCCAGCACCGATCCCTGTGGTACCCCACTGGCCACAGGCTTCCAGTCAGAAAAACAACCTTTGACCATCACCCTCTGCCTTCTGCCACTAAGCCAGTTTTGTATCCAAAGTGCCAAGGCACCCTGGATTCCATGGGCTCGTACCTTCTTGACCAGTCTCCTGTGGGGGACTTTATCGAAGGCCTTACTGAAATCCATGTATACCACATCCACTGCGTTACCCTCATCCACACGCCTAGTCACCCCCTCAAAAAATTCAATCAAATTAGTCAGACATGATCTTCCCTTGACAAAGCCATGTTGACTATCCCTGATTAATCCTTGCTTCTCCAAGTGGAGACTAATTTTGTCCTTCAGAATTTTTTCCAATAATTTTCCTACCACTGATGTTAGGCTCACTGGCCTGTAGTTCCCCGGTTTTTCCCTACTCCCCTTCTTGAATAATGGTATTACATTAGCGGTTCTCCAGTCGTCTGGCACATCCCTTGTGGCCAGAGAGGTTCTGAATATATGTGTCAGAGCCCCCGCAATCTCCTCCTTTGCCTCACACAGTAGCCTGGGATACATTTCGTCCGGGCCTGGGGATTTATCCATTTTTAGGCCTGCTAAAACCGCCAATACCTCCTCCCGCTCGATGTTAATATGTTCGAGTATATCACAGTCCCCCTGCCGTATTTCTATGTCTACATCTTCCTTCTCCATAGTGAAAACAGATGCAAAAAATTCATTTAGAACCCCTCCTACATCTGCCGGCTCCACACACAGATTGCCATTTTTGTCCCTAATGGGCCCTATTTTTTCCCTAGTCATCCTCTTACCCTTAATATACTTATAAAACATCTTAGGATTTTCCTTTATTTTGCTCGCCAGTGTTATTTCATGGCCCCTCCTTGATCTCCTAATTTCTTTTTTAAGTATCCCCCTGCACTTTTTGTACTCCTCTAGGGCTTCCTCCGTCTTTAGCCTTTTGTATCTGCGAAAAGCCCTCCTTTTTTTCCTAATCCATTCTCGTATATCCCCTGACATCCAAGGTTCCCTGGAGTTCTTGGAACCACCCTTGACCTTTACGGGAACATGTTGCCATTGTATGGTCTCAATCTCCCTTCTGAAAGACTCCCATTGCTCCGATGCGGATTTTCCTACAAGCAGCTGATCCCAGTCCATTTTGGCCAGATCCTGCCTTATCCTATTAAAATCGGCCTTCCCCCAATTTAGAACCTTTATTTCCGGCCCCTCCCTGTCCTTTTCCATGACCACCTTAAATCTCACCGAATTATGGTCACTGTCACCAAAGTGCTCACCTACCAGCACTTCTTCCACTTGGCCGGCCACATTCCCTAGAATTAGGTCCAGTACCGCCCCCTGTCTTGTAGGACTTTCTACATGCTGGCTCAAAAAGCACTCCTGGATGCACGTTAAGAATTTTGTACCCTCTAAGCCTTTTACACTCTGAGTATCCCAGTTAATATTGGGGAAGTTGAAATCCCCCACGATTATTACCCTATTATTTGCACAATTTTCTGAGATTTGCCTACATATCTGTTCCTCGATCTCCCCCTGACTGTTTGGGGGCCTATAGTACACTCCCATCAAAGTGCTTGCCCCCTTTTTGTTTTTAAGCTCCACCCATTTGGCCTCATTAGAGGAACCTGCTAATATATCATCCCTCCTTATGGCAGTAATTGATTCTTTAATTAATATTGCGACCCCCCCTCCTCTTATACCTCCCCCTCTGTCTCGCCTGAAGATTCTGTACCCCGGAATATTGAGCTGCCAGTCTTGCCCCTCCCTCAACCATGTCTCTGTGACAGCAACAATATCATACTCCCATGTGTTTATCAACACCTTCAGTTCATCCACCTTATTCGCAAGACTCCTTGCATTAAAATAGATGCCATCCAGCCTTGCCCTTGCATATTTGCCCTGTCTTCCAAGCTGACTTGTTTTTTTCTCTATATTTGGCTGCACATCACCCCCTATTGTAGCTCCACTCTGTATCCCATCCCCCTGCCAAGTTAGTTTAAACCCCCCCCAACAGTGCTAGCAAACCTCCCCGCAAGGATATTTGTCCCGCTCTGGTTCAGGTGCAACCCGTCCGACTTGTACAAGTCCCACCTTCCCCAGAAGCAGGCCCAGTGATCCAGGAAACTGAAACCCTCCCTCCTGCACCAACTCTTTAGCCACGCATTCATCTGTTCTATCCTCCTATTTCTATACTCACTAGCCCGTGGCACTGGGAGTAATCCAGAGATTACAACCTTTGAGGTCCTGCTCTTTAATCTGCTACCTAGCTCCCTAAATTCTTGATGCAGGACCTCATCTCCCTTCCTACCTATGTCGTTGGTCCCAATGTGGACCACGACCTCTGCCTGCTCACCCTCCCCCTTGAGAATGCCCTGTAGCCGCTCAGTGACATCCATGATAACTTGAGGTACAGTCTCCACCACTGATTGCGGGAACGTTCGTTGTGAACATGATTTGCTCGCTATACGCGATGGCCGGTACAACGGAGTAGCGCTTTGACAGTTTGGAGCGGTGTGTGTTTTAACATTGTCCCTCTAGATGCACGTTATAGAATCATGGAATGATACAGCACAGAAGGAGGCTGTTTGGCCCATCGTGCCTCTTTGAAAGATCTGTCCAATTGGTCCCATTCCCTTGCCCTGTCCTCATAGCCCTGCAATTCTTTTCCTCTTTATTTTGAATGGAACAAGTGATCAGTCCAGCCATTCTCTATGGGAGTTAATAGTCACTTTAAACTGGCTACTGCATGACTTACAAAAGAATGCTGGAGTTAAAGTGGTCTGCCATGAACAACCGATTAATCGATGAAGGGATTGTTTGATCTGGCTGAACGGGGCTGAAGTACGCAGCGGTCTGGTCAGTTTCACCTCTGGTCTTTCATCTTCCATCTTTGTAAGCAGTAATCGCAGGCCATGGGTGTGGGGAGTGGGTGTGGTTGGGGGTGACTGAACACGATGGGGCTGCCTGAAAGGATTTAATAATAGGCAAACACACTTTAATGAGGAGCAAACAGCCCAAAATAGTCAGGAAGATGTAAATTTTCCCATGGCACTATTTTGAAGAAGAGCAGGGGAGTTCTTCCCAGTGTCGGTTTAACGTCTCATCTGAAAGACAGCACCTCCAACAGCGCAGCACTCTCTCAGTGCTGCACTGGGAGTGTCAGCTTAGATTATGTGCTCAAATCTCTGGAGTGGGACTAGAATCTACAACCTTCAGACTTAGATGCAAGAGTGTTACCACTGAGCCACGGCTGACATGTAAAGGGAGAGATAAAGGAGGCACGGCTAGGCATGAAGGAGAAGTGGATAATTTTGATCAGATAGATTGCAGTGGTCGTTTTCAGTGTTGCATACTCCTGATTTCCCATGGGATCAGCATTATATATATTGCAAGAAACAGATAATTCTCCTATAATTTCAAGGCATATCTTAGTCCACTTGAGTGACAGCATAATGATACAACTCTCGCTTATAAATCAGAACGTTGAGTCCAAGCCCCATTTCAAGGACCTGATTTTACAATCCTTAGAATCCTCAGTGGAATGCTGTATTGTTAGAAGTGCCATCTTTCAGATCAGATCCTGCCTGCCAATGCAGATGGATGTGAAAGGTCTCATGGCATCACTTGAAGACTTGTTTAGACCAACATTCTTCCCTCTGCCACCGGCACTAAAACGAGACTGATGGTCATTCACTGTTTGTGGGATCTTGCTGTGTGCCAGTTGGCTACCACAAATTGTAAGGAACATAGGAACAGGAGTAGGCCATTCAGTCCCTCGTAAGGGGAGCAATATGCATGATTTCTATAGAGACTCCTGCCATTCTGTTGGTAGATAAATGTAAGGAGTCGCACAACACCAGGTTATAGTCCAACAGCTTTATTTGAAATCACAAGCTTTCAGAGCCCAGTCCATCACCGGCATCTCCACATCACACGTTGGTAGATAAGTCTGTTTTCAGTGAATATGCTATAGAGCTTTCTTGCATTACTGTGTGAATCCTCGGGCATTTCCAGCAGCGCATTGCATGCCGTGGGTTTGAGAAACACAACAAAGTCCGTCATTGACTCAGTGTATGTTTGATGTATGTCTCAGATTATGGCTCCTCAATGTTTACATTGCTGCAGATGGGAACAATTGCCTAGAACTGAGTGATTAGCATCCTTTTAGCTGGTAGGATAACAACACTTCTACCAGCAAATTTCCCATTTAAGATAAACAATGCAGACCCAGTGACATTACTCACGCAATACATCACTGCATCTTTCACTGAAGCAAACATGTTGTACTTTGTAAACAATTTTACAACACCAAGTTATAGTCCAGCAATTTTATTTTAAATTCACAAGCTTTCGGAGGCTTCCTCCTTCCTCAGGTGAACGATGTCACCTGAGGAAGGAGGAAGCCTCCGAAAGCTTGTGAATTTAAAATAAAATTGCTGGACTATAACTTGGTGTTGTAAAATTGTTTACAATTGTCAACCCCAGTCCATCACCGGCATCTCCACATCATGTTGTACTTTGGCATTACAATAAGGAGGCCCTTAGGAAGACACGTCTTAAAAAGCCACGTGAGAGAAAACCCTCTTATGTAACTATAGCAATAAACGGGTATGAGCGCTAACTCGAAGGAACGTGGATTGGGCTGTTGTGAATATCCACTCACAGCCCAATTCAGATAAGTATTGAATTGGTGCAGTTGGTGGCAATCTTATGTCTGAATCAGAAGGTTGTAAATTCCACTCCAGGCTTTGAAATTATAATCAGGGTTGACAATAGAAGCTAAAGCAAAATGCTGCAGAAGCTGGAAATCTGAAATAGGAACAGAAAATGCTGGAGACACTCAGCAGGTGAGGCAGCATCTGTGGAGAGAGAAACAGAGGCCCTGATATTTACGGGAAGGCGGGGAGGGAGCATTTGCCCGTTGGATCCGGCCGTTCTCGTCCCCCTTCAGCAGCCAGGTTTCCTGAGCCCTGGGAGACCCAGCCCGCAGTCGTTAAATGTAAAAGTCTGATAAAACTTGAGGCACGCAGCCTCATTAACATATTTAAATAACTACCCTCCTCTCGAGAGTGGGTTACTCGCCCGCCTCCGCTAAAACCAGAAGGTGGCGCGTTTGAGGCGGATAGGGGTTGGGTTTCAGATTTTTGAAATTTTAAGCCATCCACCTCCCCACCACTGTCCCGTCCATCCTGAGGAGTTAAAATTCGAATCAGAGTTATCGTTTCCAAACTGGAAGATGTTAGAGATTTAACGGTTTTTAAGCAATTACAGAGCCAGGGAAAGGCGGGGAGCAAAGATCAAAGGAGAAGGTCCGTGATAGGGTGGAGGGCAGGAGTAATTAAATGACAATAGGGATGATGGTGCAAGGCAAGGAGGGTGGTAATGGGACAAGTAAAGAAACAAAAGATGGGTCTAGAGGAGATGTAAGTGGTTACAGCAGAACCATTACCAGCACCCGCTGACTGAGAAAATGGGAGCAGTGGTTATGATCTGAAGTTATTGAAATCAATGTTGTGCCCGGAGGGTTGTAAAGTGCGTTGAGCTTTATTGGAACAGTGTAGGAGGCCGAGGACAGAGAGAGAGAGGTCAGAGTGGGAGTAGGATGAAGAATGTAACTGACACTCCAATGCAGCTCCATATCATCAGAAATGCATAAGATGTTCACACTCAGGCCCCGCCTGCTTGCTTTAGTGCTTCAGATGATGTTAACCCACCCTGCATGCTGGGAACGGGAGGGGGAGGGGGAGGAGGGATTTTTAAAATGGAGCTTTCAGCTTTACCGCCCCATTCCTGTTGGAATCCCGCGGGCCGGCGTTTTAACTGCTCACTACAGTTCGGTGCCTGAGGCTCCCAGCGGAATTAGGCAGGAACCTCATGAATTTATGCAAATTGGTTTGCCATTATGTCAATGGGACCTCATTTGCACTTTGACCAGGGGCTGAGCAGTGAAGTCACAGCAGCTTTTCCTTCAGGTGAAGGAAGCTGTTAGGAGGACAAAGAGGCTCTTTTGAGGTAAGTGGAAATCTTTCCTTCATGGGCCCAGGAGGAGAATAGTCACAGACTCCCCGAGACCCTCCTCGCCGCGACTTACCATGCTTGCCGGCAAGCCTTCCTTTGACGCCAGTCGCCTCTGCTCCCCAATTTCAAAAGTCGGCACCTCCGACAGTGCAGCACTCCCTCAGTACTGCACTGGAGTGTCAGCCTAGATCACGTGCTCAGGTCTCTGGAAGGCGACTTGAACCCGCAACCTCCTGACTCTGAGGCGACTCCAAGGCTGACAGATATATAAAAGGCCCTCTACTCACCAGGATTAACATTCAATGTAAGTACACAGTTAAAATGCAACAGAGAAAATCCTCATGATTAGCAAATCGCAATGGGCTTCCCAGAAGGAAGCCGTTTTTCCCAAAGACATTGTTTGAAGTGCTAGGCGAGAAGCTATCATTGAGGATCTACCGTCAACACGTGGTGAAGCAGAGGTTGTGGAACGCGTGAGGGCTTATCGGTGTTAAATCTATTGTAGCCGATAAATAAAATACATGATTTACATTTGAAGCAACGTTGCCTGTTTAGCAGACGTTTCTGCATCAACAGTTCAATAAAGTTCACACTTCAGAAGAAGTGAGATTGTCACGCTGAGGTTGTCACGCTGCACGGTGACAGGGTTAAGCATGGGTAAATGAAAGCCACTTCCTTCTTCTTGCACATCCTTTGCATATATTTTACTTAACCTCTCCTGCTCTGTATAATAGAATGTTGAATCACAATAAAATATCTTTTCATTCTCACAGACTACAGAAAAGATGGCTCCCTCTCAAGAACACGAGTAATAGCCGCAGAAAGAAAGAAAGAACTCGCATTAATATAGTGCCTTTCATGGCTTCAGGAAGTCCCAAAGCACTTTACAGCCAATGTAGTCCAATGAAGAACCAAAGGAAGAAGAGGATGATGACTGCATAACCAGGCTGATAAATAGACGATAAAATAAATTGAAGGAGGAGCGTGCACTTCCCAACAGAAATCTGAGAGTAGATTTTTATGAATTGTCCTCTCAGTGAAGAGCTTCACCTGCTCGGTAGGGTTCAGGCACTAAAAGTACTTCATTGGCTGTAAAGCTTCAAAAGGTACTCCAGCTCATCTCATGGGATTATCTGTATGGAAATTCTTCAGAGCCCACTAAACTTTGCATCGGAATTCCCAATACCAGCTCCAAGGGGGACTTCATTAAGGTGTACAAAATGACAAAGGACTTAGATGAGGTCGATTCAGAATATTACGTTATAATAAGGCAGGACAACAGGACCAGATCTCATGGAGGTAATTCCCGAGTTTGTGCTGTTGGCAGAGAGTCTTGCTCGATGTTAGCTTGCACGACTGAATTAAAGTGAATGGCAAAATTGAAGTGTGACAGCAGTAGCCTGACACAAATAGTGTGAGAGATGTAGTGTGACAGAAATAGTGTGAGAGATGTAATGTGACAGAAACAGTATGAGAGAAGTAGCGTGACAGAAATAGTGTGACAGAAAGGAAGGTGGCGATTTCAACCCTACCCGCCAGGGCAGGTGGGCAGTTAAGATGCCCAGACGATTTACCCGCTGATTAACCGCCTGTTTCACGCCAATCCCGATTTTAACCTGCTCTTCTGAGCAAGTGATGAAGGAGGACGATTTTTTCCAGCCTCGGAGCCATTCGGGTGTTGGAGGTAGGCTCATTGCGGAACGCCTCAGAGTGGCCGAAGCATAGTGTCAGCTGTGGCTCAGTGGGTAGTACATTTGTCTCTGAGTCAGATGGTTCATGGGTTCAAGTTCTACTCCAGAGACTTGAGCACATAATCCAGGCTGATACTCCAGTGCAGTACTGAGGGAGTGCTGAACTGTTAGAGGTGCCAGTGAAACAGCCCCAAAATTAAAAAAAACATTTTGAACTGACCTTTTGGACCTGCACAGGTTTTGACTTTGAGAGCGATTTCACAGGCCTTGAAACCAAAGAGAAACCTCGGCCTTTCTGGTAGACACCTGCTCTAACTCCAGTGGGAGTCTGGTGAAACTGGGAAAAAGAAAAACTTGCATTTATATAGCTCCTGTCACAACCTCAGGACACCTCAAAGTGCTTTACAGCCAATGAAGTACTTCTGAAATGTAGTCACTATCATAATGTAGGAAACACAGCGGCCAATTCATGCACAGCTAGGTCCCATGAACAGCCAGTAAATAATGACCAGATAATCTGTTTTAATGATGTTAGCTGAGGGATAAATGTGGACTAGACCACTGGGGAGCACTCCCATGCTTTTCTTTGAATTAGTGCCTTGGGATCTTTTGATCAAGAGGGCAGACGAGGGCCTTGATTCAACATCTCATCTGAAAGACAGCACCTGTGACAGTGCAGCACTCCCTCAATATTCACTAGAGTGTCAGCCTGGATTATGTACTCAAGTCTCTAGAGTGGGACTCTGAACCCACAACCTTCTAACACAGAGGTGAGAGCACTACCACAGAGCCACAGCTGACATTGTGGTTAATGCATCATCTCAAGTTGCTTCCACCACTATCACCGCCAGCGACAGACCTGTGATTGCCATTACTCCTCCCTAGTGTTACACGGCTTTGAAATGCATGCTTCAAGTACAATCCAAGTTTGGAAGGGCATAATAATTGTCTTGCTGGGTGTTTTGCTACAGGTCAATAATAGTTAATAAGGGTTAAATTGACAAGTCTTCCACTGAAAGCATGTTGTGAGAAATTGCGGAGAGCATATTTGCAATCCGAGCTCCCAGCAGGCAGGGCTCCACTTTGGGAATATTTAATTCATGGATCTACATGAATAATATTTAATTACAGAGGTCAGAGATCCCTATCTCTGTAACCTTCTCCAGCCTTACAACCCTCCGAGAACTCTGCGATCCTCCAATTCTTGCCTCTTGCTCTTCCCCGATTTCCTTCACCGCACCATTGGCGGCCGTGTCCTCAACTGTTCAGGCCCTAAGCTCTGGGATTCCCTCCCTAAACCTCTCCGCCTCTCTACCTTTTTCTCCTCCTTTAAGATGCTCCTTAAAACCTACCTCTATGACCAAGTTTTTGGTCAACTGTCCTAATAGCTCCTGATGTGGCTTGACGTCAAATTTTTGTCTGATTAGGCTCCTGTGAAGCGCCTTGGGACGTTTTACTATGTTAAAAGCGCTATATAAATGCAAGTCGTCATTGTACATCAATGAGATGCCACATAGTTCAGATGTGCTATTATTATTCACAATACTAATACACAATCACTGATAGTTATTAAGGATAATTAAAGACTCTGAGTTGGAAACATTTGTCTTTTATCGTAGGGGCAAGCTCTAGCACCTGGAATCAAATTTCCTGACTTGTCTGCAGTTCCTTAAATGAATTTCATTAATCAAATTTTTTTGTTTCTGAAGCCACTCAAATTAAAACAGGGAGCTAAAATCATTTGGGTCCTTGACAGTCAAGGTAAGATATGAAAGTATTCTTATTGAAGATGGATCTCAAATTAAAGTACAAAAATGTAATTTTAAAAAAAAAGTCCCAGGCCTAAACGAATTAGTACTTTAATCAAAAACTGGAATAAATGCACTGCCGGTCAATCAAATAATGAAGGGTCCCTCCCAACACATTAACCCTTTTCTTGGCTTTATAGATTACATGGAAATTATATATTTTTTTATTATTCATTCATGGGATCTGGGCGTCGCTGGCGAGGCTGGCATTTATTGCCCATCCCTAATTGCCCTTGAGAAGATGGTGGTGAGCCGCCTTCTTGAACCGCTGCAGTCCGTGTGGTGAAGGTTCTCCCACAGTGCTGTCGGGAAGGGAGCTCCAGGATTTTGACCCAGCGACGATGAAGGAACGGCGATATATCTCCAAGTCGGGATGGTGTGTGACTTGGAGGGGAAAATGCAGGTGGTGTTGTTCCCATGTACCTGCTGCTCTTTTCCTTCTAGGTGGTAGAGGTCACGAGTTTGGGAGGTGCTGTCGAAGAAGCCTTGGCGAGTTGCTGCAGTGCATCCTGTGGATGTTACATACTTCAGCCACTGTGCGCCTATATTATGGAAACAGGCTGTTCGGCCCAGCCAGTCCATGTTGGCGTTTATCCTCTACACAAGCATTACTCTCATTCCCATGTGCCCGCCCTGTTCCCATCTACCTTTATCCTCGTTTCCTATAACCACCTACCTAACCAATTCTTAAGTGTTGACATGGTCTCTGCTTCAATCACTACCTTCCACAGCCCCACTATGCACTGCGTAAAAATGTTTCTCTCTGTCCTAAATCTCTAACATTTAATCTTATATCTATGTCCTCTTGTTCTAGGCCCCTCAACCACTGGAAACAATCTGTTTCTATCTATCCTGTCTCGTTCCTTCATAATTTTAAACACCTCTATTAAATCACCCCAAGAGACATCATGGGATCATACAGCACAGAAGGAGGTCATTTGGCCCATCGTACCTGTGCTGGCTCTTTGAAAGAGCTATCCAATTAATCCCACTCCCCTGCTCTTTCCCCATAGCCCTGCAATTTTTTCTTTTTCAAGTATTTATCCAATTCCCTTTCAAAAGTTACAATTGAATTTGCTTCCACCACCCTTTCAGGCAGTGCATTCCAGATGATAGCAAATCGCTGCATTAAAGAATTTTTCCACATCTCCTCCCCTGGTTCTTTTGCAAACAATTTTACAACACCAAGTTATAGTCCAGCAATTTTACTTGGCGGCCTTCGAGACACACGACAATGCAAAATCGTCGAGCAGAAATTGATAGCCAAGTTCCGCACCCATGAGGACGGCCTCAACCGGGATCTTGGGTTCATGTCACGCTACACGTTACCCCACCAGCGAACAAATGTTATCTGTTTTTAATATAACGGGTCAGTTGCTGTCTTTTCTATGTTTCTACCTCTCTATCTCTGTTTTTTTTTGTTTGTTGTTTTTTTTTTGTGATTTGTATATTCTGAGACCTTGCAGGGAACACCTGTCTGTCTGCACACTGATTGCCATGGCAACGGGCAGTTGAAAAAACTGTCTGTAATCACCAAGCATTGTTCTGTGAATTATAAATGCGATTTCATTTCGAGGATTTCATTTCCACATCGTTCACCTGAGGAAGGAGAAAGCCTCCGAAAGCTTGTGAATTTAAAATAAAATTGCTGGACTATAACTTGGTGTTGTAAAATTGTTTACAATTGTCAACCCCAGTCCATCACCGGCATCTCCACATCAGGTTCTTTTGCCAACGATCTTAAATCTGTGCCCTTTGGCTACTGACCATCCTGCCAGTGGAAATTGTTCCTCCTTTGCATTTCCAGTATTTTCTGTCTTTATTTCACATTTTCAACATTAGCTCGGGTACGATTTTAACCCTACCCCCGCCCGATGGAAATCATTCAGCTGTGGGAAGTTAAAATCACTCAGGTTATTTACATCATTGGAAAGCTGCCAGGATCCCACCGTTCAGGATTTGATCCTGCTCCACTGAGCAGGCGGCAAGGACACTAGCCCAAAGCCAGTGGGGTCCTTCTTTTACATATGCATGTTGGATCCCAATGATGTCACTGGGACGCGACTGCAATTTTAACTGGTGACCTGAGGAAACTCTTGTGGCTTTCCTGCCAGGCGAAGACAGCAGGAAGGGGAACCGGAGCCAGAAGAAGCCCAAAAAGGCAAGTTATTTTCCACTTTTAGTCTTTCTTTTGTGGGCCTCACTGGAAAGCTTAGGCCTCCACTGGAGAGGGCCATGGAAGCCGAAGCTGTCACCCGCCTCATGTCGTTGGGCCTACTCCAGGCCACGCAATTTTCCGCCGTTACCTGCCCGTAACGGGCAGGAAGTTGGCCGATGAGATTTAAGTGAGGCCTGGGAGTTAAAATAGCCCGGGCCTCATTTCCGGAGTGGCGGGTGACTTTCCAACTCACGTCGCTACCCAGCTGCCCAAAACCCGCCCGGAGTTAAAATCCGGGGGCCGTGGATTGTTTGTCTTTTTATGCCGGCTGTAATTGAGTTTTCATTTCAGGAGTCGGTGTTAGAAAAACAAAGTAAATGATCTAGTTCATAATAACCTAGCGTGCTTTCGGTTGAACGCAGCTGTGTTGATTTCATGCTGTGCGATAGTCGTAACAATTCCAGGTGCTCTGGCCTCCATATAAAATAATGTTTCAAAACTCGGAGTCTTTAATTGTCCTTTAATAATTAGCACTAATGGTGTAATATTAATGTGTTGAATAGTAATGGAGCACCTGAACCGTGTGACACTTCACTGTTACAGCTGAATGAATTAAATATTACTACCGCTAGATTTGTGATAGGATTTCAACAAAGCAGAAAGATGGGTGTAATCAGATTGTGTGTAATGCCTGGGTTCGTCATTTTAATGGAGGCCTTAAAAAAGAACTTGCATTTATTTAGCACCTTTCACTACTTCAGGATGTCCCAAAGTACTTCACAGCCAATGAAATACTTTTGAAGTGCAGTCACTACTGTAATGTTTATAAATTTGCCATCCTAGAAATTCTACCATTTACACCAGAATTTTTTGTTCGTTCTCGGGATGTGGGCATCACTGGCAAGGCCGGCATTTATTGCCCATCCCTAGTTGCCCTTGAGAAGATGGTGGTGAGCCTTTGCCTTGAACCGCTGGAGTCCATGTGGTGTAGATACTCCCACAATGTTGTTAGGTGGGGAGTTCCAGCATTATGACCCAGTGCCGATGAAGGATCGGCGATATATGTCCAAGTCGGGGTGGTGTGTGACTTGGAGGGGAACTTGGAGGTGATGGTATTCCTATGCACCTGCTGCCCTTGTCTTTCTAGTGGGTTTGGAAGGTGCTGTTGAAGAAGCTTTGGAGAGTTTCAGTAGTATATCCTGTAGATAGTACACAATGCAGCTACATTATGCCAATGGTAGAGGGAGTGATGGTTTAAGGTGGTGGATGGAGTGCCAATCAAGCGGGCTGCTTTGTCCTGGATGATGTCGAGCTTCTTGAGTGTTGTTGGAGCTGCACTCATCCAGGCAAGTGGAGAGTATTCCATCACACTCCTGATCCTTGTGCTTTGTAGATGGTGGAGAGGCTTTGGGGAGTCAGGAGGTGAGTCACTCGCCGTAGAATACCCAGCATCTGTCCTGCTCTCGTAGCCATGGCAATTATGTGGCTGGTCCAGTTAAGTTTCTGGTCAATGGCAACCCCCAGGATGTTGATGGTGGGGGATTCGGCGAAAGTAAGAAAATAAGAAATAGGAGCAGGAGTAGGCCATATGGCTCCTCGAGCTTGCTCCGCCATTCAATCAGATCATGGCTCAACTCCACTTTCCCGCCTGATCCCCAAATCCCTTGATTCCCCTAGAGTCCAAAAATCTATCCATCTCAGCCTTGAATATATTCAATGACTCAGCATCCACAGCCATCTGGGGTAGAGAATTCCAAAGATTCACAGTCTTCTGCATGAAGAAATTCCTCTTCATCTCAGTCTTGAATGGCAAATCCCTTATCCTGCGACTATGCCCCCAATTCTAGACTCTCTAGTCAGGGGAAACAATCTCTCAGCATCTACCCTGTCAAGCCCGCTCATAATCTTATATGTTTCAATGAGATCGCCTCTCATTCTTCTAAATTCCAGAGAGTATAGGCCCATTCTACTCAACCTCTCCACATAGGACAACCCTCTCATCCCAGAAATTAATCTAGTGAACCTTTGTTGCACCACCTCTAGGGCAAGTGTATCCTTCCTTAGATAAGGAGACCAAAACTGTATGCAGTACTCCAGGTGTGGTCTCACCAATACCCTATACAACTGTAATAAGACTTCCTTGCTCTGGTACTCCAACCCCCTTGCAATAAAGGCCAAAATGCTATTTGCCTTCCTAATTGCTTGCTGTACCTTCACACTAACTTTTTGTGTTTCTTGTACAAGGACACCCAAGTCTCTCTGAACACCAACATTTAATAGTTTCTCACCATTTAAAAAATATTCTGTTTTTCTATTCTTCCGACCAAAGTGAATAACCTCATATTTTCCCACATTATACTCCATCTGCCACCTTCTTGCCCAGTCATTTAACCTGTCTATATCCCTTTGCAGACTCTTTGTGTCCTCCTCACAGCTTACCTTCCCACCTAGCTCTGCATCATCAGCAAACTTGGATACATTACACTCAGTCCCTCCATCTAAGTCATCAATATAGATTGTAAATAGCTGAGGCCCAAGCATCGATCCTTGCGGTACCCCTCTAGATACAGTCTGCCAACGTGAGAATGACCTGTTATCCCTACTCTCTGTTTTCTGTCCTTTAACCAATCCTCTATCCATGCTAATATATTATCCCCAACCCCATGAGCCCTTACCTTGTGTAATAACCTTTTATGTGGCATCTTATCGATTGCCTTTTGAAAATCACTTGTTCACATTCACTGGTTCTCCTTTATCTACCCTGCTAGTTACATCCTCAAAAAACTCTAATAAATTTGTCAAACACGATTTCCCTTTCATAAAATCATATTGACACTGCCTAATCATATTATGATTTTCTAAGTGCCCTGTTACCACTTCCTTTCAATAATGGATTCTAACATTTTCCCGACGATCGATGTCAGGCTAACTGACCTGTAGTTTCCTATTTTCTCTCTCCCTTCTTGAATAGCAGGGTAACATTTGCTCCCTTCCAATCCACTGGGACCGTTCCAGAATCTGGAGAATTTTGGAAGATTGTAACAATTCATCCACTATCTCTGCAGCCACCTTTTTTAGAACCCTATGATGTGGGCCATCAGGTCCAGGGGATTTGTCAGCTTTTAGTCCCATTAGTTTGTCCAGTACTTTTTCCCTAGTGATATTAATTGTTTTAAGTTCCTCCCTCTCATTTACCCCTTGGTTCCCCACTATTTTTGGGAAGCTTTTTGTGTCTTCTACTGTGAAGGCAGATACAAAATATTTGTTTAACGCATCTGCCATTTCCTGATTCCCCATTATAATTTCTCCTGTCTTCGCCTGTAAGGGACCAACGTTTATTTTTGCTAATCTCTTCCTTTTTACATACTTGTAGAAGCTCTTACAATCCATTTTTATATTTCTTGCTAGTTTACTTTCATATTCTATTTTCTCCCTTTTTATCAATTTTTTGGTCGTCCTTTGTTGGTTTCTAAAATTCTCCCGATCCCCAGGCTTATTACTCTTCTTGGCAACATTATAGGTGTCTTCTTTCAATCTAATACTCTCCTTAACTTCGTTAGTTAGCCATGGGTGGATCATTCTTCTCATGGAGTTTTTATTTCTCAATGGAATGTATATTTGTTGAGAATATTGAAATGTTTCTTTAAATGTTTGCCATTGCTTTTCAACTGCCAAACCCTTTAATTTAATTTCCCAATCTACCTTTGACAACTTGCCCCTCATACCTATATAATTGGCTTTATTTAAGTTTAAGACTCTAGTTTCTGACTTA
The DNA here is from genome assembly GCF_035084215.1 of Heptranchias perlo. Lineage (NCBI taxonomy): Eukaryota > Metazoa > Chordata > Chondrichthyes > Hexanchiformes > Hexanchidae > Heptranchias > Heptranchias perlo. The sequence goes on along the minus strand of NC_090333.1, from coordinate 11,587,169 downwards.
TGTATATTACTTTCAAACTCAATGTGAAATTCTGTCATATTATGATCGCTCTTCCCCAGAGGTTCTTTTACTGTGAGATTACTAATTAACCCTATCTCGTTATACAATACACAATCTAAAATAGCCTGTTCCCTGGTTCCATGATGTATTGCTCCAGGAAACCATCTTAAAAACATTTCATGAACTCGTCTTCCAAACTACCTTTGCCAATTTGATTTGTCCATTCTATATGCAGATTTAAGTCCCCCATGATTACTGCATTATCTTTGTTACAAGCTCCTATTATTTCATGATTAATACTCTGTCCAACGGTATTGCTACTATTAGGGGGCAAATAAACTACTCCCACCAATGTTTTCAGCCACTTTTTATTTCTTATCTCCACCCATATTGATTCTACTTCCTGATCCTCCGAGCCAAGATCCTTTCTCACCATTGTCCTTATGTCATCCTTTATTATTAGGGCTACACCCCCTCCTTTTCCATTCTGCCTATCTTTTCTAAATGTCATGTAGTCTGGAATATTTAGTTCCCAACCTTGGTCATTTTGCAACCACGTCTCTGTAATGACTTAGGTATTTATCTCTATTTGTGCAATTAATTCATCTATCTTGTTACGAATGGTCCGTGCATTCAGATAAAGAGCCTTTAATTTTGACTATTTACCATTTTTTCCTGCTTTGACCTTACTTGTTGTTGCACCATTATGGATAAACTCTCTGTCCCTTCCTGCCACACTCTGCTCATCTTTACCCAAGTCACTACACTGATCTATTATCTTAACTTTAGATTTCTAAATTTCCCCTCACCTGACCCCCTCCCCCCCCCCCCGCTTTTTAGTTTAAAGCCCTATCTACAGCCCTAGTTATTCGATTCGCCAGGACGCTGGTCCCAGCCCGGTTTAAGTGGAACCCGTCCCATCGGAACAGCTCCCTCTTTCCCCAGTACTGGTGCCAGTGCCTCATGAATCGAAACTGCTTCCTCCCACACCACACTTTGAGCCATGCATTTAACTCTCTGATCTGTTTGTCCCTATGCCAATTTGCAGTGGCTCAGGTAGTAATCCAGAGATTATTACCTTTGAGGTTCTGCTATTAATTTAGACCCTAGCTCCTCAAACTGTCTTAGCAGAAACTCGTTTCTAGTTCTACCTATGTCGTTGGTCCCTATGTGGACCATGATAACCAAATCCTCCTCCTCATGCTCCAAGATCTTTTCCAGCCGTGGCACCGGGCAGGCAACACAGCCTTCGGGACTCCCGGTCACGGCTGCAGAGAACAGCGTCTATCCCCCTGACTATACTGTCTCCTACCATTACCACATTCCTTTTCAGTCCCCCCACTTGATTGGCCTCCTGTACCAGAGTGCCATGGTCAGTTTGCCCATCCTCCCTGCAGTTCTTGCTCTCATTCATACAGGTAGCAAGTACCTCGTACCTGTTGGACAAGGTCAAGGGCTGAGGCTCCTCCATCATTACATCCTGGTCCGAATACCTGCCTGACTTGCAGTCACACCCTCCTGTCCCTGACCACTGAATGAATCTAAACTACTACCTAATCTAAGGGGTGTGACTGCCTCCTGGATCAAAGTGTCCGGGTAATGCCATTGAATGTCAAGGAGAGGTGGTTAGACTCTCTCTTGTTGAGATGGTCATTGCCTGGCACTTGTGTGCTGGAAATGCTACTTCCCACTTATCAGCCCAAGCCTGGATGTTGTCCAGGTCTTGCTGCATGGACTGCTTCACTAACTGAGGAATTGCGAATGGAGCCGAACACTTGTGCAATCATCAGCGAACAGCCCCACTTCTTAGCTTATGATAGAGGGAAGGTCATTGATGAAGCAGCTGAATATAGATGGGCCTCGGACTTGAGTTATGCCGGTAGAAAAGAAGGGTAAGTTTCCTGCATAATTTGTTAAAGCAAGTGGTTGAGTTCACAGCCATTCATTGTTCACAATCTTGAACTGAAGCAATTTTATATCGTATTGCTGTCCCAGGTCTCTGCCCCACCCTCCCCTACCCATTTGAAGCCCAGCTCCCAACACTTGCCCAGTGTTCTGCCCCCTCCTGGTCTATCTCATTTATTGCAGGCTGGATTTAAACATGCCTCTGTATATCTAAATTAACTATTTACAGTGGGGTCAGTGTCATGACCTCATGACAGGTGGACATCCTGCCCTGCCTCACTTTGCATGGCACAATACGGAATCTCAGGTCCTGGTTCTATAAGTCTGTCAACAGGAAATGGAAGTTGGATTAAACAGCTTTGCTGGGAAGAGGACATATGCCAAGAAAATCAGTAAAGGTGGTGTCTTAGAAAGAAGAAAGACTTGCATTTATATAGTGCCTTTCACAACCTCAGGACATCCCAAAGCACTTTTACAGCCAATTAGGTACTTTTGAAGTGCATTCACTGTTGTAATATAGGAAACGTGGCAGCCAATAAGCGCACAGCAAGGTCCTGCAAACAGCAATGAGATAAATGACCAGATCATCTGTTTTGGTGATGTTGGTTGAGGGATAAATATTGGCCAGGACACCGGGGAGAACTCCTCTTCTCTTCTTCGAAATAGTGCCGTGGCATCTGTTACGTCCACCTGAGAGGGCAGACGGGGCGTCCCATCCGAAAGACGGCACCTCCAACAGTGCAGCACTCCCTCAGTACTACACTGGAGTGTCAGCCTAGATTGTGTGCTCAAGTCTCTAGAGTGGGACTTGAACCCACGACCTTCGGGCAGCAGTTCAAGGAGAAGGCCCACCACCAACTTCTCAGGGCAACTAGGGATGGGCACTAAGTGTGGCCTTGCAAAAGCGTAAAATCTCCTCTCATGAATGGTACGGAATACTTTTAAGGTGCCAGTGGTTTCCATTATATCATAATCTCTGGCTACAGTTGAGAGCTGCTAAATTCTGCACTAAAGCTGCTATGCTAATTTACAGCTGCTAACCACCCGACAAGAACAAAAGCATTTATATAGCGCCTTTAACCTGGTAAAACATCCCGAGGTACTTCACAGGAGCGTTATCAAGCAAAATTTGACACTGAGCTGCACAAGGAGATATTAAGACAAGTGACCAAAAGCTAGGTCAAAGAGGTAGGTTTTAAGGAGCGCCTTAAAGGAGGAGAGAGAGGCGGAGAGGTTTAGGGAGGGAATTCCAGAGCTTAAGGCCGATGCAGCTGAAGGCACGGCCGCCAATGGTGGAGCGATGAAAATCAGGGATGCACAGGAGGCCAGAATTGGAGGAGCGCAGAGATCACAGAGGGTTGTAGGGCTGGAGAAGGTTACAGAGATAGGGAGGGGCGAGGCCATGGAGAGATTTGAACACAAGGATGAGAATTTTAAATTCGAGGCGTTGCTGGACTGGGAGCCAATGTAAGTCAGCAAGCACAGGGGTGATCCATAACCTTTGTGTGTGTTAAAATGGTAGGTGACAAATGCTGCAGAAAAGTCTATTTTCAAAGTAGACAGGCTGTACAATACCAAATGGCTGCTGGTGATACTGGGATAATCTTACTTATGCAAAAGTAATACACTTCTTGTGATTGATAGACAGCGCATGAGCTTCATTGATTGATTTGACATGCACTGTCCTTGGAGGTTTAGAGTTTGCAGATAGATGCCGTGCACTCTGTGTGAGGAGATTACAGAAGATTTGGAGCCTTGCCACCATACACTCTGCCGATGTTAGTCAAGGTGACTACCTGTGTGACCTTTTGTGCTGCTGAAAGCTTTGATGCCCTTTTTATACTAGGAATTGAGTCAGAATGTCATGCATTCAAGCCCCACTTTAGGACCCGTGCATGCAATCTAAGTTGATACTTCAATGCACTACTGAGGGTGTGCTGCACTGTCAGAGGTGCCACTCTTTGAATGGAACATTAAACTGATGCCTTATCTGCACTTTTTAATGGTTCATGTGGATATTAAAGGTCTCATGACACTATTCGAAGATGAGCAGAGAGTTCTCCTTTTACCCTGGCCAACATTCCCTCCTCAGGCAATAATACCAAAAACGGATTAACTGGTCATCCATCCCATTGCTGTTTTGTGGGATCTTGCTCTGCACAAAATGGCTGCCGCATTCACCTACATATTGGCCGGGAATTTCCTCGGAGCTGCTGCCGCTCCCCTGCCCTGACATCATCGGGGTAGAGCAGAAACCGTGTCCCACTATTCCACTGAAACCTTATGTCCCAACAGACACCATCCATTCTTCTGATCCCAGCCTCTGTGTGTTCCACCATCCCTCCTTTTCTACTGTCAGTGGCTAAATCGCATGTCCCAGCGCTCTGAAACACCTTCCCTAGATCCCTCTCCTCAATCGTGCCAATGGCCTGACCCTTGCTCCAAACTCCTATCTGGTTTCCTCTTTGCAAACTGTCTTGGAATATTTTCATAGAATCATAGAATCTTACAGCACAGAAGGAGGCCCTTTGGCCCATCGTGCCTGTGCTGGCTCTTTGTAAGAGTTATCCAATTAGTCGCACTCCCCTGCTCGTCCTTTAGTTTTGCTGCACCAAAGCTGTCACATAGAGCAAGTTATTGTTGACAAGAAAGTTAAAGATGGAAATGGCCCTATACATCACACCTGGATGAGTGGTGACAGTTGCTTGTAGTTTGTTAGTCTCACCTCAGAGCTGCAGCTCCTGAAAACCAGCATTAACCTGTAATTTGTGCACCAGATTTTCTGTTTTTTCAGGATTTGGCAAATCAGATGGAAACTGTTTTCCAGTCTGGGAAATCACTGATTTCCACACGATGACCTTAAGAGGATGCCCCTTCGCTACCCTGGGACATCTAATCTCCAGTACCTTGACCTGTAGGATCAGCAGCAGTTGTATTTGTAAAGCCAGAGGATGTGAAGGATGTCACAGAGACTGGGAGCTACCAAATCACATCCGACAAATTCCTAATGTTGGCACCAACGCTGTTCCCAAGCTCCTGCACACCTTCCATCATCTGCCATCATTTACCCCAATTCATAGTTGACTGCCTAACATCATTTTTGACATGGTGCACTTCCTGACTTGACTCTCACACGTTCACTCCGAAGGCATTAATCAGATGGTCAAGTTATCAATTTGCAGAGTGCATGGATAATAATTTAGAACAATAAAAATGGCCCACCAATGTAAGAACAGCAGAAAGAGCAATAGCACCAAATACAGCAACAGTAATAGCAACAACAAAAACAACAACAGCAGCAACAACAGCAGGAGCAGCAACAACAACAGTATTAATAACAATAGTAACAGCAGCAACAAGAGTAACAAGGAATTAGTCAGGGAGTTCTGGAGGGTAGGAGTGCAGTAGCTGAATGAGTGACCACTAAAGGTAAAGCATAGGGAACAGGGGACAGGGAGCAGCTCAGTGTTAGAGGAACAGAGAGTGAGATGTAAAGCTGGAGGAGATCATGTCCTTTTGACACAGATTGAACAAACCTATCTGCCTACTCATGTTCCTCAACCCCTCCTCTGCTCAGAAAGGCGTCCGATTGTGTCTTGAGTTCACTTGTAATTTCAGCTTTAATGACCCCCCGCCATGTAACTCATTGTGCAATTTCATTACTTAGTTTTACCCTTATAATTAAAAAGACATTACACTATCGAAACATCTCAAAGCATGTCACATTGTGAATTACTTTCGGAGTGCAATGACTAGGCAAGCACAGCAGTCATTCTGCATCAGCAACATCCCACCACCAGAAACGATCGGTCAATCTGTTTAACCACCATACTACCTTACTTATGGTAGTGTAGTGATTATGTTACTGGACTAGTGACTTTGAGGATGTTATTGAATTACTCCTCGCATGAATCAGGTCCTATAGGCTCCCAGATGCACTGTCAGGAAGCTGCAATGCACCAATGATAAGCTCAATGTCCGACCCACTCTGCTCATTCTCAGTTTATGTTGGACTGGTTGAAGTTCTCCATCAGTTACGACCTTCATTTTCTCACTCACTGTTCTTTGGTCTGGTGGTCTGCAGCAAACCCCAAATGTACAGGCTGTTATTGTCAGCCATGGTTCAGTGGGTAGCACTCTCACCTCTATGTCAGAGGTTGTGGGTTCAAGTCCCACTCCAGAAACTTGAGCACATAATCTAGGCTGACACTCCCAGTGCAGAACTAATAGAGGGCTGCACTGTCGGAGACGCTGTCTTTCGGATGAGATGTTAAACCGAGGTCCTGTCTGCTCTATCAGCTGGATGTATAAGATCCCATGGCACTGTTTCGAAGAAGAGCAGGGGAGTTCTCTCTGGATATTTATCTCACAACCAACATCACTGGAACAGATTATCTGATCATTATATCATTGCTGTTTGTGGGACCTTGCTGTGTGCAAATTGGCTGCTGCATTTCCTACATTACAACAGTGACCATACTTCAGAAGAACATAAGAAATAGGAGCAGGAGTAGGCCATATGGCTTCTGAAGCCTGCTCCACCATTCAATAGGACCATGGCTGATCTTTGACCTCAACTCTACTTTCTCACCCTATCCCCAGATCCCTTGATTCCCCTAGAGTCCAAAAATATATCGATCTTATTCATGAATAAACTCAATGACTGAACATCAACAGCTCTCTGGGGTAGAGAATTCTAAAGGTTCACAGCCCTGTGAGTGAAGAAATTTCTCCTCATCTCAGTCTTAAATGGTTGACCCTTTATCCTGAGACTATGCCCCCTAGTTCTAGACTCTGCAGCCAGGGGAAACAGCTTCTCAGCAATCTACCCTATCAAGCCCTCTCAGAATCTTGTACGTTTCAATGAGGTCACCTCTCATTCTTCTGAACTCCAGAGAATATATGCCCATTCTACTCAATCTCTCCTCATAGGACAACCTTCTCATCCCAGGAATCAATCTAGTGAACCTTTGCTGTACCGCCTCTAAGGCAAGTATATCCTTTCTTAGGTAAGGAGACCAAAACTGTACACAGTACTCCAGGTGGGGTCTCACCAAAGCCCTGCACAACCCCATGAGCCCTTATCTTGTGTAACGACCTTTTGTGTGGCACCTTATTAAATGCCTTTCGAAAATCAAAATATATGACATCCACTGGTTCCCCTTTATCTACCCTGCTAGTTACACCCTCAAAAAACTCTAACAGATTTGTCAAACACGATTTCCCTTTCAGAAAACCATGCTGACTCTGCCTAATCATATTATGATTTTCTAAGTGCCCCGTTATCATGTCATTAATAATAGATTCCAGCATTTTTCCGACTACTGATGTCAGGCTAGCTGGCCTGTAGTTCCCTGTTTTCTGTTTCCCTCCTTTCTTGAATAGTGTTATATTTGCTACCTTCCAATCCACTGGGACTGTTTTAGAATCTAGCGAATTTTGGAAGATCACAACCAATGCATCCACTATCTCTGCAGCCATCTCTTTTAGAACCCTAGGATGTAGGCCATCAGGTCCAGGGGATCTTTTGGCTTTTAGTCCCATTAATTTCTCCAGTAGCTTTTCTTTACTGATATTAATTACTTTAAGTTCCTCACTCTCATTAGGCGTTGGTTCCCCACTATTTCTGGTATTTTTTTGTGTCTTCCATTGTGAAGACAAATATAAAACACTTAATTGGCTGTAAAGCACTTTGGAGCATCCTGAGGACGTGAAAGGTGCTATATCAATGCAAGTTCTTTCTTTCTTTAAACGCATCCCTCTTTTCTAGCAACGCTGCCTTGACCAGTTTAACCTTCCGGGTGACAAATAATGATCCTATCCACCTAGCCTTCCGCAATGCCCTGCCCCCTTCTATATTACGCTCACTCCCATCTATTTTCTATCATTCCTTTGATATTGTAATTTCTGGTTTCCACCAATGCTTCTCATTCCACTTTGAAGGATTTTTTTAATATCTAAATTTGGTCTTCGCCTCCCTTTCCTATGATGCAAAACCTAGACTCAAACCTAGATCTAAAATAGCATCCGTCAAGAAAAAAAACAGAAGACTAGGGGAGAACATTTCGCCCGGTCGCTATCTGTGGAGATAAAGTTAAACATGAGTTATAAAGAACAGTATCGTGAATCCAGTGTAAGTAGCAAAACAAAGAAAACCTTCGCCTGAATATTCTGGGCCCAAGTAAACACCAACAAAACAAAATTAATAATTAATTGCAGCTCCTGTTAAACTGCCCCGTCTGCAGAGAAGGAAGGCATCATCCAGTGAGAAATGAATCCTCTCCCTGCAGCTGTCTGCTCAACAGCACTAAACAGTTTGCAGGAACAGACATTTTATATATATTCACGGTCTGAACCATCAGTGCCAATCCTCCGAGGATTTAGTCAACTTCTCATACGCGCTCCAACTGGCATCGTGCCCTAAATTTACATGCAAATGTAACAGTAGTATTACGTGCACTGTTCTTGGAGTCTTCGCTGCGGTAAAGAGAGAGACATGTGGAATGTGAATGAGTTTATGTGTCCCAGGCTCTGGATTCTTGAACAAGGTATATTTTCTGGCTAGTCCATGCTTTCATCATACAGGATGTGTGACTCATCGTGCCTGAGAGGAAGTCGGGGGAAATAGGCCCTTGGAAGAAAAGCAACTCATCAACACTTTTTTCCTTCCTTAAGGGCGAAGTGTTAACATCACGTGGTAACATTACGGATACAAGTAAATATCGACAATGCAGTCCTGAAGTTTGTGAGCGATGTTACTGTCTTAATACTTAACTTGCTCATATCAAATTGCTCGCTGTTGTTTTAACAGCAGATGACACATCCAAGGAAACAGCAGAGAGAAAGAGGAATTTGTTGTGAATCTGAGATAACGTCCCCCGCAGTAAGTCAGGAGTGTGATGGAATACTCATCGCTGGCCTGGATGGGTGCAGCAGCAACAATACTCAAGAAGCTCGACACCATCCAGGGTACAGCAGTCCGGGTCACCCATAACCTTGCCGTTGGCCTCAATATTCCCTCCCCTCTACCGCCAGTGTACCGTGGGCTGCAGGATGCACTGCAATGACTCACTGAGCCCACTTTGACAGCGCCTCCCTTCCCCGTGGTTTCTACCACCAAGATTGGCAAGATGAGCGAGATCCTGGGAACACCATCACCTCCAGGTTCCCCTCCAAGTCACGCATCTTCCTGACTTGGACTTATATCGGCCGTTCCTTCACTGTCACTGGATCACAATCCTGGAATTCCCTACCTACCATCATTGTGGGAGCACCAACACAACAAGCGGTGCAAAGAGCAGGCCCCGCCACCACCATCTTCTCATGGCAGCTAGAGATAGGCAATAAATATTGGCATTGCCAGCGTTGCCCACATCCTGAGAACATATTAAACTAAAAGGCCATCAATTATTGAAGATGAAAACAAAAAAGAATGTAATATTATAGAATCATAGAATAGTTGCAGCACAGACGGAGGCCATTCGGTCCATCAAGCCCATGCCGGCTCTTTGTAAAAGCAATCTAATTAGTTCCATTCCCCTGCTCTTTCTCCAATATAAACTTGGAGAATTTAATGGCTCAGCTGGTTTAGCTAAGACATACAAACCAGGATAGTCCCAGGTTTGATCTAAGACATTTCTAGTGACTATCAACTCTTCTCCAAGCCTGATCCTGTCCTCCCCCAACACCCAACCAGGCACATTTCCTGCTGAGGTCATTGGGCAAATATTAAGAGTGGGAACCCTGGATGGTTTTCAGCTCCCTAATCTTGGCGGGGCGGGGGGGGAGCCACAGATTTCTCTACTCATAAGTGTCAGCTGTGGCTCAGTGGGTACCACTCATGCCTTTGAATCAGAAGGTTATGGGTTCAAGCCCTGCTCCAGGACCCTTGAGCAAAAATCTAGGCTGACACTCCAGTGCAGTACTGAGGGAGTGCTGCACTTTCAGCAGTGCTATCTTTCTGATGAGATGTTAAACCAAGGCCATATCTGCCCTCTTAGGTGAATGTAAAAGATCCCCTATTTCAAAAAAGGAGGGGGAGTTCTCCCTAATGTCCTGGCAAATATTTATCCTTCAACCAACGTCACTAAAACAGATTATCTAGTCATTGTCACACTGCTGTTTGTGGGACCTTACTGTGCACAAATTGGCTGCTGCATTTCCTACATTACAGCAGTGACTGCACTTCAAAAGTACTTAATTAGTTGTGAAGCTCTATAGAAATGCAAATCAGTCTTTCTTTTAATGGTGGTGATTTTGTGGGCATCCATTCCTACGCTGGGCCAGAAAGCTGGTTGTAGGGTTAGCCCTGTGGTGATCTAGCCCTAGTTCCCATCTGCATTCCCATCTAGCAAATCTCCAGGGCACCTCTCAATTTCTTCCTCCCTGGCAGTGGGATTTGTACTGAGCCACGATTAACTAAGCAACGACAACTCTATGCATTGATATGGTACTTTTTAATGTAAAAAATGCTCCACGGTGCTTTACTCAAGGGTGGGGGGTGCGGGGGGGGGAAGAAAAAATATCGACAAAAGGAATAAAGGAGCAGACGGGGAGCCACGGTGGGAGAGGTGAGTGAAAGTTTAGTCAAAAAGATGAGTTTTGAGAAGGGTTTTAAAGGTGGAGAGGGAAGTGGAGAGGCAGGCCAATTTAGGGAAGGGGTCCCGGGGAGATGGCTGAAGGCTGGGCCACCAATAGTAGGGCAAAGGTAGAGGGAGATTGTACAAAAGAAAGAAAGAACAAACTTGTATTTATATAGCATCTTTCATGACCTCAGGACGCCTATAGGAAACACAGCAGCCAATGCGCGCACAGCAAAGTCCCATATACAGCAAGGTGATAATGTCAAGCTAATCTGTTTTTACGTGTTGGTTGAAGAATATTGGCCAGAGCACCGGGGAAAACTCCCCTGCTCGTCTTCAAAATAGTGCCATGGGATCTTTTACATCCACCTGAGAGGGTAGACAAGGCCTCAGTTTAACATCTCATCTGAAAGACAGCACCTCTGACAGTGTAGCACTCCCTCAGTACTACACTGGATTATGTGCTCAAGTCTCTGGAGTGGGACTTGAACCCACAACCTTCTGACTCAGAGATAAGAGCACTACCCACTGAGCCACAGCTGACAAAAAGCCAGGTAGATGGCTGAAGACTGTGGGATGTAATGTAAAGTTAGAGTAGGTTGCAGAGGTGCTGTGGGGCAAGAGCATGGAGTGATTTGAAGATGAGGACGAAGATTTTAAATTACAATATGTTGGGTGAAAGAGATCAAAAACTGGGCCCTTCCTGTTCTCCGTGCCTTAACGCACAATTTATTTTCAGAATGATGCTTTGTATTAAGTTAATCTAATTAAGCACTCACCCTAACAATCCTACTCAGGCCCATCGGCCTTAAATTGGCATTATGTATTACCAGCTCTCACACGGAGCATTTTGCATGGCTTGGGCGTAATTATAATTTGTAACTTGGAACTTAACAGCCTTGATTTTGTGTTCACTTTTTGTAGTGGCACTTACGGCCTTATTAATTGCACAACTTGTTATCTTATGTCATCATGCAGTTCACTTTGTATTGGAACATATCAACATTAGCCAATTACGGCCTGCACAGCATTCAGGATGGCTACGGTCTCACCAGCAGCCAGTAATGGAGGTAATTTTCAGTCCCTTGTTTCAACGCATAATAATTAAATTTGTCATCCACACAATAGGACATTTAAATATGCTATCACGACAAAATCATCTGTGAAACGAAGCTCTTTCCGCAAAAAAGAATTTTCTCGAGAGTTAACATATTTTTTCATTGACGATTAGTGCTGACTTTACGACGTTGTGCATCATTTTATTAGCCGAGTTAAGTCCTGGATGAATTTGTACAGTTTATTTTGTGTCTTTGGGCCAGAAATCCCGAGGCTCGGGAGCGTGCTACTGGCGCGTAAATCAGGGGGCAGACAATTGCTGTTACAGTATGGTAGCTCCCATCCCTTCGAATGTGGCTCCCCCTCCGGGCGTGTGGGATCAATAAGTTTACCCTACAATCTTGTTAAAGGCCATCCAGGAATCAGAGAAGAAAGTTGGACAATGGGTCAACAGGATTGGGAAAAAAAATCTACACAAGGTTTCCTTTCCATTCAGGTTGTGAAAGGCAATGTTTAGGACTGATATCGGTAAGTTTTTCTTTACACAGCTGGGCTACACGAACCTGCCACAATGACGGACAGGAAAGGACCCACTGGTCCATCCAGCCTGTCCCACACAACTGTGATGCCATGTGCTATCATAATATACTGTATATACTCCCCATCCCACCCAGAAGCCACGGGTTAGGCAAAAAAACAGATAACCTTAGACTACTTAGGTTTATTTGCCTTAAATTGGCATTACGTATCACCAACTCTCACTAGGAGCATTTTGCATGGCTTGGGCATAATTATAATTTGTAACTTGGAACTTAACAGCCTTGATTTTGTATTCACTTTTTGTAGCGGCACTTACGGTCTCATGTAAGTGGTATGTTTGTATAGCTCAGGCTATTGATCAATGATTGTGTAAAGAAAAACTTCCTGATGTCTGTCCCAAACTTGCCTTTCACAACCCTGGACGGTTTACCTTCTGTAGATTTTCTCTTTCCAATTCTGTTGACCCATTGCTCAACTTTCTTCCCTGATACTTGGATGGCCTTTAACAAGCTTGTAGGGTAAACTCATCGATAGTCCAGGAAACTACTCTGGCCCTGATTAATTCTATGCAATACCCACCGATTATACGAGGTGTCCTCCGCCCCAGCCAGAAACAGGTCCAGCTCTCGCTTAAAGGATGTTAGCGAATCTGCGTTGACTGCACGAGTGGGCAGCCTGTTCCACGGGTCCACTGTTCTCTGGCAAAAGAACCACCTCCAAAAATGTAACCTAGTTCTGGCCTTAAATCACTTGAAATTGTGACCCCCTGATCTTCCCTAAACTATTTTGTTGAAACCAACTGTCTACACAGTTACAATCTATTCCCTTCATCATCTTATAAACATCGATCAAATGGAAGGTTGTTTGAGGCCAGGAAACTGGAGTTAACAGGTGCTGCAATGGGGAGATGACTGTAGGGTTGGTATTCTGGAAGGGTGAGAGCAAGTAAGGTGAATATCCTTCCTCAACCAAAGCTATTTTGTGCTTTTTGAGATTGCTTTTGTAATATAATTTTATACTAGAGCTGAGAAAATGATGGATAATTAGCACTGACATAAGGAAGTACAGGTGTTAATTGTATCATGTGATTTGTATCAATTAGTGTTAATTGCTTTCAAGCCTTTATTCACCTCTGGCGTCCCCCGTGCATCCATCCTTGGCCCCCTTCTATTTCTCATCCACATGTTGCCCCTCGGCAACATTATCCAAAAACACATCAGATTCCACACATACGCTGATGACACCCAGTTCTACCTCACAACCACCTCCCTCAACCCCTTCACTGTCTCTCATTTGTCACATTGCTTGTCCGACATCCAATAATGGATGACCAAAAATTTCCTCCATCTAAATAATGGGAAGACTGAAACCGTTGTCTTTGGTCCCCACTGCAAACTCCATTCCCTAGCCACTGACTCCATCCCTCTCTCTGACCACTGTCTGATGCTGAACTAGGCTGTTCGCAGTCTTGGCGTCCTATTTGACCCTGAGATGAGCTTCTGACCACATATCCGCTTCATCACCAAGACTGCCAATTTCCTCCTCCGTAACATCACCCATCTCTGCCCCTACCTCAGCTCGTATGCTGCTGAAACCCTCATCCATGCCTTTGTTACCTCCAGACTGGACTATTCCAATGGTCCCATGGTTGACCTCCCATCTTCCATCCTCCATAAACTTGAGTTCATCCAAAACTCTGCTGCCCGTATCCTAACTCACACCATGTCCCGTTCTCCCATCACCTCTGTGCTCGCTGACCTACATTGGCTCCCAGTCCAGGAATGCCTCAATTTTAAAATTCTCATCCTTGTTTTCAAATCCATCCATGGCCTCAACCCTCCCTATTTCTGTAATCTCCTCCAGCCCTACAACCATCAGAGATCTCTGTGTTCCTCCAATTCTTGCCTATTGCACATCCCCAATTTTAATTGCTCCACCATTGGTGGCCGTGCCTTCAGCTGCCTGGGTCCTAACCTCTGGAATTCCCTCCTTAAACCTCTCCGCCTCTCTACCTCTCTCTCCTCCTTTAAGGCACTCCTTAAAACCTACCTCTTTGACCAAGTCCTAATACTTCCTTATGTGGCTCAACGTGAAATTTTGTTTGATAACGCTCCTGTGAAGCACCTTGGGACGTTTTACTACGTAAAGGTGCTATATAAATGCAAATTGTTGTTGTGATCCTCCTTACTTACACACACACCACACCCTAGATAAGCTCTCATCTAAAAAGGTTACGAGAGTCCCCAATTGACACACATCACCTGAATACAATTAACACTAATTGATATAAATCACATGATACAATTAACAATAGGGAGATTCTGTACATCCAATTCTTAAATCCCTCCTGAAAAAACCATTGTTCAGCACTGGTGGCTTAGCATTGACCTTGGCAAGGTTAAATTTGAATCCTCAAATAGGATACGAACATACAGAAAAAGAACAGCTGGTCCATTGAGTCTGTAATATTCAGCTGTGTTGTAACTGAGCATTCTTTACCATCCACCTGAAGAAGGACTCAGGCTAATGCTTCATCTAAAAGACAGTACCTACAACGTTGCAGCACCTCCCTCAGTATTGCACTGGAATGTCAGTCAAGATTACATCCTCAAGCAGAGAAGATACAGGGCTCTGGGGAGAGAGAGTAAGACAGGGGGACTAGTCTTGGATTGCACCACCAAAGAGCTGGTACAGACATGATTGACTGAACGGCCTCCTTCTGTGCTACTCCTTTTAAGCTGCCGCAGCCCTATAGATCCTGCGGCAGCGTGCAACTTGCTGGCCCCGAAATGTCGCGCTCCCAATGGATGGCATTCCTGATGCTGGGAGATACCTAAGCTGTGGAAAGTTGGTTGACCCCAGAATCAGGTGAGGAAACTGCTCCATCATTTTTTTGCTCAGATTTATGCCCAAGCAGAAATATCTAGGCTTATGCCTCCAGAACTGAGGAATGTCATGCTGGCCTGCTAATGTAAAATGGAGATAATTTGTTATCATCATCAATCATGACATCGTGGGTCAGGGGGCCTGTCTACAGGCATAACAGCTCCTAGTCAACAAGTGAAGTGACCAAGAAAGACAATGCTGACAGGTGTTCCTTTGTTATTTAATGCAAGGATGTTGGTGTGAACCAAAGCTCACTGGGGATTTGTGCAGGAAGGTCATTCAGTTGATGAAGTTGGCCTCCAAATTCATTTTATGGAGTGGCTCAAAAGAGGAATTCCCACTCCACCCTACAGAAAGCCTTTTCAATGTCAAGGGAGACTACAGAGGCAAGCTGTCTGGAGGTAGAGATAACATGAATTACATTACCCACCCTCCTCAAACCATCAATGGAGAGCATTATGAGAATAAAGCTTGCTTGATCTGTATTTAACGTTGGCCAAAATCTTTTGTCAACCTATTGGCTAGCATATTGACAACTATTTTCAATGGCACGGAAATGGAAATTTGAGATCAGCAAGAATGAGAAGCATTGCAGACCCAGTATTCTGAACGTCAGTCAAAATTTGGAATATTGCTTTAGCTATGAGCTTTAATATACACCGCGGTCCTCAGAGGGTGGAAAAGAGTAGAGAAAATAATATAGGTTTGGAGAACAAGGGCTTATATTTACTCTATTTCCTTGAAGGCCTAAAACTGGGCGTGCCCTATATAGGCTGATTTAGGCCATGTAGGAATGTACCATGGAAACTCAACAACAACAAAACAACAACAACTTGCACTTTCAACGTAGTAAAACATTCCAAGGCACTTCAAAGGTGCGTAATCAAAAACAATTTGACACCGAGCCACGTAAGGAGACATCAGGACAGATGACTAAAAGCTTGGTCAATGAGGTAGCGTTTTAAAGGGGGAGAGAGAGAGGTGGATAGGCGGAGAGGCTTAGGGAGGGAATTCCTGAGTTTAGGGCCGAGACAGCTGAAGGCATGGCCGCCGATGGAGGGGCGAAGGAAATCAGGGATGCACAAGAGGCCAAAATTGGAGGAACACAGCGATCTTGGAGGGTTGTAAGGCTGGAGGAGGTTACAGAGATATGGAGGTGCAAGGCTATGGAGGGATTTGAACACAAGGATGAGACTTTTTAATTCGAGGCGTTACTGGACTGGGAGCCAATGTAGGTCAGCGAGCGCAGGGGTGATGGGTGAACGGGACTTGGTGCGAGTCAGGAAATGGGCAGCAGAGTTTTGGATGAGCTAAAGTTTACAGAGGAACCTCAGGAATCATATGCTCCCATATGCTCCCATTAATCTGCATATGTCTCAAGCTGCTGGTACTAAAAAATTTTGGTGTTCTGATTTAGGATTTATCCACCAATGAGGCAATAATGCAAAGAACAGTCCTTTTTGATCCTGCAGGTTCACAAACACAAACAGTTGCCTGGTCTGTGATTACCAGACTCAGGGGCAGCAGGTTAGACACCCACGGATGAATAAAAAGGACCCCCTGAAATGGCACCCACATGATACTCATGTATGGACACTTAATGCAACCATCTGAAATTGCTCTCTCCCCTTTTTTAGCAGAGCCATTAGCCAGTTTAATATAAAGGTTAACAATCCGTTCAAATAGCAGAGGGAGGAATTTCAGACGAACATGTCAAGCATTTATATGTTAGTAACCTTATGTTTCCTTGAGTATAGAAGATTAAGGGATGATCTAATTGAGGTGTTTAAGATGATTAAAGGATTCGATAGGGTAGATAGAAACTATTTCCTCTGGTGGGGGAGTCCAGAACAAAGGCATAACCTTAAAATTAGAGCTAGGCCGTTCAGGGTTGATGTCAGGAAGGACTTCTTCACACAAAGGGTAGTGGAAATCTTGGAAGTCTCTTCCCCCAAAAACTGTTGAGGCTGGGGGTCAATTGAAAATATCAAAACTGAGATTGATAGATGTTTGTTGGGCAAGGGTATTAAGGGATATGGAACCAAGGTGGGTAGATGGAGTTAAGATACAGATCACCCATCATCTAATTGAATGGCGGAACAGCCTCAAGGGGCTGAATGGTCTACTCCTGTTCCTCTGTTCCTAACATCATACTGCACAATTTCAGGTGGTTAAAGGGTATTTAGACGTTTCCGACCAAAAACAAAGAGGATTATTATAGCACAGCTACTCCAATGAAAAGGGAATAAGGAAAGGAAATGCAACTTTAATGGAGTAGAGGGATTTGATGGACATGGACACAGATCAAGTTGATAAAGACATTAAAAAAAGGCACACAAGACTTTGGTTTTATTTCTGGAGGCATAAGCCTAGAGCAAATCAGAGCAGAAAATGGTGAAGCAGCTTCCTCACCTGATTCTGGGTCAATCAAATATCCACATCCTAAGTATCTCCCAACATCAGGAATGCCACCCATTGGGAGCTTGGCTTTTTGGGGGCAGCAAATTGCACACTGCTGCAGGATCTAAAGGGCTGCAGCAGTTCAAAGGGGTAGCACAGCAGGAGGCCATTCAGTTCATCATGTCTGAGCCAGCTCTTTGATAAAGCAATCCAAGACTAATCCCCCTGTCTCACTCTCTCTCCCCACAGCCTTATATCTTCTCTGCTCGTGGATGTTATCTTGGCTGACATTTCAGTACAATACTGAGGGAGGTGCTGCAACATTGGTGGTACTGTCCTTTAGATGAGACGTTAACCTGAGTCCTTGTTCAGGTGGATGGTAAAGGAGAGAAGAACAGGCAATTGTCAATGGCCAATTCTCCTACTCCAACCAATAATAGATTAAATGATCATTCATTCTCATTGTTGGATCTCAGTGTGTGAAAAATGGCTGCCATGTTTGTCTACATAACAACAGTCGCTCCGCACACATAGCATTTCAGAGAGGTGATCAGGCACTATGTGGACATAAGTACATCTGGCTATTAGAAGTAATGTGTAATGCTGCACCAATGACCTCAGCGGCATTAAGATGATGAAAAATAAACTTATAAGTGTGGATTTTCCAAGTGGGGGTGGGGGATTGAGGTGAATGGAGCCTGGTGGTCGAGGACTCAGCCCGATCCTCACCTCTCCTGCACTGCGATAATATTCCTGTCGTGGCTTTACACCCATTCAATTCACTCCCGCTCCTCTTCCTTACTTTGCCTGCTTTCCACATTTGTAAACAATTTTACAACACCAAGTTATAGTCCAGCAATTTTATTTTAAAATTGCTGGACTATAACTTGGTGTTGTAAAATTGTTTACAATTGTCAACCCCAGTCCATCACCGGCATCTCCACATCATGCTTTCCACATGTTAATGAAGCCCACTGCTGGCACCTTAAAGGTTCTGGTGTTTAGGCCGAAGTGGTAGTTTACTGAGGGAGTGCTACAATGTCAGAGGTGCTGCCTTTTGGATGAGATGTTTAACTAAGGTCCTATCTGCTCCATCAGATGGATGTAAAAGATTCCATGACACTAAGACTACACTTGGAGGACTGTGCATAGTTCTGGTCTCCATATTATAGAAAAGAATATAGAGAAGCACCAGAGAAAGTGCAAAAAAAAGATTTACAAGGATGATACCAGAGCAGAGAGATTAAAGCATTTATCCCACAACCAACACAACCAAAAGCAAAACAGGTTAAGTGGTCACTTATCTCATTGCTGTTTGTAGGAACTTGCTGCCGCATTTCCCTCCATTACAACAGTAACGAAACTTCAAAAAAATTCATTAGCTGTGAAGTGCTGTGGAACATCCTGAGGTTGTGAAAGGAGTTATATGTATTTATGCAAGTTATTTCTTTCATTTTAATCTGCTATTGAAGAGAAGCTGCTCGTTCAGGTCTCATTTTAAAAGGGACAGAAAGAAAGAATAATGAACGTATTTTTCAATTTTATTTTACTTTTCAGGTAATGTTTTTCTTTTATTATTCAGCTAATATTTCTAGGATGATTTTTTTTTCAAATCTCACTGACTGATGTATTTTTCCTGTGTTTCCTGGATCAGCCCATGCAGGAAATGCTTATGTAATGAGAGAAACAGCAAAATTATTGTTCTCAATATCACAGAGAAAATGACAGCGCAGAAACTCTCTCTGAGACTTCAGCTGGGCGGGAAGATCCTTAAAGAAGATGGGATCCGTAAAGTGCCTCCTACGTTGCCCGCATTCCTATCACTTCAGGGTGTCTCACTGCATCTAAGTGACACCTACATCAAGTGCAGTTCCCTTTGTCAAGTCACTGTTACCGTACTAGTCGGGGGTGCTTGCAAGTGTTGGCGAGAGGGTCACAGGGTGGTGTGAGGTGCTGTCTTATACTGGCCCCACACTACGTGCACAGGCTGCTGTTCCAGGCTTACGAAGGCAAAGAAATGCCTAATGTTAAAGTGCTTCCATCTCCAAAAGTCACTGATCCACAGAACGCACATTACAAGACAATGTGTGCATTCTTTGTTTTGTGCGTATGAACCGAATGGTACCAGCCCATAGCTTGGGGGAGGACTATGACTACATCTTCTCTTAACCCCCCTCCCACCCCGATCAATGCTCTTATAGCTGAGGTTGTCCAGCATGGTCTCATAAGAACATAAGAGATAGGAGCAGGAGTAGGCCATACGACCCCTCGAGCCTGCTCCGCCATTCAGTAAGATCATGGCTGATCTTCAACCTCAACTCCACTTTCCCACCCGATCCCCATATCCCTTGATTCCCCTAGAGTCCAAAAATCTATCTATCTCAGCCTTGAATATATTCAATGACTGAGCATCCACAGCCCTCTGGGGTAGAGAATTCCAAAGATTCACAACCCTCGACATGAAGAAATTCCTCCTCATCTCAGTCTTAAATGGCCGACCCCTTATTCTGAGACTATGCCCCCTAGTTCTAGACTCCCCAGCCAGGGGAAACAACCTCTCAGTATCTCCTGTCAAGCCCCTTCAGAATCTTATATGTTTCAATGAGATCACCTTTCATTCTTCCAAACTCTGGAGCGATTAGGCCCATTCTACTCAATCTGTCCTCATAGGACAACCCTCTCATCCCAGGAATCAATCTAGTGAACTTTCGTTGCATCGCCTCAAAGGCAAGTTTCTCCTTCCTTAGATAAGGAGACCAAAACTGTACACAGTACTCCAGGTGAGGTCTCACCAAAGCCCTGTACAATTGCAGTAAGACTTCCTTAGTCTTGTACTCCAACCCCCTTGCAATAAAGGCCAACGTGCCATTTGCCTTCCTATTTGCTTGCTGTACCGGAATGCTAACTTTTTGTGTTTCTTGTACAAGAACACCCAAATCCCTTTGAACACCAACACTTAATAGTTTCTCACCATTTAAAAAATATTCTGTTTTTCTATTCTTCTTACCAAAATGAATAACCTCACATTTCCCTACATTATATTCCATTTACCACCTTCTTGCCCACTCATTTAACCTCCAAGGGAGTCAAGAGTTGTAATTTCTGAGCCCTCTTCCAGTTTGGTTCTGTTTCTTTGTGTAAGGCGTGATCCTTGTTCTTGTCATGCCAACAGAGTAGACTTGCCATTTTGTGCGGTGAAGGAGCACATGCGGAGCGACAGACACATGCTGAAGCTGCAGCCCAAATTGGGTGTTGTTAAGTCGTCACGCACCACGCAGCTAGGTTGCATTACAGCATTTTTATGTGTGAAGCCCTATGCTGATGTGAGTGCCAAAGATTTCAATTGTAAATTGCAGCTCTAATGTATGCCCTCTGAGTATGCACAGAGAAAGGTGTAAATTATGTGAGGGGTTGGCTTGGGACAGCAGCAAGCATGTGGCAGGATGCCCAGTGACACTTTGTTAAATGCATACATGGGCTGACGACACCCAGCTCTCCCTCACCACCACCTCTCTCGACGACTGTCTCTGACTCGTCATGCTGCTTGTCTGATATCCTGTACTGGATGAGCAAAAATTTCCTCCAAATAAATATTGGGAAGACCGAAGCCATTGTCTTCGGTCCCCGCCACAAAATCCGTCCCCTGGCCATGGACTCCATCCCTCTCCCTGGCCACTGTCTGAGGCTGAAGCAGACCGTTCGCAGCCTTGGCATCCTATTTGACCCTGAGATGAGGTTTTGACCACATATCCACTCCGTCACCAATTCCGCCTGCTTCCACCTCTGTAACATTATCCATCTCCACACATGCATCAGACCATCTGCTGTTGAAACCCTCATCCATGCCTTTGTTAGCTCTAGACTTGACTATTTCAATGGTCTCCTGATGGCCTCCCATCTTCCATCCTCCAAAAACTTGAGCTCATCCAAAACTCTGTGCCCTTATCGTAACTCGCACCAAGTTCTGTTCCCCCATCACCCCAGTGCTCATTGACCTATGTTGGCTCCCAGTCTGGCAACGCTTCAATTTTAAAATTCTCATCCTTGTTTTCAAATCCCTCCATGGCCTCGCCTTCCCTATCTCTGTAATCTTTTCCAGCCCTACAATCCTCTGCGATTTCTGGGATCCCTCAATTCTTGCCTCTTGTGCATCCCCGATTTTAATCACTTCACTATTGGCAGCCATGCCTTCGGCTGCGTAGGCCCTACGCTTTGGAATTCCCTCCCAAAACCTCTCCATCTCTCTCTCCTCCTTTAGGATGCTCCTTAAAACCTACTTCTTTAATCAAGCTTTAGAAACATAGGAACATAGGAACAGAAGTAGGCCATCTTCAGCTGCTTCATCGATGACCTTCCCTCCATCATAAGGTCAGAAATGGGGATGTTTGCTGATGATTGCACAGTGTTCAGTTCCATTCGCAGCCCCTCAGATAATGAAGCAGTCCGAGCCCGCATGCAGCAAGACCTGGACAACATCCAGGCTTGGGCTCATATGTGGCAAGTTACCTTCGCACCAGACAAGTGCCAGGCAATGACCATCTCCAACAAGAGAGGGTCTAACTACCTCCCCTTGACATTCAACGGCATTACCATCGCCAAATCCCCCACCATCAACATCCTGGGGGTCACCATTGACCAGAAACTCAACTGGACCAGCCACATAAATACTGTGGCTACAAGAGCAGGTCAGAGGCTGAGTATTCTGTGGCGAGTGACTCACCTCCTGACTCCCCAAAGCCTTTCCACCATCTTCAAGGCACAAGTCAGGAGTGTGAATACTCGCCACTTGCCTGGATGAGTGCAGCTCCAACAACACTCAAGAAGCTCGACACCATCCAGGACAAAGCAGCCCGCTTGATTGGCACCCCATCCACCAACCTAAACATTCACTCCCTTCACCACCGGTGCACAGTGGCTGCAGTGTGTACCATCCACAGGATGCACTGCAGCAACTCGCCAAGGCTTCTTCGACAGCACCTCCCAAACCCGCGACCTCTACCACCTAGAAGGACAAAAGCAGCAGGTACATGGGAACAACACCACCTGCACGTTCCCCTCCAAGTCACACACCATCCCGACTTGGAAATATATCGCCGTTCCTTCATCGTCGCTGAGTCAAAATCCTGGATCTCCCTACCTAACAGCACTGTGGGAGAACCTTCACCACACGGACTGCAGCGGTTCAAGAAGGCGGCTCACCACCACCTTCTCAAGGGCAATTAGGGATGGGCAATAAATGCCGGCCTTGCCAGCGACGCCCACATCCCATGAACGAATTTAAAAAAATTTAGTCCCTCGAGCCTGTTCTGCCATTCAATGAGATCATGGCTGATCTGTGACCAACTCCATACACCCACCTTAGCCCCATATCTCTTAATACCTTTTGGTTAACAAAAATCTATCAATCTCAGATTTAAAATTAACAATTGAGCTGTTATCAATTGCCGTTTGTGGGAGAGAGTTCCAAACTTCTGCCACCCTTTGCGTGTAGAAATGTTTCCTAATTTCACTCCTGAAAGTCCTGGCTCTAATTTTTAGGCTATGTTCCCTCGTCCTTGAGTTGCCAACCGGTGGAAATAGTTTCTCTCCATCTACCCTATCAATTCCCCTTAATATCTTGAAAACTTCAATCAAATCACCCCTTAATCTTCTAAATTCCATGGAATACAACCCTAGTTTGTGTAATCGCTTCTCGTAATTTAACCCATGGAGTCCAGGTATCATTCTAGTAAATCTACGCTGCACTCCCTCCAAGTTTTTGGTCACCTGTCCTAACAGCCCCTTATATGGCTTGGTGTCAAATTCTGTTTGATAACACTCCTGTGAAGTGCCTTGGGATGTTTTACTACCTTAAATGCATTATATAAATGCAAGATGTTGTTGTAAAATGAAACTGCTGCGTTTCGCATTCTGATACACAATAAACCGCTTTTCTCTTCATTTCATTGTCAACACGGTTATATTGGACTTCATAGTATTTTCCACTTGCTTCTTCAGTGAGTAGAAATTCTGTGAGAGGCACCGCACTGCAAGCAACTTGTCAGCTGCTTCAATAACTGAATACCATTGACTTCAACGGTGACCTGCAAAGTACTTTTGCTTCAGTTCACGTGTGTGACTGAACAAGACCAATTGAGTGAATGACAATTCTATGGCATTTGAGATCACGTTGGCAGACTTTAAACCTAACTTAAGAACAATGCAAAGCAAATGTCACGGGTCATCGATTGGAAAGGCTTTGAACTCTGAATAGGTCTTTTGTAAGTTATCACGCAATTTCTTCAAGTGTGTTAAACAAACCTATGCTCGAATCCTTCAGCATAACTTTAGGGCTCAAAAGCAGCTTGACTAATGAACAAAAATTCTCAACAGTAAAGGAAAATCCAATTGACAGTGGAGACAAGATTAGAGTTAGAAGAAAAGTAGCTGGCACCATGGTCTGAATATTTTTAACTGTGCCACTGCATCCATTGACCATTATTGCCATCAATTACAATTGCTGGGAACTAAATAACAATTATTTACTTTCTTACTTAATGGAGGCTTCCTTTACCGTTTCCTTTGCCGGCCTCTCTTCCTCCACCTTCCACAAACTACAACTCATCCAAAATGCCACAGCACTTGCCCTGATTCACCCACCAAGGCCCATGAGCCTAACGCCCCTGCCCTAACCGCCTCCACAGGCGGCATCCTCACTCACACACTGAGGCCTGTAACCCTATCACCCCTGCCCTGGCCCTCTCCACAGGCGGTGTCCTAACTCACACACCAAGGCCCGTGAGACGATCACCCCTTTTCTGGCCCTCTCCACAGGCTGCAGTGAATCTATATGAAGATCCTCTGTTCACCCTTTCAAATCCTTCCAGGGTCTTGGCCCAACCTATCCCAGTTGTCTCCTCCAGCTGTACGTGCCCGCACATACCCTTCACTCCTTTGATACCAAACTACCTCCTTGTTCCTTGATCCATCATGACTAGCTGCTCCTTCAGTCATTTTCCCCCAAACCCTCTGGGAACATTCTCTGCCAGCATTTCCACCTTGTCACCTGTCCCTTTGCCATTAAAAGCTTCCTCAAGACTCTTCTCTTCAAACATGCTTTCATCCTCATTCTTTCTTTTCCCTTTCTCCGACCTGCTCAGTGTCTACTTTTTGCCCGTTGTCTTGTAGAACAAGTTAAGATGTCCATGCATTTGGCGGGCATGACAAAAATACATGATGTTCTTATTAATAGTGTAAATCCTTATCAGTAATGTTAGGGAAAATAAGGGGACCACATGCTCCTTGGAAAATAAGAGTCTAAATGGGGTGGAGGAGCGGAAGGATCAGGTATACAATTACACAAATCACTAAAAGTAGCGATGCAGGTTAATAAGGCCATAAAAAAAGCAAACAAAGCACTGGGGTTCATTTCTGGAGGGATAGAATTGAAAAGCAGAGAAGTTATGTTAAACTTGTAAAGAACCTTTGGTTAGACCACACTTGGAGTACTGTACACAGTTCTGGTCTCCATATAATAAAACGGATATAGAGGCTTTGGAAAAGGTGCAAAAAAGATTTACTAGCATGATACCAGAACTGATAGGTTATACCTATCAGGAAAGATTGAACAGGCTGGGGCTCTTTTCTCTAGAAAAAAGCAAATTGAGGGGTGACCTGAAAGAGGTCTTTAAGATTATGAAAGAATTTGATAGGGTAGACGTAGAGCAGATGTTTCCACTTGCAGGGCAGACCAGAACTCGGGGCCATAAATTTAAAAGGAGTAACTATGACTCTCTTTGAGGCCTTAGCTGGTGGTCTCGGAGTTTTGCCCTCTGGTTGCTGTAGCTGTGACAGCCTTGTAGGTTCTCGGCCACAGCGAGTCGTGCCTCCACGTGGTCCCGCTGGAAACAACATAACATTGTTGGCTGAATGGGCTGCTCAAAGAACTTGCCTGAAGGGTGATCTGCGTAGATCCACGGAAGTAAGCGATTTCTCTCTTGACCTGTTCAGGCAAGAGCCCAGGCTGATGGTTGGATGGTTGCTGTAGTTGTGCAGCCCTGCTGTTAAATCGCGACCAAACGAGCACTCATTTAGTGAAGTCTTCGTCTTACTGTAACTGTGATTGTCTTGTGTGTTCTCGGTCACAGTGAGTCCTGTTCCCGCCAGCCTCCACACGATACGTGGCTGTTGCGACCGCTCAAAGAATGCACAAAGGGTGATCTGACGGAGATCACACTCCCTCAGGAGGGGAACCTTCTAAAAGAAAAATATGTGAGTTCGCTCACGGCCGGTTGGGATTGGTACCGGGCAAAAAACCTCCCCGCTGTTTGGTGGCAGCTAACCAAGGCATAAAATACAAAAGCTGCACTGCTAGACTGACTCCTGCAGTTCTAGCATCACATACCTCCATCAAGTTGTCCTTGATGGAGGATGGCAACAAGTCAAGATCTACAAGTGCCCAGCTGTAAACCAAATCGTGGAAGACTGGACTGGAATGGACCGTCAGTCAATTCCGAAGACCAGGGGACCGCGAAAGTAGTTCTCAGCCGGTGATGTCGAAGAGAGCTCCAGAACCAGGGGTCACAGTCTCAGGATACAGGGTATGCCATTTAGAACCGAGATGAGGAGAAATTTCTTCACTCGGAGGGTGGTGAACCTGTGGAATTCTCTACCACAGAAGGCAGTGGAGGCAAGTCATTAGATGTATTCAAGAAGGAGATAGATATATTTCTTAATGCTAAAGGGATCAAGGGATATGGGGAAAAAGCAGGAACAGGGTACTGAGTTAGACGATTAGCCATGATCATTTTGAATGGCCTACTCTTGCTCCTATTCTCTATGTTTCTATATTTCTACGTTTCCACAGAACCTCAAGGAAGGCATTCCGAGAGGAGAGCCGATACACCAATCAATCCCCAGTTCAGTGGGTATGGAAACCAGAATAGGAGCAACCCCGCGGGGTGTCCCGAAACAAGAGCCGCTAATATGGACATTAAAATGACATAGTTGATGGGTCAACTAAAGGGCTGCTAATCGGACTCTCTGTAAATACATTACATGTTAATTCCGTTGTTATGTTATGTTACGTTGTCTGATGTGTGATAGTAATAAAGCGCAACCATCAGATGATGATCATGAGTAATCGGCAAGCAAGGTCGCTAACCAAACGACAACAGCTCAGCCGCGTCTCTCTGTTATGGTGGATTGCATGCCAAGTAACGTCTGTTTTCCCAATCACAGATCAACCACTCCTCCCTACCTTAAGTACCTGCGATTCACTAATGGCCGGCCCAACTTGGCTGTGGTGAAGCTGGATATTGCAACGTGGATGAGCCACGTAAAAACTCGAAACAGGCACTCATTCAATGGGAAGCTGTCCCACAAGTGTATCAAAAATAGTCAATAATAAATCCAATAGGAAATTCAGGAGAAATGTCTTTACCCAGAGAGTGTTTAGAATGTGAAACTCGCCACCACAAGGAGTAGTTGAGGCGAATTGTACAGATGCATTTAAGGAGAAGCTAGAAAAACACATGAGGGAGAAAGAGAAAGAAGGATATGCTGATAGGGTTAAATGAAGTGGGGCGGGAGGAGGCTCATGTGGAGCATAAACACTGGCATGGACCTGTTGGGCCGATTGGCCTGTTTCTGTGCTGTACATTCTATATAATTCTATGTAACAAAAGATGTGAAAAATCACTTCACCAGTGCCTCAGTCTCATCTTTTGTCTACAGCACTGAACCCTGAGTCTATGTTTCTCTTACAGCTTAGCTGTCAAGTTGAGAAGGATCTGTAAAAGAGAAGGATTACAAGAGTTAAGCTCCTGTTACAGAAATTACATATGGAGAAGTTGAACCCAGATCATTACTGCAAAGTATAGAATTTACAGCACAAAAACAGGCCATTCGGCCCAACTGGTCTGTGCTGGTGTTTATGCTCCACATGAGTCTCCTCCTACCCCTCTTCCTCTAATCCTATCAGCAAATCCTTTTATTCCCTTCCCCCTCATGTGTTTATCTAGCTTCCCCTGAAAGGCATCTACGCTAGTCGCCTCAACTACTCCATGTGGTAGCGAGTTCCACATGACAACCACTCTCTGGGTAAGGAAGTTTCTCCTGAATTCCTGAGTGGATTTATTAGTGACTATCTTATATTTATGACCGAAACTTGCTGGTCTTCCAGCACAAGGAGCTGTCCTCGACCGAGTGTTGCAGACTGGCACATTCCAAGGTCCAGGACTACGTGCTGAGGGATGCACTGAGGCTGGGTGCGGCCGCCGCAAAGGCCCTGTGGGGAAAGGCAACCGTTTAGAGCCTTCCCGCCATTGTAAACCGAGGGGCTGCAATCAGGGAAAAACCCCCTCGGGCAGAATGTAAAATTCAAATTGCTGTAATGTACCTGTAATGAATCTGAAATGGACCAGAAATGAATCTGTAAGCAATAATCTGTGTTGAGTATGATGCAATGAGACACCCTAGAGTGTCATGAACTGCAATGATGTCCAATGTGTTCATTGTACTGCACTTAACGTAACCTGCAAATTGTATAATCTGTATTGTGTACGTTTGGAAAGTGATATGACAACTGTTTTGTATGTACTGCTGCAAATTTTATGAATAAAGTATATTTTTTGAAAAAAAAATCTTATATTTATGACCCCTACAGATATATATACTGCAGCATCTGTTTCCATTGCTGATTGGTTTATGCCAGCCATGCAAACAGTATCATGTGGTTAGTGCAGGCGAATCAGATCACATAATCAATGCGGATTGGCCACCCGTTATAAATCTAGCCCGAATTTCCTTTCCATTGAGTTAAGTGGAAAGGACAATCAGACAGGTTATAACTGGTGGTCAGTTTTCCACCACTGCCAAAAGTGAAAATCGCCCCACTGTAGGATTTCGTCAGATTATTCACTGGGGACAAATAATTAAATAAAATCAGGAGTTCACTGATTTTATTTAAAGTTGTGAGTGCATCACTGAATCCCCCAACTTAATTTGATTATTTTTTGAAGTGTGTCTTTGAGAAAAACAAACAGAAAGCAAACCAGGCCAGCAGCCAATAAAGAGAAAAAAGTGGAGGTTTACAGCAAATCAAGTCAAAACACAGCATAGAGGAGGAATTATTAAGTAAAACAACATCAGAAGAGGGAGAGCGAATGTGTCCGGCAATGAGCTCATATAGGGAGAAGACTTCGAGACAGAGGGAGAGTAAGTTAGGAGGGAGAAAGGTCTCCCTTCTGAGAACTGCACACTAAGCATCACTTAGAAGCATTGGGGAGAAGCAAGAGCTGAACTCATAGATCCAGGAGCAATGCCCTGGGAGATCAATTAGCTTCTAAATGAAACGAGAAGGTTTAAATTATTTCTTCAGTGCATGTGGACTGAATATTGATGGTTTATTTGTGGTGGATACTGGCACATTATGACTCCTGAAATCATGTACTGTATTCATATGTGGAACCAATCAATGTCGCCTTTGAAACTCTCCTTCCTCGCACCAACGTTTCTTGTCAGTTATGCGGTCTTTGCTACAGCTATTTCCTGATAATTACTGTTATTATATAATTAAAGACATGAACATGTCACCCACTGTTGTCAGCAAGAAGGGCAAGAAAGGGCAGAAATGAAAACGAACAAAAATTTCATTTAAGACAGATGGCAGGAAAAACCTCTTTTAGTAAAAAGTGAGAAATGTTTGGAATAATTTACTGATCAAGGGAATAGAGACAAAACCTGGGGGGTGGTGGGGGGTAGGTCATTCAAAGTCCAATGCGATGGTACGATGGGGAGTTAGTGTATTGGAGGGATGAGCTTCGATGGGCCGAACAGCCTTTCCATCCTTGACTTTCCTTGCGTTCCTGATACAATCGAACGCGGATTTATAATTTTTATTAATAAGTCTATGATCTTTTCAGCGTACACTGCTTGCATCAATTTGCTTGCTCGGTAGGAGAACACAAATATATTATTAACGTAAACCAGACCATGAATATATGACAGGCTGAATTAAATAACCACAGTTGCTGGAATTTTAATAAGGTGTGCATGTGATTCCATGATGTGCACTATGCTGAAGACCAGCTTGACCTTCACCTGTGTCTCTCTGACTCGATACCTTCTCAGCCAAAGTACTTTCACATTGAAATAAAAATAGAAAATGCTGGAAAAGCTCAGCAAGTGAGGCAGGATCTATGGAGAAAGAAACAGAAGTCCACTCTGTTTCTTCCTCCACACACGCTGCCTCACTTGCTGAGCTTTTCCAGCATTTTCTGTTTTTATTTCAGAGTTCCAGCATCCGCAGTATTTTGCTTTTTACTTTCACGTTGAAGCGTTTCGCAGATATCAGAAATATAAACAAACTTCCATCTCGCTTCTACTGCCCTCCTGATCTTCCTCAAGTATATTAATAGACTCAACTCTTCCCTGTTAAGGCCTGTCTGTTCATGGCGCACGTCCGTGATTGAATTTAGGAAAGATCTTCAAGTGGTATCTCTTGATATAGAGGGGCATTAATAGCTGCAGTATGTTTCTAGGAAGAAAATAAAGAAAGAGCTTACTTTTATATAGCACCCTTCAAGACGTCAGGATGTCCCAAAGCACTTTACAGCCAATGAAGTACTTTTTGAAGTGTAGTCACTGTTGTAATGTCGGGAAACACTGCAGCCAATTTGCACACAAGGTTCTGTAAACAGCAACGTGATAATGACCAGATAATCTGTCTTAGTGGGGGCTAAATATCGGCCAGGACACTGGGAGAGAACGCCTCTAATCTTCTTCGAAATAGTACCATGGGATCTTTTACATCCACCTGAGTGGGCAGATGGGGCCTCGGTTTAATGTCTCATCCAAAAGTCGGCACACTGGGAATGCAATTCGCGAAATTCTACATCCCTGGCTCATGATTTCCCTGCCATTAAAATTAACGGTAAGCAAAATCATGGGCTGGTGAAGTGCAATTTTCCAAAATTCTTTCCTGTTATGTGCCAAAAGTGCTGAAATGTAAAATCCTGCCCAATGTATCCAAGTAAGTCTTTTCGAATGAGACGTTAACCGTCCTTCAGATAAGTTGGTAAACCAAGGGCATTGTCTACCTGTTCAGGTAGACGTTGATGTAACGGGGAAATAAGAGGATTGGTATTCTGGAAGAATGGGATGAGCGGCTTTCATCATCAGTTGGATGATGCAATGGATGGACAGGTAGGATGGGCCGAATGGCCTTCCTCAACCATTTACCTTGTGTTCTTGTGGTATTAATTTTAACAGATGATGCTCCTGGTGGGCAGCTCTAATACTGGGAGTATATGCAAGTGCGTAGCTTTCCCGGTGGAGTCAGCTCGTTGCAGGTAGTGCCAACCGATGGAATTGGCCTTTATCTATAATGAACTGAACAATTTGGCTGTGCTAATGGATGAGACCAATGTACAAAGAGGCAATTCAAAGTAATTTTGAAGTTGTTACCGTTCCCTCCATGACTCATTGTGTGATATGGTACTGAGTCCTATAGCCTTGGAGGGTCTGATTCTAGTCAGAAGGTCATGGGTTCAAGCCCTACTCAAGAGACTTGAGCACAAAATCTAAGCCCTACTCAAGAGACTTGAGCACAAAACTTTAGTGCAATACTGAGGGAGTTCTGCACTGTTGGAGGTGCCATCTTTCAGGTGAGACATTAAACCGTGGCCCCGTCTGCCCTTTCAGGTGGACGTAAAAGATCCCATCGCACTATTTGAATAAGGCCAGGGGAGTTCTCCCCGCTGTCCTGGCTAATATTTATCCCTCAGCCAACATCACCAAACACAGATTATCTGGTCGTTATCACATTGCTGTTTGTGGGACCTTGCTGTGCACAAATTGGCTGTCGCGTTTCCTACATTACAACAGTGATTACACTTCAAAAAAGTACTTCTTTGGCAGTAAAGCGCTTTGGGACGTCCTAAGGTTGTGAAAGGCAGTATATGAATTCAAGTCTTTCTTTTTACTTTCTTTATTTCAGTCTCAGCTGGTTTGTCAGTGGACTCACTATAATTGGTCTCGGTGCCACTGGACTAGAAAAGGTGGACAAGTATCAGTTAGGACTCTTGTTCTCGGGTGCTATCCAGTGAGGCCTTTAGGAAGGATGGTCAGGCTCTACTGTCCCAACTCCTGCAATTGAAGCCCGTAGCCAACAGTTACTGTCCAGCCTTACACATAACTAATGCATGCTTGGATAAGGCTCAAAAGGGACAGAGCTACTTGTAGGACCAACCTCCCACACAGGAGCCACTATTTCAACAAGGGCCGAGAAGAGAAAACTGGAGAATGTAAATACATAGAATAATAGAATGAAATAGCACAGAAGGAGGCCATTTTTCCCATCATGCCTGTGCCGGCTCTTTGAAAGAGCTATTCAATTAGTCCCACACCCCTGCTCTTTCCCCATTGCCCTACAAATTTCTCCTTTTCAAGTATTTATCCAATTCCCTTTTGAAAGTTACTATTGAATCTGCTTCCACCACCCTTTCAGGCAGTGCATTCCAGATCATAAAACAACTCGCTGCGTAAAAAATTCTCCTCATCTCCCTCTCTGGTTCTTTTGCCAATTATCTTAAATCTGTGTCCTCTGGTTACCGACCCTCCTACCAGTGGAAACAGTTTCTCCCCATCTACTCTATCATAGCCCCCAATACAAAAAAAATACTCAGCCACTCAGCTGCGTGACCAGCTTTTACAGCACGTGTCTCGCATAGTGCAGCTTAAAGTTCCTTCCTGCACCTTCCCTGGGAGAAAAAAGACAAGAAGCAGAGCTATTAATATCTCTATAACTCTTAATTAGCCTTCTCAATGAGCTATGTGAAATTCCTTTGCTATTCTAATGGGAAATGTTAATTGTAAACAATTTTACAACACCAAGTTATAGTCCAGCAATTTTATTTTAAATTCACAAGCTTTCGGAGGCTACCTCCTTCGTCAGGTGAACGATGTGAAAATCACCGGCATCTCCACATCGGGAAATGTTAACCCAGCATATGCTAATATTGCACAGCGTGATTCCACCGTGAGAGGGGACATTTTGAAACTCAGGTTTCGAGATCAAAAGACACCAAAGACTAACCTTATCAGTACCAATGTGCATTAGAAATGAGTCCTTGTAACATAGGGCACCGCATTAAAGTTCTTGGCACCTAAACGCATGGGGATGAAATGAAAAGGTGGAGGGTTTCACTCCTTGCCTAATGTAACATGCCGGAAAAGCGAACCGAGTAAAACTGTGTTGATAAACTGCCCTAGCTGGTCACGATGACATGTATTGATCCACAGGATAATGGACATGTTCACCCAACTAGTCAGCTTTACGCGCTGTCGTCTCAGAGTGTGTGGGGAAGGTGATGATCATGTCAGTACATGATGACAGCATCCTGCATCTTGACACATTGTGAATCATTGATTACCGACATGTTCACAGAGACAAATCTTGCTGATTAGTCCACCGGAATGGCTTCTGTGGATGCACGACGGGAATGATTTGCTACTTGTTTACTTCTAGGAACCTGAAGGGAGGAAACAGCAGCATCAAAATTGAAAACAACCTATCTGTTTTTGCTCCCTTGTTTCATTAAAACAAATGTGGTAATCAGC
This sequence comes from Heptranchias perlo, assembly GCF_035084215.1. Classification (NCBI taxonomy): domain Eukaryota; kingdom Metazoa; phylum Chordata; class Chondrichthyes; order Hexanchiformes; family Hexanchidae; genus Heptranchias; species Heptranchias perlo. The sequence goes on along the minus strand of NC_090333.1, from coordinate 11,554,200 downwards.
CACTTTATTGAAAGTGGCTATTATTTTTTAAAAATTTGTTCTCAGGTAACACTGGCAAGGTTGGCTTTTATTGCCCGTCCCTAGTTGCCCTGATAAGGTGGTAGTGAGCCTTCTCCTTGAACCTCTACAGCCCTTGTGGTAAAAGTACTATCACAATGGTGTTAGGTAGGGAATTCCAGGATACTAACCCAGTAACAATGAAGCAATGGTGATATAGTTCCAAGTTAGGGTGGTGTGTGATTTGGGGGGGAAGCTGGAGGTGATGGTGTTCCTGTGACATTGCTGCCCTTGCCCTTATTGGTGGTAGAGGTCGCAGGAGAACATAGTTAACAGGAGTAGGCCATTCAGCTTCTCGAGCCTGTTCTGCCATTTAATGAGATCATGGTTGATCTGTATCCTAACTCCATCTACCCGCCTTGGCTCCATATCCCTTAACACCTTGACTATCAAAAATCTATCGATCTCAGATTTAATTAAGCTAGCATCTACTCCTTTTGCGTAAGAAGTGTTTTCTAACTTCTCTCCTAAACACCTCAATCAAATCACCCCTTAACTTTCTATATTCCATGGAACGCAAGCCTAGTTTATGTGATCTCTCCTCATAATCTAACCCTTGGAGCCCTGGTAATGTTCTGGCTAATATGCGCTGCACTCCCTCCACGGCCAATATATCCTTTCTAAGGTGCGGTGCCCAGAACTGTGCACAGTACTCCAGATGTGGTCTAACCAGGGCTTTGTATAGCTGTAACCAAACTTCCTCCCCTTTATATTCTAGCCCTCTAGTTATAAAGGCTAACATTGCATTAGCCTTAATGGAGTAAGGTGCTGTTGAAATAAGCTGGTGTGATGCTGCAGTGCTCTTTGCAGCTACAGTGCACTGGTGGTGGAGAGGACTGGCCTAGAATGGGCAACAATCTATACAGTGGGTCTGAAATAGGATAAGATCATATGGCATTTTAATAGCGTTGATTGAGATTTTATGTAGTTTCGCCTATGTGCAGTCTTTTACATTCAGACTGGGAAACCACTGTCTGTAGACTTGCCAGGCTCCACTCCTCTTCTTCAAAGGCCCACTATAATACTGAGTACAGCCAACAACGCGGTCTTTTTCCAGATTTTACTGTTTCACAACTCGTGGCTTCGTTCTTCAGTCTGCAATGCCGACCTTCAGGCTGATTAGGTTCCCAGAATTCACTCTTTCACCCCCGTTCTCTGTAGTGTCTTAAATCTTCCTTAATGGATACCACCCCCACCCCCTGCACTGGATAAACACACAGGCCTGGTTTCCTGCACTGACTTTACTCAAAGCTGACCCTCTTAACCCCTAATCAAGCTAGGGTTGCCACCTCTGGTTGGATGTATTCCTGGAGGTTTCATCACACGATGTCCCTCCCCCTACTGCCCCGCCCCCACCATTGGTCCATCCAACACGTCCATCCTCATGGTACACCACCTTCCCATGCCAATTGCAAAGTGAACAGACTCTTCAGGACTCAATTGGATGATTCTTGACTGTAAAACAGCCTTTATTTCCCCAACTCCTATAATTTTATAACCAACAAACGAAAGTGTTCCTATGCGCCTATGATTTTTCTCTTGGTTGCTCGCAGCAGTGTCCTGGAGATTAATCTTCAATTCCTGGAGACTAAAGGGCAATCCTGGAGGCTTGGCATCCCTAAAGCAAGCCCACATCATGTTGGGCGTATGATGCCATAGTCTCCAGGAACCTAGGCTTGTTTACGATACAGAGTGAAGCTGACGGAGAGAAACTCTGAAAACTGCTGTCCCGCAGTGTAAGACTGTCTGCAGGATGTGAGAACAGTGATCATCTTTGGTGCTGTTGGGAAGAAAATTTGTTGCTAAATTGGTTGATAAATAAAGGCACCACATTTTAGAAAGGATGTCAAGGCCTTGAAGAGGGTGTAGAGGAGATTTACTAGAATGGTACGAGAGATAAGGGACTTCAATTATGTGGAGAGACTAGAGAAACTGGAAAGGAAAGAAAGGAGGGTGGTAGTATTGATTAAGGAGAATATTGCAGTGCTGGAGAGAGAGGATGTCTTTGAGGGGTCAAGGACAGAATCTATTTGGTTAGAGTTAAGAAACAATAGAGAGGACATTACACTACTCGATGAATTCTATAGGCCACCAACTAGTGGGAAGGATATAGAGAAGCAAATTTGCAAGGAAATTACAGAGAGGTGCAAGAACTATAGAGTGGTGATAATGGGGAACTTCAACTATCCTCATATAGACTGGGATAGTAAGAGTGTAAAGGGCAAAGAGGGGGAGGAATTTCTGAAGTGTGTTCAGGAGAACCTTCTTGATCAGTATATTTCTGGCCCAACGAGGAAGGAGGCATTGCTGGATCTGGTTTTGGGGAATGAAGTGGGTCAAGTGGAGCAAGTGTCAGTGGGGGATCATTTAGGGAACAGCGATCGTAGTCTCATAAGGTTTAGATTAGTTATGGAAAAGCACAAGGAGCAATCTAGAGTAAAAATACTTAATTGGAGGAGGGCCAATTTCAATTGGTTGAGAACAGATCTGGCCCGGGTAAATTGGAATCAAAGATTGGCAGGCAAAACTGTAACGGAACAATGGGTGGCTTTTAAAGAGGAGATGGTTCAGGTACAGTCTAGGTACACTTCCACGAGGGGGAAATGGAGGGCAACCAAAGCCAGAGCTCCCTGGATGATGAAAGAAAGAGAGGGTAAGAAGAAGCAGAAAAAAGGGGTGTATGACAGATGTCAGGTTGATAACACAAGTGAGAACCAGGCTGAATATAGAAAGTTCAAAGGGGAAGTGAAAAAGGAAATAAGAGTAGCAAAGACAGAGTATGAGAATAGACTGGTGGCTAACATAAAAGGGAATCCAAAAGTCTTCTTAAGGTATATAAATAGTAAATGTTGTAAGAGGAGGGGTGGGGCCAATTGGGGACCAAAAAGGTAATCTACGCATGGAGGCAGAGGGCGTAGCTGTGGTACTAAATGAGTACTTTGCATTTGTCTTTACCAAGGAAGAAGATGCTGCCAAAGTCACAGTAAAAGAGGAGGTAGTTGAGATACTGGATGGGCTAAAAATTGATAAAGAGGAGGTACTAGAAAGGCTGGCTGTACTTAAAGTAGATAAGTCACCAGGTCCGAGGGGATGCATCCTAGGTTGCTGAGGGAAGTAAGGGTGGAAATTGCAAAGGTGTTGGCCATAATCTTCCAATCCTCTTTAGATATGGGGGTGGTGCCAGAGGATTGGAGAACTGCAAATGCTACACCCTTGTTCAAAAAAGGGTGTAAGGATAAACCCAGCAACTACAGGCCAGTCAGTTTAACCTCTGTGGTGGGGAAGCTTTTAGAAACGATAATCTGGGACAGAATTAATAGTCACTTGGACAAGTGTGGCTTAATAAAGGAAAGACAGCACGGATTTGTTAGAGGCAAATCGTGTTTAACTAACTTGATTGAGTTTTTTGATGAGGTAACAGAGAGGGTCGATGAGGGCAATGTGGTTGATGTGGTGTATATGGACTTTCAAAAGGCATTCGACAAAGTGCACATAAGAGGCTTGTCAACAAAATTGAAGCCCATGGAATAAAAGGGGCAGTGGCAGCATGGATACAAAAGTGGCTAAGTGACAGGAAACAGAGAGTAGTGGTGAACAATTGTTATTCGGACTGGAGGAAGGTGTACAGTGGCGTTCCCCAGGGGTCGGTACTGGGACCACTGCTTTTCTTGATATATATTAATGACTTGGACTTGGGTGTATAAGGCACAATTTTAAAATTTGCAGATGACACAAAACTTGGAAGTGTAGTAAACAGTGAGGAGGATAGTAATAGATTTCAAGAGGACATAGACAGACCGGTGGAATGGGCGGAGATATGGCAGATGAAATTTAATGCAAAGATGTGCAAAGTGGTACATTTTGGTAGGAAGAATGAGGAGAGGCAATAGAAACTAAATGGTACAATTCTAAAGGGGGTGCAGGGAGAGAGAGAACAGGGGTACATGTGCACAAATCTTTGAAGGTGGCAGGACAGGCTGAGAAAAAAAAGTATATGGGATCCTGGGCTTTATAAATAGAGGCATAGCATACAAAAGCAAGGAAGTTATGTTGAACCTTTATAAAACACCGGTTCGGCTATGACTGGGGTATTGTGTCCAATTCTGGGCACCGCACTTTAGGAAGGATGTCAAGGCCTTAGGGAGGGTGCAGGAAAGATATCTAGAATGGTTCCGGGGATGAGGGACTGCAGTTGCATGGATAGACTGGAGAAGCTGGGGTTGATCTCCTTACAGCAGGAAAAGTTGAGAGGAGATTTGATTGACGTGTTCAAAATCATGAAGGGTTTAGATAAAGTAAATAAAGAGAAACTGTTCCCATTGACAGAAGGGTTGAGAACCAGAGGACACAGATTTAACGTGATTGACAAAAGAACCAAAGGCGACATGAGGTCAAACTTTTTTACGCAGCGAGTAGTTATGATCTGGAATGTGCTACCTGAAAGGGTGGTGGAAGCAGATTCAATTGTGGCTTTCAAAAAGGAATTGAAAAAAATTTGCAGGGCTACAGGAAAAGAGCAGGGGAATGAGACTAACCAGATTGAGGAGAATTTTTTTTTTACGCAGCGAGTTGTTATAATCTGGGATGCGCTACCTTAAAGGTGCTGGTAGCAGATTAATTGGTAATTTTCAACAGAAAACTGGATATATACTTGAAAAGGAAACATTTGCAGGGCTATGGGGAAAGAGCGGGGGAGTGGGACTAATTGGATAGATCTTCCAAAGAGCCAGCACAGGCACAATGGGCTGAATGGCCTTCTTCTGTGCTGTTTGATTCTATGATTCTATGATAACAAGCACCAGATCACTAAGAAATGCAATCATTGCAAGGTCATCAAGCTACAATCACCATTTGTTGGGAAAGGTGAGGAATCCGTTGATCAAGCATAATAGAACGAGCCATTGTGTCACAGCATGAGTGAGCGCATGCGTTCACACCCAGCCTCCAGCAATCTGGTTTAGGATGAATGTGTCAGGTGCAGCAGAACGAGCTGTTGTGTAAGAATAATGAGAAGACTATCACATTGGTAATTCGTCACTTTGCGTCACGTACCATCTGCGCAAGTGAAAACTTTAACTGACGTCTGTTCTCTCAGGTGGGCGTATAAAATCCCTTGGCACTATTTTGAAGAAGAACAGGGGAGTTCTCCCCAGTATCCTGGTCAATATTTATCCACCAACCAACATCACTAAAGAAAACAGTGTATCCAGTCATTATCTCATTGCTGTTTGTGGGACCTTGCTGTTTGCGAATTGGCTGCCGCTTTTCCCTACATTAAAACAGTGACTACACTTCAAAAGTACTTCATTAGCTGTGAAGTGCTTTGGGACATCACAACCTCATAAAAGGTACTATATAAATGCAGGTCTTGCGCATAGCAAGGTCCCACAAATAGCAATGAGATAAATGACCAGACAATCTGTTTTTAGTGATGTTGGTTGTGGGATAAATACTGGCCAGGACGAACATCCCAACTCTTCTTCATATAGCATCATGAGATCTTTTACTGGATGTCTCATTGGTTTAACTTCTCATTCGAAAGATGGCATCTCCAACAGTGCAGCGCACCCTCATTACTGTTATGAAGTGTTAGCCTAGATTTTGTGCTCAATTCTCTGGAGTGGGATTTGAACCCACAACCTTCTGACTCTGAGATGAGAGTGCTGCCACTGAGCCACAGCTGACACCCACAGATGTAGGAACAGTGCTCAAATTACAGATTTAAAACCTTGGCCAACTACGAAAATGCCACATTATAGAATTTGCAGTATTCACAAATCGGGCCACTCATACTGAAGTTTACACCGGTAAAAATATAATACTAAGAATTTTTATTTATCTCATATAAGTTGTGATATCTGGTTGATTAGATTGGAAGATATCAGCAGCATATTTTAAAATTTATTTTAACACACAAAATTCTATATAAATTTCAATCAAGATTTCAGTATTGCAATTCACAATGCTTCAGGGTAGGATCTGCAATAGGGCTGCACGCAAGTCATTAGATAAAAACCAAGTTAAAGGTGCAGGAGGATGAAACGGCATTGTGTAATCGTAGTAATGGACATGTTAACATGAAGCTCCTTCATACGCTGAATGCTCTAACTTTTGGACTAATGGTTTCATTTAGACAATGGATAGAGGCATTCCCTGCAAATGGATGGACATATTTGTCACTAATATGGCAGAACTAATTCAATCCCCATATTTTAAAGAGGACAAGTAACTATCACAGCATAATTACAATGTCTCCAACACTCTCCTTGGTTACTACATTTCTAGATGACGCAGAGCATTGTGTCACATAGGCAAGCTACTGTATTTGATACTGGGCATGACTGCAGGTGACTTTGGTCCCTGTGTATCTGACCTCCCAGTGATCTAGCAGTCCCAATGAGAAGCAGCAATCACTCTGATCCCCACTCCTCACTGGGAACGTCCAATTATGGAATCATCACTCTAATTTATAAATTGGTAATGGGAGGAATATAGATTGCACCAGCCACAATTTACAGAGTCATAGAGTCATAGAAAGTTACAGCACAGAGGAGGCCATTGGACTCATCGAGCCCGTGCCGGCCGATAAAGAGCTATCCAGCTTAATCCCACTTTCCAGCACTTGGTCCGTAGCCCTGTAGGTTACGGCATTTCAAGAGCACATCCAATGTACTTTTTAAATGAGTTGAAGGTTTCTGCCTCTACCACCCTTTCAGGCAGTGAGTTCCAGACCCCCACCACCCTCTGGGTGAAAAAAATTCTCCTCAGCTCCCCTCTAATCCTTCTATCAATTAATTTAAATCTATGCCCCCTGGTCACTGACCTGTCTGCGAAGGGAAACAGGTCCTCCCCATCCACTCTATCTAGTCCCGTCATAATTTTATATACCTCAATTAAATCTCCCCTCAGCCTCCTTTGTTCCAGCCTGTCCAATCTTTTCTCATAGCTAAAATTCTCCAGCCCTGGCAACATCCTTGTAAATCTCCTCTGTACCCTCTCTAGTGCAATCACATCTTTCCTGTAATGTGGTGACCAGGACTGTGCGCAGTACTCAAACCATGGCCTAACTAATGTTTTATACATTTCTAGCATAACCTCCCTGCTCTTGTATTCTATGCCTCGGCTAATAAAGGAAAGTATCCCGTATGCCTTGTCCTGCTACCTTCAGGGATCTGTGGACATGCACTCCATGGTCCCTCTGTTCCTCTACACCTCCTAGTATCCTCCCATTTATTGTGTACTCCCTTGCCTTGTTTGCCGTCCCCAAATGCATTACCTCACACACCTCTGGATTGAATTCCTTTTGCCACTTTTCTGCCCACCTGACCAGTCCATTGATATTTTCCTGCAGTCTACAGCTTTCCTCCTCACTATCAACCACACGGCCAATTTTTGTATCATCTGCAAATTTCTTGATCAAGCCCCCCACATTCAAGTCCAAATCATTAATATATACCACAAAAAGCAAGGGCTGAATGGCCTACTCCTGTTCCTATGTTCCTATCTACAGACCACAGAAGTTCTCTCTGGATTTTTCCTCGAGACAATGTCTGAGACGGTTACCTTTTTCCCCTGACACTGTCAGCTCTCTCTCTCTATCCCACTCTCACCTACTCACTCTCTTTTCCTATGACCCCAACTCCGCCCTCCCCAGCCAACTGAATGACCTGCTGTGCTTCTGGTCATTTCAACTGCAGCAGTGTCCTAGGCCCAACCATCTTCAGCTGCTTCATCAATGACCTTCCCTCCATCATAAGGTCAGAAATGGGGATGTTCGCTGATGATTGCACAGTGTTCAGTTCCATTCGCAACCCCTCAAATAATGAAGCAGTCCGAGCCTGCATGCAGCAAGACCTGGACAACATCCAGGCTTGGGCTGATAAGTGGCAAGTAACATTCGCGCCAGACAAGTGCCAGGCAATGACCATCTTCAACAAGAGAGAGTCTAATCACCTCTCCTTGACATTCAACGGCATTACCATCACCAAATCCCCCACCATCAACATCCTGGGGGTCACCATTGACCAGAAACTTAAGTGGATCAGCCATAGAAATACTGTGGCTACAAGAGCAGGTCAGAGGCTGGGTATTCTGCGGCGAGTGACTCACCTCCTGACTCCCCAAAGCCTTTCCACCATCTACAAGGCACAAGTCAGGAGTGTGATGGAATACTCTCCACTTGCCTGGATGAGTGCAGCTCCAACAACACTCAAGAAGCTCAACACCATCCAGGACAAAGCAACCTGCTTGATTGGCACCCCATCCACCACCCTAAACATTCACTCCCTTCACCACCGGCGCTCAGTGGCTGTAGTATGTACCATCCACAGGATGCATTGCAGCAACTCGCCAAGGCTTCTTCGACAGCACCTCCCAAACCTGTGACCTCTACCACGTAGAAGGACAAGGGCAGCAGGTAGATGGGAATAACACCACCTGCACGTTCCCCTTCAAGTCACACACCATCCCGACTTGGAAATATATCGCCGTTCCTTCATCGTCGCTGGGTCAAAATCCTGGAACTCCCTTCCTAACAGCACTGTGGGAGAACCTTCACCACATGGACTGCAGCGGTTCAAGAAGGCGGCTCACCACCACCTTCTCAAGGGCAATTAGGGATGGGCAATAAATGCCGGCCTTGCCAGCGACGCCAACATCCCATGAACCAATAAAAAAAAAGCAGCCAAGAGCGGAAATCTCACTGAAATTGTGCCCTGCATACTAAATGAGGAACACTCCCCCTTCCCTCCCCGCCAAGAAAATTGCAGATCGGTGCCGGTGAGATCATGTGGAGGGTTGGAAGTCCCACTTTGCCACTTTATTGGCATTGTCAGGAAGAGCCAATCCTTTGCCTCTCAGTGTCAGCAGTGGCTCAGTTGGTATCTCTCTCGCCTCTGAGTCAGAAGGTTGTGGGTTGAAATCCCACTCCAGATACTTGAGCAAAAAATCTCAGCTGACACTTCAGTGCTGTATTGAGGGAGTGCTGCACTGTTGGAGGTGCCGTCTATCGGATGAGACATTAAACCGAAGCCCTGTCTGCCCTCTCAGGTGGCATAAAAGATCCCACGGCACTATGTCGAAAAAGAGCAGAGGCGTTCTCCCAGGTGTCCTGGCCAATATTTATCCCTCAACCAACATCACTAAAAACAGATTATCAGGTCGTTATCACATTGCTGTTTGTGGGACCTTGCTGTGTGCAAATTGGCTGCCGCTTTTCCGATATTACAACAGTGACTACACTTCAAAAAAAGTACTTTATTGGCTGTAAAGCGCTATGGGACATCCTGAGGTCGTGAAAGGCGCTATATGTGCCATGTGGGTACTCCAGGACACTTCTCATGTCCTGGACGAGAGAGGATGTGCTGGAGGGGTCAAGGACAGAATCTATTTGGTTATACAGCTGTTCAGTGACATCCTTGACCCTGGCACCAAGGAGGCAACATACCATCCTGGAATCACGTCTGCGGCTGCAGAAACGCCTGTCTGTTCCCCAACTATTGAATCCCCTATCTCTATTGCTCTTCTGACCTTTCTGCTCCCCTCCTGTGCAGCTGAGCCACCCATGGTGCTGTCGACTTGGCTGTGGCTGCACTCCCCAGAGGAACCCTCTCCCTGAAAATGTTTAGAAGGGGGAGGGTGAACAGCCAGGGCTCGTGGTCCATTTCGGTTCCAACAACATAGGTAGAAAGAGGGATGAGGTCCTGCAGGAAGTTTTTAGGGAGTTAGGAAAGAGATTAAAAGCAGGACCTCAAAGGTAGTAATCTCCGGATTACTCCCGGTGCCATGCGCTAGTGAGTATAGAAATAGGAGGATAGAGCAGGTGAATGCGTGGCTGGAGAAATGGTGCAGGAGGGAGGGCTTCAGATTCTTGGGGCATTGGGACCAGTTCTGGGGGAGGTGGGACCTGTTCAGGTCAGATGGGTTGCACCTCAACGGAGCTGAGACCAATGTCCTTGCGGGGAGGTTCGCTAGTGCTGTGGGGGAGGGTTTAAACTAATTTGGCAGGGGGATGGGCACCAGGATGTAGCATTGGAAAGGAGAAACAAGGTGCACAAAGGATTGGGAGAGAAAGATAGCACTAGAGTAAGAAATAGTATGGTGGTAGATGGGATCAGATTAACAGAGAATACAAGAAGGTCTAAGATAGATTTACAGTTCATGTGTGTAAGTGCACAAAGCGCAGTAAACAAGGTTGGTGAGCTGCAGGCACAATTAGCCAAATGGGAATATGATGTTGTGGCAATAACAGAGACCTGGCTCAAAAAAGAGCAGGATTGGATACTAAATATTTATGGATACAAGGTGTTCAGGAAAGAAAGGGAAGGAATGAAAGGAGAGGGAGTGGGCAGTATTGATTAATGAGAATTTTGCAGTGCTGGCAAGAGAGGATGTCCTTGAGGGGTCAAGGACAGAATCTATTTGGTTAGAGTTAAGAAATAATAGAGGTGCCATTGCACTACTGGGTGAATTCTATAGGCCACCAACTTTTTAAAAATTCGTTCATGGGATGTGGGCGTCGCTGGCGAGGCCGGCATTTATTGCCCATCCCTACTAGTGGGTAGGATATAGAGGAGCAAATTTGCAGGGAAATTACAGAGTGTGCAAGAGCCATAGAGTAGTGATAATGGGGGACTTCAACTATCCTAATATAGACTGGGATAGTAATAATATAAGGGGCAAAGAGGGGGAGGAATTTCTGATGTGTGTTCAGGAGAACTTTCTTGACTAGTACATTTCCGGCCAAATGAGGAAGGAGACATTTGTTGGATCTGCTTCTGGGAATGAGGTGGGCCAAGTGGAGCAAGCGTCAGTGGGGGAACATTTAGGGAATAGCGATCATAGTATCAAAAGGTTTAGATTAGTTATGGAAAAGGACAAGGACCACTCTAAAGTAAAAATACTCAATTTCAGTGCGATGAGAACGGATCTGGCCCAGGTAAATTAGAATCAAAGATTGGCAGGCAAAACTGTAATTGAACAATGGGCGACCTTTAAAGAGGAGATGGTTCAGGTGCAGTCTAGATACATTCCCACGAGGTAGAAAGGTTGGGCATCTAAAGTCAGAGCTCCCTGGATGACAAAAGAGATGGAGAGTAAGATGGAACAAAAAAGGGACGTATGACAAATGTCAGGTTGATAATACAAATGAGAACCAGGGTGAACATGGAAAGTTCACGGGGGAAGTGTAAAGGAAATAAGAGGGGCAAAGACAGAGTATGAGAATAGACTGGTGGCCAACATAAAAAGGAATCCAAAAGTCTTCTTTTGGCATCAAAACAGTAAATGGGTAGTAAGAGGAGGGGTGGGACCAATTAGGGACCAAAAAGGAGACCTACGCAAGGAGGCAGAGGGCATGGCTGAGGTACTAAATGAGTACTATGCATCTGTCTTTACCAAGCAAGAAAGATACTGCCAAAGTCACGGTAAAAGAGGATGTAGATGAGATACTGGATGGGCTAAAAATTGATAAAGAGGAGGTGCTAGAACGCCTAGCTGTACTTAACGTAGATAAGTCACCAGGTCCAGATGGGATGCATCCTAGTTTGCTGAGGGAAGTAAGGGAGGGAATTGCGGAGGTACTGGCCATAATCTTTCAATCATCCTTAGATATGGGGTGGTGCCAGAGAATTGGAGAATTGCAAATGTTATACCTTTGTACAAAAAAAGTAAGGATAAACCCAGCAAATACAGGCCAGTCAGTTCAACCTCGATAATGGGAAAATTTTAGAAACGATAATCCAGGACAAAATTAACAGTCACTTGGAGAAGTATGGATTAATTAAGGAAAGCCAGCATGGATTTGATAAAGGCAAATTGTGTTTAACTAACTTGATTGAGTTTTTTGATGAGGTAACAGAGAGGGTTGATGATGGAAATGCAGTTGATGTGGTGTATATGGACTTCCAAAGGGTGTTCGATAAAGTGCAGCGTAATAGGCTTGTCATCAAAGTTGAAGCCCATGGAATAAAAGGAGCAGTGGCAGCATGGATACAAAATTGGCTAAGTGACAGGAATCAGAGAGTAGTGGGGAAAGGTTGTTTTTCGGACTGGAGGGAGGTATGCAGTGGTGTTCCCCAGGGGTCGGTACTAGCACCATTGCTTTTCTTGATATATATTAATGACTTGGACTTGGGTGTACAGGGCACAATTTCAAAATTTGCAGATGACATATAACTTGGAAGTGTAGTGAGCAGTGAGGAGGATAGTGATGGACTTCAAGAGGATATGGACAGGCTGGTGGAATGGGTGGACACGTGGCAGATGAAATTTAATGCAGAAAAGTGTGAAGTGATACGTTTTGGTAGGAAGAACGAGAAGAGGCAATATAAACTAAAGGGTACAATTCTAAAATGGGTGCAGGAACAGAAAGGTCTGGGGATATATGTGCACAAATCATTGAAGGTGGCAGGGCAGGTTGAGAAAGTGGTTAAAAAAGCATACGGCATCCTGGGCTTTATAAATAGAGGCATAGAGTACAAAAGTGAGGAGGTCATGATGAACCTTTATAAAGCACTGGTTCGGCCACAACTGGAGTATTGTGTCCAGTTCTGGGCACCGCACTTTAGGAAGGATGTGAAGGCCTTAGAGAGGGTGCAGAAGAGATTTACTAGAATGATTCCAGGGATGAGGGACTTCAGTTACATGGATAGACTGGAGAAGCTGGGGCTGTTCTCCTTAGAGCAGAGAAGTTTGAGAAGAGATTTGATAGAGGTATTCAAAATCATGAAGGGTCTAGACAGAGTAGAGAGAAACTGTTCCCATTGGCGGAAAGGTTAAGAACCAGAGGACATAGATTTAAGGTGATTGGTAAAAGAACCAAAGCTGACATGAGGAAAAACTTCTTTACACAGTGAGTGGTTAGGATCTGGAATGCACTGCCCGAGGGGGTGGTGGAGGCAGATTCAATCGTGGCTTTCAAAAGGGAATTGGATAAATACTTGAAAGGAAAAAATTTGCAGGGCTATGGTGATAGGGCGGGGGTGTGGGACTTGTTGGATTGCTCTTGCATAGAGCCAGCATGGACTTGATGGGCCGAATGGCCTCCTTCCATGCTGTAACCATTCTATGATATAAATGCAAGTCTTTCTTTCTTCTCTCCATGTTTTCAGTCCCCGATCTCCTACTCAGTGACTTCTTCCTCATCTTTTGCTTCGATGTGAAGGACTCTAAGTCATCGTTCATATTTGTTCTTCAGTTTTTATTCCCCATCATGCTCCTTGAGTCAGTCTACTTTCTGTAAATTTGCCCAGCCTGTTTTTCAAGAGGAATTCTCATTAATTATCTTATCCTTAGAGGCTTATCTGTTGTTTCACTAATGGCCCATTCAACACCTGCTCAGAACTCAGTGCAGATAGACCGAGCATGGGGATTTGCATTACCATTATTTTTAAGTAATGTCTATTCAAAGGAAGATTGGCAGCAGAACGACTCCTTTTCTCTCCCTCACCAGCAATAGAAGGAAACAAACAAGTTTCAGGAAACTTAGGAAAACAAAGATAATTTAAATTTCAGGAAATATATTTTTAAAATCAAAAATGAATGAAACTTTTGCCTTGTTCCATCCTCCTTCGTGGGGCCCAATGATAGTTGTCCTAATCTGATGTTTTCTAAATGTGCTAACTCTAGTTATGAGCTGGTTTTTTGGTTGTGACAATCCAAATGTGTTGATAAATTGAAGATGAGAGGGTCTAATACCCAACATGTAACAGTTCTTGTGTTCTTATACCGTTACATCCTATTCGATGAGGTAATCCCCACGCTCCTCCAATTCTTGCCTCTTGCGCATCCCCGATTTTCATTGCTCCACCATTGGTGGCCACCCCATCAGCTGACTAGGCCCTAAGCTCTGGAATTCCCTCCCTAAACCTCTCCCTCTCTCTACCTTTCTCTCCGCCTTTAAGACACTCCTTAAAACCTACCTCTTTGACCAAGCTTTTGATCAACTGTCCTAATATCTCCTCATGTGGTTCGGTGTCAAATTTAGTTTGATAATGCCTTGGGACATTTTACCATGTTAAAGGCACTATATAAATGCAAGTTGTTATTGTTGTAATCTACATGCTTTGCTCAAATGCACAACATAATGAGTTGCATAGCAAGTACAGAAATTCATGCAGTAAATGGGCCAACCGCCAAGCCATGAGGCCTCGGTATGAACAGGTCTTTCTAAATGGCGCACAAACTAGGGTTGCTGATTGTCCGGGATTGTCCTGGAGTCTCCAGGAATTAAAGATTAATTTCCTGGATGCTGCTGCGAGCAAAAACCTGAGAGAAAAATCAGAGGAGCACTAAAAAAAGGTTAGTTTTTCATTTTTTTTAACCCTTTAATTTGTTAATTATAAAAATATTGGAGATGGAGAAAAAGGCTATTTGACTGGGTGAGGCAGTTGGGTGAGAGGTCATGTGATGGAACCTCTCAGAATATGACCAACCAGAGTTATGAACATAAGAACAGAAGAAATAGGAGCAGGAGTAGGCCATATGGCCCTTCGAGCCTGCTCCGCCATTCAATAAGATCATGGCTGGTCTTCGACCTCAACTCCACTTTCCGACCCGATCCCCATAACCCTTGACCTCCTTAGTGTCCAAAAATCTGTTGATCTCAGTCTTGAATATACTCAATTACTGAGCATCCACAGCCCTCTGGGGTAGAGAATTCCAAAGATTCACAACCCTCTGGGTGAAGAAATGTTTCCTCATCTCGGTCCTAAATGGTCGACCCCTTATCCTGAGATGATGACCCCTAGTTCTAGACTCTACAGCCTGTTGGCAAACCCTAGTGCCATCAGACGTTACAGAGGTCATGACAGAAGCAGTATGTTGTGGGATGGGGCGTGAGCTGCTGATTAGGGAGATGCACTGTAAGAAGGACTACGAAACAGAGACCAGTAGGAGAATTAAACACCGTGAATCCAATTAGGTTCAGCCTTTCATTTCTATTCTATTTACACCAATTCATCCCGAGTTTCATCCTTTTTTAGTTTAGAAAATGTCACACGGTTTTAAAATAGCATTGTTTAGATATGATGTGGAGATGCCGGTGACGGCAACGGGCAGTTGCAGGGGCAGTCTGTAAACACCATGTATTGTTCTATATGTATAAATGCGTAGGCTTCAAGGAGCTCTTGAAACATTTGCCTGAGGAAGGAGGAAATCTCCGAAAGCTTGTGAATTTAAAATAAAATTGCTGGACTATAACTTGGTGTTGTAAAATTGTTTACAATTGTTTAGATAAGCATTATACCTAGCAGATCAGAAATCTGATTTAACACTGTCCGGACTACATCTTGTATGAGGCTAAATAGAATTTTGTGCCAGCGAGAGCATTTGAGACATTCTTAATCCATCTCCAGCATCCCCCATTCATGCTTCAACCGTTTATTTTGTGATCAAAGTTTATTTATTCACAATAACATGCATCAATTTGTCTTTGTCCGTGTTAAACTGCATTTTCCAGACATCAGGCCCAACCGCTCTCCCCGCAAGCAATAAGCTGAGAAGGGGTCCTGTCTAGTTTAAAACTGTGAAAAATCTTTGATTAGAATGATGTGCCCAACACTTCGAAAGAAAGAAACACTTGTCTTTCTGGAGTGCCTTTCACGATGTCTCGACACGCTTTTTAACCAATGAAGTACTTTGAGAAGTGTCGCCGTTGTTGTAATGTAGGAAAACACGGCAACCAATTTGCACACACCAAGGTCCCACAAACAGCAATGTGATAATGACCAGATAACCTGTTTTTAGTGATGTTGGTTGAGGAATAAATATTGACCAGGACACTGGGGAGAACTCCCCTGCTCTTCTTTGGGATAATGCCGTGGGATATTTTACGTCCTCCTGAGAGGGCAGGTGGGGCTTTAGAAATCATGATAGCTGCAGCTTATGATAAATTCACACCATGTACTAAAATTCCTTAAATTCCTAATGGGGCGGATGATTGCACTATGGGGTATTAGCCTATTAATGCCCTAACTCTTCACCCTGCTATGTTAACGGAGGGTTTCACTCACACTGGGTTGAAATCATCCATAACATGAACAGACAGAGGAACTTCACAAATATCATTAAAAGGTTATATTTATATTGTGCTTTCTCCCATACCACAGCACCCAACAAATTACTTTTGAAGTGTAATAACCATTGTTATGTAAGCAAAAAGGAAGGCTGAGGAGATTTAATGGCGGATTTAAAAATGATAGAGTTTTTGACAGGGAAAGATTATTTCCTTTGTTTGGGGAGTCAGTGACAATTTAGAATGATCACTAAGACTGTGAGCAGTGAGGTTAGCAGAATTCTTCTTTATGCCGATGGTTGTTGGGGTGGTGAGGTGGAAACTATTGCATCTTTTAAGGGAAGGTTGGGTAAATATTTAAAGCAGAGGACGATATAGTTTAAGGAGAGTGCAGGGCAGTGAGATGAGCTTTGGATTGCTCTAACAAACAGCCATCAAAGATCTGATGAGCTGAATGGTCTCCTTTTCATAGAATCATAGGACCACACAGCACAGAAGAAGGCCATTCAGCCCATGGTACCTGTGCCAGCTCTTTGGTAGAGCTATCCAATCAGTCCCACTCCCCTGCTTTTTCCCTTCAAGTGTTTATCCAATGATTTTGAAGACCTCTATCAAATCTCTGAATGTAATTGTGGGTACCCATGAAAAGCTGAATTCCGACTCACAAATTTGGCGACACCTGCGGGAACTTAATATTGGGTTTGCCACCAATTCTCTTCATGAGCTTGCGACTCGGACGGGAGACAGTCTGATCGCAGTAAAGCTAAAAGAGAACAAATTGAAGCCTTCAAAGCAGAGCCGGGGGGAAAGAAAGTGCCTCGAACCGACTGTTCCGAAGAAGCAGTGTTTAACAAGGGTGCGTTGAAGCCCGATCTGAAAACATTTTTTTTTTAAATTGGTCGCCGACAGCTTGTGTATTTGCATTCTCTTAATCGGCAAAGGGAGAAGACAGAAGGAATTTCAAAGACAAAGCAGATGGCCTCAGCATTGCTGTAACTACTTTTATGATGATCCTTATATAAATGACACTACAAGGCGGAAATGTAACCATTACTGGTAATAGGGAATCGCGCTCTTGAATATGAGAAACTGATGCCTTTGACAAACTTTTGTTCATCATTTATAAGTTGGCGTTGCAATCGCTCCCTCTAGCAAATGTGCAAAACAAACTGATATCCATAGCCCCTGTTTAAAATATGCCTTTTTTTTTACAATAACTGAAAAACATTAATCCACAGTTAATTAAAATAAGATTCAGAATCATATAAACCCTACAAAGCCCACGATTGCAGTAAATGGAATGCCTTGCCACAGGGAGTGGTTGAGGCAGGGACAATTACATCTTTTAATGGAAAATTGGATAAATATTTGAAGCTAAGGAAATAGAAAGAGCTATGGGCTAGAGAGCAGGGCAGTGGGATTGGTTTCGGAATTGCTCTGGCAAAGAGCTGGCATAGGCACAGTGGGCCGAATGGCCGCCTTCTGTGCTGTAAACTTCTATGGTCCTATGGTCTTAAACTGTGTCTTCAGGTTGAGGTGTTAAGTCTAGAAAACATTGCCCATGAATTAGCACAGAATTAAAAGTATGTAACACAAGCGTTTCAACAAGGCTGGCCACACAATGTGCATTTATGCTGTGATTTCCCACATAATATACCAAGTGTCAGGCTGGGAGATCAGGAGCTTCCTCACAGGGTTTGGAAGAGAAAATAGAGACTTAAATGATCCTTCCTGACCTTGTAAAGGAAAAAAAAATTGCATTTACATAACGCCTTTCACGTCCTCAGGACATCCTAAATCATTTGTTTTGAAGTTACATTTAGGAGGGAAATCAGAAAGCAATTTTTCACACAAAGGGTAGTGGAAATCCGGAATTCTGTCCCCCAAAAGGTTATGGATGCAGTCATCATAGTATCATCACTGTTAAATCAAGGTCTTCGACCTGAAATGTGAATTCTGTTTCTTTCTCCACAGACGCTGCCTGACTTGCTGAGTATTTCCAGCATTTTCTGTTTTTATTTCAGTTTTCCAGCATCTGCAGTATTTTGCTTTTCATCATAGTACCATAGTAGGTACAGCACAGGAGGAGGCCATTCAGCCCATCGTGCCTGTGCTGGCTCTTTGAAAGAGCTATCCAATTAGTCCCATTTCCCTGCTCTTTCCCCATAGTCCTGTAAATTTTTTCCCTTCAAGTATATATCCAATTCCCTTTTGAAAGTTACTATTGAATCTGCTTCCACCACCCTTTCAGGTAGTGAATTCCAGATCATAACAACTCACTGCGTAAAAAAATGTTTCCTCATGTCGCCTCTGGTTCTTTTGCCAATCACCTTAAATCTGTGTCCTTTGGTTACCGACCCTTCTGCCACTGCAAACAGTTTCTCCTTATTTACTCTGTTAAAATAGATTTTGAACACCTCTATCAAATCTCCCCTTAACCTTCTCTGTTCTAAGAAGAACAACCCCAGCTTCTCCAGTCTCTCCACATAACTGAAGTCCCTCATCCCTGGTACCATTCTAGAAAATCTCTTCTGCATCTTCTTTAAGGCCTTGAAATCCTTCCTAAATTATGGTGCCCAGAATTGAACCCAATACTCCAGCTGAGGCCTGACCAGTGTTTTATAAAGGTTTAGCATAATTTCCTTATTTTTGTACTCTCTGCCTCTATTAATTATGCCCAGGATCCCATATGCTTTATTTAACAGCCTTTTCAACTTGTTCTGCCACCTTTGAAGATTTGTGTATGTGCACCCCCAGGTCTCAGTTCCTGCCCCCCTTTATATTGCCTCTCTTCATTCTTCTGACCAAAATGCATCACATTCACATTTCTGTGCGTTAAATTTCATCTGCCATGTGTCTGCCCATTTCACCAGTCTATGTCCTCCTGAAGTCTGTTACTATCATCCACATTGTTTACTACATTTCCGAGTTTCGTGTCATCTGCAAACTTTGAACTCTATATCCAAGTCCAGGTCATTAATATATATCAAAAAGAGCAGTGGTCCTAATACCGACCTCTGGGGAACACCACTGTATACTTCCCCAGTCTGAAAAACAACCGTTCACCACTACTCTCCGTTTCCTGTCCCTTAGCCAATTTTGTATCCACGCTGTCACTGTCCCTTTAATCACATAGGCTTTAGTTTTGCTCACAAGTCTATTATGTGGGACTTTATCAAATGCCTTTTGAAATTCCATATACACAACATGCTGTCAGACAATTGGAGCTTTTAAGGCTGAGGTCGATAGATTTTTGTTAGGCAAGGGTATCAATGGATATGGAGTTGAGGTGCAGATCAGCCATGATCTAATTGAATGACGGAGCAGGCTCGTGGGGCTGAATGGCCTACTCTTGTTCCTGTGAAGTACAGTCCCCGCCACTTAAACCGCCCACGATTAAATCAGGCACTCATTTAAATCGGTTAAAGAAGCACTAACCATTTGCCATTTCCATTATAGTCAATTACAAAATTGCCACTCACAGCTTGTTAAGCGCTCTGGGTATTTCGGGCAGAAACAGGTGTTCACTCAGTAGTGAGCCCCTCATTAAGGCGCAATTCCCTTGTATACTTAATCACCTCTAACTGGTGTCGGTTTACAGTTTGCACTAGTCAGCACTGACTGCAATAACAAACAGGCTCAATAAGTAAATAGCACCTTGTTAAGGTTCAATTATATTGTGTGTTTAATCCCCTCTAAGTGGTGTGTGGTTAGAGCTTCAATAGTGGTTTGCTCCAGCCTCATGTTCAATCGTATAGCGCTACCCCTTTAAACCATCCAATGAAAGTGTAAATCCGCTGGTTTCTATGGGGGGACGATTGATCCACCACACCAGTTTGACTCCCGAGAGTAAGCTGAAAATCTACATGGTGAATCCATCTCCCACTACAGACCTGAGTATGTAACTTGGGCTGATACTCCAGTGCAGTATTGAAAGAATGCTGGATCATTGGTGGTGTCGCCCTTTCAGATACGATGTTCAGCTGAGGCCCTGGCCTGCCTGGACGCTAACAATCCGACAGCAAGTTCTCCCAGTGTCCTGGCCAACTAGCTCCCCCTCAACAAAAACAGATCAACTGGCCATTCATCCTTATGGGATCTTGCTTGGCAAAATGGCCGCAGTGCTTGTGTCATAGCAATAGTCACCGCACTTCAAAATGCATTGTCTGTGAAGTACTTTGTGGTATTTTGAATAAGATGCTGTGTAACTGCAAGTATCTCTTTATCTTTAAACTAAAAATGCACATTTATGAAGAGCTTCTCCTCAGGGTTGTACTGAGCAATAGACCCAATCATTACATTACGTATTATCAGCAACCCATTCAAATCTGCTGCCATAACAGCTCATTCTTTATTCATGTGCTACCAGTGTAACTCTCTTCTGCCTCTTCTTTAATATTCATAACTCGCTGTACAATAATGACTTTCTCGCTTTATCAGAAATTTAACACCAGTAGCCAATACATAAAAGATGAGGCATTCAAGGTGCTGGAAGTATGGGGTGGCATAGAAGTCTGGATGCGTAAATATTTAGTGAAGTAGCTTTTCTAAAGATTCAATTCATATTATTGTGGGGCTGTTTGGCATTAAATGCGTTAGTCTGTTTATTTTAAGCAGGTTCAGAAAGTACAGCACATCGGAAGATGAAATAAAGAGCACGTGTAGTCCATGAATAGTGTTGAAATAGCTAAGGATGAAGCTGAGAGAGATCTAATAGACTCAACGCTCAACTTGTCCAAACAATACAGAGCAGCAATCAACAAAGCCAATAGGATGCTGAACCACATAGGCAAAACAGGGGAGTGGAAGTCAGAGGAAGTCATGATCAAACAATGTAGAGCTCTAGCCTCTCCGCACCTTGAATACCATGCCTAGTTTTGGTCGGTGAGGCACAAGGCAGACATTCAAGCACTGGAGGAAGTGCAGAGAAGAGCCATGAGGCTGAACCCTGGTGCCACCAAGGGATGAGTTATGAGCAAAGACTGGAAAAACTTGGGCTTTTCAACCTAGAAAGGAAGGGGTAGATTTTGACTTTGCGCCATAGTATAAAACGGCTGATAGTGAGCTGGCAGCCCGTTTTTACATCTCTGACCCGATTTTATTTCTATGGAACTAAAAATCAG
The DNA here is from genome assembly GCF_035084215.1 of Heptranchias perlo. Lineage (NCBI taxonomy): Eukaryota > Metazoa > Chordata > Chondrichthyes > Hexanchiformes > Hexanchidae > Heptranchias > Heptranchias perlo. The sequence goes on along the minus strand of NC_090333.1, from coordinate 11,533,008 downwards.
GAGAGATGTAAAATGGGCCGCCGTTTATCATCTCATCCAAAAGACGGCACTGAGGTATCAGCCTAGATTATGCGTTCAAGTCTCTGGAGTGGGGCTTGAACTCCTCACTTTCCAACGCAGAGGCGAGAGTGCTACTACTGAGCCAAGGCTAGCACCTAACTAACATAGTCCACCTTAAAAATTCTGCCTTGCGGGTCGCGGGGAAAATCATTGTTTCAATTCTTAAAGATCCAAGGCCTCGAGATGTGAAAAGTGGATTTATTTATGGCTATTTATTTTTTGAAGTAGCCTCAACCAATTCCCATTTTCCTTTTGTTGGTTCTGCTGCATATGTGGGTCCCCTTGAACTTTTCTCATAACACAAAATCTCTTCCGCAACCTTTCATGTCGGCACTGTACTGTTGGCCTTACTCTTTACAGTATCACATTTATTAGAAGGCAGGTTTCCTGGCATCTCCACATTTAAAGAGCTGTTCTAAGAAAGACTTGTGTTTCTGTAGCACTTTGTCGTGCCTCTTAGATATAAAATACCTCAGGTGTAATACTTTTTTTTCTCTACATTTGTACGCTTATCATGGTGAAAGATGTCAGTGCGCGAGAACAGATCTCGTTCCATTTCAGGCACCCCGCGGGTCGATTTTAAGTCCACCTCCCACCTGGCGGAAACCAGACAGGGGGTTGCGGGGTGGGGGGGGTGGAGTGCAGTTAAAATGGAGTGGGGAACTCACCCACTCCTGTCCCAAACCAATCTGGCCAACTGTAATTTTAAATCATCTGTTGGCTGTTGGGTCATCTGTTTTAGTGATGTTGGTTGAGGGATTAATATTGACCAGGACACCGGGGATAACTCCCCTGCTCTTCTTCAAAATAGTGCCTTGCGATTTTCTATGTTCACCGGAGAGGGTTTAACATTTCATTCGGAAGACGGCACCTCCGACAATGCAGCACTCCCTCAGTACTGCACTGGGAGTGTCAGGTTAGATTATCACATTAGAATTACACGGTGGGGTAGGGGGGATGTTCCCTGCCGGCGGTGGTGGTGAGGCGGGGGTGGGGGGGTTTCTTCTGCTCGTTCACCATACCTTCGGGAGAGAAACCGCTGAAACCCCAGAAAAACGGAGTAAGTGGCATCTTTCCGAGGTTTCCGCAGCTCTGCCATCGAAGTTACAGCGGACAAGTGGCAGACCCACACCACCCTCTCATGGAAATTCACCCCCGCAGTCTTTCAACAACAACAACTTGCATTTCAGTAGTTCTGCTCATGTTAAAGGAATGTCTTGGAAAGTAGACTCTGAGCAGGAAAATTGAAGAGATTTGGGGAGATGGGGGGCCACAAGGAAGACTGATGGCCCGGCCATGACAACAGTCTGTAAGGACTTTTGAAGGCAAGAAGGGAGGTAGCAAGATGAAGCACAATAGGGAGCTGGGAACAAACAGTAACCTGGAGTCCCAGGAGAGGAGACTGGGCCACGGTAGATACTTAACAAGCTGGAGAAGTTAAAATCCAAATATTACATTCAAGTGAAATAGGACAAGGCAGTTGCGAAGGGCAAGATTAGAACAGGCAACAGGGACTCTTTCTTTAAACAGAGGGCAATGAATGGCTGGAACAGATTTTCGGGAAGGGTAATTGAGCCCAGGATGCTGCACTGCTTTATGAAACTGCTGGATGCTGTAATGGGAAAATGGTATTGTTGATATTCTGGAAAGACGTAGTCAGATAGGCTGAAGGGCCTTCTTCGTCCAACCCATCTCTTGATATATTAAAAAAAAGCTTTGCATTTATAGGGCGCATTTCACAACCTCAGGATGTTCCAAAGCACTTCACAACCAGTGAAGTATTTTTGAAATGTAGTCACTGTTGTAATGAAGGAAATGCGGCAGCCAATTTGCGCACAGCAAGGTCCCACAAACAGCAGTGAGATAAATAACCAGATAATAGTTTTTAGGTGTTGTTTGAGGAATAAATATTAGCCAGGACACTGGGGAGAACTACCCTGCTCCTCTTTGAATAATTCCGTGGAATCTTTTAAGGCTGAGAAGGCAGGCAGGGCCTTAGTTTAATGTCTCATCTGATAGACATCGTCTCTGACAGTGCAGCGTTTCCTCAATACTACCTTGAAATATCAGCCTAGATTACCTGCTCAAGCATTTAGAGCGAGACTCAAACTAATAACCTTTGACCTCAGAGGTGAAAATGCTACCAACTGAGCCACAGCTGAGTATTGTGTTCATCACTGGGCATCAGATCTCAGGGAGGATATATTTTCCTTGGAAGGAGTGCATCGCAGATTTTTTTAAAATTATTCATTCATAGGATGTGGGCATCACTGGCAAGGCCAGCATTTATTGCCCATCCCTAATTGCCCTTAAGAAGGTGGTGGTGAGCCGCCTTCTTGAACCGCAATCAAGATAGTTGGAGAAGACTGCCCAAATCAGGAGGTGTGAGGCCTTGGAGGAATTTGATGACCAAGATAAGAAATTTGCCTAAATAACGCTAGCCCTCTGGTACCTTGAGCCGATGTTCAAGGAAACTTAGCAGTTATTATCAAACAGACATTGTCGTAACTCATAAATGTTTCAAAGCCTGTTTTTTTGAATAGAAGACCATTCATTTGACTGGAATATTTCTTATATGATATTTCAAAAATAGTTTCCTTGGAAAGGAGCTGTAAAGATTATAGCTCATTGAAAGAATTTAAAACCACTAAAGGGTTTGGATATACTGAAATCTCTTGATCCTTGATCGCACTAAGATTTTACATTGTATGGGTTTTGGGTCATTAAATTACGATTTCAGCCTAAAGGGGTTTTGTCAGAGTGGATAAAATCTATTTTCATGAGTCATTCAGATATTCACAAGATGTTTTAATAGCTGCCGTGTTTGACTTGATATCTAGCTGAGTGGTGCAAAGTGTAGATTATCAGGGGATGTGCTGCGTAATTCCATTTTCTTCTTTTATTAACCAGGTCAAACATTTACAAGGAAGGTAATACCTTTGGATGAAAGAAAGACCTGCTATCGCTCCCTATTACATCTCTCAAAAAATGTTTAAAAGCGCTTGACATCCATTGAATTAACTTTGAAGATTCTTGTCATGCAGCCATGTGCGGCAGCCATTTTGTACACAGCAAGATACCAGGAACACAGTGAGATGATCACCAGTCAGATGATTGAGGTTGTGAGAGGAATGGTTGCCAAGGTACCAAGAGTACACCCTATTCTTCTCCAAATAGTTGTATAAAGCTCCAGCTAGACCACATCTGGAGTATTGTGTTCATCACTGGGCACCACATCTCAGGGAGGATATATTTTCCTTGGAAGGAGTGCATCGCAGATTTTTTTTTATTATTCATTCATAGGATGTGGGCATCGCTGGCAAGGCCAGCATTTATTGCCCATCCCTAATTGCCCTTAAGAAGGTGGTGGTGAGCCGCCTTCTTGAACCGCTGCAGTTCGTGTGGTGAAGGTTCTCCCACAGCGCTGTTAGGTAGGGAGTTCCAGGATTTTGATTCACCAGAATGATGTTGGGGTTAAAAGGGCTAAATTGTTAGGAATGGTTGCATAGACTGGGCTTGTATTTCCTCAAGTATAGAAGATTAAGGGGTGATCTAAGATGTTTGAAGGATTTAATAGGGTGGCTAGAGAGAAACTATTTCATATGGTGGGGAGTCCAGAACAAGGGGGCATAACCTTAAAATTAGAGCTAGGCCATTCAGGGGTGATGCCAGGAAGCACTTCTTCACACAAAGGGGAGTGGAAATCTGGAACTCTCTCCCCCAAAAACCTTTTAAGGCTGGGGGTCAATTGAAAATTTAAAAACTGAGATTGCTAGATTTTTGTTAGGTAAGGGTATTAAGGGATATGGAGTTAAGATACAGATCAGCCCTGATCTAATTGAATGGTGGAACAGGCTTGAGGGGCTGAATGGCTTAGTCCTGTTCCTATGTTCCTATAGTGCTATGTATCTTAACAGGCAGACGGAGCCTTGGTTTAACGTCTCATTCATAAAGATGGCACCTGCAACAGTGCAACACTTCCTCCACTATTCTTGATTGCCCCCAATATGAGTGATGACATTGCTGATGTTAAGCTCCACCAAATTGTGAAGATTAAGGAGAACAGTGTACATTCACCAATCCCACCCTCCCAGCGGGTTGCTATGGCCAGAAACAGGCCAGAAAATCTGCCTTAGAATGTTGTTGCCCTATCTCCGTTTGAATGTGCCCCCCACCCCCCACCCTTGGTGTAAATGCAGGATCAGTGAATTTACCCTACATAGCACCTAAGGCAGTAGGATAATAGGCACACAGGTAAAAAAATAACTTGACACAGAACAGAGTTAGGAGTGCTGACTGAAGGTATGATCAAAGAGGCAAGATTTGAGGATAGCATGGCAGAGAGAGAGCATTGCAGAGTGTGGGGCCTAGACAACTGAAGGTTCTGCGGCCAAAGTTGGGAGTCAGGAGTGGGTAGAGCAGAGGAGGGCTGAAAGATGCAGGAAAGGTTGGGAGGAGTAAGGCCGTGCAGATCAGGGCGAGGATTTCTAAAATAATGTATTGGGAGATTTGGAGCCAAAGAAGGTCGGTGAGGACTGGGCGACAAGGGATTGGGACTTAGTGCGGGATGGTGCAGTGGAAGTTTGGATACGTTGCAATTTGTGAAAGGCAAAAACCTGGAGGCTGGCCAGGTGAGCATTGAAAAAATAACCGAGTCTGGAGCTGGACAAAGTATGTCAGTGGCAGTGGAGGTGAAGTAGGTGTAGAAGTGGACAATGTTGGAGATGTAAGGCTTTTAGATTTCAGTGAACCACACACACAGGCTGGTTGCACATGGCATGGCCACACGGACTTCTTTTGGTTTATTTACAAGGAAAACTAATTGATCAAGAGTCAGGCAAAACAAATAAATTGCAGAGACACCGCTTCTTACAAATAGTTCCATTACATCTCCTTCTTTTATGTGAGTTTGAATAGTCTGATATCATCTAAAGTCAATTGCTGAACTGTCCTTGGGTTTCTTTCAGGAATTTTGATGAATCACTCCTCTTCACAAACATGTCACTCACTGGAACACTTTGCTGTAAAACAACTTAAGATCCAACGCAGAAGCAAAGTACTGTACAATGCAGACATGCTATCAACACACCAAGTGCCTAACCTTACTTACAAGGGACAACGGTCGATGAGAGACAGGCAAAATTAATGAATCACAGAGGCACAACCTCACACCAAGATTCATTAAAGCGGAGGTGAAGCTCGGCAGTTTTGATGGTGGCTGGGATGTAAGGTTTGATGCTCAGTCAGGCTACCTTATATATTTTTAACTATGTGTGAGTTACCTGGCTCTCGTCCAAAAGACAGCACCTCTGATAATGCAGCGTTCCCTCAGTACTGCACTGAAGAATCCACCTTGATTTTGTGCTGGAGTCTCTCATTGAACATACAACCTACAGGTCCATGGCTGAGAGTACCACCAAGCATTTCAAACCCTCACGCAACTTATAAAAAGGATATATCTTTAATTAGTTATTCATTTAATCAGGCAACCAAGTGATAACTTTACTGTACACCTTAATGATAATGTAAAGCTCACCAAGATGTGTACGAGGACAGCTTGTGAAGTTTAAATTGAACTGAGGGAGGGAACGAGGGGTGGGGGGGGGCAGGGTTAGGTGGGGGGGAAGAACACAGGTTCAATCTAGTAAAAGATAATTTTGGGATTGATACTAGGGAAATTTTCATTGCACATAATCTGATCAAGATGTGGATTGAACTTCCAGACAGAGCAGTGTGGACAAAAACCTTGGAATCATTTAAGGAACAATTGGATGCTAAAATGAGGAGTCGTTGAGCTCTTTCTCGATGGATGAATTAAGATGGGCTGAATGCCCTTACTCATCCATAATTATCTTGTAAAAGGATGTACAACAGCCCCAAAAAATCATAGAAGTCTCATCAGTCAGTACCCACCCAAATAAAAGATATTACAGCAAAGCCTCTAGCTTTACCAGTTGTCCATTAATCAATCCATTTTATCAAACATGGGCATACACAGCCTGAATGTATCAGTTGCTCTTGATCACAGACTACCTACCCTGTGTCCAATATAGTAGCATTCTCTCATTTTCTGAGGTAGATCTTGACTTTGTTCGATAGTGTAAAATGGGTGACAGCGAGTTGGCAGAAGGTTTTACATCTCTGACCAATTTTTATTTCCAATGACTACAATGGAAATAAAAATCAGGAGAGATGAAAAATGGGCTGCCGACTTGCTATCACCCACTTTACACTATTGCACAAACTCAAAATCTACCTCTTTCTCTCTCACCTCCAATATTCCTTACCATGAACATCCTGGGGGTCACCATTGACCAGAAACTTAACTGGACCAGCCATATAAATACTGTGGCTACAAGAGCAGGTCAGAGGCTGGGTGTTCTGCAACGAGTGACTCATCTCTTGACTCCCCAAAGCCTTTCCACCATCTACAAGGCATAAGTCAGGAGAGTGATGGAATACTCTCCACTTGCCTGGATGAGTGCAGCTCCAACAACACTCAAGAAGCTCGACACCATCCAGGACAAAGCAGCCCACTTGATTGGCACCCCATCCACCACACTAAACATTCACTCCCTTCACCACCGGCGCACAGTGGCTGCAGTGTGTACCATCCACAGGATGCACTGCAGCAACTTGCCAAGGCTTCTTCGACAGCACCTCCCAAACCCGCGACCTCTACCACCTAGAAGGACAAGAGCAGCAGGCACATGGGAACAACACCACCTGCACGTTCCCCTCCAAGTCACACACCATCCCGACTTGGAAATATATCGCCGTTCCTTCACCGTCGCTAGGTCAAAATCCTGGAACTCCCTTCCTAACAGCACTGTGGGAGAACCTTCACCACATGGACTGCAGCAGTTCAAGAAGGCAGCTCACCACCACCTTCTAAAGGGCAATTAGGGATGGGCAATAAATGCCGGCCTCACCAGCGACGCCTACATCCCATGAACGAAAAAAAAATGAAGGATGGAAAGGCTGTATAAAGATTTGCCAATCCTTTCATCCTCCTGCCAACGGTGTTGCGAAATTATTCCCACTTGCATCTAGGCCCTTCTGCACATAATTTATCAAATACCTTTTATGCCTCCCTCTGTCCCTTTTTTTCTGGTCACTTATCACATCACTGCCAACTAAAGCGTTCTCTCTAGGCCTATGCAACCAGATGCATGAACCATTTTAATTTTCTCTCAACTGCCTTCTCCCTAACTGTTGCTTGGGGCCCAATCTACTCAGTAATAGTGTTGTTCTTCAATCACTGTAATTACTCCCAGTATTTTTATCTCATAATGTACTTTGACAAGCATAAGGCATCTTCTGTGCCCCTTTGTAAGAATCCAGCAATTCTTTCTGTACATTAGGACTGATAATATTTATATTTCACAGTCTAATTTTGCAGGATTTTTTTTTAAAAAGGAAGAGCTTGCAATCATAATGAAAGTGGCAGGACAAGTTGATAAGGCTGTTAAAAAAGCATACGTGATCCTGGAGTTTATAAATAAAGGCATAGAGTACAAAAGCAAAAAAGTTATACTAAGCCTTTATAAATCACTGGTGAGGCATCAGCTGGAGTATTATGTTCAATTCTGGGCACCACACTTCAGGAAGGATGTCAAGGCTCTGGAGAAGGTGCAGAGTAGATTTACTAGACTGATGCCAGGGATGAGGGACTTCAGTTATGTGGCGAGACTGAGAAACTGGGGTTTTTCTCCTTGGAGCAGAGAGGGTTAAGGAGAGAAGGGTTTTGGCAAAGTAGATGGGGAGAAACTGTTTCCGATGGCACGAAGGACACAGTTTTAAGATAATTGGCAAAAGAACCAGAGGGGAGATGAGGAGAATTTTTTTAATGCAGCCAGTTGTTATGATCTGGAATGCACTGCCTGAAAGAGTGGTGGAAGCAGATTCAATGGTATCTTTCTAAAGGGAATTGGATAAATACTTGAAAAGGAAAAATTTGCAAGGCTATGGGGAAAGAGCCAGGAAGTGGGATTAATTGGATAGCTCTTTCAAAGAGCCGGCATAGTCACAATGGGCCAATTGGCCTCCCTCTGTGCTGTAAGATTCAATATAGCATCACAAATCTCAGAAGCATCTTTAAGTGGTTTCACGTACAATGATTTGCTTTTGACATGCAGTCACCATATGCGAAGGCAGCAATTATTTGCGCAGAGCAATTTTCCGCAAACAGCCTTTGGTGATGTTGGTTGAAGAAAGAATGCTAACCAGCACACTGGGAAAATTATCGATTTTCCACCAAATAGTACCATGGGATCTTTAACATCCACTTGAACCGTGGAGAGACAGGGCCTCAATTTAATGACTCCTTTGAAGGGTGGCATGCATGATTTGGACATGTATCTCCATCCCTTCATCATCTCTGGGTCAATATCCTGGAGTTCCCTGCCTAACACTATTGTGGGAGCACCATTAAGGACTGCAGCAGTTCAAGGAGTCCTTGAACCTTCTCAAGGCACGAGAGATGAGCGATAAATGCAGTCTTGCCATTTTTACCCACATCCCGAGAACAAATAATAAAATAAATTTAAATGACAATGCAGCTCTCCCTCAGTATATAATGAGGTTGCAGACTGGATCACAGAATCAAACCCTAGATTAGGACGTGACTCCACAACCTTCTGACTCAGAAACAAGAATGGCAAAAAACTGAGCCACTTTTGGATAAAAACTTTATTACACAATGGGACAGCTGGTTTCCTCGATCTAGTTTCTGTCGTGGTCCTGCTGGATCAGTCAAAGTAGTCCAGAGATGAGATGACTAACCTTGGAGAATGGCAGGGTCAGTGTGTTGATCAGCTAGGTGTCTGACACATGCATAGAATGATACAGAAGACAATTTGGCCTTTAGTGCCTGTGCTGGCTCTTTGAAAGAGCCATCTAATTAGTCCCACACCCCTGCTCTTTCCTCATTGCCCTGTAAATCTTTCCTTTTATCCAGTTCCCTTTTGAAAGTTACTATTGGATCTACTTCCACCACCCTTTAAGGCAGATCATATTTTTAGCATGGGGTACTGAGTCTAATTTTATCACCCTTACCACTAGTCAAGTCCTAAAATGCCATTCCGGGTCCTATGTACATCATGCGACCTTGATTTGCATATTAAAAGGGCCCACCGCCTGAAACAGGCAGACACTCTGGCCTCCGAGTGGTAGGTCCCTTTGAAGATAGCAGCGGTGGGATCGTCGGTGTGATTGGGGCGATAAATGCCAAGCAGCTATTTTAACACCACTACCAATCTCAGTTTACACCGGGCAACCCAAGTTAAAATCTACCCCATCGTGTCATCTACCCCCACTGCTCGAACTCATTCTTTCCCAGGTCCTCATAACTGTGGACACATCACCTCCCTCTGTCCTTTTTACAATCTACAGGGCTTCTAAACCTCAAACTTGACATCATCTAAAAAAAGAAAATAAAGACTTGTATTTATGTAGCACCTTTCATGAACGTCTCAAAGCACTTTACAGTCAATTAAGCACTTTAGAAGTGTAGTCTATGTTGTAATGTAGGGAAATGCGGCAACCAATTCTGCACAGCAAGCTCCCATAAACATGATAATGACCAGATAATCTGTTTTAGTGATATTGGTTGAGGGATAAATGTTGGCCAGGACACCTGGGAGAACTTTCCTACATCCATCTGAAGGGGCAGACTGGGTCTCAGTTTCACATCTAAAAGACAGTGCAGAACTCCCTCAATACTACACTGGGAGTGTCAACCTGGATGTTGTGCCTCAAATCTCTGGAATTGGACTTAAACTCACAACCTCCTGACTTAAAGACAAGAGCACTATCCATTGAGCCATGGCTGACACCAGTCAAATCCTGAACCACCAAATCCTTATTTACCTCTGTAATCTCCTGCTCTTCTCAACCTTGGTCGTGTCCTGCAGTATGGAACTTGGCCTAAGTTTCTCAATAAAGATACAAAAGGATCCAGAGGGGCAATTTTTTCACTCAAAGGGTGGTGAGTGTCTGGAACGAGCTGCCAGAGGCAGTAGTAGAGGCGGGTACAATTTTGTCTTTTAAAAAGCATTTGGACAGTTACATGGGGAAGATGGGTATCGAGGGATATGGGCCAAGTGCAGGCAATTGGGACTAGCTTAGTGGTATAAACTGGGCGACATGGACATGTTGGGCCGAAGGGCCTGTTTCCATGTTGTAACTTCTATGATTCTATGATTCTATATATAAAATATTATGATTTCAGTTTCATTAAACTAATAGCATCTCTACCCCCAAGAAGGACAAGAGCAGCAAGATCCTGAAAAGAGCAGCAAAATCTTCCAGCCATCAGCTCCAAGTTTCCCTCCGAGTCACTCACAATCCCGAGTTGGACATATACCGCCATTTCTTCATCTGGGTCACTATCCTGGAATTCCCTACCTAACACCATCATGGGAGCATTATCAGCACACGGGACCGTAGCAGTTCAAGGAGAAGGCCCACCGCCACTTTTTCAGGGCAAATAGGGTTGGGCGATAAATGCAACTTTGCCAATGTCGCCCACTCCCTGAGAGCAAATATCAAAGCAAAAGCCTTAAAAGTTGACCAGAGAGGATTTGGTATCCTATTAACAATGGAGTGGAACTCAGGAGGCCAGTGGGGAGAGTGTTGGAGAAATTGAGCCATGCAATCATGCAATCTTTCCAGCCGGGGTCACTGTATACATATCAGAGCATGAACTCAGGCTGTTTTTTTTCCTCGGGGGGGGGCTGAAGAGAATTGTATCACCCCTGCCACTGCCCAAGGCTGAGATCAGCTAACAGCACAGGCCAGGAATCAACCTCGGATCTAATGGACTTAACAATTTTAATAAGAGGTTTCTGGAAGTGTGAGAGTAAACCCTGATTAGTTTATAAGGTGATCAATACCCTATGATTGTATTACCGTCTGCCATACTGTCTGCTACTCAGCTGCTGCTTAATATAAAACATTTAACTTTTATTTTTGAGGATTTAAAAAAAAAAGTTATATTTAAACCATACGGCTGGATGCGGTCGCTGTGCACTGAAACACAGCAGGGGTTTAATGTTGTTTAAGAATAGAAGATCTGATCGAGCTGTTTCAATAGTTAAAAGGATTAGATAGGATAGGCATAGAGAAACTATTTCCTGTGATGGGGGAATCAAGGAAAAGAGGGGACATAATCTTAAAATTAAAGCTAGGAGGGAAATCAGGATGCACTTTTTCACACAAACGGGAGTAGATACCAGTAATTCTCTGCCCCAAAAGGCTGTGGATGCTGGGGATCAGTTGGAGCTTTCAAGACATGAGATGGGTAGATTTTTGTTGGGTAAGGGGTATCAAGGGACATGGAGCTAAGGCGGATAAATGGAGTTGACGTACAGATCAGCCATGATCTAATTGAATGGCGAAGTAGGCTCAAGGGGCTGAATGGTCGACTCCAGTTCCTATGTTTCCTATCTTCCCAGTGCAGGACAGCTGGGTGTGTAGCAGACTAACATTGGTACTGTTTTTCTTATTTTTCTCGGTTGTGCTATCAGTAATCAGCTTCATCTCATCTCTTCTTCCGCAGCCATTACCAATCAGTGTTGACTTGGCTCAATTGATAGCACTTTTGCATCTGAGTGGGTCCAGGTATTTCAGGTTGCATTATCTAGGATAGCACGCCAATGCAGTACTGAGGGAGTGCTGCATGGTTGGAGATGCTATGTAGATAGCACTCATGTTTTGTTCATTTTAAAAATAAGATATTCTTGAAAAGCTGCTGGAAGCTTGATTCCTGCTGATCTTCCAGAACCGAGTCCCACTGAATTTTTTGATTCGTCCATGGGATTTGGGCGTTGCTGGCGAGGCCAGCATTTACTGCCCATCCCTAATTGCCCTTGAGAAGGTGGTGGTGAGCCGCCTTCTTGAACCGCTGCAGTCCGTGTGGTGAAGGTTCTCCCACAGTGCTGTTAGGAAGGAAGTTCCAGGATTTTGACACAGCGACGATGAAAGAACAGTGATATATTTCCAAGCCAGGATGGTGTGTGACTTGGAGGGGAACGTGCAGGTGGTGTTGTTCCCATGTGCCTGCTGCCCTTGTCCTTCTATGTAGTAAAGGTCGCGGGTTTGGGAGGTGCTGTCGAAGAAGCCTTGAAGAGTTGCTGCAGTGCATCCTGTGGATGGTACACACTGCAGCCACGGTGCGCCGGTGGAGAAGGGAGTGAATGTTTAGGGTGGTGGATGGGGTTCCAATCAAGTGGGCTGCTTTGTCCTGGATGGTGTCGAGCTTCTTGAGTGTTGTTGGAGCTGCACTCATCCAGGCAAATGGAGAGTATTCCATCACACTCCTGACTTGTGCTTTGTAGATGGTGGAAAGGCTTTGGGGAGTCAGGAGGTGAGTCACTCGCCGCAGAATACCCAGCCTCTGACCTGCTCTTGTAGCCACAATATTTATATAGCTGGTCCAGTTAAGTTTCTGGTCAATGGTGACCCCCAGGATGTTGATCGTGGGGGATTCAATGATGGTAATGCCGTTGAATGTCAAGGAAAGGTGGTTAGACTCTCTCTTGTTGGAGATGGTAATTGCCTAGCACTTGTCTGGCGCAAATGTTACTTGCCACTTATGAGCCCAAGCCTGGATGTTGTCCAGGTCTTGCTGCATGCGGGCTCGGACTGCTTCATTATCTGAGGGGTTGCGAATGGAACTGAACACTGCGCAATCATCAGCGAACATCCCCATTTCTGACCTTATGATGGAGGGAAGGTCACTGATGAAGCAGCTGAAGATGGTTGGGCCTAGGACACTGCCCTGAGGAACTCCTGCAGTAATGTCATGGGGCTGAGATGATTGGCCTCCACAACCACTACCATCTTCCTTTGTGCTAGGTATGTTTCTAGCCACTAGAGAGTTTTCCCCCTGATTCCCATTGACTTCAATTTGTCTAGGGCTCCTTGGTGCCACATTCGGTCAAATGCTGCCTTGATGTCAAGGGCAGTCACTCTCACCTCACCTCTGGAATTCAGCTCTTTTGTCCATGTTTGGACCAAGGCTGTAATGAGGTCTGGAGCCGAGTGGGCCTGGCGGAACCCAAACTGAGCATCGGTGAGCAGATTATTGGTGAGTAAGTGCCACTTGATAGCACTGTCGACGACACCTTCCTTCACTTTGCTGATGATTGAGAGTAGGCTGATGGAGCGGTAATTGGCCGGATTGGATTTGTCCTGCTTTTTGTGGATGGGACATACCTGGGCAATTTTCCACATTGTCGGGTATATGCCAGTGTTGTAGCTGTACTGGGACAGTTTAGCTAGAGGCGCGGCTAGTTCTGGACCCGAATCATAACTCCTGCTGGTCTTCTGACTCTAAGCTCTGACCTTCACTGGTCTCCTGCCCTGAAGTCCTGACTTCACCTGAAGCCCTCATTCCTACTTGTCTCTTGACTTGAAGTCCTATCCCCAGTTGATCTCTGCCCTGAATCCTACTGGTTTCACGTCACCTAAAGCGCCGATTCCTGCTGGCCACCTGACCCGAAGCTCTGACTCTTGCTGATCTCCTGCTGGGTTCCCTTTACCCAAAGCCTTGATTCCTGCTGGTCTCCTGAGCTGAAGTCCTGAATCCTGCTGGTCTTCTCACCCAAAGCTATATTTGAGTGCGAGTGATAAATCTTACCAGATACTGGACATCCAGGGGAACTATTGCTGATCCTGTTAGACCAAGAACTCAAAATCTGTGAAAAATCAATTGAAAACACTCAATTCACTGTCTTAATCCAATTCCTGTGCATAATGAAAGTTCGGATAATGGGAGCGTAGAAGACCGAGGTTCCACGATATCCCAATCCAAACACCCAAATGTACCTCAGAGTATATAGAGTTAACCATTCATCCCTTTTCCTCTTTTCCCATATTCACAGATAAATCTCTATGTTATGAACTTCTTAATTATCGTCGACCGTTCAAAAATTAATCTTCCAAAATAACACAAGGCAAGATTTGACTTTCACTCTGTGCATTGGTAATAATGTCCAATTAATAAAAAGCTTGTAGCACCATGGCACTAAAGAGTAATTTTATTCAGCAGCACAGCTCAGTGTTGTGCATTGCTGGATGAATATTTAAATTGGTAAACTAACATTTTATTAAATTCTAATGATGGTGGAAGAGCAAAGGCACAGCAGAGATTTAAATAAAATTCTGCTTTATGTCATGACTCCCCCACCATTCCGCTCCTGAAGTGCCAGGGAGTAGTGCTAAACCAACGGCAGCATAATGTGCCATTGTTTGCCCTGGTTTATATTGAAGATTAGACTGCTATTGTCATTTACCCAGGTGGGGCGACAATCCTTATAAATTGAGGTATCAGATCGTGGCGTTTTCCAGTTGTGTGCCAATTCTGGGGTGACTCGTCTACACCACACACACACACACACACACACACACACGCATGCAGGCACCAAGAGCCAGTGTTTAATGCATTACCATTAAAAGGAATTATTCAGTCCTCTCATTCTCTGTAGCGGGAGAAAGAAACTCTGTACGACTGCTAATAAGTAACTTTGGCCCAGCGCATTGTGGAACTTAACAGTGATTCAATGGGAACAAAGTCTTACCTGTTATGTATGGTTGGGTATCTTGTTCTGGCTGGGCAGGAAAAGAATTAGCGCTTACATCTGCATTTGTGTATGAAGTCTTTAGCAGTGATACGAATCCCAATTTGCATAGCTACGTTATTCTTGTTTAACATTATGTAGAACTTAGGGGCAAATTAAAACTCTCTTCATTGGAGTGCATTCTGATATTTCAAGGACTAGGTATATTTCCTTATTCTACTCAAATCTTTTGAGAGATTGAAATATTCCCAGTACATGGTGGACTTTCAAAGAAATTGTCCTCCTTCTTCTTCAATCCATATAACTATTTTAAGTCTCTGAGCTCTAAATATTCCCAATGGGACATTTAGTGTGACCTATAAAAGTTCCAGGCGAGGTTTTACCATTTTCCGAGAAAATAGCAGCATATCCTCTCCATTTCCGTAAAGAAACCTCTCGATGTAAAGAAGCCTTTATCAGCTGCAGTACTTGTACTCCAGGCATTTTATGCGGGTGACCAAAAAGAAATGAATGCTTGCACAATCCAGACTTATCGCATTACTGAAACAGCTCAGCTGTATCAGCCATAGCTCACTGGTAGCACTCTAGCCTTCTGAGTCAGAAGGCTGTCAGTACAAGTCCCTCTCACAGAGACCTGAGCATGTTATCTGGGTTGACGTCCCAGTGCACTACTGAGGGAGTGCTGCACTGTCAGAGGTGCCGTCTTTCGTGATGGAATGTTAAACCAAGTCCCTATCTGCCCTCTCAGGTGCATGTAAAAGATCTCATAGCACTATTCAAAGAAGAGCAAAGGACTTCTCCCTGATATGCTGGCTGATATTTATCCCTCAAACAACACCACTGAAACAGGTTATCTGGTCATTAGTGCATTGTGGGAACTTGCTGTGTGCAAATTAGCTGCTGTGTTTCTTACATTACAACTGTGACTACACTTCAAATATACTCCATTGGCTGGAAAGCGCTTTGGGACATATGAGGTTGTGAAAGGCAAAAGTCTTTCTTTTATCTCAAAGTGCCACACACAATGAATTAATTTTGGAGTGCAGTGACTGTTATTATGTAGGCAAATATGGCAGCCATTTCACACCAGCAAAATCCCTCAAACAGTAATGAGATGAACGTACGGTCAATCGGTTTTATTTTTGGTTGTGTTGGTTGAGGGAGAAATGTTTGACGAACTCCCTGTTTTTTTTTTGAATGTTACCATAAGATCGTTAATGTCCACCTGGACAGAATGATGGGGGTTAATGTCTATTCTGAAAGATAGCACCTCTGATAATGCAACAACAACAGCAACTTCAAATTATGTAGCATGTTTACAACAGCAACAAATTGCATTTATATAGCGCCTTTAACATAGTAAAATGTCCCAAGGCACTTGACAGACAAAAATTGACAAAGAAGGTGACACTAGGACAAGTGACCAAAAGCTTGGTCAAAGAGATAGGTTTTGAGGAGAATGTAGAAAAATGTCACAAGGCACTTCACAGAGGCGAGAGGAAGACCAATGCTGCGATAAAGAAGGATAGATTGTCAAGTTTTGTTTGATAACACTCTTGTGAAGCGGCTTGGAACGTTTTACTATGTTTAAGGCACTATCTAAATGCAAGCTGTTGTTGTTGTATTAGGAGAGGTGATCAAAAGCTTGGTCAAAGAAGGGCCTTAAAGGAGGAGATGGTCTTGGGATGCGGGTGAGGCTGTATTTATTGCCCATCGCATGTTGCTCTGTGGAAGAGGTACTGGGCCTACTCCTTGAACTGCTTATTTATCCCTCAACCAACATCACTAAAACAGATTATCTGGTCATTTATCTCATTGCTGTTTGTGAGACCTTGCTGTGTGCAAATTGGCTGTTGCATTTCCCTACATTGCAACAGTCACTTCATTGATTGCAAAGCGCTTTAGGACATCCTGAACTTGTGACAGACGCTATATAAATGCAAGTTCTTTCTTTCTTTCCTGCAGTCCTTGTGCTAATGATACTTCCACAATGGTATTAGGTAAGGAATTCCAGTATATTGGCCCAGCAACAATGAAGAAACAGAGATTCATGCACAAATCATTCAACCACATCAGTCCTTGTGGTGATGTTGCTCCCACTATGGTGTTCGTAGAATCATAGAATCATAGAATGGTTACAGCACAGAAGGAGGCCATTCGGCCCATTGAGCCCATGTTGGCTTTTTGTAAGAGCAATCCAGTTAGTCCCATTCCCCTGCTCTTACCCCGTAGCCCTGCAAATTTTTTCCCTTCAAGGATTTATCCAATTCCTTTTTGAAAGCCACAATTGAATCTGCTTCCACCACTCTTTCAAGCAGCGCATTCCAGATCATAACAACTCACTGCGTAAAAAAGTTTCTCCTCATGTCGCCTTTGGTTCTTTGCTGATCACCTTAAATCTGTGTCCTCTGGTTACCAAACCTTCTGCCAATGGGAATAGTTTCTTTGTTTACTCTATCAAAACCGTTCATGATTTTGAACACCTCTTCCCTTAACCTTCTCTGCTGTAAGGAGAACAACCCCAGCTTCTCCAGTTTGTCCTCATAACTGAAGTCCCTCATCCCTGGAACCATTCTAGTAAATCTTTTCTGCACCTTCTTTAAGGCTTCCACATTCTTCCTAAAGTGCCGTGCCCAGAATTGGACACAAAACTCCAATTGAGGCCGAACCAGTGTTTTATAAAGACTCAACATAACTCCCTTGCTTTTATACTCTATGCCTCTATTTATAAAGCCCAGGACCCTGTATGCTTTTTTAACTGCTTTCTCAACCTGTTTTGCCACCTTCAAAGATTTGTGTACATATACCCCCAGATCTCTCTGTTCCTGCACCCCCTTTAGATTTGTGCTATTTAGTTTGCATTGCCTCTCCTCGATCTTCCTGTCAAAATGTATCAATTCGCACTTCTCTGCATTACATTCCATCTGCCATGTGTCTGCCCATTCCACCAGTCCGTCTATGTCCTCTTGAAGTCTATTACTATCCTCCTTACTGTTTATTACGCTCTCAAGTTTTGTGTCATCTGCAAATTTTGAAATTGTGCCCTGTATGGAATTCCAGGAATTTGACTCAGCGATGAAGGATGGCTGTATATGTACAAGATGCTGTAGTAACCTTGGCTCAGAGGTAGCACTCCTCCCTCTCAAGGAGAAAGTTGTGGGTTCAAACCCCACTCCAGGATTTACCCACATAATCTAGGGCAGTGCAGAAGAAGGATGACATTGTTGGAAGTGCTGGCTTTCAAATGGACAACAAAAGATTTCATAATGCCGTTATAAGAAGACCAAGGGAGTTCTTCTGGTACCCTGGCCAACATTTATCCCAACACCACAAAAAACACCACAAAAAACAGATTAACTGGTCATTTATCTCACTGCTGTTTATGGGATCTTGCTGTGCGTGCAAATTGGCTGCATTTTTTAAAAAAACAACAGAGACCGCATTTCAAAAGTAATTCATTGGCAGTAAGTTGCTTTTGGACATCCTGAGGACAAGAAAGGTGCTACACAGATGCCAGGTCTGTTTTCGAGAGAGAAACTTGTAGGTGATGGTGTTCCCATGACATTGCTCGCTTGTCCTTCCCAGCGGCAGAGGTGGCAAGGCAGGGAGGTGCTATTGAAGTAAGCTTGGCGAGCTGTTGCAGTGCATCTTGCAGCCACAGTGTGCCGGTGGTGGAGGGGGTGGAGATTGCATCCAGCAGCAGTGGCGCCAAACAGGTTTTATCCTAGATGGTGTCGAGCTTCTTGAATGTTGCTGCACCCACCCAGGCAAGTGGTGAGAGAGTTCCATCAGACTCCTTGTAGATGGCAGAAAGGCTTTGAGGAGTGAGGAAGTGAGCTGCTTCTCACAGGATACCCAGCTTCTACCCTCTATGGTTTTGATATGGCTACTTCAGTTCAGCTTCTGGTCAATGGTGACCTCCAGGATGTTGATGATGGGGAGGGATTGGAGAGATGGAGGGTTTTAGGGAGGCAATTCCACAAGAGAGGGACTGAGGTGACTAAAGGGTGGGAACAATGCAGCATTCCCTCAGCACTACACTGGAATGTCAGCTTATTTTATGAACTCGGACCCCCAGTATGGTACTCAAACCCACTTACCTAATGTTGAGAGCATTACCAACTGAGTCAAGGTGACAAAAGTCGGTGAGTGTGACAGTAAACAACACTTGATTTCAATTTCATTGATGGAGAACCAAATAAGGATGTCACGCAGAGGACTAAATGTAGCAGATTAATTGAAAGCAATAGTTTATTACCAGAGGAACTGTATTTACATTTGACTTTATTACATACATTTAATTAATTACTATGTACGTTGGTAACAAATGGTCGATGTAGAAATTAGAGAGCCGCTAAATTTTCGTTACTGTTCTGATTTACAATTAGTAAATTCAATATTAAATTGCTTTATTGCTCACTACCACATTTGCAGACTATTTGCTTCACATGAGGCATTCATAGTATCATAGTAGGTACACCACAGCAGGAGGCCATTCGGCCCATCGTGCCTGTGCCAGCTTTTTGAAAGAGCTATCCAATTAGTCCCATTCCCCTGCTCTTTCCCCATAGCCCTGTAAATGTTATCCCTTCAAATATTTATCCAATTCCCTTTTGAAAATTATTATTGAATCTGCTTCCACCACTCTTTCAGGCACTGCATTCCAGATCATAACAACTCGCTGCGTAAAAAAAATGTTTCCTCGTGTCGCCTCTGGTTCTTTTGCCGATCACCGTAAATCTGTGACCTCTGGTCACCGACCCTTCCGCCACTGGAAACAGTTTCTCTTTATTTACTCTGTTAAAACCATTCATGATTTTGAACACCTCTATTAAATTTTCCCTTAACTTTCTCTGTTCTAAGGAGAACAACCCCAGCTTCTCCAGTCTCTCCACATAACTGAAGTCTCTCATCCCTGGTACCTTTCTCGTAAATCTCTTCTGCACCTTCTCTAAGGCCTTGAAATCCTTCCTAAATTATGGTGCCCAGAATTGAACACAATACTCCAGCTGAGGCCTAACCTGTGTTTTATAAAGATTTACCATAACTTCCTTGCTTTTGTACTCCATGCCTCTATTAATAAAGCCCAGTATCCCATATGCTTTTATGAAAGGCTTCTCAACTTGTCCTGCCACCTTCAAAGATTTGTGTGTGCGTACCCCCAGGTCTCTCTGTTCCTGCACCCCCTTTAAAATTGTACCATTCAGATTATATTGCCTCTCGTCATTCTTCCTGCCAAAATGCATCACTGCATACTTCTCTGCGTTAAATTTCATCTGCCATGTGTCTGCCCAATTCACCAGTCTGTCTATGTCTTCCTGAAGTCTGTTACTATCCTCCACATTGTTTATTACATTTTCATCTGCAAACTTTGAAATTATACCTAAGTCCAGGTCATTAATATATATCAAAAAGAGCAGTGGTCCTAATATTGACCCCTGGGGAACACCACTGTATACTTCCCTCCAGTCTGAAAAACAACCATTTCCCACTATTCTCTGCTTTCTGTCCCTTAGCCAATTTTGTATCCATGCTGCCACTGTCGCTTTAGCCCATGGGCTTAATTTTGTTAACAAGTCTATTATGTGATAATTTATCAAATGCCTTTTGAAAATCCATATCCACATCAACCGCACTACCCTCATCAACCCTCTCCATTACTTCATCATAGAACTCAATCGAGTTAATCAAACATGATTTTCCTTTAATTTTTCTTTCCTATGCTGGTTTTCATTAATTAGCCCAGACTTAATTTTGTCCCAGGTTATTGTCTCTAAAGGATTCTTCGGCTGACTGGACTGTAATTGTCGGGTTTATTCCTCTCCCCTTTTTTGAACAGCGGCGTAACATTTTCAATCCTCCAGCCCTCCGACATTGTCCCCATATCTAAGGAAGATTTGAAGATTGTGGCCAGAGCCTCCACAATTTCCACCTTTCAGTAACCTAGGATGCATCCCATCTGGAGCAGGTAACTTTTCTAGTTTGAGTACTGCCACTCTTTTAAGTACCTCCTCTTTATCTATTTTTATCCGATCCAATATCGCTACTACCTCGTCCATCACTGCTACAATGGCAGCATCCTCTTCTCTAGTGAAGACTGAAGTGAAGTATTCATTTCGTACCTCACCCATGCCCTCTGCCTCCTTTTTTGTCCCTAATTGGTCCCACCTTCTCCTTTAACTACCCTTTGTCTATTTATATGTTTATAAAAGACTTTTGGGTTCCCTTTTATGTTAACTGCTAATCTATTCTCATTCTCTCTCTTTGCCCCGATTATTCCCTTTTTTAGATCTCCTCTGTACTTTTTGTATTCAGCCTGGTTCTCTACTGAATTATGAACCTTAAATTCGTCATGAGCTTCTTGTATGTGTTTCATTTTAATTTCTTTATCTTTAGTCATCCAGGGAGCTCTAGCTTTGGATGCCATTCCTTTCCCCCTCATAGGGATGTGTCCACTCTGTACCCAAACCAACTCCTCCTTGAAGGCCTCCCATTGTTCAATTACTATTTTGCCTGCCAATTTTTGATTCCAATCCACCTGGGCAAGATCCCTTTTTAACTCACTGAAATTTGCCCTCCTCCAGTTAAACATTTTCACTTTTGATTGTTCCTTGTCCTTTTCCATAACTATTCTGAACCTAATGATATTATGATCACTGTTCCCCAAATGCTCCCCCATTGAAAACATGCTCCACCTGCCCCACTTCATTCCTCAAAACTAGATCCAGCGCTGTCTCCTTCCTGGTTGGGCTGGAAACACCCTATTCTAGAAAGTTCTCTTGTGCACATTTCAGGAATTCCTCCACCTCTTTCCCCTTTACACTGTTACTATCCCAGTCTATATTGGGATAATTGAAGTCCCCTGTTATCACTAGTCTATAGTTCTTGCATTTTCCTGTAATTTGCCTGCAAATGTGCTCCTCTATCTCCTTCTCACTATTTGGTGGCCTACAGTATACACCCAGTAGTGTAATAGCTCCTCAATTGTTCCTTAATTCTAACCAAATAGATTCTGTCTTTGACCCCTCATCCCTTTCCACTGGTATAATAGTTTCTTTGATGAATACTGCCATCCTCTCCTCCTTTCTTTCCTTCCCTATCTTTCCTGAATACCTTGTAGCCAGGACTATTAAAGTACCCAATCCTGTTCATCTTTGAGCCAGGTCTCTGATATTGCCACTGTACCATAGTCCCTTGTGGCGACTTGAACCTGCGGCTCACCAACCTTATTTACCACGCTACGTGAGTTTATGCACTGCACTCTAAACTCATCTTAGATTGCCTCACTTTTGGCCCCCTGTCTGAACCCTCCTATTTCTGAACTATTCTTTACTTTCGTACTACTTGTCCCTCCCAGTCCTCTGTGTACCTTGTTACTCCTCTCCACTGTTTCATCCTGGTGCCCATCCCCTGCCAAATTAGTTTAAACTCTCCCCCAGAACTTAACCTCCCCACGAGGACATTGGTCCCAGCTCTGTTGAGGTGCAACCCGTCCATCTTGAACAGATCCCTCTTGCCCCAGAACTGGTTTCAGGACTCACATCTCTTCAGAATGCTCAATCCGTTCTGAGCAGAAAATAAAATGCTCTAAACTGCACGTCCTATCTTTACTAAACTCAAGCAGTATATTTGTCTGATAACCAAGGATAATTATAATGTATTATGCTGAGCAGATCTAATTTACATATATGTAAACTCGGTTTCTTAAAAAGTAAACTTTCCCCAATATTTCATACTAAAAAAATTTACAAAATCTGTACAGTATAATTATTATGCTGTTAGAGATAATTTATTAATGGAACTAATTAACATATGCAAGCTAAAATAATTGGAAAAAAAACTCTTTCTCCTTTAACTTGAAATACAACCAATCTCTCCTTGCAATTTTGGTCGCTATCTTAATGGATACAGTAAATGTTCCTAATTTACATTTATAAACAGAGTCGATTAGGACTGCACTCTGGCATACTTCAAACTGAGTGAACCATATTTTATGAAACTTGGCCAAAACAGTCCTTTTGTTATTTTAGATCCAAATTAATAAATTATTCTTAAAAAAAATGCTTTATTCAGTTAATGCGCAAGTTCAGTTAATTAGAAAATAGTTCTTCCGTGACTTGAAAATATGTTCTACAACTTTGTAAGACTTGAGGGTAGAGTTGGGATACTATGAGACCTAGTATTTTAATTACAAGTTAGAAATCTCCCGTGGCATTGCTCACCAGTTTGCAATATGGTTGTGATATTCAGCTGCCAACCTGACCATTGCTCAAGTACGTCCTGCAGCAACCCAGGAAATTGTAACTGGTTGTAAGTTGCTCAGGTCAACTAGGAAGAAAGATTTTCTTTGGTATAGTGCCTTTCATGACCTCAGGACATCCCAAAGCACTTTACAGCCAATAAAGTACTTTTGAAGTGTAATCACTGTTGTAATGCAGGAAACACGGCAGCAAATTTGCACACAGCAAGGTCCCACAAACAGCAATGTGATAAAAACCACATAATCTCTTTTTAATGATGTTAGTTGAGGGATAAATATTGGCCAGGACACCAGGGAGAACTCCCCTGCTCTGATTCAAAATAGTGCCATTGGATTAACATGGTGTTTATGCTCCACACATGTCTCCTCCCACCCTTCTTCATCTAACCCTATCAGCATACCCTTCTATTCCTTTCTCCCTCGTGTACTTATCTAGCTTCCCCTTAAACGCACCCAGGCTATTTGCCTCAACTACTCCATGTGGTAGCAAGTTCCACATTCTAACCACTCTGGGTAAAGAAGTTTCCTTATTGGATTTATTAGTGACTATCTTATATTTATGAGTCCTAGTTTTGGACAGCCCCCACAGGTGGAAACATCTTCTCCACGTCTACCCTATCAAATCCCTTCAAAATTTTAAAGACCTATATGAGGTCACCCCTCAGCCTTCGCTTTTCTAGAGGAAAGAGCCTTAGCCCATTCAGTCTTTCCTGATAGCTTTAACCTCTCATTCTGGTATCATCCTTGTAAATCTTTTTTGCACTTTCTCCAGTGCTTCTATATCCTTTTTGTAATATGGAGACCAGAACTGTGTACAGTACTCCAAGTGTGGTCTAATCAAGGTTCTATATAAGTTCAACATACCTTCTATGGACATATAACTCTAAGTCTGGAAAATAAGTAGTAGGCCCCGATTTTCAAATGAAATGACTACATCTGCGGTAAGTGTCTGCAGCTCGAGGAACTTCGGCTCCGAGTTGAGGAGCTGGAGTCCGAGCTGCAGACATTGCGATGCACAGGGAGGGAGAAAGTTACCTGGACACTTTGATCCAGGAGGCAGTCACGCCCCTTAGACTAAATACTGTAGAATTGGGACGTGGTCAGGGACAGGAGGGTGTGACTGGGAGTGAGGCAGGTACGGGGATCCAGGAGGTAGCATTGCAGGAGCCTCAGCCTCTGCACCTGTCCAATAGATACGAGGTTCTTGCAGCCCTTGTGGACGAGTGCAGGGATTGCAGGGAGGATGAGCAAACTGGCCTCGGCATCGTGGTTCAGGGGGCCATTAAAATGGGGAGAGTAAAAAGGAATGTGGTTGTAGTAGGCGACAGTATAGTTAGAGGGATAGATACTGTTCTCTGCAGCCAAGAGCGAGAGTCCCGAAGGCTGTGTTGCCTACTCAGTGCCAGGGTTAAGGACATCTCCTCGGGGCTGGAGAGGAACTTGGAGTGGGAGGGGGAGGATCCAGTTGTTATGGTCCATGTAGGTAGCAACGACATAGGTAGGACTAAGAAAGAGGTTCTGCTGAGGGAGTTTGAGCAGCTAGGGACTAAATTAAAAAGAACCACAAAAGTTATAATCTCTGGGTTATTACCTGAGCCACGAGCAAATTGGCACAGGGTAAATCAGATCAGAGAGATCAATGCGTGGCTCAGAGATTGGTGTGGGAGAAGTGGGTTTCGATTCATGGGGCACTGACACCGGTACTGAGGAAAGAGGGAGCTGTTCCGTTGGGACGGGCTTCACCTGAACCATGCTGGGACCAGTGTTCTGGCAAACTGAATAACTAGGGTGTTAGAGAAGGCTTTAAACCAAATAGAGGAAGGGAGGGCTCAGGTGGTGCAAAGTTTAGATTGATAAAGAGAAAAGACAAGGAAGTAGTACAGGAAAGTGATGGGGGTAATGATAAACAGAATGTGTCAGGAAGGGACAGAGCGTACAAACATAAGAGTGCACTAGCAAATGGGGCCGGGGTAGGAAAGAATGGTAAAAAGACAAAATTAAAGGTTCTTTATCTGAATGCACGCAGCATTCGTAATAAGATAGATGAATTGACGGCACAAATAGAAACAAATGGGTAAGATTTCGTGGCCGTTACAGAGACGTGGTTGCAAGGTGACCAAGGTTGGGAGCTAAATATTCAGGGTTATTTAACATTTCGGAAGGATAGGAAAAAAGGTAAAGGTGGTGGGGTAGCTCTGTTGATAAAGGATGAAATTGGTATAATAGTGAGAAATGATCTTGGCTCAGAAGATCAAGATGTCGAATCAATTTGGGTGGAGGTAAGAAATAGCAAGGGAAAGAAATCACTGGAGTAGTATATAGGCCCCCTAACAGTAGCTACACTGTAGGGCAAAATATAAATCAGGAAATAAGGGGGGCTTGTAAAAAAGGTAATGCAATAATCATGGGCGATTTTAACTTTCACGTAGATTGGACAAATCAAATTGGCAAAAATAGTCCCGAGGAGGAGTTCATAGAGTGTATTAGGGACTGTTTCTTAGACCAATACATCGGGGAACCAACCAGGGAACAGGCCATTTTGGATCTGGTAATGGGTAACGAAACAGGATTAATTAATGATCTCAAAGTAAAGGATTCCTTGGGAAGCAGTGATCATAACATGATAGAATTTCACATCCAGTTTGAGAACGAGGATCTTGGGTCTGAAACTAATGTATTAAATTTAAATAAGGGCAATTATAAAGGAATGAGGGCGGAATTGGCTAAAGTGGACTGGGTAAACAGATTAGATGGTATGATGGTGGATAAGCAGTGGCAAACATTTAAAAAGATACTTTATGACTCACAACAAAAATATATCCCTGTGAGGAGGAAAGACTCCACAAAAAGGGTGAACCAACCATGGCTAACTAAGGAAGTCAAGGATGGTATCAGGTTAAAAGAAAAAGCATACAACATGGCAAAGATTACTGGTAAGCCCGAAGATTGGGAAAACTTTAAAAACCAGCAAAGGATGACTAAAAGAATAATAAAGAGGGAGAAAATAAATAATCACAGTAAACGAGCAAGAAATATAAAAACTGACAGTAAAAGCTTCTACAAGTATATAAAAAGGAAAAGGATGGCTAAAGTAAACATTGGTCCCTAAGAGGATGAGACTGGGGAAATAATAATGGAAAACAAGGAAATGGCAGAGGAATTGAACAGATATTTTGTACCTGTCTTCAGAGTAGATGACACGAATAACATACCAATAATAGTAGGAAATCAAGGGGCAAAGGGCAGGGAGGAACTAAAAAGGGCAAAGGGCAAAGGGCAAAGGGGAGGGAGGAACTAGGTAAACTAATGGGTCTAAAGGCTGACAAGTTCCCTGGACCTGATGGCTTGCATCCGAGGGTCTTAAAGGAAGTGGCTTCAGAAATAGTGGATGCATTGGTTATAATCTTCCAGAATTCACTAGATTCTGGGAAGGTCCCAGCGGATTGGAAAACCACAAACGTAACACCCCTATTCAAGAAGGGAGTGAGACAGAAAGCAGGTAACTATAGACCAGTTAGTCTAACATCTGTCAATGGGAAATTGCTAGAATCCATTATTAAGGAAATAGTAGCAGGACATTTGGAGACTCATAATACAATCAAGGAGAGTCAACGTGGTTTTATGAAGGGGAAATCATGTCTGACAAATTTATTAGAGTTCTTTGAGGAAGTAACAGGCAGGGTGGATAAAGGGGAACCAATGGATGCAATATATTTGGATTTCTAAAAGGCATTCGATAAGGAGCCACATAAAAGATGACTGCACAAGATAAGAGCTCATGGTGTTGGGGGTAATATACTGGCATGGATAGAGGATTGGCTAACTAACAGAAAACAAAGAGTCGGGATAAAAGGGTAATTTTGAAAATGGCAATCTGTAACTAGTGGGGTGCTGCAGGGCTCAGTGCTGGGGCCTCAACTATTTACAATATATATCAATGACTTGGATGAAGGAACAGAGTGTCTTGTGGCCAAATTTGCTGCTGATACAAAGAAAGGTGGAAAAGCAAGTTGCGATGAGGACACAAAGTGTCTGCAAAGGGATATTGACAGGTTAAGCAAATGAGCAAAAATTTGGCAGATGGAATATAATGTGGGAAAATGTGAAGTCATCCACTTTGGGAGGAAAATTAAAAAAAGTAAAATATTATTTGAATGGAGAAATACTACAAAATGCTGCGGTACAGAGGGATCTGGGTGTCCTCGTACATGAAACACAAAAAGTCAACATACAGGTGCATCAGGTAATCCGGAAGGCAAACGGAATATTGGCCTTTATTTCTACGGGGGTGGAGTATAAAGCAGGGAAGTCATGTTACAACTGTACAGTGCTGGTGAGACCACACCTGGAGTACTGCGTACGGTTCTGGTGCCGTTATTTAAGGAAGCACATACTTGTATTGGAAGCAGTTCTGAGAAGGTTCACTAGGTTGATTCCGGGTATGGAAGGATTGTCTTATGAGGAAAGATTGAACAGGTTGGGTCTATACTCATTGGAGTTTAGAAAAATGAGAGGAGATCTTATTGAAACATACAAGATTCTGAGGGGACTCGATAGGGTAGATGCTGAGAGGATGTTACCCCTCATGGGGGAATCTAAAACTAGGGGCATAGTCTCAGAATAAGGGGTCGCCCGTTTAAGATGGAAATGAGGAGGAATTTCTCCTCTCAGAGGGTCGTGAATCTTTGGAATTCTTTACCCCAAAAATCTGTGGAGGCTGAGTCATTGAATACAATCAAGGCTGAGTTAGACAAATTTTTGATCAGCAAGGGAGTCAAAGGATACGGGGAAAAGGGCGGGAAAGTGGAGTTGAGGTAAAAATCAGATCAGCCATGATCTCATTAAATGGCGGAGCAGGCTCAAGGGGCCGAATGGCCTACTCCTGCTCCTATCTCTTATGGTCTTATGGTCTTAAATTGCGGGTGTGTTGGAGGCGGGTGGGGGGGGGGGGGGGCTGCGAAAATTGGGAAAATCCCAAGCGGGTGAGGAAGCCGGCCCCAATTCGCTGACTTCTGGGTTTCCCACAGATGCTCCTGTGTGCACGTGCACTTCCTGAATGCAGAAGTCCTGCCAACAATTAAAGCCAGCGAGATGGTAGTTTAAGAACCAAATACACCTTATTGAGGTACTTAAGGTACTTTGGGAGTAAATTGGACCGTGTAGCGCCCCTTGTTTCGGCGTTTCCAGTGTGACGTGCGCCAGACGCCATCTTGGTTTAGGAATTCGCACAGGCGCAGATAACGAACGCTGGAATCATGTAAAGTAGGCAGAAAATGGCTTCAATCAGTGTGCAACGCTGATTTAAAGTGATAGACACCATTTTGGGACTTAACGCTCAACTCAACGCACAGTCCTAACCCCGACCATCTGAACGTGTCTTAGAGTGCCTGGATGACCCCCCCAATCAGTGCTATTTAAAGGGACCATGCAGGATTTACGGGTTAGTGGCTGGATTATTGCTTCTGGCAGGCGAGACATTTGTAACTGTTTTTGGAGGTCTCTTAGACTTCAATACTAGGATGTGGGGACATAGCCTAACATTTAGAGCCAGGACGTGCAGGAGTGAAGTTAGGAAATGCTTCCACATGCAAAGGGTGGGAGATGTTTGGAACGCTCTTCTGCAGATGGCAGTTGATGCTTGCTCACTTGTGAATGTTAAATCTGAGATTGATAGATTTCTGTGAACCAAGGGTATTAAGGGATATGGGGCTAAGGTAGGTATATGGAGTTAGGTCACAGGTCCACCATGATCTCATTGAATAGCAGAACAGGCTCGAGGGTCTAAATGCCTCTTGCTGCCTCCTGATATGCACCACCTTCTCCTGCAAGAAAGTGGGACGTGTATCTGTGTGATGTGCCTGTCGTGGTTGAACAGCTGCCAGTGTGTGTAGCCTGTGAGTTGTAGGCGGGCAGCTTGAAACAGTGGTAATGTGTAAGGGTGAGAGGAAGCATCTTGTTGGAAGAGTTGAGTACTGATGGAAAGAGTTTATTGATATGTGGGTGATGGGGGGGTGTAGTGCGTGGTGCAGTTGGTATGAGATGCCACTTGACAGTTGACCTCACTCACCTTGACCACTCATGTCAAAGCATTGAACTTCTTCCTGCACTGTATCCATGTTCATGATGCTGTGCATTGACTTCGTCCCCCACTGCCTTCCACTGTTTTTTAGATAAATGTCTGGAGGACCTCTTGGCCCCCTCCCCCCTACCGCCCCTGCGGATATAGGATGTCCCTCCTTCTTCCCATCTCTTGCACCCAAGGTCTCTAGTGCATCAGCAGAGAACCTTGGTGCATGCACTCTCGCAGGCCTGGTACCAACTCAGATCAGCAGATTGGTGAGGTCTGGCGTGCAGATTGGAGGGTGTGGGATTTAGTAGTGCGCAACCTTTATTCAATGTTATAACAAAACTCATCAGCCTGTAAACATAGGGATGGGACCTGCATCTGTGTTTTACATGTGTGATGTCTGATCTCCATTCAGACACCGTGCAGACAGTAGACTGTTATTGTCAGCAAATAACAGTTACCAGCTACCTTTAAGAGATTTCGAAGAAACATCCTCCCTTTAAGAGATTGAGCTCCCCCTGGTGGTGGAAAGTGCGAATTGCATTGATTCCACGTGCAAGGTCTGGAATGGAACTCTGATTGCGGGTTAGTACTCGGGCTGGCCGTAACTTGCATCCTGCCTGTGCATGGGGCCATTGGGCCCGGGGTAATAGCACATCACGCTATCTATGCCCAAAAATGGCCCCTATCCAATTTCTCCCCCTTTATTTCTGACATAGTAGATAGTCAAAACGATTTTAAACTTACTTAGGCGGCTTTCCCACGGCTTCCAATTCATGCCTGGTGAGGCCGGATCAGGCAAAAATAAACAAAATAAATCAAATAAAAAGCCATTGTCGACAGTTAAAAAACAAAATAAACCTACCTTTCCACCGATGTCACCTGCACCCGCCTGCTCCGACGTCCGATGTCCCCTCTCCGTTGTCTCCCTCTCCCCCCGATGTCGCCCTCTCTGATATCCCTCTCTGCCCCCGATGGCTCCCTCTCCAATCTCCCCCCTCCCCCTCCCGATATCCCTCTCCGATCTCCCCCTTCTCCCCGCCGATCTCCCCCTCTCCCCCCACCGATCTCCCCCTCTCCCCCCCGTCTCTCCCTCTCCCCCCCCCTCCCCGATCATCCGCTCCCCCTCCCCAGCTCTTCAGCGCCCTCCACTCTCTGTTCCAGCGCCGGATGACGTCTCTCTCTCTCTCTCTCTCTCTCTTTCTCTCCCCCCGCCTCCCCTCGGCATTGCAGTTCCAGTCGGCAGCCAGCCTGTCAATCAGGCCGGCTGCCGGGTGCGAAACCCAGAAGCAACTTTAATCACCATCAATTACATCGCGATCGCGTCGGAAAAGGTAAGTTATTTTTATTCGGGTTTGCCACGCGGACCTTCACCGTCCCCGCCAAACCGCCACCATTTCAAAATTGAGCCCCATGTATTGTCTGACTGATATTTGAAGCAAGATTCAAATGCCAGGTGACACATTACTAATTTAGAAGTTAAGAATAAAAAGAAAGTGATGTGGAGATTATTCAGTCAAAGGGTAATGGGGTTGTTCCACAAGTTACTGAGAAAAGTATTGACTCAGACAGTGCGAATGGGTTCAAGAGACAGTGGATGAATTTTGAAGCCATGATGTGGAGATGCCGGTGATGGACTGGGGTTGACAAATGTAAGGAATCTTACAACACCAGGTTATAGTCCAACTGTTTTATTTGAAAATCACAAGCTTTCGGAGGCTTTCTCCTTCGTCAGGTGAGTGTCGGATTCCATGGAAGATTACCGCATTTATAGTCAGAGAACAATACCTGGTGATTACAGATAATCTTTCCAACTGCCCGTTGTCAAGGCAATCAAAGTGTTCAGACAGAGATGTCATTCTCTGTCTTTCTCTTCCTTTCGGATGTTTCTCTCTCTCTCTCTCTGTCTTTTGTTCTGGCCGTTTGTATATTCGGTGGTCCTGTAGGTAACATCTCTCTGTCTGAACACTTTGATTGCCTTGACAACGGGCAGTTGGAAAGATTATCTGTAATCACCAGGTATTGTTCTCTGACTATAAATGCCATGATGTGGAGATGCCGGTGATGGACTGGGGTGGACAAATGTAAGGAATCTTACAACACCAGGTTATAGTCCAACAAATTTATTTTAAAATCACAAGCTTTCGGAGATTATCTCCTTCGTCAGATGAATGAATGAAAAGGTTCTCAAATCGCATATCTTATACTATGTTGGGACAGCATCACACCAATCAAAAGGTGTCGTTGTTATTCAAACAGGCCAGTCACGGAGAACAGCACGTCCCAGTACACTCGATATACATTGTGTCTATTACACAGGCAGGCAGAAAGAAACTCAAAATGGCAGAGAGAGAGAGAGAGAATTTTAAAAAACATATAAATTTTTTCCCCCTTTTTGCTGGTGGGGTTACGTGTAAATGCGATAACCTTCCATGGAATCCCACACTCACCTGACGAAGGAGAAAGCCTCCGAAAGCTTGTGATTTTCAAATAAAACAGTTGGACTATAACCTGGTGTTGTAAGATTCCTTACATTTAATTTTGAAGAGGAGATAGTTGGGAGGGAGGTGGGGATTGATCCATGATAAAGGGATAGGTTTGTCTGAGCCTTGAAACAAAACCAGAAAATGCTGCAAATACTCGGCTGGTCAGTGTAAGGAGGAAAGACAGGTGATGGTGTTTTGGGTGTGTACCCTTCATCAGAACTGAAGGCTGGAAGATAGACAAGCAATTTAGCAAGGGTGGAAAAGATGAGATAATAAGGTGGGGGGCGAGGTAAGATGAGGTGGAGAGAACAAACAGACACAATAATCGGAGAGAGGGAGTGGGTTAATGACGTGCAAACTACTTACAAACGGTTAAATGATATAAAAGCTCCTCAGATATGTAAAATGCAAATAACAGGGGATGAAAAGGCACAGGAGCATTCCATTAATTGGGCCCTTTCCATTCCCAGTAATTCTTATGTTTAAAGGCCATGGATTATTTCATAGGATTCAATTTTAGTAACTATAGCTGCATTTGCATCAATAGGAAACACACAAAAGACATTGGACCAGATTTTACTGGAGTGGAGCATCTCGTGGCATGCCCCGTAAGTTGGGCTTACAATTGAACGTTTAGTTTTTAAAAATGTTTCCCACAAAGTTGCTGGAAGAGTGAGCTGATAATGGTGCAGCGAGGGAAGGAGGGCATCTGGGACCTGAGTGAACAACAGGACAGACTGGGTATCTCCAAAACCAGTGAGATTGAAGGATTGAGAAATAAACAGAGGAAGGACTGAGAAGGAAGGTGAGTTAAAAGGGGGTGAATTCAATGTGAAATCAGGTACAGAAAGAAAAAGAAAGAGAGGGAAAGAAAAATTGGAATAAGAGAAAGAGAAAAAAGCGACAGAGAGGAAAAATAAGAAAAATATTTAAAACTTGACATTTTTAAAATCTCCTAAAACTATTTACAACCTGAAGGAATAAGACTGCACACTTATAAATGTTTACTTTCTGGGCAAGAGAGGTCAATTGACCGTCATTAACAATGATCACGTTGTTAAAAGGGTACTTCACGCTGATAATTACTAGACTTAACCTTCTGTGGCGAGTTTACTGGGCAATTAATGTGCAAATGCAGCAACTTCATGAAAATTGAGGAGCTGCCATTTTCGAGAAGCTAACAGCCAAGCGGCGCAAGTTAGACAGTAACTAGTGGCGATGAGCAATTCACGGGCTATCTCCTCATCGCCACATTTGCGCATTAATAACGGCGAGCGTCGTTCAGACACCCTTAATTTTTCCGCAAAATCTGGCCCAATGCTTTTTCTGTACTTAAGCCATAAATACCATTAATAAAGGATAGGCCAGGGTTGGATTTTTTGATTCAGTGTAAGTGACAACCTAGAAGTTCCCATGTTTTGTTGCATTCCGTTATTATGTTCAATGGGAGAGCTGTCCCACAGACTAGTCAAGCAACAGCATGACATAGCCATACTCACAGAATCATACCTTTCAGCCAACGTCCCAGACTCTTCCATCACCATCCCTGGATATGTCCTGTCCCACGGGCAGGACAAAGCCACCAGAGGTGGCGGTACAGTGATATACAGTCAGGAGGGAGTGGCCCTGGGAGTCCTCAAAATTGACTCTGGACCCCATGAAATCTCATGGCATCAGGTCAAACATGGGCAAGGAAACCTCCTGCTGATTATCACCTACCGCCCTCCCACAGCTGATGAATCAGTCCTCCTCCATGTTAAGCACCACTTGGAGGAAGCACTAAGGGTAGCAAGGGCACAGAATGGTGGGGGACTTCAATGTCCATCACCAAGAGTGGCTCGGTAGCACCACTACTGACCGAGCTGGCCGAGTCCTGAAAGACATAGCTGCCAGACTGGGCCTGCGGCAGGTGGTAAGCGAACCAACACGAGGGAAAAACCTACTTGACCTCGTCCTCACCAATCCACCAGTCGCAGATGTATCTGTCCATGACAGTATTGGTAGGAATGACCACTGCACAGTCCTTGTGGAGATGAAGTCCCGTCTTCACACTGAAGACACCATCCAACGTGTTGTGTGGCACTACCACCGTGCTAAATGGGATAGATTCAGAACAAATATAGCAGCTCAAAACTGGGCATCCATGAGGCGCTGTGGGCCATCAGCAGCAGCAGAATTGTATTCCAGCACAATCTGTAATCTCATGGCCCGGCATATTCCTCACTCTACCATTACCAACAAGCCAGGGGATCAACCCTGGCTCAATGAGCAGTGTAGAAGAGCATGCCAGGAGGACCACCAGGAGTACCTAAAAATGAGGGGCCAACCTGGTGAAGTTACAACTCAGGACTACATGCATGCTAAACAGCGGAAGCAACATACGAGAGACAGAGCTAAGAGTTTCCACAACCAATGGATCAGATCAAAGCTCTGCAGTCCTGCCACATCCAGTCGTGAATGGTGGTGGACAATTAAACAACTAATGGGAGGAGGAGGCCCTGTAAACATCCCCATTCTCAATGATGGCAAATTCCAGCACGTGAGTGCACAAAACAAGGCCGAAGAGTTTGCAACCATCTTCAACCAGGAGTGCCGAGTGGATGATCCATCTCGGCCTCCTCCCGATATCCCCACCATCGCAGAAGCCAGTCTTCAGCCAATTCAGTTCACTCCACGTGATATCAAGAAACAGCTGAGTGCACTGGATACAGCAAAGGCTATGGGCCCCGACAACATCCCGGCTGTAGTGCTGAAGGCTTGTGCTCCAGAACTAGCCGCGCCTCTAGCCAAACTATTCCAGTACAGCTACAACACTGGCATCTACCCAACAATGTGGAAAATTGCTCAGGTATGTCCTGTCCACAAAAAGCAGGACAAATCCAATCTGGCCAATTATCGCCCCATCAGTCTACTCTCAATCATCAGCAAAGTGATGGAAGGTGTTGTCGACAGTGCTATCAAGCGGCACTTACTCACCAATAACCTGCTCATTGATGCTCAGTTTGGGTTCCGCCAGGACCACTCGACTCCAGACCTCATTACAGTCTTGGTCCAAACATGGACAAAAGAGCTGAATTCCAGAGGTGAGGTGAGAGTGACTGCCTTTGATGTCAAGGCAGCATTTGACCGAGTGTGGCACCAAGGAGCCCTAGACAAATTGAAGTCAATGGGAATCAGGGGGAAAACTCTCCAGTGGCTGGAGTCATACCTAGCACAAAGGAAGATGGTAGTGGTTGTTGGAGGCCAATCATCTCATCCCCAGGACATTGCTGCAGGAGTTCTTCAGGGCAGTGGCCTAGGCCCAACCATCTTCAGCTGCTTCATCAATGACCTTCCCACCATCAACATCCTGGGAGTCACCATTGACCAGAAACTTAACTGGACCAGCCACATAAATACTGTGGCTACATGAGCAGGTCACAGGCTGGGTATTCTGCGGCGAGTGACTCATCTCCTGACTCCCCAAAGCCTTTCCACCACCTACAAGGCATAAGTCAGGAGTGTGATGGAATACTCTCCACTTGCCAGGATGAATGCAGCTCCAACAACACTCAAGAAGCTTGACCCCATCCAGGACAAAGCAGCCCGCTTAATTGGCACCCCATCCACCACCCTAAACATTCACTCCCTTCACCACCGGCGCACCGTGACTGCAGTGTGTACCATCCACAGGATGCACTGCAGCAACTCGACAAGGCTTCTTCGACAGCACCTCCAAAACCCACGACCTCTACCACCTAGAAGGACAAGGGCAGTAAGCGCATGAGAAAAACACCACCTGCACGTTCCCCTCCAAGTCACACACCATCCCGACTTGGAAATATATCGCCGTTCCTTCATCGTCGCTGGATCAAAATCTGGGAACTCCCTTCCTAACAACACTGTGGGAGAACCTTCACCACATGGACTGCAGCGGTTCAAGAAGGCGGCTCACCACCACCTTCTCAAGGGCAATTAGTGATGGGCAACAAATGCTGACCTTGCCAGCAACACCCACATCCCATGAACGAATAAAAAAAATCATATCTTCACTTGTAACATTACTGGTGGTTCTACATCACTAAAGAAGCTAATGTCATTTTTGTAATAATTCACTTCGACTATTACTGTTTTTGTGAACCCTTTTTCTATTGTTTCTTGGACACCATTTGTAATGATGTAACATGAGTATTATTGGATGTTCCCTTACTTCAGCAGGCGTCAGCGCTTTACATCAGTTTTAAGTTTGTTACTTAGACATGTTCCTTTCGCAAATCAATATCAGACAATGTTACAATTAGGAGGCCGGTTTGATCCAGACTGCATTTGCCAGGATTCTGCAAGACTGAATTTATAAGCAAGGGCTGAACTGCTGAATGAGGCTGTGTATAAAATGGTTTACAAGCTTAAATAAAATTATTCTTTTGCATTTAATGTTAGATTTCAGAAATCCCTAAAACAAATTCACACAAGAACATTTCACCGTTAATTATCCTTTCCACCTGCAACTTCCATCTAGAAGCTGTTATTTAAATTATACATCAAAATAAAGAAAACAGATTATATTTTGCAATCCAAAAAGTTTATTATTTCTATTATTAAAATAAAGTACCTTCACTTTTATAATACTTTCTGGGTGGCTCCAAAATATAATATTGCAGAGAAGCTAAGCTTTGCATCATCCATCAATCTCAATGAAAATCAGTACATTTTTTTATATCTAGTTCCTATCTACATTAGAGGATCATTTTTTGTTTCCTAATTTCCAATTGCTATAAAGATTACAAAATGTTTTCTATGAAATGCATAAACATATATTACACCCAACACAAAATAATTATTAATCTCTATTTACCAGAAATTCATGTTGGAGTTTAGAATCATTTTCAGAATAACAAGGCATGTCCAATAGTTAGGGCAAGTCATTCAGTGCAGTTCATTATCCAGTTACATATTCTGTGCATTTCTACACTTACCGCCTGTTCCCTGACACATTAAGGAACCGCGCTTTTGCATAAAAACGCCCAGTGGCCATTAAAATACTGATTCCTGAGTGCTAATAGATCACAAGCTCTCCCAAGTGTCAGCTGTGGCTCAGTCAGTAACACTCTTGTCTCTGAGTTCGAAGGTTGTAAGTTTAAGTCCCACTCCAGAGACTTGAGTACTACACTCTCAGAGGTGCCATCTTCTGGATGAGATGGTAAACTGTGTCACCTTGCAGGTGAACGTAAAAGGTCCCATGGTACTATTTGAACAAAGAACAGAGGAGTTATCCCTGGTGTGCTGGCCAATATTTATCCTTTAAACAACATCCCCAAAAAAATGCATTATCTGGTCATTATCTCATTGCTGTTTGTGAGACCTTGCTATGTGCAAATTGGCTGCCCCTTTTCCTACATTACAACAGTGACTACACTTCAAAAGCACTTAATTGGATGTGAAGCACTTTGGGACATCCTGAGGACATGAAAGGTGCTATATAAACGCAAGTTCCTTCTTTAAACGCATCTCTCTTTTCAAGCAACGCTGCCTTGAGCAGTTTAACCTCCCAAGTGACACATAATGATCCTATTCACCTAACCTTCCTGAATGCCCTGCCCCCTTCTATATTACACTCACTCCCATCCATTTTCTGCAAGCTCCTTCTGTCAGAAGTTGAGGAGCAGCTGCCTTCGATAGTTGAATTGGAGCAGCAACCTCTGGCACTGCAGCTATATGATGAAAGGCAGCTTTGTACTGGTCACAGAATGAACACAAGGCAAGAACAGTAGTGAACTGGTGCAAGGAAGTGCATGGTGCCATGTAGCACTCTCCACCCGAGGTCTCCATAATACAGAGAAGGATAGTTTCCGAATTGCCATTGTTCATTTTAAAGCTTTTAGATTCTCATCCCAACTACCAGTAATGTACAGTCTACTGCTCTTAAATCAAAGTGACTTAATCCAATTTTTATAGCACTAAATTTTCCACTTTACTGTGTTATTTATGCTTCTTAATTCAAATTACTAGATAATTCAAATTTTTTTACTGCAAAAATCGACTTTGAATTATCAGGAGTAGACGACATATCCATTAGTTTTATTAGGATTCCAATGGTTATTATCCTATTCATCATGTAGTTGTAGTGCAGAAAGAAAGAACTTGCATTTATATAGGGCTATACCATGCTCTCAGAATGTCCTAAAGCTCTTTACAACCAATGGATTAGTTTCGCAGTGCAGTCACAATTGTGGATAAACTTGGCAGCTGATTTGCACACAGCAAGATCCCATTAATAACAAATGAAAGAATAACCAGCTTAATGTGCTTTACACTGCTTGTTGTCCACATTTGCCCTTCGCAGTTAGCATTTTAATACCTATTTCTACTGCAGCGCTCAAATCAGATGGAAAGTCAAATGAGGTTCACTTTATTGGGAATAGAACTGAATTTCTTCAAGTGAGTTGTATTCCTTCAGGCGAGAGCTGGACCTGTTTCTGGCTGGTGCGGAGATCACCTCGTACAAAGGTAGGTACCGTATGACATTAATCAGGGTCAGAGTGGTCTCCTGGACTAATTTCAATTGCCTAAGGGGGTCAGAGAGAAATTTCCCAGATTGTATCCCCCTGCTAATTGGCCTGGGTTTTTAATCTGGTTTTTCCCCTCTCCCAGGAGAGCACATGGCTTCCGGGGTGGGGAGTGTCTATATTGTGATGCATAAGGCATCGCAGTTGTCGTTGGGACAGGCTGGATGGACCAGAGGGTCTTTTCCTGTCCGTCATTGTCCGTATGTGCGTATAAACACTGGATCATGCAGATCACGTTCGTTATCAGTGCCTGGCTCCATATTGGCCAAGCGATGATCTTTTATTGCTGTCAACCCTCGTCTCACAGGTTGGCACTTTGGTGAAATTACTAAGGCAGCTGTTCTGCTTTACTGGGACGAAGCCTGCAATAACATCACTTTTCCCTCCACAGTGATTAAAGCTCCCTTGTCCGTTATGATAGCTACTTCCCCATTTCCTAGAAAGATATCGCTGTTGCTCCTGGTGCAACTGTTTTATTTCCTCCAGAATATCCTTTTCTCTTTTTGAAAGGTAATTTCCAGTGACCTCCAGCCTTACAACCCTCCGAGATCTCTGCGTTGCTCTAATTCTGGTCTCTTGCACATTCCCGACTTCCTTCGCCCCACCATTGCCGGCCGTGCCTTCAGCTGCCTAGGCCCTGAGCTCTGGAATTCCATCCCTCAACCTCTCCACCTCTCCTGCTTTAAGACGCTCCTTAAAATCTACCTCTCTGACCAATCTTTTGGTCACCTGAGCTATTATCTATTTGTGCTATATAATGCAAGTTGTTGTTGTTGTATATCACAGACATTGATTGAGGGACTCCATTTTCTGAATGGCGGCTCTGCTGGTCAGAGCCTCACATAGTGCCCGCTTTCATATTTCCTGGGTTTTGCCTGCTTGCCCTTCATCCAACCAGTGTTCCCCACCAGTGCTGATGATGTTCCAGAATATGCCAGTCACACCAGTCGCATTTCGATTTGAGGTAGCTTGTAGAGTGTCTCCTCATATTTAGCCGTGTTGTGATGGCTGTGGCTCAGTGGTAGCCCTCTCGCCTCTGAGTCAGAAGGTTGTCAGGTTCAAGTCCTACTCCAGAGACTTGAGCACAAAATCTAGGCTAACGACTAGTGCAGTACCGAGTGAGTGCGGCACTGTCGGAGGTGCCGTCTTTCGGATGAGACGTTAAACCGTCAGACGTAAACGATCCCATGACACTAATTTGAAGAATAACAGGGGAGTTCTCCCTGGTGCCCTGGCCAATATTTATCCCTCAACCAACATCACTAAGACAGATTGCTGTTTGTGGGACCCTGCAGTGCGGAAATTGCTCTGCCGTATTTCCGATATTAGAACAGTGACTACCCTTCAAAAGTACTTAATTGGCTGTAAAGTGCTTTGGGATGTCCTGAGGTCTTGAAAGGTGCTATATGAATGCAAGTCTATCTTTTCTTCTTATTATTTTGACAACCCCTCCCCTCTTCATTATGTGAATTGCCCTGTATAATTGTGTTTGATTTTCAGAAGGTAGCAATTCTGACCAGCGAATTTCACATACAAATTCTTAAGGCAATCACAGTGCACTCCCACTTCCCCCATTTTAAGCAGGTGTTAACATGTATATCAGTTAGCATCTATGTAAAAGTAGCACACGACCTCCCCGTCCCTCGGTGGTATTCCTTGTTGTAGTCAAGCTATCCTGCCAGCCGCAGGTCTGAGTGAGACCCTTCTCCTGCTTGAATAGCTTTGTTCTGGGGCTCAGATTTCCACACATTTACAAGGTTATACTAATAGGTTAGATGAAGTAGGGTGGGAGGATGCTGGTGCGGAGCATAAACACCGGCATGAACTAGTTGGGCCGAATGGCCTGTTTTGTTCTGGGCATTCTATGTAATTTTATATAATATTGTAGTTGAGTCACTCCTGCATTTGTTTGTTCGATTCCTGTGTCTTTCCTCTGTTAGCATCTGCAGGTATCATAGTATCATAATACCATAGTAGGTTCAGTACAGGAGGAGGCCATTTGGCCCATCGCGCTTGTGCCAGCTCTCTGAAAGAGTTATCCAATTAGTGCCATTCACAGCTATTCTAGATCCATCTTTTGTTTCTTTACTTGTCCCATATCCATCCTCCTTGCCTTGCACCACCCTAACCCTAACCCTTTTGTCATTTAATCACTCCTGCCCTCCACCCTATCACAGACCTTCCTTTTTGTTCTTTCCTCCCCTCCTCCCTCTCCCTGACTCTGTACTTGCTTAAAAACTTTAACTCTTTAACATCTTCCAGTTCTGACGAAAGGTCATCGACCAGAAATGTTAACGCTGTTTCTTTCTCCACAGATGCTGCCTGACTTGCTGAGTACTTCCAGCATTTTCTGTTTTTGTTTCAGATTTCCAGCATCCGCAGTGTTTTGCTTCTGAGTCCCATTCCCCTTCTCTTTCTCTACAGCCCTGTAAACTTTTTCCCTTCAAGTATTCCTTAATTCTAACCAAACAGATTCTGTCTTTGACTCCAAAACTACATCATCCCTTTCCAGTGCTATAATAGTTTCTTTGATCAATACTGCCACCCTCCCCTCCTTTCTTTCCTTCCCTATCTTTCCTGAATACCTTGCAGCCAGGAATATTAGGTACCCAATCCTCCCCTTCTTTGAACCAGGTCTCTGTTATTGCCCTTACATCATAGTCCCATGTAGCGACTTGAGCCTGCAGCTCACCAACCTTATTTACCACGCTACATGCATTTAAGCACATGCACTCTAAACCCATCTTAGACTCGCATTTGCCCCCTGTCTGATCCCTCCTATTTCTGAACCATTCTTTATTCTAGTGCTACTTGTCCATCCCAGTCCTCTGAGCACCTTCTTTATCATCTCTAATGTTTCCTCCTGGTGCCAAATTAGTTTAAACCCTCCCCCACAGCACTAGTTAACCTCCCCGCGAGGACATTGATCCCAGCTCTGTTGAGGTGCAACTCGTCTATCTTGAACAGATCCCTCCTGCCCCAGAACTGGTCCAAATGCCCCAGGAATCTGAAGCCCTTCCTCCTGCACCATTGCTCCAGCCACTCATTAACCTGTCTTATCCTACTATTCCCATACTCACTAGGGTGTGGCACTGGGAGTAATCCAGAGAGTGCTACCGTTGAGATCCTGCTTCTTAACTTCCTCCCTAGCTCCTGAAACTCTGACTGCAGGAGCCCGACTCTTTTCCTTCCATGTCATTGATTCCTACATGGACCACGACTTCTGGCTGCTCCCCCACCCCCAAGTGATGTCCTTTACCCTGGCACCAGGGAGGTAACACACCATGCTGGAACTCACATCGGTGGTTGCAGAAACGCCTATCTATCCCTCTGACTATCGACTCCCCATAACGACTGCATTTCTTTTGCCCCCCGCCCCACCCCAGCCGAGTCTCCCACAGTGTCACGGATTTGCTCCTGACTGCACTCCCCCGAGGTGTCGACACCCTCACTGGTATTCAACGCTGAATACCGGTTTCTGAGTGCCAGACTCCCAGAGGACTCCTGCACTGTCGGCCTGTTCCTCCTAGTCTGTCTGGTGGTCACCCATTCCCTCTCTTCCTGAACTCTCTGTAACTGCGGGGTGACCTTCTCCTGAAACGTGCTATCCACGAAACTCTCAGCTTCCCATATGCACTGTAGTGACACCAGCCACCCCTCAAGCTTAGATACTCTGAACTCAAGCATTTGGCGGCACTTCCTGCACATGTGGTTTTCCAGGACATACAAAGTGTTCTGGAGTTCCCACGAGGCACAAGATGTGCATGCGATGGGTCCCAGCTGTCCTGCCATGTTAGCTAACAGTTATTTAAACTGTTTGTTTAGTTTCAAGGCACTTTACTGTTTATCTGATACCAAAACACTAACCACTAAAAAACACTACCCAACGAAATAAATACTGACATACTCTCGGGGCTCCTCCTTGCCTTGTTTCGATTCCTCGTGCTGCTCCCTTTATGCTGCGCTCAGGGTCTTAGTCTATAGTGCTTTAGTTTAAATCACTAAGCACCTCCTTCCCCCTCCGCACCTAATTCCCTCACTCGCCAAATGCCCACTTGAATGTCCTCGCTCTGTTATTGCTTCACTCCATTAGAGGCTCATTCTCTGTCTTTTCCCAACCTCTTTGCTCAAATTTAGTTTAATTTCCTCGCATTCCACCGCTCCCCCCTCTGTGCTGACTATCGTTTCACCTTTTGAGATATTTTCCCTCAATTTGTTTTAACTGCTCTGGTTTCCCGTTCTTTTTAAATTGTTAGTTAAAAAGCCTTAAAGCTAAACAATCACTAACACGCTAACCACTAAAAATGCTACCAACCACTAAAGACATGAACCACTAAACACAATATCCACTAAAAACACTTACCAAGAGACCAAATACTTACACTGACTTACCCTCGGCTCTAAAGGATATTATGCTCTTAATACTTAAGATAAATGATAAATTAAACAATTAGCTCTAATTCCTTGGCTCCACCACTCCTCACTCTGTGTTCACTGCGATGTCACCTGAGTTTTCCCCTCTGTTTGTTTCCCCTCTGCCGCTCTAGGTCTCCCGATAGACTCTGCTGCTGCTCTCGCGCTCTGTTTAAATCTGCCGCTCTGGGTCTCTCGATACACTCT
This sequence comes from Heptranchias perlo, assembly GCF_035084215.1. Taxonomy (NCBI): domain Eukaryota; kingdom Metazoa; phylum Chordata; class Chondrichthyes; order Hexanchiformes; family Hexanchidae; genus Heptranchias; species Heptranchias perlo. Next base: position 11,490,388 of record NC_090333.1, on the reverse strand, counting down.
GCTGCTGCTCTCGCGCTCTGTCGCTCCGGGTCTCCCGATAGACTCTGCTGCTGCTCTCGCGCTCTGTTTAAATCTGTCGCTCCGGGTCTCCCGATAGACTCTGCTGCTGCTCTCGCGCTCTGTTTAAATCTGCCGCTCTGGGTCTCCCGATAAGCTCTGCTGCTGCTCTCGTGCTCTGTTTAAATCTGCCGCTCCGGGTCTCCCGATAAGCTCTGCTGCTGCTCTCGTGCTCTGTTTAAATCTGCCGCTCTGAGTCTCTCGATAGACTCTGCTGCTGCTCTCGTGCTCTGTTTAAATCTGCCACTCTGAGTCTCTCGATACGTTCTGCTGCTGCTCTCGCGCTCTGTTTAAATCTGCCGCTCCGGGTCTCCCGATAGACTCTGCTGCTGCTCTCGCGCTCTGTTTAAATCTGCCACTCTGAGTCTCTCGATACACTCTGCTGCTGCTCTCGCGCTCTGTTTAAATCTGCCACTCTGAGTCTCTCGATACACTCTGCTGCTGCTCTCGCGCTCTGTCGCTCCGGGTCTCCCGATACGCTCTGCTGCTGCTTTCGTGCTCTGTTTAAATCTGCCACTCTGAGTCTCTCGATACGCTCTGTTCCTGCTCTCGTGCTCTGTTTAAATCTGCCACTCTGAGTCTCTCGATAAGCTCTGTTCCTGCTCTCGTGCTCTGTTTAAATCTGCCACTCTGAGTCTCTCGATACGCTCTGTTCCTGCTCTCGTGCTCTGTTTAAATCTGCCGCTCTGGGTCTCTCGATACGCTCTGTTCCTGCTCTCGTGCTCTGTTTAAATCTGCCACTCTGAGTCTCCCGATACGCTCTGCTGCTGCTTTCGTGCTCTGTTTAAATCTGCCGCTCTGGGTCTCTCGATACACTCAGTTCCTGCTCTCGCGCTCTGTTTAAATCTGCCGCTCTGGGTCTCTCGATACACTCTGCTGCTGCTCTCGCGCTCTGTTTCCTCAGTTTTGTCATCAATTTTAATGTACAACTCATCCATTTTCATCTGAAAGCCAACAACACATGGCTCGATATCTTTAGTGTTCCCATAAGACTGACTTATTTCAGTACACTTCTCAAGGGGCATCTGTTCCATTAGCTTTTCAATTTCCATCTGGACTTTATTTAAACTTGTTGCATTAGTTGCACTTGCTGCTGAGTCTGGCTTTCTTGTATTTAGGTCTGCTTGAGCTTGTTGCATCTATTGCTGTGAATCAGTGTATCATACCAGTTGCAACCGGGTATTTTGTGCCTCCTCTCTGACAGGGAGGAACATAGGGAAGGATAGGATTTGAAAAAAGACGATCTGGTTGGTTCAACAGTGAATACCTCTCAATTATTCACTCCTTAAAATATCTTTCCCATTCCTCCTTAAAGTTTTCCACACTGTCCACCGCCACTGCCTCCCTGGGACATTGGAATGTACCAGAATGAAAAATTATTGTCCATCCGGACCGTTCCAAGATTATAAAAAGGACTGTTTCCTTCTCCCTGTTGTCTCCCTCGGAATTAACAAGCGAGCTTGGGTGAGGTGAACACTAGGACTCCTCTCCACTCTGCTTTCCACTGCTGGAGGGTGCTGCTAGCTGTAGGCTTCACCTCAGAATAAAACCCCACTGCGATAATCAAAAGCAATCAAAACCAAAAAACAATCAAAAAAGCTAATGGAAAGTTGGCTTTTATCTCAAGGGGCCTCGAATACAAAGGGCGGGAAGTTGTGCTTTAGTTGTATAGAGCCTTGGTCAGACCCTACCTGGCGTACTGCGTTCAGTGTTGGGCACTTCAGGAAGAATATATTGGCCTTGGAGAAGGTACAGCGCAGATTCACCAGAATTATACCAAGGTTTAGAGGGTTAAATTATGAGGACAGGTTGCATAAACCTGGCTTACATTGCCTTCTATAGAAGATTGAGGGGTGATCAGATCGAGCTGTTTAAAATGTTAAAAGGTTTCGATAGGGTAGATAGAGAAACTATTTTCTCTGGCGTGGGAATCCAGAACAAGGAGACATAATCTTAAAATTAGAGTTAGGCCATTTAGGAGAGAAATCAGGAAGCTCTTTTTTTACACAAATGGTAGTAGACATTTGGAATTCTCTCCCCTGAAAGGCTGTGGATCTGGGAAAATTGGAGCTTTCAAGACTGAGATCACTAGATTTTTTGTTAGGTAGGGGAACCAAGGGAGCTATGGTGGGTAAATTGGGTTGAGGTACAGATTAGCCATGATCTAATTGAATGGCAGAGCAGGCCCGATGGACTGAATAGTCTGCTCCTGTACCTATGTTCCTATATTCCTAATCACTGCATTGTCCTAGGAAACATTTAATGCTGTTAGTTTGATCCTCGAAGGAAGAACCAGATTTGTACAAAAGAACCTTAAGAACAAGGAGGCCATTTGCAGAATTGCATTTTCAGGACCACAAGTTTAGTTTTGAGATTTTCAGTAACTTTCTATGCTATTTGACTGGATGCACTGATGGACATACTAGGTACAATATAGTCTGTCCTAAACTTTGTATCATTCACTTAATGGATCATAATAGATAGATAGAGGCAAATTCTGTATAGCAATTATAGTGATATGTCTTATATGAAAGAATGTAACTCAGAGCTATCAGCTATCAGTGCAACTGTTCAGTCTCTAAGTGCACTGTAAAGTCCCAGGTCAATCTCAGCTGCACCAGTGGTAGGGGCTTTTTCAAAGGGCCACAACGCGACTGGGCTAGTGGAGGTTAAATCTGGCTGGATTCCTGCTCCTGATTGCCATCCAGTGACCCCCCCCCCCACCATTGGAAGTGTGCTCAGGGATGGTGGATAAGGACAGGATCAAGCTTGGCTAATATGATACCCATGGCGCAACAGTACATTGGCATTTGAAGCACCTTAGCAGAAGTCTTCATGAATGGAGGAGCAAAAGATCTCAAAAAAGGCAATAACATTTCCAGATAAAATTAGGAAGACTTCAGTTAAAAAAAAACCTTTTTCTGTAGAAATTTGCATGAAATTCCAATATTCCTGCAGATCATTATCCACGCGTCTATTATCCGCCATCCTAATTATCTGCCAGTATCGCGACAGGATCGATAAAGCCTTTTGTGATACATCATCTCATTGTTTATTTGTGTTTGATTATCTTTTCTCTAAGTAAAAATACATCATGGTAGTTTTGTAAGACTCCCCTCTGGTTGTGAAGCCTTGCTACACAGGAGAGGGGGTTGCAGAATCAACCCTATAGTGTTACAGCCCTCTGTCTAACTCGTTGCTGGGAGCCTCACCTTGCAAATTTATTTCTATAATATTTGATTTGTTCCAAGTATTATATTTGTGTTAATTCCCATATCTGGTGTTTTCCTGTATCATACGAGTGGGACTAAACTTTGAGGCCTCTCAGTAATTCACTTATTTCCATTACTGTTTGGGGATCTTCTCTATTTTGGCTAATAATGGAAAGAAAGATAGATTTGCATTTATATAGTGCCTTTCACAACCTCAGGATGTCCCAAAGCGCTTTACAGCCAATGATGTACTTTTGAAGTCCCGCAAACAGCAACAAACAAATAATCTATTTTAGTGATGTTGGTTGAGGGATAAATATTGGCCAGGACACCGGGGAGAACTCCCCTGCTCTTCTTCAAAGTAGTGCCAGTGGATCTGAGAGGGCAGAAGGGGCTTCAGTACTGCACCAAAACATCAGCCTAGATTTTGTGCTCAAGTCTCTTGGAGCAGGACTCGACCCCATGACCTTCTGACTCAGAGGCGTGAGTGCTACCACTGAGCCACGGCTGACACTTAGCTCCCCCTGTTAATCATCTTTTATTCCATATGTGAACGTAAGTTTGTGTTGTTGGGATGTTGGGTAGCAAACATTGTTCTTCAGACTCTCTCTTCCGAAAAAATAAACACGTCCAATGCAATATAAGGTGACCTTGCTTGGAAATGTGACAATTCGACATTGAAACAGCAATGTGGGTCTTCACATTCAGTTGTCTGATGAGTTCTCATATCAAATCTTTCGGCTAGAACGATTCAATAAAGCTGCAAAGTGCATGCATACACCCAACGTCAAATCTCATTCAGGATTACCTGACGTGTCAGATTAAGTTGATTTAATTCAATGAGAAACTACCCGCTTGAAGACAATCTGATGATGCACAGTGCAACGCAAATAATGAGAATGTTCATGAGATAAGGAGATTCATTTGTAATTAAGTGACAGGTTAGGTGACTTTCTTCACAATCATGTAAATAAGGCCGATGCGATTTTGAGTCCGCTGTGAGCCTTTAAATATGCTTGTGCTGGAGTCTAAACACTAGTATTTTTCTTCTTTTCTTACTAATATTCTCCACCAATTCTTCTGCCTCTCTTCTCCCTGAAGATATTGATTCCTTGTTGTTGTACACCAGATGTCATTGAGAACCTCACCTAAGTGGCCTTGACAGTGAGTACAAGCTGGCTATTCGACTACACAAGGGAATCAAAACTGGGTCTGATCCTATCCTCATCTGAAGTCCAGACTTTTCTAAGCTAGGGTTTCAAGGGATAGCGATCAGGAGCAGATTACCCCCTTCCCTAGTCCACAGGGGGCTGAGGCCAACTTTAGCTCTGGCTACCGCTGGCCTGGCTGAGATCAACAAACTTAGCAATGGACCAGTGGTCAAACCTGGGATGCTCCTAACATAAGAACATAAGAAATAGGAGCAAGAGTAGGCCATACGGCCCCTCGAGCCTGCTCTGCCATTCAATTAGATCATGGCTGATCTTCGACCTCAACTCCACTTTCCCGCCCAGAGAATTCCAAATATTTACCACCCATGAGTGAAGAAATTTCTCCTCATCTCAGTCCTAAATGTCTGACCCCTTATCCTGAAACTATGCCCCCTAATTCTAGACTCTCCAGCCAGGGGGATCATCCTCTCAGCATCTACCCTGTCAAGTCCTCTTAGAATCTTATATGTTTCAATGAGATCACCTCTCATTCTTCGAAACTCCAGAGAGTATAGGCCCATTCTACTCAATCTCTCCTCATAGGACAACCCTCTCAACCCAGGAATCAATCTAGTGAATCTTTGTTGCACCGCCTCTAAGGTAAGTATATCCTTCCTTTGGTAAGGAGACCAAAACTGCTCACAGTACTCCAGATCTATACGGTTCAGCCAATCAATGGATGAACTCACTGAGCCTTTGGAGAAGCTGATAGGAATCTTTTAAAAAAAAATTTCTTTGGATGTGGGCGTCGCTGGCAAACCCGGCATTTATTATCGCCTTTGAGAAGGTGGTGATGAGCCACCTTATTGAACCGTTGCAGTCCTTGTGGTGAAGGTGCTCCCACAGTGCTGTTAAGTAGGGAGTTCCAGGATTTTGACTCAGCGACGATGAAGGAACGGTGATATATGTCCAAGTTGGGATGGTGTGTGACTCAGAGGGGAACTTGGAGGTGATGGTGTTCCCGCACGCATGCTGCCCTTGTCCTTCTAGGTGGTGGAGGTCGCTGGTGAGGGAAATGCTGTCAAAGAAGCCTTGGCAAGTTGCTGCAGTGCATCCTGTAGATAGTACACACTGAATCCACGGTGCGCTGGTGGTGGAGGGAATGGGCATTTAAGCTGGTGGATGGGCTATCGATTGAGTGGACTGAACTGTCTTGGATGGTGTCGAGCTCATTCTCCATATTTACATCGAATTACATCGAAACTACAGCACAGAAACAGGCCATTTGGCCCAACTGGTCTATGCCAGAGTTTATGCTCCACACGAGCCTTCTCCCTCCCCACTTCAGCTAACCCTACTAGGATACCCTTTGATTCTTTTCTCCCTCATGTGCTTATTCCCCTTAAATGCATCTATGTTATTTGCCTCAACTACTCCTTGTGGTAGCACGTTCCACATTCTCACCACTCTTTAGGTAAAGAAGTTTCTCCTGAATTCCCTATTGGATTTATTAGCGACTATTTTATATTTATGACCTCTAGTTTTGGACTCCCCACAAGTGGAAAGATTTTCTCCACATCTACCCTATCAAAACCTTTCAGTATCTTAAAGACCTCCATCAGGTCACCCCTCAGCCTTCTCTTTTCTAGACAAAAGAGTCCCAGCCTGCTCAACCTTTCCTGATAAGTATATCCTCTCAGTTCTAGTATCATTCCTGTGAATCTTTTTTGCACCCTCTCCAATGCCTCTATATCCTTTTTATAATATGGAGACCAGACCTGTTCACAATACTCCAAGTGTGGTGTAATCAAGGTTCTATAAAAGTTTAACATAACTTCTTTGCTTTTCAATTCTATCTCTCTAGAAATGATCTCTAGTGCTTGAGTTCCCTTTTTTTATGGCCTTATTAACCTGCGCCACTACATTTAGTGATTTGTGTATCTGTACCCCGAGATCCCTTTGCTCCTCTATCCCGTTTAGACTCTTATTAGCCAAGCAGAATGTGGCCTCCTTATTAATCCTACCGAAATGCACCACCTCACACTTACCTATATTGAAATTCATTTGCCAATTACACGCTCATTCTGCAAGTTTATTAATGGCCCCTTGCATTTTGACGCATTCTTTCTTTGTATTAACTACACCCCCCCAAATTCGTCTGCAAATTTTGAAATTGTACTTCCGATTCCCGAATTCAAATCATTAATGTAAATTGCGAACAACAGTGGTTATCAAGAATGCAAATGAACAATAGTGAGCAGCTATTTCAAGTTTGTTGTGTTTTTACACTTGGAGAAATGAAGAACCCACCCACAACAAAAATGTGTCCCTCAGGGATCCTTTTAACCATGGGAATTTTTTCAAGTTAGCGAATATTGTTGAGTTGTGCTCGGCTCCAGGCATGTCTGCAACACGACCTATTCGGACAAGTCGGAAATGAGGGCAGGATTAGTTTCCTTTTTGACTCTAAACAAACGAGTGGGACTGCACATCCCTTGCCTGTTTCATTACACACGTTACATTGCTCCTTTTATTCGGGTGCATGTATACTGCAGATTTAACGATGGTGTAAAGTGCAAATCGCCTCGTTGCGACCCTACCGGGTTGTGTAAATCCGGAGACATGGGCCTGAATCGGAGTGGGACTCCCTGGAGGAGGTATAGTCTCAACATTGCTTCAGTTTGATACTGCATGAAGTGTAAATCTTCGACAGCACCTCCAAAACCCTCGACCTCCGGCACCTAGAAGGACAAGGGCAGCAGGCGCGCGAGAACACCATCACCTCCAAGTTCCCCTCCGACTCACACACTATCCTGACTTGGATATATATCGCCGTTCCTTCATTGTTGCTGGGTTGAAATCCTGGAACTCCCTACCTAACAGCACTGTGGGACAACATTCACCACACGGACTGCAGTGATTCAAGAAGGCGGCTCACCAACACCTTCTCAAAGGGCAACGAGGGATGGGCAATAAATGTTGGTTTTGCCAGCGACGCTGATATCCCAAGAATGAATAATAAAAATAAAATCCAGTGTGGTGTCAAACCTGGTTGATAATCTGCTTCGGAGTTGCTGGGCACTTTTTAAAACCTACCCGACTTCAATAAAAATGTTTCGAGAGCATAAGTTTCCCCCCTATCCAGCTCTCTAAACATTTAAATTTCTAATGTTGTGAGAAAGAGAGAGCACTCCATACGCATGAATCCAGGAACAATCAGAGCTCTTTCCTGGGCAGGACGGTTTTGATTTGCTGCCAGCCCAGTAGTCAAACAGTGTAAACAGGTTTCTACCTGACTGGATCGCGAACTGCAGCTATCGGACACAGACTGGCAAAGATCCAGTTAGAACAGCTAATCTCTTCCAGGGCTAACGTAGATCCTTTTCAGTCAGAGCGAGACAAGAAATCTATAGTGGGAAGTTAACTAAATTGGCTGCAGTGAGAAAGTAGGAGTCTATATTTTACCACAGCTAATGTGCAATAAATGTATAACTAACGTTTAATGAATCTTTTATAACTGTAACATAACATGAGCCATTCATCTTCATAAGGAGATTTTCTATTCACCAGAAAGCCAATCTTTTCTACAAAAGGGCAGAGGATTAAATGGAGCTTTTTAAGAAATGTATAATACATTCCAGAGCAAAAATGAAAAGCGGCCTGCATTTACATTGCACCTCATCAGGTCTCTCAAAAGCACCTTAAGGACCTTCACACATAACGAATTATTCTGAAATGCTGTGGCTGGTCGTCGTTTCGGAAAACGTGGCAGTGTTTTGCACACAGCAAGATCCCATAATTAGCAAGGAGGCGAACTTTGATTAGTTAGGGGCTGAAATTTCGGGATTCTGTGGGAAGAGTGGCGGAGAGAGACTCTCGGCTGCTGGCATCTACGGATGCTGACCCATTCCGAATTGTGGGTGGTGGGGAGGGGGGCTGCAGTGTCGTCAGCTTGTTTGGGCTGGGTGCCTACCTTGGCAGAGTGGTAAAGGAGACCTGGGAAGCGCTTGACAGTAAAAACATAGGAACATAGGAACAGGAGTAGACCATTCAGCCCCTCGTGCCTGCTCCGCCATTTGATAAGATCATGGCTGATCTGTGATCTAATTCCATATACCTGCCTTTGGCCCATATCCCTTAATACCTTTGGTTGCCAAAAAGCTATCTATCTCAGGTTTAAATTTAGCAATTGAGCTAAAAAGCTGAACAAGTCTTCAGCTCTCCTTCAGGGATGATTACCTGCTCGCTCCCTCAGGCATTTAGAGGCCTTTGGAACTTGAGAATGAGTATGAGTTTCATTGGGCCTATCAGGTGGCAGATTGGGCATAATTTCCTGAGAAACCTCCCCCTTCCCCCCTGCCCCTCCCATACAAGGCCCTTTGACGTTAGACGGTATGGGTTGAAGATCAGCCCTCTTCCCCCTCCCACCGGAATTACCTAGCCTCCTCTTCACAGGGCAGAATCTCAGCAGAACCATGTACCACCCCATTTCCTGTCCACTCCCCCAGCCCTCGTCCCCAGCTGTTCAATTTTGTGTACAATTTTGGTCTTTGTGTACAATTTTGGTCTCCTCACCTAAGAAAGGATATAGTTGCCATAGAGGGAGTGCCGCGAAGGTTCACCAGACTGATTCCAGGGATGGCGGGATTGTCGTCTGAGGAAAGATTGAGTAGACAAGGCCTGCATGCTCCAGAGTTTAGAAGAATGAGAGATGATCTCATTGAAACAAACAAAATTCTTACAGGGCTCGACAAGGTAGATACAGGGAGGATGTTTCCCCTGGCTGGGGAATCTAGAACCAGGGGTCACAGTCTCAGAATAAAGGGTAGGCCATTTAGGACTGAGATGAGGAGAAATTTCTTCACTCAGAGGGTGGTGAATCTTTGGAATTCTCTACCCCAGAGGACAGTGGAGGCTCAGTCAGTGATTACATTCAAAACAGAGATCGATAGATTTCTAGATATTAAAAGCATCAAGGGATATGGGGATGGTGCAAGAAAATGGAATTGAGGTCGAAGATCACTATGATCTTGTTGAATGGTGGAGCAGGCTCGAGGGGTCGGATGGCCTACTCCTGCTCCTATTTCTTATGTTCTTATGTTCCACTGGAGATGCACTCAGGCTTAGGGCGGAATTTCAAGCCCGTTGCTTTTTGGTAGCATTGGTTGAAAATGGGATATTGATCAAGATGCTGGAAGAACTTCTTGCTCTTCTTCAAACATGGGATCTTAAACATGAGGAACTTAGGAACATAGGAACAGGAGCAGGCCATTTAGCCCCTTGAGCCTGATACTCCATTCAATGAGATATGGCTGATCTCTGACCTAAAACCATATACCCGCCTTAAACCCATATCCCTTAATAGCTTTGGTTAACAAAAATCTATCAATCTCGGATTTAAAATGAAGAATTGAGCGAGCACCAACTGCCATTTTGGAAGAGAGTCTCAAACTTCTACCATCCTTTGTGCGGAGATATGTTTCCTAACTTCATTCCTGAAAGTCCTGGCGCTAATTATTAGTTTCATGTTCATCTGATCGAGTGGATGGGCCTTCAGTTCAACATCTCATCCAAAAGACAGCTACCTTCATCAACGCGCACACCTTCAGCACTGAAGTAAGGCTCATACACACAACCCATGACATGGGTGCGAGAATGATACCAACTAAGCCAAGCTGACACTTGCAGAAAAACACTTGCTTACTAAAGTGCTAATCAACACAGAAGTCGTGAGTTTGAGAGCTTGGAAATGGGATGAGGCAAGTTAGCGCTTAACCTGGACAACAAACCCAGCCACTAGTGGATTTCCCGCTTCGTCTAGCTCATAAAATGTGTGCACAGTTTTGCAGCTAAACCTCAAGCCAAATGATGCGAAGGTCAGATCGAGTCATTAGGAGAAATTCTAATGTCCAAACAAATCAACTCCTTCCACAGATCAACAGCAAATTTTTATACATGCGTGGATTATATTTTCTCCTGTCCTTCCAACATTTTTGCTGTTATCATTTTAACCTTGTTGGATGCTACAGCGGTGTTTCCAGTTATTGATTAATAGGGAACGCCACACTGCACCCAGTTACTGACCAAAAGGGAACGTCACAATTCAACCAGCTACTGACCAACAGGAAATATCACACTGCACCCAGTTACTGACCAATAGGGAACATCACACTGCATCCAGTTACTGACCAATAGGGAATATCACACTGCACCCAGTTACTGACCAATAGGGAACGTCACACTGCACCCAGTTACTGACCAATAGGGAACGTCACACTGCACCCAGTTACTGACAAATAGGGAACGTCACACTGCACCCAGTTACTGACCAATAGGGAACGTCACACTGCATCAAGTTACTGACCAATAGGGAACGTCACACTGCACCCAGTTACTGACCAATAGGGAATATCACACTGAACCCAGTTACTGACCAATAGGGAGCGTCACACTGCACCCAGTTACTGACCAATAGGGAATATCACACTGAACCCAGTTACTGACCAATAGGGAGCGTCACACTGCACCCAGTTACTGACAAATAGGGAACGTCACACTGCACCCAGTTACTGACCAATAGGGAACGTCACACTGCACCCAGTTACTGACCAATAGGGAACGTCACACTGCACCCAGTTACTGACCAATAGGGAACGTCACACTGCACCCAGTTACTGACCAATAGGGAACGTCACACTGCACCCAGTTACGGACCAATAGGGAATGTCACACTGCATCCATTTACTGACCAATAGGGAATATCACACTGCACCCAGTTACTGACCAATAGGGAACGTCACACTGCAACCAGTTACTGACCAATAGGGAATGTCACACTGCACCCAGGTACTGACCAATAGTGAACGTCACACTGCACCCAGTTACTACCAATAGGGAACGTCACACTGCACCCAGTTACTGACCAATAGGGAATGTCACACTGCACCCAGGTACTGACCAATAGTGAACGTCACACTGCACCCAGTTACTGACCAATAGGGAATGTCACACTGCACCCAGTTACTGACCAATAGGGAACGTCACACTGCACCCAGTTACTGACCAATAGGGAACGTCACATTGCACCCAGTTACTACCAATAGGGAACGTCACACTGCACCCAGTTACTGACCAATAGGGAATGTCACACTGCATCCAGTTACTGACCAATAGTGAACATCACACTGCACCCAGTTACTGACCAATAGGGAACATCACACTGCACCCAGTTACGGACCAATAGGGAATGTCACACTGCACCCAGTTACTGACCAATAGGGAACGTTTCGTTGCACTCAAGTACTGACCAATAGGGAACGTTTCTTGGCACCCAAGTACTGACCAATAGGGAATATCACACTGCACCCAGTTACTGACCAATAGGGAACATCACACTGCACCCAGTAACTGACCAATAGGGAATATCACACTGCACCCAGTTACTGACCAATAGGGAACGTCACACTGCACCCAGTTACTGACCAATAGGGAACGTCACACTGCACTCAGGTACTGACCAATAGGGAATATCACACTGCACCCAGGTACTGACCAATAGAGAACGTCACACTGCACGCAGTTACTGACCAATAGGGAACGTCACACTGCACTCAGGTACTGACCAATAGGGAATATCACACTGCACCCAGGTACTGACCAATAGAGAACGTCACACTGCACCCAGTTACTGACCAATAGGGAACGTCACACTGCACTCAGGTACTGACCAATAGGGAATGTCACACTGCACCCAAGTACTCAGTTAACAAGATAATTTCGTTTGGGGTGAGTTTTTCTTCGTGTTTTGGATTTGCCTCTGATGTTGGTGTGGGAGGGGGAAGGGGGATTATCAGTCTCTGGACAAAATTTACAGAGGGAACGTTCCAGCACCTTTGCTGATCTGGACTTGTGGCGACAAAGCGAAAAAAAATGGGTGGATAAATAAGCAAGAAAGAATGAGAAAAGAGAGTGGCTGATGGGAAATAATGGTTTGGGAAAGTGCAGGTCCTGACAGGAAGCACGAAGACTGCTGTGAAGGAGAGGAACCAGATGTGGCGTACAATATATATTAACCCTTTTCATCGGGGATAGGATTTCCTGGGCTTCCGGTTTTCTGCATTTGTCAGTTGTGGGAAAGTTCTCTGGGACTCCTGCTCATGTTCTGAGCCCAGTCACCAACTCATTCTGGACTGTATGGACCACAGAACAAAGTCATTTTATGTTTAATAACTTGAGGAACAGGGTGTGGCAACAAAATCAGACGATGATGTCTGGCCTTTCTATGCTAATGAAGGGTGGTGTTGTGGGAGCTTTGAAGTTGCAGCAACAGCATTTGTTTGCGATAGCTGAATGAGTTTCAAACAACAAATATATTGTGTCTTTAATGTGGCAAAATATCCCGAGCGGGTGGATCAGAGGTGACTGAAGACATGCTCAGTGGTAGCACTCTCACCTCTGACTCAGACGGTTGTGGGTTCATGCCTCACTCCAGAGACTTGAGAACATAATCTAGGCCGACACTCCAGTGCAGTAAGGAAGGAGTGCTGCACTGTCGGAGGTGCCATCTTTCGGATGAGAAGTTAAACCGAGGCCCCGTCTCCCCTCTTGGGTGGATGTCAAAGATCCCATGGCGCTATTTTGAAGAAGAGCAGGGGAGTTCTCCCCGGTGTCCTGGCTAATATTTAGCCCTCAGCCAACATCACTCAGAACAGATTATTTGGTCAGTATCACATTGCTGTTTGTGGAACCTTGCTGTGCCCAAATTAGCTGCTTCACTTGGGTTCTCTGGATATGGATACTGCCTAGCCAGCAGCCACCCCTAATGTGCTCCTCCCAACTCCACAGTACTTCTGCCGGCCGCGATTAGCAACCCTCCCGCTGTCCTCGCCGGGACTTACCCGAGGGCTGGCAAGGCAAGCGGCCCTAAATTCAATTCTGCAGTTGGGTGAGGTGCCTGTGCAGGTATGACAGGTGCCGGCAGCTTGCCTGGAATATTTTTGACCAAGCCCAAGGCCCAATTGTGGACCTGTATAGGGAGCGCACTGCTTGCAAAAACAGGCCCAGATTAATAAATATCCCCATGTCTGCATCAAACTCTTTCCGGTACATTTTTAAAAATTCGTTCATGGGATGTGGGCATCGCTGGCAAGGCCGGCATTTATTGCCCATCCCTAATTGCCCTTGAGAAGGTGATGGTGAGCCGCCTTCTTGAAGCCCTGCAGTCTGTGTGGTGAAGGTTCTCCCACAGTGCTGTTAAGTAGGGAGTTCCAGGATTTTGACCCAGCGACAATGAAGGAATGGCGATACATAGCTCAGTTAGATACAAAACAAAGCTCCCTCTGCATTGGCCTGACAGAGTGCTTCATCCCTATCTTCAGAAGATTGGCTCTTTTGCCTGGTGTAACATCTTACCATTTTGCCACCTTGTAACCTTTTCAAATGAGCTGTAGTACGATTATAGGAACATAGGAACAGGAGTAGGCCATTCAACCCCTCGTGCCTGCTCCGCCATTTGATAAGATCATGGCTGATCTGTGATCTAGCTCCATATACCTGCCTTTGGCCCATATCCCTTAACACCTTTGGTTGCCAAAAAGCTATCTATCTCAGATTTAAATTTAGCAATTGAGCTAGTATCAATTGCCGTTTGCGGAAGAGAGTTCCAAACTTCTACCACCCTTTGTGTGTAGAAATGTTTTCTAATCTCGCTCCTGAAAGGTCTGGCTCTAATTTTTAGACTGTGCCCCCTACTCCTAGAATCCCCAACCAGCGGAAATAGTTTCTCTCTATCCACCCTATCCATTCCCCTTAATATCTTATAAACTTCGATCAGATCACCCCTTAACCTTCGAAACTCGAGAGAATACAACCCCAATTTGTGTAATCTCTCCTCGTAACTTAACCCTTGAAGTCCGGGTATCATTCTAGTAAACCTACGCTGCACTCCCTCCAAGGCCAATATGTCCTTCCGAAGGGGCGGTGCCCAGTGCTCGGTTAGGGGCAGTGTCCTGCTGTTGGCCCCACACTCAGTTGGAACTAGAAGCTCATTTCACACAGGACCTGTACGGCCAGCAAACAGAGGAGACTGTTCAAATTGGCATGGGCTGGATTTGAACCCAGGGAGCAGAGATCAAAGGTCAGCAGTTTGACCAACTCAACCATCTAGTTCCCCGAAGACATGTTTTTAAATAGTGGCTCTGCGCAATAAAATACAAAAACACATTTGAACTGATGTTAATCCATCTAAAAATTGAATCACATCGGAAACTTGGACATGGAACAAAAGAATTCCATCAAAAATATTATTCTGAAGGGAAATTGTGTGTGATCAAAAAATAAAAAAAAAATTTGAATAAAATATTGCCTGACTTTAAAGAGAATGAAATTCCAAAATGTAAGGCCTTAGGCACAAGGTACCTCATTGACTGGATTTCACTCAAGGCCAAAACATTAGATCGTGCACTCACAGAAACCGTCTTTGAACAGGAATTATTCATATATTCCCAAAAGACAGGACCATGTTCACGATAAGAACGAACAGACAAATCAAAGCAAAAAGAAAACCCAAAATACGAGGGCGATTGATCTGTGCGCTACTACGAGATAAAAGTCAAGCAGGTGTCTGAATTCAATCAATCATTATCGGGCCCAATTACTCTCAATTTGTATTGTGCAGAGCGTGCACAATATTTGCCTCTGACCAATGTGTAATATTTACAGTGCGCTGTCAGGTTCAGAAAGAATGATGAGTTTGCAGCGGTGCGCTTTACGCTTAGAACCAGATGTGGCTCCGATCAACCTCCTGGATTTCTTGGGAGAGCTCATGCTGCGTTCTTGTGTTTGCTTCTAAAAAAAAATATTTACGTGATCAAGTGTGACAGCCTAAGCTCGGTTCCTGGTGCACTGCACGCTTCAGATCAGACAGCGGGCTTTTCAGACCCTGCACGTGAATTGAAAGGCTTCTCTGCTCGATTCTTAACTCTGACGACCAGATCGCAAACCAAATGTTTAAGTTGATATTTTTAATGTGGTTGTTATATATTATTGTTGAGATATAAATGAGATTTTTTTTTGCTTTAGATATCCCATACTGAACTGGGAGGCTCCTCCAGGAGAGCTTCATTTCAGCATTTGAATCTCTCAATTCACTGCATTATCTCATGTCGACTAATGAAGGAAAAAGTTTCATTTGTAGAGACCCTCAACACTTCACAAAGTGCTTCACAACACATGAATTACTCTTGATGTGCAGTTCAAGTTGTTATGTAGGCGAATGTGGCAGCCGATATACAATTAGCGCAGTGAATAAGCGACCAGATAATCTGTTTTGGTGGTGTTGGCTAAGTGAACAATGTTGGTCAGGATACTGGGAACACTCTCTGCCCTTCTTTGAATAGCGCCATTAGATGTTTAATGTCCACTTGAACAGGCAAACAGGGCCTCGGTTTATCATCTGATCTGAAAGATGGCACCTCTGGCAATGCAACACTCCCTCAGTACTGCACTGAAGTTCTGAGGGGGGGGACAAACTCACAGCTATCTGATTATTTTATGCATGTAAAGAAAAAGAAAAAGACTTGCATTTATATCGTGCCCTTCACAACCTCAGGATGTCCCAAAGCGCTTCACAGCTAATGGAGTACCTTTGAAACCCGGCAGCCCAATTTGCGCACAGCAAGATCCCACAAACAGCAATGAGATAATGACCCAATACTCCATTTTTTTTAGTAATATTGGTTATATTATTGAGGGATAAATTTTGGCCAGGAGACCGGGGAGAACTTCTTCCAAATAATGCCATGGGATCTTTTACATCCACCTGAGAGAGCAGCTATAATGAGGAGTTACAATTGTGAAGAGAGACTTGAGAAGTTGGGCTTTTTGTCATTAACTGCTGAGAAGATAAAGGGGTGACCAGAAAGAGGTCTTCAAGATTATGAAGGCTCACTCCCCATACTCTTTAATTTTCCTCTATTTCGAGCAGAGAATTCCACATTTTAACCTCCCTCTGTGTAAAGAAGGCTGATAATCCTCGTCTTTTCTGACACACTCCCACCATTATTCCAGTGGGAAAGAGGTGGAAGGGCCACAAACTCGGCCGGGACCTGGATAATCCGGGTCCTGACCTTACACAGGAGCTTGCAACGGGGGTGGGGGGGAGAGTGAAGTTTCCGCCCACCACAAATAAGGCCATTGATGTGAACAAAACGTGGCCGGGCATTGGGACTTCCAGGGCTGGGAATTCTTGCATCAAAGGCCTGGCCTGGCAGATCTTCCGAGGTTCATACACTAAGAAGAAAGAGGTGTGCCGGCTTCTTCAACGGCAACCGTGGTGCTTTCCTTGCGGGGGGAGTCCAACATCACTAGACGATCTGGTCGTTATCACATCGCTGTTTGTGGGACTTTGCTGTGCGCAAATTGGCTGCTGCGTTTCCTACATTACAACATGGTAGGCCAGCCTTCTGCCACCTGTTCGGCTTGAGCAAGAGCTGAGCATTGGCGCCAGAGGCACAGGGCAGCCAGAACGTGCGGGCTCCCAGTCAGTGGGAAGCAAGCCTCGGGCAACAGCAAAGGTGCCGCGACTCTCTCCCACTGTGCCAAGGGAAACGTGCCGAGGTTATTCAACTACACTTCATGACTACACTTCAAAAAGTACTTCATTGGCTGTAAAGCACTTTGGGACACCCTGAGGTCACGAAAGACGCTACATAAATGCAAGTTCTTCCTCTTTCTTTTCACCTGCATGTGACAGGACTCCGGCGGCCGAACCTTATCGATCTCTCGCGGTGAGCGACGCTCGGGCCTCTCAGAAACTCCTGGCGCTGTGTTGAACGAAGCACGTCTGGTGCATCTTTTTAAGTCTGTGGTGGATCATTTGCCTCTTTTACAGTGAATGCCGGGGAGTTCAAACTCTCAGAGCAATACAATTAATCACTGGAGAGCACCTAACACTAGTGGCTTGGAAGTCTGTACTAAGTCTTCAACACACCGCAGCAATTTCATTCAATAGCAGGGACGATTTTTTTTTTGAGCTGGATACTGAAAGTAAGCTTCACAGATAAACGCTGGCAGCCAGCAAGTTGCTGGGAGGGTATGGATGCATAATTCAACGACCGGCACCATCTGTTACAGCGGAAAAAAAAGGGACTTGCTTGAAACCCAAAGACTTTTTGTTTATTAAATAATTGCTAAGGCAAATGATTTTTTCACAGTGCGCCATACCGTGTCAGATCCCCTCCGCCCCCCCATCATCACCACCCAACACCCAACATCTTTAGAACTCACCAAAGGTGCCGCGACTCTCTCCCGCTGTGCCAAGGGAAACGTGCCGAGGTTGTTCAAGATGCCAGTTTTTCTCCCTGTTGCTGTTGCCCGAGGCTTGCTTCCCACTGACTGGGAGCCCGCACGTTCTGGCTGCCCTGTGCCTCTGGCGCCAATGCTCAGCTCTTGCTCAAGCTGAACAGGTGGCAGAAGGCTGGCCTACCATAGAAACACAGCAACAGGAGTAGGCCATTCAGCCTCTCGAGCCTGCTCCGCCATTCAACAGTGACTACACTTCAAAAGCACTTAATTTCTTTTAATTAGATCATGGCTGATCTGTATCTTAACTCAGTTTAACCGCCTTTGATCCATGTCCCTTAATACCCTTACCTAACAAAAATCTATCAATCTCAGTTTTGAAATTTTCAATCGAACCCCAGCCTCAAACAACTTTTGGGGGAGAGAGTTCCAGATTTTCCGCTACCCTTTTGCGTGAAGAAATGCTTCCTGACATCACCCCTGAACTGCCTAGCTCTAATTTTGAGGTGAAGGCATCCCCCACCAGAGGGAATAGGTGGGGCTTGAAGGCAAGCCACAAAATGTCCCCACCCTGTCGTAAAAACACGGGGATTAATACCCTGACAAGAATATTCATCATGGCCCTAGACGAATCCTTAACACTTCAAACCCAACTCATCGTCTGGGGTTTACCACCCACTTTACGCCTAGAAGTGAACGATGCCTAAATTTGGCTTGACAAATTGTCTCACATCAACCAATACATTAGCATCTGCACAAGCTACTGAGTGAATGAATTAACCTTTTCTGGCCAATTACCAAAATCATGAACCAACAATTATTTATTAACCTTAGAGCCATCGTTAGCAGCACTTAAACATTGGGTATGCAAATAATTAGTGGATAGGGTTAATTGAAAAAATAAGTAACAGACATTAGTATACAGTAATTCAGCAATAACTGTTTGCTGATTATAAATTTACAGTTGTGATCAGTGTCTGAGATTGATATAAATTGTGGAGATTAGTTTAGAATAGACTCCCTTGAGACAAGTGAACAGCATTAGATAGCCAGTCTATTGAATAGATTAAACTCTATGTGCTTGTTGTTAGCAATGTTTCCGGAACTTACACAACCTTGTCCTCATGAGCTGATATGGATAGTTTGGTTGCCTCCCCTACCTCTGGGAGGATGGTGTTAGCCTTCTGAGACGACAGAGTGATGAACCTGCATCTGTAGAGGTGCTATTCATTCCTGCTGGATCTTCTCCTGGGTAAATTCACCTTCCGTGCTGGTAGCTGTATCCATACTGGCTGTCTTAAATCTCACCCCACCTTGATCTCAGGGAAACTTGTACATCTAAATGACACATCGGCCTGTATCTGGCTGGTATAGTCGTACAATCTTAACTTGCCTAGTAGTCCATTGAGTATTGAAGATTGAGGGGTAATCTGATTGAGGTGTTTAAAATGTTAGAAAGATTCTGTAACCTCCTCCAGTCCTACAGCCCTCCGAAATCTCTGCGCTCCTCCAATTCTGGCCTTTTGCATCCCCGATTTTCATCACTCCACCATTGGCGGCCGTGCCTTCAGCTGCCTAGGCCCTAAGCTCTCCAATTCCCTCCCTAAACCTATCCACCTCTCTACTGCTCTCTCCTCCTTTAAGATGCTCCTTAAAACCTACCTCTTTGACCAAGCTTTTGGTCACCTGTCCTAAAAGCTCCTTATGTGGTTTGGGGTCTATTTTTGTTTGGTAATCACTCCTGTGAAGCACCTTGGGACGTATTACTACATTAAAGGTGCTATATAAATGCAAGTTGTTGTTGTTGAGTCGATAGGATAGATGCAGAGAAACTATTTCCGCTGGTGGAGGAATCAAAAACGAGGGGGACATAATCTTAAAATTAGAGCTAGGCCGTTAAGGAGGGCAATCAGGGATCACTTTTGCACTTCGGGGATACAGGTAGAATTCTTTCCCCCAAAAGGCTGTGGATGCTGGGACAATTGGAACTTTCAAGACTGAGATCGATAGATTTTTTTGTTAGGTAATGGTATCAAAGGATATGGAGCTAAGGCGGATAAACGGAGTTGATGAACAGATTAGCCATGATCTAATTGAATGGCAGCAGAGGCTCGAGGGGCTGAATGGCCTACTCCTGTTCTTATATTCCTATTTTCCTTAATTTCTGTAACTTGTTTTTCTCTCTCTGTCAGAGATACACTTTCCGATTTTAGAGAAGCTCTACATATACTAGACAATAAAAAAATATTATGGCAATAATGTTTTACAACATACAGACTTTTAAAACCGAGACATTTCATCACCTAAGTTTCTAAATTATCTCGTCTTCCTTCCTCCAATGAATAAAAAAAGAACTTGCCTTTCTATAGCACCTTTCACAACCTCAAGATGTCTCCAAGCACTTCAGAGCAAACAAAGTATTTTTGAAGTATAGTCACTGTTGTAATATAAGGAAGCGCATTAGAAAATCTGCGCGCGCAGCAAGGTCCCACAAACAGCAATAAGATAAATGAAGCACCCGTTGTTTAGGTGAAAAATAGGCGCTGAAGGGTCCAATATGGCGTGAGGCACCCGCATGCTCGTTCTACGTCGGGAGAGCGCCGCATGGTAAGGACGCCCCAGAGTCATCAAGGGCGCATGCCTGAAAGCAGTGCTAGGCCCTTATGCAAATCCAGGGCCTAACGGCAGTTTCTCCACTGCCGTTTCTCCACTCCCGTCGAGCGAGACTCCACGGCAGAAGAGACGTCTCAGAATTTACCCGAAAGATACACAGGATCAAAAAGTTGTAAATTACTCTGTTTAAATGTAAAGAGGCGTCAAATTTAAATATTAATCTACCTGCCTTTGTGTAATAATGTATCTTACTAGTTGTTTTACATCCCTATGATTAATTGCTGCAGCGTGCCTTTAAAACATTCACTGAATGGCCCAAATTATTATTATTGTGGGTTTTTTTAAAACAATAACACTTGCGTTGTGTAAATACCTTAATGATACCAAATTCTTTGAACTTTTTTTTTCTGGCACTGTTAATTATTTCTGAAAAATGAGTCAGTGCAAAAAAATTGTGTTTCGTAATGTCTATAATGCACAGTGATGGTCTGTTCCCCTTTGAACATCAGTATATCAATGCCATGACATGCTGAATCATACAGCACAGAAAGAGGCCATTCGGCCCATCTTGCCTGTGCCGGCTCATTGAAAAGGTTCTCCAACCAGTCTCACTCCCTTGCTCTTTCCCCATTTCTTCCCCAAATTTTTCCCCTTTAAGTATTTCGCTTTTGAAAGTTACTATTGAACCTGCCACCCTTTCAGGCAATACATCCCAGTTCATAACAACTTGCTACATAAAAAATGTCTCCTCATCTCCCCTCTGATTCTTTTGCCAGTTATCTTAAATCCGTGTTCTCTGGTTACCGACCCTCCTGCCAGTGGAAACGGTTTCTCCCTATTTACTCGATCAAAACCCCTCATAATTTTGAACACTCCTTTTAAATCTCCCCTGAACCTTCATTGCGAATGATATTGTGGGGGGGAGTGGAGAAGGTCTTTTCGCACGCAAACACTTCTGTCACCAGTTGAGGGCAGTGTAACGACAAAGCACAATCTCCTGTTTGCTGTAATTCACCTCCCAAAGCAATCTCTTTTTTATTGTCTGTGACTAATTGAAAGATTTACCACTTTACTGATGTTAAAAAGCCACAAGCAGGTGTCTTTCTTTTGTGGGAATGCAGTAGTGGCATTCTCATTAAGTGGCCATGATTTTTTGACTGAATGCAATATATTTGATAGTCGATCATATACTATCTCTTTTATTGTACGAGGGCGACTTACAGTGTGGCTAAAAATATCGCTCGATAAAAAAATAAGCTAGAAGTCATTAGAAATTCTTCTCGGCCCGTTTCCGCGCGACCCCAACTGGGAGACCCAAGGCCGGGCCGAAATTGGGCCTCGGGTCTCAGGCCTCGTTAACATTTTACGAACGAGCTGCCAGCGTCTGTCGTGCCTCCCACAGGCAGCTCACATATTGAAGAAGCCTAAGGTACGTCCCTAGACGGGGATTGAAAGAAAGAAAGAAAATCTATTTTTAAAAATTTGTTCATGGGATGTGGGCATCACTGGCAAGGCCAGCATTTATTGCCCATCCCTAATTGCCCTTGAGAAGGTGGTGGTGAGCCGGCTTCTTGAACCGCTGCAGTCCTTGTGGTGACGGTTCTCCCACAGTGCTGTTAGGAAGGGAGTTCCAGGATTTTGACCCAGTGACGATGAAGGAACGGCGATATATTTCCAAGTGGAGGGGAACGTGCAGGTGGTGTTGTTCCCATGTACCTGCTGCCCTTGTCCTTCTAGGTGGTAGAGGTCGCGGGTTTGGGAGGTGATGTCGAAGAAGCCTTGGCGAGTTGCTGCAGTGCATCCTGTGGATGGTACACACTGCAGCCAATGTGCGCCGATGGTGAAGGGAGTGAATGTTTAGGGCGGTGGATGGGGTGCCAATCAAGGGGGCTGCTTTGTCCTGGATGGTGTTGAGCTCCTTGAGTGTTGTTCGAGCTGCATTCATTCGGGCAAGTGGAGAGTATTCCATCACATTCCTGACTTGTGCCTTGTAGATGGTGGAAAGGCTTTGGGGAGTCAGGTGGTGAGTCACTTGCCGCAGAATACCCAGCCTCTGACCTGCTCTTAAGGTCACAGTATTTATGTGCCTGGTCCAGTTAAGTTTCTGGTCAATGGTGATCCCCAAGATGTTGATGGTGGGGGATTCGGCAATGGTAATACTGTTGAATGTCAAGGGGAAGTGGTTAGACTCTCTCTTGTTGGAGATGGTCATTGCCTGGCACTTGTCTGGCGCGAATGTTACTTGCCACTTATCAGCCCAAGCCTGGATGTTGTCCAGGTCTTGCTGCATGCAGGCATGGACTGCTTCATTATCTGAGGGGTTGTGAATGGAACTGAACACTGTGCAATCACCAGCGAACATCTCCATTTCTGACCTTATGATGGGGGGAAGGTCATTGATGAAGCAGCTGAAGGTGGTTGGGCCTAGGACACTGCCCTGAGGAACTCCTGCAGCAATGTCCTGGGGCTGAGATGGTTGGCCCCCAACAACCACTGCCATCTTCCTTTGTGCTAGGTATGACTCCAGCCACTGGAGAGTTTTCCCCCTGATTCCCATTGATATCAATTTTACTAGGGCTCCTTGGTGCCACACTCGGTCAAATGCTGCCTTGATGTCAAGGGCAGTCACTCTCACCTCACCTCTGGAATCCAGCTCTTCTGTCCACATTTCGACCAAGGCTGTAATGAGGTCTGGACCCGAGTGGTCCTGGCGGAACCCTAACTGAGCATCGGAGAGCAGGTTATTGGTGAGTAAGTGCCACTTGACGACACTTGCTGATGATTGAGAGTAGACTGATGGGGCGGTAACTGGCCAGATTGGATTTGTCCTGCTTTTTGTGGACAGGACATATCTGGGCAATTTTCTACATTGTCGGGTAGATGCCGGTTTTGTGGCTGTACTGGAACAGTTTGACTAGAGACGCGGCTAGTTCTGGAGCACAATATTTATATAGTGCCTTTCATGACTCAGGTCGGCCCAAAGTGCTTTGCAGCCAATGAAGTATTTTTGAAGTGTAGTCACTGTTGTAATGTAGGGAATTGCGGCAGCCAATTCACAGCAATATCCCACAATGAGCAATGTGTTAATGACCAGATAATCTGTTTTTCAGTAATGTTGGTTGAAAGATAAATATTGGCCAGGACACCAGGAGAACTCTCCTGCTCATCTTCAAAATAGCACTCATGAGATCTTTTACTTCTACCTGAGAGGGCAGACAGGGACTCGGTTTAACGTCTCATCCGAAAGATGGCATCTCTGACGGTATAGCACCCCACACTACTGCACTGGAGTGTAAGCCTCCATTTTGTGCTTAAAGCTTCTAGAGTGGGGCTTAAATCCACAACCTTCATGACGCTGGAGGCAAGAGTGTTACCCACTAAGCCACGGCTGGATTGGAGCGAGTGATTGCAGGGGTGGGGGGTTGGATGGTGGGGGGAGATTCGACGACTGTGGAGTTGGAGGGGAGCTCCTGCTCCACAGGAAGGTTTTAAAAAAGAATTTAATATTGAAAAAAAAACTTACCTTTCATGAGCGGCTGCTGAAGAATCCGGAGCGGGGTAGGCCTGACCACCTGCTCCGCTCCTCGGAAACCATTTTCCCAAAGGGGTCCTTCGACAGGTGTGAGCCCCCTAATTAACATATGCGAGGGGCCGAACGCTTGTTTTAGGTGGCCGCTCGGGACGCCTAAAAAAATGGGCCCGACGAATTCAGCAATGGACCGAACGCACACGCAGATTGGGTACAGGCCGTCCCAATGCTAAATTTGCCAGTGTTGTGCCTGTTTTATGCCTGAAAAAACAGGCGCAACGCATGCCAATTTCTATCCCATTATGTACAACGTTAGCTCACGAATGTCCAACGTGTTTAACTCTATTCTTTCCCCTCCTTCTCAATGTCTGTCTCATTCTCCCATCGGTAGTGTGCGATATCTAAATGCAAGTTGTTCATATTAACCCCCTTGTTAAAATAATGGACAAAAATATTGCCAGATAAATGCATTCATTTCAAACAGATTGTTAATGCCTCCCTTGAAACAGCTGGTAAAACAACCTTACAGATGCATTAAGCATTCCAATGCCAAAATTACCCACGAGGCTTAGTTGTCTCAAATTAGCTTTATTGCCCTAGGAACAGAATTAGGAATGTGCATCAGAACAGGAGCAGGCCATTCAGCCCCTCGAGCCCGTTCCGTCATTCAATCAGATCATGGCTGATCAGTACCTCAACTCCATTTACCTGCCTTTGTTCCATATTCCTTGATACCCTTACCCAACAAAAATCTGTTGATCTCTGCTTTGAAAATTTGAATTGACCCCCAGCGCCCACAGCTTTTTGGAGGAGAGCCTTCCACATTTCCACTACCCTTTGCGTGAAAAACTGCTTCCTGATTTCACTTCCTGAATGGTCAAGCTCTGATTTTAAGATTATGCCCCTCCCCTTGTTCTGGATTTCCCCCACCAGAGGAAAAGACCATTGCAGTCCATCTGACTGGACTCAGCGTCAAGGAACTATAATATCCCACGATACCTCTCATACCCCTCTATCCGATTTTTCTCCGGGTAATTATCCAACTCTCCCCTAAATTGGCTGATCCAATCAGCCCCACACTGCCTCCTTTGGCAGACCATTGCATACAGTGATTCAATCTGAACTGTCTTTGCCCCCCTCTCCTGCTCCTCTGTCTGCTAACTAGAAGGCTATTCCCACTTGTAGAATCTGTGAGTATGTTAAACATATTGGCATTTATCTTGGATCTTGAATGCTGGGATCTATTAGAAGGGCAATATTGGAGCCAAAATAGTGAGGTAATCCTGCCACTTTATAAATCATTGGTGGAACACTATGTATGGTTCTGGTCACCACTGTACAAAAAAGGATATTGCAGCTATTAAGAGGATATAGAAGAGAGCAATCAGAATGATTGAGGGGATGGAGGGATTGGATTATGAGGAGCGATTATGTAAATTGGGCATGTTCTCACTGAAAAAGAGAAGGTTGAGAGTTGATATGATTGCTATTTTTAGGATTTTAAAGAGACTACATAATGTAGACCATGACAAGATTTTCACCTTGTCCAGAATAGCAGAACCAGAGGACACGGCCTGTGCTTGAAAGGGGTAAGTTAAGAACATGAGAACATAAGAAATAGGAGCAGGAGAAGGCCATATGGCCCCTCGAGCCTGCTCCGCCATTCAATAAGATCATGACTGATCTTCAACTTCAACTCCACTTTGCTTCCCGATCCCCATATCCCTTGATTCCCTTAGAGTCCAAAAGTCTATCAATCTCAGTCTTGAATATACTCAATGACTGAGCATCCACAGCCCTCTCAGGTAGAGAATTCCAAAGATTCACAACCTTCTGAGTGAAGAAATCCCTCCTCATTACAGTCCTAAATGTCCGACCCCTTATTTGTCCCCTAATTCTGGACTCTCCAGTCAGGGGAAACAACCTCTCAGCATCAAACCTGTCAAGCCCCCTCAGAATCTTATATGTTCCAATGAGATCACCTCTTATTCTTCTAAACTCCAGTATAGGCCCATTCAACTCAATCTTTCCTCATGGGACAACCCTCTCATCCCAGAAATCAATCTAGTGAACCTTCGTTGTACCCCCTCTAAGGCAAGTATATCCTTTCTTCGGTAAGGAGACCAAAACTGTACACAGTACTCCAGGGTTGGTCTCACTAAAGTCCTGTATAATTGCAGCAATACTTCCTTACTCTTATACTCCAACCTCTTGCAATAAAGGCCAACATACCATTTGCTTTCCTAATTGTTTACTGTACCTGCATGTTAACTTTCTCTGTTTCGTGTAAAAGGACACTCAAATCTCTCTGAACACTAACATTTAATAGTTTCTCACCATTCAGTTTTTCTATTCTTCCTACCAAAGTGAATAACTTCATATTTCCCCACATTATACTCCGTCTGCCACCTTCTTGCCCACTCACTTAACCTGTCTATATCTCTTTGCAGACTCTTTGAGTCCTCCTCACAGCTTACTTTCCCACCTCACTTTGTAACATCAGCAAACTTGGATACATTATACTCGGTCCCCTCATCTAAATCATTAATATAGATTTTAAATAGCTGAGGCCCAAGCACCGATTCCTGCGGCACCCCATTAGTTACAACCTGCCAACCCGAAAATGATCCATTTATTCTTACTCTCTGTATTCTGTCCGTTAACCAGTCCTCTATCCATGCTAATATATTAACCCCAATCCCATGAGCCCTTATTTGTGTAACAACCTTTTATGTGGCACCTTATTGAGTGCCTTTTGAAAATCCAAATATACTACATCCACTGGTTCCCTCTTATCTACCCTACTAGTTACCCCCTCAAAAAACTGTAATAGATTTATCAAGCATGATTTCCCTTTCATAAAACTGTGTTGACTCTGTCTAATCATATTATGATTTTCTAAGTGCCCTGTTACTATGTACTTAATAACAGATACTAGCATTTTCCCTACTGCTGATGTCAGGCTAACTGGCCTATAATTCCCTGTTTTCGCTTTCCCTCCTTACTTGAATAGCGGGATTACATTTGCTGCCTTCTAATCCATGGGGACCGTTCTAGGATCTCGGGAATTCTGGACGATCAAAACCAATGCATCCACTATCTTTGCAGCCACCTCTTTTAAAACCCTGGGATGCAGGCCATCAGGTACAGGGGATTTATTGGCTTTTAGTCCCATTAATGTTTCCAGTACTTTTTCTTTACTAATCTTAATTATTTTAAGTTCCTCCCTCTCATTAGCCCCTTGGTTCCCCACTATTTCCGATATGTTTTTTGTGTCTTCTACTGTGAAGACAGATACAAATTATTTGTTTAACTTCTCTGCCATTTCCTTATTCCCCATTAGAATCTTGTGTAACAACTCTTGTGTGGCACCTTATCGAATACCTTTTGAAAATCCAAATATACTACATATTATTAATTTCTTTATCAATTTCTTGGTCATCCTTTGTTGATTTCTAAAAGCCTCCCAATCTAAAATAAACTGTGGAAACAATATTTCAGTGAGAGAGTGGTCAATCTATGGAACAGGCTCTCCATGGAGACAGTGGGAGTAGATAGTGTTGATTAATTCAAATGCAAAGTGGATAGATTTCTTTCAGAAAATAACATTTTGGGATACAGTATATGAGTAATTTAAGTCAAAACATGTGGTAAGTGCAGCATGCTTAGGAGGAACAAATGACTTTGGACCTATGGTTCCCAAAGTTCTACACCACTGGGTTTTCATTGCCTCATGTCTGGGTCTGTTGTAGACTAACTGATCGAGATAGACTGCTACAATTAGTCAACAACTCCATTACCGTCATGTCTTGCAACTACCAGGATGGTAGAAGGCAAACTAGATGGACCTTGGTCTTTCTTCATCCAGCAATTCCTATGTTCCTATGCCTCTATGAGATCTGAACCTTCAATGTCAGGATTTGTTTCATTCAAGCTGCTGATCTGAACACTCTAATACCGTAAGGTAAATTTTGCGGGGGTTCCACTCTCATTAGTCTTGCTCGATGCGTGTCAGAGAATCGGTAAAGAAAGTCACTCCACTCACTTCACGCCCGCCCAATTTCCCCACTTAAAGTAACAGCAAAAAAATCTGGAGAGCCCCAAATCGGGCGCACTGACTTCCACTCCTGGTTCTCCAACTTGGCTTCTGTCCACTGAAACTCTGACCCAGGAGCCTCACCGTGCCAAATTTATATTTCTTTCTGTACACTCTCTTAGATGAAGGGTCAATGCCCTTACTGTAGGATAGCATCAAA
The DNA here is from genome assembly GCF_035084215.1 of Heptranchias perlo. Lineage (NCBI taxonomy): Eukaryota > Metazoa > Chordata > Chondrichthyes > Hexanchiformes > Hexanchidae > Heptranchias > Heptranchias perlo. The sequence goes on along the minus strand of NC_090333.1, from coordinate 11,462,271 downwards.
GTTGAAAGAATAGATGCAAAGACAAAGTAATCAAGAAATTAGGTGATGGAAAGCTTGGGTTTTTAAAAGCCTGTAGGAGGAAAGGAGCTCCACAGTTTTGAGGTTTGAAGAAAGTAAGAAAGATCTTGCATTTATATAGTGCCTTTCACGACCTCAGGATGTCCCAAAGCACTTTACAGCCAATGTAGTACACTTTTGAAATGTAGTCACTGTTGTGATGCAGGAAATGCAGCAGCCAATTTGCACACAGCAAGCTCCCACAAACAGCAATGTGATAATGACCAGATCATCTGTTTTTAGGTGTTGGTTGAGGGATAAATATTGGTCAGGACACCAGGGAGAAGTCCCCTGCTCTTCTTCGAAATAGTGCCATGGGATCTTCTATATCCACCCAAGAGGGCAGCTGGGGCCTCGGTTTAATGTCTCACCTGAAAGACGGCATCTCCAACAATGCAGCACTCTCTCAGCACTGCATTGAAGTGTCAGCCTGGATGGATTATGTGCTCTGCTCTCTGGAGTGGGACTTGAATCAACAACCTTCTGACTCAGAGACGAGAGTGCTACCACTGAGCCATGGCTGACATGTTCTAAGAAAGGATGAGTTAGAGTAGGAGACAGCGTTGAGTCTTGATTTCAACCCAGTGAGGCTATCGGGAGGATGAAGAGTGTATAAGGCAGGGAATTCGGAATTTAGGAGGAATGAGAGGGGAGCACTGATCATAATTGTGTCAATCAAATAGAGAAAGGCAAGAGATGCTGTTATAGATAGAGAGTGGTTGAAGGCTAGGAACATAGTTACAGGAGCAGGCCATTCAGCCCCTCAAGCCTGCTCTGCCATTCAATTAGATCTGTGCCTCAACTCCATATACCTGCCTTTGTTCCATATCACTTAATACCCTCACCTAACAAAAATCTATTGATCTCAGCCTTGATAGTTTCAATTGACCCCCCCAGACTTAACAGCTTTTTTTTGGGGAGAGAGTTCCAGATTTCCACTACCCTTTGTGTGAAGAAGTCCTTCTTGACATCACCCTTGAATGGCCTAGCTCTAATTTTAAGGTTATGCCCCCTTTGTTCTGGACTACCCTCACCAGAGAAAAATGAAAGAAAGATCAGCAATTAGACAGTATGTTTTAAACTTATGATTAGTACTGGAAGCATAAAGTAAATACACATGCCTAGTGCTTATATATCATAGCAGTTATGCAGCAATAGTATAATTGGAAACATGTCCAGATAAAGGAAATGAAATAAACTGTAAAAGAGACGAGTTCAACTTCACTGCAACAGTATGTATTACAGGAATCCATCTTAATAATTTTTATCTCCATAAACAATGCTATCCTGTCAACCCAGTGCATGAAATAATCTGTTTTAATTGCGTAAATATTGAACAAATTTATCAGATTGCACACAATATGTTTGTATGAATATTAAAACTCTCTGTTGCCTGAATTATAGTTGCACATTATTATTATTCATGTTTAACACATTTGTGAAAAAAAGCCTCAGCCTGTTCAGGACTAATCCAACTCTTGACATTCAACATTTGCAATCATTCCACTGTTGCCATAGAATTTACGATACATCTGGGACCAGGCACATAAACACGCACCTATACTGAATCAATTTTTGCATAAGTACATTTGTTACATCAAACACTCTGGTGCCTACTTTATGGGGATACTTTTAACAAACTGGTTGCTACGAATGATCTAATGGTGCCCATCTGTCCTATAAACTGCAGGTGTCTTCAGTGCACCATTGATCTGATGGTGCCATTTTCTGGTTGATTCAGGATCTGTCATAAGTAATAGGAAAAGCGTGTTCAAAAATTATACCGTATGCAATGAAGTTGAAAAGGTGCCACAATAACGCAAATATCCAACTTACTCCCCTTATCGTTACTGATTCTCAAGATGTGGGCAACCCTGGCAAGGCAACATTAATTGCCCAGAGAAGGTGCTGGGCCTTGCTCATCTCGTAGCAAATATGTATATATTTTTTTACAACCGAATGGCTTGCTAGGCCACTTCAGCGTGCATTGGAAAACAACCACATATTGGGTACTGGAGTTATATGTGGACCAAACTGGGTAGGAGGTACGTTGAATAGAATCTTACAGCTCAGAAGGAGGCCATTCAGCCCAAAGTGCTATTGAATTAGTCCCCACGCTCCCGCTTTTTCCCTATAGCCCTGCAAATGTTTCCTTTTCAAGTGTGTATCCAGGACATTAAGGAATTAATTAGGTTTTTACAACAACCTGGCAGCTTTACTGGTCATTTAGTGGCCTGCCCTTTGCTGAGCACCGCAAATTACCAGATTAAATGAATTGGAATTTCATACCTTGTTGTAGTGCAATTTTGAACTCACAACCTCTGGGTTGCTAAAACCACTTCTACCAAGACTGTACTCATGAAGACCTTTCTCCTATGATAACGACGACAACAGAAAGAAAGAAAGAAACAAACTTGCATTACTATAGCGCCTTTCACGACCTCAGGACGTCCCAAAGCGCTTTACAGCCAATGAAGTATTTGAAGTAGTCACTGTGGTCATGTAGGAAATGCGGCAACCAATTTACGCACAGCAAGCTCCCACAAACAGCAATGTGATAATGACCAGATAATCTGTTTTTTAGTGATGTTGGTTGAGGGATAAATATTGGCCAGGACATTGGAGAGAACTCCCCTGCTCCTCTTCGAAATGTTGCTTTCTGTGAGGTCAGGTGTGTTACAACTGAGGAGACAATTATAATAAATTTACAAAGCACTTGTTAAGATGGCTCTTCTCACTTGTGAAGCTTGTGGTTTCAAGCCTTGCTCCAGGAATTGAGCACATAATTTAAGCTGACGCTTCAGTGTGTTATTGAGGGAGTACTGAAGAAAGGTCATTAACCTGAAATGTTTCTCTCTCAACAGATGCTGCCTGACCTGCTGAGTATTTCCAGCATTTTCTGTTTTTTATTTCTGATTTCCAGCAGTTGCAGCTGTTTGCTTTTCATTTTATACTTCTCCTTCTACTTCTCATTACCTCTTTCTCAAGAATATATGACAGTGCTAGTTCGGTAATATTCACATCTTGTAAATGCCTCTTGATTAATGTGAGGGATCCTTGAGGACAATATCTAGGCTGACACTCCAGTGCGGTACTGAGGGAGTGCTGCACTGTCAGAGAAGCTGTCTTTCGAATGAAACATTAAACCGAGGCCCCACCTTCCCCTCAAGTGGACATAAAAGATTCCATGACACTATTTCAAGAAGAGAGGGGAAGTTCCCATGGTGTCCTGGCCAACATTTATCCTTCAAACAACCGTACCAAAAACAGGTCATCTGGTCATTTACCTCATTGCTGTTTATGGGACCTTGCTGTGCGCAAATTGGCTGCTGCATTAACAACACTTCAGGAGTAATTGGTTGGCTGTGATGTGATATCCTGAGGATGTGAAAGGTACATTGCACTGGAGTGTCAGCCTAGATTTTGTGTTCGAGTGTCTGGAGTGGAACTTGAAGCCACAACCTTCTGACTCAGAGGCAAGAGTGCTACCAACTGAGCAACGCCTGACACCTAACATCTGAGATCAGGAGCACTAACTGATTTTTTTTATTCTTACTGGCCTAAGTTCACTGGAACCAGCTAAGGCAAGACTGGGAATTGAACCTGCAACCTTCTGGTCCGGGCGGTTCAGTTGCATGCTAACTGTTGGAGGAGTGACATTTCAAAGGCGAATTTACCACAAAATGTAATTTTGCAAAGGCCAAATGTTTTATGTATTTTTTAAAATCCTGGCTATAAAATCAGTGATCGAAAATCACACCTTTGGGATAGTCTATAATATATTCAAGGTTTTCCATTCACAGTCTGGTACCTCACAACGCATACAACATTTAACAATTACCTCAGCATAGATCACCGGGGCTGCCATGTTACAGATCCATGAGCTAATGACCATTTTGCTGCTGTTTTATAAAAATTTGCAGGTTTGATTTTCCACTTGGTGGGTAACAGAGGTGTTCTGCACTGTAATGCGGTAGTAAATCCATCAAATTACTTCTTTATGTTCATGTCATGGCACAGCAGTACATCCACCAGTTAAACCTTGGCAGCTGATCAAATTTTTGTCATAAATTAGCCAATTAATGATGTTAATGAGCCAAAATTGAACCTCATTACCTTTAAACAAGACAGAAGGAAGAGCCAAGTCTTCAGGCCACAGCTACCATCACCCAAGGAGAAACCAGAAATCTGTCATCTGCCTCAAACCTTAAGCAAAATGAGGAGTGAGAAAGTATAAAGGTACATATCCATCAAATTAAATTATTTTGAAATAGGCTTCCCTTGATATCTCATCAAATTTATCCAGTAAAAGAAAGACTTGTATTTATATCATGCCTTTCATGACCTCAGGACATCCTGAAGCTTTTTACAGTCAATGAAGTCACTCACTGATCCTTATAGACCAGGAGGTCCCATGATTGATCATGGGTCTGTGTCAACAGAAACTTAACTGGACCAGCCACATAAATGCTATGGCTACAAGAGCAGGTCAGAGGCTGGGTATTCTGCGGCGAGTGACTCATCTCCTGACTCCCCAAAGCCTTTCCACCATCTACAAGGCACGAGTCAGGAGTGTGATGGAATACTCTCCACTTGCCTGGATGAGTGCAGCTCCAACAACACTCAAGAAGCTCGACACCATCCAGGACAAAGCAGCCTGCTTGATTGGCACCCCATCCACCATCCTAAACATTCACTTCCTCCACCACCGGCGCACAGTGGCTGCAGTGTGTACCATCCACAGGATGCATTGCAGCAACTCCACCAAGGCTTCTTCGACAGCACCTCCCAAACCCACGACCTCTACCACCTAGAAGGACAGCAGGCACCTGCACGTTCCCCTCCAAGTCACACACCATCCCGACTTGGAAATATATTGCCGTTCCTTCATCATCGCTGGGTCAAAATCCTGGAACTCCCTACCTAACAGCACTGTGGGAGAACCTTCACCACACGGACTGCTGCGGTTCAAGAAGGCGGCTCACCACCACCTTCTCAATGGCAATTAGGGATGGTCAATAAATGCTGGCCTTGCCAGCGACGTCCAAATCCCATGAACGAAAAAAAACTCTGGCCTCTAGTGTCTCTCCGACTTCCTTCGTCCCATCATTGGTGGCCGTGTCTTCAGACGTCTAGGGCCTAAGCTCTGGAATTCCCTCCCCAAACCTCTCTCTCCTTTAAGATACTCCTTAAAACCTACCTCTTTGACCGAGCATTTGGTCACTTGTCCTAATGTCTCTTTCTTTGGCTCGGTGTCAATTTTTGACCGATTAAGCTCCCGTGAAGCACCTTGGGACATTTTACTACATGCATGTTGTTGTTGAGTGAGCTGAAATTAGTTCGCATTACAGGGGTGTGAAGATTAACATTGGTCGCACCTGGCTAAGGATCTGAAAAATAAGATCAGGCCAAGGCTCCTGTTCCTGGCAGCTACGCAGAGATCCCCTGCTGGTCGGTTACATGCCTGGATGTTGGGGCGAGAACAGGATCAAACTTGGCTTCAATGCCTCCCTTGCAGTCAAAGAGCTCTGCCAGCATGTATTGTCCAGATCCGCACTTGAAGAACAGCTACATGGGTGAGGCAGGTGAAGGCGCCCGTGGAACTTTGGGCCAACAAAGAGTCAACGGCTTCACAAGACAAAGGGATAAAGTTGGTGGGAAAAGGGAGGGATAGAAAAAGAATTAAGTTGCAAATTACATTCATGGAGTGTGCAGGTGATTTTATATGTGTCAAGTCCTTTCACTGGGAGCCGTGAAAATCCAACAATTTGGGCCGCGCAGCGCTTGTTTTGTAGGCACTACACAGACTCCTAAACTCCCATAATGGCGTCTGGAATGCGCGTGCACACTTCTGGTATGATGTGCGCTGGACGCCATATTGGTAAAGGCACCGTGTAAAGTGGGGGAATATACGGTAGATCAGTGTGCAACGCTGATTCAAAGGGACAGACGCGATTTTGGAACACAACGCTCCAGCCAACGTCTTAACCTCGTACAGCTGAACAGGTCTTAGACAGTCTGGAGGACCCCCCACCAGCGCTATTTAAAGGGAGCATGCAGGTGTTGAAGGTTGGTTGCTGGATTAGTTATTTTGGCTGCTGGTACAATTGTATGAGTTTGTTAAAGCTTCCTATACTCGAAGAAAGTTGCAATATTTTATAGAGCGGTCTGGCAGGTTCTGCATTACTGTTGATGGCATTTTACACAATGTGCTGAACAAGTTTGCTGCCAACCATGGGTAGCCTGCTAGGGGCTCCCGCCGGGCATTGAACATGACTGGGAGCATGCAGAGAGGCTACACAGAGCAGGTCAAGCTGCAAGAAGAGGGAGGAGGAGGAGGAGGAGGAGGTGCAGGCACTGAGCAGGAAACCATATTCAATGAGGGCCTTCAGGGACCAGTTCTCTTACCTCATGAGCGAAGATCAGTGCATCCGACGGCTGCGGTTCACGAGAAAGGTTGTGATGTCGTCGCTGGGTCAAAATCCTGGAACTGTCTACCTAACGGCACTGTGGGAGAACCTTCACCACACGGACTGCAGCGGTTCAAGAAGGCGGCTCACCACCACCTTCTCATGGACAACTAGGGATGGGCAATAAATGCTGGCCTTGCCCGTGATGTCCATCCCATGAATGAATTTTTAAAAAATGACAAAGTGACATGGGTTGAGTTGTAGAGGGGGGAGAGGAGAGAGTAAGACATGTGTGCTGACACCATCTGCAGCACGTGAGACAGGAAAGATTGTGCGATGAGGGAGAAGTGGGGAACAAGAAGGAGGATTAAGTATGCAGAGACCCTCATCAATGATACCCCCAGCATGCCAGTGGCTATGGCCGCAGCGATGGCCCGCCCAATTATCGCCAGCGTTGTCTCCTCCATGAGGGTCAGGACGTTTAGGCGTGCCTGTCCTCCCCCAGGTATGTTCTACTGCCGGCTGTTATGCGCCACCTTCTCCTGCAAGACAGAGGGAAGTGTGTCAGCGAGTGTCCTGCAAGGTGTTTAGGTGATGTGGCTGTCATGGTTGAATAGCTGCCAGTGTATGTGAGACCTGTGAGTTGTGCGTGTGTGGCTTGCAAGAGTGGGACTATGTGAGGGTGAGATGCAGCATCCAATGTGCAGCATTGCATACGGAGAGCGTTTGTTGGCGGGTGGGTGAGGGGGGATGTCATGGGTGGAGCAGTGGATGAGGCTGGTGGTGCAGTTGGTAGGATATACCATTTGACACTTGAATTCACTTACCTTGACCACTCGTGTCAAATCATTGGACTTTTTCCTGCACTGCATCCACGTGCATGGTGCAATGCTCCTGGTATTTGCTTCTAGCGCCACTGTCTCCCACTGCCTCGCGTTTACAGGATGGCCCTCTGTGTGTCCACCTCATACAGCAAGGCCGCTAGTGCATTGTCTGAGAACCTTGGTGCATGCTCTCTCGCAGGCCCAGCCATTACTACGTGTCTTTCAGCACAGATTTAATTGCCAATGCGCTTCCTGCAGCCACAGTGCACCTCCCCTTTAAGAGGTGCAGGCTGCCTTTAAGTGGTGCCACGAATCTCACGTGCTGCCTGCATCTCAACCACCGGGCGCGGGGTAATCGCGCACAGCAATTCCAGCGCTCGTTTTCGGGGGTTAACCAATTTAACCCCCATGGTGTCAGCCTTGGCTCAGTTGGCAGCACTCTCTGAGTCAGAAGGTTGTGGGTTCAAGTCCCACTACTGAATCTGGGCTGATGCTCCAGTGCGGTACTGAGGGAGTGCTGCACTGTTGGAGATGCCGTCTTTCGGATGAGATGTTAAATGGTGTCCTACCTGCCCTCTCAGGTGAGCATCCCTTAAACCAACTTCTAAAAACAGATTATCTGTCGTTATCACATTGCTGTTTGTGGGACCTTGCTGTGTGCAAATTGGCTGCCCAGTTTCAAGAGCGGCTGTACATTAAAGAAAGTACTTCATTGGTTGTAAAGTGCTTTGGGACATCCTGAGGTCATGGAAAGTGCAATATAAAAGCAAGTCTTTATTTCTTTTCTTTAACAGTGGCACAGAATTGTCATTCACTTTTCTCTTGGTCCTGTTGGGTTTGAAAGGAAGTGTAGAAGTTGGAGTGTCTTCTTCAGAAATGCAGCTGTGGCGTACTGCACACATTTACACATAGTGGACTGACTGATGCCTGTGTATGCAGACATAAGGAGGCTAATTAACTTGGACCATGAGCACAGAATCAGAGGACATCAGTACAAAATTAACAAACCTCAAATGAGACGGGAGATTAAAAGAATTTTTTTTTATCCCCATATATTAGTGATTATGTGGAACAGACTCTGAACCAAATGTTGTGTTCATTAATCCCTTCAAAAACAAAAGGAAAGGATTTGCATTTATATAGCGCCTATCATGACCTCAGGACATCCCAAAAGGATTAAATACTTTTCAAAATATAGTCACTATTGTAATGTAGGGAAACTGTTGTAATGTAAGGGGAAAGCAGTTCAATGATTATGTGGTTAGGAATGGATAACGGGCACAAAGGATTAAATATTCCATGGAACATAATGATTCCTATGCTCCTGCAATTCTGGATTGCAAGCAACTCGTCAGGTTTAGATGAGGGACGTTTGAGCAGGTAGATCCTGTGAAGGTTCGCTTGACGGTCTTTGTGGATCAAGAAGAACTTTTCCTTAAATGATTAAATGAGTTGGCTACACCCACTCCTCAATGGATCAGAGAGTAACTCAGTCCTATAGATCAGGAAGGTACCAGATTATATTCCTGGTTTATGCTGAATTAGCTGATCTAAGCCAGCTTGGTGAAGGGGGTGCTAAATGTGGCCTCAGTCTACCTGATCGCTATCTAGTGACCCTTCTAGAAAATGTGTGTGTGTGTGTGTGTGTGTGTGTGTGGATAAGGACATGATTGACCCATAGCTGTGATGCTCACTGCAGTCAAATAGCCTAATGACGCTCACTGTTAATGCCCATACATCAACAATGGCAAAGTGATGCATTGGAGGTTGACTGGCATTCTTGGAATTATATTTCAGCAAGGTGTCATCACCTTTAGGAGGGATAAAATCGGCAAGGGTAACTGTGAGTGGGGTAGAATCTATAATGGAGCAGTTTGTCGTTGGCCTGTGGACAAGCAAATCTGATGGACCGATTGGCGGCTACTTATTCCATGCTTTCCTTTGTTCTTAAGCATACTCATGATCTAGGTGCCTTGAATAAAGCAGAAGCCATAAAAGTTGATGATTGTCCTCTCTTTAACCGCTACTGGTAAAGCAGTTACAGTTACAGAATAGCCCCGATTTTAACTCCCCGTGCCCAACGAGAACGGGGCGTGCAGACGGTGGGGGGGAGGGGTTAAAATATCGGCAATCACTGGAGCAAAGCTGCATGTGCGACCTGTCCATTTTAATAGGCCCTTTTTTAGGCGGTGTGTGTGTGTCCCTCGCCCCTGGCAGGCAAGGGCTTCATTGAGATTCAAGTGTCGAGGTCTGATGTTGTGGACACTGGTCTTTCATCTATAGAACTTGGGTTCAAATCTAGCCCAGACTGATGGGATAGGAGTCTCCTCTAATCTTTTGGCTGCAGGGATTCTCTGTGAAATGAGTTTGGGCAGTCTCAACCCAGTATTAGCAGGCCTAGGCCTAGAGTGTAAAACAGGCCCAAATACTGCACCGATTTGGCAGTCTCACTCCAACAGGCCGACGTGGGAAGTGGAAAGGGAGTCACACTGCTGTAGGATGGGATGCCCTTCCGAGATTGGGGCCGAGACACACTTGAGGGAGACCTTCGCTAACCAAGGAGGGCTTGACGCTGACACCGGGCGTGTGAGACGGAAAGTATTCCATTCCCCAGCACTGATGTCCCTCACCTTGACGGGCAGGAAGCGAAAATGTTTTCAGAATACTTTGAGTCCAGAACGAGCTAAGGAGACGGATTTCTGTTCTTCCTGACTTTAAACTTGATTTGTGCGGTATAATAATTTTAGCTCTGATTCTATTGATACCAGTAAGTTTCTGTTTTTGCCTAAAGATGACAGGAAAATTCAATGAAGTTATCCATCTTCTAAAAAATATACAGTGAATTATAAAAATTGTATGCATAAGTGAGAAATCAAAGTCACATCTGTGGTCAATTATTAAACTCCCTACAGGTTTGCACTTGTATATGTTTTGTTCATCCATACCCTAATCCATACCCTAATCCATACACTAACCCATATGCTAACCCACACACTAACCCATACATTAACCCATACATTAACCCATATATTAACCCATACATTAACCCATACATTAACCCATACACTAATCCATACATTAACCCATACTCGAACCCGAACACTAACCCAAACAAGTCCACTCTGGGCCATAGGCCAGATACTGGTTCTTGATTCAGAAATCTCTTATTCATCAAAAAAAATGATATCAGGAACATAGGAATAGGAGTAGGCCATTCAGTCCTTCGACCCTGTTCCACCATTCAATTAGATCATGGCCGATCTGTATCTTAACTCCATTTACCCTTGGTTCCAATATCCCTTAATACCCTTACCGAACAAAAATTAATCAATCTAAATTTTGAAATTTTTAATTGACCCCCATCCTCAATAGCATTTTGGAAGAGAGAGTTCCAGATTTTTTTTACATAGAATTATATAGAATGTACAGCACAGAAACAGGCCATTCGGCCCAACAGGTCCATGCCGGTGTTTAGGCTCTACCATGAGCCTCCTCCCACCCTCTTCATCTAACCCCATCAATATATCCTTCTATTCCTTCCTCCCTCATGTGTTTATCTAGCTTCCCCTTAAATGAATCTATGCTAGTTGCCTCAACTACTCCTTGTGGTAGCAAGTTCCACATTCTTACCACTCTCTGGGTAAAGAAGTTTCTCCTGAATTCCCCATTGGATTTATTAGTGAAGATTTTATATTTATGGCCCCTATTTCTGGTCTCCCCAGCAAGTGGAAACATCTTGTCTATGTCTACTTTATCAAACCCTTTCATAACCTTGAAGACCTCTATCAGGTCACCTCTCAATCTTCATTTTTCTAGAGAAAAGAGCCCCAGCCTGTTCAATCTTTCCTGATGGGTTATCCTCTCAGTTCTGGTACAATCCTAGTAAATCTTTTTTGCACCTTCTCCAGTGCCTCTATATCCTTTTTATAATATAGAGACCAGAACTGTCTACAGTACTCCAAGTGTGGTCTAACCAAGGTTCTATACAAGTTTAACATAATTTCCCTGCTTTTCAATTCTATCCCTCTAGAAATGAACCTCAGTGTTTTGTTTGCCTTTTTAATGGCCTTATTAACCTGCGTCGCTACTTTTAGTGATTTGTGTACCTGGAACTCCAGATTTCCACTAACCTTTGTGTGAAGAAGTGCTCCCTGACATCACCTCTGAATGGCATAGCTCTAATTTTAAGATTATGCTCTTTGTTCTGGACTCCCCCACCATAGGAAATAGTTTCCCTCTATCTACCTGATCATATCCTTTAATCCTCTTAAACACTTCAAATAGATCATCCCTTAATCTTCTATACTCAAGGGAATACAAGCCTAATCTATGCAACTCAAATATTAGAGAACTTTAATGCAAATCAGGCTGATGCATTGCATCAAGCCCCTCCGCCACCATCCCCCACCCTCCGCATCTCATCCCCCACACCCCACCATGGGTCATTTGATGAAGGCAGCGGGAGGATCTTAGGTACACAGCTCACAAGCTCCCAGGTTTGATTCCTGGTCTATGTTGAGCTTGCAGATCTCAATCAGGGCAATTGCTGTGGTGCTAAAATTGGCTCCAGCTCTCCTGAGGTGTAAAGATCCCACTGGAGTGCTATCCAACTACCCCTGCTGGAAACGAATGTCCGTGTGGACATCGGCTGAGGAGTTATGCTTCCCCCTAAGGTTGAATAGCCCGCTGGCCATCACTGTGAAGAATGGCCTCTTAACCGAGATACCAGAGTGTGCCCAAAACTTGTACCCCAGCAAAGAAGCAACATCGTCAGTAGAAGGAGTGGGTGGGGGAGGGAGGAGGGGAGGAAACCAGTGAGAAGGGGGAGGGGGAGGGAGTAGGGGTTGAACGAGAGACTGTATCGAGCTGAGGTTTTTCCGCAAAGTTAAAACGTGGCCAGGTTCATATGGTCGTAAACATCTGGATTTCATGTTACCTTACACGAATTACCTGGTCAGTGCGTTAGTTCAAGCGCTGCTCCCCTGTGGTTAGGCAGCTGACAACCTCACCTCAGCTTTAGTCAAATTACCTGGCAAGCTGAACAAGATGGGAAAAGGCCACTCGCTCTGCACTGGAATAATTTTCATGTACAACAATGTTTTAAAATGTTTTTCTAATTGAATACCAGAGTAAATTACCAGATAAACTCGGAGGCCCTGTAAAGATCTACCGATGCCTGAGATTGATGCCCTGCAGGAGAAACACTACGCACATGATAAGCAGTCAGAATGAAGAGCAGCAGAATTCAAAGGCTGCTCCAGAGTAATTTAAAGACCGGTGTTTGTTTTAATTAGGCTGCCTAGAGGAGGCTAGTGCTCGTAACCCAAAATGCCCTGCGGCTTCATCAAAGCTATGCAGATGGTGATGTGCTTTGATAAGGAATGCACATTTGCAAGTGTTTACCATAAATAATAGTGTATTAGATTAGAAATTTAGGTCACTGTTTAGGGGGAAGCGGGTTTGATTTACATATGGGTCATTGTAATGTATGGTACTTAGCCCACTGTGGGGGTCTCACTCACCTGCTCCTAGCCCAGTCCCACTTTCCTATCTATTCTGCACTTTCTGCACTCTAGGCAAAGCTTAATGGGTTAAATTATGAGGACAGGTTGCATAAAGTTAGCTTATATTCCCTTGAGTGTAGAAAATCAAGGGATGATCTAATCTGCTGTTTGTGGGACCTTGCTGTGCATATATTTGCTGCCGCGTTTCCTACATTACAACAGTGACTACACTTTGAAAGTACTTCATTGGCTGTAAAGCGCTTCGAGATGTTCTGAACTCGTGAAAGACGCTATATAAATGCGAGTCTTTCTTTTTTTCTTTAACGTCCTGAAGTTCTTACCTCCGAGTCAGTCGGTTGTGAGTTCAAGCAAGGATTTGAGTACTTAATGTTGGCTGAGACTTTTAGTGCAGGAGTGAAGGAACTGTTCTTCAGAAGGGCTGTTAAACAGAAGCCTTATCTGCCTGCTCTAGGTGGATGTTAAGGATTCCATGGCATTATTCACAGAAGAGTGGGGAGTTCTCCCAATGTCCTGGCCAAGTTTCCCACCTCAACCAACAACAGCAAAGACAGGTTAAGAGGTCATTCATCTCATTTGTCTCTTTGTGGGATCTTGCCGTGCAGAAAATAGCTGCATTGTTTGCCTACATAAACTTTCGATATTACCTCCCAAACCCGCCACCTCCACCACCTAAAAGGACAAGGTAGCAGATGCATGGGAACACCTTCACTTCCAAGTTGCCCTCCTAGTCACACATCATCCCCACTTGGACATATATCAGCTGTTCTTTCATCGTCGCTGGGACAAAATCCTGGAACTCCCTTCCTAACAGCACTGTGGGAGAACCGTCACCACACGGACTGCAGCGGTTCAAGAGGAAGGCTCACCACCACCTTCTCAAGGGTAACTAGGGTTGGACAGTAAACACTGGCCTTGCCAACAACGCCCACAACCTGAGAATCAATCAAAAAAAACAACAATCACTGCTGTTCAAAGTCACTATATGCCAAACACTTTGAGATGTTTCCGAATTATAGTAAGGTATGATATCAATGCAAATCTTGCATTTTTGTTTTCTGAATTTTCAAGTGAATTTATCTTTTTGAAAGTAGTTTTATTTTCACAATATTCTATATTGACTCAAGAGCAAACCGTACGAAAAATATTCTGACTGAGTAGACTGTGAGTTCCCTATTTCAGCCGAGTCACCAGGCACAACACCAACTAGAGCTGAGCTATTACCTTATGGATATGTTAGAGAAATTTATTAACGTCTGGACCTTGGGTCATATTAATGCCAGTCATACATCAGTATCGACATAAAGAGAGATGTTCATGGTCACCCACTCACCCTCATACCCTTCAAACCAGGGTACACAATCCCGGTTGCCATAAAGAAAACAAAATTGAGACAAAAGCACATAAATAGATAGTAATAGCTTTAAAAGTCCAACTGTTCAACAACAACAACTTGCATTTATATAGCGCCTTTAACGTAATAAATTGTCCCAAGGCGCTTCACATGAGCGTTAGCAAACAAAATTTGACACCGAGCCACATAAGGAGATATTAGGACAGGTGGCCAAAAGCTTGGTCAAAGTGGTAGGTTTAAAGGAGCATCGTAAAGGAGGCGAGAGAGGTGGAGAGGCGGAGAGGTTCAGGGAGGGAATTCCAGAGCTTAGGGCCTAGGCAGCTGAAGGCGCAGGAAATGTTGTTGAGTTGAAGCCTGTCAGGTTTACCACATCATAAGTTAGATGCGGATGATGAAGGTCATTCGATCAACCCTAGCTCATCCATCTAAAGTGGACCTACAGTCTCCCATCAGAACACTAAGAATGGAAAAGAAAATCAGGCGGAGTCTAAAACTGGCTGCCGATTTTCTTTTTGTGCTTTCGCCCAAGATCAATTTCGACCCCCTAACTGTTTCTTAAATAAATGCAGAATTTCTGCCTCCACTACCCTATCTGGAAGGCCATCCTATGAGTTTTGTGTGAAGAAGAAGTCGGTGAAATCAGCCCTAAATTTGTTATCGCCAGTTTGCGCCTGTGCCCCTTTGTCCTAGTGCCATGCTTTAAAATGAAGTTGTGTTCCAGATTTACCTTTTCACCCCTACTTACAATCTTATTTACCTCCACGAGGTCCCACCTAAGTCGCCTCCTTTCAAGAGTCTTGGTTTTTCCAAGTCTTGCCTCACACAGAATATTAAGCCTGAGTGAAAAGAAATGCTTAGGAATTCAAAATTATGAGAGGGTCTTAATGAGTAAATGGAGGGAGGAAACTACTTCCACTGGTTGGTGAGTTGGTAACTAAAGATCATCAATTTAAGATCATCACCTGAAAAAATTAAGGGAGAGCCAGAATCAAATTGTTTTAAGCAAAGGGTTGTTAGCACATGGAGTGCCCGTCCAGAAATAGTGGGGGAAGCAGAATCCATTATAGCTCTTAAAAGATAAGGGGATAAATATTTGACAAAGAAACATTTTAAAGACGACGGGGGGGGCGAGAACAGAGGAATGGGAGTAGGCGGAGAGCTTTTTCAAAGAGCCAGCACAGGCACGACGGGCCAAATGGCCTCCTTCTGTGCTGTAAGATTCTATGGTTGTTGCCAGACTTCTGATGCCTGGGGTCAGTCTGATGGCTCTACATTGATTCGGTGTACCCGCTGGAGACGTTTAGTGAAATACTCTGGAATCCTTGTTGGAACTACAAGAGCAGAGGAAAAAAGGATAATTTGCATATATTTTAACAAGATTTATAAGCTCCCATTTTTAGAACCATGGGTCTTTTGACAGCTTCTCACAGTGGGTCAATAATGTTTTTTTCTCCACCAATTCAGTTTCTCATGTAATTGCTCCTTGAAGACTGACATAAAACAGTGATAAATAGACAACTAAGACAAGCAGTTTGCTTCAAATGACTTTTGTAGATGACATCTGATAAACACCTGACCATAACACACTTTGATGTGTTTACTATTTTGGGACCTATTAGTTGCTGGAAGAGAACCTTACCCGCACCTTTAAATGGAGACCAGCAATTAACAAGGAACAGGCCAAGCCTTGCAAATCAGTCTTAACACTGTATTCATTAAAGAAGATGGTAGAAAAGTAGAATACATTAAATGCTGACAGCACCTTTCTTTTATTTCAAAGGAATATTATAGCAACTTTGACTTGTGGAGATAAATACATGCAAAATGGAACTATCACTGTTCCACATAGAATCAGACAGCAAAGAAGGAGGCCATTCAGCCCATTGTACCTGTGTCGACTCTTTTGAAAGAGCTATCTAATTAGACTGGAACTTGAACTGTGAATACATAAAGCATTTATATATCAAATTCTTCCATCTGCATTAATCTATCAGCACATACTCCCATGGATCATAGAATCATAGAATTATACAGCACAGAAGGAGGCCATTAAGCCCATCGTGCAGTCATGATCTAATTGAATGGCGCTACAGGCTCGAGGGGCTGAATGGCCTACTCCTGTTCCTAAGTACTTTGTTTAGTTAGTCAGGAATGTTCCCTTAACAAACATTATCTGACAATGTATCAATTGGGCAACCGGTTAGATCTGACTGCGCAAGCCAGGCAGTCTGGAAGATGGAGTTCGTAAGCTACCAAGAGCCGTTGTATGTGAAGTCGGGCTAAACCTTAATAAGCCTTGTTGTGATTGATTTTCATCCAAGGTTGGATTTTATTGAAATCAAAAACTAGTTCAAAATAAGAACTCCACAGCGTCTAGATAGACAGATAGACCATTGCGTGGAATTGGCACATCGCAGTGAGGAAGTAGAGAAAGAGCTGTCCAATTAGTCCCACACCCCTGCTCTTTCCCCATAGCCCTGCAAATGTTTCTTTTTTTATCCAATTCACTTTTGAAAGTTACTTATTGAATCTACTTCCGCCTTCTTTCAGGCAGTGCATTACAGATCATAATAACTCGCTGCGTAAAAAAAATTCTCCTCATCTCCCTCCCTGGTTCTTTTGCCAATATTTGAAAACCTGTGTCCTCTGTTTACCGACCCTCCTGCCAGTAGAAACAGTTTCTCCTTATTTACTCTATCAAAACTCTTCATAATTTTGAACATTTCTATTAAACCTTCCCTTGACCTTCTCTGTTCTAAGGAGAACAATCCCAGCTTCTCTGATCTCTCCCCATTACTGAAGTCTGGTATCATTCTAGTAAATCTCCTCTGCACCTTCTCCTTGGACATGTTTCAAGATTCTCCAATTGTTTTTGTCAGTTCTACCAGGAATATTATCCCACTTTAATATTACAAGGCGTTTCACTGTGAGCACTATTCCCATGTAAACTGCACACTCTTATGTTAGGGGACACACTTTAATTTCTTTTAAGTTTCCAAATCCACTGCTTATTATGCAGGTTTGTAGAAAGAACATGGCCCAGTTTGCTAAGGTTGAAACTGTTCCCAGAGAATTGGTCCTGTTGTCACTATAATGAATTAAGATATAAAAATCATGTTTATTTGCATTGTCCAGATAACTTTTGCAAGAGTCCTACGTTCAATACATTCCTATAGATCTCCTTTACTTCTGGCCTCCTGCATAGAAATTTCCTTTCCTGCCGTCCCTAGCCTGCGAGGGGATTGCTTGATCAGGACTGTGCTAGTGTCAGATATAAAAGGTGACATGGATCAATCAATATCATGGCTTGGATCGACCTCGTTTGTTTGTGGTTCAGTCTTCTCAATGACACAACTAACTGGAGACCCCACAGAAACATCTTGGTGCAGTCACTCTTTCCGTGGTTTTGCTTGACTTTTCTCTTGCAAAGTAATGCCTGCAATAAAAAAATATTCTGTCGCTAATAATACAATGAGAATGAGCACATTTTGATGAGAGAAAGTGGTCCACAAGACTTTCTCAGAAGATTAACATTTCACAGTAAATGGCATGTCTATTCATCCATTTAGTCGTTAAGAACTGTGTTTCATTCTGTTCATTAATGTTAGCTCAAAAGTAACTGTGAGTATAAAGAAAGGAACACTACCTTGTACTTGTGTCTGATTTTTTGCCAAAAATAAAATATGCCCCCTGAGTTCATGAATATATTTTTCTTCCAGCAGGCTTTTTTCTACCACCGATCCCTTCCAGCTGAGAGACCTGATCAGCCATTGCCGGTGGAATTGAAACACAGCAAGACAGAGGTCAGTTTCTCTGCCTCCTCACTGCGATGTGCCAATTCCACGCAATGGTCTATCTAGATGCTGTGGAGTTCTTATTTTGAACTAGTTTTTTGATTTCAATAAAATCCAACCTTGGATGAAAATTAATCACAACAAGGCTTATTAAGGTTTAGCCCGACTTCACGTACAACGGCTCTTGGTAGCTTACGAACTCCATCTTCCAGACTGCCTGGCTTGCGCAGTCAGATCTAACCGGTTGCCTAATTGATACATTGTCAGATAATGTTTGTTGAGGGAACATTCCTGACTAGATAATCAAAGTACTTAGAAACAGGAGTAGGCCATTCAGCCCTTCGAGCCTATACCGCCGTTCAATTTGATCATGGCTGATCTGTATCTCAACTCCATTTACCGGCCTTTGATCCATGGCCCTTAATACCCTTACCTAACAAAAATCTATCGATGTCAGCCTTGAAATTTTCAATTGACCCCCAGCCTCAACAGCTATTTGGAGGAGAGAGTTCCAGATTTCCGCTCCCCTTTGTGTGAAGAAGTGCTTCCTGACATCATCCCTGAATGGTCCAGCACTAATTTTAAGGTTATGCCCCATAAACAGAACTAAGAACAATCAGTTGATCTGTTTTTGGTGGTCGTTGAGGGAGGAACGTTGGCCAGGAACAGCAGTGGGAGCTTCCTGCTCTTATTTGCATAATACAGACAGACCTGAATATGACTCAGATATAATGAATGAGGAGGATTAATTTATGAGAGGGCACCAACATCAGGTGCAAAGGCTCCGTGCACTCTCCTGTATCGTTCTAGCTGTAAAGAAGGAAACAAAGAACTTGCACTGATATGGCACCTTTCACGACCAATGAAGTGCTTTTGAAGTCATAGAATCATTACAGCACAGAAAGACGCCATTCAGCCCATCGAGCCCATGCCGGCTCTTTGTAAGAGCAATCCAGTTAGACCCATTCCCCCGCTCTTTCTCGGTAGCCCTGCAAATTTTTTCCCTTTAAGTACTTATCCGATTCCTTTTAGAAAGCCACGCTTCAATCTGCTTCCACCACATTAACTCTTCAACAACTACTGCAAGATAGTCAGCAATGATCCCTTAACAGTGTAGTCACTGTTGTAATGTAGGAAACACAGCAGCCAATTTGCACACAGCAAGGTCCCATGAACAGCAATGTGATAATGACCAGATAATCTGTTCTTTTTTAGGTGTTGGTTGACAGCTAAATATCGGGCAGGACCCTGGGGAAGAACTCCCCTGCTCTTCTTTGAATTAGTATCATGGGATCTTTTACGACTACCTGAGAGGGCAGATAGGGCGTTGGTTTAATGTCTCATCTGAAAGATGGCACCTACTGACAGTGCAGCGCTCTCTCAGTATTGTACTGGAGTGTCAGCCTGGATTGTGTGTGTAAGTCCCTGGAGTGAGACTTGAACCCACAACTCTCATGGCTCAGAGGTAAAAGTGCTACCACTGAGCCACAGCTGACTGCAGATTGATAATGGATGATAGTTATATATTCTGGTTACATTGTGATGTAGTATGTGATACAAGTTGGTATTGTGTAGTTGGTTGCCATTTTGTTTTACCTCAATTTTTTTTAAGTGCATATGATGTTTGTGCGCTACCCTGAATGGAAAGAAAAAAAACAATTTGGGTTTTATAAATGACCAGTTAATCTGCTTTTGGTGGTTGGTTGGGAGAGGAGGTTGGATTGAGGTTAGCAAACTCAACTTCCCCATAGCCAATTGACGAAGGTTACTTTCATGCCATCAGTCTGGGCTAGATATGAACCCAGGTGTTCAAAGCTGGCACAGGGACGATGGACCGAATGGCCTCCTATAAGTGAAAGGCTTGTGTCTAACAACCATCCAGTCCCATACCAAACAGTTATAAAATCATTCGAGTCAGATTTATTTCTCATATCGTTATGAGGCCCAGAGACTCCATCTCTGCCTGGAGGGTTACTGGACTTCTCCACAGTTCAGTAGAATCGTAGAATGGTTATAGCATAGAAGGAGGCCATTCAGCCCATCGAGTCCGTGCCAGCTCTTTGTAAGGGCAAACCAGTTAGTCCCATTCCTCCGTTCTTTCCCGATAGCCCTGCAAATATTTTCCCTTCAAGTACATATCCAATTCCTTTTGGAAAGCCAAAACTGAATTTGCTTCCACCACCCTTTCAAGCAGGGCATTCCAGATCATAACTACTCACTGCGTATAAAAATTTTCCCTCATGTCGCCTTTGGTTCTTTTGCGAATCACCTTAAAACTTTGCAGTCGGTGTTTAAAAATCCTTTCAGACGCACAAAAGAAAAATCATGCAGTAGTTGTCGAAGAGTTAATGACCTTGACGTTTACAATTTACATTACAATATCTCTGAATCTTTCCCTTTTAATCATTTACTGTCGGCAGGTAACAGGATAGCTGCCAGGCAGCCCTTGTATCAGGAATTAGATAGAGCAGACAGTGGCAATGCAAAGATATTATACAGAAAATTTCATTTGACTGAACTGCAAAAGCTGTTCCCCGAAGAGCCAATTTCAATCACATGCATGTGCGCACTGGATTTAATCACTCATTGACTGATATAAAAGGTAGAACAAATTCATCATTTTTAATATGTCGTTAGTCATTTACTTATTAAAATGTTTGCTGTAAAAGTTATTCTGCATTTTAATTATTTTGTTCCTTTTTTATAAAACAGAGAGCCTTTGCAATTGTATGGGATGACATTAAGTCATATATTAGATGACATATGGTCCCCATATTATAAAAAAGATATAGGGGCACTGGGGAAGGTGCAAAAAAGAATGACAAGGATGATACCAGAACTGAGAGGTTATAAATATCAGGAAAGATTGAACAAGCTGGAGCTCTCTTCTCTTGAAAAGAGAAGCCTGATAGAGGTTTTTAAGATTATGAAAGGGTTTGATAAGGTAGACATAGAGAAGATGTTTCCACTTGTGGGGGAGGCCAAAACTCGAGGTCATAAATATAAGATAGTCACTAATAAATCCAATAAGGAATCCAGGAAGAAAGCTCTTTACTTAAAGAGTGGTTAGAATGTGGAACTCGCTACCACAAGGAGTAGCTGAGGCGAATAGCATGGATGCATTTAAGGGGAATCTAGATAAACACATGAGGGAGAAAGGAATAGAAGGATATGTTGATAAAGGGTGAGATGAAGACGGGTGGGAGGATGCACATGTGGAGCATAAACACTGGCATGGATCAGTTGTGCTGAATGCTCTGTTTCTGTGCTGCACATTCTATGTAATTGTATGTGAGGAATTATGCACTCATTTTTATTTAATCAGTGTTGGTTGAGTTCTTGCATTTCATGGCATGTTACTGGCTAGTCCTGATGTATTTCACTTTGGCTGGGTTGGGGGGGGGAACGATGGTGAGGCAGGGGGAGTTTGTCAAAAACCTGCTCTATATAAGGAAGCAAAGAAGGTCTTTTCTTCAAATGAAGAATGGTCTCTCCATAATTGGTTTGCCAAATTTCTCTAGAATTAATAAACTAATTAAGATGTAAGGTAATTGACAAAAAAAACCAGAGGGGAGATGAGGAGAATGTTTTTTACACAGCGAATTCTGATCTGGAATGCACTGCCTGAAAGGGTGGTGGAAGCAGATTCAATAGTAACCTTTGAAAGGAAATTGAATAAATTCTTGAAAAGGAAAAATCTGCAGGGCTAGCGGGGAAAAGAGAGGGAGTGGGACTAATTGGATAGCTCTTTCAAAGAGCCAGCACAAGCACGATGGGCCAAATGGCCTCCTTCTGTGCTGTATGATTCTATAAGTAATAAGTAAACCTGGATTTTTTTTTATTGAGGCACATACAGAATGAACAACTGACGAGAGAGAAGGCATTCGATCACAAGTCATTAATACATCACACACATTTCCTAGGCTACCGTCTAACATTGTACATTAACTTTGGTCTCTAGGGGCTCAATTTTAGCCCCTAAGATTGGGTGGGTTGAGGAAGTGGGGGGGCAGACAAAATCAATGTTTTTGGAAGCAGGCAGACATCCCGGCTAGGACCCGCCCAATTTGCATTAGACTCAGGCAAATCTGTGTGCATGCACACAGCAGCCACCAGGAAGTATCACGCCCACTTAAATCTGGCGGGCTGATACTTAAAGGGGCAATGTACCTCATTGAGTTTCTTATGGTACTTTATATTTTGCGTATTGGACACTTGAAATGATTTTAACCTCACCTGGGCGGCTTTCCCATCGCTTCCGATTTATGCCTGGTGAAAGCAGGCGGGAAGGGTCGGATTAATGAAAAATATACTAAATAAAATGACATTTTCCATTGTAAAAAGAGTTAACAAGCATACCTTAAAACCAATACTGCCTGGACCCCCCTCCCACCATCTCTGATGTTGCCTGGACCCCTCCTCTCCATTCTCTGATGTCTCTACCCCCTACTTCCAATCTCTGATGTTGCCCACCCCTCCGATCTCTGATGTCTACCCTCTCCGATCTCTAATATCTCCCTCCCCCCACCGTTCTCTCTCTCAACGGCCGATGAGATCTCTCTCTCTCTTTCTCCCCCCCCCCCCCCCCACCGCCCCACTCCCGGATGTGTAGCTCCTCTCTGCTGACAGGCAGCCAGCCTGGCGCAAAATGCGTAAGAGGCATTGATTGGCCTCATTAAGGTCACGATAACAGATTGTGACCCGTTTATTTCCTTTCTGGGTTTCGCACCCGAAAATGCGCCCCCCCCACTCTCTCCTCCCCAGGTGTTGCATTGTAGGGATCTCAATTCTTTAGGGTACGAGAGGTAAGAATCAACCTGGACTGAAAAACTTTTCTAAATAATTTTATTGACATTAAGACACAACGGTTTTCCAGATAAAGATGCCGCACAACCTTATTGCAGGGAATGAAATTCGAAACACAGAATGATCAGTTCACCTGTTCCGGGAGACTGAGGGGTTAAATTGTCATCAACGGCGTCTCTTTGACTGCTTCTTCTGATCTCCTAGAAATCACTGTAAAATGTCTCTTTTTATATCTTCTTTTCCCAAGTCTGTTACTGGGCAGAACAACCTGATAGTGTTTCTCACAGTTCCCAAGGACCAGCAGAGAGGCTGTCTTTGTTACGCTCTGCTTATCTTCCATGTCCTTCAAAAGTGCAACAAGTTTGCCATGACCTGGTCTTGTAGCCTACTAAGGATCCAGGCACATACTTTTCCCTTCAAATGTCATGGACAGTAAGCAAAGACCATCATGCACTCTGATTTTGGTCAAGCTGACAGTTCTGTGTTCTTTCCTTTAATCAAATTCTACACTGTTACGAAGCAATCCAAGGTTTCAAGTCCATTCTTTAAGTCTTCATTAAAAACAGATATTAAAAGTCCATAATGAAAAGTCCAAATCCATCAGCATGTACAACTACTGAAAGCTATATTGCAAAGCCACAACTTCCACAACACGGCGTTTAGCTTATAATTTCAGCTAAAAGTCATTTGTGGTCACAACACAATGACGGCTGCATTGTAACTATGGATCCTGGTTTAAATGAAAAATTACCAAGAAAACACTTTCTTTAAATAAAATAAACCCCAGTAAAACCTCAGGAAACACTGCTTAATACAAAAACAAACAGCCTTTTTCAGCTTCTTCTACATTTGAACATTTTCTTTAGTGAATTAATAAGTGAAATGACTTGTACAATTCAGAACAGTCCAATTTTTTTTAGTTACAGATCAAGATTCAATAACAACACTATTACTGCTAGTGCCATGCTCTAGTGAGTATAGGAATAGTAGGGTAAGACAGGTTAATGCGTGGCTGGAGCAATGGTGCAGGAGGGAGGACTTCAGATTCCTGGGGCACTGGGACCAGATCTGGGGCCGGAGGAATCTCTTCAAGATGGATGAGTTGCACCTCAACAGAGCTGGGACCAATGTCCTCGCGGGGAGGTTAACTAGTGCTGTGGGGGAGGGTTTAAACTAATTTGAAAGGGGGATGAGATGAGCACCAGGAGGAAACATTAGAGAGAAGAAACAAGGTGCACAGAGGATTAGGAGCACTAGAGTAAAGATTAGTTCAGAAATAGGAGAGATCAGACAGGGAACAAATGCGAGGCAGTCTAAGATGAGCTTGGAGTGCATGTGTGTAAATGCACGTAGCGTGACAAATAAGGTTGGTGAGCTGCAGGCTCAAGTCACATGGGGCTATGATATAATGGCACTGGAAAGGGGTGATATAGTTTTGGAGTCAAAGACAGAATCTATATGGTTAGAATTAAGGAACCATAGAGGAGCTATTATGCTACTGGTTGTATAACGTAGGCTAAAAATAGTGTGAAGGAGATAGAGGAGAACATTTGCAGGCAAATTACAGAAAGACACAAGAACTATAGAAGAGTTATAATGGGGGACTTCAATTATCCCAATATAGAATGGAACAGTAAGAGTGTAAAGGGCAAAGAGGGGGAGGAATTCCTGAAATATGTTTCCAGCCCAACCAGAAAGGAAACAGTGCTAGATCTAGTTCTGGGGAATGAAGTGGGGCAGGTGGAGCATGTTTCAGTGTGGGAGCATTTGGGGAACAGTGATCATAATATCATTAGGTTTAGAATAGTTATGGAAAAGGACAAGAAACAATTCAAGTTGAGGAGGGCTAGTTTCAGTGAGTTAAAAAACGATCTTGCCCAGGTGGATTGGAATCAAAAATTGGCAGGCAAAATAGTAATTGAACATTGGGAGGCCTTCAAGGAGGAATTGGTTCGGGTACAGAGTAGACACATCCCTACGAGGGGGAAAGGAAAGGCATCCAAAGTTAGAGCTCCCTGGATGCCTAAAGATATAGAGTTTAAAATGAAACTTATAAAGGAAGCTTATGACGAACGTAAAGGTTCATAATACGAGAGAGAACCAGGCTGAGTACAGAGGAGATCTAAAAAAGGAAATAAGAGGGGCAAAGAGAGACTATGAGAATAGATTAGCAGCTAACATAAAAGGGAATCCAAAAGTCTTTTGCAAACATATAAATAGTAAAAGGGTAGTCAAAGGAAAGGTGGGACCAGTTAGGGACCAAAAATGAGATCTTCTTGTGGAGGCAGAGTGCATGGGTGAGCTCCTAAATGAATGCTTTACATCCGTCTTCAC
This sequence comes from Heptranchias perlo, assembly GCF_035084215.1. NCBI lineage: Eukaryota > Metazoa > Chordata > Chondrichthyes > Hexanchiformes > Hexanchidae > Heptranchias > Heptranchias perlo. Next base: position 11,437,170 of record NC_090333.1, on the reverse strand, counting down.
TAGAGAAGAGGATGCTGCCATTGTAGCAGTAAAGGAGGAGGTAGTAACAATATTGGATAGGATTAAAATAGGTAAAGAGGAGATTCTTAAAATATTGGCAGTACTCAAAGTAGAATAGTCACCTGGTCCAGATGGGATGCATCCTAGGTTACTGAGGGGAACTAAGGGTGGAAATTGCGGAGGCTCTGGCCACAATCTTCAAATCTTCCTTAGATATGGGGACGGTGCCAGAGGACTGGAGGATTGCAAACGTTACACCCCTGTTCAAAAAAAGTGGAGAGGGATAAACCCAACAATTACAGGTCAGTCAGCCTAACATCGGTGATGGGGAAACTTTTAGAGACAATATCCGGGACAAAATTAATTGGCACTTAGAAAGGTACAGGCTAACAAATGAAAGTCAGCACAGATTTGTTAAAGGAAAATCATGTTTGACTAACTTGATTGAGTTCTTTGATGAAGTAATTGAGAGGGTTGATGAGGGTAGTGTGGTTGATATGGATATGGACTTTCAAAAGGCATTTGATAAAGTACCACATAATAGGCTAGCTGGCAAAATTAAAGGGACAGTGACAGTGTGGATGCCAAATTGGCTAGGGGTCAGAAAGCAGAGAGCAGAAGTGAATGGTTGTTTTTCAGACTGGAGGGAAGTTTACAGTGGTGTTCCCCAGTGGTCAATATTAGGACCACTGCTCTTTTTGATTTATATTAATGACCTGGACTTTATCGAGGTACCATTTCAAAGTTTGCAGATGACACGAAACTCGGAAGTATAGTAAACAAAGTGAAGGATAGCAACAGATTTCAGGAGGACATAGACAGACTGGTGAAATGGGCAGACACATGGCAGACGAAATTTAATGCAGAGAAATGTGAAGTGATGCACTTTGGTAGGAAGAATGAGGAGGGGCCAAATAAACTAAATGGTACAATATTAAAGGGGGTGCAGGAACAGAGAGACCTGGGGGTGCACATACACAAATCTTTGAAGGTGGCAGGACAAGGCTGTTAAAAAGCAAATGGGATCCTGGGCTTTATTAACAGAGGCATAGAGTACAAAAGCAAAGAAGTTATGGTAAACCTTTATAAAACACTGATTAGGCATCAGCTGGAGTATTGCATTCAATTCTAGGCACCACACTTTAGGAAGGATGTCAAGGCCTTAAAGAGGGTGCAGAAGAGATTTACTAGAATGGGGCCAGGGATGAGGGACTTCAGTTATGTGGAGAATCTGGAGAATATGGGATTGTTCTGCTTAGAACAGAGAAGGTTAAGGGGAGATTTGATAGAGGTGTTCAAAATCATGAACGGTTTTGACAGAGTAAATAAGGAGAAACTATTTCCAGTGTCAGAAGGGTCGGTAACCAGAGGACACAGATTTAAGGTGATTGGCAAAAGAGCCAGAGGCGATATGAGGAAACATTTTTTTATGCAGCGAGCTGTAATGATTTGGAATGCACTGCCTGAAGGGGCAGTGGAAGCAGGTTCAATAGTAACTTTCAAAAGGGAATTGGATAAATACGTGAAAGGAAAAATATTACAGATCTATGGGGAAAGAGCAAGGGAATGTGACTAATTAGAAAGCTCTTTCAAAGAGCTGGCACAGGCACGATGGGCCAAATTGCCTCCTCCTGTACTATGATACTTTGGTACTATGAAAACACAAAGACTGTACCTCCATGTAATTTCGATTTCTCTTATTAGTACCAGTTTCTGGTTTAGTATTGAGAGCAAAAGTTCTCAGATATCTCTCTGAAGCTCTACTCAGTAGAAAAACTGCTGACAGGGTAGGCATAGCAGGTTCACTTCTCTGAAGGACAGTCGTCAACCAGGTGGCCTTTTATAACATTGTGGTGGATTTTTGTGGAAATATCTTTTCTAGTGCTAGCCCACAAAACACAAGACTTATTGAATTCAATTTGATAACTTGTCACAGTGGGGTTGTATGTCCAATACCACAGTCACAAGGGTACCATGTAAAACTTGTCACAGTGGGGTTGTATGTCCAATACCACAGTCACAAGGGTACCATGTAAAACTTGTCACAGTGGGGTTGTATGTCCAATACCACAGTCACAAGGGTACCAGGCCCAGGTGGTGCAAAAGGGGAAATGGAAAGTTTATTCTCTTTCGACGAGCTAGGATTGGCTCTCTTCCTGCATTTTCTTTTTCTTGTGATATTGTAAATTTGTTTCTAAAGAATCCATTTCTGATTTTGACACATGTGCCACACAGAGAGACCTTCCTCTCATAGCAACTTAGGAATTGCGAGATATAAAAGACCAAGGTCCATCTAGTTTGTCTTCTACCATCCTGGTAGTCGTAGGACACAACGTTGTTGACTATTCATAGCAATCAATCTCCATCAATTAATCTACAATAGTTCTAGACATGAGGCGAGGAATGACACGGGTGTTTTCTGTAAGAATACCCACCTCCTAAATGCATAATTAAGAGATCGATATAACGGAGGTAATTTTCTGAATTTGCACCACTGGCAGTGCACCTTTGGCTGTGCAAGTTTAGGGCAATCGTGGGCAGTGCGCCCCAGTATGTGCAGGCAGAGGCTATCCGCTGGCAGTGGGGACTTGGAAACTGACCCCCTAATGACGTAACATTAATTCATATTTTTTGAGAAGACTGTAAAGAAAAGCCCATATTTTCTGATTGCAATCTAACACAAAATGTACTGCACTCTGACACATCCTGCTGACACGAGGAACATTTTATAAAAGCAACATTTTATTCTAACAATCTGGTAAAGTGTTTAGGGACCAAGGATAGGAATGACTACACTGAAAATTAAATGGGTAAAGAACTGTGGAGAAAGTTAATCGTATGACAATTTAGTCCCTCACTGAGATACTTTGATTTGCTCTATCATGTTTTGCAAAAGTTTCCTTACTAAAAAGGAGCTACATAGACACTGTTGGGCAGATATTCTGACTGTCAAGGTACTGAATGCTGCTACTCTACTGCAGGTATCAGCCTCCCATCTTCCACCCTCCATGAACTTGAACTCATCCAAAACTCTGCTGCCCGTACCCTAACTCGCATTAAGTCCCGTTCACCCATCACCCCTGTGCTCGCCGACCAACGTTGGCTCCTGGTGCAGCAACGCCTCGATTTTAAAATTCTCATTCTTGTTTCCAAATCCCATCATGGCCTCACCCCTCCCTATTTCTGTAACTTTCTGAAGACCTACAACCCTCCGAGGTCTCTGCGCTCCTCCAATTCCGGACTCTTGCGCATCCACGATTTTCATTGCATCACCATTGGTGGCTGTGCCTTCAGCTGCCTTTTTTATTATTCGTTCATGGGATGTGGGCGTCGCTGGCGAGGCCGGTATTTATTGCCCATCCCTAATTGCCCTTGAGAAGGTGGTGGTGAGCTGCCTTCTTGAACCGCTGCAGTCCGTGTGGTGACGGTTCTCCCACTGTGCTGTTAGGAAGGGAGTTCCAGGATTTTGACCGAGCGATGATGAAGGAACGGCGATATATTTCCAAGTTGGGATGGTGTGTGACTTGGAGGGGAACGTGCAGGTGGTGTTGTTCCCATGTGCCTGCTGCTCTTGTCCTTCTAGGTGGTAGAGGTCGCGGGTTTGGGAGGTGCTGTCGAAGAAGCCTTGGAGAGTTGCTGCAGTGCATCCTGTGGATGGTACACACTGCAGCCACTGTGCGCCGGTGGTGAAGGGAGTGAATGTTTAGGGTGGTGGATGGGGTGCCAATCAAGCGGGCTGCTTTGTCCTGGATGGTGTCGAGCTTCTTGAGTGTTGTTGGAGCTGCACTCATCCAAGCAAGTGGAGAGTATTCCATCACACTCCTGACATGTGCCTTGTAGACGGTGGAGAGGCTTTGGGGAGTCAGGAGGTGAGTCCCTTGCCGCAGAATACCCAGCCTCTGACCTGCTCTCGTAGCCACAGTATTTATATGGCTGGTCCAGTTAAGTTTCTGGTCAATGGTGACCCCCAGGATGTTGATGGTGGGGGATTCGGCGATGGTAATGTTGTTGAATGTCAAGGGGAGGAGGTTAGACTCTCTTTTGTTGGAGATGGTCATTGCCTGGCACTTATCTGGCGCGAATGTTTCTTGCCAATTATGAGCCCAAGCCTGGATGTTGTCCAGGTCTTGCTGCATGCGGGCTCGGACTGCTTCATTATTTGAGAGGTTGTGAATGGAACTGAACACTGTGCAATCATCAGCAAACATCCCCATTTCTGATCTTATGATGGAGGGAAGGTCATTGATGAAGCAGCTGAAGATGGTTGGGCCTAGGACACTGCCCTGAGGAACTCCTGCAGCAATGTCCTGGGGCTGAGATGATTGGCCTCCAACACACACTGCCATCTTCCTTTGTGCTAGGTATGACTCCAGCCACTGGAGAGTTTTCCCCCGATTCCCATTGACTTCAATTTGTCAAGGGCTCCTTGGTGCCACACTCGGTCAAATGCTGCCTTGATGTCAAGGGCAGTCACTCTCACCTCACCTCTGGAATTCAGCTCTTTTGTCCATGTTTGGACCCAGGCTATAATGAGGTCTGAAGCCGAGTGGTCCTGGCGGAACCCAAACTGAGCATCGGTGAGCAAGTGCCGCTTGATAGCACTGTCGACAACACCTTCCATCACTTTGCTGATGATTGAGAGTGGACTGATGGGGCGGTAATTGGCCAGATTGGATTTGTCGTGCTTTTTGTGGACAGGATATACCTGGGCAATTTTCCACATTGTCGGTTAGATGCCAGTGTTGTAGCTGTACTGGAACAGCTTGGCTAGAGGCGCAGTTAGTTCTGGAGCACAAGTCTTCAGCACTACAGCTGGGATGTTGTCGGGGCCCATAGCCTTTGCTGTATCCAATGCACTCAGCCGTTTCTTGATATCACGTGGAGTGAATCGAATTAGCTGAAGACTGGCTTCTGTGATGGTGGGGATATCGGGAGGAGGCCGAGATGGACCATTCATTCGACACTTCTGGCTGAAGATGGTTGCAAACGCTTCAGCCTTGTCTTTTGCACTCACGTGCTGGACTCCGCCATCATTGAGAATGGGGATGTTTGCAGAGCCTCCTCCTCCCGTTAGTTGTTTAATTGTCCACCACCATTCACGACTGGATGTGGCAGGACTGCAGAGATTTGATCTGATCCGTTGGTTGTGGAATCGCTTAGCTCTGTCTATAGTATGTTGCTTCCGCTGTTTAGCATGCATGTAGTCCTGAGTTGCAGCTTCACCAGGTTGGCACCTCATTTTTAGGTACACCTGGTGCTGCTCCTGGGCATGCTCTTCTACACTCCTCATTAAACCAGGGTTGATCCCCTGGCTTGATAATGGTAGAGTGAGGAATCTGCTGGGTCATGAGGTTACAGATTGTGCTGCAATACAATTACTGCTGCTGATGAACCACTGTGCCTCATGGATGCCCAGTTTTGAGCTGCTTGATCTGTTCTGAATCTATCCCATTTCGCACGGTGGTAGTGCCACACAACACGTTGGATGGTGTCCTCAGTGCGAAGACAGGACTTACGTCTCCACGAGGACTGTGCAGTGGTCACTCCGACCAATACTGTCATGGACAGATGCATTTGCGACAGGTAGATTGGTGAGGACGGGGTCAAGTAAGTTTTTCCCTCATGTTGGCTCGCTCACCACCTGCCGCAGGCCCAGTCTGGCAGCTATGTCCTTCAGGACTCGGCCAGCTCGGTCAGTAGTGGTGCTACCGAGCCACTCTTGGTGATGGACATTGAAGTTCCCCACCCAGAGTACATTCTGTGTCCTTGCTAACCCTCAGTGCTTCTCAACATTGAGGAGGATGGTAGGTGGTAATCAGCAGGAGGTTTCCTTGCCCATGTTTGACCTGATGCCATGAGATTTCATGGGGTCCAGAGTCAATGTTCAGGACTCCCAGGGCCACTCCCTCCTGACTGTATATCACTGTACCGCCACCTCTGGTGGGACAGGACATACTCAGGGATGGTGATGGAAGAGTCTGGGACGTTGGCTGAAAGGTATGATTCTGTGAGTATGGCTATGTCATGCTGTTGCTTGACTAGTCTGTGGGACAGCTCTCCCAGTTTTGGCACAAGTCCCCAGATGTTAGTGAGGAGGACTTTGCAGGGTCAACTGGGCTTGGTTTGCCGTTGTCGTGTCCAGTGCCCAGTGGTCCGTCCGGTTTTATTCTTATTATGACTTTTAGGTCGCGAGAATTTTGCAACTGAGTGGCTTGCTAGGCCATTTCAGAGGGCAATTAAGAATCAACCACATTGCTGTGAGTCTGGAGTCACATATCAGGCCAGACCGGGTAAGGACGGCAGGTTTCCTTCCCTGAAGGATATTAGTGAACCAGATGGGTTTTTACTACAATCCGGTAGTTTCATGGCCACCATTACTGATCCAAGTATTTTAATTCCAGATTTTTATTTAATTGAATTTAAATTCGTCAGCTGCCGTGGCGGGATTTGAACTCATAACTCTGGATTTTAGTCCAGGCCTCTGGATTATTAGTCCAGTAACATAACCTCTATGCTACCGTACCCTAGGCCCTAAACTTAGGAATTCCTCCCTATACCTCTCCGCCTCTCTACCTCTCTCTCCTCCTTTAAGAGGCTCCTTAAAACCTACCTCTTTGACCAAGCTTTTGGTCACTTAAGGATATCTCCTTATGTGGTTCGGTGTCAAATTTTGTTTGATCATCGCTCCTGTGAATCGCCTTGGGATGTTTTACCACGTTAAAGGAGCTATATCAATGTACGTTGTTGTTGTAACAACAATGGCCTCACTTCACAAGTAATTCATTCGGATGTGAAGAGCTTTGGGCCATCTTAAGGCAGTATATCAATGCAAATTCTTTCTTAGTTACACTGTAGTGTCAGCCTGGATAATGTGTTGAAATCAGGCTTAAACCCACATCCTCTGTCCCAGAAGCAAAAATGCTCCCAACTAAGCCAAACTGATTAAGTGGACTCCTAGGAACATAGGAACAGGAGTGGGCCATTCAGCCCCTCGAGCCTGCTCCCCCATTCAATTAGAGCATGGCTGATTTGTATCTCAATTCCGTTTACCCGCCTTGGCTTCATATCCCTTGATATCCTTACCTGACAAAAATAAGTTTTGTCAGGTTGGTACCTGACTCATTTACCAGCAGCGTACAGTCGAGCCTGTGTCAATTTAGCAGCAGCGACGGCAGCAAGAACAGGATTGACTGCGGAGAAGTGAAAGGTTGCTGCTGCTCAGCTGTCATGCTCGTGCGCACTATGTGGGGGAGGGGGGCGGTGAGCACCGAGAGAACCGCAAATCTCCCAGTCCGTCCCGTTATAATAAGTACATTTTAGCAGACCTCTGACTGCAGATCACCGCAGGGACTATATTAAAAGTAACAACGGTGATGTGACCACAACAAAAGTATCCCCACCCACCCCCTCCAACTCACCATCCTACCCACCCCAGGAAAAATTACGGCACCCTGTTGTCGATTTCTGCTTTAACCCTGCTTGTAGCGAATGGAAGGCACGGTAGAAAGGTATGTGACACTGCAGAGAAACACAACAGGGCAGAAGGAAGGCTTTGCAGCCAATGCTCTCACAAAGGTTCAACAGGGGCAAAGAAAGAAATAACTTGCATTTATATAGCGCCTTTCATGACCTCAGGACGTCCCAAAGTGCTTTACAGCCAATGAAGTACTTTTGAAGCGATGTTAAACCGAGGCCCTGTCTGCCCTCTCAGCTGGACGTAAAAGATCCCACAGCACTATTTCGAAGAAGATCAGGGGGACTGTCCCGCATATTTATCCCGCATCAAACATCACTAAAATCAGATTATCTAGTCATTTATCTCATTGTTGTTTGTGGGAGCTTGCTGTGCGCAAATTGGCTCCCGCGGTCCCTCCATTACAACAGTGACCACATTTTAAACGTGCTTAATTAACTGTAAAGCACTTTGGGATGTCCTGAGGTCGTTCAAGACACTGTATAAATGCAAGTTCTTTCTTTTTACAGGCTCCTGTGCATTCACAGCCTGCATTAGCGGGGCACTGAGCACCTTGGGCATGCCTCAGGCCTGGAGTGCCCACCATTCCATCATTGATCCCCAGGCTCACAACCTTTGCTACACCTGAATCACCGAGGACATCTTTGCTCAAGGACACCCAGAATTACTGGTGGTGACCTTTTAGTTTTGCACCGTATTCAGGAGAGGAAGGGCTGTTGACTTTGCCATCTCCACCTGTTATCATGCACTATTTGCATTAATCATTACTTGATTTGGATAACACACATATGTAGCACAGTGCTAGCTGAGCCAGGTAATAAAATCTGTGCTGTGAATACGACCTACCCTGGATTTCATTATGTTGCGCGTCTCATTATGTGCTGCCATGCATCAAGATGATAGAATTTAACCCCAGGAGTTCTTAATATCTAACCAATAAGCTGTTAACTCTCCAGTATTTGTGCCATCTTGCTCACAACTCTCATATTGCCTTGTGGCCGGCAAACATTCTCGTTTAATCAATGGGCTACAATCATGTGACCCGTCATGTAGCTATTTTTAGGCTATCGATGCTTCAAAGAATGACATGGCCAACTGTGAAACATGACTCTTATTCATACCAGTGACCTTACAACTCATGGGTAATGGCATTGCGAGTGAGTTATGGCCATTCTTCAAAAGTAGAATCAAATCTTCGATGTTGCCCACATTGCTCGTATCACTGGTTCAACTTACTGACCTTTTTTTTTTGTTTGTGAATTAATTTCTTTGGGAAAAGGAACAGACCCCGGCAGGAAGGGTGGGCGAGACCAGGACACTGGACTTATTAAGGGAACTGCCAGCCACCGAGATAATTGAGCAGTTTTCTGGCCGTGCTGCATGAGGGACAAATTTTGGCCAGGACAGCAGGAGAACTTCCTGCGCTTCATATAGTTTCATGTGACCCTTAACAGGCAAACGGGGCCTTGGTTTAACGTCTCATCTGTATCAAAATGTTACTTCCAGCATTGCAGCACTCTCTCCGTTCTCCACTGGGGTATAGACTACGGACTCAAGTTCTGGAATGGGACTTGAACCCACAATCTCTGACTCAGAGACATAAGAATGCTACCAATATTTCAAAAGGATTTTTTTCAGTTGTAACTCTGGGACAGGATGCAAGTAAGAACTTGGAGGTCAATTTTAACCCCCAGCAGGTTTCGGGCAGGCAGCAGGTGGGGCGAGTGCAAGACACACTCGTGGGCCTAAGTTTGAGGCACGGGTATTTTAACTCCTGGGCCTCATCTGCATGCCGTCTGTCAGTTTGCCCACCCAGAAAAGGGCACAAAGCGGCAGTTGGCATGTGGGCAGGATCGGATGTTCAGCAACCAGAGGCCAAAGCCTGACATCACAGGAAGGCTCCACTTGGGGCCCACAAAGGAAAGTTTTAAAACTCAACTTGGACAACCTCTTTGTCCGCCTGACCTGCTTTTACCTGCTGGGAAACTCACTGCTGCTTCCCCACTCAGGCCTGGCTTAAAATGCAATTGGGGTTCCATTGTCATCATTTAAAATGGTAGCCAACGGGATTGCAGTAGGAATGGGACGGCAAGGCAGAACTTCCAATTTTAAGAGCCCCCCCACCCAGCCCCTTCCCGTTGGGTGGGGCGATTTAAAATTCCTCTCTTGTTGTCTGACACGCAATCACTCTCTCACTGCCAGCCTCCAAGTTCTCTCGCTCCATCACAGCCTTTCATATCTCGAGTTCATTATTACTACAGTCAGTGCTCTACTGAACTTTCCTCTCTTGGTCCTTCTAAGCTCCGAATACACTGTCACCCTCCCGTCTCCTCCTCCTTCTCCCATGTACATCCTCACTTTATGGAAAATAAGATTCTTGGAATAATCTTCTGTTCTAACTCATTCTCCCTCAGTTCCCAAAACTCTGTGATTGTGTGTTGGTGGGGGCGGGGGGGTGTAGAAATTAATTGGCGCCTCTTATTCTGAACACTCCTGGCTCCACATTCAAGTATAGTTTTTTACTTACCTTTTTGGTGGCGGATACTTGCTGGGCCGCATCCATGTCAGCAAAACCTAAGCGGATGCAGGCCCAGCGCTGGCTCAGCTCAGGGCAGCCCAATTTCCCTGAGGGGGCCTAAAACAGGCGTAAGGCCCCTCATTAGCATAGGCAAGGGGCCTAACGCATGTTTTAAGCGGCCGCCTCGGACGCCTGAAAATCGGTGTTTGATGTCTTTTCACGGGTGTCCATGGGGCAGAGGGCACAGCCTGTGAAATTGGTCATTTTTGCCCCCGTTTTATGCCTGGAAAACAGGTGCGACAGTGACCAAGTACGAGCCCTGGAACTCCTTGTCTCCCTCAGTCTTCCTTTCCTCCTACAATCTTAAGGCTTTTAAAACTCAAACTTGGCATCTCCTGATCTCTACTTCCTCATTTAGCTCATCTCTTTTATTCTTTACCACTTTGGGTGGTCTTCTGCACCACGGGCCTTGATTTCTTCATCTTAGTTTCTCACAAGATGCAATGAAAGTTAAGAATACAACACATTCCACATGCTCACGTGATGATTAACTGACTTAATCCTATAGGCGTCATTTAGTTACTTAAGTTAGTACACTGACAAGCAATAATCAACACCCTACGAATCTGACTAAATATCACATTTTGTGAGGCTGAAGATGGAAGTAAAATTAATTATAAGGTTATTTATTTTAAGTTTATCTGATGGTTCACTTGGTCATTGTGCAGCTGAGCTATAAGGATTAGAAGATTCAGTTTGTGGGCTATGCTGAGTTAGCTGATCCAAGCTGAATAGGCAGTGAGGCTGCTATATTTGGCCTAGGCTAGGCAAATCATATAGGGATCACACTCCTGATTGTTATCCAATGACTCCTGCTGGAAAGCGTGCATGTGTGCGTGTGCCTGTATGTGTGCGTGTATGTGTGTGTGTGTGTGTGTGCATTGGTGTATATGTGCGTGTGAGTGCCTGTGTGTATGTGTGTCTGCGTTGGTATGTATGTTTGTACGTGTGTGTGCGTTGGTGTATTTGTGCATGTGTGTATGTGTGTGCTTGTGTGCGAGCGTGTTTGCATACGTGTATGTGTGCATGCGTATATGTCTGTGCCTGTGCGTGCGTGTGTGCGTGTATGTTTGCGTGCATTTGTGCGTGTGGCTAACAGGTGAGGACAGCTTTGAGCTCGGCCTCAATGAATGAAAAGCTCGCTGCCAAGGCTCACACCTGAAGAATGGCAATTTGTGTGAGGTGCTGGAAGGAACTGGGTGTCCATAAAACTTTATTCTTGCAACACTTAACCCCTTTATGAAAGAAGGGGAGGTGAAAAACAAGAAAATACAAATTACCTCAGTACTTTGGGCACTTTTCCTTAAATTCTTTTGGAAATACCAAATAAAATGTAGGCGTTTCAGTTTATCTAACCCTGCCGATCAGTGGAGGTTTAATTTCAACCATTAAGTTATCACTGTGGTATTTTCTGCATTCCTGTATGGTAACTTTATACTGATGTGTGACCATAGGAAGGAAAGTTTGATGTAATAATACAAACTAAGCAGCTTAAATAGTTGGAAATGATCCATATAGCCTTTTATTAATGACTATCACTGAGGCCGGCATGTTTAGTCTATTTGTTAACTTTAACGGAAAAGTAGATGCAAGTTTAAAACAGGGAGCACCACTTCATACCCTGACCAGTTACTGACAAAAGAAAAGCCAAACTTATCATTAATTACATAGAAATTACAACATGGAAACGGGCCAGTCTGTGTTGGTGTTTGTCCTCCATACGAGCAGCAGTGCTAATATCTCATATGTCCGCCCTGTTCCCATATCCCTTTATTCCCTTTTCCTTTAACCTATTCTTAAATGTTGACATGGGCCGGGGATTTCTTTGGAGCTGCTCCTGATCCGCTGCCGGAATTCCACCGGAAGTGCAGTGGGAAAACCCGTAAACCTGGTCGGGCGCGGGAGGTTAAAAACGGGACTGCAGTCTTTATTATTCATCTATTTTATTTTACTTCCCGGAAACAATGTATTCTATACACACCCTGTGTTTGAGTCTGTGGTTTTCTCTCTTTTGAATTCAACAGAGCAAACGTTAACAGCTTTTGAATAAATTTTTTCCTCATTTAACTTCGGTGAAACTTTCTAGTCGATTGAATGCACAGGGAACTTGATCATCTTCTGGGGCAGATGAGAAACAGGAGTCGGCTACTCTTTTCCCTTCAAACCTGCTCCGCCATTCAATTAAATCACAGCAGATCTGTACCACATCTCCATTTACCTACCTCGGTATAATGTCTCATGCGAAAAGTGACACCTCCCTACTCCCTCAGTTCTGCACTGAAGCATCAGCCTGAATTATGGGCTCAAGTCTCAGGAATTGGGGTTAATGAACCCACGACCTACCTGTCTCAGGGCTGAGAGCATTACCCACTGAGCCACGCGGCTCTCACTGGTGCATTATTTAATATTCCGGAACAAACTCTTTCACCCAAGTAGACCGTCGGATGCTGCACGCACCGGTCGGGATCAATTAAAACACGGCACTCTTCATGGAAAGGGAATGCTTAAAAGAAATTTCCGACGTCAGTTTTAAAAGAGTCTGGCGCCAGGCACTTACTTAAGGAATAATTAATGAGGTGAAAGCATTCGTTGCAGGTAACTGATGAAAAAGAAAGCAAGCCTCCGCCTGTACACGTTTATACAGCAATTCTTTTATTGCATTAATAGACTGCGTCTCCCTGACCAGACTCTTGAAATAATCAAGGTTCAGTCAAATTGATAGTGATAGTTTGATACATTATTGGAAAAAGACAACTTGCAGCCAATTTAGTCGAGTCAATTTTTCCAGTGGCTTTTGTGCCAGTTGCTCATTTTCTCCTAAGTTTGCATTTACTTTCTTAATTGTTTTATGCAGAGTTAACGTACTAATATTTAATTATTAGGAACATGGGAGCAGGAGATTCATTCCCTTCGAGCCTGCTCCACCATTCAATTAAACGATGGCAGATCTGTACATCTCCATTTACCTGCCTCACTTTAACATCTCATACTGAAAGATGACACCTCCGACAGTGCAGTACTCCCTCAGTTCTACACTGAAATGCCAGCCTGGATTAAATCTCTAGAGTAGGGCTCGAACCCTTGACCTTCTGAATCACAGGCAAAAAAAAACACTACCCATTGAGCCACAGGGCAGACACTGGTGCATTGTTCAATATTTCGGAACCCACAATGAAGGCATTTTTTTTATCTATCTAGAAAAGGGACATCTGCTGAATCTTGTTGAAAACCACTTTATTTGCCATTGGGGAATTAATTATTTTTCTTCATAGTTTAAAACCCCTTCCTCCCAGTAGCTTCAGATGATTTATCACCAGGAGGAAGGAAAAAAGAAATAATTTTCCTTTCTTTAAAAAAAAACAATTGCCTGATAGCAAATCAGGGATTTTGTCCCTATCTTGCTGACCGTGAGATCATTTATGGTCAGGGATGCAGACAAGAAATTTAGAATTGCTCACAATGTTTTTCGAATGTGCCCATCGAAAACTTGCATTTTCTGAGTTTGTTTTCGATTTGCAGGCCGTTTTTCTGAGTACACGCAGTTTGGCAGGGTAACTGGCCCGCTGCACTTCACTGGGAAATCACGGCTGAACTACCCGCCATTTCCTGATACTCACGGCCGATGGGCATGATTCCTTGCAGCATGCACTTGGGAAAACTGGCCTTCGAGTGAAAGAACGGGAGAATGAGAGAGAGTTTTGGATTCACTCTCCCTGGACTTGGTCTGAACCCAGCCTCAATGTACAAGCATCTTAAGACTGAGAACTCACTGGGTGGGGAACTACTGATATGATTCCATATCCTATCACTGGAACAGGAGTAGGCCATTCAGCCCCTCGATCCTGTTCTGCTATTCAATTATATCATGGCTGATCTGTATCTTAACTCCATTTCCCACCTTGGTTCTCCATCCTTTAATACCTTTTCCGAACAAAAATCTATCAATCTTAGTTTTGAGATTTTCAATTGACCCCCAGCCTCAATGGCTTTTTGGGGGAGAGAATTCCAGATTTCCATTTCCCTGTGTGTGAAGAAGTGCTTCCTGACATCACCCTGAACGGCCTAGCTCTAATTTTAAGGTTATGCCCCCTTGTTCCAGAGGAAATTGTTTCTCTCTATCTACCCAATCACTACATGGCACTTTAATGAGTTTTCAAATCGCTTAATTCCTTACAATTCATTTTCATTCAGAAACAATATTCAGGCTTGATAGAGGTTTATAAAATAATGAAAGGGCTGGATAGTGTGCCTGTTGATAGATTATTCCAGTTTGACAGATTGGGTAGGAACAGGGGACATGAATTTAAACTACGCAAGTGAGGAGAGATTGAGAAGAATGGGCCTATACTCTCTGGAGTTTAGAAGAATGAGAGGTGATCTCATTGAAATGTATAAAATTCTTAGAGGGCTTGACAGGGTAGGTGCTGAGAGGCTGTTTCCCCTGGCTGGAGAGTCTGGAACTAAGGGGCATCGTCTCAGGATAAGGGGTGGGCGATTTAGGGCTGAGATGAGGAGGAATTCCTTCACTCAGAGGATGTTGAATCTTTGGAATTCTCTACCCCAGAGGGCTGTGGATGCTCAGTCGTTGAGTATATTCAAGACTGAGATTGATAGATTTTTGGACTGGAAGGGAATCAAGGGATATGGGGATCAGGTGGGAAAGTGGAGTTGAGGTCGAAGATCCGCCATGATCTTATTACATGACGGAGCAGGGGCCATATGGCCTACTCCTGCTTCTATTTCTTATGTTCTTATGTAGGAATATGCTGGATGTTAGGGTCCTTCTTTTCCCAGAGTAGCGAACCTCTGGATTGCATTACCGGCTGGTGCAGTGGGCGCTGATTCTCTGCCTTCAAGAGAGAGCTGGACCAGTTCCTGACTGGGGCAGAGATCACATTGTATAGAAGGTAAATGATTTTACAGATAACGCTTGGTTCATGTGATCTCTTGGGCTGGTTTCGATCGCCTGAGGGGATCGGAGAAGAATTTTTCAGTGTATTTTTTCCCTTATCGTCCCTGGATTTGTCTCTGTTTTTATGCCTCTCCTAGGATATTACATGGCTGGGGGAGGTGGGGGGGGGCAGTGGGGAGATGAAGTGTCTCATCATGATGTTCCAGCCTTCATCAGTGTGGGGCAGGCTTGATGGACCAGCTGGTCTTTTCCTGCCTGCTGTATTAGTATGTTCGTATGTTTATTGTTTCTTATTCAACAGAATCATTCAGTCTGAGCATGTTCTCTAGCCGTATTAGCATCTTTTGGCTGACGCTTTAAACCAAGGCTCTGTTTGCCAGCTCGGATGGGTGTAAAAGATCCCACAACATCTACAAAGAACAGCAAGCGAGTTCTCCCAGTGTCTTAGCCAAAGAAAAAAACAACAAAATCCTCAACCAACACCACTAAATGCAAATTACCTGGTCGTTTATCTCACTGTGCACAAATTAGCCACTGCTTTTGCCTCTATTACAACAGTGACAACATTTAAAAATAATTAATTGGCTTTGAAGCTCTTTGGGATATCCTGAGGACGTGAAAGATGCCATGGGGGAGAAATTTGTCTTGGCCGGTGGCAGAAAACGGGCCTCAATGGAACTGATTATCGAGGCGCAGCTTTTAACTGGCGGCCATGCGATACCTCCCACTATGTCCCACCACCCAAGACCCAGTTCTACCCCTATATAAATGCAAATTCAATCATTCTGTTTTTCTTTCTGTTGCTATTCCTTTGCTTGGGAATTTGGGAATTTACTTCAAATTGGATTAAAGTGACATGCTTAGCACACTTTCCTGTGACTCCCTCTTCCCTCAACTGAAGTAGGGAGAGGTCATAAAAATAAGACAGAGCAAAGTCAAGAGGAGAACATCCATTAAAGTGCACACATAGATGACAGTAATGGACCTTAAAAAAACACAAAGGTTATGCAGGCAATTGATA
Organism: Heptranchias perlo; assembly: GCF_035084215.1. Lineage (NCBI taxonomy): Eukaryota > Metazoa > Chordata > Chondrichthyes > Hexanchiformes > Hexanchidae > Heptranchias > Heptranchias perlo. The sequence goes on along the minus strand of NC_090333.1, from coordinate 11,421,185 downwards.
CGTTCATATTTTTGCGCAGAGGTGAAATGTCTGTCCATTGGGTTCAAGAGATCGGGCTGTAAAGGAGTGAGCAAGGGAGGCCCTTAATTGCCTGTCCTAGTTCCTGCAAGAAAATCTGCGCTCCAAGGGCTGCCTTATTAATACTCCTTTCACCCCACTTTGATTGAGTGAAATCCGAAAATACACAAAATGCCTCATTTAATCATTGCTTTAATCATTTTGGCTCATGATTGTTAACAGATGTAGATCGTTCTCAGAGGGCTCATTGGTAGAGTCTAAACCGCAACATTTTATCTCAGGAAATAGAGGTGGAATGACTGCACTGCTCGTTTCATTTCGTTCCTCTAACCTGCTCAGCTACAGAATGTGGCACCTTTACTTTGTGTCACATATAGTGCTGTCACACAAAACACTTTGGAATCCAAAGCAAAGGCGATGGGCCCCGACGACATCCCGGCTGTAGTGCTGAAGACTTCTGCTCCAGAACTAGCTGCGCCTCTAGCCAAGCTGTTCCAGTACAGCTACAACACTGGCACCTACCCGACAATGTGGAAAATTGCCCGGGTATGTCCTGTCCACAAAAAGCAGGACAAATCCAATCCGGCCAATTACTGCCCCATTAGTCTACTCTCAATCATCAGCAAAGTGATGGAAGGTGTCGTCGACAGTGCTATCAAGCGGCACTTACTCACCAATAACCTGCTCACCGATGCTCAGTTTGGGTTCCGCCAGGAACACTCGGCTCCAGACTTCATTACAACCTTGGTCCAAACATGGACAAAAGAGCTGAATTCCAGAGGTGAGGTGAGAGTGACTGCCCTTGACATCAAGGCAGCTTTTGACCGAGTGTGGCACCAAGGAGCCCTAGTAAAATTGGAGTCAATGGGAATCAGGGGGAAAACTCTCCAGTGGCTGGAGTCATACCTAGCACAAAGGAAGATGGTAGTGGTTGTTGGAGGCCAATCATCCCAGTCCCAGGGCATTGCTGCAGGAGTTCCTCAGGGCAGTGTCCTAGGCCCAACCATCTTCAGCTGCTTCATCAATGACCTTCCCTCCATCATAAGGTCAGAAATGGGGATGTTCGCTAATGATTGCACGGTGTTCAGTTCCATTCGCAACCCCTCAGATAATGAAGCAGTCCGAGCCCGCATGCAGCAAGACCTGGACAACATCCAGGCTTGGGCTGATAAGTGGCAAGTAACATTCGCACCAGATAAGTGCCAGGCAATGACCATCTCCAAAAAGAGAGAGTCTAACCACCTCCCCTTGACATTCAACGGCCTCACGATCGCCGAATCCCCCACCATCAACATCCTGGGGGTCACCATTGACCAGAAACTTAACTGGACCAGCCACATAAATACTGTGGCTACAAGAGCAGGTCAGAGGCTGGGTATTCTGCAGCGAGTGACTCACCTCCTGACTTCCCAAATACTCTCCACTTGCCTGGATGAGTGCAGCTCCAACAACACTCAAGAAACTCGACACCATCCAGGATAAAGCAGCCCGCTTGATTGGCAACCCACCAACCACCCTAAACATTCACTCCCTTCACCACCGGAACACCGTGGCTTCAGTGTGTACCATCCACAGGATGCACTGCAGCAACTCGCCAAGGCTTCTTCGACAGCATCTCCCAGACCCGCGACCTCTACCACCTAGAAGGACAAGGGCAGCAGGCACATGGGAACAACACCACCTGCACATTCCCCACCATCTCGACTTAGAAATATATCGCCGTTCCTTCATCATCGCTGGATCAAAATCTTGGAACTCCCTATCTAACAGCACTGTGGGAGAACCTTCACCAAATGGACTGCAGAGGTTCAAGAAGGTGGCTCACCACCACCTTCTCAAGAGCAATTAGGGATGGGCAATAAATACTGGCCTTGCCAGCGACGCCCACATCTCATGAACGAATAAAAAAAAATCCAATGCCTGTGTTTATTTCACAACCAGCTTCCACCAACGTAACAACTTCACCCTGCTGTGCGGATTACATTCTTTGCACAGAGGTGTCCAAAATGGGGTCCCAACAGGTGAAGTCCTCACACCCCGATCTGCACACAGTAACGTGGTTCCCACCAGTATCTGGTGGGAGAGTTGGCCCACTCAAAAATCGTGGCGCACAAGTTGGCCATTTTCCTCTCGCTGTCACCTCGTTCCTGCTGAGAAATGGGGCGGTGGAGAGACGAGAATGGGAGCCATGGAATCTGACAGGAAAAGGCCATTCGGCCCAATGCACCTGTGCGTGCTGTCTGAAAGAGACATTCCTTTCTTTTGCAATGGCTGTGGACCTTCGGCAGGTGGGACTTCCATCTGTCATTGGCTGGGCTGGGGGTTAGGTTATTAAAGTACATTGCCACAGCATAAGTGGGCCTTCTAGTCCCAGGCGAAGATTTAAACGAACTTTAAAAAGTGGCCTGATTTGAAACATGTGGGTTTCCCTAACGCAATTGATTGATTTATGGAAACTGCCGCTTTAAGTTTTAACTTACCCCCCATCCAACCCGGATAACGCACGTTGGAATTATGTAAAGTAGGGAGAAAATGGCGTCAATCAGTGTGCAACGCTGATTTAAAGTGATAGACACCATTTTGGGACTTAACGCTCAACTCAACGCTCAGTCTTAACCCTGACCGTCTGAACATGTCTGAGAGTGTCTGGCGGACCCCCCACCAGCGCTATTTAAAGGGACCATGCAGGATATACAGGTTAGTGGCTGGATTATTGCTTCTGGCTGCCGAGACATTTGTAACTGTTTTTGGAGGTCTCCTAGACCTCTATATTAGAACGCGGGGACATAGCCTAACATTTAGAGCCAGGACGTGCAGGAGTGAAGTTAGGAAATGCTTCTACACACAAAGGGTAGGAGATGTTTGGAACGTTCTTCTGCAAATGGCACTTGATGCTAGCTCACTTGTGAATGTTAAATCTAAGATTGATAGATTTCTGTGAACCAAGAGTATTAAGGGATATGGGGCTAAGGTGGGTATATGGAGTTAGGTCACAGGTCCACTATGATCTCATTGAATGGCAGAATAGGCTCGACGGGCTAAATGGCACTGCCACTTGCTGCCTCCTGATATGCACCACCTTTTCCTGCAAGAAAGTGGGACCTGTGTCTGGGTGATGTGCCTGTCATGGTTGAATAGCTGCCAGTGTGTGTGGCCTGTGAGTTGTGGGTGGGCAGCTTGAAACAGTGGTAATGTGTAAGGGTGAGAGGAAGCATCTGATTGGAAGAGTTGAGTACTGATGGAAAGAGTTTATTGATATGTGGGTGATGGGGGGTGTAGTGCATGGTGCAGTTGGTATGAGATGCCACTTGACAGTTGACCTCACTCACCTTGACCACTCATGTCAAAGCATTGAACTTCTTTCTGCACTGTATCCATGTTCATGATGCTGTGCGCCTGGCATTGACTTCATCCCCCACTGCCTCCCACTGTCTTTTGGATATATGTCTGGAGGGCATCTTGCCCCCACTGCGGATATAGGATGTCCCTCCTTCTGTCCACCTCTTGCACCCAAGGTCTCTAGTGCATCAGCAGTGAACCTTGGTCCTCGCAGGCCTGGTACCAACTCAGATCGGCAGATTGGTGAGGTCTGGCGTGCAGATTGGAGGATGTGGGATTTAGTAGTGTGCAGCCTCCAGGTGCAGCAGGTAATCTGGAAGGCAAATGGGATATTGGCCATTATTTCTAGGGGGATGGAGTATAAAAGCAGAGAAGTCATGCTACAACTGTACAGGGTGCTGGTGAGACCACACCTGGAGTACAGTTCTGGTGCCCTTATTTAAGGAAGGACATACTTGCATTGGAGGTAGTTCAGAGAAGGTTCACTAGGTTGATTCCAGGTATGGAAGGGTTGTCCTATGAGGAAAGATTGAACAGGTTGGGTCTATACTGGAGTTTAGAAGAATGAGAGGAGATCTTATTGAAACATACAAGATTCTGAGGGGACTCGATAGGGTAGATGCTGATAGGATGTTACCACTCTTGGGGGAATCTAAAACTAGGGGGCATAGTCTCAGAATAAGGGGTCGCCCGTTTAAGACAGAAATGAGGAGGAATTTCTTCTCCCAGAGGGTCGTGAATCTTTGGAATTCTTTACCCCAAAAAGCTGTGGAGGCTGAGTCATTGAGTACATTCAAGGCTGAGTTAGACAAATTTTTGATCAGCAAGGGAGTCAAAGGATATGGGGAAAGGGCGGGAAAGTGGAGTTGAGGTAAAAATCAGATCAGCCATGATCTCATTGAATGGCGGAGCAGGCTTGAGGGGCCGAATGGCCTACTCTTGCTCCTATCTCTTATGGTCTTATGGTCTAACCTTTATTCAATGTTTCAACATAACTCATCAGTGTGTAAACATAAGGATTGGACCTGCATCTGTGTTTTACGTGTGCGATGTCTGATCTCCGTTCAGACTCCATGCAGACAGTAGACTGTTATTTTCATCAAAAAAGGTACCAGCTACCTTTAAGAGATTTCTAAGTAACATCCTCCCTTTAAGAGATTGAGCACCCTCTGGTGGTGGAAAGTACGAATTGCATCAATTCCACATGCAATGCCTGGAAAGGGACGCTGTTTTCAGGCAAGTCCTCGGGTGGGTCGAAACTTGCGTCCTGCCTGCGTAGGGTCCATCGGGCGCGGGGTACTAGCTCATCGCGCTACCCCTGCCCCAAAATAACAGTTGTGCCCCAATGTATCTTAGATGCAACATAACTTCCAACAGAAAATTCCAGAAATGGCGTTGGGTGCCAGGCAGCCTGTGGTTCAGCTCCCCACCCAATGTGTCTCTTCCTCCCACTAGATTGCACGTGTAACCAGAGGAAAATTGCGCCCTTCCACTGGGCCTGATTTCCTCTGCCCTTCCTTCATACCCGTTTAAACTCTACTTACACAAATATTTATCGACTTTCCTTTAAAAACCTATTATGGATTCACTACAGTTTCGGCATTCCCTGTCCTAACGTTTAAAAAATTTAACCTCAGTGCTGGCAAGCCTCCATTTATTGCCCATCCCTCATTGGCCCGTAATGTGCTGGGCTGGCTTTGTGAAGTAACAATTGTTTCTACAACTGAGCGGTTTGTTAGGCCACTTCAGAGGGGCAGTAAGAGTTAACTATGGTGATTACGTGCCCCTTAATGGCCAACACATGCATCACCCCTTCGTGTTCTCACCTGAGTCAGAAGGTCGTAGGTTCATGTTCCACTACTAAAAATAGATTAACTGGTCATTATCTGGACTTCCAAAAGATGTTTGTTAAAGTGCCACATAATAGGCTTGTCAATAAAATTGAAGCCCATGAAATAAAAGGGGCAGTGGCAGCATGGATATGAAATTGGCTAGTAATAAGTAATAGGAAACAGAGAGTAGTGGTGAACGGCTGTTTTTCAGAGTGGAGGAATGCATATAGTGGTGTTCCCTAGAGGTTGGGGACTGAGACCACTGCTTTCTTTGATATATATTAATGACTTGGACTTGGGCGTACAGGGCACAATTTCAAAATTTGCAGATGACACAAAACTTGGAAGTATAGTGAACAGTGAGGAGGATAGTGATAGACTTCAAGAGGACATAGACAGGCTGGAGGAATGGGCGGACACGTGGCAGATGAAATTTAATGCTGAGAAGTGTGTGGTGATACATTTTGGTAGGAAGAACGAGGAGGGGCAATATAAACTAAAGGGTACAATTCTAAAGGGGGTGCAGGAACAGAGAGACCTGGGGGTAAATGCGCACAGTTCGTTGAAGATGGCAGGATAGGTTGAGAAAGCAGTTAAAAAAGCATACGGGATCCTGGGCTTTATAAATAGAGGCATAGAGTACAAAAGCAAGGATGTTATGTTGAAGCTTTATAAAACACTGGTTCGGCCACAATTGGAGTATTGTGTCCAATTCTGAGCACCGCACTTTAGGAAAGATGTGAAGGCCTTAGAGAGGGTGCAGAAAAGATTTACCAGAATGATTCCAGGGATGAGGGACCTCAGTTACGTGGATAGACTGCAGAAGCTGGGGTTGTTCTCCTTAGAGCAGAGAAGGTTGAGAGGAGATTTGATAGAGGTGTTCAAAATCATGAAGGGTCTTGACAAAGTAAATAAAGAAAAACTGTACAACTGGCGGAAGGGTCGTGAACCAGAGGACACAGGCTTAAGGTGATTCGCAAAAAAAACCAAAGGCGACATGAGGAAAACGTTTTTACGTAGCGAGTGGTTAGGATCTGGAATGCGCTGCCTGAAAGGGTGGTGGAAGCAGGGTCAACTGTGGCTTTCAAAAAGGAATTAGATGGATACCTGAAGGAGAGAAATTTGCAGGGCTATGGGGAAAGAGCGGGGGAGTGGGACTAGCTGGATTGCTCTTGCAAAGAGCCTGCGCAGGCTTGATGGGCCGAATGGCCTCGTTCTGTGCCGTAACCATTCTATGATTCTACGATTATCACATTGCTGTTTGTGGGACCTTGTTGTGCACAAATTGGCTGCCGCGTTTCCTACATTACAACAGTGATTATACTTCAAAAGTACTTCATTGGCTGTAAAGCACATTGCGACATCCTGAGGTTGTGAAAGGCACTATATAAATGCAAGTTCTTTCTTTTTTTATTTCTCAACGCCAATTCAACCTAGTCAACTAAAGGCAGTTCAGCGCTTCTGTACACTTTTATTGTTCAATTCACAAAGACCAAAAATATACTTATCTCCTCCCTGAAAATCTGTCCCTGATTTAAAACATTGGGTTTCACATCCCGCCCCCACCTTTGCTTGTTTACTTAATCAGGGACACCTGTGATGTCTTGTTGGGCGTCTAGTTGGCTGCCAGCATGGTCCTTGTGCCCTAAAATAAGAGGATTGGATGTACACTTCATAGTGTGGGATTGAAGTCATGTGTAAATCAGATAGGATCATGGATGGGGGTTCCCTTCCCTGAAGGACATTAGTGACCCTATTGGCTTTTTTACAAATATCCGACAACTTTTACAGTCATTTTTCCGGTGCCAGCCCACAAATTACCACATTTATTGAACCCAATTGCATCACTTTCCATGGCGGGATTTGAACTCATGACCTTTGGGTTGTTAGTTCAGTACCGTAACCACTGCATTGCCCATATGATGGCGAGGGTGCAGTAAAGAGCAGTCCAAAATCCAGCTACGTCAGAATAGAAGAAAGACGCTCCTCCCCCAAGTACTCGAGATCTCCCATTATAGCTTCCAGCTGAATTTCAACTTCTCTAATGTTCTTTTCCTTAGTAGTCTGCCTGGCAGATTATTGATAACATTCATCACTTTTTGAGTGGAGAAGTTCTTCCTGATATCCTGTTTTAGATTTACTTTTCACAGGTTTAAATCCATCTCCTCTGGTTCTAATTTCCTGGATTACCTCTGAGTTTACCTTATCTGTACGATTTAATATTTTATATTCCCCAGTGAGGTCTTCCATTACCTGCCTTCTCTCTAGAATGTGGAGCTTCTCAACTCTCTCCTCAGAGCTTCTTCCCTATAGATTTTGGATCAGTCTTGTCGCTCTCCTCTACTCTCTCTCCAATATATTTACGTTTTTTGTGGCATGGTGACCGGAATCAAGTTATAAAGCCCCAGCACATCATCTGTAGGTTTGTACTCTATTGCTCGGGCCATATGTCTCCGCATTGTCTGGAGACTTCTTCGACAGCACCTCCCAAATTCGCAACCTCTACCGCCTAGAAGGACAAGGGCAGCAGACGCACGGGAACACCGTCATCTCCAAGTTCTCCTCTAAGTCACACACCATCCCGACTTGGACATATATTGCCATTCCATCGTCGTCACTGAGTCGGAATTCTGGAACTCCCCATCTAACAGCACTGCGGGAGCACCTGCAACATTTGGACTGCTGTGGTTCAAGAGGAAGGCGGCTCACCACCACCTTCTCAAGGGCAACTAGGGATGGGCAATAAATGCCAGCCTTGCCAGAGATGCCCATACCTCGAGAATGATTAATAAAAAAAACCCCCATCATTAACATCTCATTTGGCTGCATCCAAAATTTAATGTCTGCAATCACTGGAAAGTTCTGGAAGGGGAGCCGGCGGAATGGCTCCCCATAAGATTTCTCACCCCCACCCGCTCTATGAACACCGGATTGGATGACATCAGCGCAGAATATCCAGTCTGATGACTCTGCCATTAGTCCCGTATCTCTTATGGGGCTGGGTCTTTCAATTGTGCTTTCGAGAGCCCGGTGGGGATTTTCAACAGCCGGGCGCCCATTTCTTGCCTGATAAACGGGCGACCGGTATTGAGAATCTGGCTGGGACTTTGTGCACCCGTCTGCCTGCCTGAATCAACTTTCAGGTAGGCCTTTACGTGGGCGGCCAGCACTCCTGCCCAAAACAGGCGTGAGGTGCTTTGTATATGCAAATCAGGGTCCCACGCCTGTTCTAGAATCCCGATTGCCACTTTTGAGGAGAAACGGGCGAACCGAGGATGATGCATATCAATCCCATTGGCTCCTGGCATTGAGAGGCCCGCCCGGTGACCCTTAAAGGGAATGCTGGAAGCCTTTCCCAAACCCGATGTTTTTTTGTTTCCTTTTAAAAAAAATTTTGTGTGACCAGGAGGAGGCGTGCTCCTCTGGGCCCCAGGAAAATCTTCCGACCATCCCACTGTCAATCCGTACTTACCTTTCCTTCCCCTCCCTCCCCCGCACCCGGTATCCGCTCCCCCGCCCCACCCCCCGACAGACCACACCTGCCGGCCGGCTGTTGCGTGCTGATTTTGCCCCCCTCTCCAGGCCAGCGAGCTGCAGTGGGACAACCTGTTGGGAACTCTCAGCTTCGCTGAGGAAATGTTAATGGGACCTGAACCTGGGAGCGGTTCGGTCCACCCGACTGCTGCGTCGGGCGGGCGCCGGGGGCACAGCGCCGATATCGTGCCCATTCGGCGCCCGACCCGAAGTCTCTTCCCCCCCCCCCCACCTCAATCCTCATGATTTCCCCCAATTAATTTAAATGTACAGGAAGATCGTGGGCTGGTAGTCGCAAAACCCACGATGAACATTGTTCCCTTTAAACGCATCAGGGTAGCTTCTATTGAGTAGACGAATGGCTATTTGCCATTCGTCTACTCAATAGAAACTACCCTGATGCATTTAAAGGGAAGCTAGATAAGAACATGAGGGAGAAAGGGATATAAGGATATGCTGATAGGATTAGATGAAGTAGAGAGGGAGGAGGCTCGTGTGGAGCATAAACACCGGCATAGACCAGTTAGGCCGAATGGCCTGTTTCTGTATTGTGAATTCTATGTAATTCTATGTAAATAATCAATCTAAATTGTTCTACAAATCCTTTACTTCCTTTGCCTCCGCTGCTCTCCCTAGGTTAGTGTTAGTGGCAAATTTTGACAAGCCTCCCATTGCTTTCAAAATCCAGGTCATTAATATAGATTAAAGCAACAGAGGTCCAAGCACTGACCTCGGTGTGGGGCTCCACTCAACACCTCCCCCCACTTCCAGTCTGGCATTACACCTCTTATGAGTACTGCTGGTTTCCTGTTTTTCAACCACCGTCTCACGTTTATCCTCTGGACTCCTGTGTTTTTTTCAGTTTAGTTTAGAAATCTTTGACGTGCAACTTTGTCAAGATCTTTCTGAAATCCAAATCGAATACATTGTTGGGCCTTTGTACCTTCTACCCAATTTGTAACGTTCCCCCTTTGGCAGGCAGGATATTTTCCCCTTGGAAATCCAGGCTGGCTGTTTCTCATTAAAGTTATTGCCTGGGTGAAGTTTGTTGCCCTTATTTTAAATGCAGACACATTAGATTTAACTGCTTCCAGTCCAGCAAAAACCTCACCTGCGTCCAATGATTCACTCATGGTGATGAGCAATGTTCGACAAATGTCCTCCCTTGTTTCCTTCAGCGCCCCAGGATAAATGCCCAGGGGATTTGTTAGTCTTCAGTCCCTTTTAAGTGCCTCTTCGATATTGATTTCAGAATGTTGTTTGGGTTACAAAAATCCGATAACAAGTTCGTGTATTCCTTTCTGATGAATACCTGTAGCAAATATTCATTTAATATTTTAACTACCCATCTTCAGAATGAGCACCACCTTTTTCTTTAGAATTGTAGCTCCCTCCCTAACTCTTCTTCCCCTGGTACGATGCAGAAAGTAGTTTTGTGTTCATCACTTCACCTCTAAGGTCCTTGTGCCTCTTATAACCTTTTTTTAAGCATATTTCTAAACTCTTTCTGAGTTCTCTCCTTTTCCCCCTCTGCCGCCTCTGTATGGTTTTGCTTTTTTTCTTCCCATTTTAATTATTGATTCATTGGTTTTGGGGAATGTTTAGTTCATTTACATTTACTTTCCTTATGGCTACATATTGATCCTTCACATTCCACATTGTTGGTTTAAAAGTGTTCCATTTCTCCCTCAACTGAGATATCTTTCAGTCATAATAACTGAGTTCAATTTGTTTAGTTCATCTTTCATTCCTTTTGAAGTATGCTTTGTTAAAAACTCATGGGCCCGAAATTCTGATTGGACACTGGGGACAGCATTGGGCAGATTACCCGACGGGCTGGAATTTGGTGCTGCTGGGATTTCACCTCATTTAATTGGACCTGTCGTGGAAATCCTTCGAAATCAAGTAAAATTGTTTCTCAGCATATATAAAAACAATTGGAGTTTTAAGATTGGCCATGTCTTTGATTAAGTTAAGATACCGTGGCTACAAGAGCAGGTCAGAGGCTGGGTATTCTGCAGCGAGTGACTCACCTCCTGACTCCCCAAAGCCTTTCCACCATCTACAAGGCACAAGTCAGGAGTGTGATGGAATACTCTCCACTTGCCTGGATGAGTGCAGCGCCACCAACACTCAAGAAGCTCAACACCATCCAGGACAAAGCAGCCCGCTTGATTGGCACCCCATCCACCACCCTAAACATTCACTCCCTTCACCACCGGCGCACAGTGGCTGCAGTGTGTACCATCCACAGGATGTACTGCAGCAACTCGCCAAGGCTTCTTCGACAGCACCTCCCAAACCCACGACCTCTACCACCTAGAAGGACAAGAGCAGCAGACACATGGGAACACCACCACCTGCACGTTCCCCTCCAAGTCACACACCATCCCGACTTGGAAATATATCGCCGTTTGTTCATCGTCGCTGGGTCAAAATGCTGGAACTCCCTTCCTAACAGCACAGTGGGAGAACCGTCACCACACGGACTGCAGCGGTTCAAGAAGGCGGCTCACCACCACCTTCTCGAGGGCAATTAGGGATGGGCAATAAATGCAGGCCTCGCCAGCGACGCCCACATCCCATGAACGAATAAAACAAAATACAGATCAGCATGATCTAATTTTTTTTCTTCATTCTCGGGATGTGGGCGTCGCTGGCAAGGCCAGCGTTTATTGCCCATCCCTAGTTTCCCTCGAGAAGGTGACGGTGAGCCGCCTCCTTTAACAGGAGCAGTCCATGTGGTGAAGGTACTTCCACAATGCTGTTGGAATCGTAGAATCATAGAAAATTTACGGCACAGAAGGAGGCCATTCGGCCCTTTGTGTCCGTGCCGGCTGAGAAACGAGCCACCCTATCAACGGGATTAGACAAAGTCAGCATGGATTTATGAAAGGGAAATCATGTTTGACAAACCTACTGGAGTTTTTTGAGGATGTAACTGGTAGAATAGATAAGGGAGAATCAGTGGATGTGGTTTATTTGGATTTTCAGAAGGCCTTTGATAAAGTCCCACATAAGAGGTTAGTGTGCAAAATTAAAGCACTTGGGATTGGGGGTAATATACTGGCATGGATTGAAAATTGGTTAACAGACAGGAAACAGAGAGTAGGAATAAATGGGTCTTTTTCGGGGTGGCAGGCAGTGACTAGTGGGGTACCGCAGGGATCAGTGCTTGGACCCCAGCTATTCACAATATATATCAATGATTTGGATGAGGGAACCAAATGTAATATTTCCAAGTTTGCTGATGACACAAAACTAGCTGGGGTTGTGAGGAGGATGCAAAGAGGCTTCAAGGCGATTTAGGCAAGTTGAGTGAGTGGGCAAATACATGGCAGATGCAGTATAATGTAGATAAATGTGAAGTTATCCACTTCGGAAGGAAAAACAGAAAGGCAGAGCATTATTTAATTGGTGATAGATTGGGAAATGTTTGATGTAAAAAGGGACTTGGGTGTCCTTATACACCAGTCACTAAAAGCAAACATGCAGGTGCAGCAAGCAGTTAGGAAGGCAAATGGTATATTGGCCTTCATTGCAAGAGGATTTGAGTACAGGAGAAAAGATGTCTTACTGCAGTTATACAGGGCCTTGGTGAGACCACACCTGGAGTATTGTGTGCGGTTTTGGTCTCCTTACCTAAGAAAGGATATACTTGCCATAGAGGGAGTGCAGCGAAGGTTCACCAGACTGATCCCTGGAATGGCAGGACTGTCATATGAGGAGAGATTGGGTCGACTCGGCCTGTATTCACTCGAGTTTAGAAGAATGAGAGGGGATCTCATTGAAACATAAAATTCTGACAGGGCTAGACAGACTGGATGCAGGGAGGATGTTTCCTCTGGCTGGGGGGTCCAGAAGGAGGGGTCACAGTCTCAGGATACGGGGTAGGACATTTAGGACTGAGATGAGGAGAAATTTCTTAATCAGAGGGTGGTGAACCTGTGGAATTCTCCACCACAGAAGGCTGTGGAGGCCAAGTCACTGAATATATTTAAGAAGGCGTTAGATAGATTTCTAGACACAAAAGGCATCAAGTGGTATGGGGAGAGAGTGGGAATATGGTATTGAGATAGAGGATCAGCCACGATTATATTGAATGGCGGAGCAGGCTCGAAGGGCCGAATGGCTTATTCTTGCTCCTATTTTCTATGTTTCTATGTTTCACCCAGCCTAATCCCACTTTTCCGCATTTGGTCCGTAGCCCTGCAGGTCACGGTTCTTCAGGTGCACATCCAGGTATTTTTTAAATGAGTTGAGGGTTTCAGACCCCCACCACCCTCCGGGTGAAAAGATTTTTCCTCATTTCCGTCTAATCCTTCTGCCAATCACTTTAAATCTATGTCCCCTGGTTATTGACCCCTCCACTAATGGAAATAGGTCCTCCCTATCCACTCTATCTCGGCCCCTCATAATTTTGTACACCTCAATCAAATCACCCCTCAGCCTCCTCTGTTCCAAGGAAAATAACCCCAGCCTATTAGGCCTGTTAGGTAGGGAGTTCCACAATTCTGACTCTGCAGGTCAAGTAAATGTACATTTTCATATTGTACATAATTTTCCAAGTACGCACCTTTGCTCACTACCGGTGCATATTGGAAAATGGCACGCAGTAGGCGTCAGTGATAGCCAGATGTGGTTAAAACAATGACTTTAATTCAGACACGATGGTTTCATCGAGGCCAGGACGACACTGTTACCTACAACATCGAACAAGCAGACTGTTCACTCGTTACCTCTATAATATCTATGATTTTTGGTTTTCTAAACCGTCTGCTTGTTCAATATGGTAGCTGGCTGGACTTCCATGAAACCACTTCTGTGGCTGAATAAAAGTAGATTTAATAGAAGTGTTCAAAATCATGAAGGGTTTAGATAAAGTAAATAAACAGAAATTGTCCCCATTGGCGGAAGGGTCAAGAACCAGAGGACACAGATTTAAGGTGATTGGCAAAAGAACCAAAGGCGACATGAGGAAAAACTTTTTTACACAGCGAGTAGTTATGATCTGGAATGCGCTGCCTGAAAGGGTGGTGGAAGCAGATTCAATCGTGGCTTTCAAAAGGGAATTGGATAAACACTTGAAGGGAAAGAATTTGCAGGGCTACCGGGAAAGGGCGGGGGGAATGGGACTAACTGGATTGCTCTTACAAAGAGCCGGCACAGGCTCAATGGGGTGAATGGCCTCCTTCTGTGCTGTAACCATTCTATGAATCTATGATTCTAGTTGTGTCGATCACTTGGCTGACCCTCATGCCTAATTGTGAGAGACGGAGAGAGAGAGAGAGAGAAGTGCCTATGTGCAATGAAAAGGAAGGGCAATAATATATAAAAGCTGCAGAAACACAGCAGGGGATGTCCATGTCCATGTCCATAACTGTTTGCTGGTCGGAAGTAGAAGAGCTTTTTCAGCCTGGGGGAGCGCAGTCAGATTGTGCAAAACAAGATCCCACAAACGTTGAGGAGATTGGGACTCTACTCATTGGAGTTCAGAAGAATGAGAGGCGATCTTATTGAAACATATAAGATTGTGAAGGGGCTTGATCGGGTGGATGCGGTAAGGATGTTCCCAAGGATGGGTGAAACTAGAACTAGGGGACATAATCTTAGAATAAGGGGCTGCTCTTTCAAAACTGAGATGAGGAGAAACTTCTTCACTCAGAGGGTGGTAGGTCTGTGGAATTTGCTGCCCCAGGAAGCTGTGGAAGCTACATCATTAAATAAATTTAAAACAGAAATCGACAGTTTCCTAGAAGTAAAGGGAATTAGGGGTTACTGGGAGCGGGCAGGAAATTGGACATGAATTTAGATTTGAGGTTAGGATCAGATCAGCCATGATCTTATTGAATGGCAGAGCAGGCTCGAGGGGCCGATTGGCCTACTCCTGCTCCTATTTCTTATGTTCTTATGTTCTTAAACACAAATGAAATGAATGGGCTGCTAATCTGATACATGGGAGCATGGCAGGAATTACAAATTTTATGAAATTGAAGTAAGAGAGTATTTCCCTGATGCCCTGCTGTAAGTGTGGCATATCAGTATGGAGACCTGCCAAAAGTATATTCAATATAGGGAGACTAGAGAAGCTGGCATTGTTCTCCTTAGAGCAGAGACGGTTACGGGGAGATTTAGGAACATAGGAACAGGAGTAGGCCATTCAGCCCCTTGAGCCCAATGAGATCAAGGCTGATCTGTATCCTAACTCCATTTAACCACCTTGGTTCCATATCCCTTAATACCCTTGGCTAGCAAAAGTCTTTCGATCTCAGATTTAAAATTATTAATTGAGCGAGCATCTACTGCTTTTGTGGGAGAGAGTTCCACACTTCGACCACCCTTTGTGTGGTTCCTAACTGTATCCTAACTGCTCTCCTGAATGGCCTGGCTCTCATTTTAAGGCCATGTCCCCTTGTTCTAGACTCCCCCACCAGCGGAAAATGTTTCTCTCCACCCACCTTATCAATTTAATAGAGGTTTTCAAAATGATGAGGGGTTTTGATAAGAGTAAATAAAGAGAAACTGTTTCCACTGGTGGATGGGTCAGTAACTAGAGGATACAAATTTAAGATAATTGGCAAAAGAGAATTGGATATAGACTTGAAAAGGAAAATTTTATGGGATGTGGAGAAAGAGCAGAAGAGTGGGACTAACTGGATAGCTCTTTCAAAGAGCTGGCACAGGGCCGGTGGGCTGAATGGCCTCCTTCTGTGATGTATGATTCCATGATTTTATTAAACTAACCTATAGCTCAGACACAACCTTTCTTGTCTCTTGTGACTTCAATGGAGAGTAAAATTGGAAGGGGGGTGGGTGTAAAACCAGCATTGCACCCGATCCTGTCAGTTTCCCGAAGGGCAGGTTAGGTTAAAATTGCCCCCGTGATTTCTTCTGTTCTGGTTGTGTTCAGTGATCTTTTGAACATTTCCACTCTCCCACTCTCATTCCTCCTAAGCTCCAAATTCTTGAATGAGAGGAATGAAAGGGGCTGGGAACTAATTGGAGGCATCTACTATAGACGACCAAGTCAAGAAAAATGATTGGACCAAGGACAAGATGTTTGGGCAGGAACAGTTGTTATGGGTGACTTCAATTTGCCAGGGATAGATTAGGAATCTATAGAGGATGCAACAGGATTGAAAAAATGACCCTGGACACAGTATTGGATTGCTACATGGAAGAATTGGTCAAGAAAAGTCCACACAGGTAGGGTTAAGTAGATGGTAGTGTGGGAGGGTGCAGCAAAGGGCAACTAAACTGGGGTTAGGCATCTAAGTTATGAGAAGCTGGGAATGTTTACACTGGAGAAGGGAAGGATCAGGGGTGATCTTACAGAAGTATACAAGACCCTAAAGTCCATAGACAAGGTAAGAGAACACCTTGGAAAGAGTGACCCTGCTTGAAACCTATCTCTTTGACCAATCTTTCGGTCACCTGTCCTAATGTCTCCTTCTTTGGCGCGGTGTTACATTTTGTTTGATTACGCGCCTGTGAACGTGAGCGTCAAAGGCGCTATAGAAATGCAAATTGTTGTTGAAGCGAATGGCAGAAAATGACGGTCGCACAGACCTAATGGACGGAAAATCACGGACTGCGCTCCCATGATGCGTCCCCCCCCCGAGCGCCACTCCCCGCTGGGAGGGCTGGAATGGGCGTTAGGTTGCGGAAACTAAATCCTTGCAACTCTGCGCTGTATGGAACCAAATCAGACTTCTACTTTATGCCTCCGAGTAACTTGGGTTGTCACTCCTAATTTAATTGCTATCAATTAAAATTCATAACAACTTTTGGGTAATTTCCTCGCAAGGGATTTCTTTGAGACACTGCCTGTGACAAGCTCAATTTCAAACAAATGATGGTAAGTAATATATCTTTCTATTCAGTGCAATCATCAATATCTTGCCTCGGCAATCTTGAAAATAATTTACTGCTTCGCCTTTATTTAGGTTCATGTCAAAGCGGCTGCTAATCCGTTTATTTCCAGTCACTTTATTACATATCAGAGAAGGTCACATGCAAGAGATTATAGAGAGAGAGTTGATTTATTGATATGAAACATCATATTGGAAAGTGCAGTAAAAGATCGACATTTAGTTTGCGGTTCCGATTAAATTGCTTATGTTTCCTGTGCGCAAAATCTTCGAGCCAGCAGCAGGAGCTTTCATTTCTCGTCCTTTTTTGTTGTTGTCGGTTTTCTTTACTCTCTTCTTTGTAATCGTAAGAGTCGGCAGAGAATTTAAGGCCGCAATCAATCCAGGGATCAGTGAGGGTGAAATTTCTCTTGGATGGTGGAAAATCAGGCGGAGTGTAAAATGGGCTGCCGATTCCCTATCGCCCATTTTGTGCTGACTCTACCCACTGCCTGATCACCTTTGACGAAATCCTTTCTTTCTACTGAGGTAATTGTGCCTTTTATCAACATCGCTACTCCCCCACCTTTCCCAATTTCCCTGTCCTTTCTAAAGATTCCATAGCCTGGGATATTTAGCTCACAATCATGCGCAGTTTGTCACCAGGGGCATGACTTTGACTTTGAGCCGGGAAGGGGGCTGGGGTTCACATTGCGGAAGGGAAACCCAGAAGTACGGGTTTCCCGGACGTCCTTATGATTTTGACATAGGAACATAGGAACAGGAGTAGGCCATTCAGCCCCGTGTGCCTGCTCCGCCATTTGATAAGATCATGGCTGATCTGTGATCTAACTTTGGCCCATATCCCTTAATACCTTTGGTTGCCAAAAAGCTCAGATTTAAATTTAGCAATTGAGCTAGTATCAATTGCCGTTTGCGGAAGAGAGTTCCAAACTTCTACCACCCTTTGTGTGTAGGAATGTTTTCTCATCTCGCTCCTGAAAGGTCTGGCTCTAATTTTCAGACTGTGCCCCCTACTCCTAGAATCCCCAACCAGCGGAAATAGTTTCTCTCTATCCACCCTATCCGTTCCCCATAATATCTTATAAACTTCGATCAGATCACCCCTTAACCTTCGAAACTCGAGAGAATAGAGAATAAGGAAGTCTTTTATTTTGTTGTGTCGGTTTGCCGTCCGACTGACCGGCTTGATTGACAGGCTGGTCCCAGTCAGATGGGAAAGGACGTGTTCAGGTAAATCTTTGTTTGTATGGATGGGGGTGGCATAGGGGGGCACGGGTGGACACAGGGGGCATGGGTTGGCATTGGGGCATAGGGGCATGTGAGCACTAGGGCATGGGGGCACAGGGTGTATGGGTTGGCATGGGCATGGGGGCAAGGGTTGGCACGGGGTTCCGGGGGGAGTCAGTCATGGGGGGAGAGATCGGGGGTCAGTCATGGGGAGGGTATCTGGATCGGGGGCTATTGCGGGGGTCCGTGATCATTGGAGGGGGTTCTGGGGTCATCGCGGGGGTCCGCGATCGTTGGGGGGATGATCAAGGTCGGGGGTCCGTGATCGTGAGGGGTGGGCCAGGGTCATTGCGAGTTCTTTGCGGGGCGATCGGGGATCAGGGTCGGGGGTCCATGATCATTGGGTGTAGGAGATTGGAGCGGGGGTCCGCGAGCATTGGTGGTCACTGCAGGTAGGCCTGGGGGAAGCACTCCTGCTCCTTTGAGCCCACAAGCTGTGCCAGAAAGGCACTTACCTGTTAGTCTCGGGCCTTCTTGCCTCCTTTCACGTGGAGTGAAAGAGAAGGCCCGGGATTCCCGGCGCCCCGGGGTTGGAATTGGAAACTGTGGGAAAATGGAGGCCCACAGCCTCCTTGAAAAGTTTTAAGGCCCGACCCGCCTCCTGGGAGCGGGTTGGTCGCCTGTTCCTCATCCCACCCTAGTGAAAACTGGAAATGGGCGGGTTGGGAGTGGGTCTGAAATGGTTGTGATTTTGAATACCCCCCTCCACCCCCAACCCACCCGCTTTTCACTTTTAAATTCGTCACCCAGGTCTCTGTAATGATCGCGGACCCCCGCAATAGCTCCCGACCCCGATAACCCCCCCCCCCTCAATGACTGACCCCTGATCTCTCTCCCCGTGACTGACTCCCCCCAGGATCCCGTGTCAACCCATGCCCCGATGCCAACCCATGCCCCCATGCCAACCCATACACCCTGTGCCCCTATGCCCTAGTGCCCCCATGCCCCTGTGCCCATTATAGCCTTTAAGCTGAATTTGTGTTTCTAACTCACTTGCTTTATTTTTTATGCAACGTGCATTTGTGTACAGATCTCTTTTCTGGGTAACTGTCCCCACCTTTCCCATACATCCTCCTGGTCTTTTTGTCACGTTTCTTGACTTACAGCATGGATTTTGCCCTCCTTAATTGGGTTAAATCTTTCCCCACTGTACTGTTTAGCTTTTCCGCAAGGACACAGGTGCCTTTCCAGTTTAGGTGAATGCCATCCCGCCTGTACAGCCTTCCATGGCCCCAAAAGTGGCTGGAGTCATACCTAGTGTAAAGGAAGATGGTAGTGGTTGTTGGAGGCCAATCATCTCAGCCCCAGGACATTGCTGCAGGAGTTCCTCAAGGCAGTGTCCTAGGCCCAAACATCTTCAGCTGCTTCATCAATGACCTTCCCTCCATCATAAGGTCAGAAATGGGGATGTTCGCTGATGATTGCACAGTGTTCAGTTCCATTCGCAACCCCTCAAATAATGAAGCAGTCCGAGCCCGCATGCAGCAAGACCTGGACAACATCCAGGCTTGGGCTCATAAGTGGCAAGGAACATTCGCGCCAGATAAGTGCCAGGCAATGACCATCTCCAACAAGAGAGAGTCTAACCACCTTTCCTTGACATTCAACGGCATTACCATCACCAAATCCCCCACCATCAACATCCTGGGAGTCACCATTGACCAGAAACTTAACTGGACCATATAAATACTGTGGCTACGAGAGCAGGTCAGAGACTGGGTATTCTGCGGCGAGTGACTCACCTCCTGACTCCCCAAAGCCTTTCCACCATCTACAAGGCACAAGTCAGGAGTGTGATGGAATACTCTCCACTTGCTTGGGTGAGTGCAGCTCCAACAACACTCAAGAAGCTCGACACCATCCAAGATAAAGCAGCCCGCTTGATTGGCACCCCATCCACCACCATAAACACTCATTCCCTTCACCACAGGATGCACTGCAGCAACTCACCAAGGCTTCTTCGACAGCACCTCCCAAACCCATGACCTCTACCACCTAGAAGGACAAGAGCAGCAGGCACATGGGAACAACACCACCTGCACGTTCCCCTCCAAGTCACACACCATCCCGACTTGGAAACATATCGCCGTTCCTTCATCGTCGCTGGGTCAAAATCCTGGAACTCCCTTCCTAACAGCACTGTAGGAGAACCGTCACCACATGGACTGTAGCGGTTCAAGAAGGCGGCTCACCACCACCTTCTCAAGGGCAATTAAGGATGGGCAATAAATACCGGCCTCGCCAGCGACGCCCACATCCCATGAACGAATAAAAAAAACTTATTGCGTTCACTACTGTTAAAAATCATAGCCAGGAAAATCTGCTGTGCGATCATTATTGTATGAACACTTAACACACACGAATAAATTCCTTGGTCCTCCATGTTGGAGGAGGCAGTAACCGAATCAAATACGCTCGTTTGCCCTCTATTTTAATGGAGACATTAACCCCCTTTACATAAGGAACTTAGCATACATATGTTTGCACAGCATAACTTCAAGGCCCATCTCTTTCAGGCATTACACAAGAAACCATAACAGCATGAAAGAGGCATCCTGGAAATGGTAGAACTTCATCAGAAATGAAATACTTATTGTCTTTCCGATAGTATGCTTGAAGTGTGCCAGTAAATCATTGTGTTTTATTCACGTCAGGGATAGGATTTTTTTTTAACAAGATAATCCCGCTTAAGAGATGGCTTTTATAGCTTTGCACTGTCTAACTGGCCCTCTGGGATCCATCGTGGATGCCCCCACAGAGTTACACGCCTTGGTGATTTATTAGATATCGAAATTATATTCTGTCTCGTCAGGAATTCATTCCAGATGATGTGTTGAGTTTGTGATTTGATTACAGTTTGATAAAATTTTCTCCCTGGGTGTAGCAACGAGTATTTAGGATTATTTTGCGCAATGATATCAGAGCCTATTTTTTCTTGCATCTTTTTCTGTTGATAGACAGCTCTAATTTGATGGATTAAATATTGCAGCTGTGCAGCATTCATGTTAATATTTTCCTGTATGTACAACTGAACGTTGTTCACTGTGTTTTCCAAAAACTCAACCATTCCACCATCGCGGTAGGTGCAAACAGATCCAAAAATAGATAAATTGTCTCAATCGTTTTTGTTCTGACCTGATTATGTTCCTAAAATAAATGTAAACTATACTTGTGCACATTCCTCACACCTTCTTGTAGTTCTACATGACTTAAGCACACTTTTAACATCAGGGGACCTCCCTATTGCTCAGGAACAGGAGCTTTGTACCGTGAGGCGCACATCGTATTAATCTGCTGCTGAAGAACTATGGCCTAAAGATCGGGCCACATAGCATCCGTTTTTCAGGTGCTACGCAGCCTATTAAGGCCCCAAAATGGCCTTCCAGTGCACCACCCGCCGTATTGAGTAATAACAAACAAGAGGCGTCCTTTACTCACACTTGAAGTAGGCCATGGGACCTTTGCATATGCAAATAAGGGGCCTAACACCTGCTTGAGGACCCCGTTCCGACATTCGTTTGCCCTGAGACAGCCAACGCTGTCGCATTGCTGTTTGTGGGATCTTGCTGTGCGCAAATTGGCTGCTGCGTTTCCTACATTACAACAGTGACTGCGCTTCAAAGGTACTTCATTGGTTGTGAAGCACTTTGGGACGTCCTGAGGACATGAAAGGCGTGATATAAATGCAAGTCTTTCTCTTTTTCTTTTTAAGTCAGGTGTCTATTATTACCAACCTATCCCATTCTTGAGCAAATAAAGATTTGTCTTTCTGGTCTTTTAGATCAGATCAAGTAAAGGTTTCCTTAATGAATGGTTGATGACTGGTTGTTAAGAAAATGTATCACAAATTCCTGTCTGACCTCAAAACTCAGTGTTCCTTTCAGTAGATCCAATGGAGGTAAGATTGACTTTGGGTGAAAGTCTAAAACCAGCGATATTGATTCAGCAGACCATTATAATTCGATTAAATGAAATTCGGGAGAGATGTATAATGGGCGACTGAATTAATATTGCCTGTTTTGCATCCAAAATCAAAATTACCCCCAGTGTCTCCGACCTCCGGTTTGGGTCAAGAGATTTAGCCAGAGGTTGCAAAGTTCCTTGCCTTCCGCCAGTCTGAGGCTACGTTTACACCACAGATGTGGTGAAGTGGTTTCCGAAGTCCTGAATAAGCAGAATGAGACTCCTGCTGGGGGTTAGGTTCGACTCTGGCTCCAGATTTACACGTCAACTTCTTCATGATGGCACAGAGGACACTGCTCTGCACCAATGCTATGGGAGGTAAATGCAGCTTGCTATTTTCTGGCATTAACCAATTTTAGAAAGAGTAAAAGTTTACAATTACTTTTTTACATTTAAAAAATAGCCACAATCCCTAATTTGTATGGTGTCATAAGAACATAGGAACATAAGAACATAGGAACAGGAGTAGGCCATTCAGCCCCTCGAGCCTGTTTCACCATTCAATTAGATCATGGCTGATCTGTATCTCAAATCCATCTACCCGCCTTAGTTCTGTAACCCTTGCCTAACAAAAATCTATCAATCTCAGCTTTGAAACTTTCAATTGACCCCCAGCCTCAACAGCTTTTTGGGGGAGAGAGTTCCAGATTTCCACTCCCCTTTGTGTGAAGAAGTGCCTCCTGACATCACCTCTGAGTGGCCTAGCTCTAATTTTAAGGTTATGTCCTCCTTGTTCTGGACTCTCCCACCAGAGGAAATAGTTTCTCTCTATCGACCCTATCAAATCCTTTAATTATCTTAACTACCTCAACTAGATCACCCCTTAAACTTCTATACTCAAGGGAATACAAGCCTAGCCTATGCAACCTGGCCTCATAATTTAACCCTTTTAGCCCCAGTATCATGCTGCTGAATCTGTGCTGTACCCTCTCCAACGTCATTGTATTCTTCTTGTCATTAGTGGCTCAGTGTGCAGCACTCTTGCCTCTGCGTCAGAAGATTGTGGGTTCAAGTCCCACTCCCATGGCCCCGATATTACCAGGGAGGCGGGTTGGCAGCGGAGGGTCGACTGGGCACGTGGGTAACCCGCCCAGTAAAATCGATGGGTTCCCCACGCGATCGCGAGTAAATTGAAGCCACTTACCTTGGCTTCCGGGTTTCTTGGAAACCCGCGCAGTGGGCGGACTGCGCACCCGCATCACAGGCTGTCAGCTGGAGGAGCCCTATTTAAAGGGGCAGTCCTCCAATGCTACTCCTGCAGCAAAGAACCAAAACAGCAGCCCAGGGGAAAGGCTGCTCCCAGTTTTATTGATGCCTCGCTCCAGGTCTTACTGGATGGGGTGAGGAGGAGGAGGGACATATTCTATCCGGCTGACGGGAGGAAGTGGCCTGTCTCTGCCACCAAGAAGGCGTGGCTCGAGGTGGCAGAGGAGGTCACCAGCAGCAGCAACATCTCCCACACCTGGATCCAGTGCAGGAAGCGCTTCAATGACTTAACTAGGTCAGCCAAAGTGAGTACACTTACTCATTCTCCTACACACAGTCTTCCACATCACCGCCCCCACCCCACAACTCCTTCTGCACTGCCAACACTACTCTATCACATCACTCCTCACACCCACTCAAACCTCATCCTCAACTTATCTGCACTCACTCACCTCCCCAGTACTCATCCCACCACTACCACTCAACCCAATCCTCATACAATCTCATAGCTCTGTCTCATATTCACTCTCTGATGCATCTCTTTCACGGTAACCCTCTCCCAAACCAATGCATTCAGTGGTTGGCCACGTCACCAGCCCTCACTCACGCCTCTCTACTTTCTCCCCTTATAGAAGAAGAGAGCCCAGAATACATAGGAAAGGGCGAAGACCGGAGGGGGCCGCAACATGTGGTGGTCCTCATGGACGCGGAGCAGGAGGGTCTCGAATTGAGCCATACCCTCGAGTGCCTGTCCGTGGGGGACGCCGAGACTGCCACCCGACAAACGGCTGGTGACAGAACTTTAACATTCAGCACTCACAATAGCAAATGATGTTAACATGCCTTGCCATCTTCAGCACCTCAACATCTGTCATCATGCTTAATATTGCCTTCTATTCTCATATAGGGCCTTCAGCGATTGCCGTGACGGCGGAGGGCGATTCCTCAGAGGACCTGCCGGCCTCTAAGGGGGCACCGTCACATCTGACCGAGCCACCCACCAGCGCAGATACAAACAACTCGGTGGGTCCCCGTCCTCACTTAGTTGGGGTTGCACATGGAGAATCACTACACACAAGTGAGCACGAGCAGACACTGGTGGCAGGGGCAGCTGTGCTGTGGAGAGTCCGCGTCGGTGGGAGCACTCTTCTCCAGGCTCTGCTCAGCTGGACACAGATGCTGGACCCTGGGGGCCATCCATTAAAAGGAGAATGATCGAGGGGCAGTAGCGAGGTGCTGGAACAGGTGCCATGCGCACCCTCCACAATTGCGCAGAGGATGGAGGAGTCCAACTCCTGCATGAGTGGAATGGTGGCACAGGTGCAGGAGGGAATCTCTGAGATACTGTCACAGGGACGTGAAGTCATCTCTGAGATAGTGTCACGGGTGAGTGCGGGAATGTCTGCAATGGAGGAAAGGCTAGCCTCCATCGAGCTTCAAGCACGGCTCAACAATGAGGCCACTGAGGCCCTGACAATGGCCATTCGGACTCAGGGTGAGCAACTTTCTGCCACCTTAAACAGGTAGGGAGATGCACTAGCACTGGCCTTACAAGGCGTCACACATGTCCTCCAAACTGCCGTCCAGCAGAGTGGTAGGAGTGATGTGGGCCTTACCCAGGAGAGGGATGATGGCGAAAGGGGACATGGAAGTGGGGACGCCACTCAAAGCACTCCCACGTCTCACCCGTTGCCCCCCTCTCAACCAGTACCCGCAATGCTGCCTCCTCTCCAGGTGGTCGTGTCTGGCCCTGCACAGGTGCAGGTGGAGCAGTCTTTGGAGGGGCCCTCACGGGCACCGAAACCCAGAGGGCATCGGCCCAAAGCATCTAATCGGTCAGGGCATGAACATGAGCAACCTGCCACTACCTCTGCTGCAGCCACAGGGGAAACACCATGTAGGAGTAGTAGGAAGCGTTAGCCAAAGGTTTTGTGAGCACAAAGGGGATGCACAAGGGTGTTTGACGCTTTGTCATGTTTTTTATTTATATTTGTTTTGTTTTCCATTCACAATAAATCTTTTTATTGTCACGACTACTGCCACGTCTTGCCCATTCTTGACTGGCTTGTGCAATAACTCCCTTTCATGAGGTTCTCCATGAACACCCTTGATGCCACCCATTGGGTCACCCTACAGTGGGTGTAGGTGTAGTTGCACGACTATTTTGTGCAGGTGGCGGGGGAGGGGGCTGGTGTGGCCGGTCCTCTGTCCAGGTGGTGAGGACTGGACTCTTCACACTGTCTGATGTTAGGAGAACCGTTCACATATCACTGACTCCCTGGCCTCACGAGCAGCCAGGTAGCCGCTGTTCTGCCCATGGGTTGCTCCTACTCCTTGGCCTCCTCCTCCTCGGCTTCCTTCTCCTCAGCCTCCTCCTCCTCCACCTCCTTGTCCTCCTCCTCCTCCTACTCAATATGGGTAGCAGTTGTGGATGGGGCCTCCTCCAGCGGCACCCCTCTCTATTGTGCCATGTTGTGCACAATAATGCATCCCACTCTGTCTGGTGCGTATTGAAGCGCTCCCCAAGAACGATCAAGGCACCTGAAGTGCATCATGAGCAACCCTATAGCATGCTCAATTGTAGACCTGGTAGCGATGTGGCTGTCGTTATATCGACGCTGTTGCTCGGTGGTGGGGTTCCTCAGTGGTGTCATGAGCCACGTGTGCAGGGGGTATCCCTTGCCCCGAGGAACCAGCCCTTGCGGGTGTTGGGTGCGTGGAAGAGGGGCGGGACGTTGGACTCCCTGAGGACGAAGGAATCGTGGCAGCTGCCAGGGTATCTGGCGCACACATGAAGGAATCTCTTGCGGTGGTCACAGATGAGCTGAGTGTTGATGGAGTGATAGCCCTTCCTGTTGATGAACAGTCCTGGCTCGTGTGGAGGTGATCGTATTGCTGTATGGATGCAATCGATTACACCCTGCACCCGTGGGAAGCCAGCCATAGCGTGGAATCCCACTGCCCTCTCCGTCTGGCTGCGGTCATCCTTGGGGAAGTTGATGTAGTGTGAGGCCCTGCGAAACAAGCCATCGGTGACCTGCCTTATGCACTTGTGTGCAGACGACTGAGAGACCCCGGCGATGTCCCCGGTGGCACCCTGGAAGGATCCAGAGGCGAAGAAGTTGAGGTCAGTGGTGACTTTGACAGCGACAGATAAGAAGATGCTGCTCAGGCCAGCCGGGAGCAGCTCGGCATGAAGGAGGCTGCAGATGTCCACGACTACCTGGCAACTGACTCTGAGCCTCCGTATGCACTGCTGCTCAGAGAGGTCCAGGAAGCTGAGCCTCGGTCTGTGGACCCTGTGGCGAGGGTTGTGCCTCCTGCGACGCCACTCTCTCTGTTGTTGCCCTCCGTGCTGTTGTGCAGGTGGATGTGTCACAGCACTGTGTTGTGGAGCTCCACGTGGCGGAGGTGGACGGCATGGCTGGTGAGGCTGGTGATGTTGTTCGTCCTCAGATGAAGTGATGAATGCAGCTATGGCGCCCCCCCATCCTGACGGTGTGAGTTTAAGGGGGTCCGCAAAGTAGGTAAATGTGTTTGCACAGCAGAGTTTAGGGTATAAATTAATAATTTTAAGTGAAAAGACAAAGGTGTTGCAGCCAAAACTTTGTCTGAAGTGACAGAGTGCCCTGCTGCAATAAATGAGTTATTCCCCCCACCTGTCAAATAATCCTTTGCATCTCCCACTGGCTGCTGGGTGAAACACGTCTGTTGCAATAGGGAACCTTCAAAATTGCACCCCTGCCAAAATCTCCAGTCAATGAGGTCTGTCAAGTACCTCAACTAGGTAATATTTAAATTGTCATCCCAGCGGCTTTAATTGCCGGTGGGAGTCCTGCATGCGGGAGCTGCGCGCACCCGAAGGCTTCACTGGGGAACCCGGAAGTGGGGGGGGGGTTGGAGCCGGGCTCCGGACCCGCTCCGGAATTCCCCGATTTTACGAGCCCCCACCCACCCCCAACGTACCCGCTCGGCCATCCTAAAATCGACCCCCATGAGACTGGAGGGTAAAATAGTGGAGAGAGGAGTTTAAGATGAATGTATTATGTGTTCGTATGTATTATCTCGCCTCATCATTTCAAGGCCAGAGTTGTCAGTGGAATTCTTAGTCACTGCGCTTTATTTATGACACTTTTAAGAATAAAAACAGAGGACGCTGGATGTACACAACAGCTTTGTCGGCATCTGTAAAAAGAAAAAAGACCGAGCGACATTTAACACTGGTGCCACAGCTGTGATGTAAATGCAGCCTAAATCAAGAAGTAGTGTTTTAGTGACACCAAGTTTGTGATTTTTTTCAAGCTTGTATTCTGATTCCTATAGATTGTAGGAGGGTGGAATCGGCTGAAGGAGTTAAGGAGTCCCATAGTTTTCAGGATTTGGGCCAATTGGCCACAGACAGGGCAGGCAAAAGGCTATATGTTTAATATTGATAAGGGGAATGCAGCCTTTTGTTTAAGTTTAAGTATAACTTCAACAGGATTGCATTTCTATGGATAGCCTCTTTTGTCTAAGAGGAAAGAACCAATTAGCGTAGAACTACAGCCGAAACATAAACTTGTCTTTTTCTCTTCACAGATGTTGACTGACCATTTGCGTATTTCCAGTATTTTCTGTTTCTAATTCAGATTTTAAGCATTCTCTCCCCCCCTCCCCCGCCTTTTCATTTTCACCCGTCACTTCGGCTGAAGTGATTTAGCTTTGGAGCAAAATGTAAGTCGCACTGTTACCAGTGACTAAATCAGCTGTAACATTTCACTGTACTTTGGGGTGCTATAGCTTCAAAGTGAACAAAGGGGTCATTTTACCCGTCTGTGTTGCTGGTGGGTGAGGCTCCCCTCAGAAAGAGTGGGCCCATAAAATGATCCCTATGATCTGTTCTCTGATACTTCCAAAAGGGAATTGGATATATATACTTGAAAAGGGGAAAATTTGCAGGGAAATTGGGAAAGAGCAGAGCAGTAGGACAAATTGGATAGCTCTTTCAAAGAGCCGGCATAGGCATGATGGGTTGAATGGCCGCCTAATGTGCCATAAGATTCTATGGGGGCTAAATTGGGCCGTGTAACGCCCTTTCTGTAGGCGCTACGCGGACACCTAAACCCCAAAAATGGCATCCAAGATGCGTGCGCACACTTCCGGTATGGCGTGCGCAGGACGCCATTTTGGTAAAGGTGGTTGCGCATGCGCACCTAATGAATGCCAGCAGCATGTAAAGTAGGGAGATTATGTTTATGCACGCAACGCTGATTTAAAGGGACCGCTGCTATTTTGGATCTCAGCGCTCCAGCCAATGCACTGTCTTAACCTCGCACAGCTGAACAGGTCTTAACGGCAGGGAGGACTCCCACACTAGCGCTATTTAAAGGGATCATGCAGGAGTTACAGGTTAGTTGCTGGATTATTGCTTCTGGCTGCTGATGCATTTGTACCCATTTTTGGAGGTCTCCTATACTTGAATATTAGGACTAGGGGACATAGCCTAAAACCTAGAGCCAGGACTTTCAGGAGTGAAATTAGGAAACACTTCTGCACGCAAAGGGTGGTAGAAGTTTGGAACTCTTTTCCGCAAATGGCAGCTGATACTAGCTCAATTGTTAATTTTAAATCTGAGATTGATAGATTGTTCTTAACCAAAGGTATGAAGGGATATGGGGCTAAGGCGGGGGGGTATATGGAGTTAGGTCACAGATCAGCCATGATCTCATTGATTGGCAGAACAGGCTCGAGGGGCTAAATGGCTTATTCCTGTTCCTATGTTCCTACAATAAAGTTTCAATACTCTATAGGGAGTGGGCTGGTGATCTGACAAGCAACAGCAAGAGCACTGGTGGAGTGGCCGGGGTGGGACAGGAATGCTGTCATCCTGAGAGAGGACAGCAGGTTCATGTTCCATGGAGCCACTGCCACTTGCTGCCTCCTGTTATGGGCCACCTTCTCCTGCAAAAAAGCAGGCATTGTGTCGGTGAGTATCCTGCAAGGTGTTTGGATGATGTGGTTGTCATGATTGAATAGCTGCCAGGGGTGTGAGTTGTGGGTACGTGGCTTGCAAAACTGGCAATGTGTGAGAGTGAGATGAAGCATCTGATTGGAAGAGTTGCTTACTGATTGAAAGAGTTTGTTGGTAGGTGGGCTATGGGGGTGGGGTGTAGTGTGTAGAGCATTGGTTGCAACTAATGGTACAGTTGGTAGGATATGCACTTAAAACTCACGCACCTTGACAACTCGTGTTAAATCATTGAACTTCTTCCTGCACTGCATCCATGTTCTTGGCACTATACTCCTGGCATTGACTTCGTCCGCTACTGCCTCCCACTGCCTCGGAAACCTATGTCTGGAGGGCCTCTTGCCTCCCTGCACATATAGGATGTCCCTCCTTCTGTCCACCTCTTGCACCAAGGCCTCTAGTGCATCATCAGAGAACCTTGGTGCACTCTCTCACAGGCCAGGTACAAACTCAGATCGGCAGATTGGTGGGGCCTGGTATGCAGATTGGAGGATGTGGGATATAGCTTTGAGCAACCTTTATTCAATATTTCAAAATAAAACAACAGTTTTTAAACAGATCTACATCTGTGTTTTACGTGGCGATTTCTGATCTCTGTTCAGACTTCCTTCAGACCTGTACTTTATAATTTGAAAATATAAGAGTCCCGCAAATTTTGAGCAGCCAAGTTTGTTGCTCATTAAAAATTCCAGAGTTCCCATCATCACCATGCTTCATTATAGTCCAGCACAGATTTACTTCCCAATTGACTTAAAGCAATTCCTGCAGTCACAGTGCACCTCCCCTTTAAGAGGTGCAGGCTGCCTTTAAGTAGTGCTAGCCACTCCCGATATCGGAGCCCCCTGCTGGTGCGTACAGCCACTCAACAGCGCAGGTAGTGCTGGCTACACGCAGCAATCATAGAAATCATCAGGCAGCATGACTGTTGCGTGTTGCCTGCATTGCAACCAACGGGGCGCAAGTTAATCATGTACTGCGATCTCAGTGCCCGTTTTCGGGGATTATCCAGTATAACCCCCCCATGATTCTATGACTTACAGATTCCTGTAGTTCTGACAAATGACATTTTGAACCTTTAAATGTTTCTAATTGTTTATCATTTAGTTTTAAATGTATTCTCAATTATTAGAGCACCTGCATTGCTTCTATACATCTTTAGGATAAGACGTTAAACCAAAGGAAGTTAGGAAGTTGCCTGAGCGAAAGGCGACAGAGAGTAGGGATAATGGGTTGGTACTCACATTGGCAGGATGTGACAAGTGGAGTCCTGCAGGGATCTGTCTTGGGGCCTCAATTATTCACAATATTTATTAACGACTTAGATAAAGGCATAGATAATCTCATTTCTAAGTTTGCCGATGACACAAAGATTAGTGGCATTGAAAGCAGCGTAGATGAAAACATAAAATTACAAAGCGATACTGATAGATTAGGTGAATGGGCAAAACTAGCAAATAGAATTCAATTTAGGCAAATGTGAGGTCATCCACTTTGGCCTCAAAAAGGATAGAACAGGGTACTTTCTAAATGATAGAAAGTTAAAAACAGTGGATGTCCAAAGGGACATAGGGGTTCAGGTACATAGATCATTGAAGTGTCATGAACAGGTGCAGAAAATAATCAATAAGGCTGATGGAATGCTGGCCTTTATATCTAGAGGACTAGAGTACAAGGGGGCAGAAGTTATGCTGCAGCGATACAAAACCCTGGTTAGACCGCACCTGGAGTACTGTGAACAGTTCTGGGCACCGCACCTTCGGAAGGACATATTGGCCTTGGAGGGAGTACAGCGTAGGTTTACTAGAATGATACCCGGACTTCAAGGGTTAAGTTATGAGGAAAGATTACACAAATTGGGGTTGTAGTCTCTAGAGTTTCAAAGGTTAAGGGGTGATCTGATCGAAGTTTATAAGATATTAAGGGGAACGGATAGGGTGGATAGAGAGAAACTATTTCTGCTAGTTGGGGATTCTAGGAGTAGGGGGCACAGTCTAAAAATTAGAGCCAGACCTTTCAGGAATGAAATTAGAAAACACTTCTACAAACAAAGGATGGTAGAAGTTTGGAGCTCTCTCAATTTTAAATCTGAGATAGATAGCTTTTTGGCAACCAAAGGTATTAAGGGATATGGGCCAAAGGCAGGTATATGGAGTTAGATCACAGATCAGCCATGATCTTATCAAATGGTGGAGCGGGCTTGAGGGGCTGAATGGCCTACTCCTGTTCCTCTGTTCCTCTGTTCCTAAAGCTGCATTTTCCCTTTCAAGTGGATGTAAAATATCCCATGGCGCTATTTAAAGAAAGGTAGGGGCCTTCTCCCAGCATCCTGGCCAACGTTTATTGTCCTACCAACACTACTAAAAACAGATTAAAGGGTCATTTATCTCAATGATGTTTGTGGGACATTACTGGGTGAAAATTTCCCCAAATTACAACAGTTACAATGAATTTTTAAAAATCTGTTCTCGGGATGTGGGTGTCAATGACAAGGCCGACATTTGTTGCCCATCCCTAGTTGCCCTGAGAAGGAGGTGGTAGGCCTTCTCTTTGAACCAGTGCAGTCCTTGTGGTGATGATGCTCCCACGATGATGTTCATTTGGGAATTCCAGGATACTGACCCAGCTACAAGGAAGGAAAGACTGAAGGACGTAAGGAGTTCAACAATGATGAGGGCCTAGGAAAGAATGAATTAGAGGAGTGTGTGTGATGAGCCTGGATCTCAATACAATCAGGATGTAGGGTGGAGAAGGAATCATAGGATGAGCTTAGAGGGAACAAGAGAGGAAAGTTCAGACTGGAGCAAAGGAAACAAAAGAGTGTTGGGGGGGGGGGGGAGAGAAAAGTTAAAGATTCAGGGCTCGATTTTCAGACGTCCGAGACGGCGGGTTTGTGGCGGAGGGCTCCGAAAATCGGGGATTCCCGGGGTGGGTCCGGAGCCTGGCTCCAACCCACCCACTTCCGGGTTCCCCAGTGGCAATTAAAGCCGACGGGATCCCACTTAAACCAAATTATTAGATAGTTCAGGTCGTTTGCAGACCTGATTTGTAGGATATTTTAGGAGGGGTGGGATTTTCAACTCAACTGAGCGTGTTTCCCGTACTGGGGGAAACACTCCCAGTTGAAATGGACGTGTTGCAGCCACCAGCCTGTGGTAGCTGCAAAGGCCCATTTGACAGGTTGAGGGTGGTGGGGGAGACCCTCATTGCAGGAGGCCACTCTGTCACTTTGGACAAAGTTTGGCCTCCACCACCCTCCTCCTAACAATAAAATTCACAAACTTGCAACCTGAACCCCGGTGTGCAGACACATGTACCTACCTTGCGGACCCCCTCAGATGTATATCTTCCGGATGGGGGCCGCCGTAGCTGCGGTCATGACCTTCTCGGAGGGCGAACAGCATCACCAGCCTCGCCGGCCACGCCGTCCACCTCTGACACGTGGAGCTCCACAACACAGTGCTGTGACACATCCACCTGCACAGCAGGAGGGAGGGCAACCGCAGAGAGAGATGCGTCGCAGAGGGCACTACCCTCGCCACAGGGCCCACAGACCGAGACTCAGCTTCCTGGACCTCTCTGAGCAGCAGTGCACACGGAGGCTCAGAGTCACTCGACATGTAGTCGTGGACATCTGCAGCCTCCTTCATGCCGAGCTGTTTCCGGCTGGCCCGAGCACCATCTTCTTACCTGTCGCTGTCAAAGTCACCACTGCCCTCAACAACTTCTCCTCCATATCCATCCAGGGTGCCACCGGGGACATCGCCGACGTCTCTCAATCGTCTGCACAAAAGAGCCCTGCAAATACACCTACACCCACTCTGCAGTGACACAATGGGTGGCAACAGGTGTGGGTCTTCATTGTGATCCTCAGGAAAGGGCATTATTGCACAAACCAGACAAGATTCGCAAAGACATGGCAGTAGTGGTGACAATATAATATGTAATGTGAGTTGATCAGAAATCAAATATAATTAAAAGCCATGACAAGCCCTCAAACACCCTTGTGCATCCCCTTCATGCTCACGACACGTTTGCCTTACGCTGCCTACTGCACATATGTGATGCATGCCCTGTGGCTGCAGCACAGGTAGTGGCAGGTTGAGTGAGGCTGACCGAGAAAGAGATGCATGAGAGGGTGAGTTTGAGATGGAACCATGAGATTGTATGAGGATTGGGTTGAGTGGTAGTGGTGGGATGAGTACTGGTGAGGTGAGTAAGTGCAGGTAAGATGAGGATGAGCTTTGAGTGGGTGTGAGGAGTGATGTGATAGAGTAGTGTTGGCAGTGCAGAAGGAGATGTGGGGTGGGGGCGGTGATGTGGCAGACGGAGTGTAGGGGAATGAGTAAGTGTACTCACTTCGGCTGACCTACTTAGGTCATTGCAGCACCTCCTGCACTGTATGCAGGTGGGCGAAATGTTGGTGGTGCAGGTGACCTCCTCTGCCATCTCAAGCCAGGCCTTCTTGGTGGCAGAGGCAGGCCGCTTCCTCCCGCCCGCCGGGGGGGAAGATCTCTGTCCTCCCCCTCCTCCTCACTCCATCCAGTAGGACCTGGAGTGAGGCCTGGGAGCAGCCTTCCCCCTGGGCTGCTCCATGCTGTAATTTTGGCTCCTTTCTGCAGCATCAGTCAGCGGAGGACTGCCCCTTTAAATCGGGCTCCTCCAGCTGACAGCCTATGATGCGGGTGCGCTGTCCGCCCGCTGCGCAGCTTTCCAGCACGAAACCCGGAAGCCAAGTTAAGTGCCTTCATTCAGGCTGCGATTGCGTGCGGAGCACCCCGAATTCACTGGGCGGGTTACCCACGCGGCCAGCCGACCCCCCGCTGTCTACCCGCCTCCCTCCTAAAATCGAGCCCTTAAAAGACTGATTTTTAGAGTGACAGGGGGGAGGAGGGAGAGCGAAAAGAAGGACTTTACACACACCTCCAAACCCATGAAATTCAAACAGGAAAAGCAAGTGTTGCTGGGGCTTTGTGGGCCAGATAAACAAGGACGTAGTTCAGACATCCAATTTCTAGGAGCTCCATGGGTTAAAGAGATCCATTTCACTGAGGATGGTGCTGGAAATTCTGGCTAGTCCCAGTAACCTCTTGTGACTGTCCAAATGCTTCTAGTGTGTCGAATTGTAGAGAAAGATGTAGACAATAAAAAGAAAGCAATTTCATTGACTCCGTGATAAATGTACCCTTCAGTAAATGCAGTTTTATTCCAAATCATTGAGCTGGATAACAAATATTTCTAATAAGTAAAAGCAAAACTACTAAATATTGGCACTAAATGAGTGAATGAGGTATGACTGTATTAATATAATAATAATCATTTTTCTTATAGTAAGATAAGGTGAAGCCAGAATATCATTTCAAAGTGAGTCTGGCCAGCAAACAAGAGGACATAAATTTAAATGGGTGAAAAGTAAATTGAAAACAGATCTTGGAAAAAAAATCTTTACTCACAGGGTAATAAACGTTTGGAGTGTTCCACGAAATCAAAAATGAAAAGAATTTTTTGAACCTTCCACCAGGCAGGTAATGGAATGAAAGGCATAAAGGAGAGTTCAAGATCTAGTTGACTGCTGGAATGGGTGATTTGGAAGTGTAGTGATTAAACTTCATGTTATGCATTGTGAATTTTTTGCAGGATATTTTCTCAGATTCATTGCGGTTACTCGCGTATCTTTTTCTGCTCAATTTTTAGGCAAACAACAGTAAGACTCAGGTATCACAAGAGTACACCAGCTATTGGAATGTATCATTGTGCTGACAATTGTAAGGAATCTTACAACACCAGGTTATAGTCCAACTGTTTTATTTGAAAATCACAAGCTTTCGGAGGCTTTCTCCTTCGTCAGGTGAAGTGTGGGATTCCTTGAATCACCAGGTATTGTTCTCTGACTGTAAATGCGGTAACATTCAAGGAATCCCACACTTCACCTGACGAAGGAGAAAGCCTCCGAAAGCTTGTGATTTTCAAATAAAACTGTTGGACTATAACCTGGTGTTGTAAGATTCCTTACAATTGTCAACCCCAGTCCATCACCGGCATCTCCACATCATGTGCTGACAATGAGATTCTTCTCTCTTTGAATAGCAGTCCGAATTCACACCCTATCAGACTAAGACTCAGGCTGGGATTTTAACCTCCCCGCCTTGCCCAGCGAGAATGGTTCATGGGAGGCGGGGGGGTCACAATTTTAAAATTCTACCTCCTGGTTCCAACCCGCCCTGTTCTCAGCTGCTGGAATTGTAAAGACGGCGAATCATGTCATCGACGAGGCTCCTGCTAAAGGCAGGGCTGGGCCCACTTAATATTGGAAAGCTGCGGCCCGTAAACGTCATCGGTCCCGCGATGTAATATTAACCTTGCGTCAGGGGGAGAATGCAAGTTAAAAATTCATCACAGACAAAAAGAAAATCCATTCCTTTTGTCATAGCCCTTTTCTAATCGTTCACCCTTTCCTCCCTCAAGACTCCCTTCTTCTGACAAGGCTTTTAAAATACAAGCCTATGGCGTCAAATGTTTGCTTCCTGATTGAACTCATCTTCCCTTTTACTCTTTCTGATTTGGCGTGTACCACACTGTGTGTGGGGGGGGGGGTGGGGAAGGGGGGTGGTAGTGGGCAAGTGATTTAATGTGGCTTGGGCTGATAAGTGGCAAGTAACATTCGCGCCAGACAAGTGCCAGGCAATGACCATCTCCAACAAGAGAGAGTCTAACCACCTCCCCTTGACATTCAACGGTATTACCATCGCCGAATCCCCCACCATCAACATCCTGGGGGTCACCATTGACCAGAAACTTAACTGGACCAGCCATATAAATACTGTGGCTACAAGAGCAGGTCAGAGGCTGGGTATTCTGTGGCGAGTGACTCACCTCCTGACTCCCCAAAGCCTTTCCACCATCTACAAGGCACAAGTCAGGAGTGTGATGGAATACTCTCTACTTGCCTGGATGAGTGCAGCTCCAACAACACTCAAGAAGCTTGACACCATCCAGGACAAAGCAGCCTGCTTGATTGGCACCCCAACCACCACCCTAAACATTCACTCCCTTCACCACCAGTGCAGTGTGGCTGCAGTGTGTACCATCCACAGGATGCACTGCAGCAACTCGCCAAGGCTTCTTTGACAACACCTCCCAAACCCGCGACCTTTACCACCTAGAAGGACAAGGGCAGCAGGCACATGGGAACAACACCACCTGCACGTTCCCCTCCAAGTCACACACCATTCCGACTTGGAAATATATCCATGATGTGGAGATGCCGGTGATGGACTGGGGTGGACAAATGTAAGGATTTGCACAACACCAGGTTATAGTCCAACAGTTTTATTTTAAATCACAAGCTTTCGGAGCTTACCTCCTTCGTCAGGTGAGTGAAGGGTTCTAAAAACGCATAGCATATATAGTCAGAGAACAATGTCTGGTGATTACAGATAATCTTTCCAACTGCCCCCTATCACACCCCGGCTGGGAGACGATCACAGCAATCAAAGGTGTCGTTGGTATTCAGACAGGTTAGCCACGGAAAACACTACATTCCCAGTTCCTTCATTGTCGCTGGGTCAAAACCCTGGAACTCCCTTCCTAACAGCACTGTGGGAGAACCTTCACCACACGGACTGCAGCGGTTCAAGAAGGAGGCTCACCATCACCTTCTCAAGGGCAATTAGGGATGGGCAACAAATGCAGGCCTCTCCAGCGACGTCCACAACCCATGAACGAATAAAAAAAAACATCTACACGTTTCTACAAGTCCTCAGTGTGGTGCAATTTACGACCTTGCATAAAAGCAACAACAAAGTAAATACCATGGCAAATCATTCTCCTGAACTCTGCCTTGTATTTCCCCCCTCAAAAAATTAACAACATTTGCTAAGCAAGTTAATTGTAGACTTCGCTAATGTCCCATCACCGAATCATTAAAGGATTATACATATATTTTAAAATGCTCTGTTGCTAAGTTTGTCACTGTAGGCCTGCACCGTGAGAAGAGCTTTTGGCTGGTGAGACCATCAGAATACCATACTGTCCCTAATCTCTTCCACAACTCTACGCCTGGTAAATGGTTTCCTTAAATAAGCTTAGTGCTGTTTATAGTGCAAATTTAATGCTAATGTATTCAGTTTATTCTGTACAACAGAATGCATTTCCCCCCACCCCCAGCCAATATGCAAATGTAAAGAGACACAGATTTAAAGTGATCGTCAAAAGAGCCAGAGGCAGCATGTGGAAACATTTTTTTATGCAGCGAGTTGTAATGATCTCGAATGCACTGCACTGACCGCCTCGATTTTAAAATTTTAATCCTTGTTTTCAATTCCTTCCATGGTCTCGCCCCTCCCTATCTCTGTAACCTCCTCCAGCCCTGCAACCCTCCGAGATCTCTGCGCTCCTCCAATTCTTGCCTCGTGCGCATCCCCGATTTTAATCGCTCCACCATTGGCGGCCGTGCCTTCAGCTGCCTCGGCCCTAAGCTCTGGAATTCCCTCCATTAACCTCTCCGCCTCTCTACCTCTTTCATTTTAAGACACTCCTTAAAACCTATCTCTTTGACCTCACCTGTCCTAATATCTCCTTATGTAGATTGGTGTCCAATTTTGTTTGATAACGCTCCTGTGAAATGCCTTGGGACGTTTTACTACATTAAAGGCGCTATATAAATGCAAGTTGTTGTTGCTGTTGAAGGGGTGGTGGAAGCAGATTCAATAGTAACTTTCAAAAGGGAATTGGATAAATACTCGAAGGAAAAAAAAATTACAGGGCTATAGGGAAAGAGCAGGAGAATGGGACTAATTGGATAGCTCTTTCAAAGAGCCAGCACAGGCACAATGGGCCGAATGGCCTCCTCCTGTGCTCTACATACTATGATACTACGTAAAATAGGTGACAACATAGAAACAAAGCTTGGCTCCCGTCTGGTCACCATTTTGTATTTTAGCACCAGTGGATGTAAACAACGGCTGACAGCCAACCCTTTAGCCTAATCATTTTACTGACTTTTCTTGTTCTGAAACAGAAATTCTAACGTGTATGGTTTCCTACCTCATTGAAAACATGATTCCGACTGCAAGTCAGTTTGACTCGGTAGCATTTGGGTCTGTGGGTTGTGGATTTGAGATTCTAATCTAGTTGTATGTTTTTCTTGGGGTCTTCTCTACCCTTCTTACTCTAGATTTTTTGGCTCCTGTAATTTAAATTTCTGTCATAGGTGGGGTTCAACTCACTGTGCCTTCAAGAATATCTTCACTTAGTCTTGATATCTAAGTAATCTTTCAGTAACAGGTGAATGAGCAAATAAATTACAGCAATATAATACATATATGTATATACTTACAGGCAGAAATCCTTTTATCTAGCTGCTCAAAAAGGAGAACAATGAAGCGTTGCAATTTCGATACTAAATTGTTCTTTTGTAAATAGCTTTTATATACACAATGGGCCTTTTGTTCTGATACTTCTTACCACTGTGGAGCTACCTTAATCTGACCTGCTAGTTCCAAATTGACTTACTTGAGACTTCGAACAGCTACAGCTCCTTATATATCCTGCAAAAACAGTTACTACATCTTCCTGGATCTAAATAACTGTCAACCACATTCAACAAATAACTGGCTGTAATATATGTCACTGAACAAATCACACAGTCTGTGTTTGTTCGAAAGTAGCTTGGCTTCTCCTCATGCTTTGCATACAAGCGTGGAAAGCTGCAACATTTGTACTGAATACGCTTGGGACAAGATTTTGACTGTAGTTTTTTTTAGAAACTCCTTACAACAAGTGACTGAATTAAAGTCATGTCACAAAGCTAAAATAAAACCGAACTGCTCCGTTTTGTCGCACTCGTCTCACACTCCTGTGCAGTCCCGAGGTCTCCAGTACAGTATGGAGCGAGTGTTTACACCGTTGGAGTTACCATTCGTTCCGATGAAACGCCGATGATAGGCACTATTTGAAGATGAGCGGGGAGTTCTCCCAATGTTCTGGTCAGCATTCCTCCTTCAACCAACATAACAAAGAAAAACAGATTACCCGGTCATTCACTGGTGATTGTGGGACCTCGCTGGAGAAAAGTGGCTGTCGTGTTTGCTACATATTAATAATCGCTGCATTCGATAAGTGTTTCATTGTATGGAGTGTGTTGAAACGTCTTGATATCATAGGGCATTATATATATCCACAAGTTGTATTATTAAGTCTAATATCTTATCCTCATATATTCTTTTCATTTCTCATCTATGTGTTCAAATCCCTCCATGGACTCGTACCTCCTTATCGTTGGAGCCTCCCCCAGCCCTACAAACCTCCGAGAACTCAGCGTTCCTCCAATTCTGGTCTCTTGTGCATCCCCCACTTCCTTAGCCCCACTATTGGTGGCCGTGCCTTCAGCTGTCTAGGCCCAAAGCTGTGGAATTCCCTCCCCAAACCTCTTTGCCTCTCCACCTTTCTCTCCTTCTTTAAGGCGCTCCACCAAACCCACCTCTTTGACCAAGCGTTCGGTCACCTGTCCTAATGTCTCCTTGTTTGGCTCGGCGTCAAAATTTGATGGATTACACTCCAGTGAAGCGCCTTGGGATGTTTTACTACCTTAAAGGCGCTATGTAATGAAAGTTGTTGTAATATGTCTTTTTGTGGTCACAAATCAAATTAAGCAATACCCTCGCTTTGTTGCTTCTAGATCGTTTACCTTCACTTTGTTATTGTTTTCTTATCCTCTTCAAATACCTCTTTTCCCAGCTCTCTTTAATATTGGCGAAAATGTCCTGTAAAGCACAAGGGCAGTTGTACCTTGGTTTAGAGCCTGAACACAAATTTGTGCCATTTTGAAGTGTGTGCCGTATGCTTTTTATTGAGACTGAAGCTAACTGCTTTCCATTTCAAGGTGTCAGCCTTGGATCAGTGGTAGCACTCTCACCTCTGAGTTACATGATTGTGGGTTCAAGTCCTGCTCCAATCTTATATGCTTCAGATGTACAATCTTCTCTGTGTGGGAGATATGTCCTCTACAAATATTGACGCACTCTCATGACCCCCTGCAAATATTGGCACACTCCTACATTACAACAGTAACCATATTTCATTGGCTGTAAGGTACTTTTGAATGTCCTGAGGTCATGAAAGGGCTATATAAAGGCAAGTCTTTCTTTCTTTATTGAGAACCCCTGTAAATATTAGCACTTCCCAGGAAACCCCTGTAAATACAGAGATTCTCCAGGGGGCTCCATTCAAATATTAACACTCTAGAAATATGGATAAAATCCTCAGGACCCCCTACAAATATTGTCATACTCTCATGACCCCCTGTAAATATTGGTACACTCCTGGGTATC
Source organism: Heptranchias perlo (assembly GCF_035084215.1). Classification (NCBI taxonomy): domain Eukaryota; kingdom Metazoa; phylum Chordata; class Chondrichthyes; order Hexanchiformes; family Hexanchidae; genus Heptranchias; species Heptranchias perlo. The sequence continues at coordinate 11,380,798 of NC_090333.1, read as the reverse complement.
CCCTGCAAATATTGACGCTTCCCAGGAACCCTCTACAAATATTGGCATACTCCTGGGGACCCCTGCTAAAAGTGGCATACTCTCATAACCCCCTGCAAATATTGGTACACCCCTGAGAAACCCAACAAATATTGGCACCTCTCAGTAACCCTCTACAAATATTGGCATAATCCTGGCGACCCTTGCAATTATTGGCACACTCCTGGAGGCCTCCTCCAAATTTTGGCACACTCCTGGGGTTCCTGCCAATATTGGTACACTCCTGGGGGCCCTGTAAATATTGGCTCACTCCTGGGAACCCCCTGCAAATATTGGCTCACTCCTGGGGAATCCCTGCAAATATTGGCTCACTCCTGGGGAATCCCTGCAAATATTGGCTCACTCCAGGGGATTCCCTGCAAATATTGGCTCACTCCAGGGGATTCCCTGCAAATATTGGCACACTCCTGGGAGCCCTGCAAATATTGGCACACTCCTGGGAGCCCTGCAAATATTGGCACACTCCTGGGAGCCCTGCAAATATTGACTCATTCCTGGGGACTCACTGCAAATATTGGCACACTCCTGGGGATCCCTGAAAATATGGACACAATCCTGGAGAATAACCCCCCCCACCCCACGAATACTGATCTTCTCCCTGGGACTCCGTTCTAAATTCCATGTTTCAATACTATACATCCGCAGGAATAATGTGCCGGTAAGTCAACAGATACAGAAAATAGACAAGATGGCTGCAATTCTGCATAAGTGCAGTTTTTCTAATTGTCAGTGTGTTATTCACCTGACACGACATAAATATTTAAATCAAGTTGTGTAAGTGGTAGAAATAGGAACCATTTGTGTCATTTTCCCATCGCCCAACCATGCTCTGAATGGATGTGTCAGTCTGGAGATGTGCAATGTTAATCTTTTTAATTAATGTTTCGCCACATTAATACTGACAGACAGCCAGGGAGAATTAAACAGGCAGTGTCTTTGCATACAAGTATGTTGTCCTCTTTTTGGACGTTATACGTTTCTATTTTGAGCCGACCCTCAACTTCAGTTCAAACTGAGGAGATATTTGCTGCAAATGCTTTTTTTTGCCCTCTTCCTTATCTGACTCCTTACCGTAGTATAATTTCCTGGGTCCCATCTGCCCTCCAGTACCTTACCCATGTGGCTCGTCTTCATGTTAGACAGTAAATTTTAGTAGGCTTTTCGACTGGGGCAGGCATCAAAACCGAACCTGATCCTGTTTGATAGATTAAGTGAGTGGGCAAAACTGTGGCTGATGGAGTTCGGTGTGGGTAAGTGTGAGGTCATCCGCTTTGAACCTAAGAAAGTTAAATCAGAGTATTTTCTAAATGGTGAGAAGTTAGGAACTGTGGAGGAGCAGAGAGATTTAAGGGTCATGTGTACAGAAATCACTAAAAACTAGTGGATTGGTACAAAAAATAATTTAAAAAGCGTAATGGAAGATTAAGGAGTGATCTAATTGAGGTATTTAAGATAATTAAAGAATTTGATAGGGTAGATAGAGAGAAACTATTTCCTCTGGTGGGGGAGTCCAGGACAAGAAGGCATAATCTTAATATTAGAGCTAGGCCGTTCAGGGGTGATGTCAGGAAGCAATTCTTCACACAAGGGGTAATGGAAATCTGGAACTCTCTCCCTCAAAAAGCTGTTGAGGCTGGGGGTCAATTGAAAATTTCAAAACTGAGATTGATAGATTTTTTTTGTTAGGGAAGGGTATTAAGGGATATGGAACCAAGGTGGGTAAATGGAGTTAAGATACAGATCATCCATGATCTAATTGAATGACAGAACAGACTCGAGGAGTTGAATGGCCCACTCCTGTTCCTATGTTCCTTCCTATACTTTTGCCTGGCACACTTTGCAGGAGGGGGTCACGACAAGCAGGAACGCCTGGCTGATTTATCTTCCCGGTGCTAGCCCAGGGATGCTGTTGCCTATCGTAGCATCAACTGCCACCTGAGCTGAGATCAGAACTGACCAGGATACGAACCTGCGGCTGGTGCCCATATCTTGTCACTATGGTAATAAGTTTTCTTCTTAACTACCTTGGCCTTACGCTAATCGTTCTTTGACCTTAATTGAGCGCGCACTGAGGGAGTGCTACATTGCTGGACGTGCTGTTCTTTCAATGAGAGGCCCCCATCTGCCTTCTTCAGGACATCGAAAATCCTGGCATGCTGATCAACATTTCTCCATCAACCAAGAACTTCAAGAGAAGTGGGCTGGTGAAACTTAGTACAGAGAAGTGGAAGAATTTTGAGATTCGGCAGAAGGAAGGATAGTGTGGGATTATGTTTTCAATAGCAAGGTACTTGCTGTGTCACAACAGGAAAAGATCTAGGGGTTTTAATGAACAGGTAGCTGAAACCATTGGTACAGTGTTCACAGGAACGGGAACAGAATGTTGAGAACATGTAGTAGGGTGTAACTCAAGAGAGGTCATTGTAAAATTATATCTGGCCTTGGTGAGACTCCATCTGGAGTACAGTATGGAGTTTTGATCTCCCTTTATTAATAAGGATATTAAGTTATTGGAGGAAGTGCACCTAGATCAATTCCAAAAATCAGTGGACAGAGATATGAGGGGAGATGGCTACCCAGGCATTTTTCTCTCTTCGAATGAGAAGGCTGAGGGGTGATTTGATGGAAGTGCTTCAGATTAGGAAGGGCTGAGAGAATATGGATTCAGGTACGTTTTTGTGCCGTGCATGAAATTCAAAGACTAAAGGGTCAGTTTCAAATTAAGGGACGACCAAAGAAAATGGGAAATTCAGGCGAGTTGTTTTCAGTAAAAGAGTGATAAATATGTGGAGTGAACATCCAGCAAGGGTAGGACAACAAGAAACTATGACAGGGTTCAAGAAGAGTCTGGACAACTTCCTGTCAGCAAATAGATTTAGGGTTATTAGATTAAGCCATGTGTTAAGGTAATCTTTCGGGTGGTTGGACGGGTAGAGTAGATGATCAACTCCTGCCTGCAAATCATTAATATAGCGGTCATTTCCTCACTCTGAGCTCCAAGTCAGGAACATGAGCTGCCGGGAGAGCATATCTGTAAAACGGACGCTTGATTTTCTGACCATTAATTTAAGCAATCAGAGAATAATTTGCTGTGCAGTCCTGAATTTCTGTTTTGCTCTTACTGTGTAACCTCCTCCAGCCTTACAACCTTCTGTGAACTCTGCGTCACCCCAATTCTGGCCCCTGTTTTCCTTCGCCTCACCATTGGCGGCCATGCCTTCAGCTGCCTAGGCTCTAAGCTCTGGAATTTCCACCCTAAACCTCTCGACCTCTCTCTCTCCTCCGTTAAGTCGCTCCTTGCCCCTCCCTATCTCTGTAACCTCCTCCAGCCCTACAACCCACCAAGAACTCTGCGTTCCTCCAATCCTGGCCTGTTGTCCATCCCCCACTTCTTTCGCCCCACCAACGGCGACCGTGCCTTCAGCTGTCTGGATCCTAAGCTCTGGAATTCCCTCCCTAAACCTCTCCACCTCTCTCACCTCCTTTAAGACACTCCTTCAATCCTACCTCTTCCTAATGTCTTTTTACGTGACTCGGTGTCAAATTCTGTCTGATAACGCTCCTGTAAAGCGCCCTGGGAAGTTTCACTACGTTAAAGGCTCTACATAAATGCAAGTTGTTGTTGTTGTAGTCAATACCACCCCCCCAAAAAAAAGCAAGTTAGCCAGTGATTCATCTCTCTGCTGTTTGTGGGACGTAGCTGGTACAAAATGGCTGCCACATTACCCTACATAACAATTCTCTGCATTCCAAAAGAAATTCGCCATGTGAAACACTAGGAGACATGTCAATATGATAAGGCGCTGTTTAAATCCAGTTATTATTTTTAACAATTTAATTGAAAAGTACAATGTCGTAGCTCCTTTACATTAATTAGATAACTGTGGTATAACTACTGTTTGTATAAATTTAAAAGAGGATATTCATTTAAACAGAAAACTACAGAATGAAGCCTGAAGCGATGATTAAAAATGTAATTATAATTCGGTTTTGAAACATGTGTCAACTTGGGTCTGAAAAGTAATTAGCTTGTTAGATATTAATTTTTTTTTTAATCTCCACTTTACTTCTGTAATGTTGAAGTCAATGAAAAAGAAAACCAGGCAGAATATAAAACGGGCGCCCAATCACTGTCAGCCTAGATGGATTTCAACCACCCCCTAAATGTTTGCTCGTGGCCAGAGAAATGACAAGTTTAGCTCATCAAAGACAGGGGGCTCGATTCTAAAAGGGTGGCTGGACGGCGCGCCAATGGGCGCGCGGCAAACCTGAATTTAAAAAAATCCTGCCGACAGGAGCTGCAACGCCGAGGGGGGTGTGCGGTGGGGAGAAAGAGAGAGATCGATGTCATTGGGTGGTAGAACAGAGAGTGGGGATGGGGGCGGACAAAGATCGGGGTGGGGGGGACAAAGACGGGGAGGACACAAAGATGGGGGGGGACATTGGACATCGTCGGGGGTGGGGGGATACATTGGGGGGTGAGACATCGGAGAAAAGACATTGGGGGGGTGAGACATCGGAGAAAAGACATTGGGGGGGTGAGACATCGGAGAAAAGACATTGGGGGGGTGAGACATTGAACATCGGAGCAGGCGGGTGCAGGTGACATCGTTTGAAAGGTAGATTTATTTATTTTTTTTAACTTTGTGAAATGTTATTTAATTTTATTTATTTATTTAGTTTATTTTTGCCTGATCCGGCCCTTTATACCTGGTTTCACCAGGCGTGAATCGGAAGCCGCCCAGGTAAGTTGAAAATCGTTGTAACTACCTAATAAATAATAAATAAAGTACCTTATGTACCGCAATGAGGTACATTTGCTGCTTTAAATATCATCCCGCCGGCTTTAATTGCCGTCTGCGTGCGACGCGGAAGTCAGCGGGTTGGAGCCGGGTTCCTTACCCGCTCGGGATTTTACCGATTTTCGCTGCCCCCGCCCCCAACGCACCCGGACGTTCATTTGAAAATCGAGCCCCCCTCCCACCCCGTGAACTCCACAGTGAACGGTAAAACCTAGCAACCCAAATTTGGGTAAGCAGGGCCATTATTGGAGAGTAGTTTTGCTATCAAGGAAGCCATAATATGGCCTTAAAAAGAAAGAATTGCATTTCTACAGCACTTTGTTGCATCTCTCAAAGCACTTCACATACAATGATATGCAGCGAAATGATGCAGGTGACCACAGCAGCCATTTTCTGCATAGCAAGATCCCACAAATGAGGTGAATGTGGAGTTTCAGAAAGAAAGGCTTGCATTGATGTAGCACCTTTCATGACTCCAGGACATCCCAAAGCGATTTACAGCCAATGAAGTACTTTTAGAAGGGCAGTCGCTGTTATGATTTAGGAAACACAGTGGCCAATTTGCGCACAGCAAGGTCCCACAAACAGCAATGTGATAATGATTAGATAATCTGTTTTTTAGTGATGTTGGTTGAGGGATAAATATTGGTCAGGAGAACTCCTCTGCTCTTCTTCGACTAGCACGCCTCAGTACTGCACTGAAGTGTCAGCCTAGATTTTGTGCTCCGGAGTGAGACTTGAACCCTCAACCTTCTGCCTCAGAGGCGAGAGTGCTACCACTGAGTCACTGCTAACACCTGTTAGTTTATCTGCTTTGGGTGGGATGGTTGAGGGAGGGATTGTGCTAAAATCCCTGTTAAATGGTTCCGTGGGATCTTTACCAGCCAACGGGACAGTTACGGCCTCGGTTTAATATTTCATCCAAAGGGCTGCACCTCTGACAATGCAGCACTCCTTCTGTTTGGGTTCTGCTCATCATAGTCTTGATCCAGACATGGACGCAAGAGCTAAATGCCAAAGGAAAGGTGAGATCAGCACCCTCGACATTAAGGCAGCATTCAACCAAGCATGGCACCAAACAGCCCTACCTAAACTGAGGTTAATGGATGTCAAAAGGAAAATCCTCCTGTAGCTGCGTTCATACCTCAGGCAAAGGAACATGTTTGTGGCTGTTGAAGGCCAATCATTGCAGCCCCAAGACATCACTGCAGGAGTTCCTCAGGGAAGTGTCCTCAGTCTAACTATCTTCAGCTGCTTCATCAATGACCTTCTCTCCATCATAAATTCAGATGGGGCTGTTTGCTGATGTTTCTGGTGTTCCGCTCCATTTGCAACTCCTCCAATAATGAATTGGCCCATGCCAGCCGACAGCAGGACTGAACAACATCCAGACCTGGGCTGACAAGTGCCCAGTGACATTTGCACATAGACGTGCCAGGTAATGACCGATTCAAACAAGAGAAAGCCCAGCCATCTCCCCCTGCCGCTGTTGACCATCAATGTCCTCGGAGGTCACCATTGACCAAAAACTGAACTGGACCATAACTACAAAAGCAGAGCACTCTGTGACAAGTGGCTTACCTCCTGACCCCTCAATGCCTCTCCACAAGGCTCAAGCGAGGAGTGTGATGGAACACTCACCCCCTCTGTGGATGGAATCAGTCACAGTGACACTTAAGAAGCTCGACTTTATCCAGGACAGAGCAGGCCACTTAATTAGCCCCCGTGCAAATGAATTCAATATTCAATCCCTCCACCACCATCACACTGTGGCTGCAATGTGTATGATCTACAGGATGTACTTCTAACACCGAAAGGATCAAGAGCAGCATTGTTATGGGACAATGTTCTGAGGACCTCCAGATAATTAAAGCATGAAGCTTCGGTACAAAAGGGACAAGCGACTGGTTATCGCTCAGACCTATTTAAATACCGGCATAGGCAATGCCCCTGGGATTGTTATGCGAATTTATAGCAAGCCGTCAGCAAATCGCACTGTACGTGGCAAGGGAAGTAAATCATCATAAGACTCTCTGTGGGATGTTGTGTCACGCCAGGTCACTTGTGGTTGGCATCACACAATATCCCATGGCAAATCCGATGCACCAAAACTGTCACTTAGAAAAAAAATTGAAAATCTAACTCCGAATGTATCATCTAAAACAATAGAATCTTCGACCTGTCTTACCTGTACAAGCTCCACGTCGGAGCTATAAAAGAAAGAAAGACTTGCATTTATATAATATCTTTCATAACCATAGGACGTCCCAAAGCGCTTTACAGCCAATGAAGTACATTTGAAGTGTAGTCACTGTTGTAATGTAGGAACTGCAGCAACCAATTTGTGCAGAGCAAGTTCCCACAAACAGCAATGTGATAATGACCAGATAATCTGTTTTAGTGATGACGGTTGATCAGCTCTCATTCCATTTTCCTACTCTTTCCCCATACAAGTTAATTTTTTTCCTGCAGGTCTTTAGCTCCCTCTTAAATATTGTGAATGACTTGGCTTCAATAGCCACTTGGGACCATGCAATTCATAGGAACATAGGAACAGGAGTAGGCCATTCAGCCCCTTGAGCCTGCTCCGCCATTCAGTTAGACCATGGCTGATCTGCACATCAACTCCATTTACCCACCTTTGCTCCATATCCCTTGATACCCCTACCTAACAGAAATCTATCGACCTCGGTCTTTAAAACTCCAATTATCCCCCAGCATCCACAGCCTTTTGGGGAAGAGAGTTCCAAATTTCTACTACCCTTAGTGTGAAAAGTACTTTCTGATTTTGCTCCTGAATGGCCTGATCTTAATTTTAAGATTATGTTCCCTTGTTCTTGATTTCCCCACCAGAGAAAATAGTTTCTCAGTATCTACCCTATCAAATTCTTTTAGCATTTTAAACACCTTGATCTCCTCAATCAATCTCCTATACTCAAGGGAATATAAGCCAACTTTATGCAACCTGTCCTCATAATTTAACCTCCTAAGCCCTGGTATTATTCTGGTAAATCTGTGCTGCACCCCCTCCAAGGCCAATACATCCTTCCTGAGGTGCAGTGCCCAAAATTAAATGCAGTACTCCAGGTGGGGCCTGAGCAAGGCTCTATACAACTGAAGTGTAACTTCCTCCCCTTTGTATTCCAGCTCCCTTGAGATAAAGGCCAACATTTGCATTTTGTACCTGTCTACGGGCTTTTAATGATTTGTGTACTTGGACTCCCAAATCCCTTTGCTCCTCTACAGTTCCTAGTTTTTCACCATTTGATTTGTCATTTTTTGGGTCCAAAGTAGATAACTTCATACTTGCCTATATTTAACTCCATCATCCAATAACCCTTTGCAAATAAAAAGTTCTCTTAAACTTTCCCTTCCTGCTTCAAGTATTACTCCTGAGTTTATTCCCTCTTGTTTCTGATTCATTGACCAGTAGAAAAAATCCATCACTAGTTACCCTTTTAAACTCTTTCCTAACTTTGAACACTTCCATTAGATCCCCCCTTAACCATCTCAGTGAATAAAGCCCCAGTTTTTCAAACTTCCCATCAGAACGACATCCTTTCATCCTTTGCATTGTCCTGGTAAATTTGACTCGCAGCTTTTCAATGGCTGAAATATTCTTTCTATAATGTACAGCGTACTCCAGCATGGCCCGACCTCTGCCTGGCTTTTGTGCTGTGAAGACCTTCTGTGTTTTTGGTATGTATGATCGTTAAGCAGTGGTGCTTGCTCCTGGCTTACACTGGGGGCGCCAATCACAAAATTGTGAGCTCCTGGCTTGCGTCCATTAAACTTAATGGATGGAAAATTGGGGATTCGGAGTACGAATTCCGTGATATATGCTCTGGGTTCACTCAATTGCTAAATTTAAATCTGAGATAGATAGCTTTTTGGCAACCAAAGGTATTAAGGGATATGGGCCAAAGGCGGGTATATGGAGTTAGATCACAGATCAGTCATAATCAGGCTCGAGGGGCTGAATGGCCTACTCCTGTTCCTATGTTCCTATGTTTGCACTGGGAGTGAGCGCATCTGAATTTTTACCCCTAACTGATGAACATTGTAAGTCTTAAAACGTATGATTAAGTGATGGCAAAAGAGATTGTGATGACGGATGAAGAATTAGCCTGGACTTAAACACTGTCACAAAGACGCACATCTCACAGCTTATTCTTCTGCCTGCATCTAAGCTTTAGTTTGTGGAGATCTTGCCCGTGAGTCATATACTGTCATCCGTGCTTATTGTCAAGTCCAGCTCTGGCATAACATGTCTACATGAGAGCACATTGAAAGAATACAATAGATGTGTCCTTATTGTTCATGAGAAAGCAAATTTAATCAGAGGCTTTTGAGAGAAATGAGTAGTTGAAACTTTTAGTCGCCATGCCCCTGCTCTCTGAAATTTTGCTTTGCTACGCACCTCACCTTCAAAAGCCTCCTACAAACCCTTGTCTTTGATTGTGTTTTCACTCTTCACCACCTAAATTCCCTCCCATTCCCAGCTTGGTTCAACAGCAGCTTCATTCAGTTAGCAGCACTCTTATGTCTGAATCAGAAGATCATGAGTTCGAGCCCCACTCTAGGAGTTGAGCACGTAGTTTAAGCCGATACTTCAGTGCAATCCTGAGGGCGTGCTGCATTGTCGGAGATGCTATTCTATAGCTGATGAGTTCTGATGAAGGGTTACACACCTGGATCGTTCATCTGCCTTTTCTCTTTACAGATGCTGACTGAAGTTTTTTTAATTCATTCTCGGGATGTGGGCATCGCTGGCAAGGCCGGCATTTATTGCCCATCCCTAGTTGCCCTGAGTAGGTGGTGGTGAGCCTTCTGCAGTCTGTGTGGTGAAGGTGATCCCATAATGCTGTTAGGTAGGGAATTCCAGGATTGTGACCCAGCGACGATGAAGGAATGCTGATATATGTCCAAGTCGGGGTGGTGTGTGACTTGGAGGGGACCTTAGAGGTGATGGTGTTCCCATGCACTTGCTGTCCTTGTTTTCCTAGATGGTGGAGATCGTAGGTTTGGGAGTTGCTGTTGAAGGAGCCTTGGCAAGTTGCTGCAGTGCCTCCTGTAGATGGTACACACTGCGGCCACGGTGCATCAGTGGTGGAGAAAGTGGATGTTTAAGGTGGTGGATGTAATGCTGATCAAGCCGACTGCATTGTCCTGGATGGTGTTGAGCTTCTTAAATGATGTTGCAGCTGCATCTGTCCAGGCAAGTGGAGAGTATTCCATCACATGCCTGACTTGTGCCTTGGAGGATGTGGAGAAGCTTTGTGGAGTCAGAAAGTGAGTCGCCCACCACAGAATACCCAGCCTCTGACCTGCTCTAGTATCCACGGCATTTATGTGCTGGTCCAGTTGGGTTTCTGGTCAATGGCGACCCTCAGGATGTTGACGGTGGGGGACTCGGCAATGATAATGTCAATGATTGTCAGGAGGACGTGGTTAGGCTCTCTCTTGTTGGAGGTGGTCATTGCCTGGCACTTGTGTGGCACAAATGTTACATGTCACTTATCAGCCCAAGTCTGGATGTTGTCCAGGTCTTGTTGCATGCGGGCACGGACTGCTTCATCGCCTGCTGTCTACTTCCAGCATTTTCTGGTATTATGCCAGATTGCCAGTAAGTGCAGTTTGTCCATTTCATTCTGCTAAGCCGAGAGGCTGACTGACTGGTCAGGTGGGTGAACAATATCTGGGGGTAAGATCTGTGCGGAGGTTGGGGGTCTCCGGATTTCCCACCTTAACATCTGTGTGATTGTATGTTGTAATATTCCATGTAATTCTCTTTCCTGACTAGCATTACCTTTTCCACCTTTTTGAGTATCCTGTGATGCTTCATTACATGAGGACAGCCATTTAAATTTCATTTATGGTTCATATTAAGCCCTCTGAAAATGTTTTAAAACGCCGGAATCCATTGCGTATCTTGTGAATAGCAATCGCGTGACTAAATGATTAGAAGTCAAATAGGTACGGCTTGTATTTATTTATATAGCTGTTCAATGTGATGTTCTTCGGTGACAGACTTGATTGTAATATAACCTGACGGAGTACACGTCAACTGCTAATTATTTTCCAGCGGACACCCAGCTGCCTTCGCCTGTAGTGAACGATTGTTCCCACTGGTTGAGGAAGGGATAGCAAAGGATCATAAAACTCATGATTGTCACTAGCAGAATGAAAGGGGAAGACAGAAGAATTGTTTTCACACAGAGGGTTATTAGAACATGGAGGCCTAGAAACGCGGGAGCACGTGGAAACGCGGGCGAGGGAGGGGGCTACCCGTGCCAGCTGGGAGCAAGGCAGGCAGCGTGTAAAAATCCTTCTGCCTGCTTATTATAGTTACTCGTGTGTGCAGCCAGCGCCACCTTGCGCTGTTTTTTACGCAGCGAGTTGTTATGATCTGGAATGCACTGCCTGAAAGGGCGGTGGAAGCAGATTCAAATAGTAACTTTCAAAAGGGATTTGGATAAATACTTGAAAAGGAAAATTTTGCAGGGCTATGGGGAAAGAGCAGGGGAGTGGGACTAATTGGGTTACTCTTTCAAAGAGCCAGTTTAGGCACGATGGGCCAAATGGCCTCCTGCGCTCTATGATTCTATGTTCATTGACAGCACGCCTGATGGCATTGGAGGAGACAGCACCAGTTGTAAAGCTAGCAGCAGCACAGGCAAGATGGGCTGAATGGTCTCCTCCTTTGTTGTGGTTTCTCATTTCTACATGCATTTCAGTAAAATTCTCCTGTATATTTTTATCTTGAAAGAAGGTTGGGTTTAGATCTGGCATATCGAGGAATGGATTGCTGGGTTAAATTTCCACTGATCGCTAGTTTTAACACACTGGCTAGCGCATTGCCATAAATTCCTGCCTGCCCAAATTTAATGCCACCGCTAACCTGCTTAAATTGACAGCTCGTGAACTGCATTAAATTAACGTGACCAGGAAACTAGCACAAAGTGTTAATCAATGCGGTAAAAATAGCGCCCAGAGGAAATTAAACCCACATGTGTAGGCTGTTGTTTATTGGAGGGGGTGGGGTTTGGGAACAATCTCTTACCTCATACAAAGTGGTTCTTTTATCTTCCCGTGAAACCTCCCACACCCCATTTGCGAGTTCCAGTCACACACTCAGCTGTTCCAATGTCACGCACGATGGAGGTTGCCCACACATGTGCCCTGGACCAGTCCTATTCAGTAATATGGATACCAGGGATGAGGGACTTCAGTTATGTGGTGAGACTAGAGAAGCTGGGATTGTTCTTCTTAGAGCAGAGAAGGTTAAGGGGATATTTAATAGAGGTGTTTGAAATTCTGTAGGGTTTTCATAGAGCAAGTAATGAGAAACTGTTTCCACTGACAGGAAGGTCGGTAACCAGAGGACACAGATTTAAGGTAATTGGCAAGAGAACCAGAGGGGAGATGAGGAGAATTTTTTTTACGCAGCGAATCGTAATGATCTGGAATGCACTGCCTGAAAGGGTGGTGGAAGCAGACTCAATAATAACTTTCAAAAGGGAATTGGATAAATACTTCCCAAGGAAAAATTTGCAGGGCTGTGGTGAAAAAGGAGGGGAATGGGACTAATCGGAGAGCTCTTTCAAAGAGCCGGCACAGGCACGATGGGCTGAATGGCCTCCTTCTGTGCTGTATTATTCTATGATTTTATGATTCATTGCTTCAAGAACCACTTGAAGACAGTCTGAAGACATCTATTCCAGAAGCACGGCATATTACTGTGCCCTTGGTTAGGACTAAGCTTTTGTGGCCATGGGCTTTTAAACTTTTATCTTGGGAATGGTCGTGAAGCAGTTATGTCACTGGACTAGTAATCCAGATAACGCGGGTTCAAATCCCACCATGGTAGTTTGAGAATTTGAATTCAGTTTTAAAAAAGTACAAAGTTACCATGAAGCAGTCAAATTGTTGTAAAAACCCAACTGGTTCACTAATGTCCTTCAGGGAAGGAAACCTGCCGTCCTTACCCAGTCTGACCTGTATGTGACTCCAGTCCTACACTAACATGTTTGACTCTTAACTGCCGCCTGAAGTGGCCTAGCATGCCACTCAGTTGTACCATCGTCTTCATCGGACAACTTGGGATGGGCAATAAATACCAGCCTTGCCGGTGATGCCCACATCCTGAGAATGAATTTTTAAAAACAGGCTGGCCTGAAGAGAGGGAGAAATGAATCCCTTTTGTGAAGGGAATTAATCCCTTTTGTGAATCATGAAGGGTCTAGACAGAGTAGATAGAGAGCAACTGTGCCCATTAGTGGAAGGATCAAAAATCCAGAGGACATATATTTCAGGTGATTGGCAAAAGGTGACATGAGGAAAAACTTTTTTACACAGCGAGTGGTTATGATCTGGAATGCACTGCCTGAGGGGGTGGTGGAGGTAGATTCAATCATGGCCTTCAAAAGGGAACTGGATCAGTACTTGAAAGGAAAAAATTTGCAAGGCTACGGGGAAAGGGCAGGGGAGTGGGACTAGCTGGATTGCTCTTGCATAGAGCCGGCGAGGACTCGATAGGCCGAATGGACTCCTTCCATGCTGTAACCTTTCTACGATTCTATGATTGTGGATATAGCTCTTACCAGGCAGATGATAAGCTGCCTGCTTTTTAAAATTCAAAACAGATGGGGGAGCACTTTGTACTGAAAGTATTCTCTGAGGCGCTCATTTGCTTTTAAATGTAATTGTATCTTCTTCAAAGTAGTTGATCGTCTTGCACAGAGGGAACCTGTGAAGAGTAATGAGAAATGCTTCATGTCCTCTGTCAATTGTTAATTAAAACAGTCACACAGAACTAAATTTTACATTTCAAATTCGCATGGCACTTGGCAATGGAATTCTCTCTCGTCGTCAGGGTAACGGCAGGCGGTATTTCTGCCTGCTACTTGATCCCTCCGTAACCCCGACCCATCTTGCTGGGTCAAGGCCTCATCAGCTATGCACGTAGCTCTCCAATCCACGCACGTAGTCAATAAGCCTTGGGCGGGAACTAGCCTATCAGAGCAGCCGTATTAGGCACGTGGAGACGTGACGTGACGACTGCAGGATAGCAGACTCTGGGTGCAGAGTCAGTGGCGCCTGTGCTGTACTAACTGGAGTTTGGCTGAAGACACCTAATCGCCATCTTTTTGATGGAAAATGCAGTAGCGCCTGTCAGCCCTGCCTTATCTCTTAGTGTTTGCGAACCTGCAAAGTCTGATTCTTTTTTTTTAACGTACTTCACCACTAAAAGTAAACACAGCTCCATACGTTTAAGTGACTCTGCAACTGGCCATTGCTCACAGGTGTCACTCCCATCATATTCTTTCAAACAATGCCAGAGGATCTTAATCAAAGGTCACCAAGTACAGGTGAGCCCATTGTGTTCATCCAGCTTACCATTTCGTAGAAACCTGCATTGATCCCATCGCAAACCTGTAACCGGCTATTGAATGATTCCAGAGATTTTTGCCTCTTCCACCCTGCCATTCCAGGTATCATCGAGGTCAGGATCAATATTTGAATCAGTGAGGGAGCTTGTTAAACTTAACACTGGTCTAAATTTAACTTCCCTTTGTGAAAGAGCTGCAGAAGGAATGAATCCCGATCAGTAGATAGACGTCAGCCCTGCAGAATTTCAGAATTACTCACACACGCCCCTCCCCCTCAAATATTACGTGATCCAATATCATGTGATCAGTTGTCACATGATCAAACCTCTGGGAATATAGTCCATTCAGAGTTGGCAGCCCTAAGCCTCATCGAAGACTAAGGTCTATAAAGGTCAGTATATGGGGCCTATATGGAGCGTGAGGAAGTCCCCACTAGGCTGTCTCACTCAATTAATGGCCTTACCGACATGACCTCAGGCCCCACCGCCACCCTTCTCCCAGGTATCAGCACAGAGAGTGGTTTGCTGGGCCCCACCTCTCTGCTGGCATTTACATGTTTTTTTTAATTTGTTCATGGGAGGTTGGCGTCGCTGGCAAGGCCAGCATTTATTGCCCATTCCTAATTGCCCTTGAGAAGGTGGTGGTGAGCCGCCGCCTTGAACCGCTGCAGTCCGTGTGGTAAATGTGGTGGGAAGGGTCACCGGTGGTTGTCCCGGCAAGGCGGGGGGTGGGGCGCGGGCGAAGGTGGGTGGGGGAGAGGGGTTGGAAAATTAAGTCACGGCAGGAACGTGGCGGTCGGCCTCGTCATCCGATTCTTCCACCTTTTCCGCCACTATCCTTCCTGATTTTGGGCAGGATCACGGAGGGAAAACCAGCCCACGCTGTTCAAGGATTGTTCTGGCAGTATAAGTCCCGGGATCTCAGGGTGCAGACCGTCATCATGAATGTTGCTGTATGATATTACTGGCCCCTGTTATCAAACATTGAAATGGATGAAGACAGGAGGCAGCTAACTCCTCAGATAGGGTCTTGAGAACCAAAGCTGACTGTTTCCCTGGCACTCCAACACTTGGTGCTCTGAATCAGGATGCTATCAATTGGCACTAAGCTTCTAATCCCTGTTCATTTGTAGTTAATTAAGAGACCTTCACGTTTTGCTGCCAAATCTGGACACGGAGCTTATGCAGAAACCAGCTGTTGAAGGGTTACACAACCACCTTGCATTTGACACCTTGCACACCTTTACTGCAAATGGTGTGAAATTTATGGGGATGACAGAGCTGCATAGCAATGTAGATTAGAGTGGGACTAGCAGGATTGCTCGTGCAGAGAGCCGGCACGGACTCGACAGGCCGAATGGCCTCCTTCCGTGCCGTAACCATTCTATGATTCTAAGAAGACCGGTGTCACCTCACGTCGTCTTGAATCAGAATACAGGCTATTAGTATCGGCGCACCAGGAACTGCTCCCAGACATAGGGAAAACTATCAGGAGGGAGAAAGGGAAAAACAGACAGAGGAGAAAATCCATAGCAGGTGCAAAACCTTGCAGTGACCTTTGAGACCGCAGAATCAGAGTTAAATGTAGCAAGTTTAGCTGACGCTGAACTTAATGGCCCAGAGATTCCTTTGTGGGCAAAATCCGGAATTTGACCCGAAATTGTGACCGAAACTGCTCCCAATTTGCCGATGTCAAGTTATGCCCAAGTATCCTCCTAATCGCATTGGAGTGCGTCCGAATTTAAAATGGGCATAAATCAGCGTAAACAATCGGGGCCCAAAGAAAGCGGCGAGACCACTCCAGTATATTCCTTCTTTAAGTCTTAAAATCAGAAGTTTCAACTCATTTAACCATCATTCGCGTACATCAGGTGCAGCATGTTTAAGAACCTGCGATCAGCAAAGCTTTTCAATTTTTAACTTAAGTGGCTTATACTTATGCCATAAAAACGCATTAAAAGAAACAGAAAATACAGAGCAGGTCTCAGCGAGGATAAATTTTTAAAAAAACACACAGAGAATTGCAACTAAAAGACCAGGAGAATGACTTTTGTTTCTTGCTGCGCCTGAAAATCTGCTCGCAATGCTGACAGAACTTCCCTTACCAACCCCTGCCGCCCCCCCCCGCCCAAACAAGAGCAATTGGAGGATACTCATGTTTGAAAGTCGGGGGCATGGCCATTTTTGTGGGCGGAGATTCATTTGGATGGATGGTTTCATGGACGAATGTAAAAAAGAAATCTCTGGTTAGACCACATCTGAAGTACTGTGTACAGCTCTGGGCACCGCACCTTAGAAAGGAATATTGGCGCAGTTTCACCAGAATTACATGGAATGTACAGCTCAGAAACAGGCCATTTGGCCCAACAGCTCCATGTCGGTCCACATGCTCCACACAAGCTCCTCCCTCCCTACTTCATCAAACCCTATCAGCATATCCTGCTATTCCTTTCTCCCTCATGCTTCCTCTTAAATGCATCTGTGCTTTTTCTCAACTACTCCTTGTGGTAGCGAGTTCCACATTCTAACCACTCTCTGGGTAAAGAAGTCTCTCCTGAATTCCCTATTGGATTTATTAGTGACTATCTTATATTTATGGATCCTAGTTCTGGTCTCCCCCACAGGAGGAAACATCTTCTCTACATCTACCCTGTCAAGCCCTTTCACAATCTTAAAGATCTCTATCAAGTCACTCCTCAGTCTTCTCTTTTCTAGAGAAAAGAGCCACAGCCTGCTCAATCTTTCCTGATAGGTATAACCTCTCAATTCTACTATCATCCTAATAAATCTTTTTGCACCTTCTCCAGTCCCTCTATATCCTTTTTATAATATGTAGACCAGAACTATTCACAGTTCTCCAAGTGTGGTCTAACCAAGATTCTACACAAGTTTAACATAACTTCTCTGCTTTTCAATTCTATCCCTATGAATGTTGAATGTTACCAGAGCTCCAACAGTTAGATTATGAGGAGAGATTACAGAAACTAGGCTTGTGTTCTCTGGAATATAGAAGGCTAAGGGGTGATTTGATTGAGGTCTTTAGGATTTTGAAAGGAATTGATAGGGTAGATAGAAACATTTTCTTCTCGTGGGGGAGTCTAGGACAAGGGGAAATAACCTTAAATCAGAACCAGGCCATTCAGGAGAGAAGTTAAGAAACATTTCTTCACACAAAGGGTGGTAGAAGTATGGAACTCTCTCCCACTAAAAAGCAATAGATTCTCGCTCAATTAATAATTTAAAATCTGAAATTGATAGATTTTTGCTAGCCAAGGTTATTAAGGGATATGGAGCCAAAGAGGGTAAATGGAGTTGAGGTACAGATCAGCCATGATCTCATTGAATGGCAGAACAGGCTCAAGGGGCTGAATGGCCTACTCCTGTTCCTGTGCTCCATTGTCCTAAAAGATGAAAGAGACTTGGGAGTATTGTAATTATGCGCGTGACACTCTAAATTCCCCGCTCTTTTAAGTCACTTAATTGGCTTGTGCCCAGATTAGTGTCAGCTATGGCTCAGTGGGTAGCATTCTTGCCTCTGAGTCAGAAGGCTGTGGGTTCATAGTCCCACTCCAGAGAGTTGAGCACAAAATCCACGCTGATACTTCAGTGAGGGGGTGCTGCACTGTCAGACTTAGTCTTTCGGGTGAGATGTTAAAATGAGGTCCCGTCTGCCCTCACATGTGGATTTAAAGATCCCATGACACTATTTTACTAGAGCTAGGGACCACAGTTTAAAAATAAGGGGTCTTCCATTTAAGACAGAGATGAGAAGAAATTTTTTCTCTCAGAGGGTCGTGAGTCTGTGGAACTCCCTTCCCCAGAGAGCGGCGGAGGCAGGATCATTGAATATTTTTAAGGCTGAGTTAGATAGATTGCTGATTAACAAGGAGTCAAAGGTTAAAGTAGGTAGACGGGAAAGTAGAGTTGAGGTCACAATCAGATCAGCCATGATCTTATCAAATGGCAGAGCAGGCTCGAGGGGCCGAATGGCCTACTCATGCTCTTAATTCGTATGGTCGTATGATCTGGGTGGGAATGCGGAGGGAACTCCAGACCAAAATTGCGATCAACCCGTTGAACAAAATTGCTTGCATAAGAACACAGCTTTATCACCAATTTTAAAAGTGATGGAAATATTTTGCTACAAAGAAAGGTATTAGCTGCAAAATAGCTGCAAAATTGCTGTCTTCTTGTTTTGATGCTGCAGTTCTTCTGGCTGGTTCATATTACGATCGGAAAGCGCAGTTAAACAAGGCTGACTTTATCGTTCCATTTTGATATCCAATTGACAGCGCGTAGTCTTAGAGGTACTCTGAGGTAATTACATATTGCATTCGTTTTTCACATTTGTTTTTCAAGAAACCGAAAACCACAAACAGGTTGTAAAGTGAAACAGGAAAACTGGCAAATATTTAACAATTAAGTGTTCGGGTTGAAACATTTATTAAAGTTACAATTCTTCAACAACAAAAAAAAATTCTTTGCAAGAGAAAAACCGCACTCTGATTTTTCACAAGTATAGCAGTGGCACATTGTCTCAACACATTTACAAGAGGGCAGATTGACAGCCTGGCTGTGTATATTTGTACAGTCATTTAACATGCTTCAGTGCCCAGGCAGGGGCACATAGGGCTTTAAAATGTGACCTAATACCAATGGAATTTGTAACTGACCTTTCTTTTTTTTCCTTTTTGCTAGATCTTTAGAGTTGAAATTAAAAATACATAACTGTAAAAAAATATATATTTTCCCATTTTATGAATTCGTAGAAGTTTTCAAATATTTTCGAATTGTGTTTGCAAAGGTTAAATTCTTATTGGAGTAGAAGAACAGAGCGGGGTGAAGATATAGACTGGCCTCCTTCCGTGCTGTAAGATTCTATGATTATACTGCAGACCACTGTCAGGGAATGTCCCCGTGCATCCTGGGCTGGCTCTACAGGAAAACGGCAGGGCCACCACTCTGGACCCGCTCGACAGCTGCCCAAACCTCAGGACACCAGGTCAGGGCTAAGAAATCTGTCTCTCCGCATTCCTATAAAAAAAAGGTCAAACAAAAATTATGGTCAAATTGCTTTACTCTGCCTGTCGATGTCCTGTATATGGAGAGTCAAGATCGAGAGGAGTCTTCCGGTGAAGTAGGGTTAGAGGGTGGCATGCAATTGCAGCAGGGTGTGCAGATATATTACAATCTCCATTTCAAAGACACGCACCCTGTCTCTATTTTTATATTGCCGTTTTAAATTCGTATTTCCACGTTTATAATGGAAACGGCCTATGTAAACATGTCACACTGTAATTACAACCTCCCACCAGTACACGCACTGAAGTGCATTAAAAACAGAAAATGCTGGACATACTCAGCAAATCAGGCAGCATCCATGGAGAAAGACTCAGAGTTAACGTTTCAGGTCAATGACCCTTCGTCAGAACTGGAAAAAGTTGAAGATTAAACAGTTTTTAAGCAAGTACAGAGCCGGGGAACGGTCGGGAGGGGGGTGGGGGGGCGGTGTGAAGCAGTTGTGGGGGGGGGGGGAGGAAAGGACAAAAGGGAAGGCCTCTGAATTACAACCTTCTGGACTCAACATTGATTTCAATAACTTCAGGTCATAACCACTGCTCCCATTTTCTCAGTCAGCGGGTGCTGGCAATGGTTCTGTTGTTGCCACGTACACCTCCTTTAGACCCATCTTTTGTTTCTTAACTTGTCCCATTACCACCCTCCTTGCCTTGCACCATCATCCCTTTTGTCATTTAATTACTCCTGCCCTCCACCCTATCACAGACCTTCCCTTTTGTTCTTTCAACAGATTTTTGTTGGGTAAGGGTATCATTGGATATGAAGCTAAGTCGGGTAAATGTTTACACTTGTGGAGAAGACCAAAACCAGGGGCCATAAATATAAGAGGCGATAATAAATCCAATAGGGAATTCAGGACAAACTTTAATACCCAGAGAGTGGTTAGAATGTGGAACTCGCTACCACAAGGAGTAGTTGAGGCGAATAGTACTGATGCATTTAAGGGGAAGCTGGATAATCAAATGAGGGAGAAAGGAATGGAAGGATATGCTGATAGGGTTAAGTGAAGAGGGGTGGGAGGAAGCTTGTGTGGAGCACAAACACCGGCATGGACCATTTGGGCTGAATGGCCTGTTTCTGTGCAGTACTTTCTGTGTAATGCTATGTAAATGGAGTTGAGGTACTAATCAGCCATGATCCATCTGAGTAGGCTTGAGGGGGTTGAATGGCCTATCCTGTTCCTAATGTTCCTCGGTAGAACACAACAGACGGATAGATTTCTTTTCCCGCCTGCACGAGTCTCTTGCAGGCCGCATCGTCACTTGGAACTTGTGCCCAGTAAATTCGGGCACGCAGTGAGTTTCCACACGCTGAGCTAGAATCAGCGTAGCACGCGTTAGGCTGTGGGAGATCAACGAGTTCTGTACACTTTCCGTAAGCTCGTTCTGTGGTTTCGAGCAACCACACGAGTCAAATTTGTCAATACTGCTGTCTTTATTCACTTGCCTCCATCTGCCCGCCGTTCTCTTGCTGCTTAATGTGCAAACACAAAAATTGCTGTATTGTCAAGGGATAATGGTGATAGAAATTTTTACACAGCTTCAGAATCTGACGTTCTAACACAGCCAGTCACTCATAAACATTGGTTCCGGTGGGAACACCACATGCATACTGTGTACCTGCTTTAGAATCTGAATATCATTTCCTTTCTTTTATGGAGACGCAGCAAATAATATAATAATAATCCGTTGTCATTTTTCATCAAGCCTTAAAGAAATGAAATGCCACATCTACTAAAGCTCAACATATTAGGAAAGATCGCTATGTAAATAAATGCCCCAATTTCTTTGAGTGCAGGTTTGCTATTTATTTAAAAACGTGACTGGAAAAGAGCACACACACACACACACACACACACACACGACAAAGCCTATCAATGAAAAAGCGATTATCTCTCGCCCATAATGTGAGCAATTGACAATCGGAGCCGATCTTCATCTTTGATGGGTTCCTGCAAATCCCCCAGCTGAGTGGATACTGTCGTGTTAACCTGCCATTTTAAAAAACAAGTGTAACCTTGTTGTGAGCTCAGGAGGGGACAGTGGGGGAAGAGGGTCATTTTTACCAGCCTGGCTGCTGCCGGGGCGTTGGGGTGGGGCGGGGGGTTGGTGGTGGGTTGGGTAAGTCTTGCCTATTATATAGAATTACATCGAATTTACAGCACAGAAACAGGCCATTTGGCCCATCTGGTCTATGGCGGTCTTTATGCGTGACACGAGCCTCCTCCCGCCCTATCTACCCCTATCAGGATATTTATATTAATGGCCCCTAGTTTTGGACTCCCCTGTAAAACATCTTCTCTACGTTTACCCTATCAAACCCTTTCATAATTTTAAAGATCTCTATCAGGTCTTCTCTCAGTCTTCTCTTTTCTCGAGAACAGCCCCAAACTGTTCAGTCTTTCCTTATAGTTATAACCTATTCTGGTATCATCCTTGTAAATCTTTTTTGCAACTTCTCCAGTGCCTCTCTATCCTTTTTGTAATATGGAGATCAGAACTGTGTACAGTACTCCAAGTGTGCACAGTACTCTAAGTATCAACAGTATTCTAAGTATCCATGGGAAGGGGAGGGCACAAACGGGACATTTGGATGAGTATTGCCCGCTGCCCATGATTTTCTGTATGTTTCTGATTTTTTCTTTGGTGGGGTGCAGCTCCTCACCAGCAGTGCTAACTGGTAACATGAGCCCTGTTACCGGCTCTCGCCCCGGTCATTCCTTGTATTTGGCGAAAGAACCAACAGAGTCTTTACGGCCTGTTCTCAGACATTGGGTGTGTTTTCCGCCTCTCTGCCACCCTGTTTTTTTTTTAAGGCCTAAACAGGGCGGTATCAGGATGAAAATCCAGGAAATATAACTCACTGAATTACCCTTGGTGCCCGCCCGTTCCAATTTTCCTGGAGGACCTCGATTTAGGCAGCCAGCGTTCCTGCCAGAAACGACTGAAGTTTACTGAGGGCAAACTTACCTACGACTTGCAGATAAAATCATCTGTCCCTGAAAATATGAAGAGGTCACTCTGCCGGCAGAGTGGGAGACAGTGATCTCCAATCCTGACCTTGCCGGAGGTTCAGCGGTCAGGAAGAGGTCACCTTATTTAGATGACAGTGGCAGGTGCCCATACTAATATGGGCGCATCTTAGATGCCAGCCAGAAGAGGGGATGGACAGGAAGATTGGTGCTTTGAGCTGTCTCATCTCATCTGCTGCTGAAACCTTCATCCATGCCTTTGTTACCTCCAGACTCGACTATTCCAATGCTCTCCTGGCCGTGGGGCCTCCCTCCTTCCACACCCTTTGTAAACTGTGAGCTCATCCAAAACTCTGCTGCCCGTATCCTAACTCGCACCAAGTCTCGTTCTCCCATCACCCATGTGCTCGCTGACCTACATTGGCTCCAAGTCCGGCAACACCTCGATTTTAAAATTCTCATCCTTGTTTTCAAATCCCTCCATAGCTTCACCCCTCCCTATCTCTAACCTCCTCCAGCCCTACAACCTTCCGAGATCACTGTGCTCCTGCAATTTTGGCCTCTTGTACATCCCCGATTTTCATCGCCCCACCATTGGCGGCCGTGCCTTCAGCTGCCTAGGCCTTAAGCTCTGGAATTCCCTCCCTAAACCTCTCCGCCTCTCCACCTCTCTCTCTCCTCCTTTAAGATGCTCCCTAAAACCTACCTCTTTGACCAAGCTTTTGGTCACCTGTTCTAATATCTCCTTATGTGGCTCTGTGTCAAATTTTGTCTGATAATGCTCCTGTGAAGCGCTTTGGGACATTTTACTACATTAAAGGTGCTATATAAATGCAAGTTGTTGATGTTGCTGTTGTTGTCGTTGGATTTATTTTATAACTTAGTAAATGGTGGAGCAAAGATTTGGCCCTAAATTTCTCTTTTAACAAAAAAAGGAGAATCTCTGCCAAACTACGTAAATATAATGGGGCAGATTTTTCTTTCCTTACGTACCTGGGAACGCTCAATTTCTTTTTTTGTTGTTGTTCTATCTTGGAATTTGGGCGTTGCTGGTATGGCCGACATTTGTGGCCCATCCTTACTTGCCCTGAGAAGATGGCATAACGGTTTTGATGCAACTGAGTGTGTTGCTAGGCATTTAAGAGTCAACTACGTTGGTGCGAGACTGAAGTCACATATAGACCGGACCGGGTAAAAATGGCAGGTTTCCTTCCCTGAAGAGCATTACTGAACCAGTTAGGTTTTTATGACAATCCGACAGCTTCATGCTCACTTTTACTGGCACAAAGAAGAAGCATAAGGGGCAGAGACACATGGTGCCAGGTCTCCTCCTCTTTACATTGCCCAGGGACTTACTGGGGAGCCCCCGACCCCCAGAATGTTGAAGCAATGCTAATGACGTGAACCTGCATATCCAAACGGCTTCAGGTATATCGGGACGAGCATGCACTGGGTGTGGTCCACCTGACCTGCACCCAGGCTCGGGCAAAGAAAACTGGGACCAACGTATAAGTCACTCGACAATCATTTTTGTGATTCATGTCCTTGTACATGAATCACAAAAAGTTAGTATGCAGGTACAGCAAGTGATTAGGAAGGCAAATGGAATGTTGTCATTTATTACAAGGGGAATGGAATATAAAAGCAGAGATGTTTTGCTACAGTTGTACAGGGCGTTGGTGAGACCACATCTAGAATACCGTGTGCTGTTTTGGTCTCCTTATTGAGAAAGGACATAATTGCTTTAGAGGCAGTTCAGAGAAGGTTCACTCGACCGATTCCTGGGATGAGGGGGTTATCATATGAGGAAAGGTTGGACAAGTTGGGCCTGTGTGCACTGGAGTTTAGAAGAATGAGAGGTGATCTTATTGAAACATATAAGATCCTGAGGGGACTTGTAGGGGGAGATGCTGAGAGGATATTTCCCCTTTAGGAGAGATTAGAACTAGGAGTTGCAGTTTAAAAATAAGGGGTCTCCCATTTAAGACAGAGATGAGGAGAATTTTTTTTCTCAGAGGGTTGTGAGTCTGTGGAACTCCCTTCCCCAGAGAGCGGTGGAGGCAGGGTCATTGAATATTTTTAAGGCTGAGTTAGATAGATTCCTGATTAACAAGGGAGTCAAAGGTTAAAGTAGGTAGACGGGAAAGTAGGGTTGAGGTCACAATCAGATCAGCCATGATCTTATCAAATGGCAGAGCAGGCTCAAGGGGCTGAATGGCCTATTCCTGCTCATAATTTGTATGTTCGTATGACAAGTAATAAGAATAATTCAAGATCTCGATTGTGAAGTTTCATCAGAGGT
The DNA here is from genome assembly GCF_035084215.1 of Heptranchias perlo. Lineage (NCBI taxonomy): Eukaryota > Metazoa > Chordata > Chondrichthyes > Hexanchiformes > Hexanchidae > Heptranchias > Heptranchias perlo. The sequence goes on along the minus strand of NC_090333.1, from coordinate 11,356,214 downwards.
AATTCCAACATTCGTAGAATCATAGACTGATACAGCACAGAAGGAGGCCATTCGGCCCATCGTGCCTGTGCCAGCTCTTTGAAAGAGCTATCCAATTAGTCCCATTCCCCTGCTCTTTGCCCAGAGCCCCGCAAATTTTTCCCTGTGCACATTGCCCGGTTAAATTCCCTTTCATCACAATGGTCCTCATGCAGCCAATTGATGCCAATTGCTACTGTCAAGAATTTTTGTGGCTGACTTGCTGGAAAGGGAGAAATAGAAATCTCCTTTTTAAAAACGAACTGTTCACCGTTTACTTTGAATAAAACAATCGAAGATATCCTGTCTCTGTCAGTACGGTACTGTATTTGTATATTAAATCAAAGCAACTGCTTATACAGGAGTCACAAAGTCACAAGTGTGTTGCGCTAGGTTGCATTTGGCGAGCCGTATTAATACACCACAATATTAACCCGTGGGCTATATTTACACAGGAAAATGCCGAGAAACGGCAGCACTTTCATTCTCTGAACCTTCTTCACAGTCCATTGCCCGTCATTACTAAGAAAATTTAGAACCCGCAGCTATTACATTGGATTTTTAAAAAAAAATCTATATATGTATATATTTCAGCTGCTATCAAACAGCATATTTCAGCGCGCAGAGAAAAGGAAATAATAATTCGTATTCATGAGGAAGAGCTTAGTAACTCAGCTGTAGGAAATTCTGGAGCCGGATTCTGCCAGATTAACATGCCAAACTTCGTGCTTAATTTAGCTCTTTGCATAATGACAGCAAAGTGTCGCGGTTGCGTCACCTGTCGGGCTCCACACTTTGTAAGGTGTCACGCACGTTCAGGATTACTGCTGGGTAGGTGTGGTTTCAGTTCACATTAACCAAGAGCAAAGGGAGCAGGCCGGTTAACATCAGTAAAGGGAAAAGGCAGGTGAACGTTTCGGCTATGACCCTTCATTAGAACTGAAAGATAGTAGTGTTGAAAATCACGGCAAGGAAGTTAATGAAGGAAAGAACTTGCATTTACACAGTGCCTTTCATGACCCCAGGATGACCCAAAGCGCTTTGCAGTCAATCAGAAGCCATTAGCACATTCTCTTGTTCTTTTCGTGTCTTTCTATTGCTTTACAGAGATGATCTTTTAGGGCCTCTTTCAGTTTCCTATTAAGCAGTTTGCTGTGTGTCAGCCGTGGCTTAGTTGGTAGCACTCTCACCTCTCATTCAGAGAGTTTTAGGGTTCAAGTCGCACTCCAGAGACATGAGCACATAATCTAGGCTGACACTTCAGTGCTGAGGGAGTGCTGCACTCAGTACTGAGGGAGTGCTGCACTGTCAGAGGTGCTGTCTCTAGGATGACATGACAGGCCCTATCTGCCCTCTCAGATGGATGTACGAGATTCCATGGTACAATTCCTAATAAGAGCAGGGGAGTTCTCCAATATTTATCCCTCAATCAACACCTAAATACAGATTATCTGATCATTATCACCTTGATGTTTGTGGGACCTTGCTGTTTGCAAATGGGCTGTCGTGTTTCCTACATTACAACAGCGATTACACTTCAAAAAGTACTTCGTTGGCTGGAAAGGGCTTTGGGATGTCCCGAGGTTGTGAAAGGTGCTATAGAAATCTTTCTTAGACTAGAGGAATTTAATTAACTTTTTTCATCTTTGCTTTTTGGCTTGGCTCAAAATGCTATCTTGGACTATTTTCGTCTTTACAGTATCCACATTGGCAAATCACACATAATGTTGTAGAGTTTGTGTAATCGGTGCTGACATTTTGCAGGCATTTATTTTTGTTGAAGAGCTGCAGGGTGCAAGTAATCCCTCACTGGCAAATGGTGATCATTTGAAAGATGCACAAAGCCGTCTCTCTCTTGTCACAGCTGAAAACGTTTCACTCCAGATAATGCACCCGCTGAATGGTGCAGGCACTGTCATCATTGTTGAATCGACTTGTGCTTATCTTCAGCATTACTTTGGCTACCTATAGGCCCTCTGCAGTGGCTTTGTAGCGTTTGGTATTTGAACCGAGCTGTTTAGGCAGTTTGTATTCATCCTCGCGTGTGGTAATTCTGTAATCTGAACCAACCCTCCTGTTTCTCGTCACCGCCAACTTGTTTTATCGCAGTGATAACTGCTAACGCAGAAAGGTACACATGTACCTGAGGAAGGAGGAAGCCTCCGAAAGCTTGTAAATTTCAAATAAAATCGTTGGACTATAACTTGGTGTTGTAAAATTGTTTACAAAACGCAGAAAGCAGCAAGGGGGAATGCGATATCTGCAGAAGGATCAAACGGCAAGCAGAAATCCAAGAGAATTCAGCACCCTGGAGTGAATCATCAAAGGTAGGAATAAGCATAGTGTTTTGTCGTTTTTTGGGTTGACGTGATTCTTTGAAAAAACTTTACTAACCACTATATCCTGTACCTGGCTAGATCACCGAGGAATTAGCGTGAAGTTGTTGAATTCGAAATTTAAGGAGTTGGGATTGCATCTAAAAGAAAGAACTTGTATTTATTTGGCCCCTTTCACGACCTCAAGATGTCCCAAAGCGCTTTACAGCCAATGAAGTACTTTTAAAGTGTATTCACTGTTATAATGTACGAAACGTGGCAGCCAATCTGCGCACAGCAAGATCCCACAAACAGCAATGTGATAATGACCAGATCATCCGTTTATTAGTGATGTTGGTTGAAGAATAAATATTGGCCAGGACACCAGGGATAACTCCCCTGCTCCTCTTCGAATAATGATCTTTTACGTCCACCTGAGAGGGTCTCGGTTTAACGTTTCATCAGTATTGCACTGGAACGTCAGTTAGGATTTTGTGCTCACGTCTCTGGTGTGGGACTTGAACCCATGATCTTCTGAAGATTCCCATTCATCTGCTACATGTGCAGGTCAGCCTTTGAATATCCTAGGGTTTCAGCAAGAGTTGTGACTGTTAGCTTGTGGAAAGGAAAACTCCACTTGCTGCCTTCATGGAATCCTGATTGGGCTTGCTCTCCTGGCCTTATCTTCGCCTAATCTGGTTTCCTATGATCGTGTTTCAATGCTGGTGCAATGCAAGCCCTATCTTGTTCTAAGCGAATAGCAAGTCTCTTAAAAAGGGAAATCTCTTCCGCAGCCCCGATCTCCATCTCTTTCATTAGGGTCACCGATGGTTATGCACCATCGGTGGACATACTCGCTAAGCCCCTTGGTTAATATTCTGTAGACCAAGCACAGGTGTTATTTCTCCCCCTCTCCTCCTCCCCTGCTTCTTTCTCACATTTAGCAAGAAATTGGAGGGATTATTAAAGAATCGTAGAAGGTAGAGGACAGAAGGAAGCCATTCGGCCCATCATGCTTGTGCCAGCGCTACCACTTCAACTAGAGCGATCCACTCTAATTCCACTCCCCTTTCATACTTATTAAGATGCTTATTCAATTCAACTGGAACAACTCAACTCCTGGTTCGTGAGGGAGGTGAGGCCTTCTGAAGCAATGCCGAGCAGTCAGGGTGAAGTAGCCTGATTGCATGCAGACCAGGAGACGTAGGTACCAATAGGTAGGGGATCAGAGCTGCTAACGATGCTTGTTCAGCCTGGCAGCTCTGCAATGATATTGCTGATCCTCTTCTTCTTCTTCTGAGGAACGGAAGAAGGCATAGAATCATAGAATGGTTGCAGCTCAGAAGGAGGCCATTCACCCCGTCGAGCCCGTGCCGGCTCTCTGCAAGAGCAATCCAGTTAGTCCCACTCCCCCGCCCTTTCCCCGTAGCCCTGCAAATTTTTTCCCTTCAAGTACTTATCCAATTCCCTTTTGAAAGCCATGATTGAATCTGCCTCCACCATCCTTTCAGACACTGCATTCCAGATCATAACTACTCGCTGTGTAAAAAAGTTTTTCCTCATGTCGTCTTTATTTCTTTTGCCAATCACCTTAAATCTGTGCCCTCTGGTTCTCGACCCTTCCACCAATGGGAAGAATTTCTCTCTGCTCTGTCTAGACCCTTCATGATTTTGAACACCTCTATCAAATCTCCTCTCAACCTTCTCTGCTCTAAGGAGAACAACTCCAGCTTCTCCAGTCTATCCACGTAACTGAAGTCCCTCATCACTGAAACCATTCTAGCAAATCTTTTCTGCACCCTCTCTAAGGCCTTCACATCCTTCCTAAAGTGTGGTGCCCAGAATTGGACACGATATTCCAGTCGTGGGGAGGCTTGAAGGATTTTGGATTTTTGATACTTGTTTTAAAAAAGATTGATTTCTTAGCCTTTTGTATTCTGAACAAGAGAGAAATGTAATCTTACAGGCTCCATTGGTAGCCGAGCCCCAAGCTTCAAGATTAAACTTTAAAAAAAACTGTTAAAAAGAACTTCAGAAATGCTTTCAAAATTCAGGAAAAAATCCAACTCACCAAAGCAATCAAGCACATTGCAGGAGATCGTGTTTGCCCATCAACTTGATTAATCACCACTTGGCTTCCTCCAAGGCTAGTCCATCTTTCCCAAGTCAAAGTGGCCAAAACTGAACAAAAGACACTAAGCAAGGTCTGACCAGCACTCTATGGGTGAGACTTTCACTTTAAGCAGCGACGGAAAACATGGCGGAGAAGCTGACCACTCATTGTACACCTGCCTGATTTTCCTCTCAATAACAACTTGCATTCATATAGCGCCTTTAATGTAGTAAAACATCCCAAGGCGCTTCACAGGAGCGTAATCAGACAAAATTTGACACCAAGCCACATAAGGAGATATTAGGACAGGTGACCAAAAGCTTGGTCAAAGAGGTAGGTTTTAAGGAGCATCTTAAAGGAAGAAAGAGAGGTGGAGAGGCGGAGAGGTTTGGGGGGGAATTCCAGAGCTTAGGGCCTAGATAGTTGAAGGCACAGCTGCCAATGGAGGGGCGAAGGAAATCGGGGATGCGCAAGAGGCCAGAATTGGAGGAGCAAAGAGATCTCAGAGGGTTGTAGGGCTGGAGAAGGTTACAGAGATAGGGAGGGGCGAGGCCATGAAGGGAATTGAACACAAGGATGAGAATTTTGAAATTAAGGTATTGCTGGATGGGGAGTCAATGTAGGTCAGCGAGCACAGGGATGATGGTTTTCCATTGAAATACTTCTTCACAGCTTTTTTACATTATACTGTATCTGCCATTGTTCCATCTGCTACCTTCTTCTAACTATAGGGTAGATTTTCACAAATTAGCGATCCTAGCGCAGAACTTTGTGCAACGGGAGCACATTTTGCAACACCAAGCGCTGAGGTCAGCACATGCCCTGTATGATTTTTAACCCAATTAATATTCTAACTTTCTCCTTGTACCAATTTCCTATCCACAAGGAGGCCTCCAAATGATATCCCTCAATTTTGGCTAGTAGTCTCTTGTGCAAAACCTTATTAAGTGCCTTCTGAAAATCCATTTCTATATCATCCACTGATCCCTCTCAATCCAGGTGTCAGCTGTGACTCGCCTCTGAATCAGAAGGTTCAAGCCTCACTCCAGAGACTTGAGCACAAAATCTAGGCTTAAAGGGGGTGCTGTCTTTCCAATGAGACGTTACATCAAGGCCCCGTCTGCCCTCTCAAGGTGGATGTAAAAGAACCCATGAAGAGCAGGAGAGTTCTCACTGATGTCCTGCTCAATATTTATCCCTCAATCAACACCACTAAAACAGATTATCTTGTCATTATCTGTTTGTGAGACCTTGCTGTGCACAAATTGGCTGCTGTGTTTCCAAAATTACAACAGTGACTACACTTCAAAAGTACTTGAATGGCTGTAAAGTGCTTTGGGATGTCCTGAGGTCGTGAAAGGCTTAAGTCTATCTTTACCTCAGTGACTTAATCAAAAAAGTCTATTAGCTTAGTTAGACATGGCACCTCCCCAGATCCAGCCCAATTCTCTGGGATTCCCAACCCTCTTCAGTGGGAGCTGGCAATGGTCTTCAGCCCTGCAGTGGTGCCGGGAGGGGCACACCTGCTGTCTCTTGGCTCCACATTCAGGTAAGTATTTTTAAGAAAACTTACCTTTTTGGTGGAGGCCTCCAACGATCCCTTTAAGAACTGCTGGTTAGGTCACATGTGGACCATGTATTCTTAAACCTGGCCGTCAGGCTTCGATCGGGGCAGCCTAGGGGACCTCAAACAGGCGGCAAGCCCCCTATTTGCAAATGCAATAACCTCCTAACACAAGGACGAGAATTTTAAATTTGAGGCATTTGGGGTCTGGGAGCCGATTTAGGTCAATGAGGTGGTGTGTGAGCGGGAGTTTTGGGTGAGCTGAAGTTGAGGGAGGATGAGGAATGGGAAGCTGGCCAGGAGAGCATTGCAATGGAGCAGTGGAATTGAACCCTGAATGGGTTTTCAATTCCATCAGTTATATTTTCCATTCTTTTATTGAGTCTAATTTGGCTAATCCACCAATAAGGCTCATTGGCCCAGTTCTTCTCTGCCTTAGAAAAACAAACGGATATTGCCCTAATTATCCTGTCAGCGGCAATTAAACCCAGATTTCAATCTTTGAATGCACACATTGTGAAAGTAATCTTGTCCTGCACTGCGTTTTTTTAAAAATTCAAATTTAGATCATATTTCTTTCTGGAATACAGGGAATATTTTTATGATGATTATTCCTAACTGTTTATAAGATAATTGGTATGCTATGTAATAATAGAGTAAATCCCTAAATCTTTTCAATGTGTTTTAAGGTTGTGACTGTCTGAGTCTTTCTTTTCTCCTACAATCTTAGTACAAGTTTAGGATCAAAGAATCAACAGCATAGAAATAGGCCATTCGGCCCATCATGCCTGTGCCAGCTCTTTGAAAGAGCTATCCAATTAGCCCCAATCCCCTGCTCTTTCCCCATAGCCCTGCAAATTTCTCCTGTTCAAGTATTTATCCAATTCCCTTTTGAAAGTTACTATTGAATCTGCTTCCACCACCCTTTCAAGCAGTGCATTCCAGATTGTAACAACTCGCTGACCTACGTGTGACTAGAATCCCACTATATGTGGTTGAATCTACCCTCACCACATTAGGTGTCAGGCTTGGCTCAGTGGTAGCACTCCTGCTTTGAGTCAGACGGCTGTGGGTTTAAATCCCAGTCCACAGACTTGAGCCCCATAATCTAGGCCGACACTCCGGAGGCGTCTTCTTTCAGATAAGACGTTAAACCGAGGTCCCGTCTGCCATCTCAGGTTGAAGTAAAAGATGCCATGGCCCTATTTTGACGGAGATCAGGGGAGTTCTCCTGGTGTACTGGCCAATATTTATCCCTCAACCAACATTACTAAAACAGATTATCTGGTCAGTATCACATTGTTTGTGTGAGAGCTTGCTGTGCACAAATTAGCTGTGTCTACGCTTCCAAAGTACTTCATTGGCTGTAAAACACTTTGAGGCATCCTGAGGTTGTGAAAGGAGCTAAATAAATGCAAGTCTTTTTTTCTTTGCCGATGTTGCCCTCAACTTGAAAACAAGTATAACAAAAAGTGACCAAACCTTTCTCAGGGAGTTTTCTATGCTGAGGGTGTTATACCAATGCAAGTTGTTTGTGTTGCTATTGTATCTCAGAGAGACTGTACAAAGGTATATATGGAATAAAGTAAGTAAACTCAGAACAATTCTTTCTGGCACAACAATGCAGCAAGACAAGATGGTACAGGGTCAGGGGAGTATTTCTTTACACTGAGAGTAATCAACATTTGCAAGGCAGGATAGTTGAGAGCAGGACATTGGACTCATTTGAAAAATAGCCAGATATTGTGATATGGGGCTGGTAGTCTGGAAGAATGAGATCAAATGGGCAGAGGGGTCGTCTTCATCTGAACTGAATTGATCGATGATCTACCACCTTCCAGGTAACACAGGAGACATGTTTAAAGTAACATTAGGTTTCGAAGCACAGGGGAGTGGGAACAGATTGGGCAAGAGTATTCGGTTCTCCACAATGGCCTAGTGAGTAAAAGCAGTGCCTACTTTAGTACTAAGCTGTGCAGGCTAGAAGGTCCCAGGTTAGATTCCTGGTCTACCTTGGTCTAGGTTAGCTGCTCTCAGCCGGGGCAGGAACTGGGACTTGGCAAGTGGTCACAGTGTACAAGCCCTAGGAAAGTGCAAATTCTGTCTTTGTCTTTTTAACACTTGATGGAAGCTTCTGCGCCAAACAATGCTGTGACAGTGTGATCGTGTGGCAGTTGGAAGGACGCGCTGGAAATTTTCACTTTGACAGAGCCTTGCAACAAGAACAAGTTGTTTGTGTTGCTATTGTATCTCAGAGAGACCGTACAAAGGTATATATGGAATAAAGTAAGTAATCTCAGAACAATTCTTTCTGGCACAACAATGCAGCAGATGATACAAAGATGGGAGGGAAAGTAGAGAGTGAGGAGGACATAAAAAACCTACAAGGGGATATAGACAGGCTGGGTGAGTGGGCGGAGATTTGGCAGATGCAATACAATATTGGAAAATGTGAGGTTATGCACTTTGGCAGGAAAAATCAGAGAGCAAGTTATTATCTTAATGGCGAGAAACTGGAAAGTACTGCAGTACAAAGGGATTTGGGGGACCGAGTGCAAGAAAATCAAAAAGTTAGTATGCAGGTGCAGCAAGTGATCAAGAAGGCCAACGGAATGTTGGCTTTTATTGCTAGGGGAATAGAATATAAAAACAGGGAGGTATTGCTGCAGTTATATAAGGTATTGGTGAGACCGCACCTGGAATACTGCATACAGTTTTGGTGTCCATTCTTAAGAAAAGACATACTTGCTCTTGAGGCAGTACAAAGAAGGTTCACTCGGTTAATCCCGGGGATGAGGGGGTGGACATATGAGGAGAGGTTGAATAGATTGGGACTCTACTCATTGGAGTTCAGAAGAATGAGAGGCGATCTTATTGAAACACATAAGATTGTGAAGGGGCTTGATCGGGTGGATGCGGTAAGGATGGGTGAAACTAGAACTAGGGGGCATAATCTTAGAATAAGGGGCTGCTCTTTCAAAACTGAGATGAGGAGAAACTTCTTCACTCAGAGGGTGGTAGGTCTGTGGAATTTGCTGCCCCAGGAAGCTGTGGAAGCTACATCATTAAATAAATTTAAAACAGAAATCGACAGTTTCCTAGAAGTAAAGGGAATTAGGGGTTACGGGGAGCGGGCAGGAAATTGGACATGAATTTAGATTTGAGGTTAGGATCAGATCAGCCATGATCTTATTGAATGGCGGAGCAGGCTCGAGGGGCCGATTGGCCTACTCCTGCTCCTATTTCTTATGTTCTTATGTAACAAGCAGAAATTGGACCATTTCCAGCACTGGGAGGAAGACCCTTCTTTGGTGTCCTGATGTCTCTGTTCCACTTTATCCAAGGAAAGTCACTGTGCTGCAGCTGAAATTCTTCCCTGCAGAGTTCAGCCCTTCACTTGACCTGGGGCTCTTTAAAGTCGCTTGTTATTTTAATCTGGCAAAGTAGCCTGGTACTAAGGGAATGCAGCATTTATGTAGAAGTGGCAGTGATAAATTCAGTGGCTTTTGCCCGATGAAACCTCGCCCCAGAGATTCAACTTTTGAGCCTATTTCAGATACCAATGACAGAATTTGGGCCCATCTCCTGCTTGAGAGTTGTTTTAACGCTGAAAGTTTTGTTTTAAAGCCGTTCAAAGATACACCCCACCGAGACAACAACGGAAGCTGTCAACAGTGTGACCTAAATCAGGAGCAGAAGGCAAAACAAAAACGCTGATTCTGTGCTCTGATTTCGTCATGGCATATTAATATGATGTGGAGATGCCGGTGATGGACTGGGGTTGACAAATGTAAGGAATCTTACAACACCAGGTTATAGTCCAACGGTTTTATTTGAAAATCACAAGCTTTCGGAGGTTTTCTCCTTCGTCAGGTGAAGTGTGGGATTCCTTGAATCACCAGGTATTGTTCTCTGACTGTAAATGCGGTAACATTCAAGGAATCCCACACTTCACCTGACGAAGGAGAAAGCCTCCGAAAGCTTGTGATTTTCAAATAAAACCGTTGGACTATAACCTGGTGTTGTAAGATTCCTTACGTATTAATATGGTCGCACAAGCAGAGTGCGGAGGTTAAAATCGCCTCCGTGTCACACCAAACCATCTCTGTTCCAAGGCCAGAAGAGACTGTTGGTAATCGTGGTGATGAATATACAGACGGATGCACAAAATAACAATCAACCTCGTTCAGTGCAAATATAATGGGAGTTACATTGGTTAACCCCCAAAACCGGGCGCAGGTATCATTCGTCCTGCCTGAGGACTTACCCGACAGCGACAATTCAAGGAAATGTGCACTTTCGACCAGCAGGGGGAGCCCCAATCTCTTAAAGGGAGGATGTCTCTTAAAATCTCTTAAAGGTAGCCAGTACCTATTATTTGCTAAAAATAACAGTTTGCAGTCTGAACGGAGATCAGACATCGCGCACGTAAAACACAGATGCAGCTCTCGTCCCTATGTTTACAAAGTGATGAGTTATGTTAAAACATTGAATAAAGGTTGCACACTACTAAATCCCACATCCTCCCATCTGCATGCCAGACCTCACCAATCTGCCGATCTGAGTTAGTACCAGGCCTGTGAGAGTCCGTGCACCAAGGTTCTCTGCTGATGCACTAAAGGCCTTGGTGGAAGAAGTGGACAGAAGGAGGGACATCCTATATCTGTGGAGGGGTGGGGGGGGCGCAAGAGGCCCTCCAAACATATACCCAAAAGGCAGTGGGAGGCAGTAGGGGACGCAGTCAATGCCAGACACACAGCATCATGAACATGGATGCAGTGCAGGAAGAAGTTCAATGCTTTGACAGAAGTGGTCAAGGTAAGTGTGGTCAACTGTCAAGTGGCGTCTCCTACCAACTGCACCACTAGCCACATCCATTGTTCCATGCACAATACCCCCCACCCCCCATCACCCACCTACCAACAAACTCTTTCAATCAGTACTCAACTCTTCCAATCAGATGCTTCCGCTCACATTACCATTGTTGCGAGCCGCCCACCCACAACTCTCTGGCCACACACGCTGCAGCTATTCAACCATGACAGGCACATCACCCAGACACACGTCCCACTTTCTTGCAGGAGAAGGTGGTGCATAACAGGAGGCAGCAAGTGGCATTGGCATTTTGCCCCTCAAACCTGTTCTGCCATTCAATGAGATCATAGTGGACCTGTGTCCTAACTCCATATACACACCTTAGCCCCATATCCCTTAATACCCTTGGTTCACAGAAATCTATCAATCTCAGATTTAACATTCACAAATGAGCTAGCATCAGCTGCTGTTTCCAGAAGAGCATCCCTTTGCATGTGGAAGCATATCCTATCTTCAATCCTGCACGTCCTGGCTCTAAATGTTAGGCTGTGTCCCCACGTCCTAATATAGGAGACCTCCAAAAACAGTTACAGATGCATCGGCAGCCGAAAGCAATAATCCAACAACTAACCTGTAAATCCCTTTAAATAGTGCTGGTGGGGCGTCCTCTTTGCACTCTTAGACATGTTCAGATGGTCGTGGTTAAGACTGTGCGTTGAGTGGAGTGTTAAGTTCCAAAATGGTGTCTATCACTTTAAATCAGTGTTGCACACTGATTGTATCCATTTTCTCTTTACTTTGCACGCAGCCGGCATTTGTTATTTGCGCATGTGCTAATACCTATACCAAGATGGCGTCTGGCGCATGTCACGCCAGAACTGTGCGTACATGGCCAAGACGCCATCTTGGCACTTCAAGAAACAACGGGCGCTAGATGGCCCAATTTCTAGCCCAATGGAACTGATTTTAAAATTCTCATCCCTGCCCCTCCCTATCTCTGTAACCTCCTACAACCCTCCGAGATCTCTGCGTCCCTCCAATTCTGGCCTCTTGCGCGTCCCCGATTTTCATTGCTCCACCATTGACGGCCGTGCCTTCAGCCATCTAGGCCCTAATCTCTGGAATTCCCTCCCTAAACCTGTCTGCCTACCTACCTCTTTCTCTTTTCCTTTAACACGCTCCTTAAAACCTACCTCTTTGACCAAGCTATTTGTCAGCTGTCCTAATATCTTTTTACGTGCCTTGGTATCAAATTGTGTCTGATATTTTTTTAATTTTTTTTATTCATTCACGGGATGTGGGCGTCGCTGGCAAGGCCGGCATTTATTGCCCATCCCTAATTGCCCTCGAGAAGGTTGGTGGTGAGCCGCCTTCTTGAACCGCTGCAGTCCGTGTGGTGACGGTTCTCCCACAGTGCTGTTAGGAAGGGAGTTCCAGGATTTTGACCCAGCGACAATGAAGGAACGGCGATATATTTCCAAGTCGGGATGGTGTGTGACTTGGAGGGGAACATGCAGGTGGTGTTGTTCCCATGCGCCTGCTGCCCTTGTCCTTCTAGGTGGTAGAGGTCGCGGGTTTGAGAGGTGCTGTCGAAGAAGCCTTGGCGAGTTGCTGCAGTGCGTCCTGTGGATGGTGCACACTGCAGCCACAGTGCGCCGGTGGTGAAGGGAGTGAATGTTCCTGCAAAGCATCTTGGGACGTTCTTACTACGTTTTTATTTCTGCTTCTCCAGGCCCCACCACGAATGGCCTCTTTTGCTTCCGATCTCCTTCTGACAGGCCTTCACCTGGCAGGAAAGCTTCCAACACTCCGCCGCCTGTTTAGAAGTGCCTGTAAAAATCATTGACGGCGGGATTCGGGCGAGATATCGGGGGATACGTCACCCGGCTTACCCGCGAACCTGGAGTGGGTATGAGCCCGTTACCATTCCAGCAGTTTCTTAACCGTTTAGAACTGACTCAGGCCAACACAGGAATATCGGCCTCAAAAGTATCTTCGTGAATTGCCTATCAAGCGTGTAGCATTTCAAAACAAACTTATTCATTAGCACTGAATCTCTGATCTATAAAACCCTACTTGACATTGCAAGTGCCTTGTTTTATAATGCTGCCAAGTTGATGAATATAAACCATTTTCACCAGCTTTATTTAAATGGTCAGTCTTTCAGCAGCTCAAAATGGCTTCCAGGGACACATTAAAGCTATGATAAAGTGGCGTCTCCAATTTATTAAAAATTCATAGCTTGCTTATTTATGCATGCAACGCATGGAGCTTTCTTGATCAAATATAATGCGACCATTAGTTTTTTTTCATCACTGCCATCTAAAGATCACATAAAAATAATGGTAGTTCTATTATTTATTCATTTTTTTACCCATTGCCCAGGGTGAGGTCAGCCAACTCCAGTAGGGAAAATCACCAGGGATACCTCCGTCTTGAGTTTTTTAAGCGCGGGCCGCTTAGGGTCCTCCTTCCTGCACCGGCAACCCCATGGGGCGACCTTCAGTTAATTTTCCCCGGTGTTGACATAAGTTGCATTTCTGCTACTCCGTGAGTGAGCAAAACTCAGAGGCTGAAATGCGTTCACTTTCGAAGTCCGGGATTGCCGCTCGTTTCACTTTCTGTTGAGCTCTTACTTTCCAATGCGACATTATAAAATCGATCGTCAAGGGAACAGACATGGAGCGTCAGACATTTCTGAAAATGTTGTGCTGCTCCTTTTTTCCAGTCTCACCTGGGATCGAGCACCAGTCACCACCTTGAACGACAATGGGATAGGAAGAAAGAAAGACTTGCATTTATATAGCACCTTTCACGACCTCAGGACGTCCCAAAGCACTTTACAGCCAATGAAGTACTTTTGAAGTGTAGTTACTGTTATAATGTAAGAAACGTGGCAACCAATTTGCGCACAGCAAGGTCCCACAAACAGCAATAAGATAAATGACCAGATTATCTGTTTATTAGCGATGTTGGTCGAGGGATAAATATTAGCCAGGACAACAGTGAGAACTTCCTTGCTCTTCTTCAAAATAGCGTCATGGGATCTTTAAATCCACATGTGAGGGCAGACGGGGCCTCATTTTAACATCTCACCTGAAAGACTGCACCTCTGACAGTGCAGCACTACCTCACTGAAGTATCAGCGTGGATTTTGTGCTCAACTCTCTGGAGTGGGACTATGAACCCACGACCTCCTGACTCAGAGGCAAGAGTGCTATCCACTGAGCCATAGCTGACACTACAAATGACCCCAAGTGTGGTGTTATCATCTTGCACATTCAAGGAAGGATGGCTAAGACATTGTTTAGACGATTGAAGAGGCAACTGTCCCAATTATTGATACACATAGGTAGTTTGGGGAGTCATCATGGATACCAACTTTCGCCTGGTCACAATCTTTCAGGACCACGTTGAGAAAGGGTGAAGGGCACTGTAGTCTTTCTTGTCCCTCTTCAACAACAGCAAAGTCCGTGTAAGACACGTGTCCACATCTTTCTCCTTCGTAGTTCAGGGTTCCTTGATGTGCAATGGAAAGGTGTTGATGCACAAGTTACAAGACCTTGCGGTGAGATAGATTTATATCAAAAAGGGGTCGCAGGGAAAGAAGGGCTTCGGCCTACACTAGTCAGCCACTGTATACTGCCGCTAATTACTGAAACAGGGCCTACGACATGCAGCTCTGGAGATGGTGAAATATATCCCCCTGGTGTTCCCCAAGGGTGAGTGCTGGGACCATTACTTTTCTTGATATATATTAATGACTTGGATGTACAGGGCACAATTTCAACATTTGCAGATGACACAAAACTTGGAAGTGTAGTAAACAGTGAGGAGGATAGTGATAGACTTCAAGAGGACATAGACAGGATGGTGGAATGGGCGGACATGTGGCAGATGAAATTTAACGCTGAAACGTGTGAAGTGATACATTTTGGTAGGAAGAATGAGGAGAGGCAATATAAAGGTTCATCATAATCTCCTTGCTTTTGTACTCTATGCCTCTATTTATAAAGCCCAGGATTTCGTATGCTTTCTTAACCACTTTCTCAACCTGCCCTGCAGGGTACAATTCTAAAAGGGGTGCAGGAACAGAGAGATCTGGGGGTATATATGTACACAAATCGTTGAAGGTGGCAGGGCAGATTGAGAAAGCGGTTAAAAAAGCATATGGGATCCTGGGCTTTATAAATAAGAGGCATAGAATACAAAAGCAAGGAGATTATGATGAACCTTTATAAAACACCGGTTCGGCCACAACTGGAGCATTATGTCCAGTTCTGGGCACCGCACTTTAGGAAGGATGTGAAGGCCTTAGAGAGGGTGCAGAAGAGATTTACTAGAATGATTCCAGGGATGAGGGACTTCAGTTACGTGGATAGACTGGAGAAGCTGGGGTTGTTTTCCTTGGAACAGAGAAGGTTGAGAGGAGATTTGATAGAGGTATTCAAAATTATGAAGAGTCTAGACAGAGTAGATAGAGAGAAACTGTTCCCATTGGCGGAAGCGTCAAGAACCAGAGGACATGGATTTAAGGTGATTGGCAAAAGAACCAAAGGTGACGAGGAAAAACTTTTTTACACTGCGAGTGGTTATGATCTGGAATGTGTTGCCTGAGGGGGTGGTGGAGGCAGATTCAATCGTGGCTTTCAAAAGGGAATTGGATAAGTACTTGAAAGGAAAAAATTTGCAGGGCTACGGGGAATGGGCAGGGGAGAGGGACGAGCTGGATTGCTCTTGCAGAGAGCTGGCACGGACTTGATGGGCCGAATCGCCACCTTCCGTGCTGTAAACATTCTACGATTCTATTCATTATATCAAAAAACACAACAAGACTAGCTGTTTGACAGTGCCTGGGAGAACTGCAAACCTGTGTGTCTCTGTATCGGATTACTGAGCCTGCCATGGTCAGGTGCCTTGGTTCTGAACTTCCATTATTAGGCATATCATCTTGGAGCCACCTCATCCCCAAGGAGGCTCCATCTACCTCGCTTTTGCTCCAAAGGAGGGTAGTCACTAGATAGTCCAGTTGGGATGAAAGGTCATGGACCTGAAACGTTAACCCTTTTTTCTCTCTCCACAGATCCCGCCTGACCTACTGAGTGTTTTCCAGCATCTGCAGTATTTTGCTTCAGGATAGTCATGAATTGGTCATTGGGCAACCAACAAGTGAGTGTTTGAACTCTCGTTAATAGTTACTAGGAGCTCCTCACAAGGGGCATGGTGAGTAGCAGCACTCGCCATCCTCCTGACTACAACATGGACACGTACCCTACCCAATGGTAACTTAAGTTGTAGTTTGCCGGAGCAGCTGCAAACTCAGCCAGGACCTGAATGGACCAGGTCTCAGCCTTGTGCTGAAGTTTCCTGTATGGCCTTGCTGGTGTGGAGGCACCACCTGCCCCTACTAGACCATTGACTAAAGAGGATGAAATCAGGGCAAGAGGGCTCCCTGGCCTCAATATTAACCCCCCCACGATGGGCCGGGAGGTTGTTAAAGATTTAAATACAGGGAACGTGACCCCAACTCACCTTTTTTACGGCGGTGGATATCAGGACGTCCGAGTGTCCCGCTGAGGAGAGTCGGGCCGCCTAGTTAACGTTTTCAGCCTCCCCCGCACCCTCCCCGCCTGCCCGTAAATATCGGGGCACCTAAGTCAGGAGCCCCTCACTGGCAGGGATGAGGGGGTTTAAGTTGGGATCAGATCAGAGGATTTCATATTGTGAGCAAAACAAATGCTGACAAACTATTGAAGTTAAAAGACCAGCATCCCTTTGGATTACAACAATTGATTGAAAGTTCTGAAGACCTCGCTCAAAATGAGCAGGATTACAACGTTTACAAAAGCACCGTGTAGCGGGAAATTCATTCAATTTCAGGCTCAATCGATCTGTGCTGATGCCTGCAGAGTCGTAGCAAAGTGTCCTCATGGCACAAGTAAATTGAAACCTTCCGAAAAACAGGATCATAATTCCATTTCCCTGCTCCACCAGTGTGAATTTTTCCACTTCGCATGATTTAGCGTAATAGTCCTCCAACCAACTCGCTGTGTAAAAAAAAAATGTCTCCTCATCTCGCCTCTGGTTCTTTTGGCAATCACCTTAAATGTGTGTCCTCTGGTTACCGACCCTTCTGCCACTGGAAACAGTTTCTCCTTATTTACTCTATCAAAACCGTTCAAAGACTATTTCCTCTGGTTGGAGAGTTGGCCGCCAATTTAAAATTGAATGAAGAGAAAGGTTAGGAGAAATTTCTACATACACAGATTTGGAATGCTTTGCCACAGGGAATGGTTGAGACAGAGACCATTGCATCTTTTAAGGGAAAAGTGGATAAATATTTGAAGCAGAAGTAGATTCAGGGCAGTGAGATTAGGTTTTGGATTGCTCTACAAAGTACCAACATAGATGCAATTGGCCAAATGACCTTTTTCTGTGCTGTAGATTTCTATAGTTCTGCTGAGACTACTCAAACTCTTTTCACATTGAACCCTTATAGCTGAAAGAGAGAAGGGCTTAGAGATGTTATTGGGGTAGAGAGAATTTTACTCTGCTTCTAGCTGGGAGTGCTTGATGATGATACTGAGTCCTAAAATAGAAAGAGTTCCATTCACCAGCACTAACCCTCACCTTAATGAGCATTAAATGACAGAGGAATGTCGTTTAATCATTTGTCCATTCACTAATATCACAAAGAAAATTGTCTAGTTGCGGTTTGCGTGATATTAGAACCATAGAAAAGATACAGCACAGAAGGGGGCCATTCAGTCCATCGTGTCCGCGCTGGCTCAAAGAACAACCAGGTGCCCATTCTAATCCCACCTTCCAGCACCCAGTCTGTAGCCCTGCAGCTTACAGAACTTTAGGTGCAGGTCCAGGTACTTTTTAAAAGAGTTGAGGGTCCTTGCCTCTACCACCAATTCGGGCAGCGAATTCCATACACACACCATCCTCTGGGTAAAAAAGTTTTTCCTCATGTTTCCTCTAATCTTTCCGCCAATCAGCTTAAATCTATGTCCTCTAGTTCTTGAACTCTCTGCTAGGGGAAACAGATACTTCCTGTCTATTCTATCTAGGCCCCTCATAATTCTGTACACCTCAATCAAGTCTCCCCTCAGCCTCCTCTGCTCCAAGGCAAACAACCCCAGCCTATCCAATCTCTTCTCATAGCTGCAATTTTCAAGCCCTGGCAACATTCTTGTAAATCTTCTCTGCACTCTCTCCAGAGCAATTACTTCCTTCCTGTAATGTGGTGACCAGAACTGCGCACAATACTCCAGCTGTGGCCTTACCAGCGTTTTATACAGTTCCATCATTACATCCCTGCTTTTGTATTCTATACCTCGGCTAATAACGGAGAACATTCCGTATGCCTTCTTCACAACCTTATCTACCCGTACTGCCACCTTCAGGGACCTGTGCACATGCACTCCAAGGTCTCTCACTTCCTCGACCCCTCTCGATATATTCCTGTTTACTGCGTATTCCCTTTTACTGTTTGCCCTCCCTAAGTGCATTATCTCACACTTCTCCGGGTTGAACTCCATTTGCCACTTTTCCGGCCACTTCATCGACCCATTGATATCTTCTTGGAGTCGACAGCTATCCTCTTCACTGTCAACTACATGGCCAATCTTTGCATCTGCAAATTTGATAATCATGCCCCCTACGTTCAAGTCCAAATCATTAATATATCCCACAAACAGCAAGGGACCCAACACTGAGCCCTGTGGCACACCACTGGAAATTGATTTCCATTCGCAAAGACATCCATCGACTTTTACCCTTTGTTTCCTGTTCCTGAGCCAATTTTATTTCCAATTCGCCACATTTCCCTGTATCCCATGGGCTTTTAGCTTTCTGACCAGAATGCCATGTGGGACCTTGTCAAATGCCTTACTAAAATCCATATAGACAACATTCACTGCATTACCCTCATCAATCCTCCTTGTCACTTCCTCAAAGAATTCATGTACCTGTAGAATTTCACTTTTTAGTGCCTCCCACTGGCTTGCCATTGATTTCTCTTCAAGTAGTTGTGTCCAGTCCACTTCTGCCAAATCACCTCTTAGTTCTGTAAAATTTGCCTTCCTCCAATTTAAAACGTTTACTCCTGATTTAACTCTGTTCTTTTCCATAATAATGCTAAAACTAACTGAATTGTGGTCACTATCCGCAGTATGGTCACCCACTGTCACTTCACCCACTTGCCCATCTTCATTTCCCAGGACTAAATCTAGAATTGCATCCCCTCTTGTTGGGCTTGTCACGCACTGGCTAAAAAAGTTCTCCTGGACACCGATCAAGAACTTTGCGCCCTCTGTGCCCCTCACACTGTTTGAATCCCTGTTGATGTTAGGGTAGTTGAAGTCCCCTACTATTATTGCCCCCTTATTTTTGCACTCAGAAATTTGCCTTTCGCTATTCGGGGGTCTATAGTACACTTCTAGAAGTGTGACTGCCCCTTTTTTATTTCTTAGCTCAACCCATATGGCCTCGATTGATGATCCATTCAGCATATCATCCCTTGATTCTTTAACCATAATGCTACCCCCCCTCCTTTTTTATCACCCACTCTATCCTGCCTGAAAACTCTGTATCCAGGGATATTGAGTTGCCAATTATCCCCCTAATTCCTAACTCCCGATATCCTGCTTGCTCTGTGTGAACAGCCAGAGGTTGTGGTCCATATCGGTCTGGCTGTTCACCCTCCCCCTTCAGAATGTCCTGCAGCCGCTCCGTGATATCCTTGACCCCAGCACCAGGGAGGCAACATACCATCCTGGAGTCACGTCTGCGGCCGTCGAACATACTGGTAGTGTTACTTGAAGAATGTTGTAAGATTATACCATCCAGTCCATCTGTTGGATTGGAAATCTGCAGTTTTACCAGAAAGAACAGGATTAAAAAATGTCATAAAATGACAGCATGAAGGCAGAAGGGGATAATATCCAGCCTCCACAACTTGTCACCTCTCCAGTTTTTCATTATTAATGTGTCTCTATAAGTAACACGTACACAGACATCACAGTGAGAAGGTGGGCAGGTAGTGTTGAGATCTGCCAATAAAGGAGAGGCTTGCTGGCTAATGGTTCCTTTTGCTTTTTTTTTTGCTGATTTTGTTTTCTTGCTCCATGAAGAGATTTCAAGAGACATTTGTTCGGTGAGGGTATCAAGGGATATGGATCAAAGGCGGGTAAATTGAGCTGAGGTGCAGATCAGCTATAATTTAATTGAATGGCGGAACAGGCCCGAGGGGCTGAATGGCCTACTCCTGTTCCTGTGTTCTAAAGTGGCATTTATTATACAGTGATTTTTTTTTGGATGCAACATTGTAATGAAAAAAAAGATGGTGGTAATGCCATCAGGGCACTGAGATACACCTCATAAGATATATTTGCTGGGGACCCACGGAGGAAGGAAAAATGGCTCCTTCTGACATCTTTGGATGTTGCTTGCCACCAATGTTCCCGACCATGGACAATTTCACATTGCTGGCCTGGACGGATCATCCCCTGCCCTTGAAGCAAATGTCAGACTGAAACGCACTCAATTTGTATTAAGATTTGTGGAAAGCATAACAGTGCATCAAAGCAATTATAAATAATAGTTCACATAAATAATAACATAGAATCATAGAAACATAGAAGTTACAACATGGAAACAGGCCCTTCGGCCCAACATGTCCATGTCGCCCAGCTTATACCACTAAGCTAGTCCCAATTGCCTGCACTTGGCCCATATCCCTCTATACCCATCTTACCCATGTAACTTTCCAAATGCTTTTTAAAAGACAAAATTGTACCCGCCTCTACTACTGCCTCTGTCAGCTCGTTCCAGACATTCCCCACCCTTTGAGTGAAAAAATTGCCCCTCTGGACCCTTTTGTATCTCTCCCCTCTCACCTTAAATCTATGTCCCCTCGTTATAGACTCCCCTACCTTTGGGAAAAGATTTTGACTATCTACCTTATCTATGCCCCTCATTATTTTATAGACTTCTATAAGATCACCCTTTAACCTCCTACCCTCCAGGGAAAAAAGTCCCAGTCTATCTAACCTCTCCCTATAAGTCAAACCATCAAGTCCCGGTAGCATTCTAGTAAATTTTTTCTGCACTCTTTCTAGTTTAATAATATCCTTTCTATAATAGGGTGACCAAGTGTGGCCTAACTAATGTCTTGTACAACTTCATCAAGACATCCCAACTCCTGTATTCAATGTTCTGACCAATGAAACCAAGCATGCCGAATGCCTTCTTCACCACCCTATCCACCTGTGACTTCACTTTCAAGGAGCTATGAACCTGTACTCCTAGATCTCTTTGTTCTATAACTCTCCCCAACGCCCTACCATTAACGGAGTAGGTTCTGGCCCGATTCGATCTACCAAAATGCATCACCTCACATTTATCTAAATTAAACTCCATCTGCCATTCATCGGCCCACTGGCCCAATTTATCAAGATCCCGTTGCAATCCTAGATAACCTTCTTCACTGTCCACAATGCCACCAATTTTGGTGTCATCTGCAAACTTACTAACCATGCCTCCTAAATTCTCATCCAAATCATTAATATAAATAACAAATAACAGCGGACCCAGCACCGATCCCTGAGGCACACCGCTGGACACAGGCCTCCAGTTTGAAAAACAACCCTCTACAACCACCCTCTGTCTTCTGTCGTCAAGCCAATTTTGTATCCAATTGGCTACCTCACCTTGGATCCCGTGAGATCTAACCTTATGTAACAACCTACCATGCGGTACCTTGTCAAAGGCTTTGCTGAAGTCCATGTAGACCACGTCTACTGCACAGCCCTCATCTATCTTCTTGGTTACCCCTTCAAAAAACTCAATCAAATTCGTGAGACATGATTTTCCTCTCACAAATCCATGCTGACTGTTCCTAATCAGTCCCTGCCTCTCTGAAGATATTCTAATGCCTTATCATATCCCCATCTCAGTGATCATTAACTGGGTGCTACTCATCACAAGTGTCCATTAAGCCCAACGCACCTTCGGATGGGGTGCCCACAATAGTCCTGTTATGCCACAGGGGTTTGATTTGTAACATTCCTATTTGATGGTGACCTGGTTTGATGCCATACCTATTTAAATCTGCATAATAATAAAGGAAAATTAGGATATTTGAATATTCATGGCCTATGTTTAGTAAACTAATTTATTCCTGTTTCTGGCCTGTGTCCCTGATTTTTAGGGCATGTGGGATTTTAATGCATTTGCTGTTTCTACAATGTCCAAAAGCAAATTAAGGGAGCTTCAGTGTGGTATGTGCTTAATTTGTTTTATCCCCACGATGATCAGTGAGTGAGATGAAGGTTCAGGTTGAGAGTGATTTCTATCTGATTTTATACTGGCTTCAGTGGGATGTGTGCGTTATCAATGCTCGAAGCACGGTTCTTGCACAGCCAGGGCAACCCCAGTGTAAACCTACTTGATTCACTAAGGTTGGTGAGCAGGAAGGCCGTTTATTAAAACCAGGTCACCATTGGCTCAGTGGGTAGTACTCTTGCCTCTGAGTCAGTAGGTCGTGGGGGTCAAGTCCCACTCCAGAGATCGAGCACATCATTTAGGTTGACGCTCCCAGTGCAGTACTGAGGGAGTGCTGCATTGTTGGAGGTGTCGTCTTTAGGATGAGATGCTAAACTGAGACCCCATCAGCACTTTCATAGGTGGATGTAAAAGATTCCATGCCACTATTTGAAGAAGAGCAGGGGTGTTCTCCCAGTGTTCTGGGCAATATTTATCCTTCACCCAACACCTAAAACAGATGATCTGGTCACTTATTTTGTTGATGTTTGTGGGATATTGCTGCGCACAGATTGGCTGTTGCGTTTCCTACATTACTATAGTGACCACACTTCAAAAAAAATCTTCATTGGCTGTGAAGGGCTTTGGGATGTCCTGAGGTCGTGAAAGAAGCTATATAAATGCAAGTTCCTTCCCTTCTGAAACTAGCACATTTCCATTGGAATTGCTTCTGTCTGTCCGAGAGTTACATTTTGAGACCCAGAAATGCAAACACTCCACTTGCACAGATATAAAAATGACTTCAATGCTGCTTTAAATCTGTGCTACGGTGTCAGCTTGGTTCAGTTGGTAATACTCTCACCTCTGAGACATAAGGTTGTAGGATCAAGCTCCACTCCAGGACCTGAGCATAAAATCTGGGCTAACACTTTGAGGAAACCCTGAGGAAGTGCTGCATTGTCAGAGTAGGGTTGCCAACCCTCCAGGATTGGCCTGGAGTCTCCAGGAATTAAAGATTAATCTCCAGGACACTGCTGCGAGCAACTCCAGGAGAAAAATCATTGGGGCATAAAAAAAATTGTATGTTGTTTTCATTTTCTGTGAACACTTTCGTTTATTCGTTGTAAAAATATTGGAGATGGGAAAATTGGCTGTTTTACTGACAGTCAAGAATCATCTAATCGAGTAACAAAGAGTTTGTTCACTTTACACTTGGTATGGGAAGGCAGTGCGTCACAAGGATGGGCGTGTTGGGCGACCGATGGTGGGAGTCTGGGGCCGGGGTGGTTGGCGGAGAGAAATCATGTGATGACACCTCCAGGAATACGTCCAACCAGAGTTGGCAACCCTATGTCAGTGGTGTCATCTTTCAGATGAGACGTTAAACCAAATCCTGTCCACCTGTTCAGGAGGATGTAAAAGATCCCTTGGCACTATTCAAAGAAGAACAGGGAGCTTCCTGGTGTCCAGGCCAACTTGCTTCCCTCGACCAATACCAGCGGAAACAGATTAACTGGTCATTCGTCTCAGTTGCCTACAGTGACTGGACTTCAAAACTAATTCACTGCCTGGGAAGCCCTTTGGGACATCTGGAGGGCATAATAAGATGCTATTTTTGTTATTCATTCTTGGGATATAGACTTTGCTGGCAAGGCCAGCATTTATTGTCCATCTCTAGTTGCCTTTGAGAAGGTGGTGGTGAGCCGTCTTCTTGAACCATCGCTGTCCATGTGGTGAAGGTACTCTCATGCGGTGAAGGTGAATCTGGAATAAATAGCTGGCATCAGTAAAAGTGACCATGAATCTGTTGGATTGTTGTAAAAACCCAACAGGATCACTAATATCCTTTACGGAAGGAAACCTGCCGTCCTTACCCGGTCTGGCCTATACGTGACTCCAGTTCTAGACCAACACTGTTGACTCTTAACGGCCCTCCGAAGTGGCCTAGCAAGACACTCAGTTGTATCAAGCCACTATATAAATCCAAGTTCTTTCTTACAAACTAAACAGGTTGAATTCAGAGCTGAGAAAATTGTGCAATCATTTCCACATGAAGTACTGTGTGACATAAACGTGCCATGGCACATTACTGAGCTGAAGGCACAACTTCTCACATTTGCATAGCAGATTGATGTGTTTACAACACAGTTAACAGCTTTTATTAAGTATGTCAAAAGCAAAATGCTGCGGATGCTAGAAATCTGAAATATAAACAGAAAAACGCTGGAAATACTCATTAGATCAGGCAGCAACTGTGAAGAGAGGAACAGAGTTGACGTTTCGGATCGATGACCTTTCGCCAGTATATGCCGTACTGAATTTGGCAGTGGGCAGCTATTTAACAGAACAGAAGAAAGGTGGCTCCTCCTTGAGAATATCTGCGACTGTTCAACCCTTCGCAGAGCAATCATACATTGATACTAGGACGCTGGGAGAATAGTCGTCATGTCTTTGAGACCCATTATCTATGAGTGTCCACCTCTCCTATTTACTCTATCAGTCAGCTGCTGGACCTCATTGAATCCTTTGGGAACCAGTGAGAAAGAGAAGAGTTTTTTCTGTGCCTTAGTGAGCCACTCTCAGGGTGTAGGAAGTGTCAGGCTTTGGATGCTGTTGGGACAATGGGTTACTTTCCTTTGTACATTGGGTGCTGGTGGAGGTGGAGTACCATGAAAGAGCGGTGGAAGCAGATTCAATGGTAACTTTCAAAAGGAAATTGGATATATACTTGAAGGGAAAAAAAAATACAGGGCTATGGGGAAAAAGCAAGGGAGTGGGACTAATTGGATAGCTCTTACAAAGAGCCGGCACAGGCACGATGGGCCGAATGGCCTCTTTCTGTGCTGTATCATTCTATGATTCTATTTATCTGTAAAATAATCAACAGGGGTACAAGTAGAACACTCAAGTTTGAGCAACAAATGGACTGTATCCCCTCATTGGGGGGTCCAGAATGAGGGGTCACAGACTCAGGATATGGGGTCGGACATTTAGGACTGAGATGAGGAGAAATTTCTTTACTCAGAGGGTGGTGAACCTGTGGAATTCTCTACCTCAGAAGGCTGTGGAGGCCAAATCACTGAATATATTTAAGAAGGAGCTAGATAGATTTCTAGACACAAAAGGCATCAAGGGGTATTGGGAGAGAGCGGGAATATGGTATTGAGTTAGAGGATCAGCAATGATCATATTGAATGGCAGAGCAGGCTCGAAGGGCCGAATGGCCTACTCCTGCTCCTATTTTCTATGTTTCTATGTTGTTGCACCTCTCTGTCTTCCTGGCTGTGGGATTATTTTAATATTTCAACAGACCTGGAATAAATTGAACACACTTTACAAAGCTAATCTAAGTTCATAAGTGAAAAAATAAGTTTGCACAAAAGTTTACCTCGGGTAGCCAGATTGTTTGAGGTTGATACTCCTACGGACCAAATAGTTAGTTCAGTTGGACGTTGAATTACAAGCACTCCACCAAGATGGAATAAATCAAAGCCTTTGGGATTGATTGTTTGCTCTGTTGTGTTGCATTTGTCAGCAAACGGCCTAATCAATCACTCTGGCAAAGCTATGAAAATGTTAATGGTTTCCAATAGATGCTTAATCTTCCTTAATCCTCCCCATTCAGTGCACACTTTGGTTCCATCCAAATTGGCAGAGGTGTGAAATTGAACATGCAGGAATCTGACATGTGGGGGCTGGGTCTCCGACGTTCAGATCATCGGCCTTTAAAACCCGAGCCCTAGGAGTTGGTGAGCAGAAAAGTCAAGCCTGTGAACAAATGGAACGGCTGCTTCAAATATTGGGGTATCAAAGAGTCAGAGAACAGAAATGTCATTTGTGAGACTCGGCTCTGTTTTCAGTCCCAGTCTTTGCAGACTTGGCATTTCGGTCTCCCTCTTAACCCGTCCCTCAGGGAAACTCACGGGATCGCGTTGGAACGCCAGTTTTACAAACCCGCCCGATATCACTCTCCATTGACTTGAGTAAAATCGGGCAGAGAGTAAAATTGGCATTGCACCCGATCCCTTCAGTTTCCTGAAGGGGCGGCTTGGGTTAAAATTGCCCTCCCTCATCCCCTGTGTTTTAGTCGTCTGTTCTGCCATCACACAAAAGAACCTAAGTTTTAGAGCTGTTTGAAATGCCAGGAGATCGCAAGGTCAAGGAACAAAGCAGCCAGCGGTGATAACTGAGATTTACCACTGAGTGCTCTGTTCCCTCACTCTGCGACCTCCTGGCATTTCAATCAGCTGTAAAACCCGTTTGAAATTGGAGACTAAGGCTTGTGAAGACCTACCAAAGTACTTCAATGTCTGTGAAGCGCTTTACGATGTCCTGAGGTCGTGAAAGTCTTTCTTTTTTTGTTTTCTGATTTTTCAATGCTACATTTAGCCACATAGTCACTGAGAACTGCTGGGGGAACCAGTCACTGGTTCCTAATGCCAAAAGATGAATAGATAAAACCCTATCTAGCAGCACTGGCAAAAGGTTTGAAGTGGTGTTCCACAGGAATCGGTGTTGGGACCACATTTGTTCACAATTTACACTAATGACTTGGACTCGGGAATCAGAAGTACAATCTCAAAATTTGCGGACGACACAAAATTGGGGGGGTGTAGTCAATACAAAGGAAAAATGCGTTAAAATGCAAGAAGGCATTAATGAACTTGCAGAAAGGGCATATAATTGGCAAATGAATTTCAATATACATAATGTGGAGATGCTGGTGATGGACTGGGGTGGATAAATGTAAGGAGTCGAACAACACCGGGTTATAGTCCAACAGCTTTATTTGAAATCACAAGCTTTTCGATGAAGGAGCAAAGCTCCGAAAGCTTGTGATTTCAAATAAAGCTGTTGGACTATAACCTGGTGTTGTTCGACTCCTTACATCAATATACATAGTGAGACATGGAGCATTTCGGTAGGAAGAATAAGGAGGCCACATATTGCTTGGATAATAAGAGTCTAAATGAGGTAGAGGAGCAAAGGGATCTGGGGGTACAGATACACAAATCACTAAAAGTAGCGATGCAGGCTAATAAGACAATAAAAAAGGCAAACCAAGCACTGGGGTTCATTTCTAAATGGGTAGAATTGAAAAGCAGAGAAGTTATGTTAAACTTGTATAGAACCTTGGTTAGACCACACTTGCAGTACTGTACACAGTTCTGGTCTCCACATTATAACAAGGATATAGTGGCATTGGAGAAGCTGCAAAAAAGATTCACAAGGATGTTACCAGAAATGAGGGGATATACTTATCAGGAAAGGCTAAACATGTTGGGGCTCTTTTCTCTAGAAAAAAGAAGTCTAAGGGGTGATCTGATTGAGGTCTTTAAGATAATGAAAGGATTTGATAAGGTAGATGTAGAGAAAATGTTTCCACTTGTGGGGGAATCCAAAACTAGAGGTCATCAATATAAAATAGTCACTAATAAATCCAATAGGGAATTCAGGAGAAACTTCTTTACCCAAAGAGTGGTAAAAATGTGGAATGTGCTAACATGAGGAGTAGTTGAGGCAAATAACATAGATAAGCACATGAAGGAGAAAGGAATAGAAAGATATGCTGATAGAGGTAGATGAAGTAGGGAGGGAGGAGGCACGTGTGGAGCATAAAGGCCGGCATAGACCAGTTGGGCCGAATGGCCTGTTTTTGTGCTATGGACTCAATGTAACTCTTTCAGGCAGTGTCTTGAGAAATGACATAGATATAGTCACAAGAGGTGAATGCCAGAGGAGAGGTGAGAGTAGCTGTCCTTGATGTCAAGATGGCATTTGACTGAGATTGGTGCCAACAGCTTGATCAAAACTGAGGTCAAAAGGGTGTCAAAGAGAAAACTCTTCACTGGCAGAAGTCATCCCTGGCACAGAGGAAGATGGTTGTGATTGTCAGAGGCCAGTCATCACAGCCCCAGGATATCGTTGCAAGAGTTCCTTAGGGACATGTCCATAGCCCAGTCATCTTCAGCTGCTTCATCAATGACTTCCCCTCCTCATAAAGTCAGGGGTGGGATGGATCATTGGTGATTCTACAGCATTCAGCTCCACTCACAACTCCTCTGATAATAAAGCAGGACATTGTACAGCAGGACCTGGATAACATCTAGGACTCAAGTGTCAGGTAACGTTTGCATCATATAAGTACTCAGTAATGACCTCGAACAAGAGGAAGCTCAGCTGTCTTCCCTTGACTTTCAACAGCGCCATCACCAAATCTCCCACCCTGAACATCTTGGGGGTTAACCAGAATATTAACCGGACCGGCCATATTAACACAGTGGCTATAAGCGCAGGGCAAAGGCTGGGTACTCTTACATAGAATTACATAGAAACAGGCCATTTAGCCCAACTGATCCATGCCAGTGTTAATGCTCCACATGAGCCTCCTCCCACCTCTTTTCATTTAACCCTATCAGCATATCCTTCTATTCCTTTCTCCCTCATCTGTTTATCTACCTTCCCTATAAATGCATCTATGCCATTCGTCTCAACTGCTCCTTGTAGTAGCGAGTTCCACATTCTATCCGCTCTCTGGGTACTCTGCAGCAAGTGGTTTACCTCCTGATCCCTCAAAGTCTCTCCCACCATCTGCAAGGCTCAAGTCAGGAGTGTGATGGAATACTCACCACATACCTGGATTTGTGCAGCCACAAGAACGCTCAAGAAACTTGATATCATCCAGGACAGATCGTTGCTCCTGCCATTGGTCTTAATATCCACCCCTTCCACTGCCAGCGCACTCTGGCTGCAGTGTGTATGATCTACAGGATGCACTGCAGCAAGTCACCAAGTTTACTTTGACTGCACCTCCCTCCCCTGTGGCCTCTATCACTGAGAAGGAGCAAGAGCAGTAACCTTGCGAGAACACCATCGCCTCCAGGTTTCCCCTCCTAGTCACACATCACTTGGACACATATTGCTGTTCCTTCATCATCACTGGATCAATATCCTGGAATTCCCTACCTGACACTATCGTGGGCATATCATCACCACACGGACTGCAGCGGTTCAAGGAGAAGGCCCAGCATCTCCTCCTCAGGGCAACTAGGGACGGGCAATAAATGTCAGCCTTGCCAATGTTACCACTTCTTCAGAACAAATAAGTAAATAAACGACAAGTACTGGCTTGCTGGTTAAGTCACTAAATTACTGGACTAGTAACCCAGAAGTTGTTAGTTTAAATTCCACCCGAGTAAGTTATGAAATTGAATTTAATAAAACTTGAATTTTGAATGGTTTTAAGAGGGATTGTAGGTTGCTGCATAGTTTATCTTTGAGCTAAAGGCAGAAATAGGTCAACTGGACATCGGTCAGGGTTTTTCTAGACGAGGGATCCTCTCCAGATGCCTTGGAGTTAAATTGTGCATCACATAGCATTAAGTTCAGTAGGAACTCAACTCTGTGACTGTGTGGGCATGAAGCAAGTCTCCGATACCATTCCCTACTGGGCAGCTCTAAAAATAAAGCTGCAGTTTGTTCGATTAAAAACTGTTGGGAGTAATTTTGACTTTGTGCGATAGTGTCAAACGGGCGATAACGAATCAGCAGCCCGTTTTACATCTCTCCCATTAATTATTAATATAAATGCAGTAACCTTCCATGGAATCCCACACTCGCTCACCTGACGAAGGAGAAAGCCTCCGAAAGCTTGTGATTTTCAAATAAAACAGTTGGACTATAACCTGGTGTTGTAAGATTCCTTACATTTGTCAACCCCAGTCCATCACCGGCATCTCCACATCATTAATTATTTCCATTGACTTCAGTGGGTAGCCGGTTTGTTGTCACCCCTTTTACACTATGACGTAAAGTCAAAATTACCTCTGTTGTGTTTTATTTTCCCAGATGGATATCATAGAATCATAGATTCACACAACACAGAAGGAGGCCCTTCAGCCCATCGT
Organism: Heptranchias perlo; assembly: GCF_035084215.1. Classification (NCBI taxonomy): domain Eukaryota; kingdom Metazoa; phylum Chordata; class Chondrichthyes; order Hexanchiformes; family Hexanchidae; genus Heptranchias; species Heptranchias perlo. The sequence goes on along the minus strand of NC_090333.1, from coordinate 11,326,211 downwards.
GTCTGTGTCGGCTCTTTAAAAGAACTATCCAATTAGTCCACGCCCCTGCCCTTTCCCCGTAGCCCTTTAAATGTTTCCTTTTCAAGTATTTATCCAATTCCCTTTTGAAAGTTACTATTGAATCTGCTTCCACCGCCCTTTCAGGCAGTGTATTCCAGATCAAAACAACTCGCTGCGAAAAAATTTCTCCTCATCTCTCCCTCTGGTTCTTTTGCCCATTACCTTCAATCTGTATCCTCGAGTTAGCGATTCTTCTGCCAGTGGAAGCACCTTCTCCTTATGTACTCCATCAAAACCCCATATCTGAATACCTTGGCCAACATTCCTCAGCCAATAAAAACAAAACAATCAGAAGCCTTGCAATTCATCGCATCTTACAGAAACAACACAAAGCATGGGTGAGGGATCTCCTCCAGTTGTCTTGGAGTCAAATTGTGTATCACACAACATTAACCTCAGTAGGAACTCAACTCTTTGACTGTGCGGAGAGAGTACGTTGAATTAGTTTGAGTTGCAATGACTGCTATTACGTAGGCAAGATGTCACATTTGGCAATTAAGTAAGTGATAAGCTCATTGTTGTTTAATAGAGGAATGTTGACCAGGTATCCACATAGAATTGCATAGAATGTACAGCACAGAAACGGGCCATTCAGACCAACCATTCCATACCGGTGTTTATGCTCCACACGAGCCTCCTCCCTCCCTACTGTCATCCAACCCTATCAGCATATCCTTCTATTCCTTTCTCTCTTATGTGTTTATCTAGCTTCCCCTTAAATGCATCTGTGCAAGTAGCCTCAACTACTCCATGTGGTAGTGAGTTCCACATTCTAACCACTCTCTGGGTAAAGAAGTTTCTCCTGAATTCCCTATTGGATTTATTAGTGACTGTCTTATATTTATGGACCCTAGTTCTGGTCTCCCCCGAAAGTGGAAGCAACTCTGTGTCTACCCTATCAAACCCTTTCATTATCTTAAAGACTTCTAACAGGCCACCCTTCAGTTTTCTCTTTTCGAGAGAAAAAAGCCCAAAGCTGCCCAATCTTTCCTGATAATTATAACCTCTCAGTTCTGGTATCATCCTAGTAAATCTTTCTTGCACCTTCTCTAGTGCCTCAATATCCTCTTTATAATATGGAGACCAGAACTGTTCACAATACTCCAAGTATGGTCTTCTTCAGATAGTGCTATGGGGTCTTTAATATCCACCTGAACAGATGGGGCCTCAGGTTAAAACTCAAAGGCAGCACCTCCAATAATGTGCCACTCCCTCACCACTGCACGAGAAAATCTGTTCAAGTCCTGGAGTCGGATCTGAAACCACCACTCTCTACTACAGGGGTGAGAACACTACCAATCGAGCCCAGCTGACATTACTAAGGCTGCGAACATAAACAGATAAACTATTTGGTGCACCACAAATGGCTGCTGCATTTGCACTGTTCTTGAAAGTAATTCATTGTATGTGAGATAGAAAGACTTGCATTTATGTAGCACCTTTCACAACCTCAGGACGTCCCAAAGTGCTTTACAGCCAATTAGGTACTTTTGAAGTGTCGTTACTGTTGTAAAGTGCGATGCTTTGAGATATTGCTGACAGCAGTGATAAGGTGCTATATAAATGCAAGCTTTTTCCATATAATTGCATCAAAGTAAGGGTGTGAAAAATCTTCATTTCTATTTACAAGTTAAGGCAGTAAATAAAAATCTCTTGGCTGGCAGCCTTGGAGACTCAATGTGTTACTTTTTTTCCTTTGCCATTTTCTTCTGCTAACCCCTGACAGTGGCTGACTCCAGACTCATCACATTTTTATAACTAAAAAAAACTTTCAGAGTTTCGCACAACTTATGGGTATGGTAGCATAGTGGTTATGTTACTGGGCTAGTAATCCAGAGTCATAAGTTCAAATCCCACCACAGTAGGTGGGGAATTTAAATTCAATTAATTAAAAATAAAAATTAAAAAGAACTAGTATCAGTAATTAATAACTATAAGATTATTGTAAAGACCCATCTGGTTCATGAGGGAAGGAAACCTGCTTTCCTTACCCAATCAGGACTATATGTGGTTCCAGACCCACAGCAGTCTGGTTGATTCTTAACTGCCCTCTGAAATGACCCAGCAAGCCACTCAATCTCACTACAAAAAGTCACAATAAGAATAAACCTGGACAGACCACCCAGCGTTGGACCACTCGGCACCGGGCACGACGAAGGCAAACCAAGCCCAGTCGACCCTGCAAAGTCCTCCTCACTAACATTTGGGGACTTGTGCCAAAATTGGGAGAGCTGTCCCACAGACTAGTCAAGCAACAGCCTGACATAGCCATACTCACAGAATCATGCCTTTCAGCCAATGTCCCAGACTCTTCCATCACCATCCCTGGGTATGTCCTGTCCCACCGGCAGGACAGACCCACCAGAGGTAGCAGTACAGTGATATACAGTCAGGAGGGAATGGCCCTGGGAGTCCTCAACATTGATTCCAGACCTCATGGCATCAGGTCAAGCATGGGCAAGGAAACCTCCTGCTGATTACCACCTACTGCCCTCCCTCAGCTGATGAATCAGTCCTCCTCCATGTTGAGCACCACTTGGAGGAGGCACTAAGGGTAGCAAGGGCACAGAATGTACTTCTGGGTGGGGAACTTCAATGTTCATCACCAAGAGTAACTCAGTAGCACCACGACAGACTGAGCTGGCCGAATTCTGAAGGACATAGCTTCCAGAGTGGGCCTGCAGCAGGTGGTGAGCGAACCAACACAAGGGAAAAACCTACTTGACCTTGTCCTCACCAATCCACCTGTCGCAGATGCATCTGTCCATGTCAGTATTGGTAGGAATGACCACCGCACAGTCCTTGTGGAGACGAAATCCCGTCCTCACACTGAGGACACCATCCAACGTGTTGTGTGGCACTACCACCATGCTACATGGGATAGATTCAGATCTAGCAGCTCAAAACTGGGCATCCATGAGGCACTGTGGGCCATCAGCAGCAGCAGAATTGTATTTCAGCACAATCTATACCCTCATGGCCTGGCATATTCCTCACTCTACCATTACCAACAAGCCAGGGGATCAACCCTGGCTCAATGAGGAATGTAGAAGATCAAGAGCAGCACCAGGCATACCTAAAAATGAGGTGCCAGCCTGGTGAAGCTACAACTCAGGACTACGTGCACGCTAAACAGCGGAAGCAACATGCTATAGACAGAGCTAAGCGATTCCACAACCAACGGATCAGATCAAAGCTCTGGAAATCCTACCACATCCAGTCGTGAATGGTGGTGGACAATTAAACAACTAACGGGAGGAGGAGGCTCTGTAAACATCCCCATCCTCAATGATTGTAAACAATTTTACAACACCAAGTTATAGTCCAACGATTTTATTTTTAATCCCACAAGCTTTCGGGGGCTTTCCCCTTCCTCAGGCAGTGTGGAGATTGAGATTAGACTGGGGTGGTAATTGGCCGGATTGGATTTATCCTGCTTTTTGTGGACAGGACATAACTGGGGAATTTTCCACATTGTCGGGTAGATGCCAGTGTTGTAGCTGTACTGGAACAGCTTGGGTAGAGGCATGGCTAGTTCTGGAGCACAAGTCTTCAGCACTACAGACGGGATGTTGTCAGGGCCCACAGCCTTTGATGGAACCAGTGCACTCAGCCTGAGGAAGGGGAAAGCCCCCGAAAGCTTGTGGGATTAAAAATAAAATCGTTGGACTATAACTTGGTGTTGTAAAATTGTTTACAATTGTTAACCCCAGTCCATCACCGGCATCTCCACATCCTCAATGATGGCGGAGTCCAGCACGTGAGTGTAAAAGACAAGGCTGAAGCGTTTGCAAACATCTTCAGCCTGAAGTGCTGAGTGGATGATCCATCTCGGCCTCCTCCCGATATCCCCACCATCACAGAAGCCAGTCTTCAGCCAATTCGATTCACTCCACGTGATATCAAGAAACGGCTGAGTGCACTGGTTCCATCAAAGGCTATGGGCCCCGACAACATCCCGTCTGTAGTGCTGAAGACTTGTGCTCCAGAACTAGCCATGCCTCTACCCAAGCTGTTCCAGTACAGCTACAACACTGGCATCTACCCGACAATGTGGAAAATTGCCCAGGTATGTCCTGTCCACAAAAAGCAGGACAAATCCAATCCGGCCAATTACCACCCCAGTCTAATCTCAATCATCAGCAAAGTGATGGAAGGTGTCGTCGACAGTGCTATGAACCGACACTTACTCACCAATAACCCGCTCACCGATGCTCAGTTTGGGTTCCGCCAGGACCACTCAGCTCCAGACCTCATTACAGCCTTGGTCCAAACATGGACAAAAGAGCTGAATTCCAGAGGTGAGGTGAGAGTGACTGCCCTTGACATCAAGGCAGCATTTGACCGAGTGTGGCACCAAGGAGCCCTAGTAAAATTGAAGTCAATGGAAATCAGGGGGAAAACTCTCCAGTGGCTGGAATCATACCGAGCACAAAGGAAGATGGTAGTGGTTGTTGGAGGCCAATCATCTCAGCCCCAGGACATTGCTGCAGGAGTTCCTCAGGGCAGTGTCCTAGGCCCAACCATCTTCAGCTGCTTCATCAATGACCTTCCCTCCATCATAAGGTCAGAAATGGGGATGTTCATTGATGATTGCACAGTGTTCAGTTCCATTTGCAACCCCTCAGATAATGAAGCAGTCTGTGCCCGCATGCAGCAAGACCTGGACAACATCCAGGCTTGGGCTGATAAGTGGCAAGTAACATTCGTGCCAGACAAGTGTCAGGCAATGACCATCTCCAACAAGAGAGAGTCTAACCACCTCCCCTTGACATTCAACGGTATTACCATCGCCGAAACCCCCACCATCAACATCCTGGGGGTCACCATTGACCAGAAACTTAACTGGACCAGCCATATAAATACTGTGGCTACAAGAGCAGGTCAGAGGCTGGGTATTCTGCGGCGAGTGACTCACCTCCTGACTCCCCAAAGCCTTTCCACCATCTACAAGGCACAGGTCAGGAGTGTGATGGAATACTTTCCACTTGCCTGGATGAGTGCAGCTCCAACAACACTCAAGAAGCTTGACACCATCCAACACAAAGCAGCCCACTTGATTGGCACCCCATCCACCACCCTAAACATTCACTCCCTTCACTACCGGTGCACTGTGGCTTCAGTGTGTCCCATCCACAGGATGCACTGCAGCAACTCGCCAAGGCATCTTCGACAGCACCTCCCAAACCCGCAACCTCTACCACCTAGAAGGACAAGAGCAGCAGGCACATGGGAACAACACCACCTGCACGTTCCCCTCCAAGTCACACACCATACCGACTTGGAAATATATCGCCGTTCCTTCATCGTCACTTGGTCAAAATCCTGGAACTCCCTTCCTAACAGCACTGTGGGAGAACCTTCACCACATGGACTGCAGCAGTTCAAGAAGGCGGCTCACCACCACCTACTCAAGGGCAATTAGGGATGGGCAACAAATGCCGGCCTCGCCAGCAATGCCCACATCCCATGACTGAATAAAACAAAATCATATTCCACATTATAACCCACATTATACTCCACATTATACCCCACATTATAACCCATATTAAACCCCACATTATACCCCATTATAACCCACATTATACCCCACATTATACCCAACATTATAACCCATATTAAACCCCACATTATACCCCATTATAACCCATATTAAACCCCACATTATAACCCACATTATACCCCACATTATAACCCACATTATAACCCATATTAAACCCCACATTATGACCCACATTATCACCCATATTATACCCCACATTATACCCCACATTATAACCTACATTATACCCTACATTATACCCCACATTATAACCCACATTATAACCCACATTATACCCCACATTAAACCCCACATTATACCTCACATTATACCCCACATTATAACCCACATTATAACCCACATTATACCCCACATTATACCCCACATTATAACCCACATTATACTCCACATTATGACCCACATTATCACCCATATTATACCCCACATTATAACCTACATTATAACCCACATTATAACCCATATTAAACCCCACATTATACCCCATTATAACCCATATTAAACCCCACATTATACCCCACTTTATACCCCACATTATAACCCACATTATACCCCACATTATAATCCACATTATACCCCACATTATACCCCACATTATAACCCACATTATAATCCATATTAAACCCCACATTATAACCCACATTATACCTCACATTATACCCCACATTATAACCCACATTATAACCCATATTAAACCCCATATTATACCCCACATTACAACCCACATTATAACCCACATTCTAACCCACATTATACCCCACATTATAACCCACATTATAACCCATATTAAACCCCACATTATACCCCATGATAACCCATATTAAACCCCACATTATACCCCACATTATACTCCACATTATGACCCACATTATCACCCATATTATACCCCACATTATAACCTACATTATAACCCACATTATAACCCATATTAAACCCCACATTATACCCCACATTATAACCAACATTACACTCTACATTATACTCCACATTATAGCCAACATTATAACCCACATTATACTCCACATTATAACCCACATTATACCCCACATTTACTCACATTATAATCCACAGTACAAACCACATTATAACCCACATTATACATTTGCACTACTGCACAAAACACATTTCTACTCCGAAGTCTCATAATCAGTACATCTTATCAAATAAACTGAAATGGAAATATAGTGCGCTGTAGCGGGAAGAATGGAACCAAACTTATATTATTACATAAGCTATGATGCAGAATTGGTGCAGGATGCGCTGATCTCTGTGACCAAATTATGGTCATGCACTCCCATCGCTCAAAACTCTGCTCGAATTTATAAGCGGACATCTGTGCAGCTGCACTGGCCTGCACACTCAAATCCCCAATACGTGCTCTCAATGTCCGAAGCTCCGCACCGATAAAATCTATCCCACAGTTATTACCTAAGGTATTTCAACAGTGCACGTGAATTCAGGCACGAAATGTATATTAGTCAAGATGACTCCAAGATGGCACACCTGGCAATGAGAGATTGGAACTGAGTCAATCCTCTGTGGCAGACTCGGCAATCTAATACCTGTGACAGGCAGCCTCCCAGTACTCGAGGACACTGTTGTACTGAGGGAGTGCTGCACTGTCGGAGGTGCCATCTTTTGGATGAGACGTTAAACCGAGACCCCGTCTCCTCTCTTCCCTCCGTCCCTCCCTTCCTTCCTGTCTGTCCTGGTAAGGTATGCAACTTTGAGCAACTAAACACTAGCAGTATTCCTACAGCCACTCATTAATAGGCGTGGTATTGTATTGGTTATGGAGCTCGGCTAGTAACCCAGTGCTTGTGAGTTCAAATCTCAATATAGCAAATTAATTTACTTTTAATAAATTCAATTTAATTAATTTGGTAATTTGGTAATTGTGGGCTGGCAACAGACAAAAATGACCATGATAGTTGTAAAAACCCACTGGTTCACCCTCCGTCCAGCATTGTTCTCCGATTGTCCGGTACCTCATGAGATTTACTAACTGTGCAGCTCTGATACTTAGCATCAGGTCAGAAAACCAGCAGGATGCAAGGGCTTCAGGCTGGAGAGCTGGGGAGGGTGGTCAAGTCTTCAGGTCAGATGACCAGTGTGAAAGTCAGGGTTTTGAGTTTGGCAGATCAGGAGGGTTGGGGGGAAATTCAGGGTTTTAAGCGCGGGAGACCTGACACAATTTGTTTGAAGAGTGTCTCATTTTTAAAATGGAGAAAGATAGGCCTTGTCGGCACATACTAGGAACTCGATTGGGTTACCTAAATGCAGCAATCAGTACTGTAAAAAATTCACTGCGTCAGCCTAAGTGAAAAAGGGCTCTCAATTTTCCTTTCAGTTCCATTATCTAGTGAGAGGGTGAGGTGGGTGAGGAGGGGGTGTCCGTTATAACAGATTATCAAGGATCCACTATGATACACAATGCAGTAACAAACTGAGGAGTTCCAGTCATACTATTGGATGCCTGTCTATTTATCCAGCATACAACGGGCTAGAATCAATGAACAAACAGAAAGCAGCAGTGATTTATAATCACACATTGTACATCGTCCCACAAAAAGCCATTTTGCTCTTATTGGCATGTCAACTACACTACTACTGGGAGTTCTGATCAGATTGTAGAAAGTGTTGCCTAGCCACCTATTCATTATCTATTCCTGAGTATTCATTTTTCTTGACTGGGATCAGAGGTTGCCACCTCTCTTAAGTCTATCTCTCCTCGGAGCTAAGTCCCTTTCCCATATCGATATTACATAAGAACATAAATAGGAGCAGGAGTAGGTCATACGGCCCCTCGAGCCTGCTCCGCCATTCAATCAGATCGTGGCTGATCTTCAACCTCAACTCCACTTTCCCGCCCGATCCCCATATCCCTTGATTCCCCTAGAGTCCAAAAATCGACCCATCTCAGCCTTGAATATATTCAATGACTCGGCATCCACAGCCCTCTGGGGTGGAGAATTCCAAAGATTCACAACCCTCTACGTGAAGAAATTCACGTAGTTTGAATGGCCGCCCCCTTATCCTGTGACTATGCCCCCTAGTTCTAGACTCTCTCAGCAATCTTTCAGCATCTACCCTGTCAAGCTCCTTCATAATCTTATATGTTTCAATGAGATCACCTCTCATTCTTCTAAACTCCAGAGAATATAGGCCCATTCTAGTCAACCTCTCTTCATAGGACAACCCTCTCATCCCAAGAATTAATCTAGTGAACCTTTGTTGCACCGCCTTCAAGGCAAGTATATCCTTTCTTAGGTAAGGAGACCAAAACTGTACACAGTACTCCAGGTGAGGTCTCACTAAAGCCCTGTAAACTGTAGTAAGACTTCCTTACTCTTGTACTCCAACCCCTTGCAATAAAGGCCAACATATCATTTGCTTTCCTAATTGCTTGCTGTACCTGCATGCTAACTTTTTGTGTTTCTTGTACGAGGACACCCAAGTCTCTCTGAACACCAACATTTAAGGATTTAAGGATATACTTGCCTTGGGGGCGGTGCAACGAAGGTTCACTAGATTGATTCCTTGAATTAGAGGGTTGTCCCATGAAGAGAGGTTGAGTAGAATAGGCCTATACTCTCTGGAGTTTAGAAGAATAAGAGGTGATCTCATTGCAACATATAAGATTATGAGGGGGCTTGACAGGGTAGATATTAATGTGTCTAAACTGGCCTCATAAAGTGTCTTGATTCTGCATAGTGTTCACTATGCAGTATGGCACAACAGTACCTTATTGAAATATTCTATCTCGACTGATGGCTTTTTCAATATTTTTGAAGGTATTTTTTGTCATGAGCGCTCTGTGTGACTTGACCCCACTCCAGAGACTTGAGCACAAAATCTCGGCTGACACTCCAGTGGAGCACTGAGGGAGTGCTGCACTGTCAGACGTGCCGTGTTTCGGATGAGACGCTAAACCGGGGCCCCGTCTGCCCTCTCAGGTGGATGGAAAAGACTCTATGGCACTATTTCGAAGAAAAGCAGGGGAGTTCTCCCAGTGACATGGAAAAAGAAAAAGCTTCCTGTTGTGTTTATCTCTGTTAATTCAATGAACAACGAAGTGTTCCCTGATGGGTTAGTGGTTAGAATTTGGCGATTTCATCGCTGCAGCCCGGGTTTGGGAATATGACTTTTAAATCTGGAACTTCCTATCCCAAAAAGCTGTTGAGGCTGGGGGTCAATTGAAAATTTCAAAACTGATATTGATAGATTTTTGTTAGGTAAATGTACCAAGAATAGGGAACCATGGCGACCAAATGGAGTTAAGATACAGATCAGCCATGATCTAGTCGATGTTATTGAGAGGCTGCAGAGCATTCTGGAGGAGGAGGGTGAACAGCCAGAGGTTATGGTCCATATCGGTACGAACGACATAGGTAGAAAGATGGATGAGGTCCTGCAGGCAGATTTTAAGGAGTTAGGAAAGAGATTAATAAGCAGGACCTCAAAGGTAGTAATCTCCGGATTACTCCCGGTGCCCCGCGCTAGTGACTATAGAAATAGAAGGATAGAGAAGATGAATGTGTGGCTGGAGAGATGGTGCAGGAGGGAGGGCTTTAGATTCCTGGGGCATTGGGACCGGTTCTGGAGGAGGTGGGACGTGTACAAGCCGGATAGGTTGCACCTCAACAGGGCCGGGACCATTATCCTCGCAGGGAGGTTTGCTAGTGCTATGGGGAAGGGTTTAAACTAGCTTGGCAGGGGAATGGGAACCTGAGCGTAAATTCAGAAGGGAGAGAAGCAGAGCTGGAAATGGAAGGCAGAAAATAAGTAAGTGAGTTTGGAAGGCAGAGGAAACAAAGGTTAGAAACTAGACAACAAAGGAGTTTGGCAGTTCTTAATGGTATATACCTCAATGCAAGGAGTATAGTGAATAAGGCAGATGAGCTAAGGGCACAGACAGACACGTGGAAGTACGATATCATAGCTATTACAGAAACATGGCTTAAAGAGGGGCAGGAATGACAGCTCAACATTCCTGGTTACCGGGTTTTCAGACGAGATAGAGAGGTGGATAAAAAAGGAGGGGGGGTGGCAATATTGGTTAAAGAAACAATTACAGCTGTGAGGAAGGATGATATGTTAGAAGGATCATCAAATGAGGCCATTTGGGTTGAGCTAAAGAACAAAAAAGGGGCAGTCACACTGCTGGGAGTGTACAATAGACCCCCAAACAGTCAGAGGGAGATAGAAGAGCAAATATGTAGGCAAATTTCTGAGAAGTGCAAAAACAATAGGGCAGTAATAGTAGGGGATTTCAACTACCCGATTATTAATTGGGATACCATCGGTGCAAAAGTTATAGAGGGTGCAGAATTCTTCAATTGCATTCAGGAAAACCTTTTTAGCCAGTACATAGCAAGCCCAGCAAGAGATGGGGGACAGTTCTGGACTTAGTTTTAGGGAATAAAGCTGGGCAGGTGGAAGGAGCATCAGTGGGAGAGCATTTTGGTGGTAGTGATCATAATTCAGTTAGATTTAGCATTGTTATGGAAAAGGACAGAGATAGAACAGGAGTAAAAGTTTTCAATTGGGAAAAGGCCAATTTTACGAAGCTGAGAAGTGATTTAACAAAAGTGGACTGGAAACAGCTACTTTTAGGTAAATCAGTGTCAGAGCAGTGGGAGCCATTCAAGGGGGAGATTCAAGGGGTTCAGAGTAAACATGTTCCCACAAAGAAAAAGGGTGGGACTGTCAAATCTAGAGCCCCCTGGATGACAAGGAGCATACAGGGTAAGATAAGGCAAAAAAGGGAAGCTTACGTCAGACACCAAGAGCTCAATACTGCAGAAAGCCTGGAGGAGTATAGAAAGTGCAGGGGTGAAATTAAAAAGGAAATTAGGAAAGCAAAGAGAGGGCATGAAAAAATACTGGCAAGTAAAATCAAGGAAAACCCCAAAATGTTTTATAAATGCATTAAGAGCAAAAGGATAACTAAGGAAACAGTAGGGCCTATTCGAGATCAAAAAGGTAACCTATGTGTGGAGGTGGAAGATGTGGGTGTGGTTCTTAATGAATACTTTGCGTCTGTCTTCACAAAAGATAGGGACCATGCAGATATTGTAATTAAGCAGGAGGAGTGTGAAATATTGGATGGACTAAACCTAGTGACAGAGGGAGTATTAAGGGGTTTAGCATCTTTGAAAGTAGATAAATCGCCAGGCCCAGATGAAATGTATCCCAGGATGCTAAGAGAAGCAAGGGAGGAAATAATGGAGGCTCTGACCATCGTTTTCCAATCCTCCCTGGCCACAGGCGAGGTGCCGGAGGATTGGAGGACTGCTAAAGTTGCACCGCTGTTTAAAAAGGGAGAAAGAAATAGACCGAGTAATTACAGGCCAGTCAGTCTAACCTCGGTGGTGGGCAAATTATTGGTATCAATTCTGAGCGACAGCATAAATTTTCATTTAGAAAGGCATGGATTAGTCAAGGATAGTCAGCATGGATTTGTTAAGGGAAGGTCGTGTCTGACTAACTTGATTGAATTTTTTTAGCAGGTAACTGGGAGAGTTGATGAGGGTAACGTGTTTGATGTAGTATACATGGATTTTGGAAAGGCTTTTGACAAGGTCCCACATGGCAGACTGGTCAAAAAAGTAAAAGTCCATGAGATCCAAGGGAAAGTGACTAGTTGGATCCAAAATTGGCTCAATGGCAGGAAGCAAAAGGTATTGGTTGACAGGTGTTTTTGCGACTGGAAGGCTGTTTCCAGTGGGGTCCCGCAAGGTTCAGTATTAGGTCCCTTGCTTTTTGTGATATATGCTAATGATTTGGACTTGAATGTTTTCAGATGATACAAAAATTGGCCGTGTGGTTGATAGTGAGGTGGAAAGCTGTAGACTGCAGGAAGATATCAATGGACTGGTCAGGTGGGCAGAAAAGTGGCAAATGGAATTCAATCCAGGGAAGTGTGAGGTAATGCATTTGGGGAGGGCAAACAAAGCAACGGAGTACACAATAAATGGGAGGATACGGAGAGGAACAAAGGGACCTTGGAGTGCATGTCCCTGAAGGTAGCAGGACAAGTAGATAAGCTGGTTACATAGGCATAGGGGATACTTTCCTTTATCAGCCAATGCATAGAATATAAGAGCAGGGAGGTTATGCTAGAATTGTACAAAACATTGGTTAGATCATAGCTTGAGTACTGTGTACAGTTCTGGTCACCACATTACAGGAAAGATGTTGCACTGGAGAGGGTTCAGAGGAGATTTACAAGGATGTTGCCAGGGCTGGAGAATTTTGGCTATGAGTAAAGATTGGATACACTGAGGTTGTTTTCTTTGGAACAAAGGAGACTGAGGGAAGATTTAATTGAATTATATAAAATTACGTCGGAACTAGATAGAGTGGATAGGGAGGACATAAGGAGTTCAAAAATGGGTGTAAGGATAAGCCCAGCAACTGCAAACCAGTTAGTTTAACCTCGGTGGTGGGGAAACTTTTAGAAATGAGAATCCGGGACAGAATTAACAATCACTTGGACGAGTGTCGATTGATTAGGGAAAGCCAGCACGGATGTGTTAAAGGCAAATCGTGTTTAACTAACCTGATAGAGTTTTTTGATGCGGTAACAGAGAGGATAGATGAGGGCAATGCACTGATGTGGTGTATTTGGACTTTCAAAAGGCATTTGATAAAATACCACATGGTAGGCTTGTCATCAAGATTGTGGCCCATGGAATAAAGGGCAACATGGATACAGAATTGGCTAAGAGACAGGAAACAGAGAGTGAACAAGTTGTTTTTCGAGCTGGAGGGAGGTATACAGTGGTGTTCCCCAGGGGTCGGTGCTGGGACCACTGCTTTTCTTGATATATATTACTGACTTGGACTTGGGTGTACAGGGCACAATTTCAAAATTTGCAAATGACACAAAACCTGGAAAGATAGTGAACAGTGAGGAGGATAGTGATGGACTTCAAGAGGATAGAGACAGGCTGGTGGCATGGGTGGACACGTGGCAGATGAAATTTAATGCAGAAAAATGCGAAGTGATACATTTCGGTAGGAAGAACGAAGAGAGGCAATATAAACTAGAGGGCACAATTCTACAAGGTGTACAGTAACATTGAGATCTGGGGGTATATGTGCACAAATCATTGACGATGACAGGGCAGGTGAGAAAGTGGTTAAAAAAGCTTACGGGATCCTGGGCTTTATAAATAGAGGCATAGAGTACAAAAGCAAGGAAGTCATTATTAACCTTTATAAAACACTAGTTCAGCGACAATTGGAGTACTGTGTCCAGTTCTGGACACCGCACTTTAGGAAAGATGTGAAGGCCTTAGAGAGGGTACAGAGAAGATTTACTAGAATGATTCCAGGGATGACGGACTTTAGTTAAGTGGATCGACTGGAGAAGCTGGGATTGTTCTCCTTGGAACAGAGACGGTTGTGAGGAGATTTGATAGAGGTATTCAAAATCATGAAGGGTCTAGACAGTGTAGATAGGGAGAAACTGTTCCCATTGGCGGAAGGGTCAAGAACCAGAGGGCATAGATTTAAGGTGATTGGCAAAAGAACCAAAGGTGACATGAGGAAAAACTTTTTTACACAGCGAGTGGTTATGATCTGGAATGCACTGCCTGAGGGGGTGGTGGAGGCAGATTCAATCGTGGCCTTCAAAAGGGACCTGGATAAATACTTGAAAGTAAAAAATTTGCAGGGCTACGGGGATAGGGCGGGCGAGTGGGATTAGCTAGATTGCTTTCACATAGAGCTGGTGCGGGCGCTGACTCGATGGGCCGAATGGCCTCCTTCCGTGCTGTAACCGTTCTATGATCCTATGATTCTATATGACCTATTTCGCTTAGCAAAGGGGTCAGTGACCAGCAGCATAGATTTAAATTTTTTCACCTAGAGAGTGGTGGGGGTCTGGAACTCACTGCCTGAAAGGGTCATAGAGGCAGAAACTCTCAACTCATTTAAAAAGTACTTGGATGTGCATTTGAAATGCTGTAACCTACAGGGCTACGGACCAAGTGCTGGAAAGTGGGATTAAGCTGGAAAGCTCTTTCTCGGCCGGCACGGACCCAATGGACCGAATGGTCTCCTTCTGTGCCGTAACTTTCTATGATTCTATGTTGAATGGAACAGGCTCGAGAGACTGAATGGCCTACACCTGTTCCTATGTTCCAACTAAGATTTTGCATAGCAAATTCATCCTTATTTCATTCTCTTGCAAACCCCCTGTATGTAACCTGTCTCACTGCAGAGAGGGACATGGAGACTCTCATTATCATCAAACACCAGCTTTTGAAAGAAGTCCCAAGCTGTTTCAAACGATTTGCCTTTAACTCCTTTGGTGTCGCAACCAGCACCTCTTTTACTGTTCCATTTCCAGGTTCCAGACAAACTCAACAGTACTTCATATGTACATCCAATTAAATGTAAAAAAACAGATATAATAAACACAATTTGTAACCAAGAAGGTATAAACACTTTGTAACACCTGCGTTGAATGTACAACTCTTCAAAATGAACAAAAGTTCTTCTCGATTGAAGGAACGACGATGCTGACAAAAACCAAGGAAGCAAACCAATTTGATCTTTTGATCAAAGGCACAATCTGTTCCTTTATATAAATAAAACAAGCGATTCACTCTGCTACACAACCCGAATTGCTTCAGGCTGCTTCCTAAGATACAATCCTTTATTTGGTGCCACTATAGCTTAACGCAGATCAGTCATGGTGGCTGATCTCATGGCTGTTTGTGGGACATTGGTAGTGCAGAACGATTGCTGCGTTTGCCCCGCATAGCATCGGCCACTGCACTTCAATCAACCTCATTCATTCTCGGAATGTGGGCGTCGCTGGCCAGGCTGACATTTATTGCCCATCCTCAGTTGTCATTGAGAAGGTGGTGGTGGGTCCTTTGTGTGAAACACTTTAAGACATTTTTGGCCTGGAATGTTCTCGGAGCTGCTCCCGCTTCTCTTTCGTAACTTCACCAGGGGTGCGGCAGAAACCAAGATGTCGCACTTCCGGCAAAGTTACGGCAGCAGAGATGGAGCAGCTCCGAGAACCAGAGGGAGATGAGAAGTAAGCAGGGAGTTGTTATGATCTGGAATGCACTGGCTGGAAGCGTGGTGGAAGCAGATTCGATAAATGTCAAAAGGGAATTGGATATATACTTGAAAAGGAAAAAATTGCAGGGAAAAGACCAGGGGAGTGGGACTATTTGTATAGCTCTTTCAAAGAGCCAGTAGAGGCACAATGGGCTGAACGGCGTCCTTCTGTGCTGCATGATTCTATAACATTCCTGGCCTTTTGATGTGAGAGGGTGTTATCTAAATGCAAATATTTATTTATCTCCATTTTAAAAAGAAATGTTCTCAACTCCTTTTTTTTTTGCTTCGCGAGTTCATTCCCCACAAATGAAGTTGAACAATATGTTTTCCTGTCTTTGTGTGGGACAAAACTAGTTGTGCAGACATAGGTACATTTAAACCTGAAGATGATAAACAGTCTCTTAGAAAATTAAATCAAAACACATCCAGTATTTCAAGGTCTACATCTAATGCATTTTCCATCCTGGTAGCTCTCCCTAGACTCTTGAGAAGTTTTACTATTAGATTTGCAACATGAATTGATCTCATGTATGTCTGAGTGTTTAGAACTGCATGGCTGTAGCTAAAAATGTATCGGCATATTACACTGCAATCTTATGTGCTCATATTAAATTCCCTTTGTCAACGAGGGGTCTGCAAAGTCATCCATTTTCTGTATGTGTGGGACTGGAAAATCGTGCATCATGAGCATAGTTTCTCGGGAATTCTGCATTCCATATCATTTTTGTACTTGTTAAGTTACACCATGTGCTATTTTTGTTAGTTTATATACTGGCCAAAAATAATTTCTGCAACGATACGACTGTTTCTTTGAGTAGCTGACACAGTCTTTTGGAAGTTAGCACGGGGGGGTCCCTGTGAGAGTGTCCATATTTGCAGGGGTCTCCAAGCGTGCGTCAGTGGAGAGACTAGAGAAGCTGGGATTGTTCTCATTAGAGCAGAGAATGTTAAGGGGAGAATCAATAGAGGTGTTCAAAATTATGAGGGGTTTTGATAGAGTAAACAGGGAGAAACTGTTTCCACTGGCAACGGGGTCAGTAAGCACAGGACACAGATTTAAGATAATGAGCATAAAAGTCAGGGGGATGAGGAGAATTTGTTTTACATAGTGAGTTGCTATGATCTGGAATGCGCTGCCTGAAAGGGTGGTGGAAGCAGATTCAATAATAACTTTCAAAAGGGATTTGGACATAATCTTGAATAGGTGAGATTTGCAGGACTATGGGGAAAGAGCAGGGGGGTGGGACTTACTGAATAGCTCTTTCAAAGAGCCGACACAGGCACGATAGGCCGAATGGCCTCCTTCCGTGCCGAATGATTCTATGATTCGATGATCCCTGAGAATATGTCCCGATAGGTTAATGCAGATGGAAGAATTTGATATATAAATCCATTAAGTATTCACAGTTCAAGTTAATTTTTTTTAAATACTATTGGAAATGAGAAGGTCTTCAGAAGCTTTCTTACACACAAATGTTTTCTTAATGTCAAAAGGCAACCATGGAGTTAGTGCACTGGTATCTGAAGGTTCAAAGTGCTATTAGATCATGTCCCAGAGCCTGAGAGAAAAAGAATATAAGAGGTCCCAATGGACCAAAGAAAAAGACTAGAGTAGACTGTAAATTCATTTGTCTGTCATTGCAGCAGTTGAAATGTATGAAGCAGTTATTCTGTTATGGATCATAGTGAGGCCTTTTCTCCATTTAACGCATGTTGGGAACTTGAATATATAGCTGTGAAGTGCACTCAGTTCTTATGTTAAATTTAAAGGAGAAGGTGAGTTTAGAGGGAATACTTTTAATTCAAAGTGCTCCCCAATTATCCTCAAAAAGGATAAACCTAGAATCATAGAATCATACAGCGCAGAAGAAGGCCATTCGACCCATCATGCCTATACTGGCTCCTTGAAAGAGCTATCCAATTAGTTCCACTCCCCTGCTCTTGCCCCATTGCACTGTAATTTTTTTCCTTTTCAAATATTTATCCAATTCCTATTTGAAAGTTACCATTCAATGTGCCTCCACCACCCTTTCAGGCTGTGAATTCCAGATCATAACAACTCACTGTCTAAAAAAAATTCTCCTCATCCCCCCTCTGGTTCTTTTGCCAATTATCTTAAATCTGTGTCCTCTGGTTACCGACCCTCTTGCCAGTGGAAACAGTTTCTCCTTATTTATTCTACCAAAACGCCTCATAATTGTGAACACCTCGATTAAATCGAATCAGTGAAAAACATATTTACTGTGAGTCTGAGCCTCCTTCCACTTCTAGGCCGCTCTGAGATGTCAATGATTGGAAGTGTCCATGTGACTCTTTGGAAAACAATGGAGATTGTTTTAGAGACAATGGAAGCCATTAGTATTGATTCATTCAAAAGCAAATTAGATAGATTTCTTTCGGGAAATAACATTCTGGCAAACAGTATATGAGTAATTTAAGACATGAAATGTGTTAAGTGTAGCAGGCTTGGGAGGAACAAGTGACTTTGGACCTATGGTTCCCAAAGCTTTCCACCACTGGGGTTTTCTTCACCTCATGTCTGGGTCTGTTGTAGACTAATTGATCGAGATTGATTGCCATGATTAGGCGGCAACTCCTTTATCGTCGTATCATGTGACTACCAGGATGGTAGAAGGCGAAATAGATTGGTCTTTTTCTGGCTCTAGCAATTCCTTTGTTCCAATGGCAGCTGCGAATTTGTGAGAGGAGCTTTACCTCATGAGACCACACTGTCACCTGTGGGGTGCAGAACACCCAACCGGTGACATGGTCTTCTGGGGATTCTGCGGCTCCAGTTCAGCTCCCAAGCTGGTCCGATGTCATCGTCCCCGTTATTCTCCACCCACCGACTCTGGAATGCATGGGGACCGCTCCTGGTGATGGCATCATGGAGTAGACCAGCAGTGAGGCGTTCTGAACTGCGAGCCTCAAAGCACGTAAGAAATAATCATGCCACCCGTGACGATAAAACTCTGGGGGTAAATTTCCTCGGGGCTTCTCCTGATCCGTCACCGTAACTTTGTGCATAAGTGCGGTTTCCACCCACCTTCCACCAAAGGTACGGCAGGGGAGCGGGAGAAATGCCTGAGGAAATTCGCACCATTTCTCTTTCTAATACAAAGTGGGTGAGTAACAAATGGGGAACCTGAAGAGATCCCAGGGGGCTCAACGAGATCTTCAGATTTCCGGGGCCAAGCACGTCAGATGTCGAGCACAGTGTCTCGAGAATTATGTGTCCTGGATTTTTTTTTGTTGGCTTACCAGCACATTATTTCTGTTGCTCTTTCGTGATGAAACCTGTTTTGTGTGATGATAGCATTGTTTTTCTTTGGGTTAGCTGGCAGAGTCTCTCGAAAGTTAGAACAGGAGGGTTGGCAAATTTAGGAATGTAATAGGAATGTGCCAAAAATTGCAGGAACTCTTGGGAGTTTTTGCAGTATTTCCAAAGGGTCCCCGAGGGTATTTCAATATTTGCTGGGGTTCCCCGGAAGTGTACCAATATTTATAGGGGGTTCCCAGATGTGTACCAATATGTGTAGGGGGTCCCCAGATGTGTACCAATATTTGCAGGGGTTCCATCGATGTGGACCAATATTTATAGGGGGTCGCCAGAAATGTACCAATATTTGTAGGGGTTCCCCAGAAGTGTAACAATATTTGTAGGGGGTCGCCAGAAATGTACCAATGTTTGCAGGAGTTCCCCAGAAGTGTAACAATATTTGTAGGGGGTCTCCAGAAATGAACCAATATTTGCAGGAGTTCCCCGGAAATGTACCAATATTTGCAGGAGTTCCCCGGAAATGTACCAGTATTTGCAGGAGTTCCCCGGAAATGTACCAGTATTTGCAGGAGTTCCCCAAAAGTGTAACAATATTTGTAGGGGGTCTCCAGAAATGAACCAATATTTGCAGGAGTTCCCCGGAAATGTACCAGTATTTGCAGGATTCCCCGGAAATGTACCAATATTTGCAGGGGTTCCCCGGAAATGTACCAATATTTGCAGGGGTTCACCGGAAGTGTGCCAATATTTTCAGGGGTTCCCCGGAAGTGTGCCAATATTTTCAGGGGTTCCCTGGAAGTGTGCCAATATTTGCAGGGGTTCCCCGGAAGTGTGCCAATATTTTCAGGGGTTCCCCGGAAGTGTGCCAATATTTTCAGGGGTTCCCTGGAAATGTACCAATATTTGCAGGGGTTCCCCGGAAGTGTGCCAATATTTTCAGGGGTTCCCCGGAAGTGTGCCAATATTTTCAGGGGTTCCCTGGAAGTGTGCCAATATTTGCAGGGGTTCCCCGGAAGTGTGCCAATATTTTCAGGGGTTCCCCGGAAGTGTGCCAATATTTTCAGGGGTTCCCCGGAAGTGTGCCAATATTTTCAGGGGTTCCCTGGAAATGTACCAATATTTGCAGGGGTTCCCCGGAAGTGTGCCAATATTTTCAAGGGTTCCCACGGAAGTGTGCCAATATTTTCAGGGGTTCCCTGGAAGTGTGCCAATATTTGCAGGGGTTCCCCGGAAGTGTGCCAATATTTTCAGGGGTTCCCCGGAAGTGTGCCAATATTTTCAGGGGTTCCCCGGAAGTGTGCCAATATTTTCAGGGGTTCCCCGGAAGTGTACCAATATTTGCAGGGGTTCCCTGGAAGTGTGCCAATATTTGCAGGGGTTCCCCGGAAGTGTAACAATATTTGTAGGGGGTCGCCAGAAATGTACCAATATTTGCAGGAGTTCCCCAGAAGTGTAACAATATGTGTAGGGGGTCTCCAGAAATGAACCAATATTTGCAGGAGTTCCCCGGAAATGTACCAATATTTGCAGGAGTTCCCCGGAAATGTACCAGTATTTGCAGCAGTTCCCCGGAAATGTACCAATATTTGCAGGGGTCCCCCAGAAATGTACCAATATTTGCAGGGGTTCCCCGGAAGTGTGCCAATATTTTCAGGGGTTCCCCGGAAGTGTGCCAATATTTTCAGGGGTTCCCCGGAAGTGTGCCAATATTTTCAGGGGTTCCCTGGAAGTGTGCCAATATTTGCAGGGGTTCCCCGGAAGTGTGCCAATATTTTCAGGGGTTCCCCGGAAGTGTGCCAATATTTTCAGGGGTTCCCCGGAAGTGTGCCAATATTTTCAGGGGTTCCCCGGAAGTGTACCAATATTTGCAGGGGTTCCCTGGAAGTGTGCCAATATTTGCAGGGGTTCCCCGGAAGTGTAACAATATTTGTAGGGGGTCGCCAGAAATGTACCAATATTTGCAGGAGTTCCCCAGAACTGTAACAAGATGTGTAGGGGGTCTCCAGAAATGAACCAATATTTGCAGGAGTTCCCCGGAAATGTACCAATATTTGCAGGAGTTCCCCGGAAATGTACCAGTATTTGCAGGAGTTCCCCGGAAATGTACCAGTATTTGCAGGAGTTCCCCAGAAGTGTAACAATATTTGTAGGGGGTCTCCAGAAATGAACCAATATTTGCAGGAGTTCCCCGGAAATGTACCAGTATTTGCAGGAGTTCCCCGGAAATGTACCAATATTTGCAGGGGTTCCCCGGAAATGTACCAGTATTTGCAGGAGTTCCCCGGAAATGTACCAATATTTGCAGGGGTTCCCCGGAAATGTACCAATATTTGCAGGGGTTCCCCGGAAGTGTGCCAATATTTTCAGGGGTTCCCCGGAAGTGTGCCAATATTTTCAGGGGTTCCCTGGAAGTGTGCCAATATTTGCAGGGGTTCCCCGGAAGTGTGCCAATATTTTCAGGGGTTCCCCGGAAGTGTGCCAATATTTTCAGGGGTTCCCTGGAAATGTACCAATATTTGCAGGGGTTCCCCGGAAGTGTGCCAATATTTTCAGGGGTTCCCCGGAAGTGTGCCAATATTTTCAGGGGTTCCCTGGAAGTGTGCCAATATTTGCAGGGGTTCCCCGGAAGTGTGCCAATATTTTCAGGGGTTCCCCGGAAGTGTGCCAATATTTTCAGGGGTTCCCCGGAAGTGTGCCAATATTTTCAGGGGTTCCCTGGAAATGTACCAATATTTGCAGGGGTTCCCCGGAAGTGTGCCAATATTTTCAGGGGTTCCCCGGAAGTGTGCCAATATTTTCAGGGGTTCCCCGGAAGTGTGCCAATATTTCCAGGGGTTCCCCGGAAGTGTGCCAATATTTTCAGGGGTTCCCCGGAAGTGTGCCAATATTTTCAGGGGTTCCCCGGAAGTGTACCAATATTTGCAGGGGTTCCCTGGAAGTGTGCCAATATTTGCATGGGTTCCCCGGAAGTGTAACAATATTTGTAGGGGGTCGCCAGAAATGTACCAATATTTGCAGGAGTTCCCCAGAAGTGTAACAATATGTGTAGGGGGTCTCCAGAAATGAACCAATATTTGCCGGAGTTCCCCGGAAATGTACCAGTATTTTCAGGAGTTCCCCGGAAATGTACCAATATTTGCAGGGGTCCCCCAGAAATGTACCAATATTTGCAGGGGTTCCCCGGAAGTGTGCCAATATTTTCAGGGGTTCCCCGGAAGTGTGCCAATATTTTCAGGGGTTCCCCGGAAGTGTGCCAATATTTTCAGGGGTTCCCTGGAAGTGTGCCAATATTTGCAGGGGTTCCCCGGAAGTGTGTCAATATTTTCAGGGGTTCCCCGGAAGTGTGCCAATATTTTCAGGGGTTCCCCGGAAGTGTGCCAATATTTTCAGGGGTTCCCCGGAAGTGTACCAATATTTGCAGGGGTTCCCTGGAAGTGTGCCAATATTTGCAGGGGTTCCCCGGAAGTGTAACAATATTTGTAGGGGGTCGCCAGAAATGTACCAATATTTGCAGGAGTTCCCCAGAACTGTAACAATATGTGTAGGGGGTCTCCAGAAATGAACCAATATTTGCAGGAGTTCCCCGGAAATGTACCAATATTTGCAGGAGTTCCCCGGAAATGTACCAGTATTTGCAGGAGTTCCCCGGAAATGTACCAGTATTTGCAGGAGTTCCCCGGAAGTGTAACAATATTTGTAGGGGGTCGCCAGAAATGTACCAATATTTGCAGGAGTTCCCCGGAAATGTACCAATATTTGCAGGGGTCCCCCAGAAATGTACCAATATTTGCAGGGGTTCCCCGGAAGTGTGCCAATATTTTCAGGGGTTCCCCGGAAGTGTGCCAATATTTTCAGGGGTTCCCCGGAAGTGTGCCAATATTTTCAGGGGTTCCCTGGAAGTGTGCCAATATTTTCAGGGGTTCCCTGGAAGTGTGCCAATATTTGCAGGGGTTCCCCGGAAGTGTGTCAATATTTTCAGGGGTTCCCCGGAAGTGTGCCAATATTTTCAGGGGTTCCCCGGAAGTGTGCCAATATTTTCAGGGGTTCCCCGGAAGTGTACCAATATTTGCAGGGGTTCCCTGGAAGTGTGCCAATATTTGCAGGGGTTCCCCGGAAGTGTAACAATATTTGTAGGGGGTCGCCAGAAATGTACCAATATTTGCAGGAGTTCCCCAGAACTGTAACAATATGTGTAGGGGGTCTCCAGAAATGAACCAATATTTGCAGGAGTTCCCCGGAAATGTACCAATATTTGCAGGAGTTCCCCGGAAATGTACCAGTATTTGCAGGAGTTCCCCGGAAATGTACCAGTATTTGCAGGAGTTCCCCGGAAGTGTAACAATATTTGTAGGGGGTCGCCAGAAATGTACCAATATTTGCAGGAGTTCCCCGGAAATGTACCAATATTTGCAGGGGTCCCCCAGAAATGTACCAATATTTGCAGGGGTTCCCCGGAAGTGTGCCAATATTTTCAGGGGTTCCCCGGAAGTGTGCCAATATTTTCAGGGGTTCCCCGGAAGTGTGCCAATATTTTCAGGGGTTCCCTGGAAGTGTGCCAATATTTGCAGGGGTTCCCCGGAAGTGTGTCAATATTTTCAGGGGTTCCCCGGAAGTGTGCCAATATTTTCAGGGGTTCCCCGGAAGTGTGCCAATATTTTCAGGGGTTCCCCGGAAGTGTACCAATATTTGCAGGGGTTCCCTGGAAGTGTGCCAATATTTGCAGGGGTTCCCCGGAAGTGTAACAATATTTGTAGGGGGTCGCCAGAAATGTACCAATATTTGCAGGAGTTCCCCAGAACTGTAACAATATGTGTAGGGGGTCTCCAGAAATGAACCAATATTTGCAGGAGTTCCCCGGAAATGTACCAATATTTGCAGGAGTTCCCCGGAAATGTACCAGTATTTGCAGGAGTTCCCCGGAAATGTACCAGTATTTGCAGGAGTTCCCCGGAAGTGTAACAATATTTGTAGGGGGTCGCCAGAAATGTACCAATATTTGCAGGAGTTCCCCGGAAATGTACCAATATTTGCAGGAGTTCCCCGGAAATGTACCAGTATTTGCAGGAGTTCCCCGGAAATGTACCAATATTTGCAGGGGTCCCCCAGAAATGTACCAATATTTGCAGGGGTTCCCCGGAAGTGTGCCAATATTTTCAGGGGTTCCCCGGAAGTGTGCCAATATTTTCAGGGGTTCCCTGGAAGTGTGCCAATATTTTCAGGGGTTCCCCGGAAGTGTGCTAATATTTTCAGGGGTTCCCCGGAAGTGTGCCAATATTTTCAGGGGTTCACTGGAAATGTACCAATATTTGCAGGGGTTCCCCGGAAGTGTGCCAATATTTTCAGGGGTTCCCCGGAAGTGTGCCAATATTTTCAGGGGTTCCCTGGAAATGTACCAATATTTGCAGGGGTTCCCCGGAAGTGTGCCAATATTTTCAGGGGTTCCCCGGAAGTGTGCCAATATTTTCAGGGGTTCCCCGGAAGTGTGCCAATATTTTCAGGGGTTCCCCGGAAGTGTGCCAATATTTTCAGGGGTTCCCTGGAAATGTACCAATATTTGCAGGGGTTCCCCGGAAGTGTGCCAATATTTTCAGGGGTTCCCTGGAAATGTGCCAATATTTGCAGGGGTTCCCCGGAAGTGTACCAATATTTGCAGGGGTTCCCCGGAAGTGTGCCAATATTTTCAGGGGTTCCCTGGAAATGTGCCAATATTTGCAGGGGTTCCCCGGAAGTGTACCAATATTTGCAGGGGTTCCCCAAACGCGTCTCAATCTTTGTACCGGGTTCCCAAAGGTCAATATTTGCGGGGAGACCTTGGGGTGGGGGGGAGGTGTTAATATTTGCAGGGAGTGCCTCACACCAAAAAGTTTTTGGCTTGGATTTGTCGTCCTTTTTTAAAGAGTCTTCTTCATGTTTGACACTTTCGAGCAAACCTTGTGGTGTCCGTGCAGAATGATACAGCACAGGATGCAAGCCGCTCAGGAGATCTAGCTTTTATTGACTCATTTGTTAGAAGGAGACACAATCCCACATTTCGCACCCTCTGGTTTAACTAGGATGATTAGCTTCATAGTATCTGAATGCACTCGGGGCACATGTGTGTGTACGTTGCAAACTGAATCATTACTTTCTCTGAACTTAATTAATTTGAAATGAAAATAGTGCACGATTGGAGGGAAGTAATTACACCACTTTTGTGGGAAATGATGTTGAGCCTAAAAAAAAATACGCTCTTATTAAAATTCTTCCTCATCGCATTGGATTGTTGCTGTGTATTAATGACAGAGCATATTCCAAAAGGAGTTCACAGAAGATTACTGTATCTTCAAGACCCCTGTCTAACTGGAAACATAAAGGGGGAGGTTGAAGAAATGTTTTCTTTTCACACAAAGGATGAAAAATGCATTACCCACAAGAGGCCATTGAAATCGAGTCAATCCCAACATTTAACAGGAAATTAGATAAATATTCAGAAAAGAATATAAAAGAGCGGAGGGAAAGAGCTAGCAAGCGAGAGTAGATAGCTCCGATGTGGAGGTCAGATTGGCAGAGGGAACGGTAGGTCAACGAACCTCTTTCTGTGCTGAAATTTCTACGATTCCAATTAAAGCATTCTCACTTTTCTGAGCAATTAGTCCACTAGATCACAGATAGACTGTTCTTTATACATTTTGAAAAAGTGGAATCTTCATTATCTGCCACCATGAAGGGGAAACTCCCTCGACTCCCCATCCAAGAGGATAATTGAAGTTAGCAGATAACCGAGAGCCCCCTGTATTGGTCTTCTGTGTGTTGTACAGGGAGACCTGAGGCACGGTTAGACAGGGGAATTTGAGATAGAGTAATGTCATGTGGAGAGATTAGAGAAGCTGGGATTGTTCTCCTTAGAGCAGAAAAGATTTAATAGAAGTGTTCAAAATTATGAGGGGTTTTGATAGTGTAAATAAGGAGAAATTGTTTTCACTGGCGGAGGGTTGATAACCAGAGGACATAGATTCAAGATAATTAGCAGAAGAGTTGACCAAAGGAGTGATCTGATTGAAGTTTATGAGATATTAAGGGGAACAGATAGGGCGGATAGAGAGAAACTATTTCCGCTGGTTGGGGATTCTAGGAGTAGGGGCCACAGTCTAAAAATTAGAGCCAGACCTTTCAGGAGCGAGATTAGAAAACATTTCTACACACAAAGGGTGGTAGAAGTTTGGAACTCTCTTCCGCAAACGGCAATTGATACTAGCTCAATTGCTAAATTTAAATCTGAGATAGATAGCTTTTTGGCAACCAAAGGTATTAAGGGATATGGGCCAAAGGCAGGTATATGCAGTTAGATCACAGATCAGCCATGATCTTATCAAATGGTGGAGCAAGCACAAGGGGCTGAATGGCCTACTCCTGTTCCTATGTTCCATGTTCCTAGAACCAGAGGGGAGATGAGAAATTATTTTACACAGAGGGTTATTATGATCTGGAATGCACTGCTTGAAAGGGTGGTGGAAGCAGATGCAATAGTAACTTTCAAAAATGAATTGGATATTCACTTGAAAAGGAAAAATTTGCAGGGCTATGGGGAAAGAATAGGGGAGTGTGACTAATTGGATAGCCCTTTCAAATAGCTGGGCTGAATAGCCTCGTTCTGTGCTCTGCGATTCTATGATTCTATGAAAACAAGCCCGATGCTAATGACAAGATAGACGTTGGGTTTGATTTTCCTCTTGGCACATAGATCGGGCAGGCGGGCAGGCAGTAGGTGAGGCGCCCTCTCCACTCACCTGATGGACGGGCCTCATTTAAATACGAGTTGCCAGCGATGGCAGCAAGCTCACCGATTGGGGACGGGAGATCAGGCAGCTCTTCAGCCAAGCTGATCCAGCAGTATTCAATCAAAAGAGGAGCAGGCACATCGCAGGGGAGGGGCACGGAGGTTCCAGCATTGGGCAGGGTGATTTTTGAGAGGGCGTGGGGTGGGGGCGAGTATTCATGCCCTGCAAAACTCGTAAAAAGAACTTATCCGGAGCTTTTCCGAGTGACCCATTGGTTAGGCCAGCTCTACATTGAGTTCCACTAGGTGAGGTTTTCCCAGGGTGCCTACTGTGGTTGACTCTCGACTGCCCTCTGAAATGGCCGAGCAAGCCACTCAGTTGTATCAAATTCGAGGGCAACCAGGGATTGGCAATAAATGCCGGCCTTGCCAGCGACGCCCACATCCTGAGAATGAATACTACTGCCTGCTAGAAATTAAAATGGCCATAGGGGGTCCTACGTACATCATGGCCCGGGTTTGCATAGATTAAAAGGCTCCCCACCTGTTCCAAGCAGGAGCACTAGCTTCCTAAATGGAGGCCCACTTGAAAATCGCATTGAGTGGCAAGTCATAGAATCATAGAAGCTGAGAATCATACAGCACAGAAGGAGGCCATTCAGCCCATTGTGCCCATGCCGGCTCTCAGAAGGATTATTCCTACTCCCTTGCCCTTTCCCCATAACCCTGCAAATTTTTTCTTTTCAAGTTTTTATCCAATGACCTATTGAAAATTGCTATTGAACCTGCTGTCACCGTCCTTTCAGGCAGTGCATTCCAGATCACAACAACTCACTGAGTAAAAAAACAGTCTCCTCATCTCACCTCTGGCTCTTTTGCCAATTACCTTAAATCAGTGTCCTTTGGTTACCAACCCTCCTGCCAGTGGAAACTGTTTAGAATCATAGAATCATAGAAAGGTTACAGCATGGAAGGAGGCCATTTGTCCCATCAAGTCCTCGCCCTTTCCCAATAGCCCTGCAATTTTTTTCCTTTCAAGTACTTATCCAGTTCCCTTTTGAAAGCCACGATTGAAATTGCCTCCACCACCCCCTCAGGCAGTGCATTCCAGATCCTAACTACTCGCTGTGTAAAAAAGTTTTTCCTCATGTCACCTTTGGTTCTTTTGCCAATCACCTTAAATCTATGTCCTCTGGTTCTTGACCCTTCAGCCAGTGGGAACAGTTTCTCTCTATCTACTCTGTCTAGACCCTTCATGATTTTGAACACCTCTATCAAACCTCCTCATAACTGTCTCAGTTCCAAGGAGAACAACCCCAGCTTCTCCAGTCTATCCACGTAACTAAAGTCCCTCATCCCTGGAATCATTCTAGTAAATCTCTTCTGCATCCTTCCTAAGGCCTTCACATCTTTCCTGAAATGCGATGCCCAGAACTGGACACAATACTCCAGTTGTGGCCGAACAAGTGACCAAATAGCAGATACCAAACCATACAGAACATGACAGGCTGTTTCACCTTGTCCAGAACAGTAGAACCAGAGGACATGGCCTGCACTTGAAGGGGGATAAATTCAAACCTAATCTGTGGAAACAATGGCCCCGATATTTACGGGGAGGGTGCGGGAAAGTGAGAGATCAGGGCTTGGGGGGAGGGGGGAAAGAAAGAGAGATAATTTTGGATGGGAGGGAGCGAGAGATCAATGCTGGGGGGCTGTTCTGTGACTGCGGCAGGGGGATGAGACAGGCCGCGATCGGCAGGGGAGAGGCCGAAGGCTTCCTTGAGGGGCCAAGGTCGGGGGGGAGCGAGGGGGGGAGCACTCCTGCTCCTCCTAGAACAACCCCAGCTTCTCTCATCTCTCCACATAGCTGAAGTCCCTCAGCCCTGGTACCATTTTAGTAAATCTCCTCTGCACCCCCTCCAAGATCCTGATATCCTCCTTATAGTGTGGTGCCCAGAATTGAACACTATACTCCAGCTGAGGCCTAACCAGTGATTTATAAAGGCTTAGCATAACTTCCTTGCTTTTGTACTCAATGGCTCTATTTATAAAGCCCAGGATACCATATGCTTTTTTAACAGCTGTATCAATTTGTTCTGCCACTTCAAAGATTTGTGTATGTGAACCCCCAAGTCTCAGTTCCTGCACCCTCTTTAAAATTGTACCATTTAGTTTATTTTGCCCCGCCTCATTCTTCCTTCAAAAATGCATCATTTCACACTTCTCTGCATTAAATTTCACCTGCCATGTGTCTGCCCATTTCACCAGTCTAGGTCCACCTGACTTCTGCTACTATCCCTCCTCATTGTTTACTACATTTCCGAGTTTTGTGTCATTTGCAATCTTTGAAATGATGCCCTTTATACCCAAGTCCAGGTCATTAATACATATCAAAAAGAGCAGTGGTCCTAATACCAAACCTTGGGGGACGTCACTGCACATTTTCCTGCATTCTAAAAAACAACCGTTCACCACTACTCTCTGCTTTCTGTCTCTTAGCCAATTTCGTACCCACACTGCCACTGCCCCTTTAATCCCATGGGCTTCAATTTTGCTAATAAGTCTATTTTTTATGGTACTTTATCAAACGACTTTTGAAAGCCCATATACTCATCAACCGCACTACCCTCATCAACCCTCTCTGTTACTTTGTCAAAGATCTCAATCAAGTTGGTCAGACACGATTTGCTTTTAAAAAATCCGTGCTGACTGTCCTTTATTAACCCTTGTTTTTCCAAGTGACAATTAATTTTGTCCCGGATCATGGTATCTATATGTTTCCCCACCACCGACGTTAGGCTGACTGGCCTCTAGTTACCGGGTTTATCCTTCTCCCCTTTTTTGAACAGGGGTGTAACATTTGCAACCCTTCAGTCCTCTGGCACCATTCCCATGTCTAAGGAGGATTGAAAGATTGTTGCCAGAGCCTCATTATCTTCACCCTTACTTCCCTCAGCAAGTTAGGATGCATCCCATCCAGACCAGGACACTTTTCTACTTTGAGCGCTGCCAACCTTTTAAGTACCTCCTCTTTATCTATTTTTACCCTCTCCAATTTCTCTACCCGTCCTCTTTACTATGACAATGGCAGCATCCTCTTCTTTTGTGAAGACAGAAACAAAGTACCTCAACCATGCCCTCTGCCTCCGCGTGATTTCATTATTGGCCCTTAATCGGCCCCACCCTTCCTTTGACTGTCCTTTTACTCTTTATATGTTTATAAAAGATATAAAACTCTTCCTATCTACTCTATCAAAATTCCTCATAATTTTGAACTCCTCTATTAAATCGCCCCTTATCCTTCAGTCCATGAAGGAGAACAATCCCAGCTTCGCTAGTCTCTCTACATACAAATTCCCTCATCCCTGGCACCATTCTAGTAAATCTCCTCTGCACTCTCTCGAAGGCCTTGACATCCTTCCTAAAGTATGGTGCCCACAATACTCCAGCTGGGGCCTAACCAGTGATTTGTAAGACAGAAAGACTTGCATTTATATAGCACTTTTCACAATCTCAGGACATCCCAAAGCACTTTACAGCCGATTAAGTATTTTTGAAATGTGGTCACTGTTGTAATGTAGGAAACGTGGCAGCCAATTTGCGCACAGTAAGGTCCCACAAACAACAATTTGATAATGACCTGATAATTTGTTTTAATGATGTTGAATGAGGGATAAATATTGATCAGGACACCAGGGAGAACTCCCCAGCTCTTCTTCAAAATAGCACTGTGGGGTTCTTTATGTCCACCTGAGATGACAGACAGGGCCTCAGTTTAAAATCTCATCTGAAAGACAGCACCTCTAACAGTGCAGCACTCCCTCAGTACAAAACTGGAGTATCAGCCTAGATTTTGTGCTCAAGTTTCCGTAGTGGGACTGTGAACCTTCTAACTCAGAGGCGAGAGCGCTACCAATTGAGCCACAGCTAACACTATAGTTGGTGCTGTGTTTTTTTAAGAATCTATTTGCATCTCGCTACTGCCTCGTTCATGCTGAAAAAACAGGGCCGCAGTGAGAAGAAAATGACCCGGCAGTTATCTTCCCCAAGAAAAGGAGATGAAATTTAAAGAGAATGGGGTTTGCGGGGGGCGCGGTGGGGAGGGGGGTCGGTAAGTTTGACTTTGTGCGACAGTGTAACAAGGGTGACAGCGAAGCGACCGCCCTTGTCATTGGAAATAAAAATGGGGAGAGATGTAAAACGGGCTGCTGATTCGCAATCGTCCGCTTTACCCTATCGCACAATGTCAAACTTAGCCCCAAGGTGTGCAGTGAAGCACTGTCTCTCATAAGGATTTGTCCATTTAAAATTCTGGCAGATAATCAGGCTGGCAGACAATTCACTGTAATCATGTACATTTTTTGAAGGATCTGATGTGAGTAAACAAATCAATGAGGGAAAACTGATAGCAGTCAGGTTTCATTATTTTCACCACGGCAAGTTGCAAGAAAATTAAAATGTACAAGTTTAATGAAATTTAAATTTACTGCACACCGTCCTTGAGATAAGAAGTGCTTGTATGGTAATAGAAAATTATATAATGCCATTCTTTTACACATAACGCCAGCTTAGTATCAGTAGCATCATTTATTTGATGTAGCTAAGGGTGTGATAGTGGACTAGCAACCCAAAGGTCATGAGTTCAAACCCCGCCATCGCAATCTATCAAATTGAATTTAATTTATCTGGTAATTTATGGGCTGCAATAAGAACAGAAAATGCTGGAAATACTCAGCAGGTCAGGCAAGATCTGTGGAGAGAGATACAGAGTTAACGTTTCAGGTCGGTGACCTTTCGTCAGTAAAGAAACAAAAGATGGGTCCAGAGGAAGTGTAGCTCCTTGGGATGTTTTATTCCATTAAAGGTGCGATATAAACGCAAGTTGTTGTTGTGTAAATGGCAACATCAGAACCATTACCAGCACCTGCTGTCTGAAAAAATGGGAGCAGTGGTTATAATCTGAAGTTATTGAAATCAATGTTGAGTCTGTTGTGCCCAATCTAAAGATGAGCTGCTGTTCCTCGAGCCGGATTATCGTTAAAAACCCAAACTGGTTCACTCGGGTCCTTCAGATTTTCAACTTGCCGCGCGGGGGTTAAAACTGGCAATGTGGATCTACCGCCCGATTTTCCTCTCCACAATGTTGCAAAGGAAGCAGCATCTCGTTTTGTGACTAAACACAAGAAATGTGGCAAGTCATCCCACAGACTCCCTCTGGTTATGGTCTCTCCCATTACAGCAGACGGTTGGAAAGATTTGAGAGTGGGGTGCACTTTGCCTCTTCTACTTCCTCCAGTGAACCGCAAACTGGGCGAAGTCTCCGATGTCACCTAGCTGGAAGGAGATCGCAGCGTAAAGGTTAAGGGCCATGGTGATCTTGACAGTCGCAGGCAGAACTGCTCACGCCTTGGGTTGGGGCCGGAATTGTGGCTGCAGCAGGTGACATTACTCGGTGACAGCCTACTTGGTGAACTGAAGGTGCCTCACACATTGGGATGTGATGTTAAGATAGGAGAGGTGGTTCCTAAGACCGGCTGTGGGTATGGTCTCCTGCACAGTGCCCCCCTCCTCCTCCATCTTCTCCCAGCTGCCCCTACTCTCTCTCCTGTCTTCTTGGCTGCTCCCCCTCCTTTTTTTTTATTTGTTCACGGGATGTGGGCGTCGCTGGCAAGGCCGGCATTTATTGCCCATCCTTAATTGCCCTCGAGAAGGTGGCGGTGAGCCGCCTTCTTGAACCGCTGCAGTCCGTGTGGTGACGGTTCTCCCACAGTGCTGTTAGGAAGGGAGTTCCAGGATTTTGACCCAGCAACAATGAAGGAACAGCGATATATTTCCAAGTCGGGATGGTGTGTGACTTGGAGGGGAACGTGCAGGTCGTGTTGTTCCCATGCACCTGCTGCCCTTGTCCTTCTAGGTGGTAGAGGTCGCGAGTTTGGGAGGTGCTGTCGAAGAAGCCTTGGCGAGTTGCTGCAGTGCATCCTGTGGATGGTGCACACTGCAGCCACAGTGCGCCGGTGGTGAAGGGAGTGAATGTTTAGGGTGGTGGATGGGGTGCCAATCAAGCGGGCTGCTTTATCTTGGATGGTGTCGAGCTTCTTGAGTGTTGTTGGAGCTGCACTCATCCAGGCAAGTGGAGAGTATTCCATCACACTCCTGACTTGTGCCTTGTAGATGGTGGAAAGGCTTTGGGGAGTCAGGAGGTGAGTCACTCACCGCAGAATACCCAGCCTCTGACCTGCTCTCGTAGCCACAGTATTTATATGGCTGGTCCAGTTAAGTTTCTGGTCAATGGTGGCTCCCAGGATGTTGATGGTGGGGGATTCGGCGATGGTAATGCCGTTGAATGTCAAGGGGAGGTGGTTAGACTCTCTCTTGTTTCCTACAGCCCCAAAGGTAGACCTGCCAAACCACCCAAGACTGCCAGAAAACTGTATTTAAGGCAGGCAAAAGCAGTCCAGCATCTGCACATAGTCTGTTAGCAGAAGTCAGAATTTAGTTGTTGAACAAAGGAAATAGGCAAAAGAAAAAGGCCCAGAAGTTAACCAGCAGCCCAACAGGATAAACCAGCAACTAACCTGTGTGTTGTGGATGAGCCCTTTAAATAGTTTTCCTGCAAGGTCTTTGCTGTCTGTTAGTGCCATGACCTGCTGGGCAGTTTCTCACTTGGCGAATCAGGTACCAGGGCACACCGATTACACAAAAGGGTCCTACAACCAGTATAGGACCCTTATTTAAATATTATAATGAGCCTTTTAAATTATTCCAGCGAGAGCCCTGGACGTCAATGGAGAAGCCCAATCCAATATGGCGGGCGGAGCACTTCTGGCGCAGAATGAATGACGCACGCCTCCTGCCATATTGGATCCTTAGGCACAGTTTTATACCTGTAAAACGGGCACAGCACGATCCAATTTCTAGGCCCTTGCATGCAACGCCATGGAAGGAACGTAGGAAAATAGGAACACTGTAGCAGGAGTAGGCCATTCAGCCCCTCGAGCCTGTTCCGCCATTCAATTAGATCATGGCTGATCTGTATCTTAACTCCACCTACCTGCCTTGGTTCCTTAACCCTTAATATCTTTGAAGGGTATGGAGTTAAGCTACAGATCGTAAATTAGTTTTACATTTTTGTTAAGATCTACAGTTTTTTTCTCAGGCAGAGTGCTGAGGTCTGGATTCCGACTCTTCAATCTTCCCTGCGATGAAAACTGCCCCCAAAAAAACCTGCCGCACAAAGATTTGAACTATATCGAACTACATCGTGTCGACTCGGCGTAATTTCTCCTCAGTTGATACACGCCGAAGAATTATCTCAGCATTCATGAATTATGCAGCCGCTGAGTCCAAAATTAAAAATATTTGATGATTGAACACATCGTTCAATAAATATTAAAGCAGAATATGGTTGGAAAAACTGGGTAAATCGAATTGAGTGAAGCCTTCAAGGATTGCAGCTGCTATTGGTTAATGTGAAGTCAGCCATTCATCCTCTCATACTCTAAAAACCTGCCAACGGTAACATTGGATACAAGACATTATGAAAGCTTGACAGCTGGAAGTTATTAGAATACGCCGAATATATTTACACTTGAAAGCCTAATTTACGGCTTTAACTATTGTAATATTTCAATAAAGATTATCAGTGCGGCCACACTCTGGTTGTGTTTCAAAGTTATTAAAAGTGAACTCGGAAAACTCTAATTAACATATGCCATCCTTTTAAATGAAAAGAAAATCAATTTTCTTATAATAATACAAAACGATGGCTATGAAGAATCCATCGCAAATGCTTAAATAAAACAATCAGGGACTTGACGAAGTTTCCACCCCCCTCCCCCCACTCAAAAAGCTAAACTTTTGTGACTTTAGACATTACAACGACAACAGCTTGCATTTATATAGCGCCTTTAATGTAGTAAAATGTCCCAAGGCGCTTCACAGGAAGGTTATCAAACAAAATTTGACACCAAGTCACATAAGGAGATATTAGGACAGGTGACCAAAGGTTTGGTCAAAGAGGTAGGTTTTAAGGAGCGTCCTAAAGGAAGAGAGAGAGAGAGATAGAGAGGCGGAGAGGTTTAGGGAGGGAATTCCAGAGCTTAGGGCCTAGGCAGCAGAAGGCACGGCCGCCAATGGTGGGGCAAAGGAAATCGGGGATGAGCAAAAGGCCAGAATTGGAGACACGCAGAGTATGTGGATGGTTGCAGGGCTGGAGGAGGTTACAGAGATAGGGAGGAGCGAGGAATTTGAACACCAGGATAAGAATTTTAAATTCGAGGGGTTGCTGGACAGGGAGCCAATATAGGTCAGCGAGCACAAGGGTGATGGATGAACAGGACTTGATGCGAGTTAGAATATGGGCAACAGTTTTGGATGAGCTCAAGTTTATGGGGGTGGGGGGGGATTAAATCAATGAATTAAGTGCTCAGCTAAAGCAATAGTGCTATGCATCTCAGATGCTGTTGTTTGTAACTGAAGACTGTAGTTTGTAGGAAGGAGGGACAAAGATGCCAAATAGAGAGACTGTATAGAACATTTAATAGGACAATACTGTCAGATATGCTGGGGACAGCCAGACAAGGGCACGGATTCAGGGTTGCAGAGAGCAAATTTAAGACAGGCATGAGGAAGTAGCTATTTACACAGAGGAGAATCAGCAGTTGGACCGAGATACCAGAAATGGGTGGTTGAGGCCACCACATCGAATGCTGTACTAGGGAGATGGTGGGGTTGGTATTCTGGGAGGGTGGGATCAAATGGGCAGAAGGGCCTTCTTCATCTGAACTTATCTTGTGTGATCTTACAACTGAACATTAACCAAACAGTACTCGTGATTATTATAGAACAGTAAGTAGTAAAGAAAAAATTACCTGTCATTCATATAGCACCATTCACATCCTCAAGAGGTCCCAAAGCACCTGACAGCCATTGAAGTACTTTTTGAAGTGTAGGCACTGTTGTTATGTAGGAAACACAGCAGACAGTTTGCGCATGGCAAGGTCCCACAAACAGTAATGAGATAATGATCAGATAATCTGTTTTAATGATGTTGGTTGAGATATAAATATTGGCCAGGACAGAAGGGAGAACTCCTGTGCTCTTCTTTGCAATAGTGTAATGGAATCCTTTACGTCCACCTGAGAGGGCAGATGATCTGGAATTGCGGCAGCCAATTTGCCCTCAGCGAGGTCCCACAAAAAGCAATGAGATAAATGAAGAGTACTGAAACAGGGGATTACATTCAATAGAGAGAAATGTCTCACAAGATAATCATAAGCAGACCACTTGGTCTGGGCCTAGGAATGGTGGATGGTATACATAGTGGAATGGGACTGTAAGGAATGGCTAGGGAAATAAGGCAAGGCAGGTGTGAGTTGTCAATTGATATTCCATAAGTTATAGGTAATTGGTTGTGTTTCTTGACTAAACCTCTCCTATGCGAGGGAAGAGAATTGGGTTGGAATCATACCGTGAAATATCAGTAATGAAGTTAATGAGTTAAAATCTTTGTTAAAATAATCAATAAAGAAATTTAAGCAACCAGTTATATTTTATTGCCATAATGAGTGAGAAAGGAAAAGATTTTACACAGAGTTCAGAGTTGACAAAATGGGGAACTGGAGAAAGAAGCAAGAAATGTGGTGGAAAAATGAACAAGAAATGAGAATGATAGATTATGCATTCCACATCATAACTACGCAGCGAGTTGTTTTATGATCTGGAATGCACTGCCTGAAAGGAAGCAGATTCAATCGTAACTTTCGAAAGGGAATTGGATAAATACTTGAATAGGAGAGATTTGCGGGGCTATGGAGAAAGAACAGGGGAGTGGGACTAATTGGATAGCTCTTTCAAAGAGCCGGGGCAGGCATGACGGGCCGAATGGCCCCCTCCTGTGCTGTATGATTCTATGATTGTATGATTAAGGTAGCAGGAAATAACTGGATAGTTGGATAAGGCTTCCTCACCTGTGCTTGTGATTAATAGATACCAGCTACCACATCACACAGGCATTTTAATTCCATCCATAACAAAAGCAAGAAGACAAATAAATGTCAAATTTAATTAAATATCAACAAAAGGAGTAACCCAACAAAAAACTGCAGGGACACCAATTTTCACTGCATTAAAGAGCAGCATTTATCAAAGTATTTCCACAAGAAAAGGACCACTACAAAGGAAATCCGGACACACAAAAGATCACAGCCAAGACTATGATCAGTTTTATATCACTTGGTTCATACTATAAAAATTCACACAGTGGGAAGGGGAGAAAGGGGAGAAAGGGTAAGGGGAGAAGGGGCAAGGGGGGAACTTTTTTTATTTTCTACTAGGGCTTGAAGTGGAGGCCTTGGCACTGTGCAACTTGAATGCCGCTCAGGTTTTAAAGACAACATATCATTTACTGACTACCGACAATCAACAAACTATATTATATGATTCATTTAAAGGAAGAGATTACTTTAATGGAATGGTAGTAACGCAGAGGTCATGAGTTCAAATTGCACCATGGTAAGTTGTGGAATTGAATTCAATAAATCTGGTATTTTGTGGGCTGGCACCAGAAAATGACCATGAAAGCATGTTGTAAAAACCCAACTGATAATGTCCTTCAGGGAAGGGAATCTGCCGCCCCCAACCTGGTCTAACCACACATGAATCCAGCCCCACACTGTGAATGTCATTGGGGCAACTAGGAATAGGCAATAAATATGGCTTTGCCGGTTTGGCCCACATCCCAAAAACAAACTAAAATAAAACACAGTGGCAAATGTGGCACTAAAGCAAATGCTGTTTTAGTCAAGTACTTTTAATATTTGGGACAAGAAAAGTTAACTTCTACATACATTAACAGATGTAAAACCAAACCACGGGTGAAAAGTACACTCCACCGCTCATTAACACAGTGTCTATTTTATTACCCGATGCCTCTGAGAAGTGCCTATGGATGTTATTCTACATTAAAATCACTACAGAAACTAAAGTAGCCAGGGAAGAATGGAATCAGGTAAGAATGGAATCAGATAAGGATAGAATCGGGTAAGGATAGAATCGGGTAAGGATAGAATCGGGTAAGGATAGAATCAGGTAAAGAAAGAATCAGGTGAGGATAGAATCAGGTAATGATAGAATCAGGTGAGGATAGAATCGGGTAATGATAGAATCGGGTAATGATAGAATCGGGTAAGGATAGAATCAGGTGAGGATAGAATCAGGTAAAGAAAGAATCAGGTGAGGATAGAATCAGGTAATGATAGAATCAGGTGAGAATAGAATCGGGTAATGATAGAATCAGGTAATGATAGAATCCGGTAATGATAGAATCGGGTGAGGATAGAATCAGGTGAGGATAGAATCAGGTAATGATAGAATCAGGTAATGATAGAATCGGGTAAGGATAGAATCAGGTGAGGATAGAATCAGGTGAGGATAGAATCGGGTAATGATAGAATCAGGTAATGATAGAATCAGGTAATGATAGAATCGGGTGAGGATACAATCGGGTAAGGATAGAATCAGGTAATGATAGAATCGGGTAATGATAGAATAAGGTGAGGATAGAATCAGGTAATGATAGAATCAGGTAATGATAGAATCAGGTAATGATAGAATCAGGTGAGGATAGAATCGGGTAATGATAGAATCAGGTAATGATAGAATCGGGTAATGATAGAATAAGGTGAGGATAGAATCAGGTAATGATAGAATCAGGTAATGATAGAATCGGGTAAGGATAGAATTAGGTGAGGATAGAATCAGGTAATGATAGAATCAAGTGAGGATAGAATTTTGTAATGATAGAATCAGGAAAGGATAGAATCAGGTGAGGATAGAATCAGGTAATGATAGAATCAGGTAATGATAGAATCAGGTAATGATAGAATCGGTAATGATAGAATCAGGTAATGATAGAATCAGGTGAGGATAGAATTGGGTAATGATAGAATCAGGTGAGGATAGAATTGGGTAATGATAGAATCAGGTGAGGATAGAATCAGGTAATGATAGAATCAGGTAATGATAGAATCAAGTGAGGATAGAATCAGGTAATGATAGAATCGGGTAATGATAGAATCGGGTAATGATAGAATCGGGTAATGATAGAATCGGTAATGATAGAATCAGGTAATGATAGAATCAGGTGAGGATAGAATTGGGTAATGATAGAATCAGGTGAGGATAGAATTGGGTAATGATAGAATCAGGTGAGGATAGAATCAGGTAATGATAGAATCAGGTAATGATAGAATCAAGTGAGGATAGAATCAGGTAATGATAGAATCGGGTAATGATAGAATCGGGTAATGATAGAATCGGGTAATGAGAGAATCAAGTGAGGATAGAATCAGGTGAGGATAGAATGAGGTAATGATAGAATCAGGTGAGGATAGAATTGGGTAATGATAGAATCAGGTAATGATAGAATCGGGTAAGGATAGAATCAGGTGAGGATAGAATCGGGTAATGATAGAATCAGGTAATGATAGAATCGGGTAATGATAGAATCAGGTAATGATAGAATCAGGTGAGGATAGAATCAGGTAATGATAGAATCGGGTAAGGATCGAATCAGGTGAGGATAGAATCGGGTAAAGATAGAATTGGGTACTGATAGAATCAGGTAATGATAGAATCAGGTGAGGATAGAATTGGGTAATGATAGAATCAGGTGAGGATAGAATCAGGTAAGGATAGAATCAGGTGAGGATAGAATCGGGTAATGATAGAATCAGGTGAGGATAGAATCAGGTGAGGATAGAATCGGGTAATGATAGAATCAGGTGAGGATAGAATCAGGTGAGGATAGAATTGGGTAATGATAGAATCAGGTGAGGATAGAATTGGGTAATGATAGAATCGGATAATGATAGAATCAGGTAAGGATAGAATCGGGTAATGATAGAATCAGGTAAGGATAGAATCGGGTAAGTATAGAATTGGGTAATGATAGAATCAGGTAAGGATAGAATCAGGTGAGGATAGAATCAGGTGAGGATAGAATTGGGTAATGATAGAATCAGGTGAGGATAGAATTGGGTAATGATTGAATCAGTTGAGGATAGAATCGGGTAATGGTAGAATCAGGTAAGGATAGAATCGGGTAATGATAGAATCAAGTGAGGAATGAATTGGGTAATGATAGAATCAAGTGAGGATAGAATCGGGTAATGATAGAATCAGGTGAGGATAGAATTGGGTAATGATAGAATCAGGTGAGGATAGAATCAGGTAATGATAGAATCAGGTGAGGATAGAATTGGGTAATGATAGAATCAGGTGAGTATAGAATCAGGTAATGATAGAATCAAGTGAGGAATGAATTGGGTAATGATAGAATCGGGTAATGATAGAATCAGGTAATGATAGAATCGGGTAATGATAGAATCAGGTAATGATAGAATCGGGTAATGATAGAATCAGGTAAAGATAGAATCAGGTGAGGATAGAATCAGGTAATGATAGAATCGGGTGAGGATAGAATCGGGTAAGGATAGAATCAGGTAAGGATAGAATCAGGTAATGACAGAATCAAGTGAGGATAGAATCCGGTGAGGATAGAATCGGGTAATGATAGAATCAGGTAAGGATAGAATCGTCTAATGATAGAATCGGGTAATGATAGAATCGGGTAATGATAGAATCGGGTAATGATAGAATCAGGTAATGATAGAATCGGGTAATGATAGAATCGGGTAATGATAGAATCAGGTAAGGATAGAATCGTCTAATGATAGAATCGGGTAATGATAGAATCAGGTAATGATAGAATCGGGTAATGATAGAATCAGGTAATGATAGAATCGGGTAATGATAGAATCGGGTAATGATAGAATCAGGTAATGATAGAATCAGGTGAGGATAGAATCGGGTAATGATTGAATCGGGTAATGATAGAATCAGGTAATGATAGAATCAGGTGAGGATAGAATTGGGTAATGATAGAATCGGGTAATGATAGAATCAGGTATTGATAGAATTGGGTAATGATAGAATCAGGTGAGGATAGAATTGGGTAATGATTGAATCAGGTAATGATAGAATCAGGTAATGATAGAATCAGGTGAGGATAGAATTGGGTAATGATAGAATCAGTTGAGGATAGAATCAGGTAATGATAGAATCAGGTAATGATAGAATCAAGTGAGGATAGAATTGGGTAATGATAGAATCGGATAATGATAGAATCAGGTAAGGATAGAATCGGGTGAGGATAGAATCAGGTAATGATAGAATCAAGTGAGGATAGAATCAGGTAATGATAGAATCGGGTAATGATAGAATCGGGTAATGAGAGAATCAAGTGAGGATAGAATCAGGTGAGGATAGAATGAGGTAATGATAGAATCAGGTGAGGATAGAATCGGGTAATGATAGAATCAGGTGAGGATAGAATTGGGTAATGATAGAATCAGGTAATGATAGAATCGGGTAAGGATAGAATCAGGTGAGGATAGAATCGGGTAATGATAGAATCACGTAATGATAGAATCGGGTAATGATAGAATCAGGTAATGATAGAATCAGGTGAGGATAGAATCAGGTAATGATAGAATCGGGTAAGGATCGAATCAGGTGAGGATAGAATCGGGTAAAGATAGAATTGGGTACTGATAGAATCAGGTAATGATAGAATCAGGTGAGGATAGAATTGGGTAATGATAGAATCAGGTGAGGATAGAATCAGGTAATGATAGAATCAGGTGAGGATAGAATCAGGTGAGGATAGAATCAGGTGAGGATAGAATCGGGTAATGATAGAATCAGGTGAGGATAGAATCAGGTGAGGATAGAATCGGGTAATGATAGAATCAGGTGAGGATAGAATTGGGTAATGATTGAATCAGGTAATGATAGAATCAGGTAATGATAGAATCAGGTGAGGATAGAATTGGGTAATGATAGAATCAGGTGAGGATAGAATTGGGTAATGATAGAATCGGATAATGATAGAATCAGGTAAGGATAGAATCGGGTAATGATAGAATCAAGTGAGGATAGAATTGGGTAATGATAGAATCGGATAATGATAGAATCAGGTAAGGATAGAATCGGGTAAGTATAGAATTGGGTAATGATAGAATCAGGTAAGGATAGAATCAGGTGAGGATAGAATCAGGTGAGGATAGAATCAGGTGAGGATAGAATTGGGTAATGATAGAATCAGGTGAGGATAGAATTGGGTAATTATTGAATCAGTT
Organism: Heptranchias perlo; assembly: GCF_035084215.1. Classification (NCBI taxonomy): domain Eukaryota; kingdom Metazoa; phylum Chordata; class Chondrichthyes; order Hexanchiformes; family Hexanchidae; genus Heptranchias; species Heptranchias perlo. Next base: position 11,284,266 of record NC_090333.1, on the reverse strand, counting down.
GAGGATAGAATCGGGTAATGGTAGAATCAGGTAAGGATAGAATCGGGTAATGATAGAATCAAGTGAGGAATGAATTGGGTAATGATAGAATCAAGTGAGGATAGAATCGGGTAATGATAGAATCAGGTGAGGATAGAATTGGGTAATGATAGAATCAGGTGAGGATAGAATCAGGTAATGATAGAATCAGGTGAGGATAGAATTGGGTAATGATAGAATCAGGTGAGTATAGAATCGGGTAATGATAGAATCAAGTGAGGAATGAATTGGGTAATGATAGAATCGGGTAATGATAGAATCAGGTAATGATAGAATCGGGTAATGATAGAATCGAGTAATGATAGAATCAGGTAATGATAGAATCGGGTAATGATAGAATCAGGTAAAGATAGAATCAGGTGAGGATAGAATCAGGTAATGATAGAATCGGGTGAGGATAGAATCGGGTAAGGATAGAATCAGGTAAGGATAGAATCAGGTAATGACAGAATCAAGTGAGGATAGAATCCGGTGAGGATAGAATCGGGTAATGATAGAATCAGGTAAGGATAGAATCGTCTAATGATAGAATCGGGTAATGATAGAATCGGGTAATGATAGAATCGGGTAATGATAGAATCAGGTAATGATAGAATCGGGTAATGATAGAATCGGGTAATGATAGAATCAGGTAAGGATAGAATCGTCTAATGATAGAATCGGGTAATGATAGAATCAGGTAATGATAGAATCAGGTAATGATAGAATCGGGTAATGATAGAATCGGGTAATGATAGAATCAGGTAATGATAGAATCGGGTAATGATAGAATCGGGTAATGATAGAATCAGGTAATGATAGAATCAGGTGAGGATAGAATCGGGTAATGATTGAATCGGGTAATGATAGAATCAGGTAATGATAGAATCAGGTGAGGATAGAATTGGGTAATGATAGAATCGGGTAATGATAGAATCAGGTATTGATAGAATTGGGTAATGATAGAATCAGGTGAGGATAGAATTGGGTAATGATTGAATCAGGTAATGATAGAATCAGGTAATGATAGAATCAGGTGAGGATAGAATTGGGTAATGATAGAATCAGTTGAGGATAGAATCAGGTAATGATAGAATCAGGTAATGATAGAATCAAGTGAGGATAGAATTGGGTAATGATAGAATCGGATAATGATAGAATCAGGTAAGGATAGAATCGGGTAAGTATAGAATTTGGTAATGATAGAATCAGGTAATGATAGAATCAGGTGAGGATAGAATCAGGTAATAATAGAATCAAGTGAGGATAGAATCGAGTAATGATTGAATCAGGTAAGGATAGAATCAGGTGAGGATAGATTCAGGTGAGGATAGAATCGGGTAATGATTGAATCAGGTAAGGATAGAATCAGGTGAGGATAGAATCAGGTGAGGATAGAATTGGGTAATGATAGAATCAGGTGAGGATAGAATCAGGTAATGATAGAATCAGGTGAGGATAGAATTGGGTAATGATAGAATCAGGTGAGGATAGAATCGGGTAATGATAGAATCGGGTAAGGATAGAATCGGGTAATGATAGAATCAAGTGAGGAATGAATTGGGTAATGATAGAATCAAGTGAGGATAGAATCGGGTAATGATAGAATCAGGTGAGGATAGAATTGGGTAATGATAGAATCAGGTGAGGATAGAATCAGGTAATGATAGAATCAGGTGAGGATAGAATCGGGTAATGATAGAATCAGGTGAGGATAGATTCGGGTAATGATAGAATCAGGTAAGGATAGAATCGGGTAATGATAGAATCAAGTAAGGAATGAATTGGGTAATGATAGAATTGGATAATGATAGAATCAGGTAAGAATAGAATCAGGTGAGGATAGAATCAGGTAATAATAGAATCAAGTGAGGATAGAATCGGGTAATGATTGAATCAGGTAAGGATAGAATCAGGTGAGGATAGAATCAGGTGAGGATAGAATCAGGTAATGATAGAATCAGGTGAGGATAGAATTGGGTAATGATAGAATCAGGTGAGGATAGAATCGGGTAATGATAGAATCAGGTGAGAATGGAATCAGGTCATGATAGAATCAGGTGAGGATAGAATTGGGTAATGATAGAATCAGGTGAGGATAGAATCGGGTAATGATAGAATCAAGTGAGGAATGAATTGGGTAATGATAGAATCAAGTGAGGATAGAATCGGGTAATGATAGAATCAGGTGAGGATAGAATCAGGTGAGGATAGAATCAGGTGAGGATTGAATCAGGTAATGATAGAATCAGGTGAGGATAGAATCGGGTAATGATAGAATCAGGTGAGAATGGAATCAGGTCATGATAGAATCAGGTGAGGATAGAATTGGGTAATGATAGAATCAGGTGAGGATAGAATCGGGTAATGATAGAATCAGGTGAGGATAGAATCAGGTGAGGATAGAATCAGGTGAGGATTGAATCAGGTAATGATAGAATCGGGTAATGATAGAATCAAGTGAGGAATGAATTGGGTAATGATAGAATCAAGTGAGGATAGAATCGGGTAATGATAGAATCAGGTGAGGATAGAATCAGTTGAGGATAGAATCAGGTGAGGATTGAATCGGGTAATGATAGACTCAGGTAATGATCGAATCGGGTAATGATAGAATCGGGTAATGATAGAATCAGGTAATGATAGAATCAGGTAATGATAGAATCGGGTAATGATAGAATCGAGTAATGATAGAATCAGGTAATGACAGAATCGGGTAATGATAGAATCAGGTAAAGATAGAATCAGGTGAGGATAGAATCAGGTAATGATAGAATCGGGTGAGGATAGAATCGGGTAAGGATAGAATCAGGTAATGACAGAATCAAGTGAGGATAGAATCCGGTGAGGACAGAATCGGGTAATGATAGAATCAGGTAAGGATAGAATCGTCTAATGATAGAATCGGGTAATGATAGAATCAGGTAATGACAGAATCAAGTGAGCATAGAATCCGGTGAGGATAGAATCGGGTAATGATAGAATCGGGTAATGATAGAATCAGGTAAGGATAGAATCGTCTAATGATAGAATCGGGTAATGATAGAATCAGGTAATGATAGAATCAGGTAATGATAGAATCGGGTAATGATAGAATCGGGTAATGATAGAATCAGGTAATGATAGAATCGGGTAATGATAGAATCAGGTAATGATAGAATCGGGTAATGATAGAATCGGGTAATGATAGAATCAGGTAATGATAGAATCAGGTGAGGATAGAATCGGGTAATGATTGAATCGGGTAATGATAGAATCAGGTAATGATAGAATCAGGTGAGGATAGAATTGGGTAATGATAGAATCGGGTAATGATAGAATCAGGTATTGATAGAATTGGGTAATGATAGAATCAGGTGAGGATAGAATTGGGTAATGATTGAATCAGGTAATGATAGAATCAGGTAATGATAGAATCAGGTGAGGATAGAATTGGGTAATGATAGAATCAGTTGAGGATAGAATCAGGTAATGATAGAATCAGGTAATGATAGAATCAAGTGAGGATAGAATTGGGTAATGATAGAATCGGATAATGATAGAATCAGGTAAGGATAGAATCGGGTGAGGATAGAATCAGGGAATGATAGAATCAGGTAATGATAGAATCAAGTGAGGATAGAATCAGGTAATGATAGAATCGGGTAATGATAGAATCGGGTAATGAGAGAATCAAGTGAGGATAGAATCAGGTGAGGATAGAATGAGGTAATGATAGAATCAGGTGAGGATAGAATCGGGTAATGATAGAATCAGGTGAGGATAGAATTGGGTAATGATAGAATCAGGTAATGATAGAATCGGGTAAGGATAGAATCAGGTGAGGATAGAATCGGGTAATGATAGAATCAGGTAATGATAGAATCGGGTAATGATAGAATCAGGTAATGATAGAATCAGGTGAGGATAGAATCAGGTAATGATAGAATCGGGTAAGGATCGAATCAGGTGAGGATAGAATCGGGTAAAGATAGAATTGGGTACTGATAGAATCAGGTAATGATAGAATCAGGTGAGGATAGAATTGGGTAATGATAGAATCAGGTGAGGATAGAATCAGGTAATGATAGAATCAGGTGAGGATAGAATCAGGTGAGGATAGAATCAGGTGAGGATAGAATCGGGTAATGATAGAATCAGGTGAGGATAGAATCAGGTGAGGATAGAATCGGGTAATGATAGAATCAGGTGAGGATAGAATTGGGTAATGATTGAATCAGGTAATGATAGAATCAGGTAATGATAGAATCAGGTGAGGATAGAATTGGGTAATGATAGAATCAGGTGAGGATAGAATTGGGTAATGATAGAATCGGATAATGATAGAATCAGGTAAGGATAGAATCGGGTAATGATAGAATCAAGTGAGGATAGAATTGGGTAATGATAGAATCGGATAATGATAGAATCAGGTAAGGATAGAATCGGGTAAGTATAGAATTGGGTAATGATAGAATCAGGTAAGGATAGAATCAGGTGAGGATAGAATCAGGTGAGGATAGAATCAGGTGAGGATAGAATTGGGTAATGATAGAATCAGGTGAGGGTAGAATTGGGTAATTATTGAATCAGTTGAGGATAGAATCGGGTAATGGTAGAATCAGGTAAGGATAGAATCGGGTAATGATAGAATCAAGTGAGGAATGAATTGGGTAATGATAGAATCAAGTGAGGATAGAATCGGGTAATGATAGAATCAGGTGAGGATAGAATTGGGTAATGATAGAATCAGGTGAGGATAGAATCAGGTAATGATAGAATCAGGTGAGGATAGAATTGGGTAATGATAGAATCAGGTGAGTATAGAATCGGGTAATGATAGAATCAAGTGAGGAATGAATTGGGTAATGATAGAATCGGGTAATGATAGAATCAGGTAATGATAGAATCGGGTAATGATAGAATCGAGTAATGATAGAATCAGGTAATGATAGAATCGGGTAATGATAGAATCAGGTAAAGATAGAATCAGGTGAGGATAGAATCAGGTAATGATAGAATCGGGTGAGGATAGAATCGGGTGAGGATAGAATCAGGTAAGGATAGAATCAGGTAATGACAGAATCAAGTGAGGATAGAATCCGGTGAGGATAGAATCGGGTAATGATAGAATCAGGTAAGGATAGAATCGTCTAATGATAGAATCGGGTAATGATAGAATCGGGTAATGATAGAATCGGGTAATGATAGAATCAGGTAATGATAGAATCGGGTAATGATAGAATCGGGTAATGATAGAATCAGGTAAGGATAGAATCGTCTAATGATAGAATCGGGTAATGATAGAATCAGGTAATGATAGAATCAGGTAATGATAGAATCGGGTAATGATAGAATCGGGTAATGATAGAATCAGGTAATGATAGAATCGGGTAATGATAGAATCGGGTAATGATAGAATCAGGTAATGATAGAATCAGGTGAGGATAGAATCGGGTAATGATTGAATCGGGTAATGATAGAATCAGGTAATGATAGAATCAGGTGAGGATAGAATTGGGTAATGATAGAATCGGGTCATGATAGAATCAGGTATTGATAGAATTGGGTAATGATAGAATCAGGTGAGGATAGAATTGGGTAATGATTGAATCAGGTAATGATAGAATCAGGTAATGATAGAATCAGGTGAGGATAGAATTGGGTAATGATAGAATCAGTTGAGGATAGAATCAGGTAATGATAGAATCAGGTAATGATAGAATCAAGTGAGGATAGAATTGGGTAATGATAGAATCGGATAATGATAGAATCAGGTAAGGATAGAATCGGGTAAGTATAGAATTTGGTAATGATAGAATCAGGTAATGATAGAATCAGGTGAGGATAGAATCAGGTAATAATAGAATCAAGTGAGGATAGAATCGGGTAATGATTGAATCAGGTAAGGATAGAATCAGGTGAGGATAGAATCAGGTGAGGATAGAATTGGGTAATGATAGAATCAGGTGAGGATAGAATCGGGTAATGATAGAATCGGGTAAGGATAGAATCGGGTAATGATAGAATCAAGTGAGGAATGAATTGGGTAATGATAGAATCAAGTGAGGATAGAATCGGGTAATGATAGAATCAGGTGAGGATAGAATTGGGTAATGATAGAATCAGGTGAGGATAGAATCAGGTAATGATAGAATCAGGTGAGGATAGAATCGGGTAATGATAGAATCAGGTGAGGATAGATTCGGGTAATGATAGAATCAGGTAAGGATAGAATCGGGTAATGATAGAATCAAGTGAGGAATGAATTGGGTAATGATAGAATTGGATAATGATAGAATCAGGTAAGAATAGAATCAGGTGAGGATAGAATCAGGTAATAATAGAATCAAGTGAGGATAGAATCGGGTAATGATTGAATCAGGTAAGGATAGAATCAGGTGAGGATAGAATCAGTTGAGGATAGAATCAGGTAATGATAGAATCAGGTAATGATAGAATCAGGTGAGGATAGAATTGGGTAATGATAGAATCAGGTGAGGATAGAATCAGGTAATGATAGAATCAGGTGAGAATGGAATCAGGTCATGATAGAATCAGGTGAGGATAGAATTGGGTAATGATAGAATCAGGTGAGGATAGAATCGGGTAATGATAGAATCAAGTGAGGAATGAATTGGGTAATGATAGAATCAAGTGAGGATAGAATCGGGTAATGATAGAATCAGGTGAGGATAGAATCAGGTGAGGATAGAATCAGGTGAGGATTGAATCAGGTAATGATAGAATCGGGTAATGATAGAATCAAGTGAGGAATGAATTGGGTAATGATAGAATCAAGTGAGGATAGAATCGGGTAATGATAGAATCAGGTGAGGATAGAATCAGTTGAGGATAGAATCAGGTGAGGATTGAATCGGGTAATGATAGACTCAGGTAATGATAGAATCGGGTAATGATAGAATCGGGTAATGATAGAATCAGGTAGTGATAGAATCAGGTAATGATAGAATCGGGTAATGATAGAATCGAGTAATGATAGAATCAGGTAATGATAGAATCGGGTAATGATAGAATCAGGTAAAGATAGAATCAGGTGAGGATAGAATCAGGTAATGATAGAATCGGGTGAGGATAGAATCGGGTAAGGATAGAATCAGGTAATGACAGAATCAAGTGAGGATAGAATCCGGTGAGGACAGAATCGGGTAATGATAGAATCAGGTAAGGATAGAATCGTCTAATGATAGAATCGGGTAATGATAGAATCAGGTAATGACAGAATCAAGTGAGCATAGAATCCGGTGAGGATAGAATCGGGTAATGATAGAATCAGGTTAGGATAGAATCGTCTAATGATAGAATCGGGTAATGATAGAATCGGGTAATGATAGAATCGGGTAATGATAGAATCGGGTAATGATAGAATCAGGTGAGGATAGAATTGGGTAATGATAGAATCAGGTGAGGATAGAATTGGGTAATGATTGAATCAGGTAATGATAGAATCAGGTAATGATAGAATCAGGTGAGGATAGAATTGGGTAATGATAGAATCAGTTGAGGATAGAATCAGGTAATGATAGAATCAGGTAATGATAGAATCAAGTGAGGATAGAATTGGGTAATGATAGAATCGGATAATGATAGAATCAGGTGAGGATAGAATCAGGTAATAATAGAATCAAGTGAGGATAGAATCGGGTAATGATTGAATCAGGTAAGGATAGAATCGGGTAAGTATAGAATTGGGTAATGATAGAATCAGGTAATGATAGAATCAGGTGCGGATAGAATCAGGTAATAATAGAATCAAGTGAGGATAGAATCGGGTAATGATTGAATCAGGTAAGGATAGAATCAGGTGAGGATAGAATCAGGTGAGGATAGAATCAGGTAATGATAGAATCAGGTAATGATAGAATCAAGTGAGGATAGAATTGGGTAATGATAGAATCGGATAATGATAGAATCAGGTGAGGATAGAATCAGGTAATAATAGAATCAAGTGAGGATAGAATCGGGTAATGATTGAATCAGGTAAGGATAGAATCGGGTAAGTATAGAATTGGGTAATGATAGAATCAGGTAATGATAGAATCAGGTGAGGATAGAATCAGGTAATGATAGAATCAGGTGAGGATAGAATTGGGTAATGATAGAATCAAGTGAGGATAGAATCAGGTGAGGATAGAATCGGGTAATGATAGAATCAAGTGAGGATAGAATCAGGTGAGGATAGAATCGGGTGATGATAGAATCAGGTGAGGATAGAATTGGGTAATGATACAATCAAGTGAGGATAGAATCAGGTAAGGATAGAATCAGGTGAGGATTGAATCGGGTAATGATAGAATCATGTAATGATAGAATCAAGTGAGGAATGAATTGGGTAATGATAGAATCAAGTGAGGATAGAATCGGGTAATGATAGAATCAGGTGAGGATAGAATTGGGTAATGATAGAATCAGTTGAGGATAGAATCAGGTAATGATATAATCAGGTGAGGATAGAATTGGGTAATGATAGAATCAGGTGAGGATAGAATCGGGTAATGATAGAATCAGGTAAGGATAGAATCGGGTAATGATAGAATCAGGTGAGGATAGAATCAGGTAATGATAGAATCAAGTGAGGAATGAATTGGATAATGATAGAATCAAGTGAGGATAGAATCGGTTAATGATAGAATCAGGTGAGGATAGAATCAGGTAAGGATAGAATCAGGTAATGATAGAATCGGGTAATGATAGAATCAGGTAATGATAGAATCGGGTAATGATAGAATCAGGTGAGGATAGAATTGGGTAATGATAGAATCAGGTGAGGATAGAATCAGGTAATGATGGAATCAGGTAATGACAGAATCAAGTGAGGATAGAATTGGGTAATGATAGAATCGGATAATGATAGAATCAGGTAAGGATAGAATCGGGTAAGTATGGAATTGGGTAATGATAGAATCAGGTAATGATAGAATCAGGTGAGGATAGAATCAGGTAATAATAGAATCAAGTGAGGATAGAATCGGGTAATGATTGAATCAGGTAAGGATAGAATCAGGTGAGGATAGAATCAGGTGAGGATAGAATCAGGTAATGATAGAATCAGGTAATGATAGAATCAGGTAATGATAGAATCAGGTGAGGATAGAATTGGGTAATGATAGAATCAGGTGAGGATAGAATCAGGTAATGATAGAATCAGGTGAGGATAGAATTGGGTAATGATAGAATCAGGTAAGGATAGAATCGGGTAATGATAGAATCAAGTGAGTAATGAATTGGGTAATGATAGAATCAAGTGAGGATAGAATCGGGTAATGATAGAATCAGGTGAGGATAGAATCAGGTGAGGATAGAATCAGGTGAGGATTGAATCGGGTAATGATAGAATCAGGTAATGATAGAATCGGGTAATGATAGAATCGGGTAATGATAGAATCAGGTAATGATAGAATCAGGTAATGATATAATCGGGTAATGATAGAATCAAGTGAGTAATGAATTGGGTAATGATAGAATCAAGTGAGGATAGAATCGGGTAATGATAGAATCAGGTGAGGATAGAATCAGGTGAGGATAGAATCAGGTAATGATAGAATCAGGTAATGATAGAATCAAGTGAGGATAGAATTGGGTAATGATAGAATCGGATAATGATAGAATCAGGTGAGGATAGAATCAGGTAATAATAGAATCAAGTGAGGATAGAATCGGGTAATGATTGAATCAGGTAAGGATAGAATCGGGTAAGTATAGAATTGGGTAATGATAGAATCAGGTAATGATAGAATCAGGTGAGGATAGAATCAGGTAATGATAGAATCAGGTGAGGATAGAATTGGGTAATGATAGAATCAAGTGAGGATAGAATCAGGTGAGGATAGAATCGGGTAATGATAGAATCAAGTGAGGATAGAATCAGGTGAGGATAGAATCGGGTGATGATAGAATCAGGTGAGGATAGAATTGGGTAATGATACAATCAAGTGAGGATAGAATCAGGTAAGGATAGAATCAGGTGAGGATTGAATCGGGTAATGATAGAATCATGTAATGATAGAATCAAGTGAGGAATGAATTGGGTAATGATAGAATCAAGTGAGGATAGAATCGGGTAATGATAGAATCAGGTGAGGATAGAATTGGGTAATGATAGAATCAGTTGAGGATAGAATCAGGTAATGATATAATCAGGTGAGGATAGAATTGGGTAATGATAGAATCAGGTGAGGATAGAATCGGGTAATGATAGAATCAGGTAAGGATAGAATCGGGTAATGATAGAATCAGGTGAGGATAGAATCAGGTAATGATAGAATCAAGTGAGGAATGAATTGGATAATGATAGAATCAAGTGAGGATAGAATCGGTTAATGATAGAATCAGGTGAGGATAGAATCAGGTAAGGATAGAATCAGGTAATGATAGAATCGGGTAATGATAGAATCAGGTAATGATAGAATCGGGTAATGATAGAATCAGGTGAGGATAGAATTGGGTAATGATAGAATCAGGTGAGGATAGAATCAGGTAATGATGGAATCAGGTAATGACAGAATCAAGTGAGGATAGAATTGGGTAATGATAGAATCGGATAATGATAGAATCAGGTAAGGATAGAATCGGGTAAGTATGGAATTGGGTAATGATAGAATCAGGTAATGATAGAATCAGGTGAGGATAGAATCAGGTAATAATAGAATCAAGTGAGGATAGAATCGGGTAATGATTGAATCAGGTAAGGATAGAATCAGGTGAGGATAGAATCAGGTGAGGATAGAATCAGGTAATGATAGAATCAGGTAATGATAGAATCAGGTAATGATAGAATCAGGTGAGGATAGAATTGGGTAATGATAGAATCAGGTGAGGATAGAATCAGGTAATGATAGAATCAGGTGAGGATAGAATTGGGTAATGATAGAATCAGGTAAGGATAGAATCGGGTAATGATAGAATCAAGTGAGTAATGAATTGGGTAATGATAGAATCAAGTGAGGATAGAATCGGGTAATGATAGAATCAGGTGAGGATAGAATCAGGTGAGGATAGAATCAGGTGAGGATTGAATCGGGTAATGATAGAATCAGGTAATGATAGAATCGGGTAATGATAGAATCGGGTAATGATAGAATCAGGTAATGATAGAATCAGGTAATGATATAATCGGGTAATGATAGAATCAAGTGAGTAATGAATTGGGTAATGATAGAATCAAGTGAGGATAGAATCGGGTAATGATAGAATCAGGTGAGGATAGAATCAGGTGAGGATAGAATCAGGTGAGGATTGAATCGGGTAATGATAGAATCAGGTAATGATAGAATCGGGTAATGATAGAATCGGGTAATGATAGAATCAGGTAATGATAGAATCAGGTAATGATAGAATCGGGTAATGATAGAATCGAGTAATGATAGAATCAGGTAATGATAGAATCGGGTAATGATAGAATCAGGTAAAGATAGAATCAGGTGAGGATAGAATCAGGTAATGATAGAATCGGGTAAGGATAGAATCGGGTAAGGATAGAATCAGGTAATGACAGAATCAAGTGAGGATAGAATCCGGTGAGGACAGAATCGGGTAATGATAGAATCAGGTAAGGATAGAATCGTCTAATGATAGAATCGGGTAAAGATAGAATCAGGTAATGACAGAATCAAGTGAGGATAGAATCCGGTGGGGATAGAATCGGGTAATGATAGAATCGGGTAATGATAGAATCGGGTAATGATAGAATCGGGTAATGATAGAATCAGGTAATGATAGAATCAGGTGAGGATAGAATTGGGTAATGATAGAATCAGGTGAGGATAGAATTGGGTAATGATTGAATCAGGTAATGATAGAATCAGGTGAGGATAGAATTGGGTAATGATAGAATCAGTTGAGGATAGAATCAGGTAATGATAGAATCAGGTAATGATAGAATCAAGTGAGGATTGAATTGGGTAATGATAGAATCGGATAATGATAGAATCAGGTGAGGATAGAATCAGGTAATAATAGAATCAAGTGAGGATAGAATCGGGTAATGATAGAATCAGTTGAGGATAGAATTGGGTAATGATTGAATCAGGTAATGATAGAATCAGGTGAGGATAGAATCAGGTGCGGATAGAATCAGGTAATAATAGAATCAAGTGAGGATAGAATCGGGTAATGATTGAATCAGGTAAGGATAGAATCAGGTGAGGATAGAATCAGGTGAGGATAGAATCAGGTAATGATAGAATCAGGTAATGATAGAATCAAGTGAGGATAGAATTGGGTAATGATAGAATCGGGTAATGATAGAATCGGGTAATGATAGAATCGGGTAATGATAGAATCGGGTAATGATAGAATCAGGTGAGGATAGAATTGGGTAATGATAGAATCAGGTGAGGATAGAATTGGGTAATGATTGAATCAGGTAATGATAGAATCAGGTAATGATAGAATCAGGTGAGGATAGAATTGGGTAATGATAGAATCAGTTGAGGATAGAATCAGGTAATGATAGAATCAGGTAATGATAGAATCAAGTGAGGATAGAATTGGGTAATGATAGAATCGGATAATGATAGAATCAGGTGAGGATAGAATCAGGTAATAATAGAATCAAGTGAGGATAGAATCGGGTATTGATTGAATCAGGTAAGGATAGAATCGGGTAAGTATAGAATTGGGTAATGATAGAATCAGGTAATGATAGAATCAGGTGCGGATAGAATCAGGTAATAATAGAATCAAGTGAGGATAGAATCGGGTAATGATTGAATCAGGTAAGGATAGAATCAGGTGAGGATAGAATCAGGTGAGGATAGAATCGGGTAATGATTGAATCAGGTAAGGATAGAATCGGGTAAGTATAGAATTGGGTAATGATAGAATCAGGTAATGATAGAATCAGGTGAGGATAGAATCAGGTAATGATAGAATCAGGTGAGGATAGAATTGGGTAATGATAGAATCAAGTGAGGATAGAATCAGGTGAGGATAGAATCGGGTAATGATAGAATCAAGTGAGGATAGAATCAGGTGAGGATAGAATCGGGTGATGATAGAATCAGGTGAGGATAGAATTGGGTAATGATACAATCAAGTGAGGATAGAATCAGGTAAGGATAGAATCAGGTGAGGATTGAATCGGGTAATGATAGAATCATGTAATGATAGAATCAAGTGAGGAATGAATTGGGTAATGATAGAATCAAGTGAGGATAGAATCGGGTAATGATAGAATCAGGTGAGGATAGAATTGGGTAATGATAGAATCAGTTGAGGATAGAATCAGGTAATGATATAATCAGGTGAGGATAGAATTGGGTAATGATAGAATCAGGTGAGGATAGAATCGGGTAATGATAGAATCAGGTAAGGATAAAATCGGGTAATGATAGAATCAGGTGAGGATAGAATCAGGTAATGATAGAATCAAGTGAGGAATGAATTGGATAATGATAGAATCAAGTGAGGATAGAATCGGTTAATGATAGAATCAGGTGAGGATAGAATCAGGTAAGGATAGAATCAGGTAATGATAGAATCGGGTAATGATAGAATCAGGTAATGATAGAATCGGGTAATGATAGAATCAGGTGAGGATAGAATTGGGTAATGATAGAATCAGGTGAGGATAGAATCAGGTAATGATGGAATCAGGTAATGACAGAATCAAGTGAGGATAGAATTGGGTAATGATAGAATCGGATAATGATAGAATCAGGTAAGGATAGAATCGGGTAAGTATGGAATTGGGTAATGATAGAATCAGGTAATGATAGAATCAGGTGAGGATAGAATCAGGTAATAATAGAATCAAGTGAGGATAGAATCGGGTAATGATTGAATCAGGTAAGGATAGAATCAGGTGAGGATAGAATCAGGTGAGGATAGAATCAGGTAATGATAGAATCAGGTAATGATAGAATCAGGTAATGATAGAATCAGGTGAGGATAGAATTGGGTAATGATAGAATCAGGTGAGGATAGAATCAGGTAATGATAGAATCAGGTGAGGATAGAATTGGGTAATGATAGAATCAGGTAAGGATAGAATCGGGTAATGATAGAATCAAGTGAGTAATGAATTGGGTAATGATAGAATCAAGTGAGGATAGAATCGGGTAATGATAGAATCAGGTGAGGATAGAATCAGGTGAGGATAGAATCAGGTGAGGATTGAATCGGGTAATGATAGAATCAGGTAATGATAGAATCGGGTAATGATAGAATCGGGTAATGATAGAATCAGGTAATGATAGAATCAGGTAATGATATAATCGGGTAATGATAGAATCAAGTGAGTAATGAATTGGGTAATGATAGAATCAAGTGAGGATAGAATCGGGTAATGATAGAATCAGGTGAGGATAGAATCAGGTGAGGATAGAATCAGGTGAGGATTGAATCGGGTAATGATAGAATCAGGTAATGATAGAATCGGGTAATGATAGAATCGGGTAATGATAGAATCAGGTAATGATAGAATCAGGTAATGATAGAATCGGGTAATGATAGAATCGAGTAATGATAGAATCAGGTAATGATAGAATCGGGTAATGATAGAATCAGGTAAAGATAGAATCAGGTGAGGATAGAATCAGGTAATGATAGAATCGGGTAAGGATAGAATCGGGTAAGGATAGAATCAGGTAATGACAGAATCAAGTGAGGATAGAATCCGGTGAGGACAGAATCGGGTAATGATAGAATCAGGTAAGGATAGAATCGTCTAATGATAGAATCGGGTAAAGATAGAATCAGGTAATGACAGAATCAAGTGAGGATAGAATCCGGTGAGGATAGAATCGGGTAATGATAGAATCGGGTAATGATAGAATCGGGTAATGATAGAATCGGGTAATGATAGAATCAGGTAATGATAGAATCAGGTGAGGATAGAATTGGGTAATGATAGAATCAGGTGAGGATAGAATTGGGTAATGATTGAATCAGGTAATGATAGAATCAGGTGAGGATAGAATTGGGTAATGATAGAATCAGTTGAGGATAGAATCAGGTAATGATAGAATCAGGTAATGATAGAATCAAGTGAGGATTGAATTGGGTAATGATAGAATCGGATAATGATAGAATGAGGTGAGGATAGAATCAGGTAATAATAGAATCAAGTGAGGATAGAATCGGGTAATGATAGAATCAGTTGAGGATAGAATTGGGTAATGATTGAATCAGGTAATGATAGAATCAGGTGAGGATAGAATCAGGTCATGATAGAATCAGGTAATGATAGAATCAGGTGAGGATAGAATTGGGTAATGATAGAATCAGGTGAGGATAGAATCAGGTAATGATAGAATCAGGTGAGGATAGAATTGGGTAATGATAGAATCAGGTGAGGATAGAATCGGGTAATGATAGAATCAGGTAAGGATAGAATCGGGTAATGATAGAATCAAGTGAGTAATGAATTGGGTAATGATAGAATCAAGTGAGGATAGAATCGGGTAATGATAGAATCAGGTGAGGATAGAATTGGGTAATGATAAAATCAGGTGAGGATAGAATCAGGTAATGATAGAATCAGGTGAGGATAGAATTGGGTAATGATAGAATCAGGTGAGGATAGAATCGGGTAATGATAGAATCAGGTAAGGATAGAATCGGGTAATGATAGAATCAAGTGAGGAATGAATTGGGTAATGATAGAATCAGGTGAGGATAGAATCAGGTGAGGATAGAATCAGGTGAGGATTGAATCGGGTAATGATAGAATCAGGTAATGATAGAATCGGGTGATGATAGAATCGGGTAATTATAGAATCAGGTAATGATAGATTCAGGTAATGATAGAATCTGGTAATGATAGTATCAGGTGAGAATAGAATCCGGTAATGATAGAATCAGGTAATGATAGAATCGTGTAATGATAGAATCGGGTAATGATAGAATCAAGTGAGGATAGAATCGGGTAATGATAGAATCAGGTAAGGATAGAGTCAGGTAAGTATATAATCAGGTCTGATAGAATCAAGTGAGGATCGAATTAGGTGAGGATAGAATCGGGTTATGATAGAATCAGGTAATGATAGAATCAGGTAATGATAGAATCAGGTGAGGATAGAATCGGGTAAGGATAGAATCAGGTAATGATAGAATCAGGTGAGGATAGAATCGGGTAAGGATAGAATCAGGTAATGATAGAATCAGGTGAGGATAGAATCAGGTAATGATAGAATCAGGTAATGATAGAATCGGGTGAGGATAGAATCGGGTAAGGATAGAATCAGGTAATGATAGAATCAGGTGAGGATAGAATCAGGTAATGATAGAATCAGGTAATGATAGGATCGGGTGAGGATAGAATCGGGTAAGGATAGAATCAGGTAATGATAGAATCAGGTGAGGATGGAATCAGGTGAGGATAGAATGAGGTAATGATGGAAACAGGTGAGGATAGAATGAGGTAATGATAGAATCAAGTGAGGATAGAATTTGGTAATGATAGAATCAGGAAAGGATAGAATCAGGTGAGGATAGAATCGGGTAATGATAGAATCAGGTGAGGATAGAATTGGGTAATGATAGAATCAGGTGAGGATAGAATTGGGTAATGATAGAATCAGGTGAGGATAGAATCAGGTAATGATAGAATCAGGTGAGGATAGAATCAGGTAATGATAGAATTGGGTAATGATAGAATCAGGTGAAGATAGATTCAGGTAATGATAGAATCAGGTGAGGATAGAATTCGGTAATGATAGAATCAGGTAAGGATAGAATCAGGTAATGATAGAATCAAGTGAGGATTGAATTGGGTAATGATAGAATCAGGTAAGGATAGAATCAGGTGAGGATAGAATCGGGTAATGAGAGAATCAGGTAAGGATAGAATCGGGTGAGGATAGAATCGGGTAATGATAGAATCAAGTGAAGATAGAATCAGGTGAGGATAGAATCAGGTGAGGATAGAATCGGGTAATGATAGAATCAGGTAATGATAGAATTGGTTTAATGATAGAATTAGGTGAGGATAGAATCAGGTGAGGATAGAATCAGGTGAGGATAGAATCGGGTAATGATAGAATCGGGTAATGATAGAATCGGTTTAATGATAGAATCAGGTGAGGATAGAATTGGGTAATGATAGAATCAGGTGAGGATAGAATCAGGTAATGATAGAATCAGGTGAGGATAGAATCAGGTAATGATAGAATCAGGTAATGATAGAATCAGGTGAGGATAGAATTGGGTAATGATAGAATCAGGTGAGGATAGAATTGGGTAATGATAGAATCAGGTGAAGATAGATTCAGGTAATGATAGAATCAGGTGAGGATAGAATTCGGTAATGATAGAATCAGGTAAGGATAGAATCAGGTAATGATAGAATCAAGTGAGGATTGAATTGGGTAATGATAGAATCAGGTAAGGATAGAATCAGGTGAGGATAGAATCGGGTAATGAGAGAATCAGGTAAGGATAGAATCAGGTGAGGATAGAATCGGGTAATGATAGAATCAAGTGAAGATAGAATCAGGTGAGGATAGAATCAGGTAATGATAGAATCAGGTGAGGATAGAATCAGGTGAGGATAGAATCGGGTAATGATAGAATCGGGTGAGGATCGAATCGGGTAATGATAGAATCAGGTAAGGATAGAATCGGGTGAGGATAGAATCGGGTAATGATAGAATCAGGTGAGGATAGAATCGGGTAATGATAGAATCAAGTGAAGATAGAATCAGGTGAGGAAAGAATCAGGTGAGGATAGAATCAAGTGAGGATAGAATCTGGTAATAATAGAATCAAGTGAAGATAGAATCAAGTGAGGATAGATTCGGGTAACGATTGAATCAGGTGAGGATAGAATCAGGTGAGGATAGAATTGGGTAATGATAGAATCAAGTGAGGATAGAATCTGGTAATGATAGAATCAAGTGAAGATAGAATCAAGTGAGGATAGAATCGGGTAACGATTGAATCAGGTGAGGATAGAATCAGGCGAGGATAGAATTGGGTAATGATAGAATCAGGTGAGGATAGAATCAGGTAATGATAGAATCGGGTAATGATAGAATCAGGTAAGGATAGAATTAGGTAATGATAGAATCAGGTGAGGATAGAATTGTGTAATGATAGAATCAGGTAATGATTGAATCAGGTAATGATATAATCGGGTAATGATAGAATCGGGTAATGATAGAATCAGGTGAGGATAGAATCAGGTGAGGATAGAATCGGGTAATGATTGAATCAGGTAAGGATAGAATTAGGTAATGATAGAATCAGGTAATGATTGAATCAGGTAAGGACAGAATCAGGTGAGGATAGAATTGGGTAATGATAGAATCAGGTGAGGATAGAATTGTGTAATGATAGAATCAGGTAATGATTGAATCAGGTAATGATATAATCGGGTAATGATAGAATCGGGTAATGATAGAATCAGGTGAGGATAGAATCAGGTGAGGATAGAATCAGGTGAGGATAGAATCAGGTAAAAATAGAATCAAGTGAGGATCGAGTCAGGTAATGATAGAATCGGGTAATGATAGAATTGGGTAAGGATAGAATCAGGTGAGGATAGAATTGGGTAAGGATGGAATCGGGTAATGATCGAATCAGGTGAGGAAAGAATTGGGTAATGATAGAATTGGGTAATGATCGAATCAGGTGAGGATAGAATTGGGTCATGATAGAATCAGGTGAGGATAGAATTGTGTAATGATAGAATCAGGTGAGGATAGAATTGGGTCATGATAGATTCAGGTGAGGATAAAATCGGGTTATGATTGAATCAGGTAAGGATAGAATTAGGTAATGATAGAATCAGGTAATGATTGAATCAGGTCAGGATAGAATCAGGTGAGGATAGAATCAGGTAATGATAGAATCGGGTAATGATAGAATCAGGTGAGGATAGAATTAGGTAATGATAGAATCAGGTAATGATAGAATCAGGTAATGATAGAATCAGGTAAGGATAGAATTAGGTAATGATAGAATTAGGTAATGATAGAATCAGGTAATGATAGAATCAGGTAATGATAGAATCATGTAATGATAGAATCAGGTAATGATATAATCAGGTGAGGATAGAATCAGGTAAAGATAGAATCAAGTGAGGATAGAATCGGGTAATGATAGAATCAGGTAATGATAGAATCAGGTGAGGATAGAATCAGGTGATGATAGAATCGGGTAATGATAGAATCAGGTGAGGATAGAATCAGGTAATGATAGAATTGGGTAATAATAGAATCAGGTAATGATAGAATCAGGTGAGGATCGAATCAGGTGATGATAGAATCGGGTAATGATAGAATTGGGTAATGATAGAATTGGGTAATGATAGAATCAGGTAATGATAGAATCAGGTGAGGATCGAATCAGGTGATGATAGAATCGGGTAATGATAGAATTGGGTAATGATAGAATTGGGTAATAATAGAATCAGGTAATGATAGAATCAGGTGAGGATCGAATCAGGTGATGATAGAATCGGGTAATGATAGAATTGGGTAATGATAGAATTGGGTAATGATAGAATCGGGTAATGATAGAATCAGGTAATGATAGAATCAGGTGAGGATAGAATCAGGTGATGATAGAATCGGGTAATGATAGAATCGGGTAATGATAGAATCAAGTGAGGATAGAATCAGGTGAGGATAGAATCAGGTGATGATAGAATCAGGTGAGGATAGAATCAGGTGAGGATAGAATCAGGTGATGATAGAATCGGGTAATGATAGAATCAAGTGAGGATAGAATCGGTTAATGATAGAATCAAGTGAGAATCGAGTCAGGTAATGATAGAATTGGGTAATGATAGAATTGGGTAAGGATGGAATCATGTGAGGATAGAATTGGGTAAGGATAGAATCGGGTCATGATCGAATCTGGTGAGGATAGAATCAGGTAATGATAGAATCGGGTAAGGATAGAATCGGGTAATGATCGAATCAGGTAATGATAGAATCGGGTAATGGTAGAATCAGGTGAGGATAGAATCAGGTAATGATAGAATCAGGTAATGATAGAATCGGGTGATGATAGAATCAGGTAATGATAGAATCAGGTAATGATAGAATCAGGTAAGGATAGAATCAGCTAATGATAGAATCAGGTAAGGATAGAATCAGGTAAGGATAGAATCAGGTAACGATAGAATCGGGTAATGATAGAATCAGGTAAGGATAGAATCAGGTAAGGATAGAATCAGGTAAGGATAGAATCAGGTAAGGATAGAATCAGGTAATGATAGAATCGGGTAATGATAGAATCAGGTAAGGATAGAATCAGGTAATGATAGAATCGGGTAATGATAGAATCAGGTGAGGATAGAATCAGGTAATGATAGAATCAGGTGAGGATAGAATCGGGTAATGATAGAATCAGGTCATGATAGAATCGGGTAATGATAGAATCAGGTGAGGATAGAATCAGGTAATGATAGAATCGGGTAATGATAAAATTGGGTAATGATAGAATCAGGTAAGGATAGAATCAGGTAATGATAGAATCGGGTAATGATAAAATTGGGTAATGATAGAATCAAGTGAGGATAGAATCGGGTAATGATAGAATCAGGTAATGATAGAATCAGGTGAGGATAGAATCAGGTATTGATAGAATCGGGTAATGATAGAATCGGGTAATGATAGAATCGGGTAATGATAGAATCGGGTAATGATAGAATCGTGTAATGATAGAATCGGGTCATGATAGAATCGGGTAATGATAAAATTGGGTAATGATCGAATCAGGTAAGGATAGAATCAGGTAATGATAGAATCGGGTAATGATAAAATTGGGTAATGATAGAATCAAGTGAGGATAGAATCGGGTAATGATAGAATCAGGTAATGATAGAATCAGGTGAGGATAGAACCAGGTAATGATAGAATCGGGTAATGATAGAATCAAGTGAGGATAGAATCGGGTAATGATAGAATTGGGTAATGATAGAATCAGGTGAGGATAGAATCGGGTAATGATAGAATCGGGTAATGATAGAATCAGGTCATGATAGAATCAGGTGAGGATAGAATCAGGTAATGATAGAATCAGGTAATGATAGAATCGGGTAATGAAAGAATCGGATAATGATAGAATCAGGTATGGATAGAATCAGGTAATGATAGAATCAGGTGAGGATAGAATCTGGTAAAGATAGAATCTGGAAAGGATAGAATCAGTTATATATAGAATCAGGCACTGACAGAATTGGGTAAAGATAGTTGTGGGTAAAGATAGAATTGGGAATGGGTAGAATCGGGTTAAGATCAGATCATGTTCGGCTAGAATTCGGTAAGAATAGAATTAGGTAAGAATAGAATAGGCCTTAGCTGCGATGTCCCATTAGTTGGACTACCCCACTGGTTCTCCCTATCCAAGCACACACATGAAGTCTGATCAGTGGATGTGGCACCAGAGGTTTCCTGTGCCCATGGATCTGTACCCCAGCAGGAAGTGATGACCATCAGAAGAGAATTGTATCACAACAAAATAGGAAGATGCCATGGGCGCATTGGACAGAAACTGGTTAGCGGAAACATGTTGGACCAAGATAACTTGCTAGCCAATTCAATCAGAAATAATTACAGGATAAATCCACATTATAGGAGATGAAAGGCTGTTTACAGAACCCAACTGAATGAACAGATAAAAATTTTCACATGAAAACAGAATCATTAGCATATTAATGCATGAAAAGACATTGGTGTTGAGCTGCTTTACAATTTGTTGCCATGTACTTTACTTGGGGGAGGGGGGAGCGACTATTAAGGTTTTTAATTACATTCTGAGGATAAAATCTGACAGTCGACTCCAACATAAAACAGCTGTAGCTGTTCTTGGATAAAGGGAGTCGCTTACTCGGTAGAAAAACACTGAACATGATCCAGGAGGATTAATTGTGTATGCTTTTTTGGCACAGATTGTTGAAAAAATATTTGAACTGATTAATGACCACGTCTAAAGTAGAGTACTACGTAGCCAGGACACCTCCTGCGGTTGCCTTCTCCTCCTGTACCGGCATGCTCATCTCCTGGTATGCTGCAAGATGTCATCCTTCCCCCACAACAATTCCTCGTGCACTTGCTGTCTTTTGGACATATGACCCGTGAGGATAGGGTTGCCAACTCTGGTTGAATATATTCCTGGAGATTTCATCACGTCCTGCCTCCAACTGACCTGACACACCCATCCTCACGGCACTATGCCTTCCATCGCCAATTGGAAAGCGAAAAGACTCTTGATTACCCAATTGGATGAGTCTTGACTGTCAGTCAAACAGCCCTTTTTTCCCCCTCATTTCCAATAGTTTTATAACTAAGAAACAGAAGTGTTCAAAGAAAATTTTAAAAACACACTTTTTTTTAATGTCGCTATGATTTTTCTCCAGGGTTGATCGCAGCAGTGTCCTGGAGATTAATCTTCAATTCCTGGAGACTCCAGACCAACCCTGGAGGGTTGGCAACTGGAGGATGAGGTCAACTTCATGCCCAGCTTTGCTCTTCCACCACCACCCTTGACTCCGTGACTGTTCCTGTGGTGTCTGATGGTGTCCAATATCAAGCCGCACAAGCGAAGAGCCTGAATTTCCAGCAGCAAAACATTGGCAAGACCGATGGTCATCCTCTTCAGTTCTCACCAGAAACTCTGCATCCTAGCTCCCAATTCCCTCAGCTGCCCTGGCTGCTTTGATCATTCTAAACCTCGCACCACACAATCTCAGTGCCCTGTTCGACCCTGAACTGTGCTTTAATTCCCACATCCAATCAATCTTCGTAGAGCGCAGCCTTGGTCTTCGAATCGTGACGCTGACACTCGACCCTCTTTTTGATATGTATTAATGACCTGGACGTCGGTATACTGAGTATAATTTCAAAGTTTGTAGAGGTCTATAAAATAATTAAAGGACAGGATAGAATCCCTATTGATAGATTATTCCAGTTTAACAGGTTGGGGAGGACCAGGGGACATGAGTTTAAACTGTGGTAGAGTAGGAATAGACTGGACATTAGGCAGGGATAGACTAGGACGTTTTCCCAGAGAATTGTGAGCCTCTGGAATACATTGCCGGCTGGTGCGGTGGGTGCTGACTCTCTGCCTTCAAGGGGGAGCTGGACTGGTTCCTGACTGGGGCAGATATCGCAACATAAAGAAGGTAAGTGTCTTTATAGATAACACTTGGTCCATGAGATCTCCTGGACTGGTTTCACTCGCCTTGCCTGAGGGGGTCGGAGAGGAATTTTACAGAGTATTTTTTCCCTAATTGGCCCTGGGTTTTTTCTGTTTTTTTTGCCTCTCCCAGGAGATTAAATGGCTGTGGGGGTTGTTGTGGTTAGGGGGGGGGGGGGGTGGAGAAGTGGGTGGAGGGGTGTGGGGGTGAAGTGTTGAGCTGGACTTTTCCAGCCCGTCACTTTCGTATGATTCGAAACTCGGGAATGTAGTAAACAATAAGGAGAATAACAACAGAGTTCAGGAGGACGTGGACAGACTGGTGAAATGGGCAGACACATGGCAGATGGAATTTAACACAGAGAAGTGTGAAGTTTTACATTTTGGCAGGAAGAATGAAGAGAGGCAATATAAACTAAATGGTACAAGTTTTAAAGGGGGTTCAGGAACAGAGAGACCTGGGGGTGTATGTTCACAAATCTTTGAAGGTGGCAGGACAAGTTGAGAAGGCTGTTAAAAAAGCTTATGGGATCCCGGGCTTTATAAATAGAGGCATAGAGTACAAAAGCAAGGAAGTTATGCTAAACCTTTATAAAATCACTGGTGAGACCTCAGCTGGAGTGTTGTGTTCAATTCTGGGCATCACACTTTAGGAAGGATGTCAAGACCTTAGAGAGGGTGCGGAAGAGATTTACTGGAATGGTACCTGGGATGATGGACTTCAGTTATGTGGAGAGACTGGAGAAGCTGGGTCGTTCTCTTTAGAGCAGGGAAGGTTAAGAGGAGATTTTATATAGGTGTTCAAAATTATGAACAGTTTTGACAGAGTAAATAAGGAGAAATTGTTTCCAGTGGCAGAAAGGTCGGTAACCAGAGGACACAGATTTAAAGTGATTGGCAAAAGAATCAGAGTTGACACGAGGAAAAAAACTTTTTCGCAGCGAGTTGTTATGATCTGGAATGCACTGCCTGAAAGGGTGGTGGAAGCAGATTCAACAGTAACTTTCAAAAGGGAAATGGATAACTAAAGGGAAAACATTTATGGGTCGATGGGGAAACAGCAGGGAGTGCGACTAATTGGATAGCTCTATCAAAGAGCCGGTACAGGCACGATGGGTCAAATGGCCTCCATCTGTGCTGTATCATTCTATGATTCTACGTGCCTTCATTACTTCCATGCACATTTTCTCCAGCATTCTACCTACCAGCCTCTTGAGCTACATCAACTTCAACTCACACAGAACTACATCCTGTCCTGCACCAAGTCCCACTCACCTGGCACCTCATCTCCCAGTGCTCTTGCAAGTCCTTTGGGATAGAATTTCCATCGGGCTTCTCCCCACCTCCTTTCGTAACTGTGGCAGAAGATCGGCAGAATCCCCGGCACAAACGGGTTTCTGCCGATCTCCCGCCAAAGTTACGGTGGGAGATCTGGAGAAGCTTCGCGGAAGCTCTACCTCTTGGTCTATAAGCCCTTTCATCAATGGTTTAAAGGTGGCCCACTGCCCCTTCCCATGCAAGCTCCTCCAGCCTCTCATCCCAGCCCACATTCTCTGCACTACCGATCCTGGACTCCTGTTCCTCCCTCCTCTCCACCATTAATGACAGTTCCCTCATCCCTCAGAGCCCTGCACACCGGAATTCTCTTCTAAAAACCCCTTCTTAAAAATTCATTCATGGGATGTGGGCAACGCTGGCGAGGCTGGCATTTATTGCCCATCCCTAATTGCCCTTGAGAAGGTGGTGGTGAGCTGCCTTCTTGAACCACTGCAGTCTGTGTGGTGACGGTTCTCCCACAGTGCTGTTAGGAAGGGAGTTCCAGGATTTTGACCCAGCGACGATGAAGGAACTTCGATATATTTCCAAGTTGGGATGGTGTGTGACTTGGAGGGGAACGTGCAGGTAGTGTTGTTTCCATGTGCCTGCTGCTCTTGTCCTTCTAGGTGGTAGAGGTCGCGGGTTTGGGAGGTGCTGTCGAAGAAGCCTTGACGAGTTGCTGCAGTGCATCCTGTGGATAGTACACACTGCAGCCACTGTGCGCCGGTGGTGAAGGGAGTGAATGTTTAGGGTGGTGGATGGGGTGCCAATCAAGCGGGCTGCTTTGTCCTGGATGGTGTCGAGCTTCTAGAGTGTTGTTGGAGCTGCACTCATCCAGGCAATTGGAGAGTATTCGATCACACTCCTGACTTGTGCCTTGTAGATGGTGGAAAGGCTTTGGGAAGTCAGGAGGTGAGTCACTCGGCACAGAATACCCAGCCTCTGACCTGCTCTTGTAGCCACAGTATTTATATGGCTGGTCCAGTTAAGTTTCTGGACAATGGTGACCCCCAGGATGTTGATGGTGGGGGATTCGGTGATGGTAATGCCGTTGAATGTCAAGGGGAGGTGGTTAGACTCTCTCTTGTTGGAGATGGTCATTGCCTGGCACTTGTCTGGCGTGAATGTTACTTGCCACTTATGAGCCCAAGCCTGGATGTTGTCCAGGTCTTGCTGCATGCGGGCTCGGACTGCTTCATTATCTGAGGGGTTGCGAATGGAACTGAACACTGTACAATCATCAGCGAACATTCCCATTTCTGACCTTATGATGGAGGGAAGGTCATTGATGAAGCAGCTGAAGATGTTTAGGCCTAGGACACTGCCCTGAGGAACACCTGCAGCAATGCCCTGGGCCTGAGATGATTGGCCTCCAACAACCACTACCATCTTCCTTTGTGCCAGGTATGACTCCAGCCACTGGAGAGTTTTCCCCCTGATTCCCATTGATTTCAATTTTACTTGGGCTCCGTGGTGCCACACTCGTTCTGATGTCAAGGGCAGTCACTCTCACCTCATCTCTAAAATTCAGCTCTTTGGTCCATGTTTGGACCAAGGCTGTAATGAGGTCTGGAGCCGAGTGGTCCTGGCGGAACCCAAACTGAGCATCGGTGAGCAGGTTATTGGTGAGTAAGTGCCGCTTGATAGCACTGTCGACGACACCTTCCATCACTTTGCTGAAGATTGAGAGTAGACTGATGGGGCGGTAATTGGCCGGATTGGATTTGTCCTGCTTTTTGTGGACAGGACATACCTGGGCAATTTTCCACATTGTCGGGTAGATGCCAGTGTTGTAGCTGTACTGGAACAGCTTGGCTGGCGGCGCAGCTAGTTCTGGAGCACAAGTCTTCAGCACTACAGCTGGGATGTTGTCGGGGCCCATAGTCTTTGTTGTATCCAGTGCACTCAGCCGGTTCTTGATATTACGTGGAGTGAATCGAAGTGGCTGAAGACTGGCTTCTGTGATGGTGGGGATATCAGGAGGAGGCCGAGATGGATCATCCACTCGGCGCTTCTGGCTGAAGATGGTTGCAAACGCTTCAGCCTTGTCTTTTGCTCTCACGTGCTTGACTCCACCATCATTGAGGATGGGGATGTTTGCAGAGCCTCCTCCTCCCGTTAGTTGTTTGATTGTCCACCACCATTCACGACTGGATGTGGCAGGACTGCAGAGCTTTGATCTGCTCCGTTGGTTGTGGATTCGCTTAGCTCTGTCTATAGCATGTTGCTTCCGCTGTTCAGCATGCATGTAGTCCTGAGTTGTAGCTTCACCGGGTTGGCACCTCATTTTTAGATATGCCTGGTGCTGCTCCTGGCATGTTCTACACTCCTCTTTGAGCCAGGGTTGATCCCCTGGCTTGTTGGTAATGGTAGAGTGTGGAACATGCCAGGCCATGAGTTTACAGATTGTGCTGGAATACAATTCTGCTGCTGCTGATGGCCCACAGCGCCTCGTGGATGCCCAGTTTTGAGCTGCTCGATTTGTTCTGAATCTATCCCATTTCGCATGGTTTTAGTGCCACATGACACGTTGGATGGTGTCCTCAGTGCGAAGACGGGATTTCATCTCCACGAGGACTGTGCAGTGGTCACTCCTACCAATACTGTCATGGACAGATGCATTTGCGACAGGTAGATTGGTGGGGACGAGGTCAAGTATGTTTTTCCCTCACCACCAAGCTGCAGGCCCAGTCTGGCAGCTATGTCCTTCACGACTCGGCCAGCTCGGTCAGTAGTGGTGCTACCGAGCCACTCTTGGTGATGGACATTGAAGTCCCCCACCCAGAGTACATTCTGTACCCTTGATACCCTCAGTTCTTCCTCCAAGTGGTGCTCAACATGGAGGAGGACTGATTCATCAGCTGAGGGAGGACGGTTGGTGGTAATCAGTTGGAGGTTTCCTTGCCCATGTTTGACCTGATGCCATGAGATTTCATGGGGTCCAGAATCAATGTTGAGGACTCCCAGGGCCACTCCCTCCTGACTGTATATCACTGTACCACCACCTCTGGTCGGTCTGTCCTGCCGGTGGGACAGGACATACCCAGGGATGGTGATGGAAGAGTCAGGGACGTTGGCTGAAAGGTATGATTCTGTGAGTATGGCTATGTCAGGCTGTTGCTTGGCTGGTCTGTGGGACAGCTCTCCCAATGTGGCACAAGTCCCCAGATATTAGTGAGGAGGACTTTGCAGGGTCGACTGGGATTGGTTTGCCGTTGTCCTGGCTTGCTTGGCCATTTCAGAGGGCAATGAAGAATCAACCACATTGCTGTGGTTCGGGAGTCACATATAGGCCAGACCGGGTAAGGACGGCAGGTTTCCTTCCCTAAAGGACAATGGTGAACCAAATGGGTTTTTACGACAATCCGGTAGCTTCATGGCCACTATTACTGATACTGGTATTTTAATTCCAGATTTTTATTTAATTAATTGAATTTAAATTCCCCAGCTGCCGTGGCGGGATTTGAACTCATGACGCCAGATTATTAATCCCAGGCCTCTGGATTACTCGTCCAGTAACATAACCACTATGCTACCGTACCCTTTTCCTCTTCCTTGCGACCACACTCCCCTTCCTCCAAAGGCCGTCTCAAAACCCACAACCTTGACCCCTGTTTCAGTCACTCAATTTCAGCTTGCTGTCCGATTTTCCCTCTCCCTTATGATCACCTGATTAAAGGTGCTATATAAGTGTAAGCTGTTACTGACATTATGGAGAGCCAATGCAAGAAAAGCAAGCAGAAAACAATCAAAATGAAAATTGCTTCTACAGGAAAAACGCCAGTTAGAAGCATTATTTTCGACGGTAGCAGAATTACTTTGGAGTGCTCAGTAAATAAGAACCTTCACTGTTTCTTCTACCTCCAGTTGAAGGATATCCTAGAGCACAGTGCAATTACCACAGTGAAACACAGTACTATTTACTGCACTAAAACCTCAGTAATATCTGACACCCTCACTGAAAATTAATCACTGATACAAACCGAGATATATCAGCTCGGTTGAACCTTTGTTCATATAAAAAAAAACCTTGGGTAATCTTGCTGTCTTTTTGATGGTGTTATTTTATTTTTGTGGTCATGTTGAAAGTTGTGCTGCTGACCCTCCCGCAATAATAAAAAAAAACTACTGCATTACCACAGGAAGGTCAATAATTTAATCGCAGAGTGACTGAGGCATAAGCATTGTCATAACTGAGTAATGAGGATTGCAGCCAGATACCAGCATCTTGTCTCAGTTCCTCATTTCAGTGTGAGACGTTAGTTTAATGAAAGATCTTTTTTTTAATGTACTTGTTTCAATTTTTTTTTTCAAATGCAATTATATTCTTGTGATACTATTTTGCAATGTTAGAAATGGGAGCTCTCTCCTAAATTAGTTCTTATAAGATGCCAATATCGTGCTTGCAAACACAATTTTTTCTTCTTACCATTGACAGTGGCTCATGTTTCCACTAGACGTGCCATCCTCTCCCCGTCTCCCGACATCCCATCACCGGATTATGTTTCTTACTCCTTTGTTCTGGTACTTGATGTGTTTAAGAAGAATATTGCTGATTATCTGGGCTGTCATTGGGGTGCAGTTTCATGGATACTCTGTTCAAGTGGTCATTCTCCATGTGTGAACAAGGACATAACAGGTGATGACACATTTTAAAAATAAATAGATTTGGGATATGGGCGCCACCAGCATTTATTGCCCAACCCTAGTGGCCATGAAAAGGCAGTGGTGGGCCTTCTTCTTGAACCGCTGCAGTCCGTGTGGTGACGGTTCTCCCACAGTGCTGTTAGTAAGGAGTTCCAGGATTTTGACCCAGCGACGATGAAGGAACGGCCGATATATATCCAAGTCGGGATGGTGTGCGACTTGGAGGGGAATTTAGAGGTGATGGTGTTCCCACGCGCTGGCTGCTCTTGTCCTTCTAGGTGGCGGAGGTCACAGGTTTGGGAGGTACTATCGAAGAAGTCATGGCAAGTTGCTTTAGCGCATCCTGTAAATAGTACACACTGCAGCCACGGTGCGTCGGGGTGGAGGGAGTGGATGTTTAAGCTGGTGGATGGGCTGCCGATCAAGCGGACTGCTTTATCCTGGGTGGTGTCAAGCTTTTTGAGTCTTGTTGGAGCTGCACCCATCCGGGCAACTGGAGATTATTCCATCACACTCCTGATTGTGCCTTGTAGGTGGTAGGTTGTGCCTCCATCATTTACCATACACCAACCCACATACCATAACACCCCTGCTCAAAAACGGGGAGAGAGATAAATCCAGCAATTAGAGGCCAGCCAGCCTAACGTCGGTGGTGGGAAACTTTTAGAGACAATAATCCGGGACAAAATTAATTGGCATTTGGAAAAGTATGGGCTAATAAATGAAAGTCAGCACGGATTTGTTAAAGATAAATCGTGTTTGACTAACTTGATTGAGTTCTTTGATGAAGTAGTGGAGAGGGTTGATGAGGGTAGTGCGGTTGATGTTGTGTATATGGACTTTCAAAAGGCATTTGATAAAGTACCATATAATAAACTTGTTAGCAAAATTAAAGCCCGTAGGATTAAAAGGACAGTGACGGTGTGGATACAAAATTGGCTAGGGGTCAGAATGTAGAGAGTAGTGGTGAACGGTTGTTTTTCAGACTGGAGGGAATTATACAGTGGTGTTCCCCAGGGGTCAGTATTAGGACCACTGCTCTTTTTGATATATATTAATGACCTGGACTTGGATTACTTCAAAGTTTGCAGACGACATGAAACTCAGAAATGTTGTAAACAATGTGGAGGATTGTAACAGATTTCAGGAGGACATAGACTGATTGGTGAAATGGGCAGACACATGGCAGATGAAATTTAACACAGAGAAGTGTGAAGTGATGCATTTTGATAAGAAGAATGAGAAGAGGCAATATAAACTAAATGGTACAATTTTAAAGGGGGTGCAGGAACAGAGGGACCTGGGGGTGCATGCATACAAATCTTTGAAGGTGGCAGGACAAGTTGAGAAGGCTGTTAAAAAAGCATATAGGATCCTTGGCTTTATAAATAGAGGCATAGAGTATAAAAGCAAGGAAGTTAAAAACATAAACTTTTATAAAACACAGGTTGGGTCTCAGCTGGAGAAGTGTGTTCAATTCTGGGCACCACATTTTAGGAAGGATGTCAAGGCCTTGGAGGGGGTGTAGAAGAGATTTACTAGAATGGTACCAGGGATGAGGGACTTCAGTTATGTGGGGAGACTGGAGAAGCTGGGATTGTTCTCCTTAGAACAGAGAAGGTTAAGGGGAGATTTGATAAAGGGGTTCAAAATCATGAACAGTTTTGATAGAGTAAATAAAGAGATGTTTCCAGTGGCAGAAGGGTCGGTGACCAGAGGACACAGCTTTAAGGGGGTTGGCAAAAGAACCAGAGGCGACATGAGGAAAAACTTATTTTACGCAGCAAGTTGTAATGATCTGGAATGCACTGCCTGGGAGGGTGGAGGAAGCAGATTCAGTAGGAACCTTCAAAAGGGAATTGGATAAATACTTGAAGGGAAAAAAATATACAACGCTATGGGGAAAGATCAGGGGAGTGGGACTAATTGGATAGCTCTTTCAAAGAGCAGGCACAGGCTCGATGGTCTAATGGCCCCCTCCTGTGCTGTATCTACTATGATTATGAATTTCCTGGCTTTTTTTTGGACTGGGTGCTGCAGTGTTGCAGAGAATCAGTTTTGAAATGTTTCATTTTTTTTTCATTATGAGGGAAGACATGGAACTCTTTACCTCCTCCTACCTGTCTGCTTGGCTCAGTCTCAGTATTCTCACTTCTGAGTCAGAATGTTCTGCCACAAAGCAATGGTGAAATAAAGTTCATAAATTATTTTAAAAAGGAATTAGATCATTTTGGACAGCATGAGGTGTTAGCCCTGGCTCAGTGGTAGCACTCTCGCCTCTGAGTCAGTAGGTTGTGGGTCCAAGCCCCATTCCAGAGACTTGAGCACCAAATCTAGGCTGACATTTCTGTGCAGTACTGAGGGAGTGCTGCACTGTCAGAGGTGCCATCTTTTGGATGAGACGTTAAACCGAGGCCCCGTCTGCCCCCTCATGTGGATATAAAAGATCCCATGGCACTATTTCGAAGAAGAGCAGTGGAATTCTCCCCGGCGTCCTGGCGAATATTTATCCCTCAACCAACATCACTAAAAACAGATGATTTGGTCATTTATCTCATTGCTGTTTGTGGGATCTTGCTGTGCGCAAACTGGCTGCTGCGTTTTCTACATTACAACAGGGACTACATTTCAAAAGTACTTCATTGGCTGCAGAGCGCTTTGGGACATCCTGAGGTTGTGAAATTCATCTCATTTAATACAAGAACAACTTGCATTCATGTAGCACCTTTAACGTAGAAAAAAAACGACTGATGTAAAATAGATAGCATTGAATAACAGGTAACATAGGATAGACAAAGAGAAGTTCTGCTGTCTGCTACTAGGACATCCCCATATTTAACATATTAGACTGGGGTTTGTTCCTTAAGATCTTATCTCTGGTCATGACAATTTGTTTCCTTCTGCCCAAGCCTCCGAATGATAAATAGCCCGCCTGTTATTTTTTAAATTGAAAGCAACTCCCAAGTGAAGGGTCGAAAGGTTAAAAGGGAGTTAAACACCGGCATTGTTGAGAATAACAATATTCCCCAAATCCCATGAAATATATCTCCATCCATTTTTGTTTTTGTTTATTTAAAATTGGGAAAAGCGTCCAAGACGATTTATCGTCTCTGGCTCATATAACCTATCAACAATACCCGTGTGTTTATTTTATTCAGTCACTGATCCTGTTTTGAGATTTTTCAATTAATTTTCTATTCTGAATAGTGGCGAGTACATATAGGGGGATTACGAAAGATTGATTATGTGATATGATAAATATTTTCACAAATGAGTTGCCTGAATAACTGCTGAGTGAAGACAAGAGTGAGTTAGGGTCAGTCAGTGAGTGGAAATTTTAACCTGACCTTTGTGTGTCTACCGCACGTTGAAAAAATAAATTTTTAACATTTTAATTTTAAGTGTATTATAATTGGGGATATTTTGAGCACAGACAGTGCTTTAATACAGAGTATTACATCCTCCAATGGTTTCTTCTACCATACCTGGATGATCACCATTGGTGCAGGCCAAGTCTCCATCCTTGATCACCTCCTCTTCATTGACTATATGCCTCTCCTTGATGACAGCATATGAAAGCATGAGATAAGGTTCCATATGCCTGCTGATGACACATAGCTTTAAGGCAGAGACAGACTGTGAAGCGGGCAGACACAGGGCAGATGAAATTTAACACAGAGAAGTGTGAAGTGATGCATTTTGGAGAGGAAGAATGAGGAGAGGCAATATAAACTAAATGGTGCAATTTTAAAAGGGGGTGCAGGAACAGAGAGACCCGGGGGTGTACGTACACAAATCTTTGACGGTGGCAGGACAAGTTGAGAAGACTGTTAAAAAACCATATGGGATCTTGGGTTTTATAAATAGAGGCTTAGGCCCTGATAGTGACTTGGAGCCGGGAAGAGAGCGGCGGGGAGAGGGGGTTTGGGGAGGTGGGGGGTGGTTTGCCGACGGGAAACTGGGAAGTAAGGGTTCCCCACACGTCTTTCCGAATTTAAAATTTTTCAAAAGGTTTCTCGCCCGATAGCCAGCACGGCTGACAGGCTGGCTGCCTGTGGGGAGCGGATGGAAGGTGATTCAGAGTTTGTGAGAGGGCCGACAGCAGGGGGAATGGGAGGAGTCTAACATCACGGGGTCTGATCACGGGCTGTGTAAAGTGGTTAGTTTGGAGCAGTCGGGAGTAGCACTCCTACTCCTCCTGGCCCACAAGCAGTGATTTAAATGCACTTACCTCATGGATCCGGCCCTTCTCTCCTCCTTTTTCCTGCCAGGAATCCCGCAGCCAGGGAAACCCGGCCTCCATGGGTTAAAAATAAAAATTGGGGTAAAACGGAGGCACGCAGCCCCCTTAAAAGATTTTACTGACCGACCCGCATCCTGAGAGCAGGTTGGTCGCCGGCCCCCTGACCCGCCTCTGACCCGCCTCTGTTAAACCCGGATGTGGGTGCGTAGGGGTCGGGTAGAGGTCGTGCTGCAAATTTCTATTATTTTAACTTCCCACCCGCCCATAGAGTACAAAAGCAAGGAAGTTATGCTAAACCTTTAGGAATCACTGGTTAGGCCTCAGCTGGAGTATTGTTTCCAATTTGGTGCAATGCTCTTTAGAAAGGATGGCATGACCTTGGAGAGGGTGCAGAAGAGATTTACAAAAATTATCCCAGAGATGAGGAACTTCAGTTATGTGGAGAGACTAAGATTGTTCTCCTTAGAGCAGAGAAGATTATGGGAAGGTGTAATAGAGGTTTTCAAATGTATGAGGGGTTTCGATAGAGTAAATAAGGAGAAACTGTGTCCAGTGGCAGAAGGGTCGGTAACCAGAGAACACAGATTTAAGATAATTAGCAAAAGAACCAGAGGGGAGGTGAGGAGAATTTTTTTTATGCAGCGAGTTATTATGATCTGGAATGCACTGCCTGCAAGAGTGGTGGAAGCAGATTCAATGGTAACTTTCAAAAATGAATCGGATAAATACTTGAAAAGGAAAAATTCACAGGACTATGGGGACAGAGCAGGGAGTGGGACGAATTGGATGGCTCTTTCAAAGAGCTGGCACAGGCACGATGGGCCAAATAGCCTTCTTCTGTGCTGTATGATTCTATGATTTAACTTTCTTTCTCCTTTCTCAGTGAGAGTGGTGGCTCTCAGGTCCATGCTGAGGATGGAGAGCGGGAGGAAATCAGCGACAGAGTGTGAGAATGTAGGGACAATAACCATGACACCATGTGCAATTCAGCACGAGGCCATTGATTATAAACAGTGAAGGACTATAGACATTAAATAATGTTCCAATCTACTTGATTAACTTTATAACAGTGTCTGGAATGCGGGTAACTCTCACGTCTGCTGTATTGCACAGAATCTTTTTGTAAGTACGATGTGATTGGTTCAGCACCAAGATGACCAATCAGCAGTGAAATTGTAGAAGCCAATAACAAATAGTAGAAACCAATCAGAAAGATTAGACACGAGCCTGCAATAGGCCAACTGGAAAATTCCCACATGCGACATCAAATGGCATTGTGGGGGGTACTTTTATCTCATATTATTTAGACATAGATACAAATGAAAACATCTTTTAACATCAAAGTCAGAAGGTTGTATTAAAGTCCCACTCCAGAGACTTGAGCACATAATCCAGGCTGACACTCCAGTGCAGTACTGAGGGAGTGCTGTACTGTCGAAGGTGCCATCTTTCGGATGAGACATTAAACATCACTAAAACAGATTATCTGGTCATTATCACATGGGTTAGTGGGTCCTTGTTATGCGTAAATTAGCTGCTGCGTTTCCCACATTGCAACAGTAATTACACTTCAAAAGTATATCATTGGCTGTGAAGAGCTAGGACCAGTTCTGCGACCCTTCCAGCCAGGGCCTCAACCAGGAGCCATGCCTTGCAATATTGACCCTTTAATTTCTTACAGAAAGCCTGGGCCCACTGTTCCTTTCACAGTAGAGATGTGAGGACTAAGGCACTATTAGTAAGTCGCTCCATGTCATTGCAGATGAATAATTACAGCGGTGAATGTAGGAACACGAAACCTATTTCCATAGTTCTCAGACCACACATAGGACTTGAATTTTATCTGGAGATCTTTAATTAATAGGCTCTTCCAGAAGGTTCTTTCACTAATCCCCTGACTGCTTCAGCTGGAAAATGTTTACCCTTGATGTAAGTTGCTTGTGTAGGATTTGATTTTTTTTTTACTCCAGCTGCTTTATCAAGATAAGGGAACTTATGATGGACGTGCAGTGAATGGGTCAAAAATCTATCACCACGTCATGTCACAAACCATTCTGCGATGCTCTTTGACAGCTTCATATTGAGGTGCTAAAGTTCAAGTGGTATCCTATTTCAGTCTCATAGAGCGAGCATTCGGGCTCTTAGGCCCTGACACTGGCCTAGCTTCAAAATATTCTCCAGATGCAGATTACTCTTCAAAGCAGCCATACCTTTATTTATACCAAGAAACTGGCTTGATGATACAACAACAACGTGCATTGATATAGCGCCTATAACGTTTTAAAACGTCCCAAGGTGCTTCACAGGAGCGTAATCAGACAAAATTTGACACCGGTAGCCACAAAAAATGATGGACAGAATGGTTAGGACAGGTAACCAAAAGCTTGGTCAAAGAGGTAGGTTTTAAGGAGTGTCTGAAAGGAGGAGAGAGAGGTAAAGAGGCGGAGAGGTTTAGGGAGGGAATTCCAGAGTTTAGGGCTTAGGTAGCTGAAGGCACGGCTGCCAATAGTGGGATGATGGAAATCGGGGATGCACAAGAAGCCAGGTTTGGAGGAGTGCAGAAATTTCGGAGGGTTGTAGGGCTGGAGGACGTAACAGAAATATGGAGGGACAAGGCCCATGGAGGGATTTAGCCACAAGGGTGAGAATTTTAAGGATGAGGTGTTGCTGGACCTGGAGCCAATGTAGGTCATACATTGATCAATTGTACAGAAAGGTTTCTGTTCCGTCTTCATCAGCGTTCGAGATATTAGCCTAGAAATGAGCATCTGCAGTTTCAGCATCTGAACCCTTAATGCTCCTGTAGAGATTCTTCTGTTTGTTATTTTACTGGAAGCGTTAACTCCTTTTATTTCAAAGGCATTAATGCCTCTAATAAAACAGCATACAAAGAAATGTCATAAGAAAGCATTAAGCGCTTGTTAGCCATTATGATTAAGGAGTGTGTTGCAAATTAAAATGCAGGTTAATCTTCCAGAACACGTTCCCTGGACAGAGCATGTGGGTATTCATTCACAACGAAGTGCTGTATCTTTGCCCCGATACAGCAAAACAGAAGGGAGCTGTTTGGTGCTGATCCTAATGCTATTAGCAGGAAAGCTCAGGTGCATCACGGGGAGCCAGGGATGAATTTCGTTCTATACTTTCTCAGCCTTCCACCAGCTGATTGGCCTTCTCCGTTGCTGCATCAATAGCTTCTGTTGACAGCCAGAAATTACCAAGTGGACTGGCACTGCAGACAGTTCAATAATAAATGCTCCAATCCATTTCTTGACTATTCCACTTGACAGGAGAAAGGGAAATGGGGGAAGGGAGGGAAGGTAAGTAGGTCATCTTTAGGTTGGCTCCAAGGCGATAAGCTTGGTGATGAGAGATCGGAACCAAGACGATCCCCTGTGATAGGCTCAGTAATCTTATACCTGGTCCAGGCAGGTTCGCAGCACCGCTGCTGATTGACCAGCTAGTCTGGATTCTTTGCGCGATCTAGAGAGGTGGACATGGCAATGTTGATGTTGAGATACTTCCACTTTGACTCCCGATAACCCTGCATGGTAATGCCCTGGTGGGAAAGCGAAGAGAAGCTTACTGGCGTTCTGTGTCGGTAAGCTGAGTGGTTTTTGCCAGTCAGCACCACCAGAACCCCAGCGCACACTTAGAGGTCCCTAAACCTTTGCTTCTGCAACCAGTGTAGAAGGATGATACCAGAACTGAGAAGTTATACCTATCAGGAAAGATTGAGCAGGCTGGGGCTCTTTTCTCCAGAAAAGTGAAGGCTGAGGGGTGACCTGATAGAGGTCTTTCCGATTATGAAAGGGTTTGATAGGGTAGACATAGAAAAGATGTTTCCACTTGTGGGGGAGTCCAAAACTAGAGGCCATAAATATAAGGTAGTCACTAATAAATCCAATAGGGAATTCAGGAGAAACTACTTTACCCAAACAGTGGTAAGAATGTGGAACTCGCTACCACAAGGAGTAGTTGAGGCTATTGGCATAGATGCATTTGAGGAGAAGCTGGATAAACACATGGGGGAGAAAGGAATAGAAGGTCATGCTGATAGGGTTAGATGAAGTGGTGGGGGGGGGGGGGGGCGGGGAAAGAGGCTCATATGGAGCATAAACACCGGCATGAATCAATTGGGCCGAATGTCCTGTTTTTGTGCTGTACATCCTATGTAATTCTATGTAAGAGAGTGTGCACTTTATATCAGGCAAACAGATTTAAAACCAGGGTCCTGCAGGGCTCCACCGCCATGTCTGTGTGCCGATGGGCGCAGTGCAACCTAATCAGCAGTCCGCTGGAGGCCGTTCCTGAAACAAGGAAAGACAGAGAGACTTGCATTTATATAGTGCCTTTCATGACCTCAGGACGTCCCAAACTGCTTTATAGCCAATGAAGTACATTTTTTGAAGTGTAGTCACTGTTGTAAAGTAGGTTTTTTAAAAAAGATTTTTGTGAGGCCAGGAGGAGCATTAATGCTTTCTTGCCTCTCCCTCCCCCCTCTTCAACTTTGAAATTCTGGCTTAGCTGCATCACACCCTAAATGTCACACATCAGACGTCACATTTTGTTGCAGATGCCAAACGGTCTTTAAAAAAGGAGAAATTCATCTCCATCCTTTGAGCTGGAGTCTGAAAATTGCACGGGCCGCGAATTGTGGCTACTGACTCCCGAATTCCTGAGATGTAATCCCATTGAGTAACTTATGGGATTTGGTGTCAGCTCTGACTCGGTTGGTAGAACTCTCACATCTGAGTGATGAAGGTTGCAGGTTCAAAGTCCCACTCCAGAGACTTGAGCACATAATCCAGGCTGACACTCCAGTGCAGTACTGAGGGAGTGCTGCACTGTTGGAAGTAAGAAATAGGACCAGGTGTAGACCATACAGCCCCTCGAGCCTGCTCCATCTTTCAGACAAGTCCCCCGTCTGCCCTTTCAGATGGATGTAAGAGATCCTATGACACTATTTGAAGAAGAGTGAGGGAGTTTCTCTGGTGTCCTGGCCAATAATTATCCCTCAACATCACAAAAAACGGATTATCTGGTCATTATCTCATTGCTGTTTGTGGGACCTTGCAAACTGGCTGTCTCATTTCCTACATTACAACAGTGACTTCACTTCAAAAGTACACCCAAACAGCTCAGGTAGCCATAGTAACATCATAGTCCAGTGTCCCATTTTCTTAGTTACTGTAGTGTGGTGTGATAGTTCTGTACTCACTTTCCTAGGTGACTGTAAAAATCCTTTCATAGTTTCAGAATGTAACCATAGTGTCCAGAACTTATTGTCAGGGGGCTGCATAATCTAACACAAATAGCAACATGGCAGTAAGAAACCACTGCAGAAGATAATTCTCCAAAACAAACACATACTCGAACAGCTCCAATTGCTTTTCATGATTCTGTAAATATTTCCGTTGCAGGTCCTGAGTCTGGAAAATCTCCATTCAAAACTTAAGTACTCAAAGGTCTCTTTATTAATTACAGATGGACTGTGCCGTTTAAAACAAATACTTAAACCAACCGGCGAATGTTGCAGGACTCATTACAATTTACCAGTCATGGAGAGTCAAGACCAAGTGAAGCCTTCAGGTGAGGTGGGGTTAGAGGGTGGGATATAATTTGACCAGGGTGAGTAGATTTGATTCCATTCCCATTTAAAATCCCTTATTTTTATACAAATAGCCAAACGCAACAATTTGGGAAGCAGAGAAGCAGGTTGGAAAAATGGAGGCTTAGAAATTCGGATGCTCCCATTTTTCAGCACGTGGATGGGGATGGGGGGCAGGGTACAATCTATGCGCCTGAATGGTGAGGTCCCAGGCACCCAGATATTAGGCCTCGGGCCTCATTCCTTGGAGCCGGCAAGCTGCGCAGAGCTGCCGGCGAAGCATGATTGAAGATAGGGACGCTCCTGGTATCTCAGCGGCCCTCAGGTGAGTGAGGGTGTCCGATCAGGCCTCAGGCCGGTGTTTGGGGGGGGTGGGGGGGAGAGAGAGGGGCATGATTGGTGGCCGGGGCGTGGGGGGGTGGGGAGGGGTGAGTGGTGGTCGGGGTGAATGTTATTGTGTCTGGGGTAGGCGCGCGATCAGTGGCCGGGAGGTGGGAGGGGCCCGTGTTTCCTTTAATGTGGGGTTGAGAGGATCACGACTGCTCCTCCCTGGCTCCACATTCAGGTAAATATGGGGGCCTTCTTGCCGGTTAGTGCCACGTTGTGCTGGGCGAGTTCAACGCGTGGCACGTGAAGTGGTGGGGCATTCGAAAATTGCAAGGCGCGCTGGACCCTAATTTGAATAAATTATTCTGGCCTTTAAGTGTTTCCGATGCGCGCTCCCGTTGCCAGCACATCTCCCTTATCCAATATGGCGGGCAGCGCGCTTCCGGCTGGAAATGCACGCGCGCTTCCTGCCTGCCATACTGGCAACTTAGTAGGCTGGTTAGCGCCTGAAAAACGGGTGCTGCGTGGCCAGATTTCTTGGCCGCAGTTTCTCTGTAGCACAGACTCAGTTCTGGGGAAATGCAAAACCTAGGGGCAACAGTACCACCACTGGTGGGAGAGTGGAATTACAGGTTTAGATATGGCAGTTTCCATTATAATGTGGACATAGGATTTTGTTATGGAATGCATGAAGGTGTAAGATTTTTAATATATGATGGAAATATCTTCGACCCATTACACAAAGCCTGCTGTTTCACTGGTCCATAGCAACTTCGGTACAGGAGGCCTACTGCCTGTGCTAATAATAGCTCCTCCACGAGGGCCATCGATTTTAAAGAAAGAAAGAATGCCTTTATATAGCGCCTTTCACCGACCTCAGGATGTATATTTTGAAGTGTAGTTCTTATTGTAATGTAGGGTAGCATTGGCAGCTAATTTGTGTACAGCAATGTTCCGCAAACAGCAACAAGGCACATGACCAGATACTCTATTTTAGTGATGTTGGTTGCGGGATAAATGTTGGCCAGGACACCGCGGAGAACTCCCTTGCTCATCTTCGAAATAGTGCCGTGGGATCTTTACCACCTAGAAGGACAAGGGCAGCAGGTGCATGGGAACACCATCACCTCTAAGTTTCCCTCCAAGTCGCACACCATCCTGATGGGCATATATCGCCCTTCCTTCATCGTCGCTGGAGCTCCCTACCTAACAGCACTGTGGAAGCACTTTTGCAACATGGATCACAACAGTTCAAGAAGAAGGCCCACCACCACCTTCTCAAAGGCAACTAGAGATGGGCAACACATGGAGGCCTTGCCAGCAACGCCCACATCCTGGGAATGAATAAAAAATAAGCCACAGGCTTCTATTCCGAAAGGAAGTTGGGATAGCAGCCCTGTTGCTATGGAAAGCTATGTGAAGCCTCCCAATCACAGTATTTCATGCTTTCAGTAGCACTGCATGGAAGAAGGCATGTCACGGTAATCAACCGCTGGCATAGCTCAACTAGCCAGATCTGTCAAGATACCGCCAACCGTATCTGCAGGCCCAGCAAAGTCTACCTGGCCATGACCAAAAGGAACGGTCCTAGTCAACATTGAACCCAATGAAGAGCTGTGCCATCTGCTGCCAGGACACCGGCATATGGCTGGCACATCCAAAGACAGTGACTGTCAGCCGTGATCTGAAACTTGGCTCCATCTCCCTTGAAGGCACGCTACAAGGCTGACCCACAGGGATGGTGCCACGGAATGGGAGAGAGGACCACTCTCTGGGCAACTGTCTCATGCAGCACCATCTCATCTTCAGTAACCATCACAAGGGGTCAAGTTCTGTGCTGCCCTATCATTTGCCTGCAATCACATGCCTGCACCTTTCCTTTATATTTTTCCTGTATTTTCTTACTTCCTTATCCCTTCAACCAATGGCAAAGGCTGGTAGTGAATTGAGATGGTTTTTGTAGGTCTCTGAAGGCTTGCAGAATTTTTGCCTCCCTATTGCGAGAATCCCCTTTAATTGACCCTCCCTCTACATTTCACTCACATGTAATTTTCCACCAGTGTGGTCCCTACACTCATCCTAATTCTATACCTCAAGTCATTGTCATGAACTAACCTTCAAAAAATTGGGTGCAAACAGCACACTTCCATTTAAGTCTGTCCAAAACCCTTCAAAAGCCAACCGGGTCTAAACTACACCAATAACAGAAAGTCTTGGCCCAAGTTTTTACTAAGCTTTCTACATAGCTCAGTTCTCTGATTCTATGGCCCAGCCTCAACAACAACAACAACTTGCACCTTTAACGTGGTAAAACGTCCCAAGGCACTTTACGGGAGCCTTATCAAAAAATCTGACAACGCGCCACATAAGAATATATTAGGACGTGACCAAAAGCTTGGTCAAAGAGGTAGTTTATAAGGAGCGTCTTAAAAGAGGAGAGAGAGGAAAGGAGGCGGAGAGGTTTAAAGAGGGAATTCCAGAGCGTAAGGCCTAGGCAGCTGAAGACACGGCCGCCAATGGTGGAGCGCTGAAAATCAGGGATGCGCAAGAGGCCAGAATTGGAGGAGTGTAGAGATCTTGGAGGGTTATTCAGCTGGAGGAGGTTACAGAGATAGGGAGGGGCGAGGCCATGGAGGGATTTGAAAACAAAGATGTAAATTCCTCATGGACCTTCTCTATACCACTTCCAGGGCCTGTGAGTTTCTCTTGTGCCTTGGTGAGCAGAACTGAACACAGCAATCAAGGAAGGAGTTCTTGAATTAAGAGGAATTGAGCTGTGAAGGAATGTCTATATCTTTGCTATGTAAATAGACCTTAATCTGTGTCACACAGAAATCGAGGAAATGCAGCAACACATTTGGACAAGAGAATTTAACTTTTGTATTTTCACCAAAAAGTAGACTGGAATCATAGATGAATAGACTAGAGTGCCAAAAAGGATGTTCTTATGACACTCAAAAAGGGGATTTGATAGAGATATTCAAATGATAAAAGGAAAAGATATGCTTTAGATTATTTTCATTAGTAACTATATTGAAGACACAATCTCAAAAAGAGCACTAGACACATAAAGGGGAGATTAGATGAAACCTTCTCATGCAGAGTTATTAGATTGTGGAATGCTTTGCCACAAGTGATGATTGATTACAGCATTCCACAACGGACTGGATAATTACTTTCAAAAAAATATATATATAAAGGACTGGAGACAAATCAGGAAAATGGGACTGTATAAAATCAACCCCCAAGAGGGGCTGAAATTCAGTGCAGGCAGGAAGGGCCAAATGGCATCCTACTGTGCTAACATTTCTCTGCTTCCATGCATATAATGAAGGCTCGTTAGGGACATGTGGAATTCGCGCTAATTTCTTTATTTAGGTAACTTTTTTTGCGCCTTTAATGCTTGTCAAGGTACTGGATACTATTACTGCCCAATATAGCACAGGTAGATGCAGAGTAAAGCCATTCTCTCGGGAGGTGGGGGTGTGCGAGGGGATGAGGGGCTGAATGGCCTACTCCTGTTCCTATGCGCCAACAATGTGCCTCAGCTCCTACCACTGAGGAGAGCCCCCTACTGAACCAATGTGACATTTCTCCATTTTCCCCAGCAGCCATCCTGTGGCCTGACGGGGGAGAGTGAGAATGCAGCATCACTGGGTATTGAGTAAGGTCCCATCACTACATAGACTTACATAGAATTTACAGCACAGGAACAGGTCATTCGGCCCAACTGATCTACGCCGGTGTTTATGCTCTCCACGAGCCTCCTGCTGCTCTATTTACTTTATCTAATCCTGTCAACATATCCTACTATCCCTTTCTCCCTCATGTGTTTATCTAGCTTCCCCTTAAATGCACCAATGCTAGTCGCCTCAACCACTCCATGTGGTAGCAAGTTCCACATTCTCACCACTCTCTGAGTAAAGAAGTTTCTCCTGAATTCCTTATTGGATTTATTGGTGACTATCTTATATTTATGGTCCCTATTTTTGGACTCCATCACAAGTGGGTTAAATTGGATAAACCCCAAAAACGG
This sequence comes from Heptranchias perlo, assembly GCF_035084215.1. Taxonomy (NCBI): domain Eukaryota; kingdom Metazoa; phylum Chordata; class Chondrichthyes; order Hexanchiformes; family Hexanchidae; genus Heptranchias; species Heptranchias perlo. Next base: position 11,240,979 of record NC_090333.1, on the reverse strand, counting down.
CAGCGGGGATTGTGGTCCGTTATTAACCTGCGCCCATTCATTGCACTGCAGGCAGCATGTTACATTTGTGCTACCTGCTGTTTTAAATGATTGCTGCGTGCAGCCAGCACCACCTGCACTGTTCATTGGCTGCACGAATCAGAGGGTGGCCCGATATCGCGAGTGGCTGGTGCTACTTAAAGGCAGCCTGCACCTTTTAAAGGATAGGTGCATTGTGGCTGCAAGAAATGGGAGTTGTTTGAAAACTGAATCTGATGTTTTGAGGAATGGCTGAACATGCGAGAGAGCGTGCAGCAAGGTTCTCTGATGATGCACTGGAGGCCTTGGTGCAAGAGGTGGAGAGAAAGAGGGGCATCCTATATCTGCAGGGGGGCCCTCCAAACATATACACAAGAGGCAGTGGGAGGAAGTAGTGGAGGAGGTAAATGCCAGGAGCATAGCTCCAAGAACATGGATGCTGTGCAAGAAGTTGTTCAATAATTTAACACGAGTTTCAAGGTGAGTGAGTTCAAGGTTCAAGTGACATATCGTACCAACTGCACCACTAGCCTCATCCACTGCTCCACGCACTACACCACCCGTCACCCACCTACCAACAGTACTCAACCCTTCAAATCATATGCTTTATCTCACCCTCGCACACTTAGCACTGTTGCAAGCCTCACACCCACGAATCACAATTCACACACACTGGCAGCTATTCAACTATGGTAGTCACATCACTCAAACATTTTGCAGGACACTCACTGACACACTTCCCTCTTTCTTGCAGGAGAAGGTGGTGCGTAACAAGAGGCAGCAAGAAACAACCGGAGGAGGATAAGCACGCCTGCACAGTTTAACCCCCATGGAGGAGACGGTGCTGGCCATCAAGGGAAGGGCCATTGCTGAGGTTGTGGCCACTGGCGGTGCTGGAGGTATCGATGATGAGGGTCTCTGCATACCTAATCCTCCTTCTCTCTTCCCATTTCGGTGGGGTTCAAACCCCCTGAAAAACAAAGACATTTGGAAAGCTGGAAACACAGTAATGTAGTAAACCGCATTCTCGCAAAGCCTGTTTTTCCCTTAATAATGCTGATGGCATTGGAGAAGTATGAGTTTCAGGATCAAAGACATTATACTGTGGAAAGATATCTAGATTATTAAATAAATAAGCTAGATGGATAATATTGAGCTTAAAGCGATGGAACCACAAGCTTTTTAACACAGCAGGGGATAATGTAAGAAAAGGCAACAAGGGCATACATCAAAGGCTTTGGAACGGGAAAGCAATGATAGGTGTGAAAAAAGCATGGGCCTCTCATTCCTATCTGGTTATCTGTTCAAAAGAACTGGGATTTGTAAAACATCAAATAGTATTGCATCCAACATATAGTCCAATGGTATAAGGAATGGATTTGAAATCATTGAAGCAATCAAAATTGAAGACGTGAGGACCATTAAGAATGTCTGTGCAGAGAAATGTAAGGGGCTATCTCTACAGAAAAGGCCATAAACAGAGACAGTAAAGGGGCCTTTTTCATTCCATGGTTCGAGCACATGGTCTTTTCTACATCAAAGGGTCTCCAGTCACATGATCAAAGCCTAAACTGTCAATCATTGAGGTATGATAATGATTGAGGCATAGCAACAGGGAGCGATTGGACAAAAAGAATGACTCTCCCCAATCCTATGTCCTATTGGTAAAAAAATATATTAAAAAAAGACTTTGAGAGAAGAACAGGCTCTTCACTTCTTCACCACCCGGCCGTCACAAGGAACGCACACTGCAGTCGAATATCACACAAGAAGAAGAGGACCTCGTCGATTGAAGAGCTGATCAACCTTCAGGCCCGTTGAGCAAAAGCCTTGGTTTAAAGGTTGTATTTGTATTAATGATTTGCCTGATATGTGTATGAATTGTTAAGTTATTACATAATAATGTTGTGAATTATTAAGTGTATAATGGGATTTTATAGCGGAAAGTCAAATGTATGGTTTGATTTTGCTTCATGAATATTCGTATGAATGATAACATCATTAAATAATTACTTTTGATTAACGAAACTACCGTGAGCGAGGGTGACTTTCTTTGCTTGACTCTTCATCCAGTGTCCAAGAATCACAGGAAATAAGGCATATCCTACACTTCTCCCTCACTCCATAATCTTTTCTGACTCACGTGCTGCAGATGGTGTAAGCATGCACTTCTTACTGCTTCCTCTCCCCTCACCAAAACCCAACCCAAGAACTGGAACCTTCCCAGTCAGAGGAGGCAGAGGAAGAAGACAGTGATGATGAAGAGATACCATCACTTGATCTTACATTCGCAGCCGCCAGCTCAGAGACAGACACTGCGTGTACTTTGGAGGCTAGGATAGAGGAGGGATCTGCACGTGGTGAGACACTGAGCAAAAGTGCGCAGGAGCCGGGGCGGAGGGAAAGGATACCGCAGGTGCTGGCACGCCGGAGAGTGAGGTCACACACTAATACTGCTGCAGAGGAGTCAGATGATGACTTCGATGGGTCAGGCGACTGAAGAAGGCTGATGGGCGTACACCACCAATTCCTTGGTGCACTGGAAGGCCTGCCTGAAAGCCTGTGCGCAATGTCAAGGGGCATGGAGGAGTCTAGCTCCAACTTGCACAGGGCTTTGTGCAGAGCTTGGAGCCCATCCTTCCCAATCTGGAATGGGTGGTCACCTCCATCAGAACTCCTGTGGATCCCACCATGGTCTGATGACCAATGTCACAGCTTCCATTGCAGCACATACATCTTCCATCAAAGGTCTGACTGCTGCAGCGCCTAAAAAAACAGGCGCTACACAGTCCAATTTCACCCCATCCTCTCTACGTCTAATCTATCGATCTCCTTCGTAATTTTAAAGTCCTCTATTAAATCATCCCTCAGCCTTCTCTTTTCTAGAGAAAAGAGGCACAGCCTGTTAAGTCTTACCTGATAGTTATAACCTCTCAGTTCTGGTATCATGCTTGTAAATCTTTTTTGTACCTTCTCCAGTGCTTCTATATCCTTCTATATTCATTATGCGCTGTGGGCCCCATGCCCACGAGGACCTGACACCACTAGTCTTTGTAGATAAAAAGAAAAAAAACACAAAATGCTCAAAATACATCAGCCTCTGAGAATAGAAACCATACCTCAACACTGACAAAGGATCAGCACCTGAAGTGTGACTCTGTCTGTCCACTACTCGGATTATATAGAATTTACAGCACAGAAACAGGTCGTTTGGCCCAACTGGTCTAGGCCGGTGTTAATGCTCCACACAAGCCTCCTGCCACTCTTTTTACTTCATCTAACCCCGATAAACATATCCTTCCTTCCCTCACGTACTTATCTAGCTTCCCCTTAAATGCACCTGTGCTATTTGCATCAACCACTCGATGTGGTCGAGTCCCATATTCTAACCACTCTGAGTAAAGAAATTTCTCCTGAATTCCTCAGTGACTGTCTTCGATTTATGGCCCCTAGTTTTGGTCAGCTCCACTAGTGGAAACATCGGGGTCGATTTTAGCACCCGCGATCGGGTGCGTTCCTGGCCGGGAGGGGGCTCCGAAAATCGGGGATTCCCGGGGCGGGTCGGGAGCCAGGCTCCAACCCGCCCACTTCCGGGTTCCCCACTGACTCGCTGACATGCGCGCGCAGCCCCCGCATGTGGGACTCCCGCCGGCAATTAAAACCCACGGGGTGCTACTTAAGCTATTTATTTTGGTATTTCAGGTCGTTTACAGACCTGATTAACGAGATATTTTCGGAGGGTTGGGATTTTATATACAACTGGGACTGTTTCCCATACTGGGGAAAACGCTCCCAGTTCAAATGGACGTGTTGCAGCCATCAGCCTGTGGCAGCTGCAAAGGTCCATTTGACAGGTGGGGGGGGAGACCCTCACTCATTGCAGGAGGTCGCTCTGTCACTTTGGACAAAGTTTGGCCTCCACCACCCTCCTCCTAACAATAAAATTCACCAACTTGCACACTTACTCCGGTGTCCAGACACATGTACCTACCTTGCAGACGTCCTCAGATGTACATCTTCCAGATGGGGGCCGCCGTAGCTGCAGTCATGACCTCCTCGGAGGGTGAACAGCATCACCAGCCTCGCCGGCCACACCGTCCACCTCTGACACGTGGAGCTCCACAACACAGTGCTGTGACACATCCACCTGCACAGCAGGAGGGAGGGCTACCGCAGAGAGAGATGCGTCGCAGAGGGCACTACCCTCGCCACAGGGTCCACAGACCGAGGCTCAGCTTCCTGGACCTCTCTGAGCAGCAGTGCACACGGAGGCTCAGAGTCACTCGACATGTAGTCGTGGACATCTGCAGCCTCCTTCATGCCGAGCTGCTCCCGGCTGGCCCGAGCACCATCTTCTTCCCTGTCGCTGTCAAAGTCACCACTGCCCTCAACAACTTCTCCTCCGCATCCTTCCACGGTGCCACCAGGGACATCGCCGACGTCTCTCAGTCGTCTGCACAAAAGAGCCCTGCAAATACACCTCCACCCACTCTGCAGTGACACAATGGGTGGCATCAGTTGTGGGTCTTCATGGTGATCCTCAGGAAAGGGCATTATTGCACAAACCAGACAAGATTCGCAAAGACGTGGCAGTAGTGGTGCCAATATAATATGTAATGTGAGTTGGTCAGAAATTAAATATAAGTAAAAACCATGACAAACCCTCAAACACCCTTGTGCATCCCCTTCATGCTCACGACACGTTTACTTTACGCTGCCTACTGCACATATGTGATGCCTGCCCTGTGGCTGCAGCACAGGTAGTGGCAGGTTGAGTGAGGCTGACTGTGAAAGAGATGCATGAGAGGGTGAGTATGAGATAGAGCCATGAGATTGTATGAGGATTGGGTTGAGTGGTAGTGGCGGGATGAGTGCTGGTGAGGTGAGTAAGTGCGGGTAAGATGAGGATGAGGTTTGAGTGGGTGTGAGGGGTGATGTGACAGAGTAGTGTTGGCAGTGCAGAAGGAGATGTGGGGTGGGGGCGGTGATGTGGCAGACGGAGTGTAGGGGAATGAGTAAGTGTACTCACTTTGGCTGACCTACTTAGGTCATTGCAGCACCTCCTGCACTGTATGCAGGTGGGCGATATGTTGGTGGTGTAGGTGACCTCCTCTGCCACCTCGAGCAAGGCCTTCTTGGTGGCAGAGGCAGGCCGCTTCCTCCCGCCCACCGGGTGGAAGATCTCTGTCCTCCCCCTCCTCCTCACCCCATCCAATGATACCTGGAGTGAGGCATCATGAACCTGGGAGCAGCCTTCCCCCTGGGCTGCTCCATGCTGTAATTTTTCCTGTTTCTTGCAGCATCAGTCAGTGGAGGACTGCCCCTTTAAATAGGGCTCCTCCAGCTGACAGACCTTACTGCACATGCGCAGTCCGCCCGACCTGCAGCTCAGCAGTGGGGAACCCGGAACAAGAGGTAAGTGGATCCAATCAGCCTGCGATTGCGTTCGGGGCAGACTGATTTCATCGGGCGCGTTACCCACGTGCCCAATCGACCCCCCGCCGCGAACCCGCCGCCCTGGTAATATCAGGCCCATCATCTCCACGTATACCCTATCAAAACAGTTAATAATTTAAAAGACTATCAGATCAGCTCTGTTATCTCTTTTCTCGAGAAAAGGGTGCCATTTCATGCTGCCCTCCTCCAATTTATTGGTGCCCTCCCCCAATTCCTGGTGTCCTCCCCAAATTCCCCAATTTACTGCACCCTCCCCCAATTCCCCCATTTAATAGTGCCCTCCCCCAATTCCCCCATTTAATAGTGCCCTCCCCCAATTCCCCCATTTAATAGTGCCCTCTCCTAATTCCCCCATTTAATAGTGCCCTCTCCTAATTCCCCCATTTAATAGTGCCCTCTCCTAATTCCCCCATTTAATAGTGCCCTCTCCTAATTCCCCCATTTAATAGTGCCCTCTCCTAATTCCCCCATTTAATAGTGCCCTCTCCTAATTCCCCCATTTAATAGTGCCCTCTCCTAATTCCCCCATTTAATAGTGCCCTCTCCTAATTCCCCCATTTAATAGTGCCCTCTCCTAATTCCCCCATTTAATAGTGCCCTCTCCTAATTCCCCGATTTAATAGTGCCCTCTCCTAATTCCCCCATTTAATAGTGCCCTCTCCTAATTCCCCCATTTAATAGTGCCCTCTCCTAATTCCCCCATTTAATAGTGCCCTCTCCTAATTCCCCCATTTAATAGTGCCCTCTCCTAATTCCCCCATTTAATAGTGCCCTCTCCTAATTCCCCGATTTAATAGTGCCCTCTCCCAATTCCCCCATTGACTGCAGCCCTCCTCCAATTCCCCCATTTAATAGTGCCCTCCCCCAATTCCCCCTTCACTGATGTCCTCCCCCAATTCCCCCATTTACTGGTGCTCTCCTAATTCTCCCGATCTCCTTTTCTCCCGACCTACTTCCCTCCCGTCTATCCCCGTCCCGATCTCCTTCACTCACAATCAATTTCCCATTTACTTTTGCCCTTGCCTAATTCCCCCAGATGCTGACAGATTTGCTGTGGCTTACTCAGTGTGGAGCAAACAAAATTATTATTACGATAATAAAGCTACTTAAATCTCAATAATAGCATTTTTACAGGAATATCAATCTTAAACTGCAAAGTCAAATATCTAAAACATAATTTTATTTAATAATGAGAACATTAGTTAGGAGTTAGGGATTAGGAAATCCTGGACTCTCAAAGTTCCCTCGTGAAAGGATCGGAGAATTATGGTACAATGTTGTGATCTTGTCTCCGAGCGTGCCCCCCCCCTCCGAGTGCGCCCCCTCCGAACACGCCCCCTCTGATCACACCCCCGCCCCGTGCACGTCCCCTCTGAACATACGCCGTCTGAATACACACCTTCTGATCACACCCCCCACCCTGAGCACGTCCCCTCCGAACACACCCCCCTCCGAACACACCCCCCTCCGAACACACCCCCCCTCCGAACACACCCCCCTCCGAACACACCCCCCTCCGAACACACCCCCCCTCCGAACACCCCCCCTCCGAACACACACCCCCTCCGAACACACCCCCCTCCGAACACACACCCCCTCCGAACACACACCCCCTCCGAACACACACCCCCTCCGAACACTCCCCCCTCCGAACACACCCCCCTCCGAACACACCCCCCTCCGAACACACCCCCCCTCCGAACACACCCCCCTCCGAACACACCCCCTCCGAACACACACCCCCTCCGAACACACACCCCCTCCGAACACACACCCCCTCCGAACACACCCCCCTCCGAACACACCCCCCTCCGAACACACCCCCCTCCGAACACACCCCCCTCCGAACACACCCCCCTCCGAACACACCCCCCCTCCGAACACCCCCCCTCCGAACACACACCCCCTCCGAACACACCCCCCTCCGAACACACACCCCCTCCGAACACCCCCCCTCCGAACACACACCCCCTCCGAACACACCCCCCTCCGAACACACCCCCCTCCGAACACACACCCCCTCCGAACACCCCCCCTCCGAACACACACCCCCTCCGAACACACACCCCCTCCGAACACACACCCCCTCCGAACACTCCCCCCTCCGAACACACACCCCCTCCGAACACACACCCCCTCCGAACACACACCCCCTCCGAACACACACCCCCTCCGAACACTCCCCCCTCCGAACACACACCCCCTCCGAACACACACCCCCTCCGAACACACACCCCCTCCGAACACACACCCCCTCCGAACACTCCCCCCTCCGAACACACCCCCCTCCGAACACACACCCCCTCCGAACACACCCCCCCTCCGAACACACCCCCCCTCCGAACACACCCCCCCTCCGAACACACCCCCCCTCCGAACACACACCCCCTCCGAACACACACCCCCTCCGAACACTCCCCCCTCCGAACACTCCCCCCTCCGAACACACTCCCCCCTCCGAACACACCCCCCCTCCGAACACACCCCCCCTCCGAACACACACCCCCTCCGAACACTCCAATGGGAGTACACATTCACTGAATTTAATCACTAACTAGCACTGATTTGCCATGTCCGCACTGGCAGCAGGGATCCTCGGCCTTCAGGTCTACTTGCTTGAAAAAGAGGCCCTAATCTGCCCAGCCTGGTTCCTTTTTTCCCCATTTGCTAGAACAAAGGCCAATTGTTGATGCTTGGAAGGTCGGTTGATGAAGAAACCTTCTGCTGACTGTCACAGCTTAACAAATAATCAAATATAAATGTGCTTATAATACCATTACAAATCTTACTGAGCAAAATGAGTGAATATAATTAATAGTTAACTGGTCGCTTTAAAACAGCATTTCAATTAGTTAAATTAAAACATTTGGCTGGGATTTGTGTAAAGTAATGTTGCACTTCCAGTAAAGTAATTGTAAATTTCATCTGCATTTAACAACACTTAATATTTACATTTTATGAAATTATTTTGTCCTTGTAAAGCTAAAGAAACTGTAATTGTCAATAAATTTAATTTCAATGTTTTAATCAGACAAATCACTTAATATATTTCCGCAGTCTTAAAATGTAATACCACCCACCTCTATCAATCTTGATTTCAGCACAGTGTTAATGGCATCTGTTATGTTTTTGGGTCTTTTTAAGACTTCTTACCCTAGATTATTTAGACTCTCGTGTCTCAGATCTATGGGTGAACGTCAACCCCACAAACCTTCAAGAGTGTCCACACTTGCTTTGAGATATAGGGAAGAGTTCAGTGACAATCCCAGGAAAACGAAACCTTGTTTGACTATTACTCAGGTATTGGAGTATCTTAGGCCTCCCAAAGAGCTCATTTCAGTCTTCAAAAGCAGTAGACCGCATTTTTTAGCTTAACATATCACAAAAATGGTGAGGTGAGAGTGACTGCCCTTGACATCAAGGCAGCATTTGACCGAGTGTGGCACCAAGGAGCCCTAGTAAAATTGAAGTCAATGGGAATTAGGGGGAAAACTCTCCAGTGGCTGGAGTCATACCTAGCACAAAGGAAGATGGTAGTGGTTGTTAGAGGCCAAACATCTCAGCCCCAGGGCATTGCTGCAGGAATTCCTCAGGGCAGTGTCCTAGGCCCAACCATCTTCAGCTGCTTCATCAATGACCTTCCCTCCATCATAAGGTCAGAAATGGGGATGTTCGCTGATGATTGCACAGTGGTCAGTTCCATTCGCAACCCCTCAAATAATGAAGCAGTCCATGCCCGCATGCAGCATGACCTGGACAACATCCAGGCTTGCGCTGATAAGTGGCAAGTAACATTCGTGCCAGACAAGTGCCAGGCAATGACCATCTCCAACAAGAGAGAGTCTAACCACCTCCCCTTGACATTCAACGGCATTACCATCGCCGAATCCCCCACCATCAACATCCTGGGGGTCACCATTGACCAGAAACTTAACTGGACCAGCCATATAAATACTATGGCTACAAGAGCAGGTCAGAAGCTGGGTATTCTGCGGTGAGTGACTCACCTCCTGACTCCCCAAAGCCTTTCCACCATCTACAAGGCACAAGTCAGGAGTGTGATGGAATACTCTCCACTTGCCTGGATGAGCGCAGCTCCAACAACACTCAAGAAGCTCGACACCATCCAGGACAAAGCAGCCCGCTTGATTGGCACCCCATACACCAGCCTAAACATTCACTCCCTTCACCATCGGTGCACTGTGGCTGCAGTGTGTACCGTCCACAGGATGCACTGCAGTAACTCACCAAGGCTTCTACGACAGCACCTCCCAAACCCACGACCTCTACTACCTAGAAGGAGAAGAGCAGCAGGCACATGGGAACAACACCACCTGCACATTCCCCTCCAAGTCACACACCATCCTGACTTGGAAATATATCGCCGTTCCTTCATCGTCGCTGGGTCAAAATGCTGGAACTCCCTACCTAACAGCACTGTGGGAGAACCTTCACCACACGGACTGCAGCGGTTCAAGAAGGCGGCTCACCCACCACCTTCTCAAGGGCAATTAGGGATGGGCAATAAATGCTGGACTTGCCAGCGACGCCCACATCCCATGAATGAATTTTAAAAAAATCATTAATTAAAGAGTGGATAATTGGATAGAAGAATGAAGGTAGAACTTGCATTTATACAGCACCTTCCATTTCCTCAGGATGCTCCAAAGTGCCTTACAGCCAATGAATTACTTTCGAAGTGTAGTCACTTTTGTAATATAGATAAATACAGCAGCCAATTTCAGCAAGGTCCCACAAACCGAAGGGCCTGTTTCCATGCTGTAAACGTCTATGATTCTATTTTGGACAGTTACATTGGTAAGATGGGTATAGAGGGATATGGGCCAAGTGCAGGCAATTGGGACTAGCTTAGTGGTATAAACTGGGCGACATGGACATGTTGGGCTGAAGGGCCTGTTTCCATGCTGTAAACTTCTATGATTCTATGATTCTAAACAGCAATGAAATGCATGACAAGTCAACTTGCCTTTGGTAGTTTTGGTTGAGGACAACTTCCCTCGTCTTCTTAGAATAGATGGGACATTTTACATCCACCTAAATAGGTAATGGGGCCTCGGTTCAAACCAATGTCTCATCCAAAAGACGGCACCTCCAACAATTCAGCTCTCCCTCAGTACCATACTGGTGTGTAAGGTTAGCTAAGGCACTGAAGTGATGCTTAACCCACAATATGTCTGACTCAGAGATGGGTGTGCTAAGTTAATAGCAATATTACACAATTGATATATTTACAGTAGAAATTCTTTTTTTCTATCTCCTCAAGCAGACAAAATAATAAGACTTTCAATCTAACGCTAAGCTATTCTTTTGTAGATAAGATTTTTTGATGATGGAAGTTAGCAGGTCCACCTTATCTGTTTCTGTGAAGGTTCCAATCAGTTTGTTTGCTCCCACATGACTCAACCCGACAACATGAACAGATCCATTTACTTAAATACCTTCTGACTGGTTGTTGTGGCTGGTTTGGATTTTTCATAACTGACGGTCAGATTCAAAATAATTGGATGCCATACATTTAGCTGAACAAGTAGGAGAGTCTCATTTGTTCCAAGTTAGCTTGTTTGGTTCCTCCCCTCAGGTCTACAGTTTGAACTGATCTTGCAATATATATTTCCTCAAGCCACTAGATTTAAAGGGACAACTGCTTAAACTGTAAAACTAGATGTAAAAGATCCCATGGCACTATTTCAAAGGAGAGCAGGGGAGTTCTCCCCAGTGTCCCGGCCAATATTTATCCCTCAACCAACATCGCAAAAAACATGATCTGGCCATTATCTCATTGCTGTTTGTGGGACCTTGCTGTGTGCAAATTGGCGGCTGCGTTTCCTACTTTAGAACAGTAACTACACTTCAGAAGTACTTCATTGGCTGTCTCAAAGTGCTGTACATAGGAACATAGGAACAGGAGTAGGCCATTCAGCCCATCGTGCCTGCTCCACCATTTGATAAGATCATGGCTGATCTGTGATCTAACTCCATGGGCTCGATATTAGGGTCGGGTTTCCTGCGGGTTTCCAGCGGGGGGGCCCCGAAAATCCCGATATTCAGTCACGTGACCGGATCGCACCGCGATCCCGACCACTTCCGGGTTCCCCGATGACGTGCGGGGCTGCGTGCGTGGCTCCCGCTGGTGGGAATCCTGCAGGCAATTAAAGCCAGCGGGGTTCCACTTGAGAGTACTTACCTTGCTTGTTGAGGTCAGTTAATGAGCTGAATCAGCTGTCAAAAGAGGAAGTGTGGGATTTTACCTTCAACGCAGAGTGTTTCACACACTGGGGGAAACAGTCTCTCTCCAACCAGGCGTGTTGCAGCCAGCAGCCTGTGGCAGCTGCCAAGGTGCACTCCACGGGGGAGAGCCCTCACCCATGCAGGAGGCCACCGCGTTACATAGGGCAACCCCTGCCCCCCACCACCCCCCGCCAAGCTAGAGGACAGACCGACACGAAACCGCAGCCCCAGTCTGAGGAACCACCCACCTACCCTGCACAACCCCTCAGACCAACACCTGCCAGATGGGTGGTGCGTGGACACCCTCGGAAGACGAACAGCATGACCAGCCCCAGCAGCCTCGCAGTCCACGCGGTCCGCCGCAGAGACGTGGAGCCCCCCAACACGGTGTTGTTGCACGCCCACCTGCACAGCAGGAGGGAGGGCTACCGCAGAGAGAGACGCATCGCAGAGGGCACTACCCTCGCCACAGGGTCCACAGACCGAGGCGCAGCTCCCCGGACCTCTCCGAGCAGCAGTGCACAGGGAGGCGCAGATTCGCTCGACATGTAGTCGTGGAGATCTGCAGGCTCTTTCATGCCGAGCTGCTCCTGGCTGGCCCCAGCACCAAGTGCTTACCTGTTGCTGCCAAAGTCACCACTGCCCTCCACAACTTCTCCTCCGCATCCTTCCAGGGTGCAGCCGGCTACACCGCCGATGTCTCTCAGTCGTCTGCGCGGAAGAGCCCTGCAAATACACCTGCACCTACTCTGCAGTAACACGATGGGTGGCATCAGTGGTGGGTCCTCATAGTGATACCCAGGAGCGGGCATTATTGCACACAACAGACAGGATTCGCGGAGACATGGCAGTGGTGGTGCCAATATAATGTGTGCTGTTTGTTGCTCTGAAATTCAATATAGGTACCACCCAAGGCAAACCCTCCGACACCCTTGTGCACCCCCTTCATGCTCACAAAACATTTGCCTTATGCTGCCTACTGCACATATGTGATGCATGCCCTGTGGTTGCAGCACAGGTGGTGGCAGGTTGAGTGAGGCTGGCCGTGAGGGAGATGCACGAGAGGGTGAGTATGGGATAGAGCCATGAGATTGTATGAGGATTGGGTCGCGTGTTAGTGGCAGGATGAGTACTGGCGAAGTGAGTAGGTGGAGGTAAGATGAAGATGGGGTTTGAGTGGGTATGAGGGGTGATGTGTCAGAGTAGTGTTGGCGGTGCCGAAGGAGATGTGGGGTTGGGGCAGTGTTGTGGCAGATGGAGTGTAGGGGAAAGACTTCGTGTTCTCACTGTGGCTGACCTACTGAGGTCATTGCAGCGCCTCCTGCACTGTATGCAGGTGGGCCATATGTTGGTTGCGCAGGTGACCCCCTCTGCCACCTCGAGCCAGGCCTTCTTGGTGGCAGAGGCAGGCCGCTTCCTCCCGCCCGCTGGGTGGAAGATCTCTGTCCTCCCCCTCCTCCTCACCCCATCTGATGATACCTGGGGTGAGGCATCAATAAACTGGGAGCAGCCTTCCCCCTGGGCTGCTCCATGCTGAAATTTGTTCCATTGGTTGCAGCATCTGTCAGTGAAGGACTGCCCCTTTAACTAGAGAGCCTCCAGCTGACAGATCGTACTGCGCATGCGCAGCCCGCCCGACGCGCAGACCAGCAGCGTGGACCCCGGAGGAGCAGGTAATTGATTCCTATTAGTGTGTTGCCTGCTACGATCGCGCGGGCAACCCACTAATTTCACCGAGCGTGTTGACCACGCTCCCGAAACCCAACCCGCTGGAAACCCGCAGGCCTGCTAAAATCAGGCCCCATATATCTGCTTTTGGCCCATATCCCTTAATACCTTTGGTTGCCAAAAAGCTATCTATCTCAGATTTAAATTTAGCAATTGAGCTAGCATCAATTTCCGTTTGTGGAAGAGAGTCCCAAACTTCTACCACCCTTTGTGTGTAGAAATGTTTTCTAATCTCGCTCCTGAAAGGTCTGGCTCTAATTTTCAGACTGTGCCCCCTACTCCTAGAATCCCCAACCAGCGGAAATAGTTTCTCTCTATCCATCCTATCCATTCTTGTTTTCTTTCTAGACATTTTTGTCACTAAGAGGGCACATCTGAATGTCTCGTACCTCAGGGCATGACATCTCCGGGCATCACACTTCTGTAGATCGGTTGAAATGAGGACTTTTCTGATAAATCACCAATTAAGTATCCAATTGACTAAACATAATCAGATCAAAAGCAATTCGATAGTGTGTAAATACCAATGAAGACCTGTTATGCAGCAGAAAACTAAGCAATCGAATCATTCAATGTTCTTTATTTGAAAGCTACTCGTCCTGGATCCGAAATTAGCAGCAGATGCTAATCTTGAACTGCCAAATAGTTTGAAGTGACCAATCAAATTTCTGCACAATTGTGTAACCTTGGTTTGAGTCACCATATTGAGTTTTCCCCCCACTAGCTGAAAATTTGCCAATTAAAGTAACATTTATAACATAAGAAATCCTTAATAAATTGAACAATTCTTACTCATAAGGCTAACTTTGAGAGGCTGTGTTTCTGGTGCGGAGCCTCACTCGAACCGTAACATTTCTGGTCATTTTAATTACTGGAAAATTGGGAGCAGTACAAAATCAGGCACACTGACTTGCACACCCAATGCTCCCCATTAAGTGAGGCTCCGCAGCTGGGAACAACTGTATCAAATTTGCCTTAAAAGTCACCAGTACCAGTACCTGGAAAATGTTTTCTCAGAGTAGCCTTGTCCAGTGTCTGGAGCCTGAGGCCCATTCTGGGGAACAGTCCCCAGCTTAAAGCGGGAGCGTTTGTGCAAATGCGATTTGCCCGCTAAACGCGATGGTCGGTATAATGTGATAGGGTTATTTAATTAAAAAATTTAAATAAAATTAAAAATCATTTCAATTTTTAAAAAGCACAGAGGGAATCTTCATCCTCCGTCTCTCCACTTCCCGTGCTGTGTACGTTTACGTTGCCGCTAATCAACGCCTCAATGACAACAGATGCACCGTGGGAATGATCCAAACAGGAAATTGATCATTTAGGCCTCTCCCCCCCTCCCAAAACACTTTACAACTAATGAAGAACTTCTTTTGAAGTGTAGTCACTGTTGTAATGTAGGAATTGCTGCAGCCAATTTGCACACACCTAGGCCCCACAAAAAACAGTGTGACAATGGCCAGGTAATCTGCTTTAGTGACATTGGTTGAGGGATAAATATTGGCCAGGGCACTGGGGAAGAACTCCCTTCTATGGGATCTTTTACATCCACCAAAGAGGGCAGATCAGTCCTCTGTTTAACGCCCCCCATCTCATCTGAAAAGCAACACCTCCAACAGGGTAGCACTCCCTCAGTAGTGGAGCATCAGCTTGGATTTTATGCTCAAGTCTGCAGAGTGGGACTTGAACCCACAACCTTCTAACTCAGAAGCAAGAGGGCTACCAACTGAGCTGAATTGTTGGAGCCAACACTGCTTTGCCATAGGAAGTGGTTGAGGCAGAGACCATTGCCTCCTTTAAGGGAAAATTGGAATAATATTCAAAGCAGGGACAGGTACAGGGCTATGTGGAGAGTGCAGGGCAGTGGGATTCGTTTTGGATTGCTCCAACAAAAAGCCGGCACTGACACAAAGGGACAAGCAGCTTCCTTCTGTTTTTTGTAAGCTGCTATGGTTCTATGGCTTGCCCTGCATCCCTTCCAATGCTGATGAAGGGACTCTACCTGAAGTTTTGACCTGATGCTTATTCCTTGAGATGCAAACTAACATACTAGGACCAGAGCAGAGTTGATTATAAATAACAAGCCCATCCACTGTAAATCACTTCTGCAATTGGAGATGGTGTAGCGGAGATGTACTAGAATGGTACCAGGGATGAGGCACTTCAGTTATGTGGAGAGTCTAGAGAAGCTGGGTTTGTTCTCCTTAGAGCAGAGAAGGTTAAGGGGACATTTAATAGAGGTGTTCAAAATTATGAAGGGTTTTGATAGAGTAAATAAGGAGAAACTCTTTCCACTGGCAGGAGGATCGGTAGCCAGAGGACACAGATTTAAGATAATTGATAGAAGAACCAGAGGGGAGATGAGGAAACATTTATTACGCAGCGAGTTGTTACGATCTGGAATGCACTGCCTGAAAGATTCAATAGTAACTTCCAAAAGGGAATTTTGACATATTTTTAAAGGAAAAATTTACAGGGCTATGGGGAAAGAGCAGGGGAGTAGGACTAATTGGATAGCTCTTTCAAAGAGCCGGCACAGGCACGATGGGTCAAATGGCCTCCTTCTGTGCCGTAAGATTCTATGGGGCAAAATTCGCCTTGGGCGGGGCTGTAAATCAGGCGGTATCGCATCTGCCGCCTGTCATACGGCCCGTGCTGTATTCAGCTGTATTGAATTTGGTGGATCAGACTAGCAGGCGGGGAGTATAACTGGCGGAAGATGCCATACCGCCCATTTTGCGTCCATGCCCAGGTCGAATTTTACCCCCTCACATCTTATGAGATGATGCTTCCGACAGAGGGCGTTGCCAGCTGGGAGAGCAAAGCATATCCACAATGGGTGGAAAATGGCGCAGAGCGCGTGGCCCAAATTCCCGATAGGCTCGTCCCATCAGGAGCGCCGTTTCAAGAAATCAGCCCTCGCTGCATGTTGCCAGCGTTTCTGGTTTGTATCTCAGATGCAGACACTGCATATCTTCAGTGTCTAATTAAGTACATAAAACTGAAGTGATGATTGCTCAATTTGGATAAATACCAGTTGCTGCAAAAGAAAATTGATCCACAACATGTTCTTAGGCTCTGCAGAAAGAAATATTTAAAGTGCATACTTGTTTATGGTTACTGAATACATTCCCAACCCTGTAATTTATATAATTATGGTTCGATGCCTAAACTGTTATCAGAAATAATTATAGAAATCAGAGGTTACAGCTCCCTAAGGGCTCAGTCGGTGAGTATACCTTGTAACTCTTCGAACTGTCCCTGGCCTGTTTTGAGTTAGCTGATAAAGAAAAAAGAACAAACTTGCATTTAGAGGGCTCCTTACACGACCTCAGGACAACCCAAAGTGCTATAAAGTACAGTCACTGTTGTAATGTAGGAAACGCAGCAGTCAATTTGCACCTAGCAAGGTGACAATGACCAGATAATCTGTTTTTCATGATGTTGGTCAAGGGATAAATATTGACCAGGACACCTTCCATGCTCTTCTTTGAAATTGAATCCTGGGATCTTTCATGGTGACCTGAGAGGGTAGATAGGGCTATGGCTTAACATCTTGTCTGAAAGACAGCATCTGCTGACAGTTGCAGCACTCTCCTGGTGTAACAGCCTAGATTTTGTGCTTAATTTGCTGGAAGTGGGACTTGAACCCACAACCTTCTAACTCAGAAGCAAAGAGTATTACTCACTGAGCCACAGCTGACATCAGTTGGCTGGTAATTTGAGCCTTGCTAGACAAGAGTACAGGCTACAGAATTGCCCCTGCAGCGTCATAGCCCTATCTCCACTCTCATTGTGGAGCTTCATGAGGCGGGAGTGCAGCTCAAACAGGTTCGACCGGGAGCAGAATCTTGTAAAATGATCTCTTATGTCTCATTTGGCAAGATCCAGGGTCATTTTTAACGTAGTCTCGTATAATAGAATGATGCCTTCGCTCACTGGAACTTCCTTCCTCAGCACCTCTGCCTTCTCGTTTCTTTTCCACTTTTCAAAAGCAGATCATTCTCCGGAAGTGCCCCATTATCTCCATGTTCCCTCTGTCTTTCCTGCTCAATGTCAGTTCCTTATCCACTCTGTGTTAAATTGCTCGGAGAGATCTCTCAGTAGGTCGCATATAGCTCTCAGTATCCAAGGATCTGCTATAGAAATGTTGCTGCATCATTGTCAGCACGTTACCAAGATTCTTTAAGTCACACGTGAAGAGTGCAATAAGCAGTTATCTTGTCGATCAGAGAAATTAAACAATTACCCATGACCTCAGTCATTTAATTGGACCAGAGTAAAGACAGGTATAAAGGCCCCCTGTGATCCTTTATCCTTGCACTGCTCTGGTTTCTACAGCACTTTGCAATACAAGGGCGGACCTGATATTACTAACTGCACATCGCCAGAGGTTTGCATCTCATTAAATGCTCCTATTCTCATCTTTCATAAAACTGAGGAAAACCATTATATAACTTGATCTTTACCAAAAGGAAGGCTTTCTGTGTTCCATTTTGAATTAGACCCAGAATGCAGTTGTGTTGACTTGAAATCTAGCGACATTCATGGCTGCTGGAGTTGTATTTTGTTACGGGCTCCACGATTGGGCTGCCTGGGTTGAACGTGCTTCAATCGCAAATGATTAAAACGCTTCGTCAATGGCTCGGCTGCTTAAGGCAGTGCGTAGGTGAGTCGTAGAGACCAGGACGATCCCGGGTTTGAAGCCTGGTCTACGCTGAGTTAACTGATCTCAGCCAGAGTTTGCATAGTGCCCTGGGCCAGGGAGAGGAAACATCAGACAAAGATTCCTGCTCCTGATGGGTTGACCATTGCCCTCTGCTGGAAGTGTGTGTGTGTGTGTGTGTGTGTGTGTGTGGGTGTCAGGACTGGGCATGGTTGGGATTCCTGCCACTTGCCGATACTCGCCATCTGGCTCACACACAAAGGATGGTGAGGTACCAGAGGGTGCCACAAACTGGTGGAGCTCTACCCCTGCAAAGAGTCAACAGGGGTGAAATTGGATTTGAATGTGATTGCATAGGCAAGTAAGGGGCCCTATGTTTTTTTGAGGTCCCCTGTGCAAAATCGGGTTGTCCTGAATTCAGCCAGCATTGGGCCAGCTCCAATCAGGAAACCCAGTTCCACATGTGGTCTAACGGGACCGCTGCGGGTTGCCACCAAAAAGGGAAGTTTTCTAAAAATACTTTCCTGATTGTGGAGCTGGGAGATGCAGGAGTGCTCCTCCCAGGTTCCACTGTAATCCTGTAGACTGTTATCAGCCCCGAACGCCTTCCCTCCCGATCGCCGTCCCCCCGATTGCTTTCCTTCCCGATTGACCCCTCCCGATCGACCACCCCCAATCGACCCCTCCCGATCACCCCCTCCCGATCGACCTCTCCCGATCACCCCCTCCCGATCGAAACCCCCAATCGAACCCCCCCCGATCGACCCCTCCCGATCGCCCCCTCCCGATCGCTTTCCTTCCCGATCACACCCCCCCGTCACCTTCCCTCCCAATCGCCCCCTCCCGATCGCCTTCGCTCCTGATTGTCCCCACCCGATCGCCCCCTCCCGATCGCTTTCCTTCCCAATCACCCCCTTCTGATCTCCTTCCCTCCCAATCACCCCCTCCCGATATCCCCCTCCCGATCGCTTTCTCTCCCGATCACCCCCTCCTGATCGCCTTCCCTCCCAATCACCCCCTCCCGATCGCCCCCTCCCGATCACTTTCCCTCCCGATCGCTTTCCTTCCCGATCACCCCCTCCCGATCGCCCCCTCCCGATCTCCCCCTCCCAATCGCTTTCCCTCCCGATCACCCCCTCCCGATCGCCTTCCCTCCCGATCATCCCCTCCCGATCGCCCCTCCCAATCGCCTTCCCTCCCGATCATCCCCTCCCGATCGCCCCTCCCAATCGCCTTCCCTCCCGATCATCCCCTCCCGATCGCCCCTCCCAATCGCCTTCCCTCCAGATCATCCCCTCCCAATCGCCCCCTCCCGATCACCCCCTCCCGATCGCCTTCCCTCCCGATTTCCCCCTCCCAATCGACCCCTCCCAATTGCTTTCCCTCCTGACCGCCCCCTCCCGATGCCTTCCCTCCCGATCATCCCCTCCCGATCGCCTTCCCTTCCGATCATCCCCTCCCGATCATCCCCTCCCGATCGCCTTCCCTTCCGATCGCCCCCTCCCGATCATCCCCTCCCGATCATCCCCTCCCGATCGCCCCTCCCAATCGCCTTCCCTCCCGATCATCCCCTCCCGATCGCCTTCCCTTCCGATCGCCCCCTCCCGATCATCCCCTCCCGATCGCCTTCCCTTCCGATCGCCCCCTCCCGATTGCCTTCCCTCCCGATCATCCCCTCCCGATCGCCCCTCCCAATCGCCTTCCCTCCCTATCATCCCCTCCCGATTGCCCCTCCCAATCGCCTTCCCTCCCGATCAGCCCCTCCAGATCGCCCCCTCCTGATCACCCCCTCCCGATTGCCCCCGCCCGATCGCCTTTCCTGCCAATCACATTCCTATCCAGTCGCCCTCTTCCTGGCCGCCTTTCTTCCCAATCTCCTTCCCTCCCGATTTCCTACCCCTCCACAATCGTCCCCTCCAGATCACTTTCCCTTCCGGTCCCCCTACCAGATCGCCTGCCCTTCCCCTTAAATACTTAGCTGAAGCCACTGCCGACGACACAGTGGCCCGATATACCAGGCCTCTTCACCACCGAGCTGCCTGGGGAATCCTGGCAAGTATCCACAGCTCGCCAGTCTCATCTAACTGAGGCCCCAGGTCCAATATCGGGTGTGTCTCAGGCCTACCTGTTCAGGTGCAGGGATCGTTCCATGCAGCAAGTTCGTGTCGGTGAGAACTCATTTCTAGGCTGACGTGTTCAAGGTTGTTCACCTGACAGTTCCTTTGTTACTTCATGACATCCCTGCAGCATCTTATTAGCTTCTAACACGCTCCTAGGCATTCCTACTTTGCAACTTAAACTATAATGTGGATAACATCAGTGAAAAGTATAAGGTAAATTGAACAGTATTTTTAATTTACAGTTAAAAATTGTTTGAAAATAACATATTTTAGCTTCTAGTGGGCATGGGTCAATAGCACAACCAACAAACCCCTCCCCATCCCATAATGAAGCACTAAATTGGCAATCTCAGAGAGATGGCCGGTAAGGAGAGGGGGAAAATGCTACTTCGGTACAGTTGTGGGGGGAAAGATATTGGGGGGGCTCTTCTGAGACCAGGGGCTGTGGCACATTGTTGAGGCAGAATAGAAGAGGCCCCACTCTGTATCCAGCTGTGCTCCACCTGACCTGGGAGTTCTTGATGTTGACACCAGACGCCTGAAATGTGTTCCGTTTCCCGGCACCAGTATAACCGAGAGTTTAAGATGTTGTGCTAAATTATTGCAGGGTACATTAAGTCCTAGAGAGACATGTTTGACAAGATTTATATTATTTATAATCTCTATTTATTAAGATTATTTTCGATGAAACTTCTCGTGACAATTCAGTAACATTCATCTGAAAAAGAACTTGAGCAGAATGCTAAGTGGTCTTTAGCGGCTGCAATGCTGTTTAATTAAATTATCATGACAAGTGATAATCAGTTCTGAAAAGGTGCTTTCCCCATGATGGTGTAAAGATGTCAGCTGTTTTATTATGCTTTGGAATAGAGGAATATCCAACAAGTCAATCAGCATCCGTGGAGAGACCAGATAAGCTACATCCGATGTAGGAGCACGCACTGGGGCTCAATTGGTAGTATTCTCATCTCTGAAGTCAGAAGGTTGTAGGTTCAAGTCTCACTCCAGAGACTTAAACCCAAAATCTTGGCTGACTCTTTCAAGGAGTGCTGCGTTGTCAGAGGTGCCATCTTTTGGATGAGACGTTAAACCGAGGCCTTGTCTGCCTTCCCAGATGGACGTAAAAGATCCCACTGTACTATTTTGAAGAAGAGCTGGGGAGTTCTCCCCAGTGTCCTGGTCAATATTTATCCCTCAACCAACATCGCGAAAAACAAAAATTTGTGGGACCTTGCTGTGTGTAAATTGGCTGCTGCGTTTCCGACATTACAATTGTGACTATATTTCAGAAGTACTCCTTTGGCCGTAAAGCTCTATGGGACGTCCTGAGGTCATGAAAGGCACTCTATAAATGCAAGTTCATTCTTTCTTCTTTCTTTGTTCTTCCCACTGACACTGACTGACCTGCTGACCATGGGCCAAAGGCAGGTATATGGAGTTAGATCACAGATCAGCCATGATCTTATCAAATGGTGGCGCAGGCACGAGGGGCTGAATGGCCTACTCCTGTTCCTATGTTCCTATGAATGTTTCCAGCATTTTCTGTTTTTATTTTCGATTTCCAGCATCTGCAGCTTTTTTTGTTGCTTTTTGTTTATAGAAATATTCAGCACTGGAGAAGAGAGGAGAGAACATTACTGTCCATCCAAGCAACTCATAAAGTTCAGGCAATCCTACACTTGACATCGCATACCCCTCGTCCACTTTCTCCACTAAAAATCTATCCGGGTCCCCCTTGAATTTGCCAACATCTCTACTGCCTCGTCAGGCAGTATGTTCCACACATTCACCGCACTGTGTAAAGCGGTTAAATATGAACTGTCTGTTCACCTTTCGAGCTTGAGTCCGTGCTTGTCCCTTATCTTTTGCTAATTTAAAATCAAATGGTCAATTTTAAGAAGTCCGACATTACAGCAGTGACTACACTTCAAAAAGTACTTAATTGGCTGTAAAGCGCTTTGGGACGTTCAAATGAGACCCGGCAGCTATAATCTGCTGGGCCTCTGACGAACATCCCGCCTGGGAATTAAAATCGAATCTAAAGAATAATCAACACATGGTTAAGGCAGTACCAGCAAAAGAAATTGTCAGAGTAATTCAAGAGACAGTTAAAAGATGTGCTGGGCAAATGTCTTTTGTTCTGTATGAATAACAGGGGCCTTCAGCTGGGAGCCCCAGACGCTCGTCTGAATCAGGCACAAGCCTCATCACTGCATGAAATAAGACACCGATTTAGAGGGCAGTTGAACCGAGCGACGATGAGGAATAGGCCCCAAAATAAACATATCCAGCAAACTATTTTTTGTGGGGCCAGGAGGAACAGGAGTGCTTCCGCCAGGCTCCAGGACAATACTGTGGAACATGGCTGTCTCGGCCCCACCCCTTGCGATCGCCTCCCGCCCCCCACCCCCACACCCCCACCACCCCTCGGACCTACTTGCCAATCCTTCAGGTAGGCCGCCAGGCCGGCTGATATTTTACCAGCCCACAGCTGGAGAGCTGCAGTGAGTCGGCCGTGGAGCTCACCAGCGGCATGATAATAAGGCCCGGCTTCTCAAAATGGACCAGGAACGATTAAAAGCTATTTCCCCCCCCCCACCCTCCTCGCCCTCGCCCCGTGCTGTCATCGGAGGTGACACCATTACCAAGCGAACAGGCCACAACTTCCCTTCTGGTTCCAAGGCAGAACGTCATTAACTTTCAAAGTTTTGCCTTTAACGCCAGGCCTGCCGTCCACGGCCAATTGGCAGTGCACGGTTTACATATCAGGGAGATGAGTGAGCTGAACAGAATCTGAACCGTGAAATGTTCAAATGTTAATATGGAGAGGAACTCATTTAGTGAGAAGAACATGATTAATTGTGTTGGGAGATCATTCGTTTGTGAAAAAATAGCTCCCACTCCATGGCCCTAATCAAATGCAGTTAGGAAATTGTCACAAAAAACCCGATCCTGTTTTAAGAGAATGACAGCCTGTTGGGACTAAGCTAAGATCCCAATAGCTGAGCCAAGGGGGTCCAGCAATGTTAAATACAATAGTGCTCGCCTACATAGCAATTATATGTTTCAGGAACTTAAAGCAGGTCAGATCTAAGAAAGAAAGATCTTGCATTTATATAGCAACTTTCACGACCTCAGGATGTCCCAAAGCGCTTTACAGCCAACGAAGTACTATTGAAGTGTAGTCACTGTTGTAATGTTGGGAAATGCGACAGTAGAAGTTGCACACAGCAAGATCCCACAAACAGCAATGAAATAAATAACCAGTTAATCTGTTTTTAGTTAGTTGAGGGATAAATATTGGCCAGGATACTGGGGAGAACTCCCCTGCTCTTCTTCAAAATAGTGCCCATGGGATCTTTTACATCCCCCTTGGATGGTTTAATGTCTCATCTGAAATACGGTACCTCTGACAATGCAGTACTCCCTCAGCACTGTGTTGGAGTGCCATCCTTGATTATGTCAATTACTCCTGGAGTGGGGCTTGAACCCACAACCATCTGGCTCAGAGGGGCACGGATTATGAACTGAGGAGTGGATTTCCAGGGGAAATCAGCTCCGGCGCGTTTGTTTCCTGCCCGGCAGAGGCAGCAGGAGGCCACAGCGCTGGTTCACCTCCAGGCCGAGAACGGGCGTGCAGAGCGGTTGACGGCAGGCAAAGATCAGACGGCCTCTCGACCTCCCACCGGCTTCCAAGGTAAGTGGTGGGGAGGGTCTGACGGGAGGGAAGGGGCGGGGTGGCTGGGGGCAGGGGGACAGGAGAGGACGCGACTTTCCTAGTGGGGCCCGGCAAAACACTCCTGCTCCTGTGGACCTGCTTCTGCCCAGTGGGAAAGTCGCTCAATGTTTACAATGGACGTGATAGGTAGCACTTTTGCTTCTACGTTGTGAGCTCAAGGCCTACTTCAAGACTTGTGTACATAATTCAGGCTGATTCTAGTGCTGCACTGAGGGACTGCCATTTTATCGAGGTTGACATTATTTGGATGGAGTGTTAAACTGAGG
Source organism: Heptranchias perlo (assembly GCF_035084215.1). NCBI lineage: Eukaryota > Metazoa > Chordata > Chondrichthyes > Hexanchiformes > Hexanchidae > Heptranchias > Heptranchias perlo. Next base: position 11,216,736 of record NC_090333.1, on the reverse strand, counting down.
CTCCGCGCAGAAGCTGGAAACTTACCCTTAAAAGTCCTGTGGCATTCTTTGAAAATAAAGGAGAGATGTCCTGGTCAACATTTCTCCCCTCAGTGAATGTCACCTCCCCACAAAAAATAAGATTCATTGTTTGCTGTGCACAAAATGGCTGCCACATTTGTCTGCATGAAAACAGTCATTGCATTATGGTGAGAAGGTGGAACTCGCTACCACATGGAGTGGTTGAGGCGAATAGCATAGATACATTTAAGGGGAAGCTGGATAAGTACACGAGGGACAAAGGAATAGATGGGTATTTTGATAGGATGAGATGAAGTAAATAGGGTGGGAGGAGGCTCGTGTGGAGCGTTAACACCGGTATAGACCGGTTGAGCCAAACAGCCTGTTTCTGTGATGTAAATTCAATATAACTATAAAATACTTCCTTGAAGTTAAGCGCTTTGAGGTGCTTAGTGCTTTGCTATATTTACTGAGAGGTGTCTTAAGGCACTATATAAAGTCAAGGCTTTCTTCCTTGCTTTGTCCCGGCTGGCCTCTGATTTTGCCGGTGTGGTATTCACCCCTGGCTGTGATTTGTGTTATCAACGTGACTTATTTTCTGTGTGGAAAGGCAAGGGTAGAATTCTGGCGTTTTTAACTTTGGGCCTTAAGACCTTTTGCATTCTTGCAGCAATTTAATTCCAATTGCGAGAGAAAGTGGTGTTAACGGTACAAATCCTGAAGAAGATTAGTGACTTTTTAATATCGCTGTGTTAGTTCTTTAAAATTCAATCCATGACTTTGGGTGAAAGAAGAAAGGAAGGCCTTATGTGTGATTTGCCATTATATTTCGAGTCGTGTCGGCAATGTGATTAAAATTGCTCGGATTATTTTACTGAATGTCTCGAGTTGCATAATAATAGGGATTTTGCAAGTTGAAAAGACTTTGACTTAAAAAAAATATACATATATCTGCCCCTAACTGCATGGTGCTCATCGTGACTATTAGTTCTCATGATTTTACATTAAAAGTGCCAACGTATTTCTGAAAATCCTTTTTATTAACACTTCACTGTTTTAAGTTGTCTCTGTTGATGGTTTATAAAAAAAAAAGACATACATTTTTAGAGAGCCTTATTGTGTCTCTCAGAAACGTCTCGAAGCAATTCAGCGAGCTACTTTGGAATGCAGTGACTGTTGTTAGGCAAAATTGGCAACCATTTTGTCCACAGCAACATTCTGTAAACAGCAGTGCAATTAATAACCAGGTAACCTGTTTTTTTGTTGGTTGAGGGAGGAATGTTGACCAGGGCAAGGCTACAAAGTTCTTTGAAAAGGACTTTCCCATTGCATGTATCAACAACAAGAACAACTTGCATTTATATAGCACATTTAACATAGTAAAATGTCCCAAGGCACTCCACAGGAGTGTTATTAAACAAGATTTGACACCGAGCCACATAAAGAGATATTAGGGCAGGTGAGCAAAAGCTTGGTCAAAGTGGTAGTTTTTAAGGAACGACTTAAATGAGGAGGGAGAAGTAGAGAGGCAGAGAGGTTTAGGGAGGGAATTCCAGAGCTTTGGGCCTAGGCAGTCGAAGGCATGGCCGCCAATGGTGGAGCGATTAAAATCGGGGATGCGCAAGAGACCAGTATTGGAGGAGCGCAGAGATCTCAGAGGGCTGTAGGGCTGGAGGAGGTCACAGAGATAGGGAGGGGTGAGGCCATGAAGGGATTTAAAAACAAGGATGAGAATTTTAAAATTGAGCATTTGCTGGACTGGGAGCCAATGTAGGTCAGCGAGCACTGGGGTGATGGGTGAACGGGACTTGGTGCGAGTTAGGATATGGGCAGCAGAGTTTTGGATGAGCTCAAGTTTACGAAGGGTGGAAAGTGGGGGGTTGGCCAGGAGAACATTGGAATAGTTGAATCTGCAGGTAACAAAGGCACAGATGAGGTTTTCAGCAACTGATGAGTTGTGGCAGGGACGGAGACGGGTGATGTAACGGAGGTGGAAGTAGGCGGTGTAAGTTGGTAATGGAGAGGACATCATGAAAAAGGATGTCAGGGACTTCTTCACACCAAGAATGATCAACAGAAAAGAGAAGGCTGAGGGGTGACCTGATAGAGGTCTTTAAGATAATAATAGTATTTGATAGGGTAGATGTAGAGAAAATGTTTCCACTTGTGGGGGAGTCCAAAACTAGAGGTCATCAATATAAAATAGTCGCTAATAAATCCAATAGGGATTCAGGAGAAACTTCCTTACCCAAAGAGTGGTAAGAATGTGGAATGCACTACCACAAGGAGTAGATGAGGCAAAGATGCATTTAAGGGGAAGCCACATAAGCACATGAGAGAGAAAGGAATAGGAGGGTATGGTGATAGGGTTAGATAAAATACGGAGGGAGGAGGCTCATGTGGAGCATAAATGCCGGCATAGACCAGATGAGCCGAATGGCTTGTTTCTGTGCTGTAGTTTCGATGTAACTCATGGAATGAACTACCAGGTAGAGCAGTGGAGGCAAAAAGCCTGGAATCACTTAAGAAACAGTTGGGAGCCGTAATGGGGCCCCTATTGATGGATGAGCTAAAATAGGCTGAACTGCCTTCCACATCTGTATCCAACTTGTGATTTTGTGGTCTTTTTACACTGATGTGTACACACAATGAAAAAGGAAAAAAACATACTGTTGAAGTTGAAAGGCGCTCCTAATGAGCCTAAAGAAGGCTTCAATGATAAGGATGCGCTTTAAGGACATAAGAACATAAGAAATAGGAGCAGGAGTAGGCCATATGACCCCTCGAGCCTGCTCCGCCATTCATTCAGATCAAGGCTGATCTTTCACTTCAACTCCACTTTCCTGCTCAATCCCCATATCCCTCGATTCCCCGAGAGTCCAAAAATCTATCTATCTCAGCCTTGAATATACTCAACGACAGAGCATCAACAGCCCTCTGGGGTAGAGAATTCCAAAGATTCACAACCCTCTGAGTGAAGAAATCCATCCCCATCTCAGTCTTAAATGGCCGATCCTTTATTCTGCGACCTTGGCCCTAGTTCTAGACTCTCCAGCTGAGGGAAACAACCTCTCAGCGTCTACCTTGTCAAGCCCCCTCAGAATCTTATGTTTCAATTTGATGATAATAGCTTGCAGGAATTGAATGAAATAACATGGCGATAGTCAAATCGATGCCAGGTACCATAATGCACCAGGGAGATGCCCACAGTTGGCACAACCAGAGCACTTCCATTAAAATGAATGCCTTCTGTGCTCCAGAGAGGAGCCTATCATTTATGGGTTTGTTTGAAATGAAAGAAAGAACTCTTAAAAAAAGAGGCCTGTAAAAGATTTAACATGTTACATTGAATGTTCTCTTCCCCATTAAGCTCACACTGTAATCTGATACAATTTGGAGTAACTCAAGCTTAAGATCAAATTGAAAGAATGAAAACTAAAAGAAAAACTAACTAGAATAAATTTTCAAGGACCACGGTATAATTATTTCCCAATGCTCCACTTTCAATGTCGACTCAGAGTTCCAGTTTTCCTCATTTCTCAACACTAAGACTTCCCCTTCACATGTATCTTATAGCATCCACATGCTGCATTCGCCTCAGTCCTTCATCATTTATCTACAATGGATTATATTTCTATAGAACAAAAGCAAAATACTGCGAATGCTGGAATCTCTGAAATAAAAACAGAAAATGCTGGAAACACTCAGGCAGCATTTGTGGAGAAAGAAACAAGAGTTAACGTTTTAGGGCGATGACCTTTCGTCAGAACATTTCTATAGAGCCTTTACGTAGAGAAAGGAGATTAGAGCCATAGGTACAGTGTAGATTCACCAGAATGATGCCACCGATGGGAAACTATAGTTATGAGATACCGAGACTATCTTCACTGGAGCAGAGAAGGCTAAGTGGGGATTTAATAAAGGTTCTTTTAAAATAATGAAGGGTGATTAGGGAAAGAGTACTTTCGCTGGGAAGTCAGTGACAAGCGGTCATCAATTTAAAATTATCGCTAGGAGAATGAGGAGAGAGGCTAGGAGAAACTTTGCTACATAAAAAGAAAGACTTGCATTTATAAAGTGCCTTTCATGACCTGAGGGTGTCCCAAAGCACTTTACAGTGAAGTCACCATTGTAATGTAGGAAATGCGGCAGCCAAATTGCACACAGTAAGGTCTCATAAACAGAATGGTGATAATGACCAGATATTCTGATTTAGTGATGTTGGTTGAGAGATAAATATTGGCCAGGACACCGGGGTAAACACCTCTGCTCTTCCTCAAACAGTCTCATGGGTTCTTCTACATCCAACAGGGCAGACGGGGCCTCAGTTTAACACCTCAGCTGAAAGGCAGCACCTCCAACAGTGCAGCACTCCCTCAGTACCACATTTGAGGTGTCAGCCTAGATTTGCGTGCTCAAGTTTCTGGTGTGGGACGATGAACCCATGACCTTCTGACTCAGAGGTGAGAGTGCTACCCAGTGAGCTACAGCTGACATCATTGAGGGCTGTTGGATCATGGAATGCTTTGTCACGCGGACAGGTTGAGGCAGCGATAGTTGTTTTTTTAAGAGAAAGTGGAATAAATATTGAAGCAGAAGTTAGCTATGGAGAGAGAGTGGGCAGTGGGATTGATTCTGGATTGTTCTATCCAGACAGTTGGCAGAGACACTTTGGACTGAATGGCTTATATCTGTGCTGTAAAATTTTATGGAAACACAAAGCAATTTCAGATTTTGAATGTGTCATATCTAAAAATAAAATTCATCCAAAATCCCTGATCTACGGCTTGTTGCTGCTTTATTAGGCAGATAGTGATCAAGCAGCTTAAGGAATTTCCTTTATCGGGCTTCCCTATAATTCCCTCCAATTCTGGCCGCTTGCTCATCCCCTATTTTTGTCATTCCACTATTGACGGCCGTGCCAAACATTTGGCCACCTGTTTGATAACGCGCCTGTGAAGCACCCTGGGACATTTTACTATGTTAAAGGCACTATATAAATGCAAGTTGTTGTTGTCCCCCAATGACTCAAGTATGCCCAGTATGTGGTGGTACAATTACTGAACATAGATACGTGATTAACTTTCAGATAACAAAACGGCAAAATAGTCTTCTCAAATGTTCAAAAGTATGAAGGGTTTTGATAGAGTAGATGGGGAGAAACTGTTTCGACTGGGAGGAGGGTCGGTAACCAGAGGATACAGGTTTACGGTAATTGGCAAAAGAACCAGTGGGGGAGATCAGGAGAATTTATTTATGCAGCGAGTTGTTATGATCTGGAATGCGCTGCCTGAAAGGGTGGTGGAAGCAGATTCAATAGTAACTTTCAAAAGTGTTATTGGATATATACTTGAAAAGGAAAGTTGCAGGGCTACGGGGACAGAGCAGGGACTGGGACTAATCAGATAGCTCTTTAAAGGAGCCGACACAGGCACAATGGGCTGAGTGGCCTCCTTCTGTGCTGTATGATTCTAAGATTAGAAAATCTGCTGAATTAGTTGCGGGAGTGGGGGCGATTGTGTCTCTGAGTTCTATCAAATGACGTCTGTTGGAAGTGCATGTGGACATTTGGCGAGGACAGGGTTGGGTATGTCTGTAATGTACCACCCCACCCCCCCCCCCGCCCCCACTCCGGTGATCGACTAGTCTGCTGACACTAACCGTCAAGTCACAGATACGAATAACGATCTAAGAGAGAGATTTGGTACCCAAGTGAGCGTTTAATATTTTCAGAAAAGGAGGCATAAAAAAATTTCAAAAGAACATTTTGGCAGTTTTGTTATCTGAAAGTTAATCATGTATCTTATAGAATCATAGAATCATAGAAAGTTACGGCACAGAAGGAGGCCATTTGGCCCATCGTGTCAGTGCTGGCCGAAAAAGAGCTATCCAGCTTAATCTCACTTTCCAGCACTTGGTCCGCAGCCCTGCAGGTTACGGCACTTCAAGTGCACATCCAAGTACTTTTTAAATGAGTTGAGGGTTTCTGCCTCTATGACCCTTTCAGGCAGTGAGTTCCAGATCCCCACCACCCTTTAGGTGAAAAAATTTCTCCTCAGCTCCCCTCTAATCCTCCTACCAATTAGTTAAATCTATGCTCCCTGGTCACTGACCCCTCTGCTAAGGGGTTATTCCAAAGAAAACAACCACAGCCTGTCCAATCTTTTCTCATAGCTAAAATTCTCCAGCCCTGGCATCATCCTCGTAAATCTCCTTTGTACCCTCTCTAGTGCAATCACATCTTTCCTGTAATGTGGTGACCAGAACTGTACGCAGTACTCAAGCTGTGGCCTAACCAATGTTTAATACTGTTCTAGCATAACCTCCCTGCTCTTATATTCTATGCCTCGGTTAATAAAGGGAAGTATCCTGCATGCCTTCTTAACCACCTTATCTACCTGTCCTGCTGCCTTCAGGGATCTGTGGACATGCACTCTAAGGTCCCTCTGTTCCTCTACACCTCTCAGTATCCTCCCATTTATTGTGTACTCCCTTGCCTTGTTTGCCCTCCCCAAATGCATTACCTCACACTTCTCTGGATTGAATTCCATTTGCCACTTTTCTGCCCACCTGACCAGTCCATTGATATCTTCCTGCAGTCTACAGCTTTCCTCCTCACTATCAACCACACGGCTAATTTTGAATCATCTGCAAACTTCTTGAGCAAGCCCCCCACATTCAAGTCCAAATCATTAATATATATCACAAAAAGCAAGGGACCCAGTACTGGGCCTTGCAGGACTCCACTGGAAACAGCCTTCTAGTCGCAAGAACACCTGTCAACCATTACCCTTTGATTCCTGCCACTGAGCCAATTTTGGATCCAACTTGCCACTTTCCCTTGGATCCCATGAGCTTTTACTTTTTTGACCAGTCTGCCATGTGGGACCTTGTCAAAAGCCTTGATGAAATCCATGTACACTACATCAAACACGTTACCCTCATCGACCCTCCTAGTTACCTGCTAAAAAAATTCAATCAAGTTAGTCAGACATGACCTTCCCTTAACAAATCCATGCTGACTGACCTTGATTAACCCGTGCCTTTCTAAATGACGATTTATGCTGTCCCTCAGAATTGATTCCAATAATTTGCCCACCACCGAGGTTAGACTGACTGGCCTATAATTACTCGGTCTATTTCTTTCTCCCTTTTTGAACAACGGTGCAACGTTAGCAGTCCTCCAATCCTCCAACACCTCGCCTGTGGCCAGGGAGGATTGGAAAATGATGGTCAGAGCCTCCACTATTTCCTCCCTTACTTCTCTTAGCAGCCTGTGATACATTTCATCTGGGCTTGATGATTTATCTACTTTCAAAGATGCTAAACCCTTTAATACTCCCTCTGTCACTATGTTTATATCATCCAATATTTCACACTCCTCCTGCTTAATTACAATGTCTGCATCCTCCCCCTCTTTTGTGAAGACAGATGTAAAGTATTCATTAAGAACCATACCCACATCTTCCACCTCCACACATTGGTTACCTTTTGATCTCTAGTAGGCCCTACTCTTTCTTTAGTTATCCTTTTGCTCTTTATGTATTTATAAAACATTTTGGGGTTTTCCTTAATTTTACTTGCCGCTATTTTTTCATGCCCTCTCTTTGCTTTCCTAATTTCCTTTTTAATTTCACCCCTGCACTTTCTATACTCCTCTAGGCTTTCTGCAGTATTGAGCTCTTGGTGTCTGACATAAGCTTCCCTTTTTTGCCTTATCTTATCCTGTATGCTCCTTGTCATCCAGGGGGCTCTAGATTTGGCAGCTCCACCCTTTTTCTTTGTGGGAACATGTTTACTCTGAACCCCTTGAATCTCCCCCTTGAATGCCTCCCACTACACTGACACTGATTTACCTTCAAGTAACTGCTTCCAGTCTACTTTTGCTAAATCACTTCACAGCTTAGTAAAATTGGCCTTTTCCCAATTTAGAACTTTTACTCCTGTTCTATCTCTGTCCTTTTCCATAACTTTGCTGAATCTAACTGAATTATGATCACTACCACCAAAATGCTCTCCCACTGATACTCCTTCCACCTGCCCAGTTTTATTCCCTATGTTCAGATTTTACTTCAAAGAGCTTGGCATTTACGCAAAAGGCATTCAAATCCTCCCGCAATGGAGCATGCGGCCTTATAATCATCCCTAAACTCTTTTAATACTCTCTGTAGTAGGTGTTATAACTTGGCCTTTTAATTTCTTGGTAAGTGAGGTAACCTTAACAGCAGACGTTTTGTTTTAATTGCTTAGGCTAAGGCAGCACATAATCTCTGCACAGGTTGAAAGCAAAAAGCTTCCATTTTTCCATCTGTAAAGCCTAAGTTATCGCTAATCAGTGAGGTTTAATGCACTTTAATCCTTTATATTAAACCTGCACAGTTTCTTCCTGACATAATGGGCCACCTGCTCCTTTCCTGAATTAACCAGGCCATGTCTTGCGATTTTGACATCAGCCATGTTAAATTAGTTTATTGCTTTTTTTTTCTCTGCGTCCCCAGCTCCCAGTTGACACTTTTATTCAGAATTGATCCGCAGTCCCATCCCCAGATATTGGTCAATTTTACTGGCTCTGCCTAACATTCATAGGAACATAGGAACAGGAGTAGGCCATTCAGCCCCTCGTGCCTGCTCCGCCATTTGATAAGATCATGGCTGATCTGTGATCTAACTCCATATACCTGCCTTTGGCCCATGTCCCTTAATACCTTTGATTGCCAAAAAGCTATCTATCTCAGATTTAAATTTAGCAATTGAGCTAGTATCAATTGCTGTTTGCGGAAGAGAGTTCCAAACTTCTACCACCCGTTAGAGATGAAAACAATACTGCAAAGGCTGAAAAATCTGAAGTTCAAACCGACGTATCTTACGTTGCCTTGTGAGTGGTCAGTCGGATCAGAGTGCAGCGAGATTTTTTTTGGTCACCAACATCGTGTGTGTCCAAGCCTCGTGCAATTTCCTGAACGCAGGGATAGCGGAGGGGTCGAGAGAGGTGGTAGTGGTGAGGTAGATTTGGGTGTCGACAGCCTACACCATGTGGAACCTGACGTCATGTATTCAGATGGTATTGACGAGGGGCAGCATGCAGGTGAAAAGTCGGAGGGGGCTAAGGATAGATCCTTTGGGGGACTCCAGAGGTAACGGTAGCATTGGGAGTGGGGAGGTGGTGGCTGAGGGAAGTAAGGGTGGAAATTGCAGAGGTGCTGACCACAATCTTCCAATCCTCCTTAGATATGGGGGTGGTACCAGAGGACTGGAGAATTGCAAATGTTACACCCTTGTTCAAAAAAGGATGTAAGGATAAACCCAGCAACTACAGGCCAGTCAGTTTAACCTCAGTGGTGAGGAAGCTTTTAGGAATGATAAACCCGGACAAAATTAATAGTCACTTGGACAAGTGTGGATTAATAAAGGAAAGCCAGCATGGGTTTGTTAAAGGCAAATCGTGTTTAACTAACTTGATTGAGTTTTTTGATGAGGTAACAGAGAGGTCGATGAGGGCAATGTAGTTGATGTGTACATGGGCTTTCTAAAGGCGTTTGATAAAGTGCCACATATTAGGCTTGTCAGCAAAATTAAAGCCCATGGAATAAAAGGGGCAGTGGCAGCATGGATACGAAATTGTCTAAGTGACAGGAAACAGAGAGTAGTGGGGAACGGCTGTTTTTCGGACTGGAGGGAGATATACAGTGGTGTTCCCCAGGGGCCCTAGGACCACTGCCTTTTTTGATAGTAATGATTTGGACTTTGGTATAGAGGGCACAATTTCAAAATTTGCAGTAGACACAAAACATGGAAGCGTGGTAAACAGTGAGGAGGATAGTAACAGACTTCAAGAGGACATAGACAGGCTGGTGGAATGGGCGGACACATGGCAGATGAAATTTAATGCAGAAAAGTGCGAAGTGATACATTTTGGCAGGAAGAACGAGAAGAGGCAATATAAACTAAAGGGTACAATTCTAAAGGGGGTGCAGAATCAGAGAGACCTGGGGATAAATGCTCACAAATCATTGAAGGTGGCAGGACAGGTTGAGAAAGCGGTTAAAAAAGCATATAGATCCCAAGCTTTATAAATAGAGGCATGGAGTACAAAAGCAAGGAAGTTATTTTGAACCTTTATGAAACATTAGTTCGGCTGAAGTATTGTGTCCAATTCTGGACACCGCTCTTTAGGAAGGATGTGAAGGCCTTAGAGAGAGCGCAGTTACGTGGATAGAGTGGGGAAGCTGGGATTGTTCTCCTTAGAACAGATAAGGTTAAGAGGAGATTTAATAGAAGTGTTCAAAATCATGAAGGGTTTGGATAAAGTAAACAAAGAGAAACTGTTCCCATTGGCAGAAGGTCCAGAACTAGGGGACACAGATTTAAGGATTGGCAAAAAAACCTAAGGCGACATGAGGAAAAATATTTTTATGCAGCAATTAGTTATGATTTGGATTGCGCTGCCTGAAAGGGTGGTGGAAGTAGATTCATTCGTGGCTTTCAAAAAGGAATTGGAGAAATACTTGAAGGGAAAAAATTTGCAGGGCTATGGGGAAAGAGGAAAGGTCAAAGATCTTACATTAAATATAACAAATATACAAATACGTCACAGATGTTAATCTTTGTCAAGCTCAAAATGCTTGCTACTTCAATGAATAGCAGGCAACCAAAGTCACTCAGCAACATTAGTCAAACAGCAGGTTTGAGTGGGCACGGGCTCAATGGGCCAAATGGCCTCCTTCTGTGCTGTAACCATTCTATAATTCTATGATTCTAACTACTCCTTGTGGTAGCGAGTTCCACATTCTTAGCACTCTCTTGAGTAAAGAAATGTCTCCTGAATTCCTTATTGGATTTATTAGTGACTATCTTATATTTATGGCCCGTTGTATTGGTCCTTGAGAAGTGAATGAGTGAATGGCAGGGTAGATGCGCAAAACGTAGAAACATTCTTGACCCATGAAGTATTGAACTAATCATGATCTGGAACAGTGCAACATCCAGTGGGATGCCATTGCACATCACTGGGTTAGAATCCTGCAATTCCCTACTAACACCATTGTGGGAGCACCATCAACACAAGGATTGCAACAGTTCAAGGAGAAGGCCCACCACCACCTTTTCAGGGAAACTAGGGATGGGCAATAAATGTGCCCTTGCCAGCGTCACCCACAGCCCGAGAACAAGAAGTCAAGGAATGAGATGCTGCAGGTTCAAATTCCCAACTCTGCGCAGTTAACCATCTAAGCTGCACTGAGCAGCTGGGTATAGGTCAGTTAAAGATGGGATTTAAGACATAGTAAAAAAATATGCAGTGTGCTTAACAAGGACTAAATCTTGAGGTATAATTTGATGTTTTTTCTTAATTAAATTCTTGCATGTAAAAAGAAAGAACTTGATTTTATATAGCGCCTTTCACGATTTCAGGACGTTCCAAAGTGCTACACAGCCAATGAAATGCTTTTGAAGTGTAGTCATTGTTGTAATACAGAGAAACATGGCAGCCAGTTTGTGCAAAGCAAGGTCCCTCAAACAGCAATGAGATAATAACCAGATTATCTGTATTTGGTGATGTTGGTTGAAGGATAAACATTGACCAGGACACCAGGGAGAACTCCCCTGCTCTTCTTCAACTAGCCATGAGATCCCATACATGGGTAAAATGGGTATAGAGGGATATGGGCCAAGTGCAGGCAATTGGGACTAGCTTAGTGGTATAAACTGGGCGACATGGACATGTTGGGCCGAAGGGCCTGTTTCCAGGTTGTAAACTTCTATGATTCTATCTTTTATGTACACCTGAGAGGGCAGATGGGGCCTCGGTTTAACGTCTCATGCAAAAGACAGCACTTCCGACAATGCAGCGGTCCCTCAGTACTGCACTGGAGTGTCAGCCTAGATTATGTGTCCAAGTCTCTGGAGTGGGGCTGGAACCCACAACCTTCTTGAGTTGGAGGAAAGAGTGCTACCAACTGAGCAAAGTTGTGAAATACACGTGTGATCAAAAGCTGTGACTTGTATTTAGTTCTTTCCGCTGCTTTGTCTTACTGATGAAATCTTGTATTGAACAATGTATTTTAATTAATGCCTGAAGTTTGTTGATTCCCCAATAATAAAGTGTTTCAATTAGAGGTATACAAGTGACAAACCCAAATCATGATGATTTAGTAGATGTATTGAACTTGGATATTGCAAACACATTGCTGCTCAGCAATTGAGGAACATCAATGTGGATTACTGAGCGAGAGTGGCTAATCCTATTTTTAAATGAGGTTTCCAGTCACTTCATTTGTAGTTGTAACCTTGTTTTGAGAAAGTACTCGATGTATAATTGCAGTTATGAGGTTTTAGCAGAAAAGTCGAAGAGAATTTATTAGAATTGGATTTTGTTATCAACAAGGAAGATCTTGGGGGCAATATTGGTTGCTTACCCATCACCCCTGTGTTCACTGACCTATATTGGCTCCCAGTCAGGCAACACCTCAAATTTAAAATTCGCTTCCTAGTGTTCAAATTCATCCATAGCTTTGTCCTTCTCTATCTCTGTAACCTGCTCCAGCCCTGCAACCCTCTGAGATCTCTGCGTTCCTCCAATTCTGGCCTCTTGCGCAACCTCAGTTTCCATCGCCTCATCATCGGCGGCCGTGCTTTCAGCTGCCTAGGCCGTAACCTCTGCAATTCCCTCCCTAAATCTCTCTGCCTCTCTATCTCTCTCATCTCCTTTAAGATGCTCCTTAAAACCTCCCTCTTCAACAAATCTTTTGGTCGTCTGTCCTAATATCTCGGCATCAAATTTTATCTGATAATGCTCCTGTGACGCACCTTGGAACGATTTACCTCATTAAAGGCGCTGTGTAAATGCAAGTTGTTTGCAGTGAGATTGTAAATGTGTGTTTACTGGGGACATTCATGATTTCACTACAAATAGTGAAGGGAAAAAATCTTACCCTGCTGTAAGTTGTCGTCGTTCGTCCTTCGATATCGAAAAAGACAGCCGGACTATCATCTCATTTTCTGCAGTGAGCTCTTTGATGACTGATGAAACCTCGGAATCAGCGTCCGCAGATTGAACGCTGGATCCTGGATACACCAACTTGGGGGATCTTGATTTTTCAAGTGAGACCTCCTGAGCTGGCACTTGCATTCAGCATAATCGATGCGACGGGCCTCGTAGTAGGAGGTTCCTTCATAGGTGGTTTCTCTTACCTTGAACAAATTGTTCCCACTTATGGACGTCCATAAGCAGTCCTTATGGGCTCGATGTTACCAGGGCTGTGGGTTCGCGGCGGGGGGGGGGGGGGGGGCTATTGGGCACGTGGGTAACGCGCCTGGTGAAATCAGTCTGCCCCCCGTGCGATCGCAGCCTAATTGCATCCACTTACCTGGTCTTCCGGGTTCCCCACTGCTGATCTGCGCATCGGGCGGACTGCGCATGCGCAGTAACGTCTGTCAGCTGGAGGAGCTCTATTTAAAGGGGCAGTCCTCCACTGACAGATGCTGCAACAAATAGAAAAAATTACAGCATGGAGCAGCCCAGGGGGAAGGCTGCTCCCAGTTTAATGATGCCTCACTCCAGGTATCATTGGATGGGGTGAGGAGGAGGGGGAGGACAGAGATCTTCCCCCCGGCGGGCGGGAGGAAGCGGCCTGCCTCTGCCACCAGGAAGGCCTGGCTCGAGGTGGCAGAGGGGGTCAACTGCACCACCAACATATCGCCCACCTGCATACAGTGCAGGAGACGCTCCAATGACCTCAGTAGGTCAGCCAAAGTGAGTACACTTACTCATTCCCCTACACTCCGTCTGCCACATCACCGCCCCCACCCCACATCTCCTTCTGCACTGCCAACACTACTCTGTCACATCACCCCTCATACCCACTCAAACCTCATCCTCATCTTACCTGCACTTACTCACCTCACCAGTACTCATCCCACCACTACCACTCAACCCAATCCTCATACAATCTCATGGCTCTATCTCATACTCACCCTCTCATGCATCTCTTTCACGGTCAGCCTCACTCAACCTGCCACTACCTGTGCTGCAGCCACAGGGCATGCATCACATATGTGCAGTAGGCAGTGTAAGGCAAACGTGTTGTGAGCATGAAGGGGATGCACAAGGGTGTTTGAGGGTTTGTCATGGTTTTTACTTATATTGAATTTCTGACCAACTCACATTACATATTATATTGGCACCACTACTGCCACGTCTTTGCGAATCTTGTCTGGTTTGTGCAATAATGCCCTTTCCTGAGGATCACAATGAAGACCCACAACTGATGACACCCATTGTGTCACTGCAGAGTGGGTGTAGGTGTATTTGCAGGGCTCTTTTGTGGAGATGTCGCGATGTCCCCGGTGGCACCCTGGAAGGATCCGGAGGAGAAGTTGTTGAGGGCAGTGGTGATTTTGACAGTGACAGGTAAGAAGATGGTGCTCGGGCCAGCCGGGAGCAGCTCGGCATGAAGGAGGCTGCAGATGTCCACGACTACATGTCGAGTGATTCTGAGCCTCCGTGTGCACTGCTGCTCAGAGAGGTCCAGGAAGCTGAGCCTCGGTCTGTGGCCCCTGTGGCGAGGGTAGTGCCCTCTGCAACGCATCTCTCTCTGCGGTAGCCCTCCCTCCTGCTGTGCAGGTGGATGTGTCACAGAACTGTGTTGTGGAGCTCCACGTGTCAGAGGTGGACGGCGTGGCCGGCGAGGCTGGTGATGCTGTTCGCCCTCCGAGGAGGTCATGACTGCAGCTACGGCGGCCCCCATCCGGAAGATGTACATCTGAGGGGGTCCGCAAGCTCGGTACATGTCTCTGGACCCCGGGGTAAGTGTGCAAGTTGGTGACTTTGATTGTTAGGAGGAGGGTGGTGGAGGTCAAACTTTGTCCCAAGTGACAGATTGGCCTCCTTCAATGAGTGAGGGTCTCCCCCACCCCCCACCTGTCAAATGGACTTTTGCAGCTGCCACAGGCTGACAGCTGCAACACATCCATTTCAACTGGGAGTGTTTCCCCCAGTGTGGGAAACAGTCCCAGTTGTCTCTAAAATCCCACCCCTCCTCACATAATCCCTTAATCAAGTCTGTGGGGAACCCGGAAGTCGGCGGGTTGGAGCCGGGCTCCGGACCCGCTCCGGGATTCCCCGATTTTCGGTGCCCCCCCCCCCGCCAGGAACGCACCCGATAGTGGGTGCTAAAATGAAGCCCTATATCTCTGTTACTTCCCAGTTGTCAACGTTCCATAAAAGATCTTCTTCCAGATTCGTTCATCAGACTTTCGCACCACACGACCTGACCATCGTAGCCGTGCCTTCACAACCAAAGCATCTAATGCTTGGCCTGGCGGATTTTCTGAACTAGGTGTTCACAACATGCTAAGCAATAGAGTGGACGTGATGGGATGTGGATCAGAGTCCACAGTGCTCTACGAGACAAGGTCCCCATCTGGACCACGCCTTTTAGTTTTGTACTCACTTTTGGTCATAAGGGAAATATTCAGGCTATGGTTGACATGCAAGGAAGAGCCACAAAGCTGATCAGATCATAGAATCATAAAATCATAGAAAGATTACAGCACGGAAGGAGGTCATTCGGCCCTTCGAGTCCGCGCCGGCTCTATGCCCGTAGCCCTGCAAATTTTTTCCTTTCAAGTACTTATCCAGTTCCCTTTTGAAAGCCATGATTGAATCTGCCTCCACCACCTCCCCTGGCAGTGCATTCCAGATCATAACCACTCACTGTGTAAAAACATTTTTCCTTATGTCGCCTTTGGTTCTTTTGCCAATAACCTTAAATCTATGTCCTCTGGTTCTTGACCCCTCTGCGAATGGGAACATTTTCTCTCTATCTATTCTGTCTCGGCCCTTCATGATTTTAAATACCTCGATCAAATCTCCTCTCAAACTTCTCTGTTCCAAGGAGAACAACCCCTGCTTCTCCAGTCTATCCACATAACTAAAATCCCTCATCCCCAGATCGTAGCTTAGTATCGCATCTGAAAGACGTTAACCTCTGACAGTGCAACACTCCCTCAGTACTGCACTGAAGTATTAGCCTAGATTATGCACTGGAGTGAGACTTGAACCCATGACCTATCTGACTCAGAGTGAGAGTGCTACCACCCACTCTAGGCTCACACTTCAAGATGAGCCAAGTATGAAGGGCAAAGGGTAAACCTAGAGAAGGAACAATTTCGGGCTATCATCTGAAGAACTTCTCCAGAAAAAGCCTGATTAACACTTGGAATGGTCTTCTCGCCAATTGAATGGAGGTGAAAAGCTTAGATTCGTTCAAGATACAGTTAGATGACATGATAAGGGGGGAGAGGTGGAAGGTGCGGGTTATTTTCCTTGATGAACTAAGATGGATCAAACAGCTCACCTCATCTATATCGATCTTGTAGAAATGTAAGTTGTTGTTGTTGATGCTCTTTGAGGGAGAAGCTATATAAATGCAAGTTTGTTCTTTCTTTCATTTGGCCATTCATCCTTTCTTCCCTTCCTTCCCTGCTCCTTAAGGCTGCTGAGAATGTTTTTTGTCATTGCCTTCAACTCCGTTATACTCCCACTCCGACACACACTACTCTATTAAGGCATCTCCATTTAATTTGTTTTCCCTCTTCATTAGATGCAGTTCTACAACCTTTGGAAGACACTTGCCAGAAACACTAAAATAAAGTTGGGCTGCATCTCTTGCTGAGTGTGAGCCCTGAATTTTCTTTCAGGGCTTTTGCCGAGACTGACATTTTTCAAAGAACGCATTTTCCACCCCTCTGGCCCCCAGAGGTTTCTCAGCCCATCCAAAGGACTCCACCTGCAAGCCAGTCCAACCCATTGGGTGAAGCTTTTCAGGACACTTGGTAGAAAAATTGGATAAGGGTCCGTTCTGGGCGATGGTACGTGCTACCACCCCGCGCCCAGCGGACCTTACGCAGGCAACACGTGAACTTCGTGCTGCCTGATACTTACCGTGAAATGTCCGTGCAGCAAGCGCAGCCCTCGCTGCTGAGAGGCTGCACGGAGAATGAGGAAGTTGGAAATGGGGCGTGGACAGCGCACGTCATCAGCAGCCTGCACTACTTAAAGGTGCAGGCACATTTCCAATGGCAGATACACAACCAAGTAGGAGAAGGGAGAATGGCATCACGGATAGCTGCACCAGCAAGGGAGTGGGCACCAAGATTCTCAGACGATGCTGTGGAGGCCCTGATGGAAGGAATGGAACAAAGGACGGCAGGCATGTACCCGCAGGGTGGCCAGAGAGCGTCTTGACTACAGATGCGTAGGCATTGGCAGGCTTTGGTACAGGAGGTGAATGTGAGGAGCATTGCAGCATGCACGTGGATGCGGTGCCCCAAGAAATTTAATGATTTGACACGAGTGGTCAAGGTGAGTGAATGCAAGTGTCAAGTGGCACATCCTACCAACTGCACCAATACTCCATGCACAAACCTCCCGTCACCCACCCACCCACCAACAAACACTGCCATCCATACGCAATGCTGCATCTCACCCGCACATTGCACACACTTGCAGGCCACGCAACTACCACTCAAGTCACACAAACTGGCAGCTATTCAACCATGACAGGCACATCACCCACACACCCTGCAGGACACTCACTCACACACTGTCCTCTGTCTTGCAGGAGAAGGTGGCGTATAACACCCGTCAGCAGGAAGGACCTGAGGCTGGACGGGCACGTCTACACGTCCTCACCCCCCTAGAGGAGACGGTGATCAGGATCATTGGGCGGGCCGTCGCTGCAGCCGTTACAACGTGCCGCGCTGGAGGTCCCGGTCAAGGGGATCTCTGCATATCTAATGCTCCTTCTCCTTTTCCACATCTTCCTCTCCCATAATCTTTGCTGACTCACGTGATGCACATGCTGCCAGCACGCACCTCGAACTTGCTCTTCTCTCCACTCCACAACTCAACCTGTTTCCCTTTGTCATAGCAGATACCCAAGAACACGTGGCGGCACCTGAGGAGGAGGAGGAGGAGGAGGAGAAGGAGGGGGAGGAGGAGGATACTGAAGCCACACCGTCATTTGATCTGACACTCGCTTCCACCAGCTCAGAGTCTGACACTGCGGGTCCTTTAGAGGTTAGGTTAGAGGAGGGATCTGCACGTGGTGAGACACCGAGCACAAGTGCACAGGAGCCGGGGCGGAGGGAATGGATACCACAGGAGCCAACTCGCCGGAGGGCGAGGTTGCTCACTCGTTCTGCTACAGAGGAGTCAGATGAGGACTTCGATGGGCCAGGCTGCAGAAGACGGCTAATTGGCGTACACCAACAAATGCTTGGAGCACTGGAAAACCTGCCAGAAAGCCTGAGCATAATGAGAAGGGGCATGGAGGAGTCCAGCTCCAACTTGGCGCAGGGCTTTGCGCAGAGCTTGGAGCCCATCCTTTCCAACATGGAATGGGTGGTCACCTCCATCAGCGCACCTGTGGAACCCACCATGATGCAGCGTCTGATGACTGATGTCACATCATCCATTGCAGCACAAACATCTGCCATCCAAGGTCTGACTGCTGCATTGGAAGCTCAGACTGCTGCTATTGTGGCTCTGGGGACCACAGTGGAATGGACCTTCCAGGGCATCACAGCTCTCCAGCAATCCGTTCTCCTGCCGATCACCAGGAATGCTGAGGCGTCGCCCCGGGAGAGTGGCAGTGGTGCCATGGCAGTCGGACCTGCTGTCCTCTCTCAGGACGACAGCATTCCTGCTCCTACCCCTGCCACTCCGCCAGTGCCCCTGTTGTTGCCTGCTGGCCAGCCAGGCCAGACTGCTGCAGCCCATGCTGAGATGGTGCAGTCTGAAGCCGGGCCCTCCAGGCCCAGAGCTACTCGAGGTCGTCCTCCAAGGCCATCTGGACGTTCCTCCATTGAAAGCCAGCAGCCTTCCACCACCCATGCTCCAGCCACTGGGGGAGCACTTCGTAGGAGCACTAGGAGAGGCAAAGGCACACGGACAACAGGCACTAAGGGAATGCACAAGGGTGAATAGTTCTGTTATGTTTGCATATTTTCATTTATTAATCCATAAATGAGTGTTTGATTTTGCATTTGGTGGTGGTTTTTATTCATGCAATGAGCTGAAAGGGACACCAATGTGTAATCTGATGGAGGGCGATTTGATTGTCTTGTGGGAGGGGAAAGGTGGGGGACGTAGGACTGTTGGTGAGTTGGGGGATGTAGTTCAAATTATTGATAGTGGGCACGGATCAGGCGAACGCACACAGCCCTTGCAGACAAGGCGTGTGGTTCCTGCTGCAACCTTGCGTCTTCCTCCACCTCCTCTTCCGGCTCCACCCCCTCCTCCTGCTCCTCCTCAGCCTCTTCCTCCTCCTGCTCCTCCGTCTCTTCCTCCTCAGCCTCCTCCTCCTCCACCTCTGGCTCAGGATCTTCTGCAGTCATTGGTGGCAAAGGCTGGTCCCTCATGATGGCGAGGTTGTGCAGCTTGCAGCAGATCACCATGAATCTGCCCACCTGCTCAGGGGAGTGCTGCAGGGCTCCTCCAGACCGGTTTAGGCAGCGGAAGCGTTGTTTGAGGAGGCCTATGGTGTGCTCCACGATGCTGTGTGTGGCAGCATGGCTCTCATTATAGGCCTGCTGTTCACGTGTGCTTGGATTCCTGACCGGTGTCATGAGCCACGGCGTGAGGGGATAGCCCTTGTCGCCCAGTAGCCAGCCTTTGACTTGGCGAGTCGGATGAAAGATAGCTGGCACGTTGTCTGTCGCATGACGAAGGTATAGTGACTGCTCCCAGGGTAGCGGGCATCGACCTCCATGATTTGATGCGATGCTTGTGGTCGCACACCAGCTGCACGTTGAGGGAGTGGAAGCCTTTTCGATTGATGAGTTGATGTGCGGGGCACGCAGGGCAATATGTGTGCAGTCCATGGCGCCCTGCACCATGGGGAAGCCAGCAATGTGGGCGAACCCCCGTGCTTGCTTGTTCTGATTGTGTCTGTGGAGAGGAAAGGTGATGAACCTGATCCTCATCTGGTACAGAGCATCTGTGACCTCCCTTATGCAGCAGTGCACTGCATACTGTGAGATGTTGCACATGTCGCCAGCAGAGGCCTGAAATGCTCCTGAGCCATAGAAATTCAGCACCACGGTGACCTTCACAGCCACAGGCAATGCTGTCCTCGCCCTGCTCTGAGGCTGCAGTTGTGGCCGCACCAGTTGACAGATCTCAGTCACGGCTTCCTTGGTGAACCTCAGGTGTTGGATGCAATCCTCCTCGGTCATGTTGAGGTAAGAGAATTGATCCCGGAAGGCCCTCATTGGGCAGGGCCTCCTGCTCAGTGGCCTGCACCTCCTCGTCCTCCGTCTCATCGCAGTTTGACCTGCTGGGCGTGGCCTCTCTGCACGCTCCCAGTCATGCTCAATGCCCAATGGGAGCCCTAACAGACCGCCCATGGTTGGCAGGAATGTTGTTCCACCAGGGTTGTAACTTTCCGACCCAAAGCACTCTCAATAAGAATAGGGAGCTTTAAAAAACACTTCCTACTTCTCCAGCAGCCAGACGCAATAATCCAGCAACTAACCTGCAACACCTGCATGGCCCCTTTAAATAGCACTGGTGGCGGTTCCTTCAGGCACTGTAAGAAACGTTTAGATTGTCGGGGATAAGACTGTGCGTTGAGTTGAGCGTTAAGGTCCAAAATTGTTTGTATCACTTTAAATCAGCGTTGCACACTGATTGCTGCCATGTTTTCCCTATTGTACATGCTTCCAGCCTTCGGGATCAGCGTGTGCACTAACTCCTATACCAAGATAGCGTCTGGCGCACGTCACGCAGGAAATGTGCGTGTGCATCCAAGGCGCCATCTTGGATGTCGGAGAGGCCGTGTAGCGCCCGTTGTTTTGGCGCTACACGGCCCAATTTATCGCCCTTAATCCACATGTTGTGTCATTGAATCCCATCAGCTACCTCTTTTTTTATTCCATATATAATGTCTCCAAGCTGCGTCTCTTCAGTCTCTTTCTCTCCTGTTGTCATATCGCTCATTTTGGTATCGCTCCCATGAATATGTGAGAGAGAGTCTCTCTTCAGTACTGCATCTGTTGTTATCCTGTAGACATGTGAACCACAGCAGAAACCTGGTTTTGTAAATCAAATCTTTGTGCACATTTTTATGTTCCTTTAAGTGCTGGGTCTTGATTTATGCAGTGGTGTTTCACTAACATGACATCTGTAAAACAGGGGTTGTGACTGTCCCACCGTAGGCAACGCACAAGATTTCAGGGCAGCAAGTTTTTCTTTCACTCTAAAATCATTTCAAGCTCTCCAGATGTGAAGGCACTCACTGTTGCGGAGAACAGCTGCCCCGAAACACATGGAGTTAATTGATCACGGATCGCTTCCCATGGCCCCACACCAGGGAGTGTGGAATTGTCCAAGGCATTCCCACTCCTGACTCTTCTCCAGTGACTCTTACTGGGGTGTACATGCGTGTTGGGGGAAGGGTAGGACCAGGTTCGGCCGATGATATCTTACCTGTTGACATCAGAGTCCCGAAGTGGTGAGAATCCTTGCTTGGTGCAGAGCGTCAGCCTAGATTTTGAGCTCAAGTCTCTGGAGTGGGACTTGAACCCACAGCCGTCTACCTCACAGGTGCCAGTGCTACTCACTAAGCCACAGTTGACTCCTAAAAAGACAAAAGATGCACAAGCAGTTCAGATTTGACTACTATTCTATGCCATGCAACTTGTTGACTAACTGACTGTGTGCCAAGGTAACAATACCCTTGCTGCATTCTAAATATATCACATCCACTGAATTTCTTTCGTCAGTAAGGTCTGTATTATCCTCAAAAAACTCCTATTAATCCATAAATTCATGCTGACTCCTCACTGTGTTTATCTAGATGTTTTATTTACCCCCTCTTTCACGGTGCCTTTGAATACTTTACCCATAGCAAATGAAACTGATACCCACAGTACAATGACAGCCTTATGTTTGCAGGTTCAAGCCCATATTGTAGGCCGACATTTTAGTGAGTACTGAGGGAGTGCTTTAGATTTTACTTTACACTAAGGTCTTGTTAGCCTATTCTGGTGCTGTTAAATATCTCATAGCACTATTCACCGTGAAGGGAGGTTTCTTGCTGTCCTGATCAACGTTCTTCCCTCAACAAACACCATCAAATCATAGTAACTGGTCATTCATCTGATTTCTGCTCATGGGACCTTGCTGTGCACAAAATGGCTGTCATGTTTACCCACTAAATAATAGTAATTTATTACATGTGAGGTACTGATATTGATAGATTAGGTGAATGGGCAAAACTGTAGCAAATGGAATTCAATGTAGACAAATGTGAGGTCATCCACTTTGGATCAAAAAAGGATAGAACAGGGTACTTTCTAAATGGTAAAAAGTTAAAAACAGTGGATGTCCAAAGGGACTTAGGGGTTCAGGTACATAGATCATTGAAGTGTCATGAACAGGTGCAGAAAATAATCAAGAAGGCTAATGGAATGTTGGCCTTTATATCTAGAGGACTAGAGTACAAGGGGGCAGAAGTTATGCTGCAGCTATACAAAACCCTGGTTAGACCGCACCTGGAGTACTGTGAGCAGTTCTGGGCACCGCACCTTCGGAAGGACATATTGGCTTTGGAGGGAGTGCAGCGTAGGTTTACTAGAATGATACCCGGACTTCAAGGGTTAAATTACGAGGCGAGATTACACAAATTGGGGTTGTATTCTCTGGAGTTTCGAAGGTTAAGGGGTGATCTGATCGAAGTTTATAAGATATTAAGGGGAACGGATAGGGTAGATAGAGAGAAACTATTACTACTGGTTGGGGATTCTAGGAGTAGGGGGCACAGTCTAGAAATTAGAGCCAGACCTTTCAGGAGTGAGATTAGAAAACATTTCTACACACAAAGGGTGGTAGAAGTTTGGAACTCTCTTCCGCAAATGGCAATTGATACTAGCTCAATTGCTAAATTTAAATCTGAGACAGATAGCTTTTTGGCAATCAAAGGTATTAAGGGATATGGGCCAAAGGCAGGTATATGGAGTTAGATCACAGATCAGCCATGATCTTATCAAATGGCGGAGCAGGCACGAGGGGCTGAATGGCCTACTCCTGTTCCTATGTTCCTATGTTCCTACTGGTAGATGTTTGAGAGACACTATATAAATGCAAGTTCTTTCCTCCCTCCCTTACCTCCTCCCTCAGTGGCAGCACACTCACCTCTGATGTCAGAAAGTTGCAGGTTCAAGCCCCACTCCAGAGACTTGAGCACATAATCCCAAGCTGTCACTTCAGTGCAGTACTGAGGGAGTGCTGCACTGTCGGAGGTGAGGTCTTTTGGATGAGATGTAAAACCGAGGCCCTCTCCGCCCTCTCGGGTGGAGGTAAAAGATCTCATGGCACTATTCAAAGAAGAGGAGGAGAGTTCTCCCATTGTGTGGCCAACATTTTATCCCTCAACCAAAATAAACTGGTCATTGATCTCATCCTGCTTGTGGAACCTTGCAGTGCACGAATTGGCTGCCACTTTTCCCCATTTACAACATTCAGAAGTAATTCTTTGGGTGCAAAGCGCTTTAGGACATCCTGAGAACACAAAGGCGCTATATAAATGCAGGCTTGTTCTTTCCTTCTTCCTTTTTTTCCCCTTTCTTCTTTCCTATTTTCTGGGCTTATGTGCCGAAAACTATACTTTCAGAAACGCTACTTGCAACAGAAAGCAGCAAGGCAGAGCAGTGAATCAAAAATGACAACATTCCTAATTCTTTTAGCGCACTCTTGCTGGGTTTTTTTCTCTCTGTTTGATTCAAGGCCTTCTCGCTGATATGGATAATAGATGAGCAGGCTGCATCGCTCTGCTTAGCCAGCTTGTTGCTGACTCCAGCAGCGATGGTGTCAGCTTTTTTTTCTTTCGCAAATGAGTCGAGCACAGGTGGTAGTGAGAAGGAGTGAGACTGGCGAGACGCAGCCAGAGATAATGAGGCAGCGAGACAGCTGCTTGAAACAGTCCCCGTCTTGCCGGCGAGCTTACTGCTAGTTGTTAGGCAGTAGACGCAGATCTGTAGCATTTGGGAGTTGGAAAGAACGGAACTTGCGAGAATAAGTAAGCACCATTGTCAATCCAGTGACGATCAATAGGATGACTTGGAGCTTTCGTGCTTTTGAATCCCAAAAGTGGATTTTAGCTCTGGTGAAAAGTGCTACCATGTCGGGATTGTGCGAGGTTAAACAAATTGAAGAGAAAGAAAAAAAGAAAAGCAAGATAGACTTGCATTTGTATAGCATCTTTTATGACCTCAGGATGTCCCAAAGGGTTTTTTTTAAAGTGTTGACAATGTTGTAATGTAGGAAACGTGGCTGTCAATTTGCACACAGCAAAGTCCCACAAACAGCAATGTGATAATGACCAGATAATCAGTATTTTAGTGATGCTGGTTGAGGGATAAATATTGGCCAGGATCCCTTATTCTTGATTTCTCCCATCGGAGGAAATAGATTCTCTTTATCTGCCCTATCGAATCCTTTTAACATTTCAAATACCGTGATCAGATCACCCCTCAATCCTCTGTACTCAAGGGAAAACAAGCCAAGTATATGCAACCGGTCCTCATAGTTTAACCCTTTATCCCCCCTGGTATCATTCCGGTGAACCTGCTGTGAGTTCACAAACTGAGCTGACATTCTAGTGCTGTACCGATGAAGTGCTGCGCTGGTGGACATGTCCTCCTTTGGATGAGATGTTAAACGGAGACCCAGTCTTCTGCTCTGGTGGTTCAGGTGGATGTCGCTATTTGAAAAAGAACAGGAAACTCTCCCAGTGTCCTGGCCAAAATTCTTTCCTCAACCAACTAGAAAGAAATAAAAGAAATAAATTCTTGCATTTCAACAGCGCCTTTCACAACCTCAGGACATCCCAAAGCGCTTTACGACCAATGAAGTACTTTTGAAGTGTGGTCACACTACGCCAAAAAATAGATCAACTGGTCCTTCACAAAACTGCTATTTGTGGGATCTTGCTGTGTTCAAAATGGCTGCTTCATTTGCCTACATAACAATCACCACCCCCCCCTTAATATAACTAATTACGTGTGAAGCATTTTGCAACATTTCCACAAGGTTTCATTAAGCGTGATATAAATGCTTTAAGTCTTTTTCTTCATTTAATATTCTGAAATGATTGTTATCCAATTAATAATAGATTGCTTTTGACGTTAAAAAATGGAAGCTTTCTATTTTTCAGCTCGTCAGGCTAAAGGGTCTGAAATAAAATGGGGTGGAATTCTGTGCGAGTTCCCTTCTTTGTAAAAATTTACAGTGTTTTGATTTACATGTCGTACCAAAATTGTACAACCTGAATCTTCTTGTAACCGAATTCCTGTCAGTAAATATGATTAGAACAAGACTGTAAGAAAGCAAATTACACTGACCAGATTAGAGTGGGTTGTCTTGTTCTGCAAGGAATAGACAGCACATAAAACCTTTTAGGAGCTCATCAATCGAAGCAGAGCTTGGTCAGCCAGAGTCGTAACAGGCAATATTAGTGTAACACTCTGCTTATTTAATAAATCCATTAATCACATTTTGACAGAAAAATCATAATATAGACAGTGGAATCCCCATTACCCACACTCATTTTATCCACCAACCTAATTATCTGGCTGAATTTCTGCAGGACAAAGCCTGAGAGACATTGCTTCTCACAGCCGGTTCCCTTATTTGCGTCTTAATTTCTCTTCTTGCTGAACAAAATCAGATGATTTTGTTTCTTGTATTATATTTGTCAGCTATGGCTCAGTGGGCAGCACTCTCATCTACTGAGTCAGAAGATTGTGAGTTCAAGTTCCACACCAGAGGCTTGAGTGCATAAACTAAACTGATACTCCAGTGTCGTACTGAGGGAGTGCTGCACTGTCAGAGGTGATGTCTTTTGGATGAAATGTTAAACCGAGACCCCGTCTGCCCTCTCAGGTGGACGTAAAAGATCCCATGGCACTATTTTGAAGAAGGGCAGGGGAAGATATTGCTGATGTGCTGGACAACCTTTAACCAACAACTAAAAACAAATTATCTGGTCAATATTGCTGTTTGTTGGACCTTGCTGTGGGCAAATTGACATCCACGTTTCCAACACTACAACAGTGACAACACTTCAAAAGTATTTAAATGGTTGCAAAGCACTTTAGGACGTCTTGAGTCCATGATAGGCACGACAAGAATGCAAGTATTTCTTTCTTTCTTTTGAGTGTGCTGGCAATCTCCTTGGCTGCAAATGTACTTGCTGCATTTCTTCCTCCTCTTCCTTATTATCCTCTACCCCTGGTCTCTCATAATCCTTACTCCTCGGTGTCATGAAGTAATGAAATGGACAGCAGACGATGGTAATTCTGGACACATCAGCCGGAGCATACAGTAAGACCCAGCCTGATCGATCGCCACACAGTGGACACTTCGTCTGCTCCATCACTTGCTCACAGACTCTGTTTCCTTCTATACATTTGTTTTGCCATCCGTTGTTTTTTGACAGCCTCTACTTTTGTGGCCTTTAGAAAGGCCACCAACAATTTTCAGCCATGTCCATTGGGATACCTCTGCGACTCAGAAAATGAGAAAGTAAGTCTGCTCATCTGTACAGCCAGTTTTTGCCAGATTGCAACCAAGAGGTCAATGATAAATGGGGTTTATGTGGCCGATCATGAGAAACACACATCAGAAAGTGGCGTGTGGGTTTGTCCACAACATTTCAACATGCTTAATAAGATATAATAGCCTTGAGGTTAGTAACCCAGAGTTTATGTTCAAATCCTACCATCGCAAGTTATGAACTTGAGTTCAACAAACCTTGGTAATTTGTGGGCTGGCACCAAGAAAATGAACATGAAAGCTGCTGGATTGTCCTAAAAATCCAACTGATTCACTAATGACCTTTAAGAAAAGGGAGTCTGCCGATCCTACCTGGTGTAGCCTACATATGACTCCATTGCCACAGTATGTGGTTGACCATTTATAGCCTCTGAAATAGCCTAGCAAAACATTCAGTTGTACAAAGCATTCACTATAATTAAATAAAATCTGGAATTAAAATACTAGTATCAGTAATGGTGGCCATGAAACTACCGGATTGTCGTAAAAACCCATCTGGTTCACTAATGTCCTTTAGGGAAGGAAACCTGGTGTCCTTACCCGGTCTGGCCGATATGTGACTCCAGACCCACAGCAATCTGGTTGATTCTTAATTGCCCTCTGAAATGGCCGAGCAAGACACTCAGTTGTAAAATCTCGCTAAAAAAAGTCATAATAAGAAGAAAACCGGACCGACCACCCGGCATCGGACCACTAGGCACCGGACACGACAACGGCAAACCAAGCCCAGTGGACCCTGAAAAATCCTCCTCACTGACATTTGGGGACTTGTGCCAAAATTGGGAGAGCTGTCCCACAGACTAGTCAAGCAACAGTCTGACATAGCCATACTCACAGAATCATACCTTTCAGCCAATGTCCCAGACTTCCATCACCATCCCTGGGTATGTCCTGTCCCACCGGCAGGACAGACCCACCAGAGGTGGCGGTACAGTGATATACAGTCAGGAGGGAGTGGCCCTGGGAGTCCTCAACATTGACTCTGGACCCCATGAAATCTCATGGCATCAGGTCAAACATGGGCAAGGAAACCTCCTGCTGATTACCACCTACCGCCCTCCCTCAGCTGATGAATCAATCCTCCTCCATGTTGAACACCACTTGGAGGAAGGACTGAGGGTAGCAAGGGCACAGAATATACTCTGGGTGGGGGACTTCAATGTCCATAACCAAGAGTGGCTCAGTAGCACCACTATTGACCGAGCTGGCCGAGTTCTAAAGGACATAGCTGCCAGACTGCACCTGCGGCAGGTGGTGAGCGAACCAACACGAGGGAAAAACTTACTTGACCTCGTCCTCACCAATCTACCTGTCGCAAATGCATCTGTCCATGACAGTATTGGTAGGAATGACCACTGCTCAGTCCTCGTGGAGACGAAGTCCCCTCTTCGCACTGAGGACAGCATCCAACGTGTTGTGTGGCACTACCACCGTGCTAAATGGGATAGATTCAGAACAGATCTAGCAGCTCAAAACTGGGCATCCATGAGGCATTGTGGGCCATCAGCAGCAGCAGAATTGTATTCCAGCACAATCTGTAACCTCATGGCCCGGCATATTCCTCACTCTACCATTACCAATAAGCCAGGAGATCAACCCTGGTTAAATGAGGAGTGTAGAAGAGCATGTCAGGAGCTGCACCAGGCGTACCGAAAAATGAGGTGCCAACCTGGTGAAGCTACAACTCAGGACTACATGCATGCTAAGCAGCAGAAGCAACATGCTATAGACAGAGCTAAGCGATTCCACAACCAACGGATCAGATCAAAGCTCTGCAGTCCTGCCACATCCAGTCGTGAATGGTGGTGGACAATTAAACAACTAACGGGAGGAGGTGGCCCTGTAAACATCCCCATCCTCAATGATAGTGGAGTCCAGCACGTGAGTGCAAAAGACAAAGATGAAGTATTTGCAACCATCTTCAGCCAGAAGTGCCAAGTGGATGATCCATCTCGGCTGCCTCCCAATATCCCCGCCATCACAGAAGCCAGTCTTCAGCCAATTCAATTCACTCCACATGATATCAAGAAATGGCTGCGTGCACTGGATACAGCAAAGGCTATGGGCCCCGGCAACATCCCGGCTGTAGTGCTGAAGACTTGTGCTCCAGAACGAGCTGCGCCTCGAGCCAAGCTGTTCCAGTACAGCTACAACACTGGCATCTACCCGACAATGTGGAAAATTGCCCAGGTATGTCCTGTCCACAAAAAGCAGGACAAATCCAATCCAGCCAATTAACGCCCCATCAGTCTACTCTCAATCATCAGCAAAGTGATGGAAGGTGTCGTCGACAGTGCTATCAAGCGGCACTTACTCACCAATAACCTGCTCACCGATGCTCAGTTTGGGTTCCGCCAGGACCACTCGGCTCCAGACCTCATTACAGCCTTGGTCCAAACATGGACAAAAGAACTGAATTCCAGAGGTGTGATGAGAGTGACTGCCCTTCACATCAAGGCAACATTTGACCGGGTGTGGCACCAAGGAGCCCTAGTAAAATTGAAATCAATGGGAATCAGGGGAAAAACTCTCCAGTGGCTGGAGTCATACCTGGCACAAAGGAAGATGGTAGTGGTTGTTGGAGGCCAATCATCTCATTGCTGCAGGAGTTCCTCAAGGCAGTGTCCTAGGCCCAACCATCTTCAGCTGCTTCATCAATGACCTTCCCTCCATCATAAGGTCAGAAATGGGGATGTTCGCTGATGATTGCACAGTGTTCAGTTCCATTCGCAACCCCTCAGATAATGAAGCAGTCCGAGCCCGCATGCAGCAAGACCTGGACAACATCCAGGCTTGGGCTGATAAGTGGCAAGTAACATTTGCGCCAGACAAGTACCAGGCAATAACCATCTCCAACAAGAGAGAGTCTAACCAGCTCCCCTTGACATTCAACGGCATTACCATTGCTGAATCCCCCACCATCAACATCCTGGGGGTCACCATTGACCAGAAACTTAACTGGACCAGCCATATAAATACTATGGCTACAAGAGCAGGTCAGAGGCTGGGTATTCTGTGGCGAGTGACTAACCTCCTGACTCCCCAAAGCATTTCCACCATCTACAAGGCACAAGTCAGGAGTGTGATGGAATACTCTCCACTTGCCTGGATGGGTGCAGTTCCAACAACACTCAAGAAGCTCGACACCATCCAGGACAAAGCACTCCGCTTGATTGGCACCCCATCCAGCACCCTAAACATTCACTCCCTTCACCACCGGTGCACAGTGGCTGCAGTGTGTACCATCCACAGGATGCACTGCAGCAACTCGCCAAGGCTTCTTCGACAGCACCTCCCAAACCCGCGACCTCTACCACCTAGAAGGACAAAAGCAGCAGGTACATGGGAACAACACCACCTGCACGTTCCCCTCCAAGTCACACACCATCCCGACTTGGAAATATATCGCCGTTCCTTCATCGTCGCTGGGTCAAAATCCTGGAACTCCCTTCCTAACAGCACTGTGGGAGAACCTTCACCACAGGGACTGCAGCGGTTCAAGAAGGCGGCTCACCACCACCTTCTCAAGGGCAATTAGGGATGGGCAATAAATGCCGGCCTCGCCAGCGATGCCCACATCCCATGAACGAATGAAAAAAAAGCCTCTGAAATTGCCTAGCAAACCATTCAGTTGTATAAAGCATTCACTATAGAACTATATTTCCGCGGGCTGCTGCGAGTCCTCTTGCTCATCCAATGCAGCTCCAGTGAAAGAGCCGCAGAAACCCCTGAACAATGGCGTTACAATGCATGGAAAAAGCCCAAGACTATCTTCTTTGGGAATCTAGGGATGCGAAATGAATGGGGCTTTGCCACTTTTGCCCACAGCCTGAGATACAAACAAAATAGGACCGCCTGTGGACAAGGCTTTGCAGTGCTGCGCAAACTCAGGGTGTTACCCGCTGTGTGCAAGTTGAACTCTCTCTGATTCCAATTTCCAGTGGGTCAGCCACCTAGTAATGTTCTGGAACATTCTTCCTTTTACGCTCGCTGCCATCGTCACACTTAACGCCGGTAATTTCCGCGGTAATTTCTCCAGATTTTGCCGCGGGAAAATTACGGCGGGAGAGCGGGGTACCTCCGCGTAAATTCGACCCCGTGGTCATTAACCCTGTTAGGGGCGAATTCCCGCGGTGTCGCTCGTCCAACGCAGCTCCAGTGAAAGAGTGGCGGAAACCCCTGTACAATGGCGCAAATGTCTACGCCCTCTTTGTGGGTTTTCCGGGTCACTTCCGCCGAGGTTACAGTGGATGAGCGGGAGAATCCCCCTGGAAAGTCCCCCCATGCAAGCAGCTATTCCTCCGTATTATTAAATTGTCAAAAAAAATGTATCTCATGGGTGTGTGTGGGACCTTGCTATGCACAAATTGGCTGCCATGTTTGCTACATAACAACATTGACTGTATCTCAAAAGTAATTCAGTAGCTGTAAAGCGATTTGGGACATCCTGAGGACATGAAAGGCATACATGAATACAAATTCTTTGTTTCTCAACACAGTTGACTGATTATCTAGTAACATAATCTCAACATACTCAACAAGAGGAGAAACCCATAGTAAAGCAAACATATTTTTTTCCACATAAATAAGGCTCAAAATATACAGGACATAAACCACAATGATCGATGGCAATCTGGAGGTCTAGTAAAAATATTATCGACCTGGAATTTGAATTGACAAGAGATTTAAGGATGTGTCCACCACTCCCGAGCTCCCGGTGGGAAGTTGTGCTCGAAGGGATTATGGATTCGAGAATGGTTACTGCGGTGTTATAGTCCTACCTTTGAGTTGCGCTCCCTTTGAACGCGGCTCCTAGCTGGGACGGCAGAATTGGCGAATTTCCTGCTTAAGCTGACTCCCTATCCGGTAAATCTGCAAAATATCGAGCCAAATATTAGCAGGGCAAATTGATAGTGGCGTCCAGTGTTCAGTCAATAGGAGGTACTCTTGCAGTGAGGCGAAACAGATAGTTTATTTGCCTAGCCCATTCTACTCAACCGCCAAGACAGATGCCGAATTCGTTAGTTATTTCCTGAACATTTGCTTTCACTGCTTTTCATACAGGTACGAAAAAAGATTCAGATCATGCCTAATGAAAGGAACAATTTTTGTGTCTTAGGTATTGGAGCCAAGTATTAATGCATTAGAAGGCAGGGTACATATATACACTTTCTCATAATGGACAGGTTACATCAAAGCAATATCTTGTGAAAGTGTCAGTGTGTTCCCTGTGGTGTTGCAGTAATGCTGTTAAATGAAGATAGAAAGGATAAGGCTGGGAGGACCCATCCATTCCAAGAATATGGGAGTTGTTGATGGATGTGCAGTGGTACAACCTATACGATATGCTTCTCACAGACAGTTCTCCAAGAATGGAGCCAGTCTTACTGGTAACCCACATGCAACCACATAGGAGAAGTGTTCATCCAGTTCCTATGTGTACTGACACTGTAACTGCGTTCAACAAAAACATGTTTACGATCTTGTGGTGAGCATTTCTTCCCCCCCTCCCCACTACCTTAGAAGGGATTCCGGTTGTATCCAAAATATTGGGATTCACCCACATAGCAAGAGAAGAAATGTCAAGAATTTGTTCCTTTTTGTTCTCAGCATGTGGGCTTCGCTGACAAGTCCGGCATTTATTGCCCACCCCTAGTTGCCCTGAGAAGGTGTGGGAGGCATTTTTCTTGAAGTAGCGATCATTTGTACAACTGAGTGGCTTGTCAGGCCATTTCAGAGGGCATCAAGAGTCAACCACTTGGTGTGGGACTGCAGTCATATGTTGGCTAGACTAGGTAGGGGTAGCAGGCTCCCCTCCTGAAGGACATTAGTTAACATTTGCTCTGTACATTAGGACACTCTATCTGTGGTAAGAATGAAAGAAAGAAAGACTTGCATTTATAAAGTGCCTTTCATGACCTCAGGACATCCCAAAGCATTTACAGCCAATGAAATACTTTTGTTGTAATGTAGGAAACATGGCAGCCAATTTGTGCACAGCAAGGTCCCACAAACAGAAATGAGATAATGACCAGATCATCTGTTTTAGTGATGTTGGCTGAGGGATAAATATTGGCCAGGACACCGGGGAGAACTTCGAAATAGTGTCATGGAATCTTTCCCGTTCACCTGAGAAGGCAGACGGGGCCTTGATTTAACATCTCATCCGAAAGACACAAAAACAGAAAACAAATGACCACAGCACAGTCAGCCTCTTTACCACCTGGTGAACGTGATCAAGTCCAGCAAATCACATGGGTAGATTTTGTGCCACTCACTTCACTGCTACAAGAACGGTTTGCAAGAAAAATAAACAAAACTCTTAAAAGCAGACCATAACTGATTACTTTACAACCTTTTTGAATAAAACAGCATGTGTGAGACTAACAATGAAAGATATATACAGTGGTACCAGAATGAAGGGAATTATGGCTAATGTAAAGTGAGTTCACAAGGATTACAATAAAATAAAAACCACAAACCCTGACTGTCAGTGGCACCAGGTAGGTGTGGGGGATATATTCCCACAGATTTAGTGGCTAGGATCATGAACAGTTACATTACCATTATACGAGTACTCCTGAGAAAATACACAGCAATGCTGGGTTCTCCTAAAAGCATGTACACCTGTTTTATATCCTATCTAAGTACCTTTATAGTTGCTTAGACCCATAATAGCTCCTTAATCCTACGCTTCGGGAAGTAATGCGATGAATACAATGATTTATTGCAACAAATGTAGATTTCTGCTCTAACAATTGACTCCCCATAGCCTGTCCACCACCTGCAAGGCACAAATCAGAAGTGTGATGGAATACTCTCCACTTGCCTGGATGGATGGAGCTGCAACAACACTCAGGAAGCTCAACACCGTCAAGGACAAAGCAGTTTGTTTGATCAGCTGCCCATTCCCCAACGTAAACATCCACCCCCTCCACCGCTGGCGCACCGTGGCTGCAGTGTGTACTATCGACAGGATGAATTGCAACAACTCGCCAAGGCTTCTTCGACAGCACCTCCCAAACCTACGACCTTCACCACCTAGAAGGACAAGGGCAGCAAGTGCATGGAAATACCATCACCTCCAAGTTCCCCTTCAAGTCACGCACCTTCCCGACTTGGACATATATTGGTTGTGCCTTCATCGTCACTGGGTCAAAATTCTGCAAATCCCTAGCTAACAGCATTGGTCGAGCACCTTCACCACATGGATGGATCTATCTATCGATCTATCTATTGATCTATCTATCTATCTAATATATATTAGATCGCTTCAAAACGCTTCAAGCATGACCTATTGGATAAAATGTCATTTGCATTAGTGCGACAATGGGATGGATACAAAAAATGGTGATGACAGGCCCAAAATGAACCCAAAATTTAACTGGGAGCTTAATAAAGTGCGTAATAAGAATTGACATGTAGTGTACAGAATGGAGATCAATTGAAACCTTGAAAATGGATGAAATGGCGTTCTCCCATGGATTAAACTTAGAGCGATGACTGCAACTAATTTTCCAACAAACGCTCAATACTAACTTGATATTACACATGAACAGTGCTTTTAGGTGGGTGCTATTGATGTTTAAAAGTTCATGAAAGAAAGAGAGGCAGTGATAAGGAAAGAATGCAGACTCACAAAGACTGGAATGCTTTTTAGATGACTCACTTTAATATAACAGTGTGGGGAAAGTATTCTGTTTCCAAGTCGATTGTTCACAGGTACCAGCATTGCTAATTGTAGGGAATAAAGCAAATGGAAAGCTATGTGTCTGCATTTTGAGACATGAGAGGCCTTCCTTGCCTAACCCGATCATTTAATTGTGATGCTGCACAAACCACCCTTATTGACAAAGAAATAAAGTCTCATTTTTAAATTGATTCGGCTGAAACATCATTTTCTCCGCCTAATGATAACATTGAGGGAACAAGTCCGCTGGTTGCTATGGGTAACGAGAATCCAAAAGCAACATAAATACCTCTCTGCCACATCCTTCGACCCCACGACCGCTATCAGACTGGCTGTTTGACATTTGTCTGGATTTTGCTCTGAGCCTTGAAGAAATGACGCCCAGCCCTCATTAGACATGGACTTGCCCATAGACTTTTCATGGCATTTGCACTGCAAGTTCCTCTCATGGGGCCCTGAATCTAGCGTGGTGCCCTCTCCCGGGCATCTGAGACCTGTGTGAACGGGGCAAGGAACGGCCTATCCCCTTAACCAATCAGATTGAAGCATGTTAATGTGCCACGCAGACACAGAACTAGGAAGTGTCAGTTAGAACAGTAAATTCAATGTAAAATCAGTTACAGAAAGTGAAAATAAAGAGAGGGTAAGAAATATTGAATTTAAAGACAGAGACAAAAGAAACAGAAAGAAAAAATTTGAAAAAATTAAATTTAAAATGTAATTTTGAAGAAATGAGACTCCACACTTGTAAAATTTAATTTTCAGTGCCAGACAGGTTTGGCAGTTGTTAAGACTTACCACGCTGTTAAATTTTCGGTTGGACTAAAAAAACTTGACATGCCTTTTTCTGGCGTGATTACTTCATTTCCAGCAGGGCTGGAGAGAAACTTCACGCTGTTGCAGTCACTTTAACGGTGAGTCAGCCGACGAGATCTCCTTCCCACGAAGCTTCTGGAGGAGCAGGGCATCTGGAAGAGGAACTTCCGGATTTCCCCGTTTAACCGCGTATGTGCAGTCGCCAGAAGTTACTCTACGGTTCGCACTGAAATAATAGTGAACTCTGTTAGGCTCACCATTATTTTTAGAGCAGATTCCAGACCAATGTGTCAAGGATGAGCCAGAACTTGATCCAGCTAAAAGTTGGGAAGACTGATGTCATCCTTTTCCTTCACCGCCCAAAACTCCGCATCTTTGCCATCGGTTCCATCCCCCTCTCTGGCTGCTCACTCTGGATTAATTGAGCTGCGTGCAGTTTGAGTGTCTGAGCCGAGTTTCAAACCTTTTATCCTGTCATTACTAAGACCGCTTGTATCTACCTCCACAACACCACTCATCTCAATTCCACCACCACCAAAACCCTATTCATAACTCTAAGCTCAATTTCTCTGACGTTGGATGCTGCCATTGGTATATTGAAGTAGCTGTAACCCTTTTCTGCTGATCAAAAGGAGGCCATTACTTATAGGGTTACAAATGATGGTTGTGAAGACAATGGCGCCCTTCGTTTGACTAAAAAATGGAGTGTGGCAGGACTGAAACAATTGGTTCTACCTCCCCAGCTTGCCCTGGGCGTTCATGTTAAACTACTTCCACAGATGTGTGGCAAATGGCAGTGTCTGTGATATCTGTGATGAAGCTGTAAACTGCATCCAGGCCGTTCCTATTGATGCCTCCTCCTGATAAAGCAAGAAAGAAAGACTTGCATTTATATAACGCCTTTCACGACCTCAAGACCTCCTGAAGTGCTTTACAGCCAATGACGTACTTTTGAAGTGTAATCACTGTTATAATGTAGAAAAGCTGGAAGGACGCAGTGGTGCAGAAGGT
Organism: Heptranchias perlo; assembly: GCF_035084215.1. NCBI lineage: Eukaryota > Metazoa > Chordata > Chondrichthyes > Hexanchiformes > Hexanchidae > Heptranchias > Heptranchias perlo. Next base: position 11,180,602 of record NC_090333.1, on the reverse strand, counting down.
TACTGAGATTGACACTTTTTCTCCCACAGTGTGGGCTTTCTAGATATTGCTCCTCGGCGGCGGGTCAGGTTGCAAGTGTCATGAACAGGTGCAGAAAATAATCAATAAGGCTAATGGAATGCTGGCCTTTATATCTAGAGGACTAGAGTACAAGGGGGCAGGAGTTATGCTGCAGCTATACAAAACACTGGTTAGACCGCACCTGGAGTACTGTGAGCAGTTCTGGGCACTGCACCTTCGGAAGGACATATTGGCCTTGGAGGGAGTGCAGCGTAGGTTTACTAGAATGATACCCGGACTTCAAGGGTTAAGTTACGAGGAGAAATTACACAAATTGGGGTTGTATTCTCTGGAGTTTCGAAGGTTAAGGGGTGATCTGATCGAAGTTTATAAGATATTAAGGGGAACAGATAGGGTGGATAGAGAGAAACTATTTCCGCTGTTTGGGGATTCTAGGAGTAGGGGGCACAGTCTAAAAATTAGAGCCAGACCTTTCAGGAGTGAGATTAGAAAATATTTCTACACACAAAGGGTGGTAGAAATTTGGAACTCTCTTCCGCAAATGGCAATTGATACTAGCTCAATTGCTAAATTTAAATCTGAGATAGATAGCTTTTTGGCAACCAAAGGTCTTAAGGGATATGGGCCAAAAGCAGGTATATGGAGTTAGATCACAGATCAGCCATGATCTTATCAAATGGCGGAGCAGGCATGAGGGGCTGAATGGCCTACTCCTGTTCCTATGTTCCTATGTTCATTCAGGGACATTCTCCATGCAAACTGTTTATCTCTGAGTAGGTGGAACTCTGATGTACAGACACTGTGGTAGGTGGCAGTGAAGCCTGAAGGTCAGGCTCCTGTGCATCGAACCACACGACCTGCGGCCGACGACGTCAACCAGTGGGTAGCATTCCCACCTTCCGAGTTAGAAGGTTGTGGGTTCAAGTCCCAGCGATTTGAGCACAAAATCCAGGTTGACACTCCCAGTGCAGTACTGAGGGAGTGCTGCACAGTCGGAGGTAAAGTCTTTTGAATGAGACATTAAACAGGGGTCCCGTCTGCCCTCTCAGGTGGACGCAAAATACCCCAAGGCACTATTTCGAAGAAGAACAGGGGAGTTTTCCCAAGTGTCCTGGCTATTATTTATTCCTCAACCAACACTAGAACAGATTATCTGGTCACTATCACAGTGCTGTTTGTGGGACCTTGCTGTGCGTAATTTGGCTGCCACGTTTCCTACATTACAACAGTGACAAAACTTCAATAAATACTTAATTTGCTTTAAAGCGCTTTGGGATGTGCCTGAGGTCGTGAAAGGTGCGAAATGAATGCAAGTCTTTCTTGTTTCTCTTCATGGTTCTTCAGCTGTTTCTCCTCAACAGAGTCAAGAAAAGAGACACTCGATGGGTCACCTGTCCTGCTATGCTCACAGGACGATTCCTCTTGGAAGATTTTCTTCAGCAATCTTCTCTTCTATTCACCCCTTGAATTGCTACCTCACTCTGGTGCTTTTAAGCCAGTGTCATTTGCAGGGAATGAACACAATGAGCTAATCAAGTCATTTCTGAGCAAATTTGCATTCCCAATTAACTTCTGATTAACATGAACTTAACAACCCAAAAAGTAATGAGCACATAGTCATTGTATTAATGTGTATTAAAGAAAGAAAGGAGAAAGAACCTGCATTTAAATAGCACCGTTCATGTCCCAAAGCATTTTACAGACAATGAATTATTTTTGAAGTGTAGCCACTGTCGTTATGTAGGGGCTTTGGTTTAGCGTCTCATCTCAGGAGCAACTTGCGGAACATTCCCTCTCCTTAAAAATCAACTCTCAAAAATTACTGAGCGTTAATCCATAATTAAGCAATGTGTTAGTTGTAATTCAGAGGGTAAAGTCGAACCCTAATAATTGTTAAAAGTGAGCTACATCTATATATCCACTCATAACTCACCTGCCATTTTGAGAAGACCTATTTCAAGTATGTCCAAGCTTTGCGGGCCACATTGTTGCACAACCAGTGAGCCTCAGGGACCACGTAACATCTAAATTCATCATTCCATTAATTTGCACATATTGCAAGTTGATGATACTAATGGATCTTGGTGTTCTGATTTAGGATTTATCCACCAATGGAGCAATAGTGTTAAGAACAGCCCTTTACAAGCCCCCAGGCCCTCAAAGTACAAACAAGAAAGAACTGCAAATAAAGAAAGACTTGCATTTATATATCACCTTGCTCGAACACAGGACGTCGCAAAATGCTTTACAGCCAATGAAGTACTTTTGAAGTCACTGTGGTAATGTAGGAAATGCAGCAGCCAATTTGCACACAGCAAGATCCCACAGACAATGAGATAATGATCAGATAATCTGTTTTGAGGTGATGTTGGTTGAGGGATAAATATTGGCCAGGATATCAGGGAGAACTCCCCTGCTCTTCTTCAAAATAGTGCCATGGGATCTTTTGCGTCTAATTGAGAAGGCACTCAGGGCTTCAGTTTAATGTCTCATCCAAAAGACAGCACCTCCAACAGTGCAGCACTCCCTCAGTACTGTACTGAGGTGTCAGCCTGGATTATGTGGTCAAGTCCCTGGAATGGGAGTCAAACCAACAACGTTCTGACTCAGAGGCAAGAGTGCTACCACTGAGCCACAGGTAACACTTAAGAAACATAAGTGCAAATAGTATTGAGATGTCTGGGCTTCAAGGGCTGGATTGGCATGGTTTCAAGGCTGCAATTGGGCCTCATGGTTGGATACTTATGACCTTCCTGATTGGTTATACTTGTGGTGGTAGACTAATTGGGGTATATTTTCTGGCTTGCACTGATCCCACATAAATAGTTAATACATTTGAACTAAATTTGTCTGTGGGCTTTCTAACATTGCATTAACTGGTTTATTTTAAATGTTTGTGTGAAAACAGAGCTGGTTGGAAAATATGTTCTATTCTCAATATGTCAGGAATGTATAGAGTTGTTTATAATGGATGTTTCATCTTGCCAAAAGTATTCTCAATTTTTGATTTTCTTTTCAAGAAACCATTGGCCCAAAAATTCAGCCACACCCATTTCTGGGTGTACAGGGGGCGCAGGGATTAATCCCAGCACCTAAACGGTGAGGCCCAAGACACACCCGATATTGGGATTCGGGCCTCAGTACCATCAAGCCGGCAAGCTGCGGACAGCAACAGGCAGCTCGCAAGACTGAAGATCGGGCCGCTGCATTTTAGCAGCGACCCTCGGGTAAGTGAGGAAGAAGACCGACCAGGAAAGGGAGGTGACCGGGATGGGGGGATGATCAGGTTGGGAGTTAGAGGTGGCAGAGGAGGGGCGGGGGTGTAGCGGTGGCGATCAGAGGGAGAAGCAGTGGAAGGCAATGGCCCGTGTTCTTTGAATGTGACTTCACATTCAGGTAAGTATATTTTCAAAACCTTACCTTGATGGTTGCGGCCTGCGTTGGTCCCTTTAAGGACCGTCTGTTAGGCCGCATGTAGACCTGGTTTTTCTGAATGCAGCTGGCGCTGGCTGCCTCAGGGCAAACCAATCTTCAGTGGGGACCTCAAACAGGCGTTAGGCCCCTTATTGGCATATGCAAAGAGCCTAATGTCTGTTTCAGGCGTGAGCACAGCACGCCAATTTTTTTTACCTTTACCAATATGGTGGCGCATTTCTGGCTCGTAATGAGCATGCACTCCCTGCCCGCCATATTGAAGGCTTAGGACACCATTTAGCACTTGGAAAATGGGTGCTGTGCGGCTGAATTTTGTAGACCATTCTACAAGGGGATGTTTTGGTACTCCTATACATATGGTAATGAACCTTCACGTTTAAATAATAATTCTTACAATGGAAGGGGAGAAAAGCATCTTATCTGTCTCTCATGTCTGCTTTTCTTGTTGGTTGGGAAAAAGTGATCCTGCTGTAGCTTTATAAGGCTTCTGTCCTCTTGTGATTAATGTTGGATCAGGTCGAAATGGGTTACTTCCCACGGGGCCTGGATCGGGCTCTGGCGCAGAGTGGCATGCATGAGAGTAATAATAGCAAACTAGGAGACAATAAAAGCAACTCTGCAAGGGATTAAATCCTTGCGTTGGAGGAGCTAGTAAAGGCCAGCTGTAATCAGGGGGCCCCAGCAGAGCCAGATGGTGTTGTCAAAGGGAGAGGAGAAAGTATTATCGATGTGAATGTCCATTAATAATTCAAGTTAAAAAGTTTACTGAATGAAGGCACGTCGCTCAAAGCTCGAAAACTATGGTTTCTTTTTTCTGGGTTGACAGAGAAATGTTTGAATGTGTTTGAAGATTCCCAGTATTGACGCAGCTGAGAAAAAAAAAGCAAATGAAAGATGGGGAATAAAAGATAATGGTGCTTGACTGTTGTCTTTAAGATTGAAAAATGCTATTTTGTTTTGTTGTGAATGAACATTTGGAACACGTTGTATGATAAAGCAGGATTTCATATAGTTCTACTATAACAAATATTCTCCTGTGTATTTAACTGGGAAGGCGCATTGGAGGAAAGATTTAGAGACCTTTTGAGCACTTCTATCAATGCACACTGATATTCATTGAGGGGTAGGTGTGGAATTTTCGACAGCATTTTTTTCCTTATTGACCCTGGGTTTTTCTCCAGTGTTTTGTTGCCTCTCCCAGTAGATTTCATGGCTGTGGGGGTGGTGGTGGGGTTGGGGGGGGGGGGGGGGGGTGGTGGTGGGGGGAGTTGGGTGAGGGTGGGTGGGTAGGAAGTGTCTGATCATGATGCTTCAGCCCTGTGTTGTGGAATAGGCTTGATGGACGAGCTGGTCTTCTCCCAAGTGATCCATTTAAGGGGAAGCTAGATAAACACACGAGGGAGAAAGAAATAGAAGGTTATGCTGAAAGGGTTTGATGAAGAGGGGTGGGAGGAGGTTCATGTGGATCATAAACTCCGGCATAGACCAGTTGGGCCGAATGGCCTGTTTCTGTGCTGTAGACTCTTGTAGCTATCTATGTAAGAAATGCTAGAGACAGTAAATTAATGGTTGGTACTTCTAACTATTTTGTGTTTGGAAAGAACATTTATTTGATACAAAAATAAATGTGATCTGTTTCATATTGCATTAAAATAATTAAGCACAAATTCAACTAGGTGGACTGAACTGAACTTGGCTCAGTTGGCAGCGCCCTTGCCTCTGAATTCTGGTTGCAAACCTCACTCAATGGTCACTTCAGTGTCTCACTAAGGAAGCAATGCACTGTTGGAGGTGCTATCGTTTAGAGGAGATTTTAAATCGACACCTCGTCTACCCTGGATGTAAACGTGCCTGTGGTATGACAGATATGGTAGACTGCTACTTACTGTGCTGGATTAGCAACCCACAGGTTATGAGTTCAAATCCCACCTTAGAAAGTTGTGAGATTGAATATATTGAATCAGATTATTTGTGGCCTAACTGCAGATTTGTTGTAAAAACCTAACTGGTTCACTAATGTCCTTCAGGGAAGGGAACCTACAACCCCCAATTGGTTATAGTTGACTCTTAATGTTCTCAAGGCCACAAGAGTTGGGCAATAAATACTGCCTCACCAGGGTTGCCTGCATCCCAGGAAATGGAAAAATGTTCAGAGACTTCTTGTGGTGTCTTGGCAAATATTCTTCCCTCAACTGCTGCCATCAAAGACCAGATTAACTTGTTATTTGTGGGCAGAAACTATGGCAATATTCAAAATTAGATTGGATAGGTAGATGGAGATAGGAACAGAAAGGGTAAATGTGAATAGGACTAACACCAACATGGACTGGCTGGTCCCAATGGCTTGTTTGCGTGGGATCTTGCTGTGTGCAAATTGACTGCCACATTTCCATACAGAACGAAAGTGACTGCACTTCAAAAGCAATCGGTTGGTGGTGAAGTGCCTTAAGGCATAATATGGGGCTATTTCAGTGTAAGCTCTTCCTTAAATTAGGAAACATAAGCATTGTAAAATTCTGGAGAACTTTGGAGTGAAAACCATGATGTGTGGCAAGTTGCAGATCCATTAACTTGCTCGTATGAAATTTGTTTGTCTGCTATTTAAACAAGACTGTTGACAAATTGGCATTGAGCCAATGTTGTAATAATATAATTTCAGAGATTATTTTTTGACTGTTTCGCTTTCTTTGTTGTGATCACATAAAGATAAGGAACAGATTTAACAGAAGGCAGGAGCTTTGACCAAGATTGAGGTTCTTCATTGAAATCCATCATAAAACTTAAATGTATTTGTCCCAGTACTTGAGTTCCAGTCGTCATTCAACCCATTTAAACAGTGAAATGGTGCACAATGTTTTCACCCAATTGCGTTAATCAATCAATTAAAATAGTGCAGAAGAACGTCACCCAATTGATTAAAATATTTCTAGATTTATTAATAAGGTACTAATTTTATTGTTTAAAAGTCGTTTGCAAACTCCTATTGGCTTGGGAACATATAATCATTACCAAACAGGCAGCAACAATAACTCCAGTGTCATGATAGAGTATAAGCATTTACAGATGTTCCCTTCTCACGGTAAAGGTCTATGGGGGAGAAATCAGTACCCAACACAACCATTTTTGGATGCAAAATTCCACGTTGGGGCAACCAATTTGTGGGCCCGATCTTGTGTGCCCAATCCCCCCTCCCCCCGGAAGTATGCCAGCTGTCAAATTATCAGTTGCCGACTTGAATATGCTAGTCAGGTCTAGCGCCTGTTTTAGGACCCTGCCGCGCATACTCTGCTCAGTTTTTCCAGGCGTCCCATGGCCTAACGAGTGGTCATTAAAGGGGCCATTGGATTCTGATGAAGAAAGGTTTATTGATTTTTTTTTAAAACTTGACTTAATGTGGAGCCACGAGTGCTCCTCTTGGTAGCACAGCAATACTGAGGACCGCTGAAGTTCTGTGCTTTCCCCCTCTCCCATTTGCCTCTCACCCCCCCACCCCCACACAGGGTATACCTTGCAGGCTGGCTCAATGTCTGGGTCAGCCATTTTTCAGCAGGCCCCCACTGATGTGCTGCATTGGGGACGCTCGATTGCCGTCCACAGCTCACCGGTATTGTATAGATGAGGCCTGAGGCCCAGTTTCGAGTGAGCCTCGGGCCTCTGTCTTCAGATGTGCATTCCAGATGCACCGCTCACTTTTCCAGTTCCTTAGGGGCATATTTATAAGACCAATTTCCCAGCCACTATTTAAGACCAGTTTAACATGGAATTTAGAGACATTCCATTAAACATCAATATCTGATATGGTATCAATTAGGTAACTGGTTAGTTCAGATTCCACAGGGTCTGCAAGATGGGGTTTGTAAGATGAGGCTTTATACAAAGTTGTTTTAAGTCTTAATAATTCCCTTAGCAGTCAATCTTGGATTACAATGAGAAAGTTCCTCATAAGGACATCACAGAGAGGCTCCCAATGGTAGGTAAATCTAATGTTCTGCTCCTTGATTATTACTGTTTTACAGGCTGGTATTGAGGTAACATTTGCCTGCATAGCAGTCACTGAACTTCAGTAATGAAGTTTCTGTGTAAGGTATTTTCGACACTTTGACATGATAAGGTGCGATATAAATGTAAGTACCAAATAGGTACATAGGAAGGAACATAGGCACAGGAGTAGGCCATTGAGCTCCTCAAGCCTGTTCCTCCATTCAATTCGATCATGGCTGATCTGTACCTTAACTCCATTTACCCACCTTGGTTCCGTAACCCTTAATACCCTTGCTTAAAAAAAATCTATCAACCTCAGTTTTGAAATTTTCAATTGACCCCCAGCCTCAACAGCTTTTTGGAGGAGAGAGTTCCAGAATTCCACTCCCCTTTGTGTGAAGAAGTGCTTCCTGACATCACCCCTGAACGGCCTAGCTCTAATTTTAAGGTTATGCCCCCTTGTTCTGGACTCCCCCAGCAGAGGAAATAGTTTCTCTCTGTCATCTTGATCCACTCCTTTAATCATCTTAAACACCTCAATTAGATCGCTCCTTAATCATCTATAATCAAGGGAATACAAGCTTAGCCTACACAACCTGTCCTCATAATTTAACCCTTTTAGCCCCGGTATCATTCTGGTGAAATTCCTTCCGTTGACAAGTGTCAATAGAAAATAGGGTCTGCCCATTTGGTCACTGTGAACTTTCCATTCATAAATTATTGGCAGGAGGAATTTCACCCTTTTGAAGTCTAGAGCACAAGACCTGTGGCCTACAGGTACTAGCATACAAACACTTCCCACGTTTACCAGAAATTCCTCCCTCCGCTATCTTAACACAGGCATTAAACCATTATACTAGACCACAATATAGTTACAGATGAGAAAGGCTATTTGTCCCATTTTAGTTCATCAATCAGGAATAAAAGACCTATAATTCCCCCCCATCACTTCACATTACTAAATGATTCTTGAGTGAGTTGAAGCCTGACGACTCTACCTGGGAAACCACGCAAATGTCAATCATTCTTGAGATGACATCCATCTTAAACTTGTCCCTCAACAGTTTTAATCTTTGCCCCCTTGTTCTAGTATCTTGGCATATCCTCAAATAGTGCTGCAGATTTTACCTTATCTATGCCATTTAAAAGAAAGACTTACATTTATATAGCGCCTTTCACGATCTCAGGAAGTCCCAAAGTGCTTTACAGTCAGTGAAGTACTTTTGAATTGTAGCCACTGTTGTAATGCAGGCAATGCGGCAGCCAATTTGCACACAGCAAGTTCCCACAAACAGCAATAAGATAATGACCAGATAATCTGTTTTAGTGATGTTGGTTGAGGGTTCAATATTAGCCAGGACAACTGGAGAGAATTCCCTTGCTCATTTTTGAAATAAGTGCCAGGGGGTCTTTTATGTCCACCTGAGGGGGCAGACAGGGCCTTAGTTTAATGTCTCATCTGAAAGACCGCACCTCCTCAGTACTGCAATGGAGTGTCAGCCTAGATTTTGTGTTTAAGTCTCTGCAGCGAGACTTAAACTCACAACCTTCTGATTCAGAGGCAAGAGCGCTACCAACTGAGCCAGCGCTGACACCTTCATGTCTTGTATAAGGTCTCCTCTCAGCCACCTCCGTTCAAGGCTAAAGCGACATTTTTATTTTAAAGCAGGAGAGGAACTTCAGATGCACGTGTTAAGCATTCGTATGCTAATATCCCATCATGTAACTTCAGAGCTTGTGTTTTGCTTTCGTTAAGTCTGTAATAGTTCCTAAAATGGACAAGGTAGTACAGCCTAACAGTTTAGCTAAAAACCTTCTTGTCTGGAGATTTATTTGACTGAGTGCTGTAATTAGATTGGGGTTTCTTATAGAGTTGATGCTGTACAGGGCACAATTGACCTAAAGATGATACAGCTGATAATCCAATGCAGGACTCTCTCTCTCTGCTGGCAATTTCCGGATTTCTGCTGCTCAGAGTGATGTCTGGTGCTATAGTATTGCACGATTATTTAATAAACTCTGTTGCCCAGGGAGCGCTCATAAATATGTCCCAAAGGAACTGGAGAAATGCAAAGAAGATGAGATGTTAATCAACCAGATGTGAGTTTTTTTTTGGAAGTGCAATTGCTAAGCATGATATATATCCTCTCTGCACTGTAAGAAGGAGGATGTTAAATCACTGAATTTATTTAAAAACAGATTTCTTTTTTGTCCTCCCCAGAGCCATTGGGGTTTATCTCATATATTGGATGAATCGACCTTGAGGAGTTGCATCTTTTAATTGTTGAGCAAACTTTGCGACAGTGTAACAAAAATAAATAAATCTACTTATCTATAAAAGAGTTTTGAAAGTGTCTGCCTTGCTCAAGACAGCCGCTTTTGGTAGGTTGGGGGGATTGGGGACGGAGGAGGGTAGTAATAGTCTGGTGGTTATGGTAACCCAGAAGTCATGAGTTCAAATCCTACAATGGCAAGTTATGAAATTGGATTCAATAAATCTGGGAACTGCCAGGTTGTTGTAAAAACCCAACTGCTTCACGAATTAAGGAAGGAAGCATGTCTGCATCTCTCGTATTATACGGTTATTGATTCTTAATGCCCTCTACAGTTGTAAATAAGGGAAAAAGAGAAAAGACAAGACCTAGGCAATCTCAGCTGAAGTCCTTCTCACTCACTTATGGGAGACCGATAAAACTAGTCAATTAATAGCCTGACCCAGGCGTACTATGTCTATCACCCAGACCCCTCCATCATTATCTGGGGAGTATAGAGATGGTACTTCTGCCAGCTGAGTCCCGAAGGACATAGCTGCCAGCCTGGGCCTGTGTCACAAGGGTGTAACCTACTTGGCCTCGTGTTCATCAACCTACCTATCACAGACATATCTGTCCACAATAGCAATGGTAGAAGTGACCACCACAGTCCTTGTAGAGACAGTCTTAATTCAACAGTGAGGACATCCTCCATCTTGTAGTGTGGCAAGGACAGATCTAGCAGCCTAAAACCAAGGATCAAAGAAGCACTGTAGGGCATCAGCAGCAACAAAATAGTATTCCATCACAATCTGTAACCTCGTGACTTAGCGCATCCCTCGCTCTTCAATCAGTTAAAGTCAGGGGCCAATCTGGGTGCAGTGGGAAGCGTAACAGGGCGTGCCAGCAGGAGAATACATTATAATAATCTGCCAACCGGGTAAAGCCACAACACAGGGCTACATTGAACATCAAAAGTAGCAGGCTATAGACAGAACAAAGCAGTGAGCACTAGCAATTGATCAATGGCTGAGTAAATTGGACACAGCAAAGGGAATAGTCCAGACAACATCCTGACAGTAATGCACACCAGACCTAACCTTCCACCCTAAACAAGCTGTTTCAGTACAGCAATGATACTGGTATCTGCCCAGGTAAGAAATAAAGAAATAACTTGCACTTATATAGTGCCTTTCATATCCTCAGGATGTCCCAAAGTGCTTCGTAGTCAATTAAATACCTTTGAAGTGCAGTCACTGTTGTAATCTATTTAACTTATTTGACCTTGAGATGAGCTTCCAACTCCTATCATAGAATCATAGAATGGTTACAACATGGAAGGAGGCCATTCAGCCCGTCGAGTCCATGCTGGATCTCTGCAAGAGCAATCCAGCTAGTCCGACTCCCCCGCCCTTTCCCCGTAGCCTTGCGAATTTTTTCCCTTCAAGTACTTATCCAATTTCCTTTTGAAAGCCATGATTGAATCTTCCTCCACTGCCCCCTCAGGCAGTGCATTCCAGATCATAAACACTCACTGTGTAAAAAAGTTTTTTCTCATGACATCTTTGGTTCTTTTGCCAATCATCTTAAAACTATGTCCTCTGGTTCTCCCTTCTCACCAATGGGAACAGTTTCTCTCTATTTACTCTGTCTAGACCCTTCATGATTTTGAACACCTCTATCAAATCTCCTCTCAACCTTCTCTGCTCTAAGGAGAACAACCCCAGTTTCTCCAGTCTACCCACATAACTGAAGTCCCTCATCCCTGGAAGCATTCTAGTAAATCTCTTCTGCATCCGCTCTAAGGCCTTCACATCCTTCCTAAAGTGTGGTGCCCAGAACTGGACACAATACTCCAGTTGTGGCCGAACCATTGTTTTATAAAGGTTCATCATAATCTCCTTGCTTTTGTACTCTATGCCTCTATCCATCTTGCACTCTTTGTAAACTTAAGCTCATCCAAAACTCTGCTGCCCGTATCCTAACTCGCACCAAGTCCTGTTCACCCATCACCCCTGTGCTCGCTGATCGACATTGGCTTCCAGTTCGACAACGCCTCGATTTTAAAGTTCTCATCCTTGTTTTCAAGTCCCTCCACGGCCTCGCCCCTCCCTATCTCTGTAACCTCCTCCAGCCCTACAACCCTCCGGGATCTCTGCGCTCCTCCAATTCTGGCCTCTTGCGCATCCCCGATTTTCATCGCTCCTCCATTGGCGGCCATGCCTTCAGATGCCTAGGCCCTAAGCTCTGGAATTCCCTCCCTAAACCTCTCCGCCTCTTTACCTCTCTCTCCTCCTTTAAGACGTTCCTTAAAACCTACCTCTTTGACCAAGCCTTTGGTCACCTGTCCTAATATCTCCTCATGTGGCTCGGTTAAAGGCACTGTATAAATGCTAGTTGTTGTTGTAGAATAGGGTAAAGTGGCAGCCGAGTTGCTTACAGTAAGGCCTCTCAAACAGCATGAGATAAATGACTAATTCATCTGTTTTAGTGGTGTTGGCTGAGGATGGTGGCCAGGATAGCCCATTGCCATGGGATCTTTCATGGTCCTCTCAGAGGCTAAAGAGGTTCTCAGTTTAATAACTCATTCAAAAGACAGCTTCTCTGTGCAGCATTCCCTCAGTACTGCACTGAAATGTCAGCCTACATTGTGTGCCATTAAAAGTTTTGCATACAACATGCACTTCCTTCTGGTGACACATTTTCTTCCTGTAATACTCCTGTAACACTCTTGTTTGTAACACTCGTGACTCACCGTGAGCAATGCCACAGAAGATTTTCTACTTTGTATATCGGTGATAGATATGTCTTCTATCCAGTGTGGGTCCAGCACCCTTCAGATGTAATACTTCAGACAACACATTTATATTTCAAACTCCAAGGTGTCGAAAGGATTAAAAAGAAAAAAGCTGAGGCTCTTTTCTCGAGAAAAGAGAAGGCTGACGGGTGACCTGATAGAGATCTTTAAGATTATGAGAGGATTTGATAGGGTAGATATAGGGAAGATGTTTCCAAATGTGGGGGAGCCCAAAACTAGAGGCCAGAAATACAAAGTAATCACCAATAAATCCAATAGGGAACTCAGGAGAAACTTCTTTACCCAGAGAGTGGTTGGAATGTGGGACTTACCACCACATGGAATAATTGAGGCGAATAGCAGAGATGTATTTAAGGGGAAGCTCGATAAACACGAGGGAGAAAGGGATAGAAGGATATGATGATAGGGTTAGATGAAGAGGAATGAGGGAAGGCTCATGTGGAGCATAAACTCCGGCATAGGCCAGTTGGGCCGAATGGCCTGTTTCTATGCAGTACATTATATGTAATTCTATGTAAAAACAATCTCTTCATGTTACTAAAGCAAAATACTGCAGATGCTGGAAATCTGAAATAAAAAACAGAAAAAGCTGGAAACACTCAGCAGGTCAGGCAGCATCTGTGGAGAGAGAAACAAGAGTTGGCATTTCAGGTCGATGACCTTTCATCGGAACTGGAAGATGTAAGAGATGAACAGTTTTTAAGCAAGTACGGAGCCAGGAAAAAAGCGGGGGTGGAGGAGGAAAAAAATCAAAAAGGGAAAGTTCTGTGATCGAGTGGAGGGCAGGAGTGATCATTTCATGATGATTTCTTCTGGCCTGCAGTGAAAATTTAGGAGGCCCTCCCAAAATCTGCAAAATTCATTCACCAACACTAAATGAACTTCTAATTTCCTACAGGGATGGCTATTTAAACCACTTGCCCATAGCCTTAAAGAGGCAGGTTAAATGCAGCTCCAGGCCACCGATCAGATACTGATATACAATAACTTCCAGAGATTGATCAAAGTGCTGAGTCAAAGCTGCAATAACCTAATTTTAAGAGATGATCTTTTATTGTGTCACTTTAAAAGTATTGTGATCAAAACCTGGTGCTCTCACATCATAAAACTTAAATGTGTTTGATCTGCTGCTTTAATTTTAGTCATGATTTCCAGTGTGACTCACTTTCATTCAGCTGGCCAGGAAAGTCATTGGGATTTTAAGTTACAATCATTTGACCTTTCAGGGCTCAAATCCCGCAGCACGACAATCGTCAATATGAAATTTCTTTCTCTTATACCTTCATGACGACGTTAATCCATTTAAAGTAAAGGATTTGCCTGGGCAACCTCCCTGCCCGGACTACCCCAGATTCCCACAAAGATGCTGACCTCTAAATGGTCAGATCCATCCCTGCATAGAATTGCCACAAGTACCAAGAGCTTCCCCAACCCAGCGCTGAATAAGATCCAACATCTCCCCTGGCTCCCACTCACCAGACCTGAGACTCCTGATAGGAAAAGACCCTATTCCTGACAACTAGTGACACCAAGTGTGTAGAATTTTATGGACATATAGGCCCGTCAATGTACCTTTCTGCAAACAGCCTGACAAGACTATTGTGGTTTAGCTGACTGATCCTAGTGTTATAGTATAACATGAAAATGTCAACCAAATAACACGTTACTTCTGTTGGAACACTTAGGGGAGAGTTTCTGGGCATGAATAATATGACCATCTGTCCATTGACATCTAGACGAATCTATTTTACACACAGTAAAACCATGAGTCAGTTAGCGGGAGGTTCCAAGTTTGCAATACTTCAGGCATAAAACAGCGGCAACAGTTTCCCCCTTACTGTGCCAAAACAGCATTTAAGGCCATCATTGGGTGAGTAGATCCAATTAAATTTAGCCACACTGTAGTTTTTGAATACTCAAGTGGCCTGCATAGGTGCTGGCTATAATTGGCCTTCAGAGCAGTCACTAATGAACCAAATTATTTGGCTAACCCAGCAGGAGAATAACGATTTGGCCAGAACTCCTTTCACAGTTGTCTCCAACCCGCCTGCCTTTCCTTAACACGGAGGAACCATTGAAGGGATGTTGGTAGTAATTAGAAGGGTGACCAGATCACGCAAGATCTTCCATCTAAAAAATAGTTGCAATTTCCACCCCCCACCCCCAACCACCCCACTCCCCATCACCTCGTCTAACTTAGAACGAATTGAAGTCTTTTGCTTCCACTGTCCTACTGAGTAAAACAGTCCACATGTTGATCACTCGTCCTAAGAGGTTCTTCCTCACATTGATCCCAAGCTGACCTTTCACCAGGTTAAGCATGTGTTCCACTTGTTCTACTGTCTTGGCTTACCTTGAAGGAATGCCCTGGACTTAGCTTAATTTTTAAAATTCATTCTTGGAATATGGCCGTCACTAAAAAGGCCGGCATTTATTGCCCATCCTTAGTTGCCCTTGAGAAGGCGATGGTGAGCTTTCTTCTTGAACCGCTGGGGTCCATGTGGTGAAGGTGCTCCCACAGTGCTGTTCGGTAGGGAGTTCCAGGATTTTGGCCCAGTGACGATGAAGGGACGGCCGATATATGCCCAAGTCGGGAGGGTGTGTGACTTGGAGGGGAACTTGGAGATGATGGTGTTCCCATGCATCTGTTTGTGCAATTTAGTATTTTATATCCATACCTTCATACATTTCCCTCTCAGTTGCCCCCTTTAGTCTACCGAAGAGACGTGGCCTTAATATTAACCCCACAACGGGCGGGCGAGAGTCGTTGGCGGGGCGGAGGGGGAGCTTGGTTAAAATTAGTAATCTCTGAATGTGACCCCAACCCTCTATGTACACGCCTGCCACCAATTTTACGGCAACTGATAGCGTGCTGTATGAATGTCCCGTCTTGGAGAGGCGGGACACTTCATTATAACATTTAAATCAGGCTCCCACAGTGCAGCTGGGACCCTGACTTAAATTTAACAGCTGCTGGCTGGGTTTCCCAGGGCTCGGGAAACCCGGCAGTGAAATGTAGACAGGAGCAGTCGGCTGCAGAAGCAAATGCTTTTTTGAGCACTTCTTGTGGGCCAGGAGGAGCAGGAGTGTTTCCCCCCGACCCCTCAAGCAAACCTTCGGCCTCCCTTCTGCCCATCGCGGCCTCTCCTCGCTGCCGCGATCAGCGACCCACCCCCCCCCACCAGGCCCGATCCCGAGCCCCTATCTCTTCCTCCTTCTCTCCCTCCCAATTGTCGGACTCTGACCACAACCTCCCCCCACCACCAAGCTCCAATCCTTACCCCCGATCTCTCCCTCCCAATTGCCGGCTCTGACCACCCCCCGCACCCCCACCATCAAGCTCCGGTCCGATCTCTCCCGATTGTCGGAGTCCGCCCCCAGCGGTCACCAGCTGCGTCCTCCTGTTGCTTGGTTTTGCGCCCGGCAACCAACCGGCCTGTCAATCTGGCCAGCTGCCGGGTGGGAAACAGAAGAAGAAAATGATAATGAGGTCCTGCCATTAATATCAGTCTTTCTGGGTTTACACTCCCCCACCACTGACTAGAGTACTTCCCCGCACCCTCCCCGTAAATATCGGGGCCATAGTCTCTCGAGTCTTTCTTCATTACTCAATGTTGTGACGCTAGGGGTCAGCCTCGGAGCTCATCTCAGCACTGCCTGGAACAAAATAAGAGTTGGCAACCATTATTGATCATTAGCTCCAGATGAACAGGTTGATAGGCAGCTGTTTGATGATCACAGGGGACGTCAGCAGCCCAGAGATGAAGGACATCGGAAAGTGGGGTGAAACTACAAATAATTGCATGGAGGTGTTCAGTCACTGTTTTTTTCAATTCAGGTGGTGTACATCGGACTGAAAGGTTAATTCAGCGAAGATGGTGCTCCCAGAGGGGAAGGTGGTCCAGAGTGCTGGAACTATCTCGAATTCACTCTCCCTTCGAGCACTAGATTAAGGAATTAACGATTTAGTGTCCAGCACTCCACAAGAACCGATTAATCATGTTCAACTGGGTAAATACTTTGGGATTGTGGCGCAGTTGGATTTAATATTTTATGAAAGACAAAAGCCAAAGACAACACAATGTTAAAAAAGAAAACTTGGCAAAGATGAGGAAAACTGTAGGGGAGATTTCATGGGAAGCAAGACTGGATAATAAAACAAGAAAATTTGATTTTATTTTATGAACAGACTATTTTTAAGGAACGCAGAGAACAACAAGCATGGGAAAAAGAGAAACATGGCAAGACTTGGAGCTGAATGGGAAGTTTAAAGAGGTCAAAGGTAAGTAAAAAGGTCAAATAGAAATATTTTAAAAGGAAACAATTTGCAGCAGGAACTGGGAGACACTGAACTATCAGATGAGGATAAAGGGAGGTCAAACTGTGAGGGGTCCTCGATGACACATTGGTCTTTTACCTCTGGCACTTGGGTTCAAATCCAGTGCAAACTGTTGGGGATGGAAGTCTCATCTGTTTACTGTCTGTAAGGAAGTCTCAGTCCAGTTCCCAGTGGACATGGATCTACAGTACAAAATGGCTGCCATTTTGGTGCTAATTGATGATGTTATTGAGCTAGGCTTGAAGATGGTAGGCTTGCGTGGGAAGTGGGAACAAAATGCCACACCGGTACAATGGAGAATGCTCTTCTGAGTTTGAAGTTGAGGCAGGGTAGTTTTACGTTACATACAGTTGCGCTATACCAGACTTGGCAGTATTTGATGCTGAAATGGGTACCTGAGATGAAAATTGTTCCTTTCTCCAGAACTATCATTCCTCATCTTAAGTTATAAAAGCAAGTTAAAATTGTGGAGAGCAATAACAGAAGCCCAAGGACATTTTGCTTGCTCTCTGTACAGTAGACAGGATGTTAAAGCCCAGATAAATGTTTTTAAGTGATTAATTAGGAAGAAATATTGCAAAGAATCAGAAAATGGGAGTTACATTGAATAGATTCTTCTTCTGAGCCATCGTCAATGAAAGTTACAGTCAAAATCTGGATTTTATCCTTTTGGCTCAGGAATTTAACTCAAACGTTGCGAATGTTTACTTGTGTTATATATAGAACAAAATGTCAACAAGGCACCTAAACCAGATGTGATGCAACCCTCAACCTTCGAGGAAGTGAGAGTGGATATAAACAACATTGTAGTAAATATTTATCCATAAATGCAGGACATGTACCTGCGGACTGAATAATTGTAACCCCGGAAAACCTCAGAAATATTAACATGGAAATTATAGACCAATCCAGCCTCTACCCAGGATACTGGTTGAAAGTATTATATATCTAAAGACCATAGAAGTAGTCCACTTAGATTTAGATGCAAGCAGGTCATGTTTCACTAATTGGCTGAAATGCTTCGAGGAAGTCACTAAAATGGTGGATTAGAACTTCTTGCCAAATATATTTAACTTGGAATTTCAGAAGGCATTTGATGAAGTGCCGCAGACGAGACTTTTAGGGTTATGGCAGTATAGTGGTTATGTTAATGGGCTGGTAATCCAGAGCATGTGAGTTCATAATCCCAGTGTGAGACTTTGAATTCAATTTTAAAAATCTGGAAATTTAAAACTGACCCTGAGGCTGTCGGGTTGTCATTAAAACCCCAACTGGTTTTAGGGAAGGAAGGAAACTTGCCGTCCTTACCCGGTCTGGCCTCCACCAACGTTGCTGACTCTTAACTGGCCTCAGAAGTGGCGTAGCAAGCTATTCAGTTGTATTAAACCGCTACACATTGGTTCAAGAAAAAGGCCTGCCACCACCACCTTCTTGGGCAATAAATGCCAGCCGTGCCAGTGACGCCCATAATCCAGAGAATGAACAAAGAATAAAGTGCAATGGTCAATTGTGGTGCCGCCTACTGCCATCCCGGCTGAGATGAACTCATCCAACAAAGACCGAGGACCAAACCTGGGATATTCTGGTCTGTATGGCTCAGTTATACACTGGGGTAGATTTTCACCTTCACTGCCTGGGTGCAGTCTGGTGGAGTGGATCGCCAGCCTTTTTAGTCCCCGCCCAATTCGAATTCCATTGATTTCAATAGAATATAAATTAGACAGGTTCTATAAAAGGCGGGCGTCCAGGGGTGAAGGTAAATATCCACCCGACTGCCTTTAATAGCTGAGCTGTCTAGGCTGTCTAGGCCCGAAACTCTGGAATTCCCTCCCAAAACCTCTTTGCCTCTCTACCTCTCTCTCTCCTCCTTTAAGATGCTCCCTAAAACCTACCTCTTTGACTAAGCTTTTGGTCACTTGTCCTAATATCTCCTTATGTGGCTTGGTGTCAAAATTTTGTCTGATACGCTCCTGCGAAGCGCCTTGGGACATTTTACTGCGTTAAAAGGGCTATATAAATACAAGTTGTTGTTGAGTCAGTTGGGAAGCTAATGTGGTCTTTATCGTATGGAATTTAATTCTGAATACATAACGAGGTTGGAATACAACTGACCTTATGCTGATGACTCCGATAGAAAGTGTACAGCCCCTCTTTCTCTGATTTCCAAACAGACTTCCTGTTTACTACAGATATCAAAGGGGAAAACTACTAAATGTCTCGGCAATCTGTTTGACTTGGCAGGAGTTAATAAGCCTTTTTTCTTTTAGTTCTTTTGGAATAGCATCATTCATAATTTGGTTATACATTCATTAAATTAAAGACACATGTTAAGCATACCATCTGAGCTCGTTCACAACATAGCAATTACATGCTTGATTTTTTTTTTAAAAATCAGATTTGAAATTACTTATGGCAGTAATTACATTTTATTACCTTGGATCTGGCCACGATTGCACTGACCAGCCATAAACAAACGGGCTGCAAACTTTTAATTAATGCATCGCTCATTCATCAGACTGGAGGTTTCTCCATCCTCGAGCAGCAGCTCCAGTGGGAAGGGGTGTTTGTGAGCACCGGGTGCGGACTGCGTAGTGTTGAAAGAATAGAATCTGCATGGGAGGGCAATGACAATGAGAAAATGCAGGGAGGACGTTTTTAGCATGGTGCAGGTCATGATACAGGGACATTACCAAAGGCTCATTTTTGGCTTAAGTGAGGGCCCTTGACCGCAGCCACGCGATACTCCATGCTGGTGACAACGTGCTCTGGTTCAAAGAGTTCCTCGGTGCTTAGACAGCAGCAGAGTCCCACTTTCTCATGGGCATGTGAGTCGGATTGCTCACTGCCACCCTGCTGCTCTCCTGGTGGTAGAAGTGCCACTATTACAGCAAATTCCATTTTAGACCATAAGACCAGAAGAGACGGGAGCAGGAGCAGGCCATTCGGCCCCTCGAGCCTGCTCCGCCATTTAGTGAGATCATGGCTGATCTGATTTTTACCTCAACTCCACTTTCCCGCCATTTCCCCATATCCTTTGACTCCCTCGCTGATCAAAAATGTGTCTAACTCAGCCTTGAATGTATTCAATGACTCAGCCTACACAGCTTTTTGGGGTAAAGAATTCCAAAGATTCCCGACCCTCTGGGAGAAGAAATTCCTCCACATTTCTGTCTTAAATGGGTGACCCCTTATTCTGAGACTGTACCCCCTAGTTTTAGATTCCCCCATGAGGGGTAACATCCTCTCAGCATCTACCCTATCGAGTCCCCTCAGAATCTTGTATGTTTCAATAAGATCTCCTCTCATTCTTCTAAACTCCAATGAGTATAGACCCAACCTGTTCAATCTTTCCTCACAAGACAACCCTTCCATACCCGGAATCAACCTAGTGAACCTTCTCTGAAGTGCCTCCAATGCAAGTATGTCCTTCCTTAAATAAGGGCACCAGAACTGTACGCAGTACCCCAGGTGTGGTCTCACCAGCACCCTCTACAGTTGTAGCATGACTTCCCTGCTTTTATACTCCATCCCCTCGAAATAAAGGCCAATATTCCGTTTGCCTTCCGGATTACCTGCTGCACCTGTATGTTGACTTTTTGTGTTTCATGTACGAGGACACCCAGATCCCTCTGTACGGCAGCATTTTGTAGTATTTCTCCATTCAAATAATATTTTGCTTTTTTATTTTTCCTCCCAAAGTGGACGACTTCACATTTTCCCACATTACATTCCATCTGCCAAATTTTTGCCCATTCGCTTAACCTGTCAATATCCTTTTGCAGACACTTTGGGGTCAATTTTCGGATGGCCAAGCGGGTGTGTTTGTGGCGGAGGGGCTCCTAAAATTAGGGATTCCTGGAGCGGGTTCGGAGCCCGGCTCCAACCCGCCCACTTCCGGGTTCCCCAATGACGCGAATCGGTACGCGTGCAACTCCCGCATGCGGGACTCCCATCAGCAATCACAGCCGGTGGGATCCCACTTAAGATCATCATCTGGGTACTTGAGGTCATTAATTGGAGATTTTAGGAGGATTCGGATTTTGGACAACCCAGAGCGTGTTTCCCATGCTGGGGGAAGCACTCCTTGTTTAAACAGACGTGTTGCAGCCTGCAGCCAGTGGCAGCTGCAAAGGCCCATTTAAAGGTGCGGGGTAAACCCTCATTCATTGCAGCAGAGCACTCTGTCACCTCAGACAAAGTTTGGCCTGTCAAATTATTGAATCATACCCTAAACTCTGCTGTCCAAATACATTTACCTACTTTGTGGACCCCCTCACACTCACACCGTCAGAATCCGGGGGGGGGGGGTCCATTGCTGCATTCATCATTCCATGATCAGCCTCGCCAGGCATGTCGTCCACCTCCGCCACTTGGAGCTACACAACACAGTGCTGCACAGCAGGCACCTGCATAAAGTAGTCGTCCAACTATACATACACCCACTGTAGGGTGACCCTATGGATGGCATCAAGGGTGTTCATGGAGAACCTCATGAAAGGGCATTATT
The DNA here is from genome assembly GCF_035084215.1 of Heptranchias perlo. NCBI lineage: Eukaryota > Metazoa > Chordata > Chondrichthyes > Hexanchiformes > Hexanchidae > Heptranchias > Heptranchias perlo. Next base: position 11,159,249 of record NC_090333.1, on the reverse strand, counting down.
GCACACGCCAGTCAAGAATGACCAAGACGTGGCAGTAGTGGTGATAATATTATATGTAATGTGAGTTGATAAGAAATCAAATATAAGTAAAAACCATGACAAACCCTCAAATACCCTTGTGCATCCCCTTCATGCTCAGGACACATTTGTCTTACGCTGCCTACTACACATATGTGATGAATGCCCTCTGGTTGCAGCACAGGTAGTGGCAAGTGGGGTGAGGCTGACCGTGAAAAAGATGCATGAGAGGGTGAGTATTAGATAGAGCCATGAGATTGTATGAGGATTGGATTGAGTGGTAGTGGTGGGATGAGTACTGGCGAGGTGAGTGAGTGCAGGTAAGATGAGGATGAGGTTTGAGTGGGTGTGAGGGGTGATGTGACAGAGTAGTGTTGGCAGTGCAGAAGGAGATGTGGGGTGGGGGCGGTTATGTGGCAGACGGAGTGTAGGGGAATGAGTAAGTGTACTCACTTCAGCTGACCTAGTTAGGTCATTGAAGCACCTCCTGCATTGTATGCAGGTGCGTGAAATGTTGGCGGTGTAGGTGACCTCCTCTGCCACCTCGAGCCAGGCCTTCGCGGTGGCAGAGGCAGGCCACTTCCTCCCGTCCGCCGGGGAGAAGATCTCTGTCCTCCCCCTCCTCCTCACCCCATCCAGTAGGACCTGGAGTGAGGCATCATTAAACCTGGGAGCAGCCTTCCCCCTGGGTTGCTCCATGCTGTAATTTTGGCTCCTTTCTGCAGCATCAGTCAGTGGAGGACTGCCCCTTTAAATAGGACTCCTCCAGCTGACAGCCTATGATGCGGGTGCGCAGTCCGCCCGCTGCGCAGCTTCCCAGCGCAAAACCCAGAAGCCAAGGTAAGTGGCTTCAATTTACTTACGATCGCGAGCGGAACCCACCGATTTTACTGGGCGGGTTACCCACACGCCCAGTCGACCCCCTGCTGGCAACCCGCCTCCCTCCTAATATCGGGCCCTTTATGTCCTCCTCGCAACTTGCTTTTCCACCTATCTTTGTAGCATCAGCAAATTTGGCCACAAGACACTCTGTTCCTTCATCCAAGTCACTGATATACATTGCAAATAGTTGAGGCCCCAGCACTGAGCCCTGTGGCACCCCACTAGTTACAGATTGCCATTTTGAAAATGACCCTTTTATCCCAACTCTTTGTTTTCTGTTGGTTAGCCAATCCTCTATCCATGCCAGTATATTACCCCCAACACCATGAACTCTTATCTTGTGCAGTAATCTTTTATGTGGCACCTTATCGAATGCCTTTTGGAAATCCAAATATACTGCATCCATTGGTTCCCCTTTATCCACCCTGCCCGTTACTTCCTCAAAGGACTCTAATAAATTTGTCAGACATGATTTCCCCTTCATAAAACCATGTTGACTCTCCTTGATTGTATTATGAGTCTCCAAATGTCCTGCTACAACTTCCTTAATAATGGATTCTAGCATTTTCCCAATGACAGATGTTAGGCTAACAGGTCTATAGTTACCTGCTTTCTGTCTCGCTCCCTTCTTGAATAAGGGTGTTACATTTGCGGTTTTCTAACCCGCTGGGACCTTTCCAGAATCTAGTGAATTCTGGAAGATTACAACCATTTTGGGATTGATGGAGTGATGGAGACATCAGCATCACTCCCTGACGTTAAGGATTTGGGTCTGGTCTTCCTTGGACACGCACGAGGGGAGGTTCAACTTCTTCAAATGGAAATGATGCAGTTGGCATCCAGGAAAAAGTTGCTGACCTGAGAACTATCAACTATTGCAAAAGGAGAACAGAGTGCTAGGATGTACTGTCAATGCGCAATGAGATAGAAAATAAGAATGACTATTCTGACTCTGTCTAAGGCTTTGATCAGGCCTCATTTAGATTACCGTGTCCAATTTTGGTCCCCTCACACGGTGGGTAATATAGAAACACTGGAAAATATTCAGAGGAGGACCGCTAGTTAAAAGTCTCACAGCTACCACAATAGAGAGCTGGTGCTCTTTACTCTAGAAAAGCATCGACTTCATGGAGATTTAACTGAGACCTTTAAAATAATGCAAGGATTAGATTCAGTCCATATGGATAGGCTATTTCAGATAAATAGGTTAAAGGGGACCACAGGACATAAGTGTAAGTTATGAAAGCTAGAACTAGGTTAGATGTTAGGAGGTATTTCTTTTTTTGCAGAGTCGTCGACTTCTGGAGCAAGTTCCTGGCATGTGCAGTGAATGTGGATTCACTGCAAGTGTGCAAAAGGGAGCTGGAAAAGTTCTTGAGAGCAGCCAACATAACGACATAGAAAAGGAAGGTGCTTTCCATTAACTGTGGCTTCCAGGAACTTATGTGATCGCCTTCAGGGTTCAGAGGTGAATTTCCAAGAGTTTCTTCCTAAATTGATGGAGCAGCTGCCCTTTACCTACCCTTTTCCTTATGTTTGTATGTGCAAAATACCAGCGTTGCCAGGGAACCTAAAAATAAGTCAAGAGGAGGAAATTAGTGGAATTAAATGGTAATGGAGAAAATAATGGGAATTAAAATAGATAAATCTCCAGGACCTGATACCTTCCACCCCAGGGTATTAAAAGAAATAGATGAGGAAATTGCAGATGCATTACTCATAATTTTCCAAAGCTCTCTAGATTCAGGAATTGTGCCTTTGGATTGGAAAATTGCAAATGCCACTCCATTATGTAAGAAGGGAGGGAGGGAAAAAACAAGTAATCAATTGTGGGAAGTTCCTAAAATCTATCATCAGAGACAAAGTGACCGAGCACTTGGACAAGTATCAGCTGATCAAAGAGAAATGGATTTATGAAGAGTTGGTCTGCAGAAGGGATTATTAGAAAAAATGAGAGCGCAAGGAATTGGAGGTAATCTTGTGACATGGATCAATAATTGGTTAGGAGGTAGGAGACAGAGAGTAGGGGTAAGGGTTTGTTCTCTGATTGGTTGAAGGTGCTTCCCAAGGATCTGTACTGGGACCTCAGCTTTTCACCATCAATATTAATTTATGGATGAAGGAATAAAGAGTTGTATATCCAAGTTTGCAGATGACGTTAAATTAGAAGATTTAGTAAGGATGGGAGCAGGACATTACAAAGGGACATAGACAGACTTAGTGAGTGGGCAAAACTATCGCAGATGGAGTTCAATGTGGGGAAGAGTGAGGTTTGGATCTGAGAAAGACATAATCAGAATATTTTCTTAATGGTGAGAGACTAGGAGCTGTAGAGAGGCAAAGGTATTTAGGTGTCCATATACACAAATCACTAAAAGCTCGTGGACAGGTACAAAAAGTAATCAAATAGGCTAATAGAATACTGGCCTTTAACTCAAGGGGGTTGGAATTCAAAAGTGGGGAAGTGATACTTCAGTTGAAGTTCAGGGAATGTCAATGGATGTTATTTATATGGACTTCCAGAAGGCATTTGATAAGGTCCCACATAAGAGACTGTTAGCTAAGATAGAAGCCCATGGAATCGAGGGAAAAGTACGGACTTGGTTAGGAAATTGGCTGAGCGAAAGGCGACAGAGAGTAGGGATAATGGGTAGGTACTCACATTGGCAGGATGTGACTAGTGGAGTCCCACAGGGATCTGCCTTGGGGCCTCAATTATTCACAATATTTATTAACGACTTAGATGAAGGCATAGAAAGTCTCATATCTAAGTTCGCCGATGACACTAATATTGGTGGCATTGTAAGCAGTGTAGATGAAAACATAAAATTACAAAGCGATATTGATAGATTAGGTGAATGGGCAAAACTGTGGCAAATGGAATTCAATGTAGACAAATGTGAGGTCATCCACTTTGAATCAAAAAAGGATAGAACAGGGTACTTTCTAAATGGTAAAAAGTTAAAAACAGTGGATGTCCAAAGGGACTTAGGGGTACAGGTACATAGATCATTGAGGTGTCATGAACAGTTGCAGAAAATAATCAAGAAGGCAAATGGAATGCTGGCCTTTATATCTAGAGGACTAGAGTACAAGGGGGCAGAAGTTATGCTGCAGCTATACAAAACCCTGGTTAGACCGCACCTGGAGTACTGTGAGCAGTTCTGGGCACCGCACCTTTGGAAGGACATATTGGCCTTGGAGGGAGTGCACCGTAGGTTTACTAGAATGATACCCGGATTTCAAGGGTTAAGTTACGAGGAGAGATTACACAAATTGGGGTTGTCTTCTCTGGAGTTTCGAAGGTTAAGGGGTGATCTGATCGAAGTTTATAAGATATTAAGGGGAACAGATAGGGTAGATACAGGAAAACTGTTTCCTCTGGTGGGGGAATCCGGGACAAGGGGCCAAAACCTTAAAATTAGAGCTAGATGATTCAGGAGCGAAATCAGGAAACACTTTTCTTCACAAAGGGCAGTAGAAATCTCGGACTCGCTCCCCCAAAAGGCTATGGATGCTGGGCCAATTGAAATTTTCAAGAATGAAATAGACAGATTTTTGTTAGGTAAGTGTATCAAGGGATATGGAACGAAGGTGGGTAAATGGAGTTGAGGTACAGATCAGCCATGATCTAATTAAATGGCTGAATGGCCTACTCCTGTTCCTATGTAATTTCCCTTTGTTGCTCCAAGCCCAGGTGGGTGCCAGTGGGCATCTGCTCAATGATGCCAGCTATCCAGCCAACGTTGAACCGCTGGGGATCTATAAGCCCTGCAAACTGTTCACTAATGCCAGCTTCCAATCATTGCCCAAGAGCTGCCAGACCCAATCAGGCAATAGGTCCCCTCGGGCAAATGTAGCTGTAGTCGGAGCAATTCACATTGATGCCTCTATGTGCCTAGGTCCCTGAAGTAATGAGGATTCAATGAGTGTCACCATGACAGATGTGTTTTCATCTATGGCATACAACAGTGCAGCCAGATGGTGGTGTAGTGCTGAATAAATCTTTGAGAAACAACTCTCCATCATAATCAAACTTTCATCAATTACATTGTGCAGTTGCCCATCATCAGTCTGTTCCAACATTTCTCATGCAGTCTATTGACGCTCCAATATTTCTGTTTGATGAGCAGGCACCAATGTTTGTATCCGTCCCTTCCTGGATCTGTACCTCTGTCCTATGACATCTTCCACCATGCAATGACCTGTCTAATCTATCTTCAACCAGTGGCCATGCCTCACGAGTGCTAACTACTTGTTCGCTTGGTGGCGCTTTTCTGTCAGATGCCTCAATCCCCATGGCAGTGAATGATGTTGTGTGCTGGCTGTTGGCATTATGTGTTGATTGGTGCTGTCAACTGGATGGCTCTCCTTCATCATGAGGGTAAAAAAGAGAATTGTGACTGAATGCCCGTATGTCGCATCGTCACAGATTAATATTTATTGAGTGACAATGTAGATTCTTCATCGTTTTTTCAACTTCAGCGTGAGTCTATGGAATCCAGCTCTAACTTATAAAAAGATCTTGAATTTATATAGTGCCTTATCACATCTCTCAGAAATGTCTCAAAGGTCTTCACCCACAATAAAATACTTAGAAGTGCAGTGATTGATGTTACATAGGCAAACACAGAAGCCAATTTGTACACAGGAAGACCCCAAGAACAGCAATGAGATGAATAACCAGCAAAATCTTTAATTTGACGAATGCAGAGAGACTTCCCTACTCTTCTTCAAGAGGTTCAATGTTCATCTGAACCTAATGGGACAGGTTGACAGGGCCTCAGTTTAACATCTCATCCAAGAAATGGTACCCCTGACAATGCAGCACTCCCTCAGCACTGCACTGGAGTGCCAGCCTATGAGCATAATTTCAAATCCTGGGGCTCGAATTTAGCAGGCCTGCGGGTTCCCAGCGGGTGGTCCTCCGGGAGCGTCGAAAACGCGGACGGGTAATTGTGTGCGTCCCCCACGCGATCGCGGGATAATTGGACCCATTAAGGCCTGCTTCCGGGTTCTGCGCTCCCCAGCTGCGTGCCGGCCGGCTGCGCATGCGCAGTACCGTCGACGCGATGTAGGAGCTCCAGTTAAAGGGGCAGTCTCCCAAAGCCCCTCCTGCTGCAAGCAAGAGGTCTGGGAGAATGGCTCAACCAAGGGGAAAGGCTGCGCCCCGTTTTTCAGATCTGGCACTGCAGCTGATGCTGGAGGGCGTGAGGAGGAGGAGGGAAACACTCTTCCCTGAGGATGGGCGCAAGTTCCCTGCCGCCGCAACCAGGAAGGCATGGGCAGAGGTGGCGGCGGAGGTGAGCAGCAGGGGCAACACCCCAAGGACTTGGGAGCAGTGCCGCAAGCGCTTCAATGACCTGACTAGGTCTGGCAAGGTGAGTACACCAACGCACCCTCCCACATCCCGTCCCCACCATCACGCCAAGCAGATCACAACCCCCTCCTGCACAGCCACCACTGCGCTCCATCAGCAATCCTCACAGCCACTCATTCACCATCCTCGCCGTGCACGCAAGTACCCACCGTCCCTGACCCCACCCGAACACTACCACACACCCCAATCCCCATGCAATGGGATGGGCACGTGGCCCACACTTCCTCCCATCCGTTCCGCGCCACGCTCAACCCAACCACACCGATGCTCGATGCGTCTCACGATGCAAGACGCACCCACTCACACATCTGTGTTTTGCCTTCACAGGAGAAGAGGAGCAAGAACAACCGCGAAAGGGCACGCACCGGAGGTGGGCCGCCGCAAGTGGTGGAGCTCACCGACGCAGAGGTGGAGGCGCTCGACCTCGTCCGCACGCGACATTGCCTGTCGGTGGCCGATGGCGAGTGTGTCGCTGCCGAAACGGCCGGTAAGGGAAAGCTGACACTCAACACCCATGATCGCGAGTGACCGTATCATCACCTGCCATCAGGCGCACTGTCAAGTTGGTCCACATGCCTCAAAGTGCCCTCTGTTCTCTTGCAGGTGCGTCTTTGGATCAAGCGAGCATGGAGGGCGATTCCTCAGAGGACATGGCGGTCTCTGAGGGTGCATCGTCACATCAGAGCCAACCATCCACCAGCGCAGAGACACGCACCTCGGTGGGTCCCCCTCGCCAACTAGTTGGGGTAGCACTTGGTGAGTCACTGCGCACGAGTGAGCATGAGCAGACCCTGGTGGCAGGGGCAGCCGCGGAGGGTCCGCGACGGAGGGAGCACTCATCTCCAGGCTCTGCTCAGCCGGACCCAGATGCTGAACCCAGGGGGCCACCAGAGAAAAGGAGAGTCGTCGAGGGCCACCAGCTAATTGCTGAGGTGCTGGCAGAGGTGCCGCGCGCATTGTCCACAATAGCGCAGGCGATGGAGGAGTCCACCTCCTGCATGTGGGCATTGGTGGCGCAGGCACAGGAGGGTACCGGCGACACAGTGTCGCGGGTAGGTGCGGGACTGTCTGCGGTGGAGGACAGGCTGGCCTCCCTCGAGCGTCACGCACAGCTCCACTTCGAGTCCTTGCAGGCCCTCACAATGTCTGTACGGATTCAGGGTGAGCAACATTCCGACGCCACCAACAGGCTGAGGGATACACTAGGGGTGGCCTTGCAAGGCCTCACACATGCCATCCAAACTGCCGTCCAGCAGGGTGGAAGGGGTGATGTGGGCCGAGGCCAAGAGAGGGATGATGGTGACCGGGGACATGGAAGCGGGGACGCCTCTCAAGGCGTCCCCACGTCCCACCCGTCGCCCACCTCTCAACCAGCACCCGCAATGGTGCCTCCTCTCCAGGTGGCCGAGTCTGCCCCTGCCCCGGTGCAGGAGGAGCAGTCTGTGGAGGTGCCCTCACGGGCACCGAAACCCAGGGGCCGTCCGCCAAAAGCATCTACCCGGTCAAGGCAAGAAGACGAGCAACCTGCCACTACCTCTGCTGGAGCCACAGGGGTAGCACCACGTAGGGGTTCCCGGAGAAGAATTCCAAAGGCCTTATAATCACAAAGGGAATACACCAGGGTGTTTATTATTTTGTACTTTGTTTCTTAAATGATGTCACATTCCACATATTAAATAGTCTATTCTCACCACTCCTGCCACCTCTCGTCCATTCTTCCGCGGCTTGTGCAGTAGTTGCGTTCCGTGGAGGCCATCATGACGGCGAACACCTGCTGCCACCCATTGGGCACACTGCTGTGGGTGCAGGATTACTGGCAGCACTCTTCAGTGGAGGGGGCTGGTATGGCCGCTCGCATGTGCAGGTGAGGAGATGCGAGCGCCTCGCAGTGTCTGACTCTAGGAGAACCGTTGACGTATGAGTGCGTCCCTGGCCCGGCGACCATCCCGGTGAGTCGCGGCTCGGCGCATGGGTCGTCCAACATCCTCGGGCGCGTCCTCCTCCTCCGCCTCCTCCGCCTCCGCCTCCTCCTCCTCCTCCTCCTCCTCCTCCTCCTCGCCCTCGCCTTCCTCAATGTGGGTGGCGGGTGTGGATGGGGCCTCCTCCAGCGGCACCCCTCTCTGTTGGGCCATGTTGTGCAGGGCACAGCAGACAACTATGATTCGTCCCACTCTGAATGGTGTGTATTGGAGCGCTCCCCCAGAACGATCAAGGCACCTGAAGCGCATCTTGAGAAGCCCTATGGTCTGCTCAATTGTAGACCTGGTAGCAGTGTGGCTGTCATTGTACCGACGCTCCGGCTCGGTGATGGGGTTCCTCAGAGGTGTCATGAGCCACGTGTGGAGGGGATACCCCTTGTCGCCGAGGAGCCAGCCATTGCCGGCGTTGGGTGCCTGCAGGATGGGCGGGACGGCGGACTCCCTGAGGACGAAGGCATCGTGGCAGCTGCCGGGGTATCTGGCGCACACGTGTAGGAATCTCTGGCGGTGGTCACAGATGAGCTGGGCGTTCATGGAGTGATACCCCTTCCTGTTGATGAACAGCCCTGGCTCATGCGGAGGTGCCCGTATTGCGATGTGGGTGCAGTCGATTACACCCTGCACCCGTGGGAAGCCGGCCATGGCATGGAATCCAACCGCCCTCTCCATCTGGCTGCGCTCGTCCATGGCGAAGTTGATGTAGTGGGAGGCCCTGCGGAACAACCCATCGGTGACCTGCCTTATGCACTTGTGTGCAGAGGACTGACAGACCCCGGTGATGTCCCCGGTGGCACCCTGGAAGGAACCGGATGCGAAGAAGTTGAGGGCAGTGGTGACTTTGACGGCGACAGGTAAGAAGATGCTGCTTGGTCCATCAGGGAGCAGCTCGTCGTTAAGGAGGCTGCAGATGTCGGCGACTACCTGGCGATTGACTCTGAGCCTCCGTATGCACTGCTCCTCGGAGAGGTCCATGAAGCTGAGCCTCGCTCTGTACACCCTGTGCGGAGGGTAGTGCCTCCTGCGACGCATCTCTCTCTGCGGTTGCCCTCCCTCCTGCTGTGCAGGTGGGTGTGCCGCAGCACCGTGTTGGGGGGCCCCACCTCTCCGAGGCGGACGGCGTGGACTGCGAGGCTGCTGGGGCTGGTCATCCTGTTCGTCCTCCGACGATGTCAACGCACCACCCATCTGGCAGGTGTTGGTGTGAGGGGTTGTGCAGGGTAGGTGGGTGGGTCCTCGGACTGGGGCTGCGGTTTCGTGTCGGTCTGTCCTCTGGCTTGGCGGGGGTTGGTGGAGGGCAGGGGTTGCCCTATGTGACGCGGTGGCCTCCTGCGTGGGTGAGGGCGCTCCCCCGTGGAGCGCACCTTGGCACCTGGCACAGGCTGCTGGCTGCAACACGCCTGGTTTGAAGGGTCCTGTTTCCCCCAGTGTGGGAAACTGACTGCTTTGACCGTAAAATCCCACACTTCCTCTTTTGACAGCTGCTTCAGCTCATTAACTGACCACAACGAGCAAGTTAAGTGCTCTCAAGTGGAACCCCGCTGGCTTTAATTGCCTGCGGGATTCCCACCAGCGGGGCTTGCGCGCGCAGCCCCGCACGTCAGCGCGGTACCCGGAAGTGGCCGGGATTTCGTCCGAATCCGGTCACGTGATCGGAGATCGGGATTTTCGGGGCCCCCCCGCTGGAAACCCGCAGGTAACCCGACCCTAAAATCGAGCCCCTGGAGTGGGGATTGAAACCTCTAATCTTCTCGCAAACAGAAGAGGGAGCCAGCAACTGAACAAAGCGGGGATCTAGGGATCATTAATTATGTGCAAGACTATGATGTCAGGCTGTACAGCTCGAGACCTTGAGAAGAGTTAGAGGGAGATGATATACTTGGAGTGGAGGGTGAATACAGCGTTTGGTAGGACTGCCTTCCGTCACATTCCCAGCACATTACATCGCAATCTCCTTGTACTTGTACAGCCAAAACATACACTTCAATATTTTCCCCAACTACATCACTGGTCTTGGGTTTGCAAGAGAAACAATGACTGTGACCCTTATCATAGGGCACTTCCAATAAAATGCTGCATTAATATTGTCACAGCTGCACTATCAACATAGTTGTACTTAATACACTATAAAAGCATTTCCTTTCTATAATAGATATAAAGTTGTTGCAAGATCTCTATTAGCTCTTTAATACAACTTCAAAAATGAAAGTTTATTTACACTGTATGAACAGCTTCTGTTGCCCTTTAGAATATTTATCATTAATGTTTTATGAAATAACATTCCACAATGCAATGTGTGATGGAAACAACTTGGAATATGATTGTGTTTCTTTCCACGCTTTTTTCACCTCTCGACTTGACTTCTCTAATGTCCTCCCTGCGAGCTGCCCATCCTCCTCCCTCCATAAACTCGGCCACGCGCATCCATCCTACACTGCTTACCCACCACCCCCGATCCTCAGTGACCTACACTGGCTCCCTATCTGTCAATGCATTGAGTGTAAAGTCTTTGTCTTCAAATCCCTGCATGGTCTTACCCCAATCTACCTCTTCAAACTCCCCAAGCCTCATACCCTCTCCTGCACTCTTCAGTCCTCTGATTCTGACCTGTTCATTGCACTCTTTCTTTGCCCCACCTTTGGGGGAAAAACCTTCAGTCTCCTCTGCCTTACTCTCAGGGACTCCCTCCCTAAACCCCTCCTCCTCTTGAATATTGAAGTGTATGTTTTGGCTGTACAAGTACAAGGAGATTGCAATGTAATGTGCTGGGAATGTGATGGAAGGCAGTCCTACCAAAGGCACTATTTACCCTCCACTCCAAGTATATCATCTCCCTCGAACTCTTCTCTTTCTTCTTTTAAAATGCTTCTCAAAACTGATCATTTTAACCAAGCTTTCAGTCTCCTCTCTTAAGTCTCTCACCTTGGCTCAGCATCTGTTCCCCTAGTCCTTTTGGATTTTTAAAAATTCCCCCATCATCTGTACAGCATCTTGGGATGTATTTTTATATCACAGGTGCCTTATGAATGAAGGTTGTTGCTGGCTGCATATCCCCTGCACATTTATAATTAAGGGTGCATTTATGCTCAATATTAGCATTATTGCAAAATGAAAAACACTTTGCAGTAACTCGAAAGTTGACATATAAGAACGAACTTGCATTTATATATTACAGTGGCAGAAGAGTCAATAACCAGAGAACACAGATTTAAGGTGATTGGGGAAAGAGCCAGAGGCAAGATTAGGAGTTGTTATGATCTGGAATGCACTGCCTGCAAGGGTGGTGGAAGCAGATTCAATAATAACTTTCAAAATGGAATTGGATAAATACTTTAAGGAAAAAAAATTACAGTGCTATGGGAAAAGAGCAGGAGAGTAGGACTAATTTGATAGCTCTACCAAAGAGCCAGCAACAGGCGCAATGGGCCGAGTGGCCTCCTTCTTTGCTGTATCATTCTATGATTCTATGTTATTGTGGCCTCAGGATGTTTCCAGTGGATTACTTTTAAAGTGCAGTCATTGTTGTTATGTAAGCAAACATGTCAGTCAATTTTCTATAACGAGGGGGCATAGATTTAAGGTGAGAGGGGAGAGATACAAAAGGGTCCAGAGGGGCAATTTTTTCACACAAAGGGTGGTGAGTGTCTGGAACGAGCTGCCAGAGGCAGTAGTAGAGGCGGGTACAATTTTGTCTTTTAAAAAGCATTTGGACAGTTACATGGGTAAGATGGGTATCGAGGGATATGGGCCAAGTGCAGGCAATTGGGACTAGCTTAGTGGTATAAACTGGGCGACATGGACACGTTGGGCCGAAGGGCCTGTTTCCATGTTGTAACTTCTATGATTCTATGATTCATACAGCAAGATCCCACAAACAATAAATGAATAAACAATATGATAATCCTTTTTGGTGATGTTGGCTAAGGGATGAATGTTAGCCAGGATACCAGGAGAACTCCCTGTTGTTCTTCGAATTGTGTCATGGTGTCTTTTACATCTAACTTAACAGACACACAGGACCTCATTTTAACATCTGTGACAGTGCAGCACTCCTTCCAACGCTGCGTTGAAGTGTCAGCCTAGAATTTGTGTTCAAGTCTTTGAGCGGGGCTTAAACTCACAACCTTCTGGCTCAGAGGTGACAGTGCATCCAAATGAACCGAAGCTGAGGCCTAAGGTGCATTTTCACTCTAATGAGTTGCAGTTTTAGCTTTGTAGCATTGCTAAACTTTGGTTCTGTAAATCGGGTGTCAAGGCCAGAGCTGACTCTTCCAGGAAGTGGAGTGAGACCAATTCTTCCGGGACTGTAAAAGACTAGTTAATGGGCCAGAAGTTGCTGCCAAAAAAACGATGAGTTTAAAGGCGCTGGCTTTTATTAATGTGTAAATCGGCCAGCAAATTGTGGTGAGGAAGAGATACCCCACGAATTGCCAATCGCCACAAGTTGCTAGACGATTTGTGCCACTCCGCCATTAGCCTCACGAAAATGGCATCTCGCCCTTAACCACCCCATGAGTTTCAAGAAATTGCTGCATTTGCACATTAATTGCCAAATAAACTCGCCCCAGAAAGTTAACACTGGTACTTCATAGTGTAAGTACCTTTTTAATGAGGAGACTTATGTTCATTGAAAATGTGGAGTCTCATTCCTAAAGGTAGTAAATTGTTAGAGATTTTTAAAATTTAAAATGTAATACTTTTACATTTTTTTCTTACTTTTCCTTTCTGCCTCTTTTTCTCTCTCTCTTAATCCAATCTTTCTCTCCCTCTCTTTATTTCTCTTTCTGTACCTAATTTGAGACTAATTCACCATATTTCCTTCTCCGTTCGTTCCTCTGTTTCTTTCTCAATCCTTAAATCTCATTTGTTAAGGAGATAATCTGTTGGTCCCGTCGTTCACCGAGGTCCCAGATGCCCCATTGCCCTCACAACACCGTTATCAGCTCGCACTTGCAGCAACTTGCAGTGCAATGAAGTTTTGAGCTTAAGGGTGAGGGAAGAAGTCTAACTAACGGGGCACACCGTGAGATGCCCAGCTCCCGCAAGTTCGGGCTCAACATGTTTTATATTTGGTGATGTTGATTGAGGGATAAATGTGCTTTTGAATATTGCCATCCAGTTAAACAGGCAGATGGAGCTTGGTTTAAGATCTCACCTGAAAGAGAGCTGGGTCGATTTTCAATCTGCCACCTGGTTGTAAAGTTGAAAATCTATCCTAGCACCTCCAACGATGCAGCATTCCCTCAGGAATGCACTGCAGCATCAATCTAGATTATGTACTCAAATCCCGAGAGTGGAGTTTGAATCCACAACCCTCTGATTTAGAGGTGAGAATGTTCCCACTAAGCCAAGCTGAAACGTGTATATATATATATGTATATAAAAAAACTTAGAATGTGTTCAGTGCTTAGTTCTCAAGGGAGAACGAAAATGATGGACCATTTTTTTTAAACACTAACTTCCTTCAGGATTCAACTTCACGTTTTGTTTCAGAATTCCAAACTTCTGATATCTGCAAAGATTAAGTTACAGACCTCAGTTAAAACATCGCATCACTAGGGAAAACAGACGCGTAAAGGTTTCTGCAGAGTCAGGAGTTGAGTACGTGCGCCCACCCCTGACAAATCACCCTGCCAACACAAACAAGGACAACTTGACCATGAAACCATCAAAGATCGATTGCCTTGAACTCTCCCTTCCTTCCCTCCCTATTACAGCTGGGAAAATGGATACATACCACGTTACCAGATACTCCCTTCCACAAACTGTCATGAATCAGATTCTGCCACACCCCAGACTCCCCCTCCCCATCCTCCCCTCTCTCACCGCATCGAACAGCTTCAACTACAGGCATCAATTACTCCCCATTAGGGCTTGGAAACTTATAGCAGGATACTGCGCGTTTCAATCTCTGTATGCACAGGGATAGGATAATTGGACTTGTGAACTGAATTGGGAGGGGCATGATATTGGCAAATTATCCTCAAATAATTCCTTTTTGGGTCAATTTTGGTTTCTCATCCACTTTTCTGGTTCTGTCAGAATACCACTTCAAGTTAAACCCCAATGGTTGGACAAGGGGGAGGAAGGGACAAGGGGGCAGAGGTTCAAAGTAACAAAAGGAAAATTTAGGACTGAGTTCCTCACACAAAGGGGGCAATTTTTGACTTTGTGCGATGATGTAAAGCGGGCGACAGCGAATCGGCAGCCGTTTTTACATCTCTCTCCATTTTTATTTCCACTGTAGTCGATGGAAATAAAAATCTGAGAGATGTAAAACGGGCTGTCGATTCGCTATTGCCCATTTTACATTATCGCACAAAGTCAAAATAACCCCCAAAGAGTGATCAACACATGGTAGTGGAGGCAACAACCTAGGACTCTATTCCGAAATAGCGCATGCTCTGATGGGCAGACAGTAGTCTGCTTCTGGATGGATGAGCTAAGATGAGTCAGATGACTTTCCTTATCTGTATTTGTTTTCTGATCTTATCTCACTCGGCTATTTCTCTAGCCTTAGGATCTTCCTAGTGACATGCCCATGTTAACCAAAGTATCCCTTGCCTTTAAATAATGTTCGGTATTGCTGTTCCCAGGCTATGCTGCCTCTCATTTGGACAAGAATTTCCACCATGCTTGTTGTCAGCTTGGCTCAGTTAGTGGCCCTTTGCCTGTGAAACAAAAGTGTTGTGGACTCAAGTCCCACTCCAGACGTACTGTTTTTTCGGATGAGACATTGGACCATTGAAATACGATTTTAAAACACTACAAAAAAAACAAAGCTCCCCCAGTATCTTGACCAACATTCCTCCCTGATATAGCAGCAGGTTACCTGGTCATTTACATCAAAAAAAGTTGGGCCATTCTCTGTGAGTGAACCTTGTTTTCAACCCCATATATATTGTGAAAGAAAGAATTGAATACTATGATCTTTATCAACTGTACTTAGAGTTTAACCCCAGTGCACTGACGAACCTAGCATCGTGTTCGGTGCAAATTTGCTGCAATGTTTACCTCCATAATAACTACATTTCCAAAAGTAATTAATTGGATGAGAAGCACTTTGGGATGTCCTGAAGATGTGACAAAGCACTGTATGAATGCAAGTTCTTTCTAATGGGAATTTACAATAGTTTTGTCCAGTTTTAATAGGAACAGGTTGAAAGAAGTGGTGGTAATAGTATTTTACTCCATTAAATCAAGAGTCACTGTTATAGCGGAACGTTGCTTCGCTCAAAGATATGACTTGTTGTTGAGAGCAAATTTGAGTCTGAATGTGAAAGTCATTTGAATCTTAGTATATACAAGATGATTACAAAGAAAATAGTCATTTTTTTGCATTTGAATTACAGTTTCACACCAATTGCATTCGACACCACATGCAGTATAGTACCAGTGCAGTCAAACCAAGCTTAGATTGGCACTACTCAAGTGACCTTAAGTTAACTTGACCTAAACTGGAGTTCTGACGAAAGGTCATCGACCTGAAACGTTAACTCTGTTTCTTTCTCCACAGATGCCGCCTCACTTGCTGAGCTTTTCCAGCATTTTCTGTTTTTATTTAACTTAAGCAGAGACATTTCAAAAAAAATTTTGAGACTGTTGACAGTCCTGCCTGCCCTCTTCAACCAATCGTAGGCTCATGGAGTGCAATTCGCAGCTTGCAGGATAACTCTATCATAGCCGAATGCGAATCAAACTCTACCCAGTGTCAGAGATTGGTTTTCCAGTCTAATTGTAGCATTAGTCATCAAAATCTTCAAAATTATTAAATATTAACAAATCTTCCTTGCTGCTGCTCGTAGGTAGACTTGGGGCCTAGACAATGGCTCAGTTGTTTATATGCGAAGATGGAGCTGCATTGAACCTGCTTTGTTCATCGAAGGCCAGGGCTCAGGTTCTCCCTGTGGAAAAGTGGTCCAAGTAGGCGCATTCTGAGACTGATTAAAGGCTAATTGTCGAGAGAAGTTCCTTTCAATTAGCAGCCACTTGTAAATTCATGGCTCTCACCCACAGGAAAAGCCGAGTTATCAAGGTCAGAAAAAGAACAGTAGGAAACGACTGGCTTTCTTTTCTTTTGTCAATACTATTTTTTAAGACTGTTCAGTTGGAGTATGACAGATGCTAGCGAGGCACAAGGGAGGACAAAATTGGACTTGGGCAGGGACACAAAACAGGCAAATCTCATTTGCCACTCAATATATGAAACACCTGATATTCAGTTCCAGTAAATGGGACGGAGGATTGAGTGAAGTGTAGAGCAGGCGACCGGTGCAATAATAATAATAGAATATTGAGTGAAGTGTAGAGCAGGCGACCGGTGCAATAATAATAATAATAGAATATTGAGTGAAGTGTAGAGCAGGCGACTGGTGCAATAATAATAATAATAGAATATTGAGTGAAGTGTAGAGCAGGCGACCGGTGCAATAATAATAATTATAGAATATTGAGGGAAGTGTAGAGCAGGCGACCGGTGCAATAATAATAATAATAGAATATTGAGTGAAGTGTAGAGCAGGCGACCGGTGTAATAATAATAATAATAGAATATTGAGTGAAGTGTAGAGCAGGCGACCGGTGCAATAATAATCATAATAGAATATTGAGTGAAGTGTAGAGCAGGCGACCGGTGTAATAATAATAATAGAATATTGAGTGAAGTGTAGAGCAGGCGACCGGTGTAATAATAATAATAATAGAATATTGAGTGAAGTGTAGAGCAGGCGACCGGTGAAATAATAATAATAATAGAATATTGAGTGAAGTGTAGAGCAGGCGACTGGTGCAATAATAATAATAATAGAATATTGAGTGAAGTGCAGAGCAGGCGACCGGTGCAATAATAATAATAATAGAATATTGAGTGAAGTGTAGAGCAGGCGACTGGTGCAATAATAATAATAATAGAATATTGAGTGAAGTGTAGAGCAGGCGACCGGTGCAATAATAATAATAATAGAATATTGAGTGAAGTGTAGAGCAGGCGACCGGTGCAATAATAATAATAATAGAATATTGAGTGAAGTGTAGAGCAGGCGACTGGTGCAATAATAATAATAATAGAATATTGAGTGAAGTGTAGAGCAGGCGACTGGTGCAATAATAATAATAATAGAATATTGAGTGAAGTGTAGAGCAGGCGACCGGTGCAATAATAATAATAATAGAATATTGAGTGAAGTGTAGAGCAGGCGACTGGTGCAATAATAATAATAATAGAATATTGAGTGAAGTGTAGAGCAGGTGACCGGTGCAATAATAATAATAATAGAATATTGAGTGAAGTGTAGAGCAGGCGACCGGTGCAATAATAATAATAATAGAATATTGAGTGAAGTGTAGAGCAGGCGACTGGTGCAATAATAATAATAATAGAATATTGAGTGAAGTGTAGAGCAGGCGACTGGTGCAATATTAATAATAATAGAATATTGAGTGAAGTGTAGAGCAGGCGACTGGTGCAATATTAATAATAATAGAATATTGAGTGAAGTGTAGAGCAGGCGACCGGTGCAATAATAATAATAATAGAATATTGAGTGAAGTGTAGAGCAGGCGACTGGTGCAATAATAATAATAATAGAATATTGAGTGAAGTGTAGAGCAGGCGACTGGTGCAATATTAATAATAATAGAATATTGAGTGAAGTGTAGAGCAGGCGACTGGTGCAATATTAATAATAATAGAATATTGAGTGAAGTGTAGAGCAGGCGACCGGTGCAATAATAATAATTATAGAATATTGAGTGAAGTGTAGAGCAGGCGACCGGTGCAATAATAATAATAATAGAATATTGAGTGAAGTGTAGAGCAGGCGACCGGTGCAATAATAATAATAATAGAATATTGAGTGAAGTGTCGAGCAGGCGACCGGTATAATAATAATAATAATAGAATATTGAGTGAAGTGTAGAGCAGGCGACCGGTGTAATAATAATAATAATAGAATATTGAGTGAAGTGTAGAGCAGGCGACCGGTGTAATAATAATAATAATAATAGAATATTGAGTGAAGTGTAGAGCAGGCGACCGGTGTAATAATAATAATAATAATAGAATATTGAGTGAAGTGTAGAGCAGGCGACCGGTGCAATAATAATAATAATAATAGAATATTGAGTGAAGTGTAGAGCAGGCGACCGGTGCAATAATAATAATAATAGAATATTGAGTGAAGCGTAGAGCAGGCGACCGGTGCAATAATAATAATAATAATAGAATATTGAGTGAAGTGTAGAGCAGGCGACCGGTGCAATAATAATAATAGATTATTGAGCGAAGTGTAGAGCAGGCGACCGGTGCAATAATAATAATAATACTAGAATATTGAGTGAAGTGTAGAGCAGGCGACTGGTGCAATAATAATAATAATAGAATATTGAGCAAAGTGTAGAGCAGGCGACCGGTGCAATAATAATAATAGATTATTGAGCGAAGTGTAGAGCAGGCGACCGGTGCAATAATAATAATAGAATATTGAGTGAAGTGCAGAGCAGGCGACCGGTGCAATAATAATAATAATAATAGAATATTGAGTGAAGTGTAGAGCAGGCGACTGGTGCAATAATAATAATAATAGAATATTGAGTGAAGTGTAGAGCAGGCGAATGGTGCAATAATAATAATAATAGAATATTGAGTGAAGTGTAGAGCAGGCGACTGGTGCAATAATAATAATAATAGAATATTGAGTGAAGTGTAGAGCAGGCGACCGGTGTAATAATAATAATAATAGAATATTGAGTGAAGTGTAGAGCAGGCGACCGGTGCAATAATAATAATTATAGAATATTGAGGGAAGTGTAGAGCAGGCGACCGGTGCAATAATAATAATAATAGAATATTGAGTGAAGTGTAGAGCAGGCGACCGGTGCAATAATAATAATAATAGAATATTGAGTGAAGTGTAGAGCAGGCGACCGGTGCAATAATAATCATAATAGAATATTGAGTGAAGTGTAGAGCAGGCGACCGGTGTAATAATAATAATAATAGAATATTGAGTGAAGTGTAGAGCAGGCGACCGGTGCAATAATAATCATAATAGAATATTGAGTGAAGTGTAGAGCAGGCGACCGGTGTAATAATAATAATAGAATATTGAGTGAAGTGTAGAGCAGGCGACCGGTGTAATAATAATAATAATAGAATATTGAGTGAAGTGTAGAGCAGGCGACCGGTGAAATAATAATAATAATAGAATATTGAGTGAAGTGTAGAGCAGGCGACTGGTGCAATAATAATAATAATAGAATATTGAGTGAAGTGTAGAGCAGGCGACCGGTGCAATAATAATAATAATAGAATATTGAGTGAAGTGTAGAGCAGGCGACTGGTGCAATAATAATAATAATAGAATATTGAGTGAAGTGTAGAGCAGGCGACCGGTGCAATAATAATAATAATAGAATATTGAGTGAAGTGTAGAGCAGGCGACCGGTGCAATAATAATAATAATAGAATATTGAGTGAAGTGTAGAGCAGGCGACCGGTGCAATAATAATAATAATAGAATATTGAGTGAAGTGTAGAGCAGGCGACCGGTGCAATAATAATAACAATAGAATATTGAGTGAAGTGTAGAGCAGGCGACCGGTGCAATAATCATAATAATAGAATATTGAGTGAAGTGTAGAGCAGGCGACTGGTGCAATATTAATAATAATAGAATATTGAGTGAAGTGTAGAGCAGGCGACCGGTGCAATAATAATAATTATAGAATATTGAGTGAAGTGTAGAGCAGGCGACCGGTGCAATAATAATAATTATAGAATATTGAGTGAACTGTAGAGCAGGCGACCGGTGCAATAATAATAATTATAGAATATTGAGTGAAGTGCAGAGCAGGCGACCGGTGCAATAATAATAATAATAGAATATTGAGTGAAGTGTAGAGCAGGCGACTGGTGCAATATTAATAATAATAGAATATTGAGTGAAGTGTAGAGCAGGCGACCGGTGCAATAATAATAATAATAGAATATTGAGTGAAGTGTAGAGCAGGCGACCGGTGCAATAATAATAATTATAGAATATTGAGTGAACTGTAGAGCAGGCGACCGGTGCAATAATAATAATTATAGAATATTGAGTGAAGTGTAGAGCAGGCGACCGGTGTAATAATAATAATAATAGAATATTGAGTGAAGTGTAGAGCAGGCGACCGGTGTAATAATAATAATAATAATAGAATATTGAGTGAAGTGTAGAGCAGGCGACCGGTGTAATAATAATAATAATAATAGAATATTGAGTGAAGTGTAGAGCAGGCGACCGGTGCAATAATAATAATAATAATAGAATATTGAGTGAAGTGTAGAGCAGGCAACCGGTGCAATAATAATAATAATAGAATATTGAGTGAAGCGTAGAGCAGGCGACCGGTGCAATAATAATAATAATAATAGAATATTGAGTGAAGTGTAGAGCAGGCGACCGGTGCAATAATAATAATAATAGAATATTGAGTGAAGTGTAGAGCAGGCGACCGGTGTAATAATAATAATAATAGAATATTGAGTGAAGTGCAGAGCAGGCGACCGGTGCAATAATAATAATAATAATAGAATATTGAGTGAAGTGTAGAGCAGGCGACCGGTGCAATAATAATAATAATAGAATATTGAGTGAAGCGTAGAGCAGGCGACCGGTGCAATAATAATAATAATAATAGAATATTGAGTGAAGTGTAGAGCAGGCGACCGGTGCAATAATAATAATAGATTATTGAGCGAAGTGTAGAGCAGGCGACCGGTGCAATAATAATAATAATAATAGAATATTGAGTGAAGTGTAGAGCAGGCGACTGGTGCAATAATAATAATAATAGAATATTGAGCAAAGTGTAGAGCAGGCGACCGGTGCAATAATAATAATAGATTATTGAGCGAAGTGTAGAGCAGGCGACCGGTGCAATAATAATAATAGAATATTGAGTGAAGTGCAGAGCAGGCGACCGGTGCAATAATAATAATAATAATAGAATATTGAGTGAAGTGTAGAGCAGGCGACTGGTGCAATAATAATAATAATAGAATATTGAGTGAAGTGTAGAGCAGGCGACTGGTGCAATAATAATAATAATAGAATATTGAGTGAAGTGTAGAGCAGGCGACCGGTGCAATAATAATAATAATAGAATATTGAGTGAAGTGTAGAGCAGGCGACCGGTGTAATAATAATAATAATAGAATATTGAGTGAAGTGTAGAGCAGGCGACCGGTGCAATAATAATAATTATAGAATATTGAGGGAAGTGCAGAGCAGGCGACCGGTGCAATAATAATAATAATAGAATATTGAGTGAAGTGTAGAGCAGGCGACCGGTGCAATAATAATAATAATAGAATATTGAGTGAAGTGTAGAGCAGGCGACCGGTGCAATAATAATCATAATAGAATATTGAGTGAAGTGTAGAGCAGGCGACCGGTGTAATAATAATAATAATAGTATATTGAGTGAAGTGTAGAGCAGGCGACCGGTGCAATAATAATCATAATAGAATATTGAGTGAAGTGTAGAGCAGGCGACCGGTGTAATAATAATAATAGAATATTGAGTGAAGTGTAGAGCAGGCGACCGGTGTAATAATAATAATAATAGAATATTGAGTGAAGTGCAGAGCAGGCGACCGGTGAAATAATAATAATAATAGAATATTGAGTGAAGTGTAGAGCAGGCGACTGGTGCAATAATAATAATAATAGAATATTGAGTGAAGTGTAGAGCAGGCGACCGGTGCAATAATAATAATAATAGAATATTGAGTGAAGTGTAGAGCAGGCGACTGGTGCAATAATAATAATAATAGAATATTGAGTGAAGTGTAGAGCAGGCGACCGGTGCAATAATAATAATAATAGAATATTGAGTGAAGTGTAGAGCAGGCGACCGGTGCAATAATAATAATAATAGAATATTGAGTGAAGTGTAGAGCAGGCGACCGGTGCAATAATAATAATAATAGAATATTGAGTGAAGTGTAGAGCAGGCGACCGGTGCAATAATAATAATAATAGAATATTGAGTGAAGTGTAGAGCAGGCGACCGGTGCAATAATAATAATAATAGAATATTGAGTGAAGTGTAGAGCAGGCGACTGGTGCAATATTAATAATAATAGAATATTGAGTGAAGTGTAGAGCAGGCGACCGGTGCAATAATAATAATTATAGAATATTGAGTGAAGTGTAGAGCAGGCGACCGGTGCAATAATAATAATTATAGAATATTGAGTGAACTGTAGAGCAGGCGACCGGTGCAATAATAATAATTATAGAATATTGAGTGAAGTGCAGAGCAGGCGACCGGTGCAATAATAATAATAATAGAATATTGAGTGAAGTGTAGAGCAGGCGACTGGTGCAATATTATTAATAATAGAATATTGAGTGAAGTGTAGAGCAGGCGACCGGTGCAATAATAATAATAATAGAATATTGAGTGAAGTGTAGAGCAGGCGACCGGTGCAATAATAATAATTATAGAATATTGAGTGAACTGTAGAGCAGGCGACCGGTGCAATAATAATAATTATAGAATATTGAGTGAAGTGTAGAGCAGGCGACCGGTGTAATAATAATAATAATAGAATATTGAGTGAAGTGTAGAGCAGGCGACCGGTGTAATAATAATAATAATAATAGAATATTGAGTGAAGTGTAGAGCAGGCGACCGGTGTAATAATAATAATAATAATAGAATATTTAGTGAAGTGTAGAGCAGGCGACCGGTGCAATAATAATAATAATAATAGAATATTGAGTGAAGTGTAGAGCAGGCGACCGGTGCAATAATAATAATAATAGAATATTGAGTGAAGCGTAGAGCAGGCGACCGGTGCAATAATAATAATAATAATAGAATATTGAGTGAAGTGTAGAGCAGGCGACCGGTGCAATAATAATAATAATAGAATATTGAGTGAAGTGTAGAGCAGGCGACCGGTGTAATAATAATAATAATAGAATATTGAGTGAAGTGTAGAGCAGGCGACCGGTGCAATAATAATAATAATAGAATATTGAGTGAAGTGTAGAGCAGGCGACCGGTGCAATAATAATAATAATTGAATATTGAGTGAAATGTAGAGCAGGCGACCGGTGCAATAATAATAATAATAGAATATTGAGTGAAGTGTAGAGCTGGCGACCTGTGCAATAATAATAATAATAGAATATTGAGTGAAGTGTAGAGCAGGCGACCGGTGCAATAATAATAATAGAATATTGAGTGAAGTGTAGAGCAGGCGACTGGTGCAATAATAATAATAATAGAATATTGAGTGAAGCGTAGAGCAGGCGACTGGTGTAATAATAATAATAATAGAATATTGAGTGAAGCGTAGAGCAGGCGACTGGTGCAATAATAATAATAATAGAATATTGAGTGAAGCGTAGAGCAGGCGACTGGTGCAATAATAATAATAATAGAATATTGAGTGAAGTGTAGAGCAGGCGACTGGTGTAATAATAATAATAATAGAATATTGAGTGAAGTGTAGAGCAGGCGACCGATGTAATAATAATAATAATAGAATATTGAGTGAAGTGTAGAGCAGGCGACTGGTGCAATAATAATAATAATAGAATATTGAGTGAAGTGTAGAGCAGGCGACTGGTGCAATAATAATAATAATAGAATATTGAGTGAAGTGTAGAGCAGGCGACTGGTGTAATAATAATAATAGAATATTGAGTGAAGTGTAGAGCAGGCGACCGGTGTAATAATAATAATAATAGAATATTGAGTGAAGTCTAGAGCAGGCGACTGGTGCAATAATAATAATAATAGAATATTGAGTGAAGTGTAGAGCAGGCGACCGGTGCAATAATAATAATAATAGAATATTGAGTGAAGTGTAGAGCAGGCGACCGGTGTAATAATAATAATAATAGAATATTGAGTGAAGTGTAGAGCAGGCGACCGGTGTAATAATAATAATAATAGAATATTGAGTGAAGTGTAGAGCAGGCGACCGGTGTAATAATAATAATAATAGAATATTGAGTGAAGTGTAGAGCAGGCGACCGGTGTAATAATAATAATAATAGAATATTGAGTGAAGTGTAGAGCAGGCGACCGGTGCAATAATAATAATAATAGAATATTGAGTGAAGTGTAGAGCAGGCGACCGGTGCAATAATAATAATAATAGAATATTGAGTGAAGTGTAGAGCAGGCGACTGGTGCAATAATAATAATAATAGAATATTGAGTGAAGTGTAGAGCAGGCGACTGGTGTAATAATAATAATAATAGAATATTGAGTGAAGTGTAGAGCAGGCGACCGGTGTAATAATAATAATAGAATATTGAGTGAAGTGTAGAGCAGGCGACCGGTGTAATAATAATAATAATAGAATATTGAGTGAAGTGTAGAGCAGGCGACCGGTGTAATAATAATAATAATAGAATATTGAGTGAAGTGTAGAGCAGGCGACCGGTGCAATAATAATAATAATAGAATATTGAGTGAAGTGTAGAGCAGGCGACTGGTGTAATAATAATAATAATAGAATATTGAGTGAAGTGTAGAGCAGGCGACCGGTGCAATAATAATAATAATAGAATATTGAGTGAAGTGTAGAGCAGGCGACTGGTGCAATAATAATAATAATAGAATATTGAGTGAAGCGTAGAGCAGGCGACCGGTGTAGTAATAATAATAATAATAGAATATTGAGTGAAGTGTAGAGCAGGCGACCGGTGTAATAATAATAATAATAGAATATTGAGTGAAGTGTAGAGCAGGCGACTGGTGTAATAATAATAATAATAGAATATTGAGTGAAGTGTAGAGCAGGCGACCGGTGCAATAATAATAATAATTGAATATTGAGTGAAGTGTAGAGCAGGCGACCGGTGCAATAATAATAATTATAGAATATTGAGTGAAATGTGGAGCAGGCGACCGGTGCAATAATAATAATAGAATATTGAGTGAAGTGTAGAGCAGGCGACCGGTGCAATAATAATAATAATTATAGAATATTGAGTGAAGTGTAGAGCAGGCGACTGGTGCAATAATAATAATAATAGAATATTGAGTGAAGTGTAGAGCAGGCGACTGGTGCAATAATAATAATAATAGAATATTGAGTGAAGTGTAGAGCAGGCGACCGGTGCAATAATAATAATTATAGAATATTGAGTGAAGTGTAGAGCAGGCGACTGGTGCAATAATAATAATAGAATATTGAGTGAAGTGTAGAGCAGGCGACCGGTGCAATAATAATAATAATAGAATATTGAGTGAAGTGTAGAGCAGGCGACCGGTGCAATAATAATAATAATTGAATATTGAGTGAAGCGTAGAGCAGGCGACCGGTGCAATAATAATAATAATAGAATATTGAGTGAAGTGTAGAGCAGGCGACTGGTGTAATAATAATAATAATTGAATATTGAGTGAAGCGTAGAGCAGGCGACCGGTGCAATAATAATAATAATAGAATATTGAGTGAAGTGCAGAGCAGGCGACTGGTGCAATAATAATAATAGAATATTGAGTGAAGTGTAGAGCAGGCGACCGGTGTAATAATAATAATAATAATAGAATATTGAGTGAAGTGTAGAGCAGGCGACCGGTGTAGTAATAATAATAATAATAGAATATTGAGTGAAGTGTAGAGCAGGCGACTGGTGTAATAATAATAATAATAGAATATTGAGTGAAGTGTAGAGCAGGCGACCGGTGTAGTAATAATAATAATAATAGAATATTGAGTGAAGTGTAGAGCAGGCGACTGGTGTAATAATAATAATAATAGAATATTGAGTGAAGTGTAGAGCAGGCGACCGGTGTAGTAATAATAATAATAATAGAATATTGAGTGAAGTGTAGAGCAGGCGACCGGTGCAATAATA